>NC_073341.2:7624285-8895000 GCF_027580225.2 Misgurnus anguillicaudatus | reverse complement strand
CTTATCCCCTCTTTATTAGATCATTGTTTTTATTTCTTTTGACTTAAAGGGACACTTCACCCATTTGCATTAAGCTTTGTATCTTTAGAACCCCAGTCATGTTTTTGAATGGTCATGCATCATTTCCTGAGACAGGAGAAACACAGATTTCAGTGTTGCGATTCCTTCTTTCAATGATGTAAAAATCATCATTTAGCTTCATTGAAAGAAGGAAGTCCAATATCTTTGTTGAGGGAGTGAGACTACAAACACTCCTTTTTTTCTGACAAATAGGCACCAAATTCTAAATGCATGTTAAATTTCACCTACAAATATAAGACACTTTCAATAAAGATTAATGTTTCTACGGGTGAAATGCTCCTTTAACCTATAAAGTTCATCAGTTAAGAGTAAAATTAATATATTATGTTAAATGTAAAACATTGGAATTATTTAAGATTTTTAATTTGTTTAATTCTAATGTCTCATTATTACTAAAATATAACATCCTTGAGTTTTTTTTTACTATTACTATTAAAATAATTATAAGCTCAAATAGAGGCCATAATAATGTAGTTTAATGTAGTCAATATTGTCTTCATTAAATATTTATTGTATTAATAAATAATGTGTGGTTAACAGTATAAATTATTTCTCCATAAATCATTACAGGATTTCTCCTTAAAAACACATTTAATAAGATACATTTTGATCACACCAAAATTTTGTAGCTTTTATTTTAGTGTCATGACATTATAATGTTTGTAGTACAATGTTTCTCCAATGTACTTAAGGGGACTTAAAAAGTTTCAAATGATTTGTAGAATCAAACAGATGCCAAATAGACAATCCACAGCATTAAAACATCGATTTCAGATCATGTGTTTTAGGAGCACTGGACTTTATCTCAAAAATCTCTGATATTCGGCAAATGCGGCACTATTTCTTATAAGTGCTCCTATCCCACCGTTGTTCTCACCTCCACATTCACCTTTTCTCCTCCAGCTCTGATGGAAATCAGCCTCTCTGCCCAGCGTGAAGCTTAGATGGATGCAGAGGGTCTGGATCAATACCAAAGGTTATTCTGCTAAAAGGCCTTTGGCTTCAGAAGTCTGAAATGTCAGTGGTGAAATATGTGTCGGGGCTCGAAACTGGACAGCCGGGGTGTCGCTCAGTTGTTTTGTTTCTTCTTGCCATATTAAGGTTGACAGAGCAGTAAACGCTCAAATATCTGAAACACGTTCACTTAATCTTCATTATGAAACGATTAAGTTCGGGATTGCAACGATGGGATCGTGACGAGACCTGAGGTTCTGATGAAAAATCCTAAAGCTTTCGGTGCCCTTGCTTGCTGAGCCAAGTCTCAGAGTGTGTGCAGATTTGTTAAGCGAAGAACTTGTGTATATATGTGTGTGCGTCCAAGATAAAGCTGGCCAAAAGATGGACGCCTGTTGCGTGTGGCTTTTGATAGAGAGAGACAGCTGGGTGTGTGAAGAAGTAAGGAAAGTGGAGGCGGACCAGGCTGCTGCTGTCCCTTATTCACTGGCTCTTGTTAAAGGTCCTCACCCGCTGCTTCCAATCAGACGTTCTTTGTAGCTCTCGCTCTGTGCCAACGCACCCGGCTTACAACTCACCAGCTCTGGCACATCTTTATCCGTAGGAAGGAAAAGAGAGAGCGGGAGAGATGGGGATAAGGGGTGGAGAGCGACAGAGCAGTGTGGGTTAATGGAGGATTATGTAAAAAAGAAATAACCTGAAGCAAACCAGATCTTCATATCTAATAGTTTTTTAAGTATTTAAGTAGCCTATGCCACAACTGTCTTGACTTTTATTTAAAAGCATGAATAACGAGTTTGTGAGGTTAGTGTCAGGGTATGGATTAGTTTGCCTGCCATATATATATATTTTAGACAGGCTTGTACATTAGGCAAACAGTTGCAGCTCGAAGCACAAGATATTGCGTATTAACACAAAGGTCAGGGCCCCACTAGGTTTCCAGGTTTGTGCCGTATCACCACCATTTAGTGTCTCATTGACCCCGTCTTTCAAAAGCACGTCCAGGTGTTCAACTCCCATCTTCTTTACAGGTTGATAGATCTGAGAGGCGGAGCATGGCTCAGGTTAACTTCTTGTAATCCAAACTCAAGAAGGAAGGGGAAAAGAGAATTAGTATGTACTTGCACAGAATGCACAGGCTATTGTCGAAAGTGGTGTCTTGTGTCTTGATCCCATTACAGAGGTAAATAAGAAGAAGAGAAAACTGTAATTCAAGTGTTCCCTTCTCAGTTCATGCTGATGTCATGTGCATTGAAGCTTTTATTGTAGGTAATTATGTGATTAGTCAGGCTCTTATAACATATGTGGAAGTGCTGGATATGGTTGGTGCATAATGGTGATGAATTTTCACCTGGACCATTAGACACCTACTCTAAACTGGCTTTTTGAACTGACCAAGTACTCTTCATTTTATGAGCACAAGTTATGGTTTTTTGAAAGCCACTGTATCCATTCCAGATATTGTTTGTATGGCATAGTAGGTAACAATCTCATAGTGTCAACATTATGATGCATCATTCAGTTCCATCCAAAGGGAACATCTCGACGGAAGCGTTTCCATTCCATGACGCAGTGTCTCATTCCTTTCTCAGGGAACCGGGTTACAAACATAATCTCAGATGCTTTCATGAAGTAACAAAAAACAGTTTAACATTTTAGAGATCATCTAAATATATGTGGCTCGAAGCTGATAGAAATTTGACTGGCCTGTGTTGTTCAATGGATTGACAATGTTTTCCCCTCCAAGTCGGTGCAAGTCACTTGACTAAACTATGCATTAATTACTATGAATGAATAAACTATGAATGCAATTGTGATCTACAGTATAATGTTTTTTTAATGTTTTCCTGAAACGTATTGTCTGTATTGCTTCAGCATCTGTACTATTAAATGCCACATGAGTTTGTGTTAAAGTGAGTTGGCCACATACTGTAACAACGCCTCTTTACCATGGTATAGTCATTAGTACTCATGTGCTCTTGTAGGTTTTTGCTTTATTTAAACCACAGCACCAAAAAAAATTGCACACATAAGCCACACTTTAAAAAAGTGTCATTAGACATGTTTCTATCACCATCATTTTATTCGCATTTTGAAATATCGCATCAAAAACGAGTCATGGAAACGACAAATTTCGAATAAAAATTCTTTTTTTTTTTCGTTTTAAGCTCACTTGGGGTGGTTTTTACCGAGCCCCTAAGGTGACATTGGAGTAAAAAAATCTAAAGTTTAGTTTCATGTGCTCACGTGAAACTTTCATGTGTTCACGCGAAACCTAGAATTTTTTTTAAAGTTTAGTTTCACATGCTCACGTTAAATAGCATGCGATAGTTTCACGTGAGCACGGGATAGTTTGATGTGAGCATGCGATAGTTTCACGTGCGCACGTGAAACTAAACTTTATTTAATTTTTGCTCCGTGTCCCCTTAGGGGCTTGTGCGAAAAATTGTAAATGCGAATAATGGGAAATGGAAACGCATTTACCAAATGAATTAATTCTGACGTAGCGTACATTTAACCCATGGGACTGACTGTCTAGCTGTTTCCGCTGTCATTGTCTTTCCCTTATATGGGGCTCAATGTCATCGTAATGCCCTTGCTGCTAGTGCCTGGATTAAAAACTCTGCATTCCTTCTTCTGTGCACAGCATTTTGTCTGGAAATTACATGTTGCACTGCTAGTAAATGTATAACTTGCCCAATCGTAACTACATGCAGTCCTGTCTCCATTTTCCAAGCATGCCTTGTTTTCTTTACTCTTGGTTACTAGATTACCAATACCACCGTCAATTATTCAAACAACTTGATGGAAACACAACATTTGCATTTGTTTGTTTTTCTTTGTTTGCGAATGATTCGCTTCACGTTTGGATGGAAACCTAGCTATTATGAACAAGCATTTTATGTACTGTATTTTTCGGTCTATAAGCCGCGTTTTTTTCATATCTTGGCTGGTGCTGCGTCTTATAGTCAGGTGCGCCTTGTAAGTCAGTATGAATTAATTTTGACATTTATGAGGCAAGAGACATCATTACCGTCTACAGCCACGAGAGTCCGCTATATTCTTGTCCTGTATTTATGTAATTCAATGGATTCAGAAATGTGGAATGACGAGTATGCGAACTTCATGCTAGTTGGCTTGTTTGGTTAATTTAGCCTATTCAACCTTCCAGGTAAGTTCTGAACAGCCTGCTGTTCTGTCTGCTATCGTTTAGTTGAATAACTTGCCTTTCCAGATTAAATGTCTGTTCTTCGGCTTGGATTTTGTAAAATTTCTAAATAAACGTGACGTATAGTCTACTATGACTTATATATGTTATTTCGTCTTAATGACGCATTTTTGAATGATGCGGCTTATACTCCGGAAAGTACGGTAAGCAAATAATGCTTTATAGTAAAATACTATGCGAGGACATGCATATAAGTGTGGTTAAAGTGTTAAAATAAATTTTTTGGCACTGTAACAGTGGGAAATGTTGTTTGTTCTGGAGCAGGTTGGGCCTCTCCGCACACATTTATTAAAACAAGCTTGGAGATTAATGCAGGTTTTGATGGCACTTTCTCCTAAACACATTCTTAACAAACATTAATAGAGAAGTTACTATCATGTATGTTTTAGCCAATCAATCATTTCTTCCAAAGTGAGGTTTTGTGCAAATGCCGGTAAAGATCATTTGATCTGATGCACAATCCTCTGTGTGTTGTGTACAATCGACTCCCACCCTGACCTAATTAAATGCTGCTGGATAACAGTCAAGTCATATCCACAGCTAGCCTAAGGTTTTACAAAAGCTCAACTTTAACTTAAAGAGATTAGACAACTTTTGCAAGATATTAGCTGTTCAAAAATGAGAAAAATGTCCCTAAGCCTCTTGAGCACGAGGGCTCCACAAACAGGGACTCTTTTGTTCCGGCGGAGGGGACGGGCAGTGCTGGGCAGGGGCCTGGCTCTAAATCGCTGTGTGCGGGACCAGACAACACTGCTGATCCCTGCCCCTGTAAACCCAATCAGTCCCAGGAATTAGACAAGGATTAGACTCCAACCTACCAGCACAGCACTTGAAAAAATATATGGACCGGGAAGGGGGTATTCAGCCCACCTAGGAGGTCAAGGCAGTAGCAGATCAGAGTGAAAGAAGATAATCCGTCAGTTCGTTCAAATGCGTCAGTGATATTGATTTAATAAATAAGTAAATTTTGTCAAAGCTCAACAAGTATTTTGGATAACGTTTCATGCTAAAGGTGTAATTTTATTTACACATGTATTTGTGTGTCACTACCTGACCTGCTTAAAACCCACACCACAGGTTGAGCTAAAATGAGCCTACTGAATGCTCTGAAAAAGTTGTGAAATACCACAGGAAACAATTTTTATAGAAATAACAATGCTTATACTGTGATTTGTATATATAAACTGTATATATAGGATAGTTTACTCAGAAATGAATATTCTGTCATCATTCAATTTCTTTGTTTTGCAGAATACAATTAAGGAAGATATTTTGAAGAATGTTTGTGACCAAGCAGATATGGGGCACAATTGACTTTCATAGTAGGAGAAAATAATGTGTGAATGGTACCCCACATCTGTTTGGTTATTAAAGGATTAGTCCATTTTCTTTAAAAAAAATAAAAATCCAGATATTTTACGCACCTCCAGGTTATCCAAAATGTTGATGTCTTTCTTTGTTCAGTAGAGAAGAAATTATGTTTTTTGAGGAAAACATTCCAGGATTTTTCTCATTTTAATGGACTTTAATGGACCCCAACAGTTTACAGTTTTAATGCCGTTTAAAATTGCAGTTTCAAAGGACTCTAAACGATCCCAAACGAGGCATAAGGGTCTAATCTAGTGAAACAATCATTTTTGGCAAGAATAATAAAAAATGCACTTTTAAACCACAACTTCTCGTCTATCTCCGGTCCTGTGACGCGCCAGCGCGACCTCACATAATTATGTCATCACGTCAAGAGGTCACGGATGACGTATGCGAAACTATGCCCCAGTGTTTACAAGTGTGGAGAAAGAGGACCGTTCCGACGTTGTTGTATAATTGTATGTGGAATGATACTAAGTAATGTCTTTGTGTCAGCTTATTGTTTAAAATATTTCACAAATGTGCGTTTCATATATGTAACACGTGAACTTTCGACGGAGGAAGACGAGAAGTTGTGGTTTTAAAGTGCATATTTTTTATTTGTCTTGCCAAAAATGACAATCGTTTTGCTAGATAAGACCCTTATACCACGTTTGAGATCGTTTCGAGTCCTTTAAAACTGCAATTTTAAACTACATTCAAACTGTTAAGTGTTGGGGTCCATTAAAGTCCATTAAAATAAGAAAAATGAATGTTTTCCTCAAAAAACACAATTTATTCTCGACTGAACAAAGAACGACATCAACATTTTGGATGACATGGAGGTAAGTAAATTATCTGGATTTTTTTAGGATAATTGACTAATCCTTTACACTGAAAAAAATTACCTAATTTTTTTTAAGGTAAGTGGTTGCAATCAATTTTTTAAGCTACATTTAAACCAAAAGATTAGTAAAGTAAAATAAAATAACTTTTGTTTAAATGTAGCTTAAATAAACTGATTACAACCACTTACCTTAAAAAAATTGAGTAAATTGAATTAATAATTTTTTCAGTGTAACGTTTTTCAAAATATCTTCATTTGTGTGCAGCAAAGACATTTTAAAGGCAAGGATATGATGACAGAATTGTTAATTTTCCGGTGAACTACCCCTTTAAGCAGAAGAACAAGGCAACAAACGAGTTTTTATCAGTTCAGACGGCTGGTAAATGTGATATCTCATTCGAATGTGATAATCGATAAACCCAGAAAGCCTCATTGTAACCTTAATCTTTTTCTCCCTGTTTTCTCTGCGGTGGCAAGTGAAGAAAGATAAAGACAAACAGATGCTTAGGCCTGGACCTTGTCATCACAGACCCTTTGTGTCTTCGAACACACACACACACACACATAGATATAAGGTAGCCAGACACAGTGGCCATGTGAAGAGTGTCATATGGAAGGGCTTTAGTCCTTGTATCATCCTATCAAAGGAATGTGGCCTCTGCCTGAGTCTCACAAAGCCCCTTCATCATGTGTGCCAGCCTAGAAAGGTGTACGAGAACAGAGCAATTCTGTCAAGTGTATCATTTAAAAAATGTATATTGTGGCTTGGGCTATGTTTGTACTGTATGTGATTGTTTTAATAATAATTAACAAATTACAAAAATAAAAAATAAACCTGGGCGATAAATCTTGGCAACTTTTAGTCCAGTACCGGTTCACGGTTTTACATTTGGCCTTGTGCCATTATAAATGTCATCACATTTAAACATCTATTAACCTTGAATCTTTCCAACTAAAACAAAAGCTAATTCCATGGATAGACAGACACTTAGGACCCCGGCTTGACTCTTGGTCCTCTGTGTGCTTGACCTCTGAAGTGTTCTTGTCTTTCAGCCCATTGAGTTCTTGCACCTCTGCTATCTGCATCGCATTCTCTCACGTTAGCAGCAAGCAGCTTCGTGCACCCTATCTGACACTGTGTATGTGACAGAGACTATTTGGGACATAGCGAATTGCTAACCAGAGTTTTTAAAGAACTAGGAGAACATTCAAGCACAGTCGTATGAAATGTCTTCGCTCGGTAAGTTTATTTCAGCACTGAATGGGAGTGGGTTAAGGTTTACTGAAATACTTTGATGTAAAACTACAGTGTGAGTGTAGGGCATAGATGTCTGATGATTATACTTTATTTACACTTTATTTTAAGGGTCAGTTTGAGAATATTAATTAACATTAAGGGTTAAACAGGTTTAGGGTTGGTTTAAGTGTAGATTTATTTTAGTGAAATATTGTGTATTGTGAAGGCATCTTGCTTAACATTTAACAGGAAAAGAAAAATGGGTTCCCTGCCCTGTATTCTGTCTGTTCCTCATCCATGTTTGCTGTGTTTATGTTTGTTGGTGGCTGCTTGTAGGGTCATTCATATTATGCCATGTGGACCTGTCAAATGTTAGTCATTTTTAATAGTCTTATTACGTCTGTCTTCCTTTCCCTCTGTCTGACAGCCTGGCCCCTCACCTTTAACCTCCATTCCACCGCTCGTAATGCCACCAGCCGTTCACTCATTGTCCTTTAGGTCCAGGAGAGATGAAATAGCTGTATGGTGATTTTAAGACGGCAGAATTTGCTGCAAGATGAAATCCACGAGTTCAAGCAATATATCATCAACGTATATTAGATATGAGAACATCTTCAAACATGCACAGTGTCAGATTTAGGCATGCATTGATATTAAAATACTAACATGACCTCATGGAAATGTGTGTTATAGTCACGGAAATGTGAATAATTTATTTGTGTCCATGGCATGAAATTCAGCTTTTTTCGTGCCTTTACCACGAATGCCTATTTCGTGTCATTCAGCACAAATTTATTAAAATAGTTTTTCATGTCCGTGGCACGGCTTTCTTTTACGAAAATACAAAGAACAACACAAATGACTAAATCGCAAGGGTTAAAGGGGTCATAATATAAGATTTTTTAAGATGTAAAATAAGTCTTTGGTGTCCCAAGAGTGCTTACGTGAAGTTTTAGCTTAAAATACCCCACAGATCATTTATAATAGCATGTTAACATTTTGTAGGTCCAGGCAAAAATTTGCTGTTTTGGGGTGTGTCCTTTAAAATGCAAATGAGCTGATAAAATGCAAACACTGATTTGCACTAAATAGCAGTGTCTTGGTTGGAGTTCATGAGTTTAAGCAATATATAATCAACATATATTAGATATGAGAACATCTTAAAACATGCACAGTGTCAGATTTAGGCATGCATTGATATTCAACATGATCTCACGAAAATTTGCGTTATAGTCACGAAAAATTGTATTAATTTATTCCTGTCCTTGGTTCAAGGTTCAGCTTTTTTCGTGCCTTAAGCACGAATGTCTATTTTGTGTCATTCAGCACAAATTTATAAAAATAGTTTTTCATGTCCGTGGCACGACTGTCTTTTTCATGTCATTTTATTATTGTTTTCTCATTTTTTCCTATTTTTAAATCATTGTCGTCTGGGGTTAGATTTGGGGTTTGGGTTAGGATGTACTTTTATGTATTGGTTTCTACATGTTTTTCTTCCGCTTTTAAAACTATTCACGCCTTGGGGTTAAATTTGTTAGATACTGTAGGTTTGGGTAAGGATGTCTAAAAATGTAAAAGAAAGCGATTCTAACCCCAACCCCAAGCGATAATGGTAAGAAAATAGGAAAAAAAAACAATGAGAAAACAATACATAAAATGACACAAAAAAGTCGTGCCACCGACACGAAAAACTATTTATAGGAATTTGTGCGCCATGGACACAAATAAATTAATAAAAAATTTTCGTGACTATAACATGACTTGCCATGAGATCAGTCTGTGAAATACATATAATTCATAAAATACATTCATATGCATACATAATGACCAACGTGATATGATATGATATTATAATATCCATATTATTTTTGTTTTTAAACAAACATCAACGAAAGACAATATACTGTGTGTCTCTAATTTATTAGAATTTTTAGCCCTGTCTTGCTACACAAAATGTAAAAATCGCAATGAAAGGACAAATAAGGGCATACATTTTTTTGTATAAACATAAACATGATTCCCAACGTTATTTATAATATTAATATTTAATTAAATCAATTCAGGTTTATTTTATTTAGCGCTTTTAACAATTGTTCACCAGACCAAAGCAGCTTTACATGAAATAGAAACAAAGAAAACAGAAAAAAGGAAGGAACAACAAAGCATGCGAGTTTTTAGATGGAGTATTTAAACCTGGATGTAGTTTGTTGTTGGGATGTTTGGATGTGTTGTTTCCTTTTCTTTAGTCTATGTCTATGTTTTTGTATACATATAATAATGTTTTCTATACCTCCTTGATTCTGTATGATTGTATATCACATCTTTGTAAAGCGTCCTTGAGATTGTTGAATGGCGCTATATAAAATAAACGTATTATTTTATTAAGTAATGTACTGTAATAAATAATACTCCATTCCAGGCCATATAATGAATATGTTCAGGTCTAGAATGAAGTACATGGAGGTATTCATTATTGTTTGTAACAGAACAGTGTAGCATATAGTAATCCAATACCAAACTATATACTAGTATTAGCGTGTTTAGTAAAGAAGTTTGTAGGTTTAAGATACTACCGAAAATACAAAGAACAACACAAATGACTAAATCACAAGGGTTAAGGGGGTCATATTATGAGATTTTTTTAAAGATGTAAAATAAGTCTTTGATGTCCTACGAGTGCTTATGTGAAGTTTTAGCTTAAAATATCCCACAGATCATTTATAATAGCATGTTAAAATTCCCATTTTGTAGGTCCAATCAAAAATGTGCTGTTTTTGGGTGTGTCCTTTAAAATGCAAATGAGCTGATGAAATGCAAAGACTGACCACATTGATGGTGGTTTGTTGCAATTGAAACTCAATTGTGCTGTCAATAATTTTTTCTCTCTCTCTTTCTCTCTGCACTAAATGGCCAGCCCAGTCCCACAACATTACGTACCTATAGTCACATAATTTTTTTATTCTTTTTCGTGATACTGTCATGAATTTTCGTGTTTATTCGTGATTGTATCACAAATTTCTGTTTATGTGTCATTATCACGTATTGGTTATTCAACTGTTTTGTCCTATTTTCAAACCATTTTCGCTTCGGTTTAGGGTTAGATTTACATAAAATGACATCCTTACCCAAACCCAACTCTAATCCTTAAGCCAGGCGACATGTTTAAAAATTTAGAAAATATTAAAAAATAAATCAGAAAAAAATAGTATAAACCAATACTTCAAGTGACATCCTAATGCAAACACCAAATCTAACCCTAATTATCTTTAAACTTATAAATGAGTATAACATTATAATATAAATTGGTTGATTTTCATTTAAATATCCACTTTTATATAACCACAAACCAAAATGTTCACCGAAAAATTGCACATTATATTGCTTCTAAGACCAAACTTGGGCTGTAAAACAAAAAAAATGAAAATAAGGAAGAAGGTGGCTATTCCCACTGGCTCTACTCCTTTACCACTGCTCTTTTAAAACACCCCCCCCACACACACACACCTTCCCCCTGTCCTTGATTCCTGTTTAATATAGAGACTGATGAGCCCAATTTGGCTGCATTTCTTCCAATGCAGGATGATTAATAGTGCTATGAGGTAACATCGGGGAGCTGTCTTCTGCTTCTACCCTCTCGTCATGCTGATGGTTCACCCTACGTCCTGAATTGATGACAGAGGCTGCAGATTTGCAAATCAAATGGAGAGAGTGTGGCTTTAACGCTGACACTTCCGTGTCCCCTCGCGTTCTCTTGGTCTCTCTCTCTCATTCCTCCACCCTTTCGTTACTCCCTATTTCACTTATTTGTTAAGTGTCTCTCCCATTTGTTATGCAAATGAGACGGGTAAGAGCCAGGGGTACGACATCATCTCCAAAGCATGATAAATATTTGATTAGGCGTAATGAAAATTGTCAAGCCCGTCTAATTGTGTCACATATTATCTGAAGGGAAGTAGCAAATTTGGACGTAGCCTTTGATCTTTCTCTCTCTCTTTTCTCTGTCTCTCTCTATATTCAGAAATACCTCTCCCTCACTCTACCTTTTCTTTACTATGGACTCATCTCATTCAGTCAGAAAGCCACGGCTCAAAATATCATGTGAAAAATCTCTCTTTCCTCCTCTGTCCCAGACTAGTATGTAATCGGCTCTTTTTCTTATCCTTTGTGTAATGTATCAAACCCTTAGCAAATCTTTTTTTTTCTTGTTTGATGAAATACTGGGCAAGAGAGAGGGTGGGTTACGTCCAATTTGCATATTTGCAAATTATAGTTATGATTGCATTAAAAAACAGTGATACAAGCCTTTAGGGCTCAGTCACACCAAAAGCGTTTATGGCAGTTGCAGGCGCCTTTTTTGAATGATATTCTATGGGCAGGGCGCGTTTGCGCGCTGTTTATGCGCGCCGAGCGCCTTGCGGTTTTCTGCCGCCTGCCGCGCACGCGTTTTTGAAGGAGCGCTGAGAGCGGAGGAGCGCCTGACGTCATTCGCGTCTTCCATTGTCCAATCGAATGAGGGGAGAGGCGGGCCTTACGTTGTGGCGAGGGAAGTTTACAGTTGCTTTGAAGAACCGGACTCCACTCGCTCACTCTCTCCTGCGTGTTTGTGCTCCTCTTATCCTCAAACAAGGTCAGAGCAAGCGTCCTCTTTTTAAAGTTTCTGCTAATATGACAGTTAACAGCAAAAGAGCGCTCACGCTTCAATATTTGATTGACAAGACAGCTGACTCGGTGGTTGCTTAGCAATATGAAAAGCCGCGCTGCACTGCTCTTTTTTAAAAAAGGCAGTGCGTCGTCGCGCCTTGCGTTTGCAAGCGTTTAAAGCGCTTTTGGTGTGACTGAGCCCTTACTCAGGTTTAAAAGCAGGGTTTAGCATAAAGATATACCGAAGGCCTAGGCCGGTGTTTTATTGTGTATTGATGTTTTTGTAGTTGTGACGTCTTTTCCTACTCAAAATTTGAAATCTGTTAAGAAGTTATTAAAAAATGTATTTTGGTTAACAAATGGTAAACTTCAATCAAATCGAAATTATCCAGCTGCACAAAATAAAGAGGAAAGTTATCACAATATTTACATCATATAAACAACCTGTAAAATTTACTTTTAAAAATCCTCGGAACAATTTGCACGAACTTTTTTTAAGTAAAATTTACTGCTTTTTTGAGTACAACTTACTACCTACCTACTAAAATCAAATAAAATCTACTTAATAATGCATGAAAAACATATGTTAAATAATTAAGTAAATGTTACTTCATTATTTTTTTAGAAGTTAGATTTATTTTAATCATTTATAGGTAAAGTCTATTAGTTTTTTTTTTTTTTTTTGAAGCATTGCTGTCCTAAAAAATATTAAATAAATCGTATTTACTGTTTGTTATTTTCTTTACCATAGTTCTGTGGACTTTGTAATTTTTAGAAACACTGATCATCTGAAAGGTGACTTGACAAAATTATAATTTACAACAAAACAACATCAATAATATAAGAGCTTAAACCTTTATGACATTTAATTAACAAATATTTAAGTAGTTAAAGTTCTTATCAGTTCATATTCTGTGATAAATCTTAGAAAATTAAAATATTCTGGCACAAAGGATTGTGGGTATTCCTTACAACATGTGAAAATAAATTTAAGTTAATTTAACTTGATTTTTTTTTAGTTTAATGGATTTAATATTCTTAAATTAAATGAACTTAGATTTTATTTTTACTTGAATCTGCTAAAGTTTTTGATTAAAATGTATTTAATTATTTTAGGATTATGTGCAGTGACTATTAAACAGTTAAATAAGACAAGAAAATATCGAATTCGACTTACTATTCCCACACAGTTCATTTTCTACATGAATTAATTGTGTATTTATCATCATTTTACTTAGGAAAATCTAGTTCTTAATGAATGTTAATATTATTATGTAGAAATTATAAGAGTTCATCTAATATACACCAAAAAGTTCATTTTTTCAGTGTACGAATATAATGACAGCCTTATTAATTGAATTTACTATAATCAGTAGCAGGTTAATAGTACTTTGATTTGTAGTATTTGTAGCTGACATACTTTGCATGTGGGTTAACATTGTTTTTGGCTTGTTATTAGCAGAAAAAATTTTTTTTTGTTAAAAACCTACTTCAAACTGAGTATGAACTCCAGAGGTGCATAAGCGCAGCACTGTTAATGCCTCTGGCTCTGTTTAATGGCTTTGGCTGTGTGTCCCGCATTAAAGTGTCATAGAGTTTTTGCGCATCTGTTACTTTCTTTGCCCTGGCTCGGAGGCACGGCGCAAGCTACCTGCCGTATCTCGGGAGACAGAGTGAATATTTATTCAGCGTGGGTCCATTCCGACCTCCCACGTTTCCACCAGCAATAGGATGTCTAGTCTGGCAGTTGACGCGAAATTTGCGGAGGTACCACGGGGAGCTGCAAAGAGCTCTGAGCGCCGCTGTCTGACGCATAATAAATAGTTGCTCTGTGCCGGCTCGTCCCTGGAGAGGGGCACCTTATTTAGGATGTCACGCGGTGAGCAGAGGCAGAGATAACAGAGACAAAGCAGGGGGTCAGCTCAGATTACTGAAGAAACGGCCTCCGTTAAAGGGTGCCATTTGTTCCCAAATCGACCTGATGACCCCTCTAATTACCAGCCAATTATCTGAAATTTGGTGCAATTCGCTGGCGCTTTAAACAGGAAAATTGCCTTTCGTTCCCCCGCTCCTCACCTCATCCACCTCTTCCTAACACGTGTACCTGTAGGACACCAGTTATTTATGTGAGCGAAAATCGGGCCTATGCTGCTAATGAAGTTACATGCTCTGGTGAATGTTAATTAAGTGAAGGAATAAGTTGCATCATTAAGCATTTAGGATGTAACCGAGTGTCGACCAGAGGCTGTTCCAGTTAGTTAGCCTCTTAGTATCTTTAAGGTTTAATCATGTGTAAATACAATCACATATGTGTTATTAATGATGCATATTTACTTATTTTTAATAAAGGACTCGCAATATCCGGATAAGGCTGTGTTGCTAGTTTCAGGAATTTTAAAGTGTACATTACACATTTAAAAAATGACAATCGTTTCGCTAGATAAGACCTTTATGCCTCGTTTGGGATCGTTTAGAGTCCTTTGAAACTGCACTGTTACGTGTTGGTGTCCATTAAAGTCCATTAAATGAGAAAAATCCTGGAATGTTTTGCTAAAAAAACATAATTTCTTCTGGACTGAACAAAGAAAGACATCAACATTT
This sequence comes from Misgurnus anguillicaudatus, assembly GCF_027580225.2. Taxonomy (NCBI): domain Eukaryota; kingdom Metazoa; phylum Chordata; class Actinopteri; order Cypriniformes; family Cobitidae; genus Misgurnus; species Misgurnus anguillicaudatus. The sequence continues at coordinate 8,880,063 of NC_073341.2, read as the reverse complement.
TGGATGACATGGTGCGGAGTAAATTATCTGGATTTTTTAAATTGACTAATCTTTTAATATTATAAACAGTACAATAATTTCTATATTCTTTAGTCAATGAAAACGTATGCTTTTTGCCCATTGAGTTAAAGCATTGTATTAAGCATCTTTATAAGTGCATCTTTAGGTGAGTGAAAAAATAATTTACAGATCAGTTAAATTATTTGAATAACTGACAGTGCTTTTTTTCCTGCCAGTGACTACAATAGACAGATCAAATAGAGACCATTAGACTGTTCATGTTATCGTACATAATTCTGTTTATTACACGGTCGCTAAATAAATAAGTAAGTGGACATGACTTATGTTTTTGATTTTCTAATCATTTTATGTGAGAGGAAACAATGCAAAAAATGATGAAGTAATGTAGAATCTATATATTCCCTATTTATGAAACGATCTGCATGAAAATATTCATATATCTGGCACTGTGCATGCAGTCACAGCGAATAGTGGAGGCCACCTATAGGAGAAGCAGGTCAGACCCCCTTTCCCAGAATTTTTTGAGCTAAGCCCATTGTTTATCAGGCATGTAGCATTGTACTATGAGTGATTGTCGTCTGAGCAGGTTCTCAGCTCTGTTTCACAGGAGAACCGCCACATTGTTCTTCAGTGCACTTGTTACCATTTACCCTACTGCCACATCTGTTTTCCGGCTTCCTTCCCACCGTAAAACACGATGACTTCCTCTTCAGAACTGTTTTTGTGCTCAACATGGAAAATAGTAAATATGAAAATGGATTGATGGATTTATTGATTAGGGGTTTTCTGTAAAAGAAATGCTTGTCTTGAGGAAATGTTGAAGAACATTAGAAGAATTGCCTGTTCCATTGTGGATATAAATAGCCTAATGATTTATTTTAATGTACTCACTGGTGAAGTGTGTACTTCTGAAATGAGTGAACTTTTGAATGGCAAGTCCTCTGCATTTGAGTTTTTTTTTTTTTAAAGCATTAGTCCATTTTCTTAAAAATCCAGATAATTTACTCACCACCATGTCATCCAAAATGTCGATGTCCCTCTTTGTTCAGTCGAGAAGAAATTATGTTTTTTGAGAAAAACATTCCAGGATTTTTTCCCATTTTAATGGACTTTAATGGACCCCAACACTTAACACTTAACTCAACACTTAACAGTTTTTCTCAACGGAGTTTCAAATAACTTTAAATGATCACAAATGAGGCATTAGGGTCTTATCTAGCAAAAAGATTGTCATTTTTGACAAGAAAAATAAAAAATATACACTTTTAAACCACAACTTCTCGTCTATCTCCAGTCCTGTGACAAGCCAGCGCGACCTCACGTAATTGCATAGTGACGTGGAAAGGTCACGTGTTACATATATGAAACGCACATTTGTGGACCATTTTAAACAATAAACTGACACAAAGACATTAATTAGTATCATTCCAGATACAACAACATTGTAACGGTCCTCTTTCTCCACACTTGTAAAAACTGGGGCGTAGCTTGATGTGATGATGTATTACGTGAGGTCACAGGACCGGAGATAGACGAGAAGTTGTGGTTAAAAAGTGCATATTTTTTTATTTTTCTTGCCAAAAATTACAATCGTTTGGCTAGATAAGACCCTTATGCCTCGTTTGAGATCGTTTAGAGTCCTTTGAAGCTGCAATTTTAAACTGCATTAAAACTGTATTGGGGTCCATTAAAGTCCATTAAAATGAGAAAAATCCTGGAAAGTTTTCCTCAAAAAACATAATTTCTTCTCGACTGAACAAAAAAAAGAAATCAACATTTTGGATGACATGGTGGTGATTAAATTATCTGGATTTTTTTTTTTTTAAGAAAATTGACTAATCTTTTAATAGCAATTTACACTAACAACAAGCAGCCAAAGTCTCATCAAGTATGCAATGTGACCATTATTTGTTACTAGTTTAGTAAAAGTAAAGCGACAAAGCCTTCCTACCTGGTATCACTGTTGAGTGAACAGAATTAGTGTTATACAAACTCACCCCAATATATATGTGCTTTATTTCTATTCTGTGAGTATTGAAGGAGACACGTTGTAAAGGATTGCTTACTAGAATTTCATTCTAGCTGTCCAGCACCATAATGCAGTCACTTTTATTAGTATTTTTTTCAACTGCCAGATATTTCCAGTGAAGCATTTATTACAAGGATCAAAACTCTTGAGCGAATTAGGTTCATATCCCTATCACCACAGTACTTCTCTGATGTGATGAGTTGTGTGTTTCATCTCTTTAAATGAGCGGACTAGCCGTGCAGGCGGTCATCAGTAATAGTTGATCACATTTACCTTAGTGAGATCTGACATTCAGAAAAGTAGCCCAGGCTTATGGTTAAGTGGGTATGACCGTAAGTAGATTGACCCCTGCTGGAAACAAAAATCGGACATTTTATTCATTCACTTTTCACTAAAACAAGTTTAATGTTTAGAGGTGTTATAGGCAGTGCTTTGAGAGAGAAATGAGCACACATAAAAACAAATTAGCGTACTTTAAGGATTTTTTTTATTTGGTTCCACATCTACTACCGAACCGTAATATCCTAGAATTGCCCAGTACTGTATTCTAATAAAAGGCTGCAAAACTCACCATAGCTGTACTAGAGGAATATGGGTGGATGTGGCATTGTCATGTAAGGCAGAATCTTTGTTATTGCATAGCCACATGCTTACATTAAGTCATTTAGCAGACACTTTTATCCAAAATGACTTACAAATAAATAAAACAATGGAAGCAATCACATCAACAAAAGAGCAGCAGTGCATAACTGCTCCAAATCTCGTCTAAATATATATATATATATATATATATATATATATATATATATATATATATATATATATAGACACACCTAAAGGATTATTAGGAACACCATACTAATACTGTGTTTGACCCCCTTTCGTCTTCAGAACTGTGTTAATTCTATGTGGCATTGATTCAACAAGGTGCTAAAAGCATTCTTTAGAAATGTTGGCCCATATTGATAGGATAGCATCTTGCAGTTGATGGAGATTTGTGTGATGCACATCCAGGACACTAAGCTCCCGTTCCACCACATCCCAAAGATGCTCTATTGGGTTGAGATCTGGAGACTGTGGGGGCCATTTTAGTACAGTGAACTCATTGTCACGTTCAAGAAAACAATTTGAAATGATTCAAGCTTTGTCACATTGTCCTGCTGGAAGTAGCCATCAGAGGATGAGTACATGGTGGTCATAAAGGGAGGAACATGGTCAGAAACAATGCTCAGGTAGGCCGTGGCATTTAAACAATGCCCAATTGGCACTAAGGGGCCGAAAGTGTGCCAAGAAAACATCCCCCACACCATTACACAATTGCATTAATGAGAAATTGAACGGGTGTTCCTAATAATCCTTTAGGTGAGTGTATATATATATATATATTTTTTTTTTTTTTTTTGCGGTGCAGCAGTACAGGGTTAGTTGTAAACGGTTTTTCAAGGTTGTTAATGACTCTGCTGCTCTTGTGGCGATCATTCCACCAGCAGGGAACGGTCCAGACGAATGCTTGAAGTATAACCAGCGTCTCTATTGAGTCCTCAGTCAGGGCTTCTTCAGCTCTGACCGGTCAATGAAGCAAAGCAGCATGATTAAGCAGCCCAGTGCTGCAGCTGTCTTATTCACTTGACCCACTCACCCGAGTCAATACACATGAAAAGACAAGTGCAGAAGCCAAGCATTATATAACATGATATATCACATGTACAGTAAAATATGGTGCTATGTACAATGGATAAAGTATACACCAGTATCCCAGCTGTTGTTGTTTTTGTCTATTGAAGGCAACGTTACTCCATCAAAAAACTTCTTTTTTTTTTACAAAATTACACGATTGTTTACAGTTATATTTATTTATTTATTTAGCGCACGCTTTTATCCAAAGTGATTTGGGAGAGAGCATTCAACATTTTGTTTTAAGAGCCAGCAATACAATTTCAATAAAGATAGCAGGTTATACAGACATTTAGAAAAATATGTTCTGTTCAAGCCAGACTGATCTCACGGAAAGTTGTGATATAGTGACGAAAATTTTGATTAATTTATTTGTGTCCATGGCATGAAATTCAGCTTTTATTCGAGCACGAATGTCTTTTTCATGTCAAGAAAACAAGCATGTTCATATGGTGGATTAGATGTATTTTGTGACAAATGTTTAGTATAGTTGGTTTGTCTCCCTCTAAAACATTTCACCCTGTTTAATAAATATGTATGATAATATCACAATTTAAAATAAATAGTTGGGAAAGAAAAAAATAACTTAATATTGACACCCTCATGTAAACAACCTTAATATCTTACTGCGCAATGATTAAATGTTAATTAACTGTTTATATTCTTACCATTGAAGTAACTAAGCAAGTTTAGTTTAAGTGACTGGGCTTAAACCAACATGATCTCACGGAAAGTCATGTTATAGTCATGAAAAATTTGATTAATTTATTTGTGTCCATGGCCTAAAATTCAGCTTTTTTCGTGCCTTGAGCATGAATGTATTTTTCATGTCACTCTCACAAATTTCTATAAACAGTTTTTCGTGTCTGTGGCACAACTTTCTTTTGTTTAATTTTATGTATTGTTTTCTCATAGTTTTTTCCTATTTTCTTATCATTGTCGCTTGGGGTTAAAATCACGTTCTGTTACATTTTAGACATCCTATAACCAAACCCCAATTCTAACCCCAACACCAAGCGACAATGATTTAAAAATAGAAAAAAAATACATAAAATTACACGAAAAAGAAAGTTGTGCCGCGGACACGAAAAACTATTTATAGAAATTTGTGCTGAGTGACAAGAAAAATACATTCGTGCTCAATGCACGAAAAAAGATGAATTGCGTGCCATGGACACGAATAAATTAATACTTTTTTTTTTACTATAACACAACTTTTGTGAGATCATGTTGGTTCAAGCCCAGTCACTTAAACTTGAATAATTTGATTAGTTAGTTCAATGGTAAGTAAATAAACAGTTAATTAACATTTAATCATTGCACAGTAAGATATTAAGTTATTTTTTTATTTTCCAACAATTTATTTGAAATTGTGATATTATCATACATATTTATCAAACAGGGTGAAATGTTTTAGAGGGAGACAAACCAACTATACTAAACATTTTGTCACAGAATACATCTAATCTACCATATGAACATGCTTGTTTTCTTGGTAACACTTTACAATAAAGTTGTATTCATTAACATTAGCAAATACATTTGCTAAAATGGACAAAAAAAAGAATATTGTTTTTCAATATTTAAAGCCGCCAGGCCACAACTGCTTCATGCCAATCATATCAGTTCACTTTAAATCAACTAAAGGAGGTCGCACACCGGCCGCGCAGCTCAGCTTCCGCCGCGTTGAGTCGCATCTAGGACAACCTGGAAGTGCACATTAAATAGCACGAGCTTCATCAGATAGCGTCTATTTCAAAATGCAAAATATACGTTAGCAGCCAATGTTAATCGTTAATGATTTGGGACAAATATGATGTTATTTAATGTTAAACTATGTGAGTGGCGCTGTGTGGGGCGACAGGGATTTGAGCAACTTCCTGAGTCATAGCTGGACGGCGCGGACAGGCGCCACCTGGCGATCCCCTTAATGCTTACAATAAAAACATTCGATTTTAACATATTAGTAAATGCTGAAACAAACTAAGAATAATAAATGAAGAATAGTTCATTGTTAGTTCGTATTAGCTCATTTTATTTTTCTGATTGAAATATTTCCAGCTGCACTGGCTTTCTACATCCTCAGTGTCACTTTAACATACTGTTTGTCTTTCATCATACCTTTTAGTCATCTATACCGAACAAGCATAAAGCCAGCCCCCAATGACCTTATGATACAGTAAGCCATACACTTTTGGTGGGAAAACAACACGTTTTTAATATTGAAACATTTTGATTTTAGTATATTTTATATACTCCAGTATATTGAGACATGAAAATGTATTGCATAGTAGGAAAGACACAGGACATAAAGAAAAAATCAACAATTAGTATATTAACCAGCAATGCTTAATTAAGGCAAGCTCACATTTCAACAATTCTCTTATTTTTTAGCTTATGCTCTTACTCTTACTGCTGTTTACCAGTTTCTTCTGCAGTAACATCCCCCTCAACCACTACCCCACTTCACCTCTTTTCCTCTCTCTCTCTCTCTCTCTCTAAAATCCCCCTCCTTTGCTTACGTCCCCATGCGGCAGCAGGTCAGTGGCATGCTAACACTTTTGTCAGTGTGATTAATAGCATGCTGGATTGTCGTTAATTCACTGGCTAATGACTAGGACCGGGGCCAGTCCAGGAGTAATCGGGTGATGTATAGTTGGGGAGTGCTCTCTATGCCAGAGGTGAAAATCATTTCCCCCAACTCAGATCTCATCGCGAGCCAAACCATTGGGTTTTCCTGTTAATAAAAATAAATGCAATTCTTTTTCTCTTCGCAGTCAATCCCACTGGGTCAGTAAATGAAGCTGTATAATAAACCAGAGACAATGTTGTTGCTTGGAAGAATGAAAACTGAATTGGTTATGCTGTTCGAGTTAATAATGTTGTTACTTTGGTGCATAATGACATAGACTGAAATAATCAAGTACAATCCAAGACGTCATAGTAAAAATGTTCTGATGTTCAGTTGCTTTATGGTTACTGCTTTACATAAAGACGCTATTTATTTGTTTGCTCATAGAGTTAAATGTAATGTGCACAGGAAGATGATTAACATTTTCAGAATTAGTGATTTTTGAGTAACCACTGCTTTCTGTGCCAATAACCTTGCTTTGCTGTTTAAAATAGAAACATCCCAGCTGAATTAAAGTTGCTTTGATAGCAAAGTGTCATATATTATTTTAATAATAAGTAATGTTATGATGGTCTCGTGTAATGTGCATTGTAAGGTGTAGGATGAGAAACAGCAGAAGTGTTTCTGGAGTGCATTGAGCATGTGCTATTTTGTCATTAACCAGACACGTCTGAGACCTTCTGGCACTTATTAGCAAACCTTAGACTTCCACATCCTAGTCTCTCTCTCTCTCTCTCTCTCCCTCTCGCTCCTTCCTCCCCCATGGGTGATGTTTGCAACTCAATTTGGCAAATGTAAGTTAGTATTGATTATTATTAATATTTATCATGTTTGTGAAAATGTCTTTTCCCTGGTGCTATTAATCTGACGTGTTAATAAATGTCTGCTCAAGGCCTTGCTCTGCTCTCCTGGGAGTGAGGCAGAGTAGAATGGCAATCAGGATGGGGCGCGCGCGCACACACACACACACACACATGCACGCACACACACACACAATAAGCATGACAATCCCACAGGCCCTAATATGAGTTTGGTAACTGATTAGGCTTTGTAAAACCAGGTGTGGGGATTTAGGTCTTAATTATGTGCATAAATTAAATGGTAAAGATGGTAAAAAGATAAAGAAAACTTTGTGCACATTGTAGCAAAGTATATTTTGTTGTACCACCAATTGTTGTTTTGGTGTGGTTTTACTTCTTTAGCACATTGATCTGTCCAGTTAAACGCACACAAATACTATTGGAAATGACTAATCATATACAAAAAGCTGAAAATGTTTAATATGTTATTATAATATTCAAATTATTATTCTAAATTAAAATATTATAATTTTATAGAGATCTGCAATATTGCTGACCAGCCTTTTTATGATCAGCATCTGACCATTTGTACATTTTTTAAACTCTTAAATGTAGTCTTTGATGCTGATCCAAACAGCATTCCAGCAATGTACATTATATAGTAGCAGCTATGATATGAAACTAGCTATTAAAAGTCACATAACCCACAGTGTTTCTGCTTATCATGTTAATCTTAAATACCTTGAGTAATATTGCATCCTTCATATATCCATAGAGTCTTTAGTTTTATCAGATTTATATATAAGACAGATCAGCTTTACTGCTACTGCTAAAACAAAGCCCCTGGAGGGGAACCGCGGGCGAAGCAAGTCACGAGCACACAAAACATGGCCTTCATGTTCATGTTGTTTTTTGCGATCAAATCTTTTGATGCAGTTTTACTTACGGTCTGTGACTCATTATCTGGTTGGAAACGCCCCATTTCTTTTTTTTAAGTTATATTTTTGGCCAGGTTAGGAGAGGACAGGAAAGTACAGGGAGGAGAGAGGGGTATCGGATCGGCAAATGACCATGAGCCAGGAATCGAACTTGGCTGCCCACTACACTATTGGCTCCGACTGCTACCCCGATAAACAAACTATATCCATTGTTTCCATAATGTTGGGTTTATTGGAAAGCTGAACAAGCTTAAATTTCCCTCACAAACAAAAACACATTTTTCTGGTGATGTTGATTTCGTGTCGGCTCTTGGTGGTGTGTGCAGTAGCGCCCGCTGCGGGGCACGGCATCCGGTGGGCGGGGTTGGATTCGGATCCAGGGGCGGAGCTGGATCCAGATCCAGAGATCCCATTGGACGACAGTTTTACCACAAGACACGTCACACACGTGTTGCTGCGTTACCATTTCCGCATTAACTCGTAACTAAATTAAGTTATTCTTTTGACATAAAAACGAACTTTACTATGACTACAATAAAAGTAGTGCCTTTAGGGTGAAATTTTTACTTTTTTGCTATAATGTTTTTGAGCAAAACATTTCGGATAAGCCTACTATAAGTAATCTTACCACATGCAGTTTAAGACCTATGAATGGCTATACAGTATAAATATGTATAATTATTAAAATATATAGGCTATGGCATGTTATTTAGAAAATAATAAATTGAATGTTTATCTTGTATGGACTTTGAACTTGTTTTAACACGTCTTTGCTTACAGCCATTAGGAAACTTTTTTTATTTGCTAATAAAAGATATCAAATAAATTTGTTTTTATATTTACTCGTATAGGAATAGCTGTGTTATAAGTGGGATAATGTACAAATAAATCTCTTCAGTGATATCACATTGTCAGGAACGTGTCCTTCCCCTTACACCTAACTGTGATACTTTCTAAATTATGAATCTTTCTCAACTATATTATTAATCAAACATACACTTAAATTGATACACTGAAAAAAAGGATTCATTGAATTTAATCAATTTTTTTATGGTAAGTGGTTGCAATCAATTTATTTAAGCTACATTTAAACAAAAGTTTTATATTTTATTTTACGTTACTAATCTTTTTTGTTTAGGTGTAGCTTAAATAAATTGATTGCAACCACTTACCTTAGAAAAATTGATTAAATTCAATGAATAATTTTTTTCAGTGTAATAGCAAACGTTGGCGATCACAGGTTGCAACTAATTGCGGGCTGCAACAATGCAAATATACTGGTTCATTTGGCGGTACAAAGTATATAAAGTGGGAGGAGTTGGATCTAGATCCAACCCCGCCCCCTGTATCTTGTGTTCCGCAGTGAGAACCATCTCGGGGTGTGTGTGCACTATTCCGGGTGAAGTGCCCATATGAGGACTTCCACTGTACATCCAGCACTGAAATTGCTCATAAAATAAATAAAGCAAGATTGTTACGTACAAATCTTGTTAAAAAAAAAAACTTACAAACAACCCTGCGAAATGCATTCGGCACAGAATTACTCTGTCATACGTCCAACTGACACTTTGCTTATGTTTCGCATGAGCAATCCAACAGCGTTAATATGTCAAAATGCAAGAAATAGCTTTAAAACCCACCGTAGTTTACATGTTAGTGACTATATCCATCTTCCAAAATGCATGACACTGAATTTGCTTAATAAAATAGTTTGAAAGAAACTATGAATTCTACTATGACAGTCATTTTGCTTTATTTTAGTCATTGGTGTGTGTGTGTGTGTTAGTATATAAACAGTATACTAATGCTTCTTATGTGTGTGTGTGTGTGTGTGTGACATGAAGGAACAGATCTGCAAATTGCAACAGATCTAGAGAACTGATATTTGTATCGAGTAAGTGTGTGATTTATTGAGTTGAGTACTCACATATATATTTTCAGTGAAATGAAGCCGATGAAGTGTGGCAATGTGCCCAGGAGCTCGGTGCAGATTATTGTGTATTGACTGTTCAAACGGCTGAGGTGGTTGAGGTCACTTTAGCACTCTCTTCTGTGGACAGGCTGCACATATTGAATTTGTACTGGCCCGCAGAGTATATAAAGTATACATGCCAACACTTTTTCTGTGTGTGTTGACTGTGAGCTCTGTGTGTCTGTGTTTTACATGAAGATAAACAATGCAACAGATCTAACATGAGGGATCTGCAATTGTAATTGTCTTACTCATGGCACTAACCTCTCTAGAGAGGCAATAGTGCTACTTTAAGAGTTATCTGGAAATGCTCCCCGCTGTTTTTATGAGGGGAAACACTGCGTGTTTCTGGAAAGTAAATTTTGCTTAGCTGTAAAACTTCTTTATGTCTTCCAATAAGTTCATGCATCAGAAATCTGTGCGTAATTACGCATCTTTTCCTCCTTTGAACATGTGATGATGACACAATCATCACAGCTTTCATAACAGTGGAACAAGTTACTTTGTGGCCCTGATACAAAACCTTTTTTAAAGAGGGTAAATATATATTTAATATATTTAATAATTGTATTGCATACAATACATATGTGTGTATAATTCATCAATGCATGCTATTCTAAAAATCACATTTTCCAAATCTAACAAACTAGCCTAAAAGCATACTTTATCTAGATAATCTTTACCTTTGACATGACTTCACAGATGCTTATGAGTGAACAGTATTTGAATGTGAGTGGAAACAATTTGGAGCCATAAACTTGTGTTCTTGGCAGTACTGGCAGGGGTCCGGTCTGTTTGATTGGAAGCACTCCTGGTGTAATTGCAGCCTAGTTAGTCCTGATTGCTTGTCCTGTGTTTGGATAGCAAGCTACAATGGTGCTGCTACAAATAATTTTAATATACTTGCATAGGTGTCATCATAGGAACAGGATAATGGTCAAACCGTGCCTAAAAAATTAGAAGTCTGTGGCAGGTGAGATATCATTCGTGATAGCATCAATATGCATGATAGTCTGTATTATTCTTAATGTAATATTGTATGGTGTTTGTAGTCAACTAAGTGACTTGAGAAAAATATTGCATTAGCTACTACTATGAGGATCTTCACAAACAGCTCTACTCTGCCCTTATGGTGAACCTCATTTTGACAATTAAATTGTCTTCCTTTATCTTGTCTTGGTTCTGATACAACATTCCAGCCAAAGAATCCTCTGCTCAAACCCAACTTATTTATGAGAAAGTTATCAATCTAGCCCTAAACCAACTTAAACCCTAACTTTCTGATAACAAACAAACTTAAATGCCTACTTTATTTAGATCAGTGTTTCTCAACACAGGTCTTCGTGTACCCCCTCCCAGAATGTTTAGATGTCTCCTTATCTAAAACACCTGATTCAACTCATCAGCCTCCTTCCAAATTGTTGAAACAGGTGTGTTTGGTTGCGTCCAAAATGGCATACTGTGACAGTAGGTCCTGAATTAGATGAAGTACCTCATAGACCGTTAAGAGAGTAGGTACCAGTGGTGACCGGTGACTTCTTTTTTTGAGGGCGGTCGATGCGAAGTTTGTCACAACATGTATGTAGCCCGTCATGTGTGTGGTTCCTTTTTTCAAAATATGTGTTCTGCACATCGAGAGATCCTGTATGCATCACGTGTCTTGTCAAAATAATACCGCTTTTCCATTGCATAGTACCCCATGGTTTGGTTTGGGTCAGCTTACTTTTGGGAGCTTTTCCATTGGGTGCAGTACATAGTACCCAATACTTTTTTTAGTACCACCTCGGTTGGGGTTCCAAGCGATCCACGCTGATACCAAACGTGACGCGAAAACACTGTAGATCACTGATTGGTCTGACAGAATCGTCACTACCAGCGTCATCGCTATAATGTAAAGATTAGCTTTACCTTAGTGCTAGCATGCGGTGTCTCGAGCAAACATGTTGTCATCTGTGCTCTGCTATAAGTACCCAAATTCCCTTTTAGCTATGAAAAACATCCACAGGTTCAGAATCAGGAACACCATACCAGTTTTTTTTAGACTTGTAGTTTGTAGGGGGCACATTCCCAATGCAGTTGCGCATTATATGTGTATATGCAACTTAAATGAGGCTCAACGGAGCGCGTCGTTGGGTGTTTGTACAGAAACTGTCATGTGAGACAGAGGTAGTGATAAACACGATGTGCAAACATCTTTGTGGTGGTCAATTTTGATTTTGTGGCGGACTGAGAAATAAATGAATGCATTGGGATGTTTAGCATTCCAACAACTCTCTCACTTGTATGATACAACGCAAATATAACGACACGCCTATAATCCCTCCCACTGCAAAGTGTTACTAAACCCGATGGAAAAGCTCACCAAGCCAAAGTGAGGTGAGCTGACCCGACCTGACCTAAACTGTGAGGTACTATGCAATGAAAAAGCGCCTCAAGTGTCTGCTGCAGATGCGTCTAAAGGGTTTATGATAAAAGAGACGCTCGTGTTTGTCAGATACTCGCATAATCTCATACATAATCAAAGTTTTTGCTTGTATTTTGTGAATGTTATTTTGACAAAACACCTGATGCACATGGTTCACATGACGCAAAAAACACATATTTTGAAAACGCAAGCAACACACATGACACTCCAAACACTTATTTTAAATTAGCGCCCCTCGGATGAGCAGTCACGAGCCACCACTGGTAGGTACTATATAGTATGAATATGGATAGTATGAATGAATTTGGACGTGCTACTGTACATCCGCCACATGTTGACATATCATGTGACATACGTCTTCTTAACAACAAGTTAGTCATTAACTGGAATGACATTAAACTAGCGCAATTTAACCACAAGGGACAGCTGTTTAATATACTGTATGTATTTGCATTTGAATAGAGCTGGACATTTTTTAATAACACAACGCATCTCCTTCTTCTTCTTCGTTCGATAACTCCTTTCTGGGGGGCTCACAGGAAAGTTAAGGTACCATCGAATGAACACTTTGCGATCTTGCCGGAAGTAGTTGGTCATCCGGGTACTTTTCGAATACCATTTTTTGGAATACTACTCGCCTCGCCTACTGCTTTTTGCCTACTATAGTTTGGAAGTAGGCGGTTTCAGATGCAGCCATTGACTTCATGCAGCACCGCAATATGACAGGTGGATGACATCACATTACCAGGAGAGTGATCTGAGGAATCAAACAAAGGAGCTTATGAGTTGCACTCGCGGTACTTTGATGTCATCTGCCTGTCGGTTTGCGTTGTGCTGCCTAAAGTCGAACACATCTACTGTGAACATCTTGGAAGGAGGCACTTGAGTTGAAGAAGGTGTTTTATATAAGGAGACATCTAAACACTTTGTGAGGGGGTACACAAGGACTGGAGTTGGAAAAAACTGATTTAGATATTCTTTACCAAAAAGGCATTTCTATAAGACTAGCCTTGTATGTTGATTACAGCTGTCGAAACTTTATCTAATATCATTTACCAATTTATATTGGAAATCATTAGCGTAGTTAAAGTTACTGCAAAAATAGTGAATAATGGCAAAGGATTTCTCAGGAGGAATGCCTCAATTCTTATATCGACGAATGACCTTTAAAGGGACCATTTAAAATATCCGCCAAAAAAAAAAATCAATTCATACTCCACACTCCAAACAGACGGGGGCAGTATACCTCCAGAAAGTGAGTTGGTCTATTTTAATTTAGCAGCTGCAAATTTAGCAGCATATATCAAGTTTGATTTACATTAGCAACTAAGTTATCATTAGTCACAAAAAAAAACATTCAGTCACAAAAAAAAACATTCGGTCTCATTAAAATTGCAATGTTTTCCGCTACGTTTCGTGCGTCCATTTGGTGTTCATTATCATCGAAGACATTTCAAGCTTCTTAGCTAATGTTACATTTTAGCATCAGCTTGGTAGATAACGGGTGAAAACCGGATCGGATCTGTGGGTAGAGCTAACTATTAAATGCTAACAGCTAAGGATGCGCAATAATTTGCATGCGATAGTCATTGCGCTTCTCGTCAGTGAAGCCTGTTTCTTGATTAAAAGTGAATCGCCATCAGCTGCTTTCAGATGGAGCCACATTTAATGCACAAAGCCGTAGTTCATGTACAAGCTGAGCATAGGTTATCGCAATGCCTATTATAAGTGAACTTCTAGCGAAATACTAACAGCATCTTACTTACCAATCGAAAAGATATGTTGTCATTTCGGAGTCGAACCTCATTTCTTTCATGTCCATTAGTTGTCTCCAGCGATGAAAAGCAGTGCCAGTATTTACTCTGGTTCGGTTCATTTATTTATCATATTTTATTTGTGATTCCGAGCGCGTTGTTCCCTGCAGCAAATGGTTGTGGTAGTGGTAAATGTCTCTTGCTTTAGCCATTCTTCCGCTCTCTTCCCTGAACTGAAATACGTCCGAAAACCCTATTGCAAGGCAGGAAGGCATGTCCGAATCCATGGCTGTCCGAGTTGCATTTCTCTGAGCTGCCTTCATGCTTCTTAAGTCAACAAGTCAGCTTCGGACGCAGCGGTAGTAGTAGAGGGCTGTACTCCCACACACGCGACTTATTCGTGTATTGCAGTTTGGCTGGCGGTTATGTGCGTGGCCCGCATACCGCCTCCCATAGTCGAAACTGGTATTACAACACCAGTCGGGCTGTAGCTAGTAATTTAGCATGCTAATTCAGATTGATATTTCTGCAGCACTATACCTTGTCATTTTTTTAATGACATCTTTGCCCTTATTTCTTCTCATTCTTTTGATGCGTGTGGCTAATTTTCTAAAATCTTTTACCTCAATTATTACAAATGGCACCTTTAATGACCCAAGTAATTACTAATAGATGAAGTGAAGTCTCTTTCATTTTTGGCGTATATCCTGTATACCTTGTTTTCCAAGGGTTGCAAGTCAACTGCAATGTTCAATGTAAATGCTTTGATTAGGCTGAAATTAGGCTGGAGAGAAATGAGTTGTGTCTTTTATGCTGTTAATGTATTATCAATGTCTATCTTTCCGTTGTCTTTCAGATGACAGTGAGGGAGTAGACCGCACATATAGCACAGAAGCTAATCTCATGACCGGCGAAAGTGCCGAAGAGGAAACAGAAGACAGCATCATGTCCCTCATTCCAGTGGGGCCCTTGTCCCCTCAGCCCTGCAATGAGGACTTCACTCCTAAAGAGGGCTCACCCTATGAGGTGCCTGTCTACATTCCAGATGATATTCCCATCCCTTCTGACCTGGAACTCAGAGAGTCATCTGTTCCAGGGGCTGGCCTTGGAATCTGGGCCAAAGCCAAAATTCGGATGGGAGAAAGCTTCGGACCATACAATGGACTGCAGAGCGCCACGGTCAAAGACACGACTTATGGGTGGGAGGTAAGTGGCAGTCAGACGATGTGATATACATTTTACACACTGGTTTTATTAGCACTGTGAAAAAGCAAAAACAGTGGTCATAAGCAAGGACTGGTGTGGTAGACTTCACTTTAGCAGACTTCAAAGTCCCTTTAGCAACCATATTTGCAGTGTCTTCAGCATAAATGACCTAAATGATCCATAAATGTCCTATTTACTTGAATGGAACAATGAACAATATCTCTATAATTGATATTGCTATTTGCTCTTAAACTCAAATAGTTAAAAAACACCTTTTCCAGGTTGCTCCAAAAATCTCTATGAAAGCATCTGCTTAATGCCTAATAATGTAATGCAATGAGAAGTCCAAACGGCAATCACTTGATCTAGGCCTCCTGTCTGCATCTCTAGTGAAGTCATTTTAAAGGTCTTTGTTATCGCATCTCACATACTTCTTTTTTTTTAACAATACCTGTTACTCCGGTGGACACACAGCACATCTGGCTTTCTTCACAGACCGCAAAACCTCCAAAACCGAAAATGGAATGCAAAACAGAACTTTACCAATAATAAATGATTGTGGATTTCCTTTCTAGCTCTTTTGCTTAGGTGACAAAATGCTCCAAAATTTTCTGTGGACAAGAGTTGCGCTGCTGAAAGCCCTTATATGGAGCTGCTTTGGGTGTGTATTATGCAAACCTTGTGCACGCCGCCACTCATGTAGAACACTCCAATTTCACTAACGGAAGAACAGGTATAAGAACAGAGTCATGTGCGTAAACATGTGTTGTGAATTAGGCGGAAAGTTTTCGGGTGAAAAGTTCAAACGTGTGTATAAATACGAAAAAAAGTATGCAATCATTAGTGAATGAGAATCATTGAAAGTCATGCAAACTTAAATCCCAGCTTAGTAACAAAGTAAAAACCCTATTAAATAGACTGTACTCAATAAACCTATTGCCTCAATTTAACCAAGTAATCTGGTCTCCAAAACATGTACTGTACATAAAGAACTTAGATGCAAAAGCGTGTCTGGCATATTGTTGATTTGCATTTTTTATCAGACTTTTAATGGATTCTGACTAAAAACCAGTATTTTTGAATAGCCTGAGGGTGGGATTAGGTAGATTTGCTGCAAAAGTATTTGATAAACGTATAGTACATGTCACGGGGATTCGGTTATAATCATTATCTCATTTTTTGACGTATGTGGCGTTTAGCAGCGTTTGCATTTGAACTCTTTATATTTAGATTCACCTAACTGAGTGCTAAACCGGACTTAAAATGTTAGGTTTATTTAACCTAGTGTTAGCCACACTGTAAAAAAAATGCAGCATGAAGTTAGAACAACTTGGTTTTGCAAGTCAATTCAACATGCTATTTTAAGTTCTGACCTGTGAATAGTTTACATAACTTATAAAAACTATTTGAAGGTGTTTAATACATTTTTTTTAAGTTAAAGTAGCATAAAAAAATATGTTGATTTGACATAAATGCTGCATTTTTTTACATTGTATTTTTAACATATACAGTGGGGGAATTAAGTATTGAACGCGTCAACATTTTTTCAGGAGCCTATATTTCTAAGGAGGTTATTCACATGAAATTTTCACCAGACATCAGTATTAACTCAAGAAATCCACAAATATAAAGAATTCACAACATTAATAAAATTATGTGCAATAAAGTTGAATGACACAGAAAAAAGTATGAACACATTAAGAAAAAGCTAGTTACAAAGGAACCAGCAGAAAGCCATAAGTATTTAGAAAGTAATTCTATTTCCTTTATGTGCAAATTATTATTACAGAGAACTAAGTCATATGGTGCACACACACACACACACACACACACACACACACACACACACACACACTGCAAAAAATGATTTTTAAGGAAAAATGTTTAAAAATTCTTAAAATAAGATGCTTTTTCTTGATGATCAAATCGACATAAGAAATAAGTCTAGTTTATAGACCAAAAATATCAAATTTAAGTGATTTTGTGCATAAAACAAGCAAAAAATCTGCCAATGGGGTAAGCAAAAAATCTTGAAAATTTTTCTTGAAAATCATATTTTGCAGTGCAGCCCTTTCACATGCAAATTGCTTCACAAGTTCGCCCTTACATCTAATCTGATTTCGAAAGTAAGCATATTTTGGGGTGCTGTTCTAAGGGAGGGCTCTGGATCCGGACTGAAGCCCGAACTCTGAATCCTGGGTATGGCCCGAACCCTGAGAACTCCCCCAGGCATAAAAAAAAAAAGTTTGGTTCTGGTTGGTTGTCAGTTTAGGTGATGGCTCGGTAGGGATTTTATTTTATTTTTATTTTTTTCAGTGGCAGCAAGGGATAGGTAGGAAATTGTTACATTTTTAAATTGAATAGCGGATATATGAGGTGACTTTGGCTATATTACGTGTTTGTCTCACGCAGCGCAGCACGTCTCCACGGATTATCTCTTTTGTCATAATCAGGATTTGACATTAACGTTTTTGCTCACCAGCCAAAGTGGCTAGTTTTTCAAAGTTACTAGCCACTCAGCATTTTCACTGGCCAAATTTTTGTTAATTTTATATGATTAAACTTGACTTTGGCATCCTAAAATGACTTTAATTCGAGCAAATTTACTTGCTAAATTAGATGCAGACTGAATTTCAAATGCAGTCTGACTAAGACAACATTTATTAGCTGGTATATAGCTGGTATATCAGTATAGATCATATCATATATTTAGGTGCATGAAAAACATGCTAGTAAGTAAGGCATAAATAGATTAACTTTGAATGAATATATTAAAAGTAGAGCAGGGGTGTAGAAGAAACACTAATTCTAAACTGAAAAGATAAACACAAAAACCATCGACAACCACTTTAAATATTTATTAACAACAGCAGTAAATACTGTCAAGAAATGTACATGAATTTTACTGTCAGCTAGTTTATGCATTTGTATTTTATAAGCTTGATCATGGTTACTGATAAAAGTGATTTAAGACTTTTTTAATGACAAATGTTGAGAGGGCATTATTGTAACATTAAAATGATGCGCAAACCTCTCAGCTGGCGGGTTTTCTTTGATTTCGTGTGCATTCAGGTATGTGCTAAATTTCTCTTCGCTCTTGCCCTGAGAGTTTGCACGCAATTTATATCTAATCAATCACTTCCATGCAATTGTTTTATCTTTCCCGAAGTGTGTATGCGCTCAGACTGCGTCCTCTTGTGCATTCGCAAATCCATCAGCTCTTGCGCGCTCTCTGGAAGGTGACGCTTTGGTCCGCAACGCCCCGCTGATCGCGTGCGCGTCTCTCAACAAACGATCTCTTTGCATTGCGCTGGGTGCAGAGTGCTCATGGAAGTTGTCGCATTGCGTATTGTTTATCATTTCGCATAACTTTTAAGAAAACTACAATTAAAAAATTATATTCAACCTGGCAAAGTGGCTAGTGGGATTGGCTGTCTTACCCGCCACGGCCGAAATCTACCCGCATTTGGCGGGTGTTAATGTCAAGCCCTGGTCATAATACCATAAATTCAAATATTATAATTCACTTTCTGATCGCAAAAATTAGCCTTGGTTTGTCCTCTCTGGAAGAGAAAAGCCCACTTGCATATCGTTGTTCAGCTCGTCTTTTTTGGTCTGTAAGTTACAACTTTTGGCGGGCGCAAAAGATTACGTTGCTGTGCACGAAAAAGCATCTCGAATGCACACCAAAAGTTACCAGTGCTTTTGTAAGTGACGACAACGATGTGTGAACGATTGTGTTAACGACCGTATAGCTGCCTTGTTTTTAGCATTGCTAGAGGACGTTGCATCGCGTGCTTTACAAAAACGTTGCTGTACTAAAAGGTAAATTATAGTTCGCCTCAAAGTTTTTGTGTATATATTTAATGTGTATTATTTCTTCCCCAAGCTCATAAAATAAATTTGGGTCGCACATAAATTGGCAGGGTCGGTCGGAAACCGGAACCAAACAAATTTTTTTCTTATGCCCCATCCTTAAAGTTAGATAAAAAAAAATTAGAGTGGGGAGTTGGGGTGGTGGAGGGATGTCGTGCTCCTCCCGAACTTTATTAATAAAACATCATTTATTTGAACTTTCGCTTATTCATGTAACCCTGCTGCGTGCATCAGAAGGTATTTACGAAGGCAGACGAAGGTGAGTGGTCCCGCAATTGACGTCTCTCCTTTTAAACCACACTCTGGTGAGATTTGCGATCACACTGTGCGTTCCACACCTGAGCCCAAGTAAACCGTGCTCAAGTCCACCTCTGCAAGCTGGCCAGGGCCCAATTAATCAAACTGCGCCCGGGCACGGAGCGATCACACTAGTCAAACGAACCAGGCTTTGGGTGTCAAACGCGCTTCAGTGCAGTTTGGTTTGGATAATGTGAATATGAACAATATCTAAAGCAAAACTCTGAAAACAGAATTGGACACTAAATAAGACACAGGGGGTACCACAGTTTCAAGGCCCAATTTGCTTTGTGGGATTGGTAACCCACTTTGAGGCTCATTATGGAATAAAAATTTTATTCCATGTTTCTAGGTTGCTTTGGTCTTCTCTTTCTCTTTTCCATCCATCCTTGAATTTCATTTAATGCCAGACCTTGATTACTAAAGATATCAGCTTTTCTCCTATGCCTGCATGTATTAGAATACACTCATTTGGTCACGCCACATGATATGGGTTATGGGAGATGCATGGCATTTGCGTGAAGCCATATTGAACTATTAATTTTCATTTCAACATGACATCTGAGGATATTGAAGTTGCTTCAGTAAGCTTATTATGGCACATGCTGATTCCCCACACATGACCGATCAGATGTGGCCCACGCATGCTCACTCTTTCCTCATCTCTCTCTCAGGGGCAAGACTGGGACTAAAAATCAGCCCTGGACTTCATCCAAACCCGGCCCGCCAACATAATTAATTACTGATTAATTACTGATCTTGAAGAAGATCAATGGAAGATAAAAATCATTATTATTAAGAACAGGATAATTGATTTATTAATTTATACGAATCATTAATGTACATATCTTTTTCACAGCATATTTGTTGTTTTGCATGAAATATAAAATGTCAACACGCTGTGAATAAAAAGCAGCACATTTTTTAAATTTTGAATAATAAGGGCGTTAGCACATGTCTGTGCCAGCGGTCCAGGAAAAAATATAATTTCAAACATTTCGAATTCTTTCCCTCGAGTGCTTTGCTTTTAATTTTTTCTCCATTTCTTCGTTATTACATTCAGAGATTTTGAACAGCTAATAACTTATTAGGTGTTTTCGACTACATGCAGTGCTACGCATACTGATCGGCGGAAAGTACCGAGATTGGACAACTTTTGAATTGTTCTCGCAGTGCTGCAGGAAGTCGAACGCAGCTAACGTCTGCAATAACTTGATTCTGATTGGCCAGTGCGACATCATCATGCAATCAACACGCTTATCTGTTGATCTCGTAGCTTGCGTAGCTTCTTTGGTCCAGTAAGAGGCGCAAATGTATGAAATTTGACAAATACAACAAGTAATATAATTACATTTATAAAATTTTAACATGTCCACCAGTCCAAAAAGCCTGCAGCCCACCGGGAATCTCCCAGTTGTCCGGATGGCCAGTACATTGGTTATTATTAATGTTTACATATGCTAGCTGGGGCGCTAGCAGCTTTCATGGCCATGTTATACAGGCAGCTGTGTTGTTTGCCCACATCTACAATTCCTCCATTCCGCTGTCAAGTGGACCCATACAAAGCTTATTTCATGGTCGCGATTTCAAGACGTCTGACATTCACCTCTGTCTTTTACTGACTATTGTAAAAGGCTGGACGTAATTATCCTGCTTTTAAATCCTAAAAATAAACATAATTAATATAATAGGTCAACCCTGATGTGTATGCGGGCAAATAGTTAAAGATTTGATCTGTAAAGTCCTTAAATCTGTGCCAAATATCTGAGCTGGACCAACCAGGGTCCTGGACCAGATTTTCTCTCAAATTGTCTGGAGGGAAAAGTCGGTGGGAACTCTTGCGGAGCCACAAAAATTAATGGAAGAAACTGAAGGAAAATGCAGATGTTTTAAAAATGATGCTCTGTAGTAAGTAACCCGTCTACCCAAACCACTCAGGATTCGAACCAGGGATCAGTCTAATACGGGGGTTGGGCATTCAAATGAGGAGGCAAAAGCATCTCTTGAGATCAGGAAGTTGTGTTTACACACTGCACAGCTTTAACACAATAGCTGGTCTTTGTTACAAGTATGTCATTTTGTGTTTAGTTAAGAGATAATCTGTGTGTATAAAATACTAAAGTACTTTCATAACAAAAAAAAGGCTAATAGCAGTTTTAAAACCAGAAAGAAATAGCATTCTGAATGTTCTTTTATGACCCAGTTTTAAAGACAAGGCTAAGCTAAAGCAAGAACTAGGCCTTAGTTAAATAAGACGTTTAAGCATCTTTTATAAACATGCCTTAGAAAAAGACATTACTGGTGTGTATCTTGAGACAAATCAATGGCACTGGCACATTTTAAGATCTGTCAGTGCAAGTTCTTTTCTTTTGAAACAACTCAAACAAATCTAAAAGCTACCGTACCTGATTGCGGGCACTTTAGTCAATGCTTGATACAGCCGCGGACTTCCCAGAAGTGGCTCTTTAAGATACGTGTCTATATTTGACGGGCACCGCGTCCAAATACGAAATGAAAGTAAAAATGAAAATGCTGCATACAGCACCCAGAAACAGACATATTATTTTACCCGCATCTTTTTCCTGTGTGGATGCTGGTCGCGCGGCATTGGTCAAAAATTAAAAATAACACAGTCTAATTTTGAAATGCATTGTTGTAACGCGTGTTACTAAGACTGTAACGAGTACAATATTATCAAAGTTTTATTAGTAATGCGTTATATTACTGCATTACAGCAAAAACTAATATATTACTGTAATATATTTTGTAATGCGTTACTCCCAACACTGATCTTAGAATATACTACAGCACCTTTATAAAAGCTACCTGGCTTAATCTGTAAAGCTTGTCTTGGTGGTTTAAAAAACTCAATAATATATACTTATTTAGACCAATGGTCCGATTCATGATTTTACTTTTCCTTTGGTGTATAGGTGTGTGTTAGTACATGTTAACGATGCAAAAGGTACAAACCCCAAAGTAAACGATGACGTGAGTTATCATCTCTAACGTAAATCACAACGTACAGATTAGCTGGCCAATCAGGGACAGCGCTTTTCAAATCTGTATGTTTCAGGGAGAGAGTGACATCTGTAGCTACGAAAATGTACAGTATTTGGAAAATAATGTAAATAAACGCAAACACATACACCAAATACACACAATGACGTTGTTTTAAGCAATGAAATAGGTGCTCAATCTTTAAAATAATTGTCACTATGCAGAGCAGCATATTTTAAAAAGCAATACTGTATGAAGTATGTACATTACTGTAGTACGCAGTATACTTTAAGATTTGATTCTACTTTAGCTATTAAAACGTACAGTACAATATTGCTGTCTTAGAGGAGGGGTTTTCCTCACAGGATTCATATTTTTGCTTTCAGCACACCTAGTTTTATTTCCTGCAATGGCATTCAAGCTCTTTAGATGCTCTTGGTTGGATTCACCACTAATGATGCTCGTCAGATATAAACCCCAAGAGAAAGCTCTGTCTCTCTTTCTCTCTCTCTCTCTCTCTCTGACACAATGCTCAGATTTCAGTTCTAATTTACACACTCAAGTACTTTGGCAATATGTTTTATTAGGGGAAGAGTACACTCAAGGCCCTGCATGACAGCGTAGCGATTGACAAGGAGCACATCTAAGGGGAATTTGGTCATATACACTCACACGCTCACACACATAGACTTGCTAAAGACCCAGAGACATCTGTTGGACCATCTGTGACAAATCATGTATAAAATTGATACTTGCTAGCAGCTGCCGGAAACTTTTAAGACAGTGCCTTGATTTTTTTTTTAGGCATTTTAAAGTTAACATGTGTAATTGTTCCCACTTTATATCAGTTGTCTTTGAATATTATCTATTTACATAAGAACATTTCATTTAATAGATTTTGCATATTGTGTACGCTTTTCATAATTTTGCATTGCTGCAAAGCAGCTTCACAAAAAATGCATGACAGACAGCAGAGGAAAAAAGTATAAAAATAAACAAAAATAAATAATAGAAAACAGAAAAAAATATCTTATTAGTGATACTATTGTATTATTATTAAAGTATTAAACGTATAATTGAAGTATTAGCAAAGCTGTAAAAATATAGCTGCTAGGTCCAAGCAGGTTCAGATTCCGGAATTGAATCACATGCAACGAATTTGACCAGAGCAAGGTAATAAAGCAAGTTGTGTTATGCAACTGCAACTGAGATGAACAGAAATGGTAATGGATTGCCGTCTTTTGGTTTTATAGACCTACGGTACTTGGTATAGACTGGTCACTAGGTTTGATGTCTGTGTGTGTACTACTGCTGCAGGTATGCTATGGGTTAATAAGCATCGTCTGCAGGTGGATCAGGAAATCTTCTGCTCTCTGTCCCCAGGCTGTCCTGTCTCGACTGAAGAGGTGTTAACTCAGATTCATTTTACCAAGACGGACAGCTCAATCTCAGGGACGCTTAGCCCCGGGGCCTCGCTTCCGCAGATTCTCTCTATCCACAGAACGCTGTTTAGGAACAACAGACAGAGGGATTCTATTTAAAAGCCATTATGATTCCCTTTATCACAACATATCATAACAGCGACCCTGACCACAGACGCTTTCAATCAGATCTGTTTCTGAGTGGGCTCTGGGGTCCCAAGCGAAGGGTTTATAGCCAGTGGCCCTGTCGATTTAGAGGGTCGATGATGTGATGGCACTATAGCTGGGATTTTGACGGAAGTGCCGTACACATTTTATAAAGTGAGGAGAGACGCTGACATTCCGGTGTGATATGCTGTCAGATTAGATCCAGAAGGGACTGCTGTCACGGTGCCTTTGTGTGTGTGTGTGTGTTTGTGTGTTTGTGTGTGTGTGTGTGTGTGTGTCCATCTACTGCTAGACATATCTAGAGGGGACAGTGTGAGCACAGGCCGTGCGTGAGTCTGTAAGTTATTCATCTTTAATGAGACAATCGCTAATGTAACGCAAGGGACATACTGTGTAAGAGTGTTTATTGACTGACTGAGATCCATTATCAGATAATACATATGAAGAGTTTGGTTCCAAAAAAAGATAACGTTTTTTTATCTTGGTTTTTTTTTTTTTGATTGTGCATTTCAGTTAATATCAATCAAACTAGTTATCTCAGAGTTATCTTGTTTTGAAACCAATTTTTTTTAATATATATTACCCGGGCTTTACACATGAATTTGTTGACTAAGCTGCTGGAACTAGTGAATGCAGAAACAGCGGGTAATGTGCGGGGCTGTATGTTCCTAACCGGACACAAAACGTGTGGTTGTAGCCGCTAGGAGCCTGCTCAGGTTGCAACAGCAGTATAATTCATCTAGTTAAGTTTTTCTACCACTGAAATAATTTTAAGAGCAAAGAACTACATAGTGTTAAATGTTAAAGTTTTGACAGACTTTAACCAATAGGTTTAAGCTACTGACGCAACGCTCATTCCCGTTATCTCAGGGAACCAGGGTTACATGAGTTACCTTATCTTTCTCCATTAACATAACACTGCTGTAACTAGACAGAGGATAAATACTACTTTTAGCGAAATTTTACAGAAAGCAGGCAACCAGGCAGTTAAGCGTGCAGGTAAATTGTGAAAAGGTTATTAAAGAAAATTCTGTCTTTTTATTATTTCTGTTATTTACTCTTTAAATCAGTTTTATTTCTACAGCACTTTTCACAATGTGCATTCTTTCAAGGTGCTTTACCAAATCATTTCTTTATGGTAGAGCCGTGTAAAAGACATTGATGGTATTTTTATGTTTTATATAAGTTCATAAATATTTGTCAGTAGGTTCATGCTAAAGTCATTGTTCTTTAATGTTTGGTAATGACAGAGTACAATATCTGTAAGTTTTTTGTTCTTGGGTCCTGTTGGTGCAAGCCATGGTTTTTACAGACTCCCATCACTGTTTGCTTGGCGATAGATATGACTGTAGTCATTATTTAGTATATAAATATCATTTGGGACTCAGAATGCCATGTGGCCAAATCGAAGCGAAGTCTCCAAGAGTCTTATCAAACCAGATCTGGGTGTGTCATTCACTGAACTGGGAATCTGAAAATGAGACATGGAGACAAAACAAGCTGATGTAATGATATAAATGCCAATCTAATAATATTTATAACAAATGTAGGCCTATGTTGGGTTTACAACCCAACAAAACATATAAAATTTTTTGTCTCCACAGCATAAAGGGTAATTTTGTCTTTACTGTCCCAATACTTTTGGTGGGCACTGTATATTTAAAATAATATTGGCAACTTAAATATTCCATAATATTTCATTTTTAGTAGCAAATAAAACCAATTTGCGGGTTCTACAGGAAACCTGTAATGTTGTTGTATTCAAGGGTAAAATGAAAGAGCAAGAGTTCTAGACCCATTTTGACTTTAAAAAGTCTTTGCTGCCTTGTTTTTTTTTAATCAATATAGATTTAATATTAACTTAATGTTATTTATCTTGACAAGAGATGAGTTGCTACAACTAATAAAATTTATTTGATTTTTTCAACCCATCTGTAGTCATAACAACTCATCTCTAGTCAAGATAAATAATAGTAAGTTGAAATGACTTGTAAATCTGAGTTGATTCAACAAAAAAAATGTAAGGCAGCAAAGTTTTTTTTTTACAGTGTAACAATGACTTTTAGTGTCATTTATTGTCAGATTTTACCTGCCTATACCACTCCTCTGTTCCGATTCACATTTTTTATTAATTGTTAAGACGTACGTGTGTGTGTGTGTGTGTGTGTGTGTGTGTGTGTGTGTGTGTGTGTGTGTGTGTGTGTGTGTGTGTGTGTGTGTGTGTGTGTGTGTGTGTGTGTGTGTGTGTGTGTGTGTGTAAACAATTTGTAATATTTGTTTAAAATTGATGAAAAGCAAGATTCTGATTCTGGATAAAACAATGAAACATCTACATAAAAGTGTTTGAAATAAAGAAAAAATGAATGCCTGGATAAAAGTTTGCACGACAGTTTAATATGTCCGCCATATAACCAAAAGAAGAAAAATCAGTTAGCTCATAAAAAAATCAGCCCCTGAGACATAAACTTTCCCATAGCTACAGAAACACTCATGTATGTGCATATAAACACATTCACACTTAAAGGTAAAGTGGTGTACAAGCTACCAATTCAACTGAAAGGTGGCGTTTTCACAAACTTTGTGTAATGAATTACCTCTCCTATTTTTCAGTGTAGCTTATACAGCACTTGAGACTGTGTTTCAGCAACATTTCTACTAGATTCACTTCCAGCTTTGTCTGACATGAAATGCGGGTCACGCTTTATTTCCCACCTCTTAACTTCAAAGGGTTTGACCTAGGGATGACTTTGGTGCAATGCAAACACTCTATTTGCCTTCATGACACAGCAGCATTATTCATCCAGGTGAAAAAAGCTCTCCCCCGCCATGTTTTGCCCTGTTGTTGACTTAGTGATACCTGGTGCTGGAAATGTTCTTGTGCCTTTGGTGTATGTGACAGATGTTTGATTCTCCATGGTTGTTCCTCATATTTTTGCCCGAATTCCTTTGTTTCCTGATCCACCTCTGACAGGCAGCTTTCTTGCCCATAGTTGACTTTGTTAGGCCTTATGCTAACATCCCTCTCGACGTGAGTGCCACACCTCGGCACTATCTGTCCTGAACCAACCGTTCACCTCTATGTTTGCAAGCCTTTGTATGTAATTGGTGAGCCACTGAGCATTTCTAAAGACCATTTTGATGGCACAGTTTGCAACATGTCTGTTCTATTTGTCAAATGGTGTTTTTATCTTTTAAAGAATGCAGAGACGTTTTGCAGTAAAGGTTTTTGATTTGAAAAATGAATGATTAACTTAGACTGGAAAACATAAATTTTGTCTAGAAAGTAAACTATTTAAGTAAACTATTGGTTAAAAGTCACAGTTTACCACATTATATTTAAAGTGCTTCATGGGCACAGTGTATGTGGTTGCATGTAAATAAAAAAGAAATTGTGCTTTAATTGTGCTCAGACATGCAGGGCTAAATAAGGGAATATCAGTACGCTTATTAAAAACCATGGCACTTGAACTCGCCCTGTGCCATGGCTTCAACAATTTTTCAGACAATTTTTTTTTTTTATTATGATCACACTTACATTATGAGTCACACCAGCTGTTGTGCAAATATTCTCATTTCCACATGGCATAAATCTACATGGCTTCTGTGGTCTTTGACATCTTTGTTGACCAGCGTTTGGTTTTGCATCACTGAGAGCCAGCCATTGTTTATAGACAAAGAGAAGGCGCAAATCAAATATACTGTAATTTCTTCAATATTTATTTTATGGAGGTTTTAAACATGCCATTAGTCAATTTAATCAAATTTTCCTACTTTTCAGAGGACAGATTACGCCTAATATTAAACATATGGTTCATATCGCTGTAGACACACCTAAGCAGCATTTTAGGAGCTTTAAGAGATGTTTTACGTCTTGCTGAAACACTGTCAATTATTCGCAGGAACATGGTAATTGATCGCATCTGGGAATTGGGGAGGAAATTAAATGTCAAGATTTATTAGTGCATTGATGCCTTTTCATTTGTTCATAACCAATTATCCCATCTGTTAATCTTGCACTTTAATGAAAAATGTATGGCAGTTGTTTTTCTCTTACTTAGCATTATCATCTGTTTGCTCAAGCAAGCACCCATTTTGCTGTTGCTAGTGGTTGGAGATTTGTTTACAATTCCATACCCTAAGGATCATACTTTGGTGTGATTTGTCTAGTACTGTGATCAAATATGATTTTTGTCTGCAGTTCACAAAACAGGCTTAACAAATTCAAGCCATATAGAGACCAGAGTATCATAGAGATTATAAGGCCATTAAACCTGAGCAAGTATGCAAGCACTTTCTAGCTTGCTAGCAACAAAAACATAGTAACCACCTAGCAATGCAACCACATAGAACATCCTATAGCTTATATATACATACATACACACACACATGTCATCTGGAAGTTGGTTGACTTGGTTAATCAAATCCACTAAAAAGTAGGCAGCAACTGTTGTGTTACATTTATTTACATTGATTATACATGCGGGTAGATTGCCCTGTGACAATAGTTTTTATCTGGGTATGAGCAGGTTACTGCCTGTGAGTTGTGTGCACAGTGAAGAAACCCATCATTTATCATCACTGTCTCTTGTACCCTAAAGGGGGCCGCACACCGGACAAGAAGCGCAGCACCGTGCCATAAACCTAAAAACGGAACACATTATTTTCTATGAATGTACTCACGCCGGCTGGTGGTGGCTGTCCGTTGTCCCTACTGAAAAATCCAGCAAAGACCAGCATAAGCTGGTAGCTGGTCTTCCAGCATGACCAGCTAAGTCCAGCTAGACCAGCTTAAAAAGTGACCAAAACACAGCTAGACCAGCTTGCTACACCAGCAATACCAGCTAAAACCAAGCTGGGAGACCAGCTAAAACCAGCTCACCAGCTTATGCTGGTCTTAGCTGCATTTTTCAGTAGGGGTGACTCTGGACACTGCTCAAATCCCTGTCGCACCACTCACATAGTTAAACATTGAAGGGACATATGTTCATTTTCCAGCTCCCCTAGAGTTAAACATTTTATTCTTACCGTTTTGGAATCCATTCAGCTGAACTCCGTGTCTGGCGCTCGCACTTTTAGCATAGCTTAGCATAATCAATTGAATCTGTTTATAACCAAAGAGTTTCAATATTTTTCCTATTTAAAACTTGACTCTTCTGTAGTTACATTGTATACTAAGACCGATGGAAAATTAAAAGTTGCGATTTTCTATACTCTGATTCTGGCGTAATAATCAAGGACTTTGCTGTCATAACATGGCTGCATCAGACGTAGTGATATTACGCACTGCCCGAAAAAAGTCCCCTGCCATTGAAAGTAACCAAGGGGACAATTTTTGGCAGTGCGTAATATCACTACGCCTGCTGCAGCCATGTTACTTCAGCAAAGTCACTGATTATTACTCCAGTTTCAGAGTATAGTACACGATGTAACTACAGAAGGGTCAAGTTTTAAATAGGAAAAAAATATCGAAACTCTTAGATTCAATGGATAATGCTAAGCTATGCTAAAAGTGCTAGCGCCAGACCCGGAGATCAGCTGAATGGATTCCAAAACGGTAAGAATCAAATGTTTAACTAGGGGAGCTGAAAAATTTGCATATTTTTAAAAAAAAGAGAATGTCCCCTTTAAATAACATCATATTTGTTCCAAATCATTAGCGATTAACATTGGCTGCTAACGTATATTTTGCATTGTGAAGTAGACGCTTTCTGACTAAGCTTGGGCTATTTAATTTGCTCTTTCGGTGTACGATACCTCCGAGTTGTCCGCTTCTTGTCCGGTGTCAGTAGTGCTTATGTTGCTAATTATAGTAACATTTTCACATTGAAGTGTCTATGTGTCTCTTTACTTTAATATTTATTAGTTCTCATAGAAGTGTATCAAATTTACTTTTAAGACTGTGTTACACAGCCATACTAAATAACCGAACTGGCAGATTTTTTTGCACAAACTGTTCACATTGTTTAGTAATATTATTTAAAAAAGTACAATTCTCACATCAGGTCCAATGTATGAGGGCTGAAACCAGGGCCTAAAATGTACACTTGCCAAGTGACAAATGCAGCATCGGTGAGCATATAAAACACTGTCAAATGCCTTTTCGCTGGCAACAATTTTATGAATTCTAGGAACTGTTCTAATAGGTCATAACTTTGTCAATTTCAATAAGAATACACTGCAATCAATTCACAAGCAGACCAGCATCACTGAAAGTTCACAGTGTTATTCTTTCCTTAAGATGACTTTGTGAAGTGACAGCAATTTCAGAAAAGACAGTGACGACATGTACAGAACTGTTCAATTTGTCATTATTCTGGAAGGGAGACTTGGCTCAGTAACCAGCACTATTTTGTCTTTATTAGAGACTTTATGTCAAGTTGTGGTTGAATTGTATGAATAATTTGTGTTTTTGAGTCATTTCCATAAATGACACTACTTGCTTTTCTAAAAAGCGTATTTAAAGATTACAGGTCCAGATACATTGATATCATGTCATATCCAAACAAACATAGTGAGACATGAAGAAAACTTTTGTGGAAGGAGGGAATACTCAAGAATAACACGATGCCCTATTTTTATGCAAAATAGTATATTAGTAAACACATAAAAAACATATTCAACTTCATCTCATGTAACTTACCCCTTATCTACAGTATCTATGCATGCCTTAGTTCTTGCCTGCTATCCCTAACTCATTTGCCATTTAAAAATAAAATACACTGTATTCATTAATGAAAATTGCATATTTGTAAAAAAAAATGCAATGTCATACAATCACTAAATTCCTATCATAATTCCACTAAACTCCTGGGCAGTTCCAGGCCAGAAACATTTGGGGTTAGATTGAAATCATTAGGGGCTTGAGCCCCCATAGCTCTAGCAAACCTCAGAAATGTCTTGTGCCTTGCTTGTTTGCCTCCATGGTAATGTTCAAGCGCTTAATCATTCTTTAAAACAAGCATTACACTAATATTAACATGACAGGACCCTGCTTCAGAAGGGACCCTTAAACTTAATACCTCATCCACTAGCTTATGTCTGGAATCCAATGTGGAATTTCACCTCAAGTGGCTAAATGGTAGATATGAAGATACATGTTAACAGACTTTAGAATAAAATGTTGAACAATTTCAACAAGTTGCCACGATCGTCCCAATGCCGATTCAATTGCCTCTTTAGATTCATATGATTTGGTGAGTCAATCTGAGGACGAAGCCACGGTTGTTTGATGGATCAGTAACACCTGAGCCATAATTTGCACAGCTGATGGGCGAGATGGGGTATCAGCTGCAGGGGCGTCGGACTAGGGGTAAAACCAGTACTGATTACCAGGGCCCCAAAGGAAGAGAGGGCCCTTGTAAAGTCTGGAATATATTATGGGGATGGGGCATGGGGGCCATCAGGACTGCCTATGCATAGGGCCCGAGATCTTGTGCAACGCCCCTGATCAGCTGGACAACTGATACCAGCATTACAGGTGCTTCTTGATCTCAGAGCAACGGGACTATGAGACCTTACAGGCATGCTTGAATGACCATTTGGACATGGCCGGGTTCGGCTGGCTGCAAGATGGAGTGAGCCTTGGTTCTTTGAACGCAAATGTATGATTTTGTGTTCGGCAGGAGACCGAACATACTGTGATGTAGCTGCACAAGAGGAACTGGAAAAGTTGTAACAGCATGTTCATCTAGCTAAGTCAGTGTTCGTGAGAGTGGGAATGCCAACATCTTTTTACCACCCACCTGCAAGGGTACATCAGACTGAGTGAGCTGATGACAATGACACTGAGAGGATATGTTGAGTGGGTACTATTATATCACAAGATGAGAGCAAGAGACGACCTTTGAATCTACCAATGGGAGATGTTATCAATGCAGAGGTGGGACATATGAAAGCCTGTGCAAATTGCTGGGGGTACTGGTACTACTGCCTACATATTTTGGCTGGTGGACAATTAACTATTATGAGGATGGACTTCTTGATGCACAATGGGAGAATGTATGAACATTGCCGGGACTTATCTCCAGATAGGGAGAGATGTTGTTCTCTACAAAGGGGTTGGAGAGTAACTTTGATGGTTACCTGGGCAAGTCTGTCAGGATAGTGGAGAACCAACCTAGAAGTCACCCTAGAGGATGTGCAAACCATACAACCACAGATTGATGCCCAACTATTGAGGTTGCGTCACATCAGGTTATAGACATAAATTTAGAAATGCTAATACATTAATCTGAACTTAAACCTAGGCTACAAGTTTATACTATTCAGCCTTAAGTTGATGTTTCTACAAGGCAGCTCTATTCCAAATTTAACTGAGGTATTCTCCATTTCAACTTAGTGTTAGCATCAACCTCCAAATTTAGTCTTATGCGTAATGCATATTTGTTATCAGGTAAAATATGTCTTGAGGGGGTGGTTCAAGCTTTAGAAATGCCAAAATGACTAAAGAAACATTAACAGCAAGATGGTGTTAAACTCTGTATTTCTGGTCAATTACCACCCATCTGCAAATTATACCAACAATGGCAATAAGTCCAGTTATGATAGCAAAATGTGGAATGGCATTGCTTAAATTTTTTGTATTGCAATAGGTAGTGTTTAAAGAACCACACAGATCTAAAATAAAAAATGACCTGTATTGCAGTGTATCATGTAGCTGTCCATCACAATGTGTATAGTTAAACCAAAAAGTACACAATTAATAAAGTTATTGGCTTCTAAAGTAGGGAGTCAACTGTGAATCACTGAAACGAGTCGTCATATGAATTGAATCTCCTGCCTGTCTCTATCTACATAGATTCGAACACTTTGCATAATAATCTCCGCTTACAGTCTTGCCCGGGAGAAACGAAAACTCAGCTAGTTAGTGTGTAAACAGATGTAAAGAAGACACTGTTTCAGCTGTAAAGGCAAGTTTGTGTTGTTTTCACTACCAAAGGATGAAGATGAATAAACAGTGGTTAAAATTACTTTTTCAAGGAGGGATTTACTAAACGTTTGGCTGTGAAGAATCAGTGGTTAAAATTACTTTTTCAAGGAGGTTATTTACTAAACATTTGGCAATGAAAGATGGTTCAGTACCCAATTTATTTGAAACAACATGCGTCTCCTAACCACAACCTGTAAGTATGATTATTACATTATGTGTTTATTTTCCCCTTAGTGTTCTAAAATGTCTAGTGTACTGTAATGTCTTATCAGAAAGCTGCGCTAGCAATGCATGTTGCAGTTAAACTGTGGCCCGGTTAGCTTACATACTTGCTTAAATTAGTGTAAAAATTTTAGTGTCTGTCATCATTGCGCTAACGCATGTTGCACTTACGGTTTTGCTATGGCCTGGTTATCTTGCATACTAGCTTAAATGAGTGTAAAAATGTTAGTGTTCGTTGTCGTTTTTATTGCTTGGATTAATGATGAATGGTGTGTATTGATGTCGATAATGTCTTTTTCAGAAAGTCATGTTAGCACTAGGTCAATACATGTTGCTGTTGTTGGGCTCTGCGGGGACTGTGTCAGTTGACCAATCAGAGCAGAGTAGGTTACCCGAAGGTGTGGTTTAGGCAGACTGAGTCGTTTAACGGCTTCACACGAATCGTTTGTGGATCTCTAAGAAATTAGGTAATATTAAATTTATATTTTGAGAAAATGACAGTGTTATTTGATCTTGCATGCATTTAAACCTATCGTCCGGGATTTATAAACAGTGATAGGACCCTTAAAATTTGCATGTTACTGGCTCTTTAAGTATTTAATACCATTAAATCAAAACTAAACAACAGATTGAAAAATGAAAAGGTTAATAACAGTACTGACTTAAAGTTTTCAATTGAAATGGTTACACTATAAATGCATAAATGGTAAATAATACATGTACAATTAATTTTTTCAATCTGTATGAGATATTACCTGATAAGATAGAGGAAAGATACTTTTTTTGACCAATCCCAACTTGAAACAATCAAACTGACCAATCAGAAGACCACCTTTAACCCCACTATAGTGGACAAACAACTCTGCCAATAGTCTTTGATCACTATCAACACCCCTATAGACGGTTTCAGTAGTGACAACATAAGAGGCTTTCGTGGAAAACACGTAACTTCCGGTAAACTCAGCTAAGAATAATTAACAACAAAGTCCTTTTAGCAAATAACAAGCAAATAAACAACACATAGATTACATAGGAAACCAAAACATTTGTTATTTTCCGACGTGGTATTTGTTCAAGAGTTCAGTTTAGCAACTAGTCGGAGCATTTAACAAACAGAAACCGGAAGTAAAGTTCCGGCCAGACGTGTAGTGCGTCCCATGAAACCGTCTATAGGCTTAAAAATGCAAATGGTCTTTTATGAGTAAACAGAGGTCGTGACAGAGAAATAAATTCCTGTTTTCCCTATTTTTCTCGGCCTTACAATGATTAATGAAGACATGTACAGTTGACATTTCAAACCCACTCCCCCCAAATGGTCAAAACAAATCTACACCCTTGGTCAGGACATGTCAAGCTTCTCCCCAAACTCCGACAGATCTAATAGGGTTATACCCTTTTCAGACAGACTGTTAATGCAAATCTTTTTCAAACACTTTTTTAAAACATACTGAAAATGTCAGTACCAAATAGTTAAATCTGTAGATAAACGTTTTACTCAATCTTTGGTGTCTATTTTGTATTGCAATGCTAGTTTAGCAACATGCTAATTTTATGCTAACCTTTTTATCTTTTGACATTAATTAGTATTTAAGTTGTCTATGTTCTCCACATGAAAAGCATAGCATTATTTCTGTTGGTGCATTCTGTCTCATATGAAATTTAGTTTGAGTTAAAGGTGCAAACAGGGAGTTTAAGCAGCATCTAGCGATGAATTGCAATCAACGGCTCAGTCACATGTCACCGTCCTTTTAGAAACGCATAGCTATGTTACAGTAGCCACCACAGGATAAACACGTCAATGTCTAAAACAACGTAGTATAAAATGCGCTCTATAGAAAAATTTGTCAGTTTAGGGCTACTGTAGAAACATAATCAATGTAAGGGTGTATGTAAATGTAAATGTCTCATTCTAAGGTAATAAAAACATTTGTTTATTATGAAAGGTCTTTACACACCACTAACAAACTTAGTTATGCATATTATGTTCCAATTTTGTCAATAGATCCTCCAAATTTTTACACACTGTACCTTTAAGTTGTTTACTATGTAGGCAGCTCATTACTGTAAGTTTTAGAAACAAAGGTTCTGTGTTTTGTGTAGTCTTTTCTTTCTCTGTGTCATCAAGCAAGTCTCTCCACTTTTCTTTAGTTTCTCTCTTGAGGTCTCGGACTTCATTGCATCTAATTCAATCTTATCAGTGCAGTAATTTCACCCTCACAGCTTGGGTTTCTGTCAGCCACCCCTGGCCCATTGTTGGACACAGCTGTAGTTTAGATAAATCCTCAGACAGAACAAAGTCTGTCTTGACCTTTACAGACCCAATTGCACTTGTTTCCATCAAAACTAATTTCTGCAGCTTTCAGGTCTGGGAGAGCATAACAGCTAATAAAAGATGGGGAATAAAAGGGGAGGGGATAAAAGCAGAGAGCTAGGAATAAAGAGAGAACATTTCGACAGCTACTGGCTGTGCTATTCCACACTAGTCAGTAAAACACATCCCTCTCCATAATGAGTTTCTAGAGTCTCTTCATTTTCATGCTAATGACCTTCCCCTAATTTTAAATAATATATAACACGTTACATTACATTTACCTCTGCTATTTAGTAACCTCAATTTTAAAATTGAGAAGCCCAGGAGCAACTCAGATCAGGGCCATGACAAGGCAGACCCATGGTGTTACAGATCAGAGTTCTGCAACGGGTCGGGTACCCGCAGATACCCACATAAAAGTGTCGGGTGGATTGTGACATTCCTAAAATTCACGGGCGGGGATGCAGGCGGATATTTAACTCTGTGCAGGCTGGTAGTAGCGCGAATTAAAATATGTGCAATATTTGTACGTCTAAATTACAATTACACAAGCACCATATGACATTTGACACGTCACCACCACTGCGACAGTGCAACCTTTATTGATGCTTCTCTTAGCCTAGTTGGAGCGAGCGTTGCAGGTGTTGCATAAAGTTTTGCCATTGATAGCCGAAATATCTTAGAACGTCTTCACTTAGGAAGCATTTCGAGACTTGTAGGACCACAGCAGGGGTTGCGTAGGTAGGTTGTATTTTTTCTTTTTTTCATTAATAGATCTATTTGTGTATAGTTATCAGGTTCCTTTTGTGCCGATGGTAGGCTACTTGAATGGCACAAAATAAAGCGCACATTAGCCCATTTATGACACTGTTGTGATGTTGAGAGAGGTACAAGATATAAAATAAAGCACTTTAATTTTAATGATTTTAGCGTTTGTGATTTATGCGTGTGCGGGTCGAGTAACAGGCCAAATATTAACGGGTCTGGGCGAGTGCAGATTTATTTTTGATATTATCACGGGTGATGGGTCAGATCTGGTGCTGAACTTTGCGGGTACAGGTGGGAGCGGGTATCCAAAAATGGACTCGTGCAGAACTCTGTTACAGGTAGAGTCAGATAATCTGAATGCTTAAGGTGGAGGTGGGAAAGGAGATCTGGGTTCAGCTGAGGAGCCGAAGAAACAGGGTAACTCCACTGGTCTGGGGGACCAAACAGGAGCTGACGACTCATGGGACCAAGGCCGAGATAGATGCTTGGAAGACAGTAATGGAGCCAGAGTGACAAAGGACAATTGTGGAGCCAGAGGAAAGGTGGAACTAAAGAGGTGGGCAGAGCCAATGTAGAAAGAGCCATGGAGCTGAGCAGCACCAACGGAGAGGAAGAAGTTAGGTGAGACATTGGAGAGAAAGGAACCAAGGAGCTGGGTGATACCTGTGGACACGAATAAGGAGGAAGGGGTTGTGGAAAAGGTGCGGAGCAGCGAGTCCAGCATTATAAAATGATGGGTACAATGATCTACCCATGGAGTGTGGTTATGTGTGGGACTCATGGTAAAAGAAGAGCCACTCATGAGAAACACCAGCTCAACAAACTTGCTGATTTTTTTCAGAGGACCATCAAACAAAAATTTGATTTGGCGTCTTAACTTTCTATTCTGTACAGCATTGTAAACCAAAACAAAGCACTGTCAAGGAATTCATCTTATACAGTATGCTAAGTTCAGAAACTCACAGGTGTGGTCCTAAGTAAGAACAAGGCGGCAAAAGGGTGCAAGCTCCATATTATATTGTTTGTTAGTTTGGTTATTCTGTCATGGTTTGAAGAAAAGGGATGAAGGAATGAAGTTGTGAATCTTTTGCCGCATATACCATAATTAATTCAAAATAACAAAGATGATTCAAGCATTGAAGAAGAAGATGAATACAACAGCTTCACAACAACATGTACAAAGGCAAGAAAAAAAATGAAATGGGTTGCTACTTATACACATGATGATAGACCTAAACTAAACTAAACAAAACTAAAATCAACTGTGGGATAATCTATAACTGTTAAAAGGAAACAGGAATCTCAACTACAATGTCAAAATAAAAGTGAACACAGACATGGCTGTGTGACACTGTTAGACTTACGATAGAGAAGTAGAATTTTTAAATGGGTATTTCAGCATCTTGTTACATTTGAAGTAGTACTGAAACAGTTTCTTGGTGTTGTCCTAAGCTTTTAATGCTTATACCCTCCTGGTATTGGTTAATAACACACATCTAGTGGAAAAAATTAAGCAATTTGAGAATTTGTAAGCACATTTCCGCATTGTTTCGGCTCTCACAACTTATTCAGTCCTCTGGTGTCTCAGGGAAGATAAGAATACAGTAGAAACTTAAATGGGGTGGGGGGTATTCTGACATGCATTAGAAGATCTATTTTCCCCACTGTCATCTTTCAGCTTGATTAGCACTTAAAGATGTAAATCCAAAATCTAAGTGTCTGTCAAGCTGTCCCATCAAAATCTCTCTGAAAAGAGGGAACAGAGCAGAAGTGGCTGAGGGAGGCCCAGCCTCAAGTGGCCGGTCAGACCCAGACCGCCCACTTCAGCCTTGTCAGGGTTGTCCTTGAGTCTGCCCAAGCAAAGGGGTTCCCAGGGAGATGGTGCCTGCTCGCAGACATACCATCTCACAAGGATTAACTTTTCACATGGCTGGGGGTCCATGCCTGAAAAGAGCTGACAAGCAAACAGCTTTATTAAAAAACTGAGAATAAGAGAGACTGAGCAAAGGGGAGTGGCAGAGAGATTTCCTCACATCATGGTTCTCAGAGGACATTTCATGTTTTTTAGCTGTTTGATGAAATGTGGTAAATCTAACAAAAAATATTTAAAAAGATAAAGCTTGTGATATTTATTTCATAATGTTTGCAAAAAAATATATAGAGGGTTATTTTATTCCTATAATGATTATAGTTTTAATTTTTTATAAAATAAAATTAGTTTTCCATGCCCATTGCATCTCAATTTTTTCTATTTCTGGACAAATCTTTATTAAATATAATAATCAATATAATTTTTAAAAAATTATGTGACGCTGTAAATTGAAACTAGAGTGACTTATTAAGGCGTCAACCTTTTTTGAAAGTCTGTCAAACAAAAGTCATTTTAGAACTACCTCTGTAATTTATGCAAGGATGGTCTATTTTATTTAAAGATGACTGATCTTACCTTTAAACAAATCAGTTTTGGATGGATTGTTCTTTTTGGGTGATAGTAGATCAAAGAAGGCTCTGTGCGACAGACATAAAGTATATGTAATATGACCAATGGCCAAGATTGGTACAGGGAGGTCAGTGTGTAGCAAAGTATATCCTTACACTGTTTTACTCACACATACTGCAGAACCATGGACTTGCACGAAGTCCGTAGGGTGTCCCATCTGTAATTTTTACGCTTTGAAGTCTGCTCATCGGCGCCCCCTTTGCCCCCTTGATACGGTCTCCGGCGAAGCCCGCACTGCAGCAGGCTTCGCGAACTTTACCAACCCAGAAGTCCTTGCGAAAGAGCAATCAGACCAATCGGACGATGGAAGGGAGGAGTTCACACTTACGGCAACTCCTCTTCCCAGACTCGGCGTGTCCCAAAATACGACTCTGGTGCACCCACATGGACTCACATCAAGGGTCCCTAAAGTCTGCACTCAAGTCCGGAATGTGCCAATTGGGACAGGGCCATTACTGTACTCTGTATGTTAGACTTACAGTTGTAAGTCTAAGTTAATAGGTGAAACAGTTTTTAAAATTGTCACATGAACATACAAACTTTACACATGTAACCCTGTTTCCTGAGATAGGGAACAAGACGTGGCATCAGATTGTTGATGCTATAGGAAATGCCTTCATTGTGACCTGTGTTTGAAGCCTGTGTCTTATCATAATAACTCACTGGCCCACAATAGTGCATGATGTGCCATTGGTACACCGAGGGTATAAGAGGGCACCTGCTGAGCACGTCATTAACTTCTTTTTGTCCGAAAGAGATGTTGGCAGGAACACCAAAGGCATAGCATTGTGACCCAGCATCTCGTTCCCTATCTCAGGGGACCTGGTTACACATGTAAACTAAGACATTACTTGTCGATGGAACTCCATGCTGCATTAGTTTGTTGGTGCTATGGAGAATGAAATACCCAATGTGCCATTCTGTTTGGAGTGACTGCAATGAGCAGAAAACTAAAAGGACTCTACAGACTTAACGGTTAAGTTGATTCTGATTCGACTTTTTTAACTGCAGTTAGCATATAACATTGCTGTTTGAGCATAAACAAAATTTGCAAAGTTACAACGACCCAAGTTCAATGCAAAGGGAGATATTTGCTTGAACAAAAATCACTTCTAAAAACTACAGTCAATGGCTGGATTGCCTACAACTAAGCCTCTTCCTGGGTTAGTGACATCACAAACCCCCAAAAATTACATAATCCCCAGGATCATGCAGCAAATGGGTGCTTTTTTTTCGAAACAGCAAATCACAACAGACTGGGACAGCTAACCAATCTGAGCATATTGAGTATCTCTGAGGGAAGGGATTCATAGACCCATTAGTAGAACTAAACAGCCTGTTTTTATGAGGATGGAAACAGCAATGCGGAATTAAGGTAAAATCTATAAAATATGTTTTTTACGATCCAAACACGTTACAGTGTACCCCATAAACACAATCAAACCTTAGAAAACTCCCCCCCCCCCACCAATTTAAATGCCAGAATCCAAAAACTGTCCCACTTAAATGCACCGCACAAATGCCTGCTAGTGAGAAGAATGTTCTTTAGGAATAACAGAATGCCCCATTAGGCTGGACAAGAATGCTCATATCTATGGCAATGCTCAGAGGTCTGGCTATGTCATCCCATAATGAAAGACACTGGCTTTAAATATGCAGATTTGGAACCATAACCTTACTGTAGCTCCTAGCCTTTCACTTCTTAAACTAAGCTCTATAAAGCAGAAGCCCAGCATAATGACTCTCTAAAGGTAGAGGAGGCCTAACTACACTTTACACCAAGGACAGCCTAACAAAAGAGGCTCACAGACAGCCATCACTCAAAGCTACTATCTCGGCAGAGCTCAGGGGAACAGAGGCCTCAGCATGAAAACCCTCTAAAATGAGAGGAGGTCTAACTACACTTGACCTCTAAGACAGAGTATCTACATGGAGCTCTAGACAGAAAAGGCCTCAGCATAACAACCTTTTAAAGCTTGGGGAGGATGCCCTAAGTAGGGAGACCCAAACAGAGCTACTCAATTCTGAGTCGCTATCCAGGTGGAACTCTGTGGAGAGGAGGCCTCAGCATAATAAGTCTCTAAATCAAGAGGGGACCTAACTACACTATATACCAAGGTCACCCTTACTAAGGAGGCTCATAGAGAGCCATGCAATTCAATAACATTATCCAAGCAGAGCTCAGGGGAGTGGAGATTTCAGGATCATGACCATCTAAGGGGCTCATTATATTTGTGCATAGGTCCTACGAGTAGCCTTGTATTCTTCTGAGCCGTTGTCCACATTGACGTGTAATTACACATGCCGACCACTAGTAGGCAGTATCGTGTGTAACTACATTAGCAGTGCAAAAGCCAACGAAGAAGCAGCTTGGCCAGTAAAACCACAAATGAAGAAGAAGCAGCTTGTTAGCTGTGTCCCAATTCAAGGGCTGCAACCTTATAAGCATGCGACCTTAAAAGGTGAGCACTCGGTCTATCAAGGTGGAAGCCTCAGAAGTTCTGAAATGAGACGGTCTAACCTTCGAGGACCCATAATTGGCGTCACCTGCTGCACGCGCCCACCGCGCCTGTCAGCAGGATACAGCGGAGATGTTTCTGACTTATTAACATAAATATGAAATCAGAAAAATATTAATTTATTTTAGAAAATATGACACGTTGATGTAGATTAAACTATTCAACCGTATATCAAATTAATCAACCTTAGAAATATACATAAAAAGAATAATATTAACACAAAACATAACTTATAATACTAAAACAGTGACAAGAATTTTTATTTCTGATAAATACACTTTTATTTAATAAAGGTTTTAATTGTTTATTTTAGAATATCCAGCCATTATATTCAGCCATTGCAGACGCGCAATGACTCTTGGGATATCCTCGGCTGTTAAGGATCCATTCGTTCTATCCTTAAAAGCGCAGAGAAATGAGGATGCATTTTGAGGCTTCATTCAAAGCATCCTTTGAATTGGGACGGCCTTATCAGCCTCAAGTCGCGCTGCTGTGACGCAATCGGTTTTAAAATACGTCCTTACAAGGTCGCAGCCTTTGAATTGGGACACAGCTTTTGTGTATGATTTGAGAAGACCAGCAGTGATGGAAGTAAATAGACAGCGCCTTTTGTTGCAGTTTGAGGTAAATCACTTCTCAGCTTGGCTCATCTTTGTTCTTACCGTCGCAAGTAAAAATGCCTATAAAGAAATGGAACGCAGATTTTTTTACCTGACGGAGGGGTTCTAGTTTACCAATCACAGCGCTTGTGGTCCGCCTAGAACAAATGCATCCATTCTCTAAAGCTCTATTTAGGCAGACTGCTTTTAGAGTCAAGTGTAGCCAGGCCTCCTCTCCTCCTTAAGTGTAATTTAAAGTGAGAGGAGGCCTTAAGGCCCAAGTATAGTTCACTTTTTAGATGCAGGCGTGAAGTTGCATCTAACATATGCATTAGTGTTGGGCGATATGCCCCATTGTGAGATCGTCCTATCGGCAGCCTGT
This sequence comes from Misgurnus anguillicaudatus, assembly GCF_027580225.2. Lineage (NCBI taxonomy): Eukaryota > Metazoa > Chordata > Actinopteri > Cypriniformes > Cobitidae > Misgurnus > Misgurnus anguillicaudatus. Next base: position 8,837,620 of record NC_073341.2, on the reverse strand, counting down.
GAGATCGCAGATACATGATAGTATTGGGGGGTGGGGCAATAGTTTACTCATTTATTTATTTGTTCATTTTTTACTAATTTATGACAAGGCACTTAATTGGTGGACAAAAAAAGAAGCTGCTTTGCTCCAAAGGCAACATGACCACAACATTCTTAAAACTGATGTCATCAATTCGAGCGCATCATGAACTTTTATCTCATTCAAGAGCTTAACATGCTTCGGTTAAATGCTAGACTGGTAACATCCAATCAAGAATCATGTGAAAATGTGATTACAAACACATCACTGTGAGTACCTTTGACTTCCTGGAGAACCAAACATGGCTGTGCAAACACTAACTAGCATGCATCAAGTAAAAAAATAAGAAATAATAACTTCTCACTTGTCTCTTTCAGTCAGTCTCACAAGTGCAGAGCACCTCACAATGAACACATTCAGTTCCATTGGGAGCTGAATGCGCATGCCCATACCCAAACATCCTCAGGTATCATCCCTGATACTGGGATTCACACTTTAAATGCATACTTTAGAATCTTAACCATCATTTGAGGCGTTGTTGAAAATCTGTACGGGATAGGTAAGAGATTACTGGGATCTTTTACTGAGAAGAAAAACCCTGAGACACAGGATACTAGGTTGCATGCTATCTGGACAGTTATAGCAGACATATCATAGCTCTGCCATCGCCTTCACGTTTCAAGATAAAACCTTCTCACTCTTCCATCCGGTCACTGTATCCTATGCAAGGTGGCCATGCACAGATCCTGAATGCTCCTCTAGAAAGCTGAACTTCTCATGACCTCCAGGGAGCACTGTAACAACAACCACTCTTATGTCTTCCTATCCCTAATACAGTTAGCTCACTTTCACTGTCCTTTAGTTTTAAGGCACATTACTTTAACACATTTAAAAGTCCTTATGAATTGTTTTTGTAGCACAACTGGTAGTGCATGTTAATATTGTATATATGTATAACAGCTCAAAAAAGTAAGGATGTACTTTAACCACTAAACAACCTTTAAGAAGTGGTTTATTGAGTCCACAGCTCACCCCTCCCTTTCGAAACACATAGAGAAACTACAGTAGACACCACAGGACAAACATGTTAGCATCTGAGACAACATAGTGACAAAACGTGCTCTATAGACGGTTTCATCGTACACTAATGCGATTACACTTCTGAGGGGAACTTAACTTATGGTCTCTGTTTAGTTGCTAAAGTGTAGTTTTTTTAAACGCTTTAGCTATAATCTACTTGTTGTTTATTTTGCTTGTTATCAAAAATAAACTACTCTAAAAGGAGTTATTGATTCTTTGTGAAGTTTACCGGAAGTTATGTTTGTTCCATAAAAACGTTTGTTTATGTTGTTACTGCTGAAACGGTCTACATAACAGTTTGGCCATTTAGGGCTACTGTAGAAACAGGGTGGCGCAAACCGGCGAATACCATGTAAGGGGCCCTGCAGCGGGTTCGGTAAGGAGGCCTGCTGCTAAAGGTTCGGTATAGAACCATTTAGACAAAAAAAAGTTTGTTATAGCATTGTGAAGCACGTTTATTTTTAAGAGTGTACTGGTAAGGAAAAAAGTATACTTTGCAATGCACGCTTTGGATAAAACATCTGCCAAATGCATGAATGTAAACATTAACTTAATAATCTCCATCTATTCTTGGGCAGTTCAGGACAAAAAAATGTTTGGGGAAAGAGTAAAATAATTTGTGGCCTGCGCCCTAATATAACTCCCTCCCTCTATACAGGTCATATTGATTATGTACTGTATGTTATCACTTATGCATCAAATTTTCTATAAATGTCTCTGAATCCTCAGTGAAGATTGCTAAGTGTTCGAAACACAATTGAAATCTGTTTCCCTGTGAACTCTTAGCACTTAACCTGGCAAGAAAAGGCTTTGATTGCTTTAATAACAATATGGCGGGTTGTGAAGTGTGAGGTTCTAAAGAGGCCCCACAGAGGAGCATATTAACAGGTGTACGGAGGAAAACTGCTCCTGAACATTATGGGTAATTAGGGTCACAGAGATGAAGTGTCGAAAAGTAAAAGAGATATACCTGATAAAATAGATTAAGCAAACCTTACAAAGAAGGTAAGCTAATACACACAAATGTCTACTCTGACTTCATCAACTATACGCTCTCCACACAAATACAGACATACCCTCGCATATTAGCAGTGCAGCACAAGCTTATGAAAAGCAGCGGGATTGTTCTTGAATTAGGAAAGTCAGGGACCCCTAAATAGGGTCTGAGAAGTAAAGGGGAAGTGGGGGGTCAGGCCTGGATTGTGCTTGAATTAGCCAAACTATTCAGATCCTCCTGAAAAGCTTTTCGGCTCTTTCTCTACAAGCAAATAGAGAGGAAATCTGGCTATTGTCACGTGTTTTGAAGTAGCTGGGGCTTTAGTAGGGTGCTTACCTACAGATGAATGTTAAGACAATGGAGCCGCACGTTGCAGACTGCAGAGATGAGAAAGAGGGTATGGCTTTAAAGTAATGGGTTTAAATTCTTCTACCTGGCAAATTAAACTTACATGTCTGTAACTTAAAATTTAGTTTAATTTTTTATTTTTCTCATTTTGTGTTTGCTTTAAAAATAAAACTCAAGAAATGTCTCTCCAGTACATTTTTTTCAGTTTTTATTTATTTTTATTTGCAAACGTCTTTTCGCTACTCTCTTGGTCAGTAGTGGTTGTTGTCCAGTCCACGGGCCGTCCCCTCCTGAAGCAGCCCATCCATGTTTTTCGTCACCATCCATACACGCTTCCTCTCTTTACACCCTAGAGGTCTTCCGGAACCTTCCTTAACATTCTGCCCATGTACACAGTCTCATTAATCAACGTCAAGCTTCAATCAGAGTACAAGGCCAGTATTCTTTACGCTGCCCCCTCAGATGCTTATACATCTCACTGTTCTGGTTCACATGGGCTGATCTTGAAAGGGATGAGACTGAAAAACAAAGAAGAGAAAGCATTTCTTCGTTTTTATTCTCACTTGTTCCCTGTCTTCGGAAGGTCTCTGTTAGTTTTAAGCACATACACGAGAAGAGATGATGGTTTTAAGGAATACATTTACACAAATAAAAAACAACTATTGAAAGGGTGAGATGAGAAAGAGAGAAGTAAACAGAGAAAGATGCTCTTTGTCCCATGCTCATTGTCCCCGTTTGTCATTAACCTTTGCTGCAGCTCCCGGATGGAGTTGCCACTTTTTATAAAAAGACAGCATTTTTTACCACCCTGGGAAAAAGCATTCAATCGTGTCTTGTGGGAGAAAACTAAAGCATTTTGAAAGGTTTTATGCTGATGCAGAAAGTTTTGACAGACAACAGAGCACAAAGAACAAAGCAGACACCGTTGGTGGTTTGCATGAGGGAAATGGAAAATCGTTTCGGTCGGGAAAGTGGCCTGAGAGTTACTTTCTCTCCTAGCCTCTAACCAGTTCTGTGCGCTGTCACTGCGTCCCGTTCATCAAACATAAACTCTTTCTTACGAATGAGTTTTGCTACGGTGGCTTTACTAAGGTAAGAAAATAAAAATAAACAATTGTGACAGGAAAATGGCTTTTTGTGCTAAAGCAGATTTTGAGAACAAACTGTAGATACATGACAGAAACCAGTATATATATTTGAAAATAGAAATGTTTGGAAAATTATAAAATGCATAAAAGTATAGTACATAATTTTCATTAACATATGTTCTAGTGGTTGCTTGCTTAATGTTCGGGTGCAGGATGAAAAAATCACTTCATTTATTGCCTGGAAGGTTCCAATACAGCCATGTCACTGTCTGGTTTCCTAAATCCTAAATTTTCAAAGGTGCATCTAAAGCCCGGGATACACTGCATGATTATTGACTGTCCTTGACAAAAGATTGCCATCGTGAAACAATCGTCGCGATTTCTGTGATTGTGGCTCTTTATTGGTGGTCCTATGTCGTACAATGAGAGAGATTTTCCCGGTCTTGCGTCCAAAGATAGGCCACGATTGTTTTCTGACAGTGTCAGAAATTCGACATGATCTCCGCACAGTGTGTTTGGTGCTACAACCTGCGTACTGGTATTTGTTTACCACGAGCGCATGCTGGTGACGTTGCGATAACGTGTGACGCAGCCGTCAAAGCTTTCGTGTCATCATCTTACAGTCTACACGCAAGTTTAAACGATCCATGTCGCACAGTGTGATAAGGTAATGATCTTATAGGATAAATCCTGGCGTCTATTCCGGGCTTAAGAGAGGTCACATTTGATGGTGTCAGTTGATGTTGCTGATATTGCGTATATCTTTATCAAAGTGTGAGTGCCGAAAGGTGACAGATGTTATCAACGCCCTACCCTGGGTCCCGTCAGCACTTTGCCCGGTAACATGCCACATGTGCAACAATGTTCACCAATAAACCTCTGTCTTTGACACAGAGAAGCAATCAGTCTTTTCAACTGTGCACTTTCACTTCTGTACACATACAGTTTCTTTTGGCACTCCCGGGCCGGACTGGGGTGAATGGGTGTTGGGGGAGAGTTAAATTGCATTGCCAATCAATCTTCTGTGACTTGAAAGCTGTCCACACTTTCCCTCTTAACTAACCTAAAACATAATAAGAATGGCAGAAGTAAACAGGACAAACAACAGCTGAGATTAAAAGCCTGTTGGTTTTACTAAAGAAGCAGTTGATCTGAAAATTTACATGACTCCATAATGAAAATACACCATAGGAAACATGCCCACCCTTTGTTTTAAACTTTGGGATTGTCTTGCACAGTATGGTACCTTAGTATGCAGTGTGTTTAAGAGAGCTATCTTATTAATGAATTATTAAATAATCAGAAAATGTACAAATCTAATTAAATGGTGATTTTATATCTGGGGCTCTTCTTGTCATTAACATGAATGGAAACTCTAGTCCAACAAAGTGTAAGATTTAGTCTAACTTGTCATAGTTTCTTCGGAAGAGCCCCGTTAAAGAGAAAATGCTATGAAAACAAAAGGAATCAGTGTTTGTTATTCAGTTATTCAAATGCATTCAAAAGTAGAGACTACTAGTAAGAAAAGTTGTAAAAGTAGACATTGCAATGCACTGTGCTGCAATCGTTTCAAATGGCTTATAAATGCAGTGCAACTATTGATGATTACGCTCTATTCTAATTCCAGCTTAAGTAAGTTGCAGTTTTGGCTTTATCGAAAGTTTCCCACTGAAAGACACCAAACAGTCCATGATAGTCATGGAGCAAAATTTCCAAGCCCATACACAGTATTAAGATGTCTCTGATCCACAATGGCCTGCTGATCTCCTCTGTTGTCTTCTTCCAGCGCTCTTTCTTGTCTGGGCCATTGGCCAAGTGCCACAGAGGACACTTTGCCTAATAAATCATCTCTATTTCAACATCTGCAAGGCCCAAAGGCTACCCCTGACCATGACAAGCTCTTCTCTTTCTCACGGGGAGATTCCTCAGGGATGACAATCCCAGCATTGTCTAAGCTCCAGTAAAGTGGAGGCTCTCATCTTCTCAACTCGTCTGACAAAAGGCGTCTGAAGGCCAGCTTTAGCCTGCCAGCCCAGATAGCCGTCTCTCAACGGGGAAGGCTGCTCTCTTTATTTTTCTCTCTCGTTCCTGTCTTTTAATGCTCTTCTCCTGTGGAGGTCAACGGCTAGGCCTTGTCCTTTCATTCGCGTTTCACTCCCGGGAGAATAAAGACATCAAGTGCAGAGGAGGGGAAAAAGCCAAAATTGGCAGAAAGAGATATTAGGCACGGCTGTCACTGCTTTTCTGTTGCCACTTTTCATGCGTGTCGTAAGATGAAAAACAAGGAGAAAAATAGATAAATAAACAGCGTGGAAGAAGAAGTTGGATATGGGGCTTGTCGCATTATTCAATATTCAGAAAAGAAATGAATGATGCCAATTACATGGCGAAATGGAAAATAAATCAATTTTATAGTGTTTCAACATGGTACACTGGAGAACTAATCTATCCTGGGTTTGTCCAGCATTGGGCATTTACTTACACCCAGTATAAAATGACTGCTTTCAGGGAGGTGGTATCCTTGTATGTTTCTTAAATTTTCATTCTTTGCATTTATTAGAAAGACCATTTTGAATAACTTATGAATGTGTTTTTTTATGTTAAAATGTCCCATCTTAATGGAATAGTTGATGCAATTATGAAAAAGATCTCAAAATTGATCCCACATATATATCATTTCCTTTCTTCTAATTTCTTTTAAAATGGCACATTGCTTTCCTCTTATAAGCGAGTTCCAAAAACGTTTCCCAAATGTAAGTAGATTTCAACTGAATGGTGTGAAAAACGTTTAATAATATTTCTCGGTGTGATCTTCGCAACCAGCCCCACGTATCATTAAAAACCAACGGTACCTCAGTGGTGTATTCAGTAAATCAGTTTTAAACTAGTGCAAGATGACTGTTTTTGTATTAGTAGTGTGGAAGTTACAGACTCATTATGGTACTAACTACATTGCTCCACTGTGTTCCACCTCAAAACATTTGGATTTCCAGTTAACCCAAAAAGAATTGTGAATTTCCTGCTGACAAACAGGCCTTGATGTTTTAATCTTCTGCATGTCAGCGCCATGAATGGCTTCATTTCACAGCACTGAATACCCCCAACAGCCACCCAGTGACTCTAAAGAGGGTCAGGACATCAGGCACAACACCAGCCCCAACTGTCTTTTCTATGCGAAAGTGGCATATAGCAACAACATGTGCATTGTCTATCTGCTGCGGCCTTGGAGTTCTTTAGGAAGGCTGGAAACCTCAGGAGATCATGATTACTTGTAAGCCTTGGCTGGCTTACTTGTGGATGGTGTGTTTTACTTAGATGGGAAACAAAATAGGATATAACAAAGTTATATTACCAACACTGGTATCACATCATTACTATAAGAGTCTCAGACAACACACCCACAGAACGCCTTCAAGTCCAATCTAGTAAATTCTAATCTGATTGGCTAATTTACTTTTATATGACATTTCTTAACAAAACGCAGAGCAGTGACAGATTATACACTCTCAGAAATAAAGGTACAAAATTTGTCACTGGGACAGTACCCTTTCAAAAAGGTACACCTTTGTACCCAAAAGAGTGCATATTAGTACCTCAAAGATACATATTGGCAGTTCAAAGATGCATATTTACCTATGGTACATATTAGGACCTTTTTTAAAGGGTACTGCCACAGTGACAGCTTTGTACCTTTATTTTTGACAGTGTATACAGTTCATCCTTCATTAAATGGACTCTCCACTTTATTTAAATATTCAAATTTTCCAGCTCTCCTAGAGTTAAACATTTGATTCTTACCGTTTTGGAATCCATTTAGCCGATCTCTGGGTCTGGCGGTACCACTTTTAGCATAGCTTAGCACAATCCATTGAATCTGATTAGACAAATAACCAGAGATTCAATATTTTTCCTATTTAAAACTTGACTCTTCTGTAGTTACATTGTGTACTAAGACCAACAGAAAATTAAAAATTGTGATTTTCTAGGCCGATATGGCTAGGAACTATACACTCATTCTGGCGGAATAATCAAGGACAAATAGTCCCCTGCTATTGAAAGTTACTTAGGGGGCTATTTTCGCTGCTGCGTAATATCATTATAATAATACAAAAATAGTGGTTTTCATCTTCTCAGTTTCTTGGTATAGAAAACACGTTTTTACAGAAATTTATGGATTTTTTTGCATTTTGAAACCAAACTCTTTATATATACATATATGTGTGTGTACTTACCTTGTACATACATGGTGAATATGTTGTACTTACAGACAAATGTGTACTTTTGAGTAGCTACATGGTAATTAAATGGTATCATTACTATACTTACCAGTGGTACATACTTGGTAGTTATTATGTAGCTCTAGATAAATACTGGGTGAAATCAGATACGTACTTACAGTGAAGGTACACTATAACTAACATGAAACACTACTGTAATTACAAATGAATGTACAATATAAGGATTTAGTACTTACAGGCAAGTGTGGGTACTTATAGTGTATGTATACTGTGGATGTGCCTTTTTTGTACTTAGCAGCATCTTTGTTGTACAATTTAAACCCAAGTATTGAATATTGTAAGCATTAACTACTGGGTACATTCACTAGTACATCCATAGTAACTGCATGGAAACAGGGTTGTAAAATAAAGTGCTGCATTTTACACAGTTATTACACAGGAACTACCACCTAAGATATAGCATAGTATATGCCACTGTGAGTTATATTAACTAGTAAGACCATAAAATAAGATGCACTGTTGTGGAAAGCGGTAAGAATTCATTGTTGTTACATAACAAATTATGAATTTAGAAACAGCATTTGTACGTACAGTAGTGTATGTTATTAGCTATCATATACAGACACTATAAGTTCCTGCCATTAATTTACACTGGCCTGTAAGTACTACACATTTACCATGCATATACAATTTATAAGTACAGTAGTGTTTCTCGTTAGTTAGAGTACCTATACAATATAAGTACCTGTTATTAACCCACACTTCTAATAAATACTTAAATTGTACATTCATTTGTAATAACAGTAGTGTTTCATGTTAGTTATAATGTACCTACTCTATAATTATGTATCTGGTATTACCCAGTACTTTTTTAGAGTTACATAATAACTACCAACTATGTACCACTGGTAAGTACAGTAATTAATAACCATGTAGATACTTAAAAGTAAGTATTACACATTTGTCTGTAAGTACAACATACTTACCATATATGTACAAGGTAAGTATACGTACTGTAAAATAAGGTGATACTGATTGTTTTACTTTAATTTACTAGACTTCTCACTTTTTACAATGAGTTGTGAGCAATATCAGTCGATAGAGTGGGCATGGATCGCTCTTTACATTTTCAGAAATGGTCTACCCAGTCTCACAAGGTTTCGTGATATAGTCACGTAATTTTTTGATTCTTTTTTCGTGATATTATGACGAATTTTCACGTTTTTCCTAAACCAAAGCGACACTGGTTAGAAAATAGGACAAAACAGTTGAGTAACCAATACGTGATAATCACACGAAAACAGGAATTTGTTATATGATCACGAAAAAATAATAAAAAAATTACATGACTATATAACGAAATTTCGTGAGACTGGGCTGAAATATTAGACCCCACGGGTACTTTATGGATATTATCTGCAATATACTACTATTTATGTCTTGCTACAGAAATAAAGCACTATAATCTTGTATTGAAATATTGTATAAACATTTCGTACGTGTCCACTACTGTATGTATCTTGATAAGTGCAGATATTGGATAAAAGATATTGCTTTTAAAACATTATATAAGCGGGTTAAAAATACATATATCATCAACAAATCGGAATTGGGCATCATGTTTTGCAGTGTAAATCCAGCATTATAAAGCAAAATGTTTTTGTCTCTAAGTAGATCCTGTCAGAGAAAGAGAGTTACATGGAACAGAGAAAGAGTATATTGTGTATATTTGTGTGTGTGAAATAGACAGACACAGTGTCACTCAACGACTTGAGGCCACTTCCATGGGAAATACTGTCCTATCCCTCCTATAATGGGCACTTTTAAGGGATGGACTGCTTTGGTAAGTCCCCTGGCCCTGATAAACCAGAATTCCTGTCTGGACATAAACCCAAACAACATTAGTAGCCACACCACTACCCCTTCCCTCAACCCCCATGTGCTGCCCTGCAAAAAGAGAGACAGATTCCTCCGCCTGTCAAATAACCCTACACTTATCTTCAGACAGAGGACAGTGATAACATTCTTACCAATGCCCCCCATAACACATTGGAGGGGCTAAAAGCTATGACATCTCAACCTGAGTCCTGACCTCAAAACTGCCTCAGCATGCACGCATACATACCGTAAAACAATGTTAAACTGGAAAAATGCAAAAGGCCAAATTTTCTTATGGGCCTATGTGCTTTTGCCGGATAGTATTTTGTTATTTAATGAAGCTTTAATGCACACAACAGGAGTGTGTCATAGTTATTTAACTTTCAGCCATGGACTTTTTACAGTATGTTGTAATGTCATGTGAGGTATGAATGAGACTCGTCTGTCAGCTACATCCCTGAATTGACCACGTCCATAAAAGCAATTCATGCTAAATGTTTTGCTATTGCGTCCATTTTCATTCCACTTTCTTTTGAAATGTTTGGTTTAATGTGGGTGTAGATGTAAAAACAATAAAAGAAAAATGCATTTAGGTTGCCTAAATAAATGATGATGAGACAAACCATAAATCCAGCCCAGAGGTGTCTGAATCATCACAAGATTGTTGACTCTCTAATGTCAACTTTCTCCGAAATTAAATTACAGGGTTCATAGCAACAACTTAACACTATACCCCACACAAAAAAATGACAATTATAGTCTCAGAGGGAGTTTGGAATTTAGATCTGATGAAAACTGGGTGATTGCCAAGTCATTTCAAATATTTATGCGTTATTTGTCTTAGAGTTCAACCTGAATAGGACAGATAAACTAATTGTCACACCGTTCAGTGGCCTGTTATGGCTGTTGTGTTATCTAGCGTATAATAAAGTCATTTGTGATGAGCCGAAGTTCATGCTCAGCGGCGCCAGCAGACAACACCTGTCACTGGAGCGGATCTAAGATTAGGAGAGTGGCTGTTCTCCATATTAGGGTGTACACATGCTTTAATAACCCAGAGTTTTTTCTTTATCAATCAATGACTGCTTACCAGAATCAGGATGATAATACTGTTCCAGTAGGGTCGAGAAATTTAAGATTTATCTCTAAAAGCATCAAATACTTGTTCACCATGATACAGATAAAGTTCAACATCATCTATTTGTTGCCAAAGTGGTCTACTAAGTTGGTTTGAGATAAATTTTATCCAAAGATCTATTAAAGCTCCAAACTTTTTCTCAGTATGTGTTTTTTTCATGGGAATAAAACCCACAAGCTTTTGCACTGTTCAACAGGAACACAAGTCCTTCCTCCTGTCAAGACTCAAATGTACTATACATTGATCTTTTCTTAAGGAGAGAGAATTGACAAGCTCTTTAAAGTGATTCCTAAACGCTGTCCTTTTCCACTCTCAGACATTGATTTTTACATGAGGCATAAAAGGAGAGAGTAAGTCAAGGCCGGTCATAAAGAGGATGTTCTCCACATTATGCGATACGCCTCCAATGTCTCATCTTTCGGCTAATCTTTGTGTTTAAAGTAAACAGCGTGCGTGGGGGCAGGCTAATAAATTTCATTAGCCGCATCAATCATCAAGTGCTTGACATTTATTGTGCTGGTGATGAGTTGATCTGGTGGACTCAGGGACAGACGGCATCGGTGATAAATGTTGCTATCTCTAGAAAGACAGAATAAATAGACTTGAATCTTTTGAGGGAAAGAGTTGAAATATGGCGGACGAGGGAAAGTTGTTAAGGAACATACAGTAAATCAAGTCTTTAATCTCTCAGTCTTATTCTTGTTGTGAAATGCATAAATAAAAACGACAATGAAGTAATTCACATAAAAACAACTTTAGACTGATTTACTGCAAGTTGTTTTTCAGTAGGATTACGGCATCAAGTCCATAAAAGAAAGCTTATTAAAGTGCAAGTAAAGTAAAGATTTAAATGACAATAGCACTAACACCAGTAGCAAGTTATTTACACGACAGTACAGTTCTGTAATAATCAACACAGCCATCTAGATGCAAATATAATTCAATTCAAAGTATATCTATTGAGCTTTTACAGTTTTCAAAAATATGTGTTTGTTGCGTCATGTGAACCTTGTGCATCATGTGTTTTGTCAAAATAAGTGCCTGCTGCACACGTGCCAAAACGGTTTATGATAAAAGAGGCACTCGCGTTCACAAAATACTTGCAATACACTAATTTAACAGTAAACTCTGATTTTGCATGAGATTATATGAGTATCTGGCAACAAACGCGAGCATCTCTTTTAAAGAGCTTTTTTACCTTAAAATAACGTTTCCAAAAAATCGTCGTTCATCCACTCGAAACAGGGTGAACGGCACTTTCACATTCGCTTTGCAGCCCTCTATCGGCCAAAACCGCACTAAAGAAGTTTCCAACCGTCGGATCGCGGTCCTGTAGTTCGAAAAACTACAAAAACTTGCTTTACAGCAGACCTACAATCCAATCAGAGCCAGCTATGCTGGAGTATTTACGACAGTGGTAATGAACAATTATGCTTCTAACCTGTAGGGGAAGCAAAGAGCAAAAACTCTTTAGTGTTGCTTTAACATAAACACTTTAGACGCGTCTGCAGCAGGCACGTATTTTGACAAGATATGTGATGCACATGGTTCACTTGACGCGTCAAACACATATTTTGAAATGACGAACAACACACATGATGGGCTAAATACATGTTGTGACGAGTTTCGAATCCTGCGCCCTCAAAAAAGAAGTCACCGGCCGTCACTGCAGAAAATCATCCTACAAAATGTAAAGACCATGTGAAAATATAACCTTAATTTCTTTAATTTTGACAGAGTAAGGCCATGTTAAAGATTGAAAACGATGTGAAATCAAGAACCCAGTCTCACGGAGTTGTGTATAAATAGCACGAAGTGTGAAAATCGTGCAATACATACACCAAATTCTACTTTAGCGTGCATATGATACGCCAGTTCTTCCCATTCACTTAAACGGTGCATCTTTTTGTCGTTTTATTTATTGATTTCTCAATTTGTTTGCTTTTTTTACCGTTTTCCGCTTGGGATTAGGGTTAGAACAACTTTTTGTTATATAAAAATGACATCCTAACCCAAACTCCAATTCTAACCCCAACTCCAAGCGACCATGGCTTAAATATAGACAAAAACATGAAGAAACCTGTATATGAAATAACCTCATTAAGCAAATCTCAAATCTAAACCTAAACCCAAGCGAAAATGGTTTAAAAAACAGAAAAAAATTGAGAAAGCAATAAATAAAACGACAAAATAGATGCGCTGTTTAAGTGAAATGGAAGGACTGGCGTATCATATGCACACCAAAGTGGAATTTGGCGTATGTACTGCACGATTTTTACACTTCGTGCTATTTATACGCATCTGCATGAGACTGGGTAGGAACCAATGACTGAAATCAAACTTTGATGCTATTAATCTCATACAGTAGTTAGATTATAAGGCTTAAACTTGGATTTCACAGACAAGGTCACTTATGGATTACATGCATCTGCTGTACAATGATCAGTACACCTAAAAAGATAATTTTTACACCATTAAATTGAGGAACTGAACCCCAAAGTGTTTTTTAACACAGTGTTTCCACTTCTAAAAGTGTTTAACATTGACAAAATAATTCATTTTAATGTTTAAACAGTGATGCTAATGACACCTAATCCACAAACATGTAAATACACTTACAAGGCTTTTAAATGATTGCATGGCAGGCTCAATTTATCAAAAAAGGTCTCCCATTACAGTGCGAAATGGCTGAAATGTTTTGCTTTACTGGGATCACTGGCATTGAATGAATAAACGGACTGCTTGAACTTTGTCCCTTAATAAGCACACTGGTAGAAGGAATATCTAGTTTGGGAGCCTTGTATTTCCAGACAGTATCACTTGGCTACAGCTTTAGATTTCACCCTGAATGTTTTAGTGCTCGATGTAAGGACTAATCTGATTTGGACACCTCTCAAGCCAGGAGGGTAAATGTTCTCCAGCTACAGTTCATTTGACGCGCACAACTGTGTTTTGTGTTGCCTCGTTGTAGAGAGACGAAATTATACAAATGATTTTCCCGCAATTAAAACTATTAGAGTTGTTATTTTTAGTTAATTTCACTTATTCAAGCATTGCTTCAATTGTCATCAGATATAATTTTTCCACTCAACTGATTGGCAAAGCCTGTTCTAGGTATCTGGTTTGATGTTTTTGATTATACAGATTTAAAACTCTTGTTTATTTTGCTGTTGAACTATAAGACTACAGATGAAATCACATGGGTTAAAATGCACATTATATGCATGCACGTTTGTTGTATTTATAAACGATTTATTTAAATGTTTACATTACATTGTGTGTTTGAACTTTGCAAAGTATTCATATGACACTTCTTGAATATGTTCAAAACAAAATACATTACATGCCGCATGATGTTGCCACCAACTGAAACGGCTCTCATGGTGTCTAAAATGTTGTTTATGTTGGCAACTCAAGCACAGTCTCATAGCTTGGTTCATAAACTTGGCAATTAAGTTTGGAGCATCAGCTATATGGTGTATTAAAAACCTGAAACTACAAGAATCTCAATTATTAAAGCTCCACAAAAGACCTCAGACGTCATGCCGTGTTCCCCTCACCAGTCGACTTTAATGTCAAGGAAAGGTCACAGCACGCTATGCTATAGACACATCGAACTCTGCTTTAAAACACTTGTGCCTACACAGCGCTTCTTGAAGCAAAATTGTTTTCATCAAGAAAATACGGTTGAGCCAGCAAATGATCATATTTTTATCTAACATATCCACCAACCCATAAGACAGTATAGGTCGCCTGTCACATATAGCGCCCCTGCCGGCAGCAAGCAATGCCACCAAAGAATTTTCCTTAACACATTTTGAAAGGGGAATTGCAGAAAGGTTCTGCAGATGTTAAAGAATGATAATACAGGCAATTTTTTTCCTATGGCATTGTTTAAGCCCTTTACTTTTAGGAGTGTAAGTAGTAAAATAACGACTTTTCCTCCAACCCATTGTTTTGGTTGCTTGCCCATTCCCCCAAATTTAACCAACCAGTTGTGTTTATTTTAAATTATAAAACGGCTCGTTCTGGTTCTTCATTCTGATTGGTTGAAACGCGTTCTAAGCCGTGATAAAATACCCCGGTAAACCCACGGTTCAGACCGCATCACAAGTATCACTGCGCCACTGTTGCTGCGTATTGATTTATGAAAATAAACACCACACTCTTTAATCATTTTTGAATTTTTCTACCTTTGCACAATTATGGCGATATCCAGATAAATGTCAATAAATAAAACATTTCATCAATAAAGAGAAAACGTTCTCTGAAGTTTTTTTTGTCTTATTGATATTTCTGCTATTATCCACAAGATGGCAATCTTACCCAACTTAAACACTGAGGCATTCACTCGACACAACAGCGTTGTGGTGGATTTAGCGTGACGTGTGTTTTGATGGCTCTGAATCTGATCTCTTACAAAGTTCTTCACAAAAATGGAATTATCTCCGCATTTAGCTGAAAATTTGAGAGGTGATAACTGATAAGACAACAAATGAGGGTAGGATGAAACGGTTTTTGATGTTGTTGGAAAGCGGATGGGATGTTCTTTCATTTGATATCTTATGTTTATTTAAAGAAGATAATTTTTCTGTAAGGCATTCAACTAAAACTGGGTGGCAACTTAAAAAAAAACGCTGACGGGGAAAAAGTTAAGCATGCTTCCAAACATATTTGATCATCACTTCAACAGTTGCACGATATAAATGTTAATGTATAAATTAGATGAATGTTGATTTATAAAATAAACACCACAGTCTTTAATCATATTTTCATTGTGTCTTTGCTGCGTCTGGGTTGTTTGTGAACTGCGCTCTGTTGCAGCCACACTTGATTCTGAGGAACTACTTTGTTTGGCGGAAGAGTAATATTTATACTAATATAATTACAACTTATTTGTGTTTTATTTTATAAAATCCCGCTAACGTTATGCATATGAAGTAACCGTTTTATAAACGCAATAAACCCCTCGAAGCGTTGGGTTACCAGTGCATTTTATAACAGCTAAGGGGGTTTAGGCACTCCGCTTCGCGCCTAACAACGCCCCTTAGCTGTTATAAAATGCACTGGTAACCCACTGCTTCTTGGGGTTTATTGCTTTATTAGCGCCTCTACCAGGAGCAGGTGAAAGTTAATATAGCCCCTACACCCCTAAATGCATTGCATAATAATCCTTTAGGTGAGTATATATATATCATATAAAGTGAGCATATGGCTTCAGAGCACACACTCTGCATGAAGTCAAACGCAGTTACTGTTTGTAATAACTGATTCTGATTGGCCAGTGCGACACGTTACCTGTCAGTTACCTGTCTCGCAGCTTGCGTAAGCTTCTTTTGAGAGACACGAAGGTATGAAGTTTGACTAATACAGCAAGTAATATAATTACATTTAATAACTTTTAACATGCCCACCGGCCCGCGAAGCCTGCAGCCCACCGGGAATATCCAAGTTGTCCCGATGGCCAGTACATGCCTGCTGCAACATGATGAATAATCTTATTTTGCAAGTATGTTTCTATCTGCATTTTGAATCTCAAGAAGTCCTGCTTTGAATTATAAGGCCTTATTGATCTTTCACAGACACCAGAAAAGCACTTTCATCCAAAAGCCAGTCTGACTCGGCACAATATTGATAGATCATCAATATTCTGCATTCTGCTCGTATTGACGAAGCAGTATCGCTTCTCAGACAGTCAATCATAATGTGGGCAACGACATAAATTATAGCATTTATATTATTAGATATTTTCCAGCTGCATGTCTTTACTAAAATAAATTGGCCATGCATATTCATGAGAGTGCTTTTGAGAGTCTAAAAATTGATTCTTAACAAAAAAAATTAGTTTCAATGTAAAATATGTAAATTGTTTACAGTAATAGATCACTTTGCCAGTAGCACTAATGAAAATGACATTATTGGATTTATTCTTATTATTTCAATAGAGGCTAAAAGATTAAAACATTAAAGTAAAAATACAACATACAATTTGAATACAGTTTCCAATCTGACTGGTTAATCCACATTTGATGCAGTTGTAAAATGTCATGTTGCAAACATATATGTACCAAAATATAAAAATCCTTATCAGCCTACAGTTACCTAATGACCTTTACTAAAAGGTATACGTTTGTGGAAAAATATTACTAATAATATTATTAATAATAAATAGAAAAGCATACACTTATTTATTAAAAATCATGAAATTATAGGCATATGTAACTATTACATTTATCCTGTTACTTTAATGTAAGAATGACATAACTGCCAATGATAGTATGAGTATATCATGTTAATAGCCCTGGTGTCCAGACATTACTGCTCCTGCATGCTTCTTGTGATATAGTGTGCAGAATGAAAGGCTGTTTGTGCATCAGCAGTCAGTGGTGGGATATTTCTAATCATCTTCACAAATGACTTGTCAATAAACTGTCCACAGGATCATTTATCTTTCTCACACTGTCAATATGAGCTGTACTATCCTGCTGCAGATGATGAATGGTGCAGTCATAAAGAACAATATGAACCTTTTAATACATTTAGGACAAATTGATATAAACAGTAATGTCGATTTATCTCTCTCATAGATGAACAGATGATCTTGAGCAGTACTGTGTGTTACTGTGAACAAATATTACTTTTAACTGTTGGTAATTCATTTCTTGTTTAATAATTGTTTGCATAATTCTGCTTGATTTTTTGCTCAACTGTAATATGCTCTGTTTCAGTAAGAACAGTGCAAATTGCTGAAACACTATTACTATAATACATTTTATATGCATGTGGATTGATTTTACACTTAAAAAATCATTTGATAGATGTGCAGGTGAAAAGTGCCAGTGAATATTTACACTAGACACATGATCAGGAAAACAGCTTTGGTACAATATAGTGATCCACTTTATTTTGTGTCGTGTTTATTTTTGTGTGCCATTTTAACTTTTTAAACGGTCATTGATCAAGCCTGTCCTCCTTCAAAAAAACGATTAATGAATTTACCAGTAAATACAAAATATGCTGTTCACATGCGCAGTGTGTGATATCTTACTTTTTTTACCATTAAGATATCATTCACACATCAGTATCAAAATACCAGTAAACTCGGAGAGAAAGCGAAAGTTACCAGTGACGCACGGCAAGCTCAGAGCTATATTGTTATTTGTAAAAAATCCTGACGGTCGCGAAGTTGCTCGTTACCAAACAAACAACATTGCGTTAGGTGATGTCAAACCAAAACTGCATCTTAAACAACAGTATTGTTTGCACATTCGGCTTCACAGAGGGTGTGCTAAGGACGTCGGCAATTCGGCAAATAGATGGTAAGCTGTTTTAAACAACTTAGGTGAATAAATGTGGATGTTAACTTCAAGTGAGGAAACATCCGTTAACAGTGCGGGGATAAATGCGTCATCTGTATCAAAATGTTATGATTGGCCCGAAGCCAATCGCTGAAGCGCGGTCTGACGTCGTCCTTTCTAAATGCCAGTAATCTATATTTTTTGTTCACACATAGCGCTTACCAGTAAATTACTGGTAATCTTACAACCCCTATTACTGGTAAATTGGCAGCACTGATTTACCAGAAACGTTCTGTTCACACATGATCTGTTAAAGGATATTTCCGGTATTTAACACTTTAAGGGTGGGTTGCACCAACAAGGATTAAGCCTAAATCTGGTTTAAATCAAAGCTTATTTAATAATTCCGTTGCACCAAACTTTAAACCTGTTTAAAAATAAACAGGTTTAAATTTAAACTGTCATTTTGATCCAGGTTTAAATCTTACAGTAAATCTAGATTATCTTTAATCCTGTTGCTCCATTACTTTAAACTCTGTTTTAAATCTCAGTGAGGGATTAACTTTAAACTTGCATATGAGGAGGTTTAAATATGTTTTTTTTTTACAATTAAATGTCTGGTTGAATGATTAGAAACACATACCGCGAGCGTGGTGGCACTATTCAAAGATGGGTTTATTATAACGTCTCAACAAAGTGTGTTTGGCGGCTCAAAAAGATTATTAACAGCACCGCCGACAGCGATGCTCGTATGTGCTTCTCCTCTGTCACGCGCGCTCCAGTCAGGCGAACGACAGTGAATGAACGGACACATGGTGGCGCTTCATGACAAATGCGTCGACACATCTTTTTCATTATATCACAATATCTGAGCTTTGCGATATTTCCTGTCACAATATTTCCTGATCTGTTAATCAATACAGTTGTTTTAAAAGATTGTCAAATGTTTTTATTTGAATCAGACCTTTAGATTAGCCTACCGGCGTATGTAGGTGATTTAAAATCAAAATAATGAAAAATTACATTACCTTTGCCTGCATAAACTGTTTATTTCCTTTTTGAATGACAACGTCAACATTGTTGCTATTTATTAACACCGGAAAATTCAACATGACGGACAAAATAAATCGCAGATGAAGGGTTTAATACAGTTTAAAGTTTTAATCTAAGATTTGTTAATCTGTGTTTAAATTTAAGTGGTGCAACACAACTCGAATTAAAATTAAACTGAGATCAACAAACCCTAGATTAGCTCTAAACTCTGCTTAATTTAATCCTTGTTGGTGCAACCCACCCTAAGTCTCATTTCTGGTTTGTTTTGGATGAACTACAGTGATGGACACTGAAATTTTGACAATGGGTCGTGTCTTGACTTTTTGACTCGTTTTGAAGCGTCTCTTGACTGCTTCAGAATGGAAGTCAATGGCCATGCACAAACATGTCATTAAAACAACACTTAATGTTCATTTTCAAAACTGTACTACTCACCGAGTGGTTTGTGGTGTTCGTTGATGATTAAAAACAAGTAGTGTAGCGAAATACAGTTTCTGTTGTGTTTTATTTTGCATTTTGTAAAATTCCATTGACTTCTCTTGGAAGACTCATTGCTCGCTGATATATCACTCCGCCACCGGAAACGGGGTCTGTTTACATGTGGTTGTAGTTTTTTTGCTCGGTTTCTCTCAGAAGAAAATGTTCCCATATTTGATGGCTCAGTGACCAGCCTTAGGTTTGAAGTTGTTCTTCTTCTTCTGTGGATTTATTGGCGGGTCGCATACCAACTTTTGGTGCATACCGCCACCACCTGTGCTGGAGTGTGAAGTGATTTCAGTCTAGTAGTATGTTAAAGATGTCTATATTCTATTTCGAAGACCATTATACTTAATAAATGTTAAAACTGACCTTATAATTTCCCCAGATCCTAGTGTAGTGTTTTAGGTTTGAAGTTGAGCTCGATTGTGACTGTCTATACGCTAGACACCAAGTTCCGTTCAGCGTCCTTGTTGTCCATGGTTGTCGCCATCAAGTGGTCGGGAGTGTGCTAATGCTTCAGACTCAAATATAGAGCGGAAGTATATACGCGGTTGTGAGGTATCTGAAAAAATAGTTCCACTACAGCAAATAACACGGATTGAAATCATACATTGCGCCACAAACCACTCAGTGAGTAGCACATTTTGAAAATGAACGTTAAATGTTGTTTTAAGGACATGTTTGTGCATGGCCCTTGACTTCCATTCTGAAGCAGTCAAGAGACGCTTCTAAACGAGTCAAAAAGTCAAGACACGACCCATTGTCAAAATTTCAGTGTCCATCACTAAAGGTCATCCAAAAAAAACAGAAATGAGACTCAAAGTGTTAAATACCGGAATTATCCTTGTGTTTGTTCAGTACACATTAAATGTGTCGTCCGTATACTAATGCTGCGTTCCGGAGCCCATCCAAACCAGTGGGATGTAGGACTTATCCTACCTCCAACTAGGAAAAGTGCACTGGAATGCCTGTCGAAGTGGAACCTCCTACCGGCGAACTCGGGGGAGTTCGACCTACCCCGACTTCAGAAAAATAAGTCGGAGGACAATGGCGGCGCCCATAGATCGCGTCGTCGTGAGAGGAAATCTTCAAGGAATAGACTATAAATTGTACTTCTCTGCTTGTATGGTTGTTTTAGACACTGTAATTTTAACACAACTTGTTTTTTTTATATTATGGCGTGAACTTATGTCGTTATTATCTGTTATCATGAAAATACGGTAAAAATACCAAGTTACTTAGCGACATGCAGCGCTTTTATATAATGGCTCCAGAACACTTTGTAAAGATGTTTAACTTGTTGTTTTACTGTAGTGTGAACTGCACAGTTCGGACCGAGGTTTAAAAGTTATGTAGTCTGTACGAGCCTTAAGAAGACCGGTCGGTCGTCCATGTTTTCTGTTTACGTTCCACTTCAAATGTCTGGAACGCTTTGAAGTAGGAGCTAGGACACTTCAAGAAGGATAAATCCCACGTCCCACTGGTTTGGATGGGCCCTGGAACGCAGCATTACACACCTTCTGTGTTATTATTCATTGTGCCGCCCCCCATGGTCCTGTGACGTTAGATCAGAAACGTCTTGTCTGCAAGTGTTCATTTATCACAAAATAGAGTAACGTGAGTAACCAACTCATTTAAATTTCACTAATTGTAACTGTGTTACTTGATAAAAAAAATACTTTGTTACATGTTTATTACCGCTAAAAGTAGTGGAATTACAGTAACAGAATTAATTGTAATGCGTTACTCCCATCACTGTTTTAACACAACTTGTGTTGTCCCTTTCATTTATTTTAACATGAAATAACGCCTTAAATGGCATGATACACACACAATGTGTAAAAAATTAACACATCATTTTTTGCAGTGTAGCAAGTGCACGTCATTGCGTCATTACGTCAGTTAAAAGGTGTGCTTTCGGTGCTGCGCGCATAGGATTGTGGGCGAAGAGCGCGAAGGATACACATATGCATCCTTTCCTGTATATGGGAAATTTGTGAATGAAGGACTCAGTCCTTGGTGGCCCATGTCTGTGCTTATATGTCCCATGTTAAGGGACCCAAACTGCCCAAAACGTTACATACAATTTGAAAAATTCAACAAAAACAATCGAAGAAATACAATAGGGCTTCACACCTACTGTGCAGGCCTCTGGCCTTGCACTTCATTGCTTGGGCCGTTATAAATTTTTAAGAAAACAATAGGGCTTTGCACCTATGGTGCAGGCCTCTGGCCTGCTCCTTGGTGCCTGGGCCCCAAAAACTAACTGTTGTATTCTGATGTAGACAAATAAATTTAATTTCGAACAAATTAAAGTTACTTTAACTTGGTTAAGGGACATTTAACCAACAAACAATTTACAAAAGAGCTCAGGCTGTACGCATTCAGTACATGCACTGTGGTATCTCCTCCTCCTCCTGGAAAGTCCCTGGAAAGTCAATAACATCACATGCTTGTATAGGTTAGAAGATATGTTCAAATAAGAGTATCTTCTGCACTACTGTAGGCATTGCGGCACACGTCTCATTTGATATCTGCCCCGACAAACATCAGTCAAACCAACTATGAAAAAAAAGGTTGTCGTGACCTTCTGCTCAAAATTGTCTTTGTCCGTTAAATCTGACATTGTGTATCGTCCTTTCTTTTTTCTCTAAACCCACCCATCCCAATCCAAACCCCTGAGTTTCTGTTAGCTCAAGCCATGTGATATGTGTTAAACAAACTCACTTTCTTTGTGTTCTGACAATGAGAATTTATCATGTCTTTAGTAATCCATTTAACGCCCACTGTGTCTTTCTCACACAATGACAGGACAGGAGATGTTGATAAGAATATAACAGAGAATTAAACAATCCTAAGCAAGCAATTATATTTAACTTCCCGTAGTGCAGCCTTCACAATCTGTGTTATCCCGACGTTTGCCTTGGCTAAAATGTAAAAAATATGGAAGACCCAGGGACGAGGGAAGATTTTTTTAGGTTGGGGGTGTTCCTGTGATAAAAGCATATGCCAAATGCATAAATGTAAATGTATGGGGGTGCTGTGTGTATGGTGTAACCAGGTATAATGTCATAATTATGAATAATAATTAAGATGAATTAGACTGTTTAGAATTAGATCACTTTAGACCGTTTGCTTTAGCGTCTAAGCTGTTTAAGATTGTTGCAGGGCTGGAACAATAAAAATTCAAAATGCACAAACTCTTGAAGCTTTCCTTCTTGTTTCCCAAATCTTTCACCAATTCAGCTGTTGATTTTCATCCACCACAGACTGAGTGACGGCAGCCTCCACATTAATCAAGATCAATCAAGCGTTTACATATCTAAACACTCCGGGCTCACCAAAACAAAAATGCTCAATAATGTGGAGAAAAACGTTCACTTTGTGGCTTTCATGGTGTGGTTGTGTGAGCCAACTGGTTGTCACTCACGTGGTTCAAAAGGCCTTGAGCTTGCTCATTGCTGGTTCTTTTTGGAAACTTGCGGCTTTTGCCATCCATTGGCTGAACTGCTGTATTGCCTCATTATCCAGACATGTGGGGAATTATTTTTGGCATTGAGCTCTAAAATTTTCCACTGCAAACCCCTTAAAATGTGCTTGCATTACTCCGTACCCCCAACATCCAGCCGAGAGACAAATGACTTCATTGGCTAGCCAAAGTTTACGGAGCTTCTTAATTGCATTTAGAGAGAAACCCAATTAACTTGCGACAAGAAGACGTTGTTAACAGCGTGACTGAGGCTCGAACTAACACGCTGTCGGTAAAAGTGCAGGAAAATGTAACCTTTAAAAAGAAGCAGTGTTTTCTTTATCTGTCCTGTGTCTATTAAGACAGCTGTGCAGGAAAATCAGATCTTGAAGTAATGTTGTTTTATTTCGTGTCAGTGTGAACAGGATTGACGTTTAAATGAAACAAGCCTTGATGGTGACTGTTAATGAAGATTGGGCTAATATCATTAATAACAACACACACTTGTGTTCATCAAGCATGGCTTGTTCATATATATTTATTATAATGTCCCACCATAATGTTTCTGTTTTTGGATGCTTTTGAAAACCATCAGCGTGACACAATAATTACAGTTTCATTTATACAACACACCCTGACAAACTTATGTAAGCAAATAATTCAAGAAGGCTGTTAGAGGTTCAGTTGTGTGTTTTACATTTGTTTAGAAAAAAAGTGTTTTTACTTTAATGTCTCTAACCGCAGCACAAATTATTGCAAAGCCAAAGAAATATTAAAAAAGTTAAACATTATTATTAAAAGTACCATCTACTGTAAACTTATTATTAAAGTACCATCTTTTGTAAAATTATTATTAAAGTACCATCTACTGTAAAAAAATATTATTAAAATACCATCTACTGTAATAAACCCATTAATCAGTTTATTATGTAAGGAATAATTGACGACGGGCTATTGAATTATCAGAAAATAATTCACACCCAAGGTGGTAATGCGGCATAACGCGAAGCGGAGTGGCGTTACACCTTGTGTGTATTATTTTCAGATAATTCAAAAGACCGGAGTCAATTATTCAGCTTATACCACAGTTATCCCAAACATTGCTCTGGTGGTTATTTTAAGACATTTGACAAGTTAGGTGTGCAGTTATCAATAAATAATGCATACCCGTGGAACATTTCTCAACCAATCAGAATACAGCATTTAACAGACCCGTGGTATAATAAATATTAAAGTACTAGGGTTTTAATATCTGATACGGTCACTCTACCTCACTGTATAAGTTAAAAAAAACTTTTTTTATGATTCATATAGATTTATTTCCTTATTTGAGTAAGATCAGAAATCCACTTGTAACAAGTTGCTTAATTATTTTAAGTTATTTTTACAGTGACATGGGACATTACTGACTAAGGCTGTGGTGTGAGCGCAATGGCGCCTGAGCGCGATTCAAAAGGTGAAGACGTCAGTTGCGCGACCACTCACCTTCATCTGCCGCCGTAAAAACCTTTTGATGCGCGCAGCGGGGTTACGTGAATGTCCGAGCTGCACACGTGACAGATCAACTAAGCAATATGATGACATGTGAGAAGGCTGTCTGTAATCGCGCACTAAACGACTCCGAATAAAAAAACACAGACCTATCATTACGGTGGGTTCCAGTGTTAAGAGAGAACTTTACTTCCTGCTTTTTTCAAAACAATGGCATCTTAATGACGAAAGCGCGCCCGGACTCGGATCGATAAAAAGTACAGTGTGAGTGCGTGCATCTGGGGGAGTAGGGAGGGGTGACAATCGCGCTGGGGCATGATTTGTTTGGTTTGGATAATGTGAGTGCGCCCTAAATGTATAATGTCCCAAAGTTTGTCATGTTTATTTTACATTCTAAACAGTGTTGTTATGTTGCCAACTCATTGTACAGGACCAGAAAAAAATAGGAGTCCACTCCAGTTTTGTCTTTAATATTATTTTTACATGTATTGTTACCATTTAATTTCAGTTTCTGTTGAATTTCAACAATAACAATCCTCAGGGGTGACATAAAGTCACCAAACAACAATGTATAAGACTGAGAAGACACATAAAAATGTGATTACAAATCAGGGTTATTCCATAAAATATTTCTGAACTATTCTTTAAATACATTTTATTTATTTTTAAACACCACAATAATAGTTTTCTTTGCCGCATTCAAGATCTGAAAAAACAGAGCAACATTTTACTTTTTACATTTTACATTAAACTGTACTATTTAATAAACAATTAACTGAAAATAACTTTATATACGGTTTCTTAATTTTCTCCTCGGCTGTATATTAATCTGTTACTCTGTCACCCAAACTCTTTCCTAAGTTATTTTGTTGATTGTATAATAAAGTGCTGATGTCAAGCCACATAAATGATGTTATATTTGTTAGTAATAATTAATAATCATTGCTAATCATTCACTGCTTATATTTTTTATTCACAGCAAATGCTGAATGATCACGAAGCGTCATCTGAAGACAGCTGTATTAAAAAGGTACTATTTTATGTCACTTTTACTTTTTACACATGTGTCAAACATGTTTTACGTTCAGGTCTGCTATCACAGGTCGATGTCACACAAAACCCTGACCACTATTATTATTATTATTATTCCCCCTCCTCTCTCCAAAGACCTTCAGAAAATGTAAGGGTGGAAAGTTTGCTTTTGCACCCTAAAGTTGCACAGCCACTCATTCTCTGTAAAGTATGCACAACTAACTTGTCATTAAACTATTAGTAGACTGTTTCGAGAAGGTTTCGGGAAGGGGTTAGGGTTAGTAGAATAAGTTGCAAATGAATGAGAGTTAGTTAACATGTAGTTTCTTATAGTATGGCTTAAGTGGACTATCAATATAAAGTGTTGCACTATATAGTAAATGTTTTATTTTTTCTGCTTATTATCTGTTTGAAAGATCTCCCCAACAAATAATCAAATGTATTCTCCATGGCATACCGTGATAAGGTGCATGTGCCTTATCATCAATAGTTTTATCTTGTGTGGTGTGACTTTATAAAGGTTTGTTTGAATTTGTATTTCCACACCTTTTCAGTATGGAAATAAAGAATTTTCATGTTTTCTTCTATAACCTCTGAATCATGTGCTGCAATTTTCCAAACATATCTGCCATGCTTCATGCTTCTCTTGTATGTTCTTTCGGCTCTCCATTGAGCTGTAACACTTTTGGTGCTTGGCCTGTATCACTGCCTGTATTGTATGTATGAAACTTTTTTTTTTTTTGGTGTGCTACAATGTCTCAGTGGGAAGCACTGTTGCATCATAGCAAGAAGGTCACTGGTTCGAGTTTGCATGTTCTTCCTGTGTTAGTGTGGGTTTACATTACAAGATTCCATTATAGGGAAATTGTATTGCTCTTTCTAAGCTTGTGAGGCTTATGTGAGATTCTGATGTTTCTCCTAAAATTGTTTAGGAGAAATAAGAGTAGACACAACTGAGACATGAGAAATATCTGAGAGAAAAGTCCAAAATGAGAAACTCTTTATTGTCTTGCTTTTTATGATTTTGGGCTTTTTTACATTTAAGGGACATGACCGTAGGATGAGGGTCAGGAAGGGAACAGTGGCAGGAAAGTACCTTTAGCTGGGATTTAAACAGGTGCTGATGTGCCTCGATGTTGATGTGCTGCACACAACGCTATGCTTCTGACAGCAATTCCTTAAATCTCACTTAACACACGCTGTTTCTGCATTTCTGATGTTAATCTGGAGTACCTATAGAGTAGTATGACATCCTTTATATCTCTGAAGAGTGTTTAGTTGAATCAGATTTATAAAAGAAAGATTAGCTTTATCGAATCCGATAACGTATGAAAAAATGAAGAAGGAGGAGTTACTACTGCGGGTGGAGCGAGTACAAGTCATGCAACACTATACAACACTGTTTAACTTATGATTCACTACATGTTTGTGTCATTTATATAATATGCACATGCCTATTTCCAACATAAGCCAAAAGTCTTACTTACCGCATGCAACTCATGACCCGGTTGGGACTTTTCAATGAAATCCAGTGCATCAAACACACACGCAAAACTCAGCTGCTACCCCGAATAATAAACTATATCCATTGTTTCCATAAGGCTGACTTTCTCCTTACATCCAAAAACACACTTCTTCTTCTTTCATGCCATTGTTGAGTTTTGAAATTAAACAAAGCTGTCGCGTGATGTGATGTTTGTAAGTTCTAGCGTCTCCCGCTGATTGACGGGTGGGCGGAGTTTTCCGGGGGAATTGCCCATAAAAAGAAGTAATACGTATAGAAACCCCTGAAATGTCAGCTGGACCCGTAATGGAAAAAAACTTTCCGAAACTTGTACGAACCCTGGCGAAGTGCATTCGGCACAGAAATACTCTGTACAACTGCTTTTTTGACACTTTGCCTACATTTAACATGAGAAAACAACTCTATAACTGTCAGAATGCATGAAATACCATTGAACCACCCCTTTAAAGATAATGATACCAATGGCTGATTTAGCAGAGATTCATCTAATTTATTTAATATATATTTTATATAACTTCAGACGGACAAATATGAGAGTGGTAGTGTCTTTAGCTGAAGAGAAAAATCTTGTTATTGAGATCTCTTTTGAAACGTTTAAGTGTGGGAAGCAGGGGACTCAGGCAGAAGTCTTCATTTGATCTTAAAGTAACATAATTTATGTCTAGGAGAAACGTTTGAGATGTTGAAAAGATCCAATGGTTTATTTCTCCTTCCAAAAACACGCTCAGATACAAAGATGCCACATAATCTGTCTAAATCCCACCTTTACAAACAGACATTTCTGATGCTTGAACTGATCTCTTTCAGATGTAATCAAAAGTGTCTACCATAGAAAGTGTCCACGTGTGCGTTAGACAACATTGAGTTTACAATGATAGTACAAAGAGACATAGATTCATTATAGAAAATCAATGTGTTGTAATTGTATTTAAAATAGATACCCTACAGCAACGTGCCCGTGTGTCTGGTTGAATATTAAAACAGTTGGCTTTGTAAATGTAGCTAAAATAGGCAGCTGATGTTTTAATGGGAAAGAGATTAATAGCTCTTTTGACAAGCTCTCAGACATCCATGGGCGCTTTGTAACCCCTACTGAGACTGTTCATAAACTATACAAATGACCAGTGTCTATCTTTATATATACCCTTTGTACCCTCTATTCATGAAAGACTTATTTCCTAAAACTACTAATGTACCTTCAAATCTTAAAAAAAAAAACTGTTGTCCTTTTGTCAGGAATGCACCAGTATAGAAATGATGACCAATAATGATAATTATTTTAAGAACAAAAACGGATTTGATGTCAGATTCAAAATGCGGATTTGATGAGCCACCTTGTGTATGGGTTTGATTGTTTTGTACAGTACATAGAAAAGTTAATGCCGAGTTACTGGCCTTGACGTCATCATCATGTCTGTCTAGCTAAAGGGGAATAACCCTGCTCATGTTAGCTTTACCAATCCGAAAAAAATCTGCTCTTGTGAAAAATATAATCTCAAACCAACTGCAAATTTAGGGCATTTGATTATGCCCCAAAATACATCACAGGTCACATGGAGCACTGTGCAACCCTTAGGCGTGTTGCTTCAAATGTGACGACTGATTGATTATCATGATAATTTGTTTGAAATGATCGTCTGGATAATAATCACCGCCATCCTCCCCCTGCTTTGTGCTGCGTTTTCATGCCCTCTTGTTCCCCTGTATTATGCGACTCCATCAGAAATGGCCTCTGGTTATGGAAGCATAGTAACAGGGGCCTCCTGGTTGGGTCCTTAGGGGCTTAGAGGCCCCAACGATGAATGATGACCTAAAGAAGCCAGAAATCAGGAAGAATAAACAGGGGAAAGAGGAGAGGAGGAGAGGGAGACAAGTAAGGCTGGTAACTATCTGTAGTGCAGTGCAATTATACGCCAGGCCAGGCAGCCCGAGGGGCAGTAGTTCGGACTAAAGAATGAATCAGGGTCTGGGTCCTGACCACCCAATACACTTTCACACACAAACACGTATCTTGCTTTGAGAGAAAAAAAAAAACGTTTTTTTGTAACAAAAGTGTTTCCATGCTTAAACATGCATGTTCAATTAAAGCAGAAATACACAAGTGGTGTCTTAAAAGATGGGGCGATTGAAGATGTTTAGCTTTTTCTGTCACAATGATAGTAGACGGTCTGTGTAGAAATAATATTTGCAGATTGACTAGAGAATACTTAATGATAATATCCCTTTTCTGGGCCCCCGGCTCAGTTACATTTTAATGACCCTTGACTGACAAGCGTTTATGCATATTTCTGTCTGTGTGTGTACGAGTGTGTGCGTGTGTGTATTTGAAGTAAAATTTATACAGTATTATACTGTATGTTAAGTAACATAAAAATTGGCCTTACACTCTTAAAACGAATGTGTTAAAAACAACACATTAGTGTTGATTCTGGGACAACACACTAAATGCGTTGTCCTGGAATCCACCCATCTCTGTGTTAGTATTGAAATAACACATTGTGTGTTACTTTAACACAACATGTGTTATACTTCAACACAAAATCAACACAAAATGACACATAATGTGTTAAAATTACACATAATGTGTAAAAAATTAACACATCCTTTCTAAGAGAGTATTCTGGACTGGATATGTTCTTCTAGTGGTAAAAAAAAGGTTTATCTTCGTAATCTTTTATAAAAATGTCCTCCACCTCTCAAACATTTTTTTCCTTTTTGGATGACATCATCAAGCTCTCCTATTACTCAGGCCGACCACCTCACTAACAGCCTGACTCTGTTCAAGTTTGAAAAACTCAAGAAATCAAGCTCTGTCATTTGTATGTTAAAGACAGTACTGTATACACAATAATGTTTGCGGGATACATATATGGGGGGGCTTTTTACCAGACTGATCTCACAGAAATTCGTGTTATAGTCACGAAAAATGTAATTAATTTATTCGTGTCCATGGCACGAAATTCAGTTTTTTTCGTGCCTTGACCATAAATGTCTTTTTCGTGTCACTCTCACAAATTTCTATAAATAGTTTTTCATGTCCGTGGCGCGACTTTCTTTTCGTTTCATTTAATGTATTGCTTTCTCATAGTTTTTTCGTATTTTCTTACCATCGCTTGGGGTTGGTTGGGGTTTGAATCACTTTCTGTTACATTTTTTGACATCCTATCCCAACCCCAAGACCAACCCCAACTTCTGGAACCCTAACATAACCCATTTATTCCCTAAACCCAACCCCAAAGTCTTATGTTACTGAAACCAAATAAGATTAATTATACCCCTTCTTTATTTTACATTTTTATGAAAAATTTTAATAATTTTTTTAACTCTTTTTTCAAAACCCAATGTACGACGGTTAAATAAAAGAACGCCCCCTTAATTTTCGGACTTTGTTTTTTTCTTTTACTCCTCCTGTATCGTGTTTGTTGTTTTTATTAGAGCTGAGTGTTATGGAGACTTTTTATTATGAGCATGGTTTGATTTTATATCTGGTTGTACATCTTCTTTTTCCTCCTTTTATCCTAAACATAATGTTTTAAAGTGTACCTGTGCCTGAGACAGCCTACGAGGCGTTCAGTTCCCCTTAACTAACCCCAACTCCAGGCGAGAATAGTTTTAAAAGTGAAAGAAAAAATGTAGAAACCAATACATAAAAGTACATCCTAACCCAAACCCCAAATCTAACCCTAAGCCCAAGCGACAATTTTTTACAAATAGGAAAAAAGAGAAAAAAATAGGAAAAAAAAGAGAAAACAATACATAAAAGTACATCCAAACCCAAACCTCAAATCTAACCCCAAACCCAAGCGACAATGATTTAAAAATAGGAGAAAAAAGAGAAAACAATACATAAAATGACACAAAAAAGAAAGTCGTGCCATGGACATGAAAAACTATTTGAAGAGTTTCGTTGCAAAACGAGATAAATCCATTTTTTAACATTTTTGTCAAAACATGTTTATTATTATGTTATCATGTTATTATTTTGTTTTATGGTGCTACTTAGCTGTATTTTTTAAGTTATGAAGGTTTAAATCAAAACAAACCAACTGCAGTTGCATTGAAATTAATTGGAATGCACAACAAAAAAACTAGATTTCTGAACAATTAAAAAAACGCTGGTTATCTTGTTTTGCAACGAAACTCTTCGTTTATAGAAATTTATGCTGAGTGACATTTGTGCTCAAGGCATGAAAAAAGTTGAATTTTGTGCATGGACACAAATAAATTAATCTGATTTTTCGTGACTGTAACACGACTTGCTATGAGATCATGTTCCTTTTTACATGAACCATCTTAACCAATCTTTAAGCTTGTATATCACACATTTCTAAAAGAAAGAATTAATTGAAGCAGTAACTAGGTGTGTAACCGTGCAAATGCACGTTTTCTCAATGAATGAATTTTAATGAATTATGGTGAAATCCCAGCACATCCAAAAGCCAGAGGGCGCTCTCGTGCAGAAACTCCATTTGTGCCACAGAAGAAGTAGCATTACAAACACAAATGTCTAAGAATTTATATTGCCGTTCTTCAAATTGTTTCAGGTATTCATGATGATAAAGAATATTTTGAATAATTTTGTTTAACGAGTGTTTAAATGCACGTTATAACCGACTCCGACTCATAATGATTTTAGATTGATAAGGACTTACTACTGACCAAAATGCCGTAGTACACGCACAAGCTGTGCATGAAACAAAGAATCGCAGCCTTGCGATTCAGAATCGATTTCAGACAGGCATTTTTAATGGGACACACGATTCATCGTTACAGCCCTAGTAGTAACTAATGAAAACTATAGAGCTTAATTAGTAAATATTCTTTAAAGTTGTTAAGTTTTGAGTATTACACTATACACGTTGTGTGAGGTTATGTGTATCAGAGTATAAAAAAAACCTTGTTCTCAGCTTTTCAAAGCACACTGCTTGCATACGCATATATTAAACCACTGATATCTGTAAAGGTTGTTTGTGAGGGCGGATACAAGACATTTTTTATCCGGCCTCTTATTCCCAAAGGCATTCCCTGTCATACTATCGCTCCTCTTTAACAAGAACAGAAACAAATGTCTCTTTCTGCCACATCTGTGGGAATTGTCCTTTCCAGAACAGAATGCTGTCATTATCTTCCCAGCATTCATAGGACTAGAAAGACAGCGAGAGAGAAAGATTAGTGATTGAAGATGGAATGATCCATTGTACACAGAAGCTGGTCTGTGACGGCACAACTTCGTCGTGCTGGAATTCAAGTGGGAGAGACGAGAAGGACAAAATAGAAGGCTGCTAAATAAGCAGTATACATATCATTTTTTAAACATTTTAGAAGCTGAAAGATGCTTCAAACAAAGATACAATGAAGTGGTTGTCATTTTCTACAAAGGTAAATAACTCATGTTTTAGCATTGTCTCCTAATAAATAGGCCCGCACAGAATCCACACCCACAGATATCCGCAGAAAACGGCACGGATTTTAGATCCTGTCATGGACAAGCATTCATGCCCTGTGCGTGCACATGTTGGTTCAGTTTAATTCATAGTACTAAGTTGGTTTAATATATTCCGTGTATAATTGGTTTGTATTGTAAACCTTAGAAAAGCGAATATTTAATTTTTAATATTTTCCACTCCTTTTTTTTCTCCTCAGCTCTTTGAACACATTTAATACAATTCTGTAATCTGTACTCATTCTACTTATCTGACCTCATTTCTTTGCAGTGTCAGTATTAGTTGATAAATGGTGTCTTTGGATCACTCTTATCTCTTCAAATTCTGTTGTTGCTAACACGCTCGGCACTCCACTGTCTTGCAAAACACCTTTTAAAAGCAAACTGAACTGGAGTTCACAAACAGCTCGTTTCTCATCCTATTGTGGTGCCTGTCATCTCATCCCATGCCACAGAAGAGCCAAATCCCTTGTTTGTTTTGGAGATCATGTGATAAAAACTACAACGTTAACATTCAGGATTGCTGACCTGAGAATGCACTGCAGAGGCTGGACTCTATGCGCTTTGAGAAGTCTTTTGTTTGCGAAATAAAGCTTTCTATCCATATTTGCAAAGAAATCATCCATAAGGTTATTAGGATGAAAGAGCACCACTAATATTTGGAAGTGGTTTTTTAAGTTTTATTCTACATGACATATGATGACAGAACGTATACAGTATGAGTGAAATATGCACTCAAAAAAAAAAAATGAAATGTTGGGTTTAATTAAAAATTTTATGTCAACAGGTTCCACACAATTTGTTTAAGTAATCTCAACAAATAATAATTTAGTTCATTTTACAAAAGAAGTTTAAGTAAATTTAACAAACCTTAGTAGAGTCAACACATAAAAATTGAGTTAACTTTACATTAAAAATCTAATTAATGATGACAAAAAATTTAATAATGCCATTTTATAAACTCCAACCCCTTTAATTTGAATTTAAATCCACTTCTTTCTTTTTTTACAGTTTATCAAACATATCACCAACATATTTGAAATGCAATGTAACATTCCAAACCATTTGTTTGTTTGTTTTTGTTTGTTTGTTTGTTTGTTTGTTTGTTTTGTTCTAAAATCAGAACAAGTTCATTGACCCATTTGAACACTTGTTACTCACGTACCTATCTAATGGTGCTACACTACTGCACGAGGGTGCCAGAACAACAATTACCCATAATACACTCAGCCAATGAGATGCAAGTCTGTATTGGTTTTATTAATCTGTTACTTTTATGCAACACTGTTATGTTGGCTGGACAAATCATTTTTAAGTAAAGCTGACAAGACACACTTTTTGTGAATGAAATAGATTAAATTAAGTTCACATTGTTAAATAGATGTTTTAAAGTATTACAACATGAAATAATTAAGTAAAATTGGGAAGCGTGAAAGTTCTTTTTTTTAATGTGGACGAAAATTATGAATATAGAAAAAATTGTTGAATTAATAGAAAATATTTTGTATAGCAATGCTCTGTTGTTTGTAAATACATACAACACATTGAATACACATTGAATACTGTGAATGATGACTCATAAATATATATGTGTAATGATTATGAATTGTAACAATTGTTGTGATTATTTATCAGACAACATAACATAGAAGGATTTTTATAAGATATTATACCCACACAATGTAGTAAGATTGCCTTATTAATGCATAATAAATAAATGCGTCATAGTAAGTAATCAATTTTTTCCTACACTGTAAAAAATACTTTGCTGCCTTAACATTTTTTGTTGAATCAACTCGGATTTACAAGTCATTTCAACTTACTATTATTTATCTTGACTAGAGATGAGTTGTTATAACTACAGGTGAGTTGTTAAAACTTATAAAATTAAGTTGACTTTTCTCAACTATATTTTATAAGAGTTGATTTACCAAAAAAATTGTAAGGCAGCAAAGTATTTTTACAGTGTATATATATATATATATATATATATATATATATATATATATATATATATATATATATATATATATATATATATATATATATATATATATATATATATATATATATATATATATATATATATGCAGGGTGCGATTTGCCGGGGGGGATGCGTGGGATTTCCCCCTTTCTGGTCAATGTATCCCTGACTCTGCTTAATTATTTTTATCCCCGATGGGGATAAATTTATCCCCCCCTCAAAGTGATCAGTGCTACTACACTAGTGGCGAGACGGATCACAAAACTTATCACGGATCCGTGGTTTGATTAAAGTCAATTTTGTTTTAAAATGCGCTACTTTGGCTGGCTCTGATACAGCTGCCACGCAGCCTCTCTGTATTCACCACTCTGAAGACTTGATCAATGTCCCGCCCACGGCGCTATCTGATTGGTTACACCTCACCTATCAACACTTGCGAGATGGTTATGGAGCTGTGTGTCGAAACGATGAAATGCAGCATATTCAGACGCATATTAATAAAGCGGGAATAAACATAACAATCTGATTATCTGTTTATGATGACAAGCAGAGTTAGTGTCCCAGTCACACCACTGAGAATGGCCGAAGTTACACATGAGAAATGCCGATGAGTCGTTTAGCAAGGCGCGGGCGCGTCCAGTTTGCGCAAATGAGGCTAAGTGACTAACACATAATGCATCTGACTTTTCTATCATTTCACTGTAGCTCAGCATCGCGGTGTAAAGTTAATGTTATTACTTTAAAAGCAGCATTAAAACTGTTTCTACTGTAATGGTTTAACTTTGCAATCAATACATTGTTCATATTTATGTTTAAGATGACACTATGTTGTGCCATATAGTTTTGCCATTCAAGATTTAATTCTTGCGTGTTTTTTCGTTGTGCATGATCAAAGTTCATATGTGTGGGGAAAGATAAGCTATTAGAGTAAAAATATTGTGTTAGGCTGCTTCATGAGTTAATAAGAAAAAAGATTTTACAATTCCTGCAAATGCAGTGATGAGTTCATGTTCTCATGATTTATTTTTATGAATTAAAATGTTTTGAAATGTGCTGTGGACAGAGACGCATTATGTCAAGAATGATAAAAAATCGTCAATAAGCTCATAATTTGTGCTAAAATAGTATAAATGTTTAGTTTTAAAATTTTGAAAAGCTGGTTATATTTTTATGTTTCTGCGCAAGTTCAGCAGACAGTGAGGTTCGGGTTTGTTCCGATCAGAGCTCGTGAGCGGAGAGCGCATTTCTGAATATTAGAAATATTTTAATTAGAAATATATAAAAAATAATCATAATATTATAATGGATTTTTGTTAGGTCGGACAATGATTACCAAATTTCTCATATATTGCTCTTCATAACCACTGAAAACAGTCAAAAAAGTTAAAACTAATGGTGGGTACAAAATGACTCATGACGAAATATGGTGGGTACCCACCGCTGCCGAAATCGACGCCTATGAAAACATCCCCCCCTCTGTTTTTTTTACAAATCGCACCCTGTTTATATATATATATATATATATATATATATATATATATATATATATATATATATATATATATATATATATATATATATTGCAATTTTATGTTTTTTTTTTATTTTACATTTCCGTTTTATACTAAAAGAACAGTTTGATGTGTCTGTTTTGTAGGACCGCACACATGAGCAGATAAATCCCTCTTAAAGTTAAGTGTTGTTCTAGAGAAATCCAGATGTGACTCCATCTGTAACACACATGGGAGAGATTGTCCTCGAGTGAGCCAAAATGTCTGTGTTATATGGTGTCTGTCTAAAAAATACGATTAATGCATTGCTACGTTACTGATTACTGTGTGTGTGTGTGTGTGTGTGTGTGTGTGTGTGTGTGTGTGTGTGTGTGTGTGTGTGTGTGTGTGTACCTGGTAATTATCACGTTGTGGGGACCAATTGTATATATTGTATATATATATTTCAATTCACAAATATGTTAATAAAACAGGGATTCGTCCCTTCTCCACGCTTGGGATTTGGGCTTTGAAGGTTTAATCTTTATTATGGAGCATTACCCCACTGAGAGATTTCTGGTCCCGCCTGGCACCACAAAGCCGGTACACATACACGGACCTTACCCTCTCAAATGAACTGTTAAATAACTCCACCTAATCCTGAGTCCCTGAAACAATAGGTGCCTGGAACATCCATTTTCCATCCATCCATCAAGTGCTTATGCTTTGGAGTTTTATTATTAATTATACATGAAGAACGGGGCGGGCACCTCAGGACAGTCTTACTGGGATACTCCAAATAACGTGTGAGCATGAAAGGGAGTGGTCTTCAGAAGCAAAATGTATATATATATATATATATATAGTCTGACAGATGCTTAACGGAAGCTGACAGTCTGTTCCCATTAAAAAACAGATTTTATCCAAAAATCATGTTGTTACTGTTTTCACAGAGAACAGTTTGTATATGATAAATTTAAAGCCCAGTTGTATTAGTTAGCCTTTAGGACTGAAGCGTTGATTTATGCAAATCAGCGGTTGCTCCCCATTTCATAATTAGGACATAATGATCATCATGACATAATGACTGCGGTGACAATTTTGTGACTCGGGGTGAGAAAGGCCTTTAGCACCACAAACACAGATCAGTTAGTATCGCAAACAGCAGGCTTCATTAAATAAGCGAATGAGGAGGAACAGGACGGTCTGAATATCCTTCAGTCACTCCAGTCATTAGGATAATTAAAGAGGAAAAGCAATTGAGTAAACAAGGTTGTTAGGCTGTCACTCCTAATTAAGCCATTAAAATGAAGGGAGAGAGTGTCGTGTTAATTACCGACTGCTCATTGAAAGGAGGGGTTGACACTGGAATTATCTGATTGAGAAACAATGATTAGCTGAAGCAGGGGGTCGAGGGAGAAAGAGATGCTCGCTGCTGTCCTGCACAATACTGCAAGCTCATTCCTTTCAGCTCATCCCCAAATAATCCTTTCGGTCTGTGAAATAGCCTGTTCACAGTTTATTCAGCTATGATGAAAAGGGTATAAAGACTACAAAGGTTTGCAGACTCAAAACATGTGCACTGATATAGTATGTTCTGGTCTCCTTAATCTATTATCTATGTTCTCAAAAGACTTATATAGTCTCAATGTCGAAAGACTTCACTTCACAGAACAACAGCGAGTGGGAAAAATGCAAATGTCCTCTTAAATGAGGCGTTATCTTATAAAATGTGTCATTACATGATGCGATGCAGAACATTAACCAAAAAAGAATACTGATGCGGTAATTCCCAATACAAAGCACCCTGTCATTTATTTTAATCAAAATGGTCGTATAGCTTTATTCACTGTAAAAAGTGTTAAATCTTAGAAGATTTAACAAAGATAAAACGAGTAAACTGTATTTTAAAAATTTAATTCTTGTTTTTTTAATCAAAATTTGAGTTAAAATAACATTAAAAGATGAATAATTTGAGTAATTCTAAATGAACACTTTATTGAGTAAATTCAGCTTCATTTTATCATGTATAATCCACTTAAATTTGTAAAAAGGAAATTAACAATAATTTTGTTTTGTACCTACATGAATGTTTTTAGTAAACATAGCTAACTAGGCAGTAGACTCGTAGTTCCCAGCATGCTTTGCATGGGACTGCATTTGGACATTTAAATTTAAACGCTATTTTATGTGTTTTTAACTAAAAGAAAGACTTTTTTGTATTTTTTTGTTCATTTATCTTCGAGATTTAGAAGAGTTTTTGTGTCATCTATGAGTTTTGTAGTTACCATTGTTCAGAAGACTAGTGCTTGGGCATAGACTGCATACTAACGTATGTCGCGCTTTACAGATGCCCAAAACTAAACTGGGTGGGCGCGTTGATTGAATAAACAATTCGTGCCCTCATCTCACAGAAAGATAAAGTCTAAATCAATGTTTATGGAAACAACAAAAAAAACATAAAAAAGTTACCTGTACCAAGAAAAGTAAATTAAACTCAGTAATACTAGAAGTATTAGTTAACTCAACTAATTTTGTTGCGTTTGTATTAAGTAATCAAGTTGACTCAACTTAAAACATAAAAATTGAGGCAAGTGGCTGCATTTGATAAGCTAGATTTAGGTATTACTTTTTACAGTGTTGTAAAGTCTGTATGCAGCAGTGTTGTTTTTGTCAACGATGACGATAACGAAATGATTTCGTTGCCGGACCTATTTTTAATGACGCTAACGCGACGATGACTATCTAAAAATGTCTCTAAGGTGACCAAAACATGACGAGACGCTTTCGAGTTTTGTTGAAGAGACGAGACGGTACGAAAATAATTATAAGTCTGACGTTCATAATGCATGTCATTTCTGCCTATTTTGCGTGAAATCTGTCTGTTTTTAGCTAAAAAGTATCAGCAATGCTGCCGCTTTCTATCCTTGTTTTGGATCAACACAGTCTCACTCACGCTCACGCCCACCACCCAGCTGCCGCCATGCCGCGCACGCGCACCAGATTTAAAACAACAACAACAACCCACCTGCGGCGGTGGCGAGTTCGAAGGACCGTAACGGTGACGCCAATAAACGGAAACGACTAGATGATTTATGGACATACTTTCAGTATAATCCATCAGACATAAAAACGGAATGCATATTGGGAGACGACGGTAAATGTGGCCACAAACTAGGTGGGAAAAATACCACCAACCTCAAGCGGCACCTGAATGCTCATCACGTTAATATTTTTTAAAGGTAACTAACAAGTCACACTGTTAACATATCATATACATTCAATTTTACTCGACAATCGGCTTGTGACACATTTCATGGTAAGCTTAAGGTTTTACATGTATCTGCTTGTCAAACCTTAGCCCATTTCCAATACTTTTTTGGTGTATTTAAATAAGGCAAGGCACGCGTTTCTCAACTTTATAAGCGAGGTCTCAGCGTAACACACAAACTCAACATGAGGGTATATTAGGCTCAACTTTTTTCTTCATAACTTTTTGTTATGACATGCGCAGAAGGCACACCGACTAAAACAACGGCAAGCCCTCAGGGACAACCTTAATGCACATTTTAATTGTATTAAATACACCACACTTTTTAACCTAAATTCATTGGTTAAAAAATAATTTTTTTACTAAAATTGACTTAAACTTGACTAAAACCTTCTTGCGTTTTTGTCGACTAAAACTTGACTAAAACCTTTTTGCGTTTTCGTCGACTAAACTATAAATTTTACAAGTGACTAAAATGTGACTAAAACTAAAAACATTTTCGTCCAAAAGACTAAAACTAAAACTAAAAGGGCTGCCAAAAACAACACTGGTGTGCAGTACTCATTTTTAATCATTTTTTTTGTGTGTATATGTGCAAAGAAGTATTTTTTTAAAACCTGAAATTAAAACATATTTATTCTGTTTTTTAAAGATGCATGCTTACATTAGTAAAGTGCCTCACTGTAAAAAAAATAATCAGTTGGTAAATTTGAATATTTGATCAAAATAATTTTTGGTAAAGCAGCTTATAAATTTCATTATCGCCCATGACAGTAGCAGCTCGACAAACATGACTTCTTAGCAGGCGATTTGCTTCAAGTATTTTCCGAACTGCAACGTAAATGAATTAGTGATAAAATTGACTTTGAGCCCTAATAGCAGGGGTGCCTATTACTGCGGCTCTAATCACTAAAGAGATGCCATTCAATTGCCTCGAGAAGGTGCGTTTTTCAGCGCATTTCATAAAGTAACACATTCGTAATGGAAGGCGCGCCGCTTGAGTCGTCGCGCGGGAAGCTTTTCTGTACCTGCGAGTTTTGATTACCGCTGGCAACAGGCTCTTAGCTCACGCCGGAGGCAGTGGCCGAGCTGAAAGGGTCCCAGCGTGCGCGCGCTGCCTCTGAAATTACGACGGCCAAGAAAGTGCTCCTCTGCATTTATAGTGCATTTAATCAGCGGCCGACTTTTTGATAGTCAAACAATAGTTAATTACAGTAGCACCTGCCTGAGAGGTCGGGGTGGATCGTTGTTAATGAGGGCCGTGCGGCGCCTGCATCTTTTCTCGGAATATATAAAACTCCAGGGATGCACCGCATGGTTTCCTCGGCCCGCCACTTCCATGCGTCGCTCACTGTGAGATGATTGACGGCGGAGACGGGAGAGAGAATGGAGAAATGGACTTTGATTCCATCTCTTGTGTTTGGAGAAATTATATATCTTTGCTCTCAACTTCAGAGAGAGAGAGAGAGAGAGAGAGAGAGAGAGACAGAGAGTGGGTGGGGGCTGTGGGAAGCGGCTCGCTTTCATAAGTTGTTTTAATGTTTCTTTTTCTCTGAGATATTATTTTAAATCTGCAGGCTGTTTCATTTAGTATGAACATGATTTTATGATGCATATTACGTCCTTGTGAATGTCATGATATTTAGCGTGGAAATGATGCTTGTGCCTTAGACAGTATGGTTAGTTATAAAAAATTAGCCTCTTTGAGTTGTCTCCCGCACCCTTATATAAAGAGAAAATGGCTATTAAAAGACAATTTGATTTTGCACGCATCATGTCAATTGTGCCAGAGCAAGACATGCACTGGGCTGGACATTGTATTTTTTTAAAGATGACCTCTGAATCAAACACATGCAGATGCACAGTCTATCCAAAATATCATATTTGCCTTTCTCTGTCTGCATAATCTGACCTTTCTCATTCATTTCTTTTTCATTTTTTGACCCTGACCCCTCTTTCTAGACCCCTGCGTAGTGCTGTAATTTATTTTTCTCTTCCCTATTGGTAAGCATATTTGCCATAGCCAATCAGGTTGATTGATCATCAGCAAGGCCACAGGTTCAGCAATCAGCTGGGCTGTCCCGGCCACTGCAATCTCTTAACAGACACGCGTGGCTTGACAGCACAATAAACTGGCTATTTATCAAAGTGTCCCGCTCTCGGACATCAGATCTAGCCTGGGGCTGACTTTCATACCCCATAAAGTACACAGCACCGCTCTGAGGCCCAGTGGCGAACCATAAGAGTGTACTCACCCCTATGACCTCAGGGTGTGAATGTATGCTTGTTTGGGAGTGTTTGTATATGTGTGTCTTGGACGGGTGAAAATTCATTATTTACTCACCCTCGTGCCATTTCAAACTTAAATGTTATTTCATGTGAAATGCAAGTAAATATTTTTGGGAGCCAGTATGACTCATGCTCTATATTTTAAGTCAACATTTTTGTGTGAAGAACATTTAATATATTATTCACTTATATCTTCCTGCCACAAATCTCTGCTTGTTGCATGGAAAT
This sequence comes from Misgurnus anguillicaudatus, assembly GCF_027580225.2. NCBI lineage: Eukaryota > Metazoa > Chordata > Actinopteri > Cypriniformes > Cobitidae > Misgurnus > Misgurnus anguillicaudatus. Next base: position 8,795,782 of record NC_073341.2, on the reverse strand, counting down.
ATTTTAGATAATTATCATTTGGGTTTAAAAGTGAGAAGTGAATTATTTTAACCCATCTTTTAACATTCATGTGCCTGTTTATGTGTGAAATTAAGCTATTTGAATACCGGAAGTCCTGCTGTTTGGTACATACTGACATCGTACGTCAGTGTTTCAGCTAATAATTCAGCACTTAACGCAATATTGGGTGATTAAGACAAAAGATGAATGATGATCTCATTTGATATCCACACAAAGAGGTCATAAAAATAAAACATTCATCAGACCCCTATTAAATACCTACCCAGTCTTACAAAATTATGTACCTATAGTCACATATTTTTTTTATTCTTTTTCGTGATTGTATCATGAATTTCTGTTTATGTGGCATTCTCACAGATTGGTTACTTAACTGCTTTTTCCTGTTTTCAAACCATTTTCGTTTCGGATTAGGGTTAGATTTGGTGTTTGCATTAGGATGTCACTTGAAGTATTGGTTTATACTATTTTTTCTGATTTATTTTTTTATATTTTCTGATTTTAAACCATTGTCGCCTGGCGTTAGGGTTAGAGTTGGGTTTGGTTAAGGATGTAATTTTATGTAAATCTAACCTTAAACCGAAGCGAAAATGGTAAGAAAATAGGACAAAACTGTTGAGTAACCAATACGTGACAATGACACATAAACATAAAATTTGTGATACGATCACGAAAAAACACGGAAAATCGTTACAGTATCGCGAAAAAGAATAAAAAAATTTTGTGACTATAGGTACATAATTTCGTGTGACTGGGCTGTAAATACAAAGATACAAAAGGACTTTAGGTCTCTCTCTCTCTCTTTCTCTCTCTCTCTCTCTCTCTCTCTCTCTCTCTCTCTCTCTCTCTCTCTCTCTCTCTCTCTCTCTCTCTCTGCTTTCTAGTATATTATGTGATTATTTAGAAGCAGTCCAATTCTGAGCATGCAGGGAACCCATGAATCTGCCAGCGCTCACACTAAGAGGCCACTTGTCAAGACAAAAGAGCGTCTGCTGATCTAGGGTGTGTTTCCCAAAAGTATTGTTAGCCAAATATGTCGCAAGTTGTTACCAGCATGCTTAATGATTCCATGTTTTTTGAAACCATAGTTAGTTCCAACAAACATTCGGAAAGTGCATCACGAACTTGCTCTGCACCTGTATTTAGAGGCAGAGCTGTTAGGTTGCGGTGTCAACGTCATTGTTCTATTCAGCCATATCATCCACTTTTAAAGATATTGATGACTTTTTTTGCTCTTGTACTTTTTTGCTTACACCTTTTTTAATTCAATTATTTAGTATATTTTAATCGTCACAAATATTCTACCTTCATATTAGTCTTCGAAGACATATATTTATGTTATTGTGCTAAAAATGAGTTACTTTCTTATTTACAAGCAAAAACCTTAGGTCCACATTATATGTATAGGAGGGGAAGATTTTGAGGGACCAGGTCTGGTGATGGGCCAGACAAGGTTGATGAGTTCAAATTTGAAGGCAAATGTACAGTGCTGGTTAAAGCAAATGTGTCTTTGACCCTTACATTGCCTTATGCCCCAGGTTCGCCAAAGAAAAAACTTTGTACTACCATCACTTTTATTTAAACATAACCAGCAGCAGGTGCACACCAAACAGTTAGATCGGTGGTCGCTAACCTCTCGAGTACGATCAACTACATCTTTAAAACGGTCCATGACGATACCAAATAGAGAAACACATTATGCCTCCTTAATGTTCAGTTTAGCCAGTCTTAATCCAGAGCTGTATTAACTATTCAACATCTGTGTTTGTATTGTCTAACTGATTCCCTGGAGTACGATTTTAACACAAACGTTATAATGTTCATGTTAAAAGTTTCCATAATGATGCATCAAGCTTGTCACCTATAAAAGTGTTACTCTGCTGCCAACATATTTTCATTGCAAAGGTGGCTTTAGTTGTTTTACTGAATGTATTGAAAAAGTATTTTTTATTGTTTAATTACAGTTAGGAAAGGCATAATGCTTTACTTGTTTCCTGGGATAAATCATATAAATTAATTCTTAACAATTGCATTGCCATCTACAGTGCATATAAGACAGAGGCACTGTAAATGTATGCATACTATGGATAAGTTAACAGTTACTTGTGTTTATGAACTGTAAACATTTATTATGATTATGTTTGAATTGTTACATAAAATAAACACACCACACATTTTAACATACAGTACTGTTGTTTGAGGTGCTGTCTGAATTAATGCTGCTCTCATTTCACCTCTGATGACCCAAAAGCTTATTTGAATATGGAAATCTGCCGCGCTTGTTCTTCCATCACATATATGTAATTCATAAAATGCTAATAATATATGTGGATCGGTGGATAAGAAATACAGTTTTTTACAATTGCTAAAACAATTTTTTGAAACTATTGGCCACTTTCTCAAAGTCTTGACAAAATCAAATCTTCAAACTACATTAACTTCTGATTCTACTGGCAAAATCAAACAATGCTTTCAGATGATAACACACAACCAGCCAGTATATACACCAGAGCATAGACACTACATTATAAAATGGAAAACACAGCATTCAGGTAATCTGGTTACAGAAAAATACATGATTACTGTATATAACAACACACTTGGCAAATACAGTTGAACAACCTCTATTACTGTAATCACAAGTTCAGTTCAGTGAATATAGTGAATACTGTAAGTACTGCATGTACAGTAATAGTAAGTTTTAATGTCTGTATATGCAGCATTTGTATTTTATTCCCAATTGCACTGGCTTCCAATGCATATAATTGGTAAACAATACCATAAGAAAAAAATTTGAGTTGTTGTGTTTACTGCGTAATGGTAACTGCAAAACACGCATTGCAGTGTAAAATGTGTTTTAGTGAGAAGTTTGTGTTTAAAGTTTTGCAAAAAGAGAAGCGACAGGGTTTAGTGGTTTAGCAATTCAGAAAAATTGGAATTGGAAGTCTTTTACTAATTACTAACAAGCATTGTTCAATACTGAAACAACTTTTTACTTTATTAAATTAACTAAATCATAATACTTAATTGAAATTACAGTTAATAGGTGAAAAAAGAGGGGGAAAAACTTGACATTCCAGGACTGCAATTAAAAATCATCACATTACAGTAACCATATGTGTAGTAGTTCATTCATTGTAATTTATTGTGCGGGTTTTTGTCCTCCCTTTCTTTTGCATTTGGCCACAAGTTCTCATCAACATCACATCTGATGTCTTCTCTGGCAACGCATCTTGGATGCAACATTGGACTGTGCACACATTGTGATATTAGTGTACGATAGCTCCTCTTTGGCTAAGTTGGGATACCCACGATCGCTCTATGTCCAGTTACATTTTGTTGTCCAATTGCATTTTCTGCTACAATTGTCTATATGTTAATTTACTTCAGAAATGTATGGAATTTGCCATCATTCTGTTTAAATGTGTTTTGAACTATTTTAAATGCAGTGTGTTAGCATTTAGAAAATATGTAGTGTTTTGCAGGTTGTGGAGTATAAATGAGAAAAGAGATCATGAATTAAAAAAAAAGGGTGGTCACTGAATGCATTTTGTCTGAAAAGCAATGAAAAATGATTCACAGTTTGGTTTGCACTGACTTCTGTTTCACTGTGTGAAGAGTTTTAAAATGCGGCTTTAGTATTGAACAATGCTTGTTAACAATTGAAAAAAAAAAAGTAAAACGTCTAAGGAAATTTGACTTCTGGTCTAAACAGAAGTTATTACACCACAACCAGTCATCACAGCAACTTTATGTTTTTACCAATGTGAATCTCTGCCAGATGAACATTTTAAGGGCAGCCATTTTAAGGGCTGTCTCGATCCTACAATGTACCATAAAAATCAAAACATTTCTCTTACCGGAAAATAAATCACATTTTCCTTTCAGCCACACAGATCGAAATTGAATGAGACAATCTCATAAACATCACGAAAGGCAATTAAAACAGCAAGTTGCGTTGTTGTACAGGAAACACATCAGCAAATCTATTCAAAATGTACTGTAACGTAAAAAAAAAAAAAATTCGGACAGATTCTGAGATTATCCCACACCATCAACTCTGCATGAAACTGAAAGGTCAGTTTGATAATGCAGAATTAAAGGTATTTATGAATACTTTTGAATTTTAAAGTGTTGTATGTTTCATATGAAATACAGTAATTAGGAAAAAAGATATGAGAAATGTTATATTTTGATTATAGTTTGTGAATGAAGTGGCTTAATGTCCAGGTATGCTTTTTTATTTAGCATTGCCTCATATTCCTTATTTTTTTACAAACAGATAGTATATAATGAAAATATTAGGGACACATTTTCTTTAAAGATTTTATTAAGGAAACTCGGTTGTGAGAAGTAACTATTCCATGTTTTTTTAGTCAGGATATTTTAAAGACAAACTCAGCTGTTATTTCCTTGTTGGGAAGCAGAGGGCACTTTATTTGAGCAATCAGGATATGGGGGTTATATCCTGAATGGGCTGTCTACTATGTCCTATTCCAGACTGGAGCGCTTTAATGGAGGTATCAAACTAAAGAACAGCTTTTTAAATAGTGCTGCCTACTAATATCATGGATGTTGCTACATTTCTGTTTAGAAGGCTCATCTGCATGATTATGTATAGTGATAAATGAAAAAATGAGTAATAAATAAATTAAGGTATTTTTCATTATTCAAAATAATTATTTTATTATTTTGGTAATTTTCATTATTTCTTTTTTTTTGTATTTTATACAGGATTTAATTAATGAATTAGATAATAAATGCGTTGCATTTTACACTTATTGAATGAACTCAAGTAAATTTCCCGTGTAAGTGAAAAGGCATTTATTGGTAGCATTTCATAAAAATATATAAACAAATCCAAACAGAGCAGTACATGCCTTACCTATCTTATGCCGAGTGTCATTTTTCACTTTAAAGCGCGTATTGCTAGTTTATGAGTAGTATTTAAAAGTTCTGTCTAGTACATATTTTGAAGTCTGCGGTAACTGATCAGAGGTCAGGGCCCAACAGGCTGACATGTCCTGAAGAATCTTTGTATTCACAGCACTCAGGGCCATTCTCTCTCAACTTCCTGTGGTCCCATGGGGAGGAAAGTTCTGTTTGTGTTGCTACCGAGATGTGGTGAAAGGCACTGGGACCTCCCTCAGGTCTCCTGTCCTCCAGAGCTGCATATTGTTTTAAAAACCCTGTTTCCTCGCTCATATTAAAAGAAGAAAAACGAAGTGACTGTGTTCGAAACAATTGCAGGAGGCTACGATTACATTGTGTATTATTATAAGGTACTGCAAGGCAACTGGGAAGGTGAGGTGGGGTAGACAGCCTCCTCCCACAAACCCCAACAGTTTACTTTACATTAGGAGGCAATACTCTTATAAACAAAGAAAAGAGTAGAGTGTAAATGAGACGCTGAAATTGTACTTGTTCAGTTTGGACTCGTTCATTGCTTTTTTTTACCAGTTGAAAATAATTCTCCATTCTGTTTATTATATCACTTTGTTGCTGTATCATATGATATATGTTTTACAAATGTATATAATTTGTATTATGAGGCACAGTTTTTGGTATTTTATACCCTGACTGGGTATTTTCATTGTGAATTTGTGTTTTGGTTCTTAATGCTTTAATTTATTTGGTGCGTGTGTGATATGAAATAGGCTGCATTGCTGCTGGAAGTCCTGCTGTGCTCAGGCGCCCTCTATTGTCAAAGCCGTGTGTGTGTGTGTGTGTGTGTGTGTGTGTGTGTGTGTGTGTGTGTGTGTGTGTGTGTGTGTGCGTGCGTGCGTGCGTGCGTGTGTGTTCATGACTGATCATGTGGACTGAATCATTGCAGTCGTCTGCAATCTGAAACAGGCACTATATTAATGTAGTCTAGTATAAAAATAAATATGCAGATCTGCGGTGCAAGTTTGCATTATAGGTGAGCAAAGCATATCTTGTTTTTATTTAGCTTTTTCCTTTGTTTAATGAATTATCATCCCTAAATCAAGTCTTGTTTTTGTAGTGTCATAATAACGAATGCAGATACCAAAACATAAAGCAACAATAAAGAAACAAATCACCTGTGCAGCACATAAATGGATGTTACAGAAGATTATTTAGTAAAATGTTGCATGTCTAATGAATTTTGTGCTAAAAATATGTTTAGGCAACTGCTGAAATTTTAAATGTTTCTACTGTGTGATGAAAATGATTTTAAAATACGTGAATGTGACTTTTTATTTATTTAAGACTTTTAGATCTCTGTCTAGATACTTGGTAGTCTGGGTACTGAGAAACTCTTGATTGCTTCTTCCACAAACCCTCTAACATTATTATAGTATTTATTTACAAACATGATCTCACGGAAAGTCGTGTTATAGTCACGAAAAATTTGATTAATTTATTCGTGTCCATGGCACGAAATTCAGCTTTTTCGTGCCTTGAGCACGACTTTCTTTTTTGTGTCATTTTATGTATTGTTTTTTAAAAAATTTTAATCATTGTCGCTTGGGCTTTGGGTTAGATTTGGGGTTTGGGTTAGGATGTAATTTTATGTATTGGTTTTTACATGTTTTTCGTTCGCTTTTAAAACTTTTCTCGCCTGGAGTTGGGGTTAGATTTGTTAGACTGGTTTGGGTTAGGATGTCTAAAAATGTAACAGAAAGTGATTCTAACCCCAACCCCAAGCGACAATGGTAAGAAAATAGGACAATACATAAAATGACATGAAAAAGAAAGTTGTGCCACAGACATGACAAACTATTTATAGAAATACATGAAAAATGTATGAAAAAGACATTTGTGCTCAAGGCACGAAAAAAAATTAATTTCGTGCCATAGACACGAATAAACTAATCATATTTTTTGTGACTATAACACGACTTTCCATAAGGATCAGTCTGGTATTTATTTACTGCATATCATTAACAAAATATTAGCAGTTACAGTACTGTATATAACCAATTTACTCTTTTTTTTTATATATAAACCATGTTAAAATCATGTCTAACAAATTGTTATATACTTTATTTTTGGATAATACATAGTAGCGTACAAATTTAGAGATATAAAAAGTGTAATAATTTAAGGTCTAACTTGATCAATGCAAGTTTTTAATTCCATGCTATAAATACTGGGAAGATGAATGGGTAAAATGCCGAGAAGGAGCGATTGCTTGCAGTGATACCTTCACACACAGACTCTTTAAGTGAAGGTTAGAAACGCTTTTAGAAGAAAGAGGAAATTGAGAGTTTAAATCGTTGCTGGATTTTTTCCCCATCTCTGTCTGTCCAGAAGCAGTATTATATTGCGATGTGCAGGTCTGTTTCGGCATGAGGGAGATTGAGAGGCGTGAGAAAGCCATGTGAATTTCTGCACCCCATCACCCCCCCAATAAAAAAAACTCGAAAGTCTCAGTAGCAAACATGCTGATATTTCACTGCTTCTCTGCAACACATGCTGTGCTTGAAAAAAAAACATTTCTGTCTTTTCCTTGTTTACACATATTAAAGAAGCCACTTTAATAGCCAACGTCTAATTTTTAACATACAGGACACTTTAATTTTGGCTAAGTTATTGTATTGTTGAAGTGCTGTGAGCCGTGGTCCAAATATGTGGTTTAACGCATGATGGTTCTTTTCAGTTTGAGGAAAGAAATAGGGGCAGGTCACTGAAACATTTGTATGTATTTTGCAAAATATATTGAATTATTTCAAACTTAAGGCAGATTCATTTGATTAGCGGTCAAATGAGATCACTCCCCCACACATTCAGTGACTTTTTTAGGGCTATATTATTCACACAGAGATGAGGTTAATGCGACTCAAACACATGTTACTTCTTTAAACGACAGTAAAATTTGATATGTGAGAATGCTGCAATGAGCCCAACAGATATTATTAAGTTTTACAGTGCACATGCTTAAGGAGAACAGTAGCAGACTGTCACATGTTAAATGAACAAATACATATGTGTTACATATCTGTATATTCCAGCAGCCCCTGCAGCTGCCGGAGAGTCCATAGGCTGAAAGTGAAATGGGCTGGAAGTGCAAGCAAGAGAGCAAGAGTGTCACATTCTCCTGCTTTCTCGCATGAAAATCTGGTGCCATTAACTATATATCTATTGTCTAAGGTAACACACATAACTATGGTTTCCTGTGAAGGGACAAAGACGCAGTGTTGCCCAAGGTATGGTATGGGAACGCCCTTTGCGTGATCACGTCTGAAGCATGTATATGAAATCAGTCCAGTGGTCAGATGATACAATACGTCATAGGCAGATGACATAGGAACCAGGAAGCTATAAAAGCGCATCCAAAAAAGGCAACTTCAGCTTAAATGTGACAAAACAAGAAGTGACAGGGATACAGGGAGTTTGGCAGGAACGTCTTGTTCCTGTCACAGGGAACCATGGTTGCATGTGTTACCTGAGACGCTCCCTTCCGATGGAACTTGCGCTGTGTCGCTGAACCGAACGAACGTGAGCAGAAAGGACAGTCTTTCCATATCACAGACTTCCTAAACTGAAGCCCCTAGCCACAAGGCCCTTAGAGGCGGCCATAGCCCGGGTAGAATGAGCTCTGACGCTATCTGTGAAGGCCATCTAAAGGTCTCGTAAGCAAGAGAAATAGCCTCAACTATTTACTTACTAGGAGTTTGCGTTGACCTTTCTTGAATGAAAAAAAGATGCTATAAGTTCCTCAAATCTTCTACACAAAGAAGATCTGTAAACATAAACATTCAGTACTCACACCAAATTAAGCTTCTTCTGGTTCTGATCCCTAAATGGGGAGGGCAGAAAGTCTGCAAGACAGGCCTCAGGATCAAAAAAGCCTTAACCATCCCAGGTGCAAATTCCAGATGCGCTGGGGAAGGCGACCGAGCCTGGAAGTTACCCACTCAGTTCAGAGAACATTTAGGCATTTTTACATTTAGGCATTTAAGCAGACTTGCCAAGCTGGACTGGAACAGTCAATGGGTTTAAACATGGCCATTCCATGGGCCTTCCATAGACAATGGCCCCAATGGCCTTCCATAACTGCTCCCCAGCATGTGAGGGATGCATTTTTCAAGCATAACACAAAAATAATATTTAAAGGAACTGTATTCTTACAGTTATCAAAGATGCACACACTATTCAATATATTAATTACTTCATTTACTGAGCATTTTCGTCTCTGGCATCGCTCTGTTATGTAATAGCGCTGATTGACAGGTGCGTTTTTCCAGTCTTTCAAACAGATATCATATCATATGTATAGTTACTCCTTTAGGAATGCTTGTTTTGAATACTTAACATGTGCTATCACTTTAAATCAGCGAGTGCAGTTTGCATGCAGTACAGCAAAAATAGACTTGGTGTGGAAACGATCGCAGCACTGCTGTACCGCAACGGACAGGACGGACAGCATACTGCACCGCATACACACTGCAGACAGAGTATGTGTAAAACAGACATAAGGCAAGAAGACATTTACGTGTGACTTTAATTATGCGGAATGAGTTGCCCCCAGGCGAAAACCCCCTGGTTTTGAGCCACCACTGTAGTGGGCTCATGTAAAGCAGCCCCAAAGGTATCACGTTGGATGCTGCTGTCATCTGATTTGTGCAACGAAGTTAACATCCTGAACTTTAGTTTTGCAACAGACCGATTTGGAAGGCACAGATCTAAAATTGGACAAAGCCCCCATCCTTTTGAGACTGGCCTCTGATATACTGCTTGAATGTAGTCTGAAGCCCTCAATCAAACTTGCATTATTAGATCCGGCTATTGTTAATAGTGCCTTCGTCCTCAGAGAGAGATCTTCGGTGCCCTGCACAAGGCATCTATTTGATGAGATCCACTTCGCCCCGTAGCACTGGTTGTGGCGGGGTTGGCAGACTGGTTCTCAAAAGGCACTGAGAAGAGAAGACATTTCATAGCTTCCTGGTTCCATTGCCTGCCCATGACATATCATCTCACCATTAGACCGATATCACATGCAGTGCTTCAGACACGATCACACAAAGGGCATTCCCATTGCGTAGCTTCAAGTAATGCAGCGCGAGTTCCCTCGAAAGGGAAATATTATATATAATAGTGATAATTCTGGCTCACATGATCCAAGTAAATGAATCAGGTCAATATATATATCCCTCACCAAAAAATCTTAAAGCCCGCTGCTAATGAGAGCCAGATGTTTGAGCCAGTGGGCCTATATAGCAGTATGTGTCTTTAAGGTCCAGTACCATTCTGATGAAGGATATATCTTCATTGTGTAGATGGGTTACCCATTACCTTAGCAAAGAAGTAATTGTGTGTGTGTGTGTGCACGTGTGTGTGTAGTTGTGCACATCTGCATGTTTGTGCGCACACCCCTTGTTTTATGAACAGTAGAAAGCGACTGACGCTCATCCTGTTCCTGGCACCTTGGCAGGTCTGGATCCAATTCTCCAGCCCTTAGTCAACAGCAGAACCATCTCTACATCTATGCTTTAATGAAGCATTGGGGTTGGGAAGGCCAGGGGTTCGGGTCACTCTTCAGCATGTGTTGAGCAACCCGGGTGTATCATGGCCAATAGCCTGGAGCATACACGATTCACTGATCATTAGTTGCCACTTTTATTAAAACTCATCATGGAACAATTGAACTTGAAGACATGAAATTCTGTTATGGTAACATAGAGATATAGTCCCACATACAAAGAAGGTTTTAGAAAACTTCACAGCCTAAGCAAACACAGCTTAAGGTTTTACATATCTGCTTTATTCCTTCCCTGCAGACTTCCATAGTACATGCGTTACTGCACATTTCCAGTTAATTTTCTGATGACTAGACAAAAAATCCAATGACTTAATATTTACAATCTTCCAGGTCATAATGATGTTAAAGTACAAAAATATATTACAAATCTAAAAATATATATATAAAGGCTCCATGATCAAGACATGTTAAAGATATTTTTAATTAAGAGACTTACTCATAGTCTGTAGCGTTTTGTGACGATCATGCAGCTGAGTTTATATCTGCTTTTCAAAAAGTGACCTATTTTTTTTATGTTTACATTTGCTAGCTAGTACACTACCAGCTTTCTACATTCACCTAGTGTTTTTAAAATCGAGCAGATTTCTCCTAAGCTTTTGCATTACAGTCCTGGGCTGGGTTTCCCGATAACGATTGAACTTAGCACTTAAGAACGCTTTCTACGAGCTACTTTACGAACATTCGCTGTTCATTTACGTGCGTTTCCCAAAGATGCACGTATAACGATTGCTCGCAGCTGGGTTTTAAGTGCTACTTACGAGTCGCTATCCGTTTGTCAAGTGCTGAAATGTCACCAATAGAAGGACTCAAATTTTTAGCAGAAGCTTGTTTAGGCTAATTATTTTCAGCCGATGTGCACTAATATTTTTAATATTATTATTCATAATTGTTCAAAGACTTTTTAAATGTTTTAATAATTTGTGCATAATGAAATATTATTTTCCCTATTTAGTTAGGATTCGTCCACTGCGAAATACCCTCTGCATTTAATATTTTAGTTTAGATTATTATTATTATTTGTTTTTATTATCTATGTTTATTTATTATTGTGGATTATTGCATTGTACCGTAAATATTTATTTGGTTTCTTTAATTAGATGCCATTTCCCTTCAAACATTTTTTCGATGCATCAATCGGTAGGAACCATTTATCAATTTGCTAGTACCAACTTTTACCAAAATACAAAAAAAATTTACCAACTTGTACCAAAAATGTTTTCCTTCTTTATTATTTTATGTTTAGTCATTTGAATTTGATTTCTCATTTGAATTTTAAATATATTGTATTATATATATAAAATATAAAATAAACAAAGAAGAACCCAATAAATAAATAAACATTTAAAACATTACATTATCGTCATTGCAGGAGTGCAATTTGCTGGTTGTCCTGCAGGTGACCTAGTAACACTGTTGTCTTACGATGCACTTATGAATTAACGATTACTCCTGACCACTTGTAGATCTACGATGATTTTCAAGTACTACTTAAGTTACGAAGCTTTTGGGAAACGGCCCGTAATTCTAAGATGATTCGTACGATCGTTTTTACGATCTACTTAGCCTTACGATGCTTTTGGGAAACCCGGCCCTGATATGTTTTTATGGACACGTTATTCATCCAGTCGTGTTGTTTCCACACTTCCACAAGCCGTTTCTCTATCTCCACTGTCTACATGTAGATGTACAGCACGTTGTTTTAAAGTCCATTTCAAAAGGTCTGCCATTCATCTCTGTCTCTCACTGGCTATTCTGAAAGTACTGACATAATCATCCTGATGAAATCCTAAATATCAAACACATTTGATATGATCAGGGAGGTACGGATTTGCTTGCAATCAGATCGGGAGTTGTAAGATTTGATCTGCAGTGTTGGGGAAAGTTACTTTTAAAAGTAATGCAGTACAAAATTAAGTAACCTCCCCAAAAAGTAACTAATTGGGTTATTTAGTTACTTTTCATGGAAAGTAAAGCTTGCGTTACTTTTTAGATACGTTTGCGTTACTTTTTCTTGGCTGAGGCTTGATCTCTTTCAGGCCTTGCAGGTGTTTTTTATGACTGAAACATTTTGCATTCAGAAATTCCATATTTCATCACAAAAATGTCAAACTCTGGTCTGCCATCTCAGTTCCCGACTCAAACTGTTCCCACACAGGCGTGTACGCATAGAGTGCATAATATGACTATGTTTAGTTTAATTCAGTACATATTTTTTTAATCAAATTAATTAAATTAAAAAAGTAACTTGCATTACTTTTTTGAAAAAGTAACTCAAACATTAATGTGTACGTTTTAAAAGTAATGCGTTACTTTACTCGTTACTTCGGAAAAGTAATATTATTATGTAATGCACGTTACTTGTAATGCGTTACCCCCAACACTGTTGATCTGTAAATGTCACACATTACATGATAGTCTGAGTCGAACATCGAAACCTGGACCCAATTTTATCTGGGATTCTCGGGAGGGGGAAATCAGGATAATCTCGGGCCGAAATGCATGTACATAAAGAATTTGTAATAATGCTATGAACAGCGGTGTAAGAAGCTAAGAAATTGTTGCAACGTACACCCCAGCAAAAGTGAAATAGAGACATCAATTAAATTAAAACACAGTTACTATATTATTAAAGATAAAATCATAATCTCATATTGACATGTTTACAAACAATGACAAAATGATGACAGATCTAAAAAGAGACTACAAGACTAAAGGGACTGAAATGAAACAAGAACAAAATTGCAGTCATGGTCTAAGCTCACCTCCGTGCTACGTAAACATGACACCTTTTCACCCTGGCTGAGAAGAAAATGCTCGGTAATGACCCGCCTCGACCTTCCCAGTTCTGGATGACCCCTTTCTTTAGCTCAGAGCAGCTTAATTCTTACTAATTACATTCCTGACTGACAGAAAGTTGGCAGCTGCTGTGGCTTCAGCCTAGGTACTCTAGCATATCTGGTGCTAGAGGAGAGAACGGTCACCCTCTGAGAGAGAAAGAGACGGGCATATTACACTGAAGATGACAAATGCATGAATAAGGGGCTGATCACACCAAACGCATTTATGGCAGTTGCAGGCGCCTTTTTGAATGATTTTCTATGGGCAGAGGGCGATACGCGCTGTTTATGCAGGCCGAATGCCTTGCGTTTCTTCCCGCCAGCCGCAGCACACACTTTTGAAGGAGTGCTGTGATCGGAAAAGTGTCCGACGTCATTCACGTCTCTCCATTGTCCAATCGAATGAGGGGAGAGACGGGCCTTTCGTTGTGGTGACAGAAGTTTACAGTTGCTTGGAACTGTCTCCTGTGTGTTTGTGCACCTCTCGCTCTCAAACAAGGTCAGAGCAAGCATCCTCTTTTTAAAGTTTCTGCAAGTTAATAGCAAAAGAGCGCTCACGCTTCAATATTTGATTGACAAGACAGCTGACTCGATGGTTGCCTAGCAATATAAAAAGCCCTGTCGCGCCTAGGGTGCCCATTCGTGCCAGTTCCGCCGGACACGTCCTGAACATGTTTTCGGGTTCGTTCTCCGGAAGTCGCGTTGCTCGACCGCATACGTCATCACATTTCAGTTAAAATACATTAGAAAATTAAGATTTATTTATTTTAAGACATAAAATCATTGTAGTTTCATTCTTACCTTGAAATGTAACGGTTGCTTTTCTGAAATGAAACCCGAAATTTTAAACCTTGATGACGTATGCGGTCGGCCAACGCGACTCCCGGAGAACGAACCCGAAAACATGTTCGGGACGTGTCCGGCGGAACTGGCACGAATGGCCACCCTAGTCGCGCCTTGCATTTCCAAGCGTTTAAAATGCGTTTGGTGTGATTACCCCCTAAGAGATGCAGAGACTGGAGATGGAAAGGAAAGGGGTCAGAGGACGCTGAAGAAACATTAACAGTAGGCTACACTACAAAAAGATGTTACTGGAATTAAGGGTGGGCGATAAACTGGTTGGTATGATAGAAATTAGTCAACCTGTATAAATTTGGGACTATCGTCTCTATCGAGGTTACGCGTCAACGTCATGTTGCTGTGTGCGTATTCACGAAAACGTAACATTTATACACATATTTAACCACAGCGGTTTTAAAAACAAGTGATTTTAAACCATTGAAACACAAAGTGTTATATGTGCACACTGTTTTTGTTGAGAGGAGCGCACAAGACGAGATATCTCGTCAATTAAGAGAAAACGCTTCCCCGCCAATGACGAGATTTTCCGTCTTTCCGCAATACCGCTATTATCCACCAGGTGGCGCACCTCCACAACTTATACAACCCGGAAGTAGCGCCTCACGTGAAAGAGAAAGAACTCCGTGTATGTTTTAAAGATCGCTCTGCATCTGATCTCTATCAAAAGTCCTTCACAAAAATGGAATTATATCAGCTTTTTGCTCAAAATTGGGTGTTTTTGAAGAAACCTACCCATGTTTGAGAGGTGATTACAAGAGAACTAATGAAGGTAGGATGAAACGTTTTTTTTTATTGAAAGCAGAGGGTCTGTTCTTTCATCTGATATATTGTTTGTGTATATATCTAAAGAAGAACATTTTCTGGAAGGCATTAAACTTTTGTGAAAATCATGAGAAATGCTGGCGCTGGCTGACAACTTTTTTTAAAAACGCTGGCGGGGAAAGAGTTAAAGGGGAAGTTACCTAATTTTACTCCTGTCTGTCACTCGTGTTAGAAAAAACGAGAAAATCGCTTACTGCTCTTAACTAAATCACTTTTCCACCTTTAATAATAATAATAATAATAATTACAATAAATAAATTTATTTATTTATTTATTTATTTATTTATTTATTTATTTATTTATTTATTTATTTATTTATTTATTTATTGTCCTTGTTTCATCACTGACAGTTTATCTTTGGTGAGCTTGAGTTTTGTTTGTTTTTGTCTTCAATTCATGCTTTTAAATTTTTTGTAAGAATTATGAAAATAATATGGCTTTAAATATTTTAATAACATAATAACCTTATTAAAAGAATACTCTACCGTGACACATATCGTTATCATGATATAAAATTGATCCTATCATGATATAAGATTTTGCTCATTTCGCCAACTCCTAACTGGAATGATATTTTTAAAAAATGTAAGTTACATTTATTTCGTAAAACATGTTAAGGTATCATCAGTACTTAGCTACTCTACAACTTTGCTGTTACTGTATATTAAATATGATAAGCATATCAATCTGTCATGTTAGAAGCATGTACAGCACACAAAACAGCTAAAAGGAAAAAGGCACGATCTCGCTCCAAGTGAGTACATCCACAGCTTGGTACCATTTGACATGTGCATGGTGCTGAAAATGGAAATAAAGTCTTTCATGCATGCACCAGCCTTTCAAGAATGAAGAACATACCCAAAGAAATTAGCATGTCTCTAGGTTCAGACATTTTCCATTAATCACCATCTGGGTTTAAAACTGTGCTGTTCCTATCACTCCTTATGTCTTTATACTCTTTATTCCAACCTTACAGACCAGTGGCAAAGTTTTTGACTAAACTTAAAAATGTAAGAATGCATTTTACACGTATATAATGCTAGTGATGTGATTGGTTGTTGTTCCTTCCTTACAACATGTGAACTGCTAAAAAATAAGTGTGTCCAAAAAAGAAAATGTATTTTGACAAATGAAAATGTAACAAGTATATTAATTTAACCTTAACCAATTAAATGATGTTGATCCAATTGAAATAACTTGTGGGTAAAAAATGTAGTTAAACTAAAATGTAAGTTTTAATTTTAGTAGCCTATTTTTGTTTCAAAAGGGAAACCTATACAATTAAACGGTTTGGGGCAGTGGCTTGGAGACACAATTGCTTAACAAATCACCATTACATATTTTACAGTCAACTTTTGTTTGTGCTATTTTTTGTATTGGAATAGACATTTGTAAAACACTGTCCTCTCTCAAAGCAGTTTCTTCCTTCCTATAATATCATTTTGTTTAGATCTACATGCATACAGTATGGATTCTTATGGTCATTAAAATGGTTTGGATAGCTGGTATTTCTGATACAATGGTTTCGAATGACAATGCCGCACCAGAGCAGGATAGTTACAGAGCTAATACAGGTAGGAAGAAGATTTTTAATGCATAATACAGCCTTGTGTTTGGCTAAGACAAGGGCCCTTCTGCTCTCCAAATCCTTAGGGCTATCTTTCAAACGGTGATAGTTACGGAAATTAGCGGCACAGAAATCCATAAGCATCACTCATCAGGGAGCTTATTAAGTATCTTTGTGAGTTTGTGAGGGGTGGGTGACAATCCCAGCTCAGAGGTCTCCCAGCGCTTCCCTGGGCTTCTCCAACTATGAAGTTGTTTTCTAAAGAACTATAGGATAAAATCTTTTAAAATCATTTTTATTTTGTGGTTTAGAATGTTCAAAATGTCTCATTTAAAAAAACATCTAATAGCTTTACATTAGCTTTATTATGAGAAGCGTAGAAGGCAGACAATTCTCTCGCAAAATAGTATTAAAAATATGTGAACATCATGAATAAAAATAATAAATTAAGAACTTAACACATGATAATTTAAACTGTTTAAATGTAAAGAATATAAAATCAAAAATATATTTATTTTATAAGTTTTAATAAGGAATTTCAATAAGGTTGTATTTGTTAACAATAAGTAAATGCATTGGCTAACATGAACTAACAATGAACAATTTATGGAGCCCCTAAGAAAAGAAAAAATTAAATAAAGTTTAGTTTCGTGTGAAACTATCGCGTGTGCACGTGAAACTAACGCGTTTAGTTTTATGTGCGCATGTGAAACTATCCCGTACGCACGTGAAACTTGCACGCACGCATGTGAAACTTTCGTGCACGCATGCGAAACTATCACATGCGCACTTGAAAGCGAAAGTTTAATGTGCAAAAGTTTCACGTACGCACGCAATAGTTTCATGTGAAACTAAACTTTTTTTAAAAATTCTAAGGTGACATTAGGTTTAAAAAAATCAAAAATTTAGTTTCATGAGAAACTTTCGTGCACTCATGTGAAACTATTGCGTGCGCACGTGAAAGCGAAAGTTTCATGTGCAAAAGTTTCACGTGCGCACGTGATAGTTTCACGTGCCCACGCAAAACTAAACTTTAAATTTTTTTTACAAAATTCTAAGGTGACATTGAAAAAAAATCTAAAGTTTAGTTTCATGTGCTTACGCAAAACCTTCATGTGCAGAATTTCTTTTAAAGTTTAGTTTTGCGTGCGCACGCGGTAGTTTCACATGCGCACACAAAACTAAACTTTATTTAATTTTTTCTCCATGTCGCCTTAGGGGCTCTGTAATAATTCGACAGCATTTATAATCTTATTCATGTTAATTTCAGTATTTACTATGTTTATAAAATCATGTGTTAATTGATGAATCACAAACTAACATGAACAACTGCATTGACATTAACATTACCAAGAATAATACATGTTGAAAAACTATATTGTTCATTTAGTTGAAGCATGTACTAATGTCTCTTAATACAACATTATTGTAAAGTGTTACCAGAATTTCTATTCATCCTGAACCTCTGTATTTCTCTTTTGTTAACGTTTATTTTAAATTTTTTACTCATAAATGAACCCAAGCGCAGTGCTGCAGAAGTCTAAAACTGTTTGTGAGGGTGCTGAAAAGGGCTGTCATGGCACTCCACCCACTTGAATAACCCGTGTCATCACTAGGATTCATCTCCAAAATGTCCAGTGTCAGTGGAGAAGCATAGCAGTTTCATCTCTCTGCGGTTTTCTATAAACATTTAAATTAAAAAAAAAGAAATATAGTCCTCTCTAATAATAACTCTATTATTTCAGAAGAAGGATCAAACCACATTTACGTCATAAAGCAATGTGCAATCATAAATCTTCGCAGACATGGACATTGATTCCAATAATAATGTGTTGTTGAATGTCGCATGGATGCCTCTATCGAGATCCATCCATCTATGAAACAGGACATAGGTGTAATAGGAAAGACTGAATTGCCGGAGGCTGTGAGCCAGCTCATCAGCCCAGTGAACTTTGATGCGTTGCTAGCAAATATAATTCCATTATTTTCTCACAGCTGAGGAAGCTGCAAGGTACACAAGGGCGTGAACCGGTGGTCACGAGGGACTGAGCCCTGAAGCAGAGTGGGGAAATTATATTGTTGTTTTTTCTGAATGAATTTTTTCAGGCAGGTGTGAGCGGGTTTGAGGGGATTGTTTGTCTTGAGGAGTCTGATATACTGTATCACTGAGAATATTAATGGTATAGAAAATGCTACTATAAAAACCTGCAAAATAAACTAAAATAGCATTTCCTATAAGAAATCGTCAGAGGCTGATTTAAGTCCAGGTACAACCACCAAAGTTTATTGACACTTGACTGTGCATGCTCTTCCACAAACAAGTTGTCCATCGTTGTGTAGCGGGGACATGGCATATACTATTTGTCTGCCATTTAAAAATGTTCTGTCTGAGACAAATAATAACAAAGCCGGTCAAATTATTTAGTATTTATACCACGGGTCCGTTGAATGCTGCATTCTGATTGGCTGAGAAATGTTCTATGTGTGTTGATTATTTTTCTGTAAACCGCACACCTAATTTTTCAAACGTCTTAAAAATAGGCACCAGAGTAATGTTTGTGGTAACCGTGGTATAAGCGGAATAATTGACTCCGGTTCTTTGAATTATTTGAAAATAATTCGCGTCGTGCCGCATTACCACCTTGGTGTGCATTATTTTCTTATAATTCAATGGCCCATCGTCAATTATTCCTTACTAAATAAATGTACAAAAATTTAAATGACAATTTTATAATTAACAAAAAGTCACATTTTGCAAATATATGAAAGCAATGAAAAGTAATAAAAAACACTATTTATGCTTTCAGGCATAGATTTTTTAACAATAAAGATCAGTGGAAGAATTATGGACCTGTTACTATTTAAAAATTCTTAAAAACTTATTTTTGCTGCCAGGCAATTACTATTTCTTATTTTATTTTTTAAATAAAGTCAATTTGAGATATAACATGTTTCTGTTTATATGCTAAAGTTTCTGTAACTTTGTGTTTAGTGTTTTATTTGCAGACTGTTGAAATTGTTGAATTTTACTCAAATAACCCTGTTCTTGCTCACCCCTGACTCAACAGAGGATGTCACTTATCGACTAACTCTCCAATTGATTGCAGGCAATAGCCAGAGATGGACATAATGTCAGGCTAATAAAATATCAGTTTATTTTCTCTTCTTATGAGGGTCTGAAAGTGTGTTTGTGTATAAGTGTTTGTTTGTTTGTTTGTGTGTGTGTGCATGCGTTTGTTTGTTTGTTTGTTTTTTTGTTTGTTTGTTTGTTTGTTTGTTTTTTTGTTTGTGTAAGATGATATGGCTTCAGTAAGGCTGTGTTGTGTGATAAATCAATAAAGTTTATGCTGAAGGAAAATAATGGAGACATTGGGGCTTCAAGTCAAAAGAGAAACATTAATATACAAACCCTGTTTATAGTATTAGTTAATACCATTATTCTTTTAAAGGATTAGTCCAATTAAAAAAAAAAAGATCTAGATAATTTACTCACCTCTATGTCATCCAAAATGTTGACGTCTTTCTTTGTTCAGTCGAGAAGAAATTATGTTTTTTGAGGAAAACATTCCAGGATTTTTCTCATTTTAATGGACTTTAATGGACCCCGACACTTAACAGTTTTAATGCAGTTTAAAATTGCAGTTTCAAAGGACTCTAAACGATCTCAAACGAGGCATAAGGGTCTTATCTAGCCAAACGATTGTTGGCAAGAAAAATAAAAAATATGCACAACTTCTCTTCTTCCTCCGTCTGTGTGGCGCGCCTGCGCGACCTCACGTAATTGCGTAATGACGTTGAAAGGTCATGTGTTACATGTGAAATGCACATTTGCAGACCAGCTTAAACAATAAACTGACACAAAGACATTAATTAGTATCATTCCACATACAACAACGTCTGAACGGTCCACTTTCTCCACACTTGTAAACACTGGGGCGGAGTTTCGATGCGTCATATCTGACCTATTGACATATTACGTGAGGTCGCGCTGGCACATCACACGACTGGAGGAAGATGAGATGTTGTGGTTTAAAAGTTCATATTTTTTTATTTTTCTTGCAAAAATGACAATCGTTTTGTAAGATGAGACCCTTATGCCTCGTTTGAGATCTTTTAGAGTCCTTTAAAACTGCAATCTAAATTACATTAAAACTGTTAAGTATTGGGGTCCATTAAAGTCTATTAAAATGAGAAAAATCCTGAAATATTTTCCTCAAAAAACATAATTTCTTCCTGACTGAATAAAGAAAGACATCAACATTTTGGATGACATGTCGGTGAGTAAATTATCTGTTGGTGTTCTTTTAAGAAAATTTACTAATCCTAATTATTCTGCTTCCTGTAAAAGAAACATAAACTGAATCATAAAGGGATCTCAACATGAAACTAGCAACCTATTTAACTTTACTTAATTAATGTAGTTTTGCATTTAAATGAACAATAAATTAAAAAGTCAGTATGCTAAATTAAAAGGTCATATTGACTTTAAATATGAAATTTGCATTTAATATAAATATGTTTTTCATCTATCTTAGGTAGAGACAGTGTGAGTCATTTTTAACTCTGCCTGTTTGCTTTGGGGCAGGGCTATCTGTTTGTCCAACCAACAACTGATGAAAGTCTTTCTGTAAAAAATATTTTTGCAATTTCAATTCCATTGGTGTTTGGAATTTTGCACTTCACCTTTAAATGAAATTAAAATTAAAACCAGAACCAACATTTTAATTCGTTATAAAGCTGTATTTGACTTATTCCTATCTGTGTTACTGTGTGTTTTCTCACTGCAGTCAGAACAGGGCTTGAACATTTGATCCATTTCATTTTTTCTCACTACTTCACTTTTCCCGCTGAAAATTGCTGCTCTAAGCCAAAACTGCGGCAGAGGAGGGGGTTGGATATCAGGGATCTGTGAATGGTGTGAAATATTAAGTGCCAGTAATAATTGGAAGAGAGCCTAGAGAATCCAAATATAATCTTGTAGCAGGAACACTTGTAATGTGTTCAGTCTGTATGCGGCCCCGGGTGCCGACAAGGGCCGCCACTGCTCCAGCAGTGCACGTTCCCTCCAACCCTGTCAGCGTCTCACTTACAGTATATTTGCTCCTGTGTTCTTCTTTTAAGAAATGTTTTATCCAAATACTGAAAAGGGAGCCAAAGAAAACAGTTTTCGTATTTTTTCTGGCATGTTTACTAAACCTTTCTCTTTTTAATGTTTTCCCGAATGCTTTTTCTGAGTAGCTCTAATCCACCTGCCTCTGTAGGACAGTTGGTTGATAATTGTTATGCCCATAGTGATGTCAGCACACATCATTTTGAAAATTACGTGTGAGCCCGATTATGCGGAATAAGTTACGAACACAGTTTAATACTAAGGGTTGGGGGTGTGTTTAAAATATAAACAACAGTAAAAGATGCCTTTAGCAAACAACGCAGTGGCAAGTGCCAGTGTCTGATTTACTTTAAATACAGAAAGGAAGTTGAGTGGTTGGCCAACACATTCCAGTGGTGTGGCTACGTCGGTAGGTCGGTCTGCAAACCCCCCACCCCCACCCCCCTCTCTCTCTGTCTCTCTCTCTCTCCATCTTAAGTGGTTTTACTACTTAATATGTTTTAAATAGTTCAATCTAAACAAAAATATATTGCAGTATATTGGAAAATATCATGTAATATATTAGGCAACATATATGGAATTTAATATTTATATTTTCCAATATATTGCAATATATGCATAAACCATACATGTATATATGATACAAAATATATCGCAATCAAAACAAAAAAGGCACTATATTTTTTTACATGTTATAGTTTGTCTTTATATGTTTTAATATATTGCAATATATGCATAGAGCATACATGTATATATATGATACAAAATAGGTTGCATATTTAAGTATTCATATATTTTAGATGTTACATGTACATATACTGTATATTTCCCCATATATGTTCATACATTGTATGTGCATGTTCTCATATATGTACACATGTTGCATGCATTTACAATATATATGTACCATCTAATTTTACATATATTTAAAATGTATTCCACAATATATTGAACACATATCTACATGTATTTTATGTATATATTTTCATATAATTTTACATATATTTGAAATATATTCTACAATAGAGTAAACATACATTTTACAATACAGTATATCTGTACATATATTGTTAATATATTTTCGCATATAAATCGGAATACAATATTGCGGAAATGTATAAATATAATATTGCATATATTTTTAGATATATAAACACATATATTATATTCATCTGCGATATATTGAAAGCGGCAATAATTTGAATATTTTGCAATATTCTGCAATATATTAAACATATTTAGAATATAAGTACCATTAATATATTATTCCATGTGTTGCCAATATATAATATATTGGAAAATGGAAAGTAAAATAATATATTACAATATATTTCAAGTAATATATTGGTAAATTTATTTTCCTTTCGTAAGGGTGACCCCATCTCTGTTGTAACGGAGGCACAGCATGTTATTATATCTCATATGCCTTACATATATTAATGTGTTATGTTTGTTGTCATCTATGTTTTTGTGGAAACTGTGGCGTTATTAATGTGACAGGCAAGGCAGATACATAGATGGGTAGTAATGTTGCAAAATGTCCCACCTTAAGACTCAGTAGTGGAGAAAAAAGAATGTAAAATTCATTTCGCTCTGTTCACTCAGCATGTTTAAATCTGTAAAAACACCTGCTGTCTTTTCTTACCACGAGAGCAGCGCTTTCTCAGCTTTTCCACAAGATTTGTGTTCGGCTGGCCCCAGACACATTCTCTAAGTCCAGCACCCTGTGTTTTGTCAAGCCCTCACATATCCTGAAAGATAACCTGAAAGGGACATGATGAGGATTTTATTCCCATGCAGGCTTGTGAAGGTGGAGTGAAAATAAATGAATCTTCTCTGTCTGCGTGTTATAAACTCGACACTTTTCATCGCAGTATATTTTCTTTGAATGGAATCGTGCGGGGCTTAGTTGCTTTCAAAACATGCCTTGACATCATTATTGCAGACAAGATGAAAGCTGATAGGAGTCTGAACATATCCTGTTTTACAGACATCTTACCAGGAATAATACGCAGTGTCAAAGGTTCAGAGCTTCTACATAAGATGTTTGTGGGTCAGTTTAGCTCATTATGAGTATGGACCAACCGTATGGACACACCATAGCCTGTATTAGTTTTTTCTCCAATCCATAAGATGTTTGCATACACTATGTACATTGTGTCTTTACTGTATTGAAACAAAACTGTACTACAGCAACGCAATGGGAAAAATCAAAAATATTCATGTGAAAAAACTTTCAAGCTGTCTATACATACATCTTCACTACAAGCGACATGATGCGACAAGACACGTGTTCTTGCAAACAAATTGAAATGCTTCTGTTTAAAATCATCACAGCTGTTTTCATTATGCATGTTGCAGTGTAGACAGCATTGTTAGCATTGTCAACAACTTACAGGGACACGATGCAATGCTATCTATCGTGCCAAGATATGCGACAGAAAAGTAGCTATGATGGAGGGACTCCAGAAAGATGGAGGTTACATGCTGAAATGACACTGTGAATTCGACAATGGCTTTAAATGACATCTCATGGGAGCATATCAGACTTCATGCATGCTTTTATCTGCCGAATAGGGAACAAGACCCAGTATTCAGCACCAGAAGACTAGCGAAAAGGCAAGCTGGACCACACAGATAAAGACATTGCTCTGTCTCAGCGAAGGGGATTTCTCACTTTCTCTCTCTTTCTCTCTCTCTTTCTCTCTCTGTGTGTGTGCGTGTGTGGCTCTTTATTTCTGGAGGGTCACAAACATTCATTTGCTTAAACCAACCTAATAGCGCAAACATTTATAATAGTTTAATTTCAGGACAAAACACCAACATCATAGACAGATTGTGACAAACAACTAACAAATTAAAAGAAAATTATTGAAATCCGATAAATAACAAATAAATGCATCAGCAATGCCTTATCATTAATAGATTAAGAAAAAATAGCCATGTTACAGGTTTCAGGCTGTACTTTTCTTTATGGCATATTTTAATTTCCACAGTACAACATTACACAATACTGCATGTGGAATATTGATTGGGCAGAATTTAGGACAAGACCGCCTAATCTCACAAGAATTTGTACCTATTTTACGAGTTGGCTAATTTGTATAAATTCGTACGAACTGTACAAAAACATCCGATTATCATAAAAAAACAATAAAGCAATAACAAAACCCCACCCCTATCCCCAACGTCACAGGGGCAAAAGCACATAGTATAACTAAAGTGGTCATACAAATTCATACGAATTAGCCACCTCGTAAAATATGTATGAATTGCCATGAGATAGCGATAGATCGGATTTACACTTTTCTGCTATACAGTCAACCAATTTTATTACAATATAATTGTGATGAAGAAAAAATACAATGTCAAGACACTGTCTCAAACCGTTCCCTAGCTACCTATAGTGAATCAATATATTGTGTACAGAGGCTCAGACACTGGTAAGGACCCATTGGGACACAATTTTTTTCATTTTTGACAAATCTTAATCAACAACATCTCTCGACTTTATTTTGTAAACACTAGTTGAAGTTGAAAAACACTTCTGTTTTAGGTAGTAAGAACTATAATTTCATGTAGTAAAGACAAAAAACTGTCAAAACTACAAAGGCTGTGTGCTCTAGTACAGCAGTAGGATTAAACAAACAAAAAAATTTGTATATAGATGATTTTAGCAGTAACAACATAAACAAACGGTTTTCGTGAAACAAACTTTACTTCTGGTAAACTTGGCAAAGAATCAATGAAAGAGTAAAGAAAATAAATGTAAAGAGTCCCTTTAGAGTAGTATATTTTTGAAAGCTAAATAAACAACAAGAAGTTTACCTTAGTTCAAATCATAGCTAAAGCGTATCAAAAACGACACTGAGCTAACGTTACTATGTAAAATGTGTACTATATAATGTATACAATCTTAATTACAGAACCTAAAACCAAATAGCAGTGATCCATGATCGCCAACTTCCCTCGTTTATGAAAACCAGAACATTTGTTATGTTCGACGAGGTATTTGTTCCAGAGTTCAGTTTAGCCACTAGACAACCATTAAACAAACAGAGATCGGAAGTTAAGTTCCACCCAGACGCGTAACCATGGCAACGCATGTGCGTCTGATGAAACTGCCTATTCATGAATATCAGTCATGTGACCTTTTACATCATTCCAGTTGCCTGCCGCCATCTTGACTACCTACCGAGTACCAGTAGGCTACTGACAAGCATTGGCTACGGATTTCTTATCTTTAACTGTCTATGATTTTTACAGATACGGGAAATGGCTACGACAACATTTCGCACCTCGACTGTCATGAAAAGAAATGCTACTTTAAAAAAAATAACTTGGTTAGGGTGTGATGCCTACTCGATCCCTGATGCGTTCTTCCAGCCGATATCCGCTGCTACCGAACTACCACTATTTTTACAACACTAAGAAGGCGCAACACAACATGAAACTTTGCTCAAAGTATCACCTGGATCTCTACACATGAATGTGAGCATTGAGAACCTTGTTTGTGTACACAGAGTTTACTAAAAAGAAATGTTTTAAACAACTGACTTTTGCTGTTTTGGTGTCCGCTTGCCATCTTTGACAAACATAAAGAATCGATTTATGAATGTGAATGAATGAATCTCATATGAGGCTCCTTTTTCACTAGAAGGTCAATATTGTTTTTCAATTGCGACAAAACAACGAATTATCCGTGCATTTATCAGTATTAGATCTTTATTAGTACACACAATAAGTGTTTTGGTAGGGCTGGGGTTAAGGTTTAATAATATAGTTTCATTGAATTCACAGTTCTTACAGTAGCTGGAGACGGAAGTGCTTAAGAAGGGAGGAAAGCTGTAGTTTCTTGCTTACATCAACTGGAAGAAATTAGCCTGTTTCTATAAACATTTCAGATAGCCCATCTGCAGGAGAAAACCTTTATTATTTTAGGCCTGTTCAAATGCATATCTTTTTTAAATGCGTGTAAATCTACTTACATTTAAATAATATCTAATTGAATCCCTGTACATTTTATGCACATTATGGCTTTGCTACTTTCTATGCCTTTTGTAACAACAATCCTATGAACCAATCAGAACAAGACACTTTCACTGCAACTGATCGGCATTTCATCTAGAAATATATTTTTTAAATTTGATGTAAAAGCATTTCACTGGACATTCAATTACAGTAAATACATCTGAATGAAATCCAACTGCTCTTCATTGTTATTCCAGCCCGGTCACACGAAATTATACTCGTAAAAAATGTTGGGTTGTTTTAACCCAACTGCTGGGTTGTTTCAACATGGTTGATTAACAATAACCCAGCATTTGGGTAAAAACAACCCATTATTTGGGTCATTTTAACCCAGAAATGTGTTCTGTCCAATAGTTACCCAGCCCTGGGTTAAAAACAACCCACATTTTTTTAGAGTGTACGTACCTATAGTCACGTAATTTTTTATTCTTTTTCATGATACTGTCACGAATTTCCATGGTTTTTCGTGATCATATCACAAATTTCTGTTTATGTGTCATTGTCACGTATTGGTTATTCAACTGTTTTGTCCTATTTTCTTACCATTTTCACTTCGGTGTAGGGTTAGATTTACATAAAATGACATCCCTACCCAAACTCAACTCTAACCCTAATGCCAGGCGACAATGTTTTAAAATTTAGAAAATATAAAAAACAAATCAGAAGAAAAATGTATAAACCAATACTTCAAGTGACACCCTAATGCAAACACCAAATCTTACCCTAAACCAAAGCGAAAATGGTTTGAAAATAGTAAAAAGAAGTTGAGTAACCAATACGTGGCAATGACACATAAACAGAAATTCGTGATACGATCATGAGAAAACGCGAAAATTAGTGACAGTATCACGAAAAAGAATCCAAAACTTATGTGACTATAGGTATATAATTTTGTGAGACTGGGTATACCAAATGTAAAAACGTAATGTAGATCAGGACCCACTGCAAGGGAGAAAAATCCATCAATTTGTGTACAAGATACCCATCAGGGAGGTCAAAATTGTCACATAAAGACACATGTAAGAAAAATAGTGCTTAGAGGGTTTTGAACTGTATAAAATAAGCTTCAGTTCGGCTTGATGGTCAGCTCTGGTTAAGCCAGACGCTCAGTCGTTTTCCACCAAATGATGGTCACTGTAGCTTGTGTCAGCAGAAAGCAATCTGCAATGATCACATTGATCACTGTATCTGCCATTACAGTAATATATTGTATAGCTCTGTGGTCATACAGTGTATGTCAACAACAGTGTGTACTTTAACTTTAGGAATTTTTTATCAGACAGAAAAGAGTATGTTGAGCTTTAAGCAACATTTGAGCATTACATGTGTTTCTTTTTTGAGTCACGGTAAACCTTTTTTCTAAAATAGATTTAAAAAATGTATTGTGTTAAAGTGCAGCCTAGGTGGTAAGAGGAGATGGCATAGAACTCAATTAGACACTGGCCATTCTCGGTAAGCTCACAGAGGCCTGATGATCCGTAAAGTTGTAGTTTTGACATGGTTTAAGTTCTTCATCCTGCAGATAGACAGCATTTTTCATTCTGTCCTGCAGTTATCTACCTTTAGAATTACCCTCCTAATATATCCCCTTTCATCAACGAGCAGAGAGGTCCAACAGAGACAGAGAGAGAGAGAGAGGGAGAGAAGGTGGGGGTCTCTGTTTTGTCTCATGGATAAAAAGGTGGGTTTCTGGCAGCAGTTGAGGCCACACTCAAGCTTGGAGGGACACAATGTCCCCTCTGTCTCCAACAGAAAGAACCTTCTGACAGGAATCAGCTTTCAATTAGCTCTCAACCCCCCACCCTAGCTATTCTAACCTCTCTCTCACCGGAGGCCTGGCCTGTGGCCCCTGCAGCTTAGGCAGGCAGCCTGAGCTGCAGATCTGGGCAAAGATTATAGGCAACCTTGTGACAACCAAATTGTACCTTACTTATAGGTAATGGCGTCTCCAGCCACCTCATGCCTGATCTGACACCTCCTGTCACCATGGAGAAGCACAAAGATAGAGTACTATGCGTTAGCATATGAAACCGCCACAATTACTGTCGGACGAGAAGATGGGTGGCGGACACCGTTTCCTGCATGCTTTAACCTGTGATTACCGTTGGATAGTCCCCAATAAATTCACGGTGTCAGGGATGAAATACAATACTAGAACCCAGAAAACCTTTTAAAAAACTCAATGAAAAATGTCCAAGGTGGATTGCCCTCTAATACCACAATACTTTAGGAATATGACGTGAAACAAGACATTGGATGCTCTGTCTGGACGGAAGACAAATGCAGAGAGAGTGCATTTGAAAAGACGGGAGATTGTTTCTCAGACATTGATTGGTTACGTGGGGATGGATAAGAATGCACCGGCCAGAACAACAGGCATTGTGTAGCAGTGAGACGGCAGAAGGAGCAGGTGTTGTCCACTGGGACGGACTTTGGCAACAGAATAGATTCAGGATATGAATATGGGGATATTGTGCCCTCTTGAGCACCTGCAGACCCCCCGGACAAAAGGCCAAGTTGGGAAAAAAGGAAAAGGAAAGGCAATCCCAATCTGGTGGATGAATTCCAGCCTACATCCTCTTTTCAAAAAGTGCAGAAGACAGTGTTCCTCTATTGAAAGTGCCCCCCTCCTTCCTGTCTTAATGTAATAATCTATGTGGTCATTCCATCTTTATACTTACAGGTCCATTTTTTTCAAGCTCAAACTGTAGGCTTGTGTATTGACATGAATTCTTGAAATGAACCTGTCCATCTGCCATGCAGTTTTGATTGACACTTATCTAAGGATTTACTAACACTTAATTTAGGTGAAACTTAAGTTGTAAATACATTATAGAGTCAGGGAGGAACCTCTTGACTTTGGTAGAGGGGCCAGAAAGAGGGGCCTCTTTAAAAGCTCCATTTTTCCCTATTACTTTCCCTGCTCGTGATCCCTATCACTGGGGTGACGATGTAAGAGTCCTGCAGACTGAACCAGATTAAATTCTGAGCCAGCCTGGATGACTGATATCTGACCACCCACCCTGTCCCGTCCCCTGTATTGCAAAGCCACCATCATACTCCTACCTAAATGTTACACAGTAAATGTTGTGAGGAAACCAGATTCTGGATGCATGAATTCTAAATATTCTGGAAAGTATTTTCTGAATTTGCCAAATGAAATTCCATGTTGCATGTTTTAGAGGCGTGCTTTGCTAGGTTAACAAACATCTGGTGAAGCTAGATATCTTGTTGGAGCAATGATAGTTAGCATACAGATTCTTTCTTCTCTGCAAACCTTTATGAAGTGAACCTATGCTACTGTATCACTATTGATACAACTCCAGCGACTGATCTTCTCACGTTCACCATTTAGATTATGCAGTTCTGTCCGCAGTCATTGTTTGCAAGTTTTGGCCTCACGTTCTGACATATTTCATCGTTTTCCCCCTAACGTTACAGCCGTTAACTAAAAGGCCAGTAGAAATATACAGTATGTAAGGGTGCATGCGGCAGTGCTTCACCCTCTATGTTATCAGCCATGTCGGAACAGTGCCGCAGTAAATACTGTGTCTCTCGAGAGACCGGCCTGGCGGTTTGATCAGTGATCCCATTCCTCTGAAGCAGTGAAGTGCTGTGCCCCTGTGCCCATGGCTTGTCCCAGGAGAGGAGGGCATCAGTCTGCTGACTGCCAGGGGGGATTGGAGAGAAGGACTTGAGAGAGAGCAGGAGGAGGGTCAGGAAGATAAGGCCATTGGGTTTTGTAAAGGGAAACTTGACTTTCAGAGCACAGGAAGAGGGGATGAATAACACAGAGAAAAGAAGAAGGGGGGCAGGTGAAACTCCACACCTCCATCGCATCTGATAACAGACTCTGCATTAAAGTTAGTGTAAAAGAGAAGGTTAGAGGTAAAATGTCAATAACAGCCATGCAAGAGAAAAATAAAGAGAAGAGAGAGAAGACCGAGAAAAAGAGATGTAAACAGTCCTTCTGGTTTTAATGCAGACCTTCCCTCGTCAGTAATGCAACATTCTTACTGTGCTGACATATTGAACGATTAAGACAAATGAACTGAAGAAAAACTCCAGGTGGCCATCAATAACATTGATCTTTATTCTCACTGTGAAACAGATCAATGCATTGGGTGGTTGTTATTCAGATCTGGTATCTAGCTAGCACCCCTACTGCCCAAAAGGGAACCTTTCCCAAGCCTTTCCCAAAAAGCAGCATCACTGAACTCAAATTTAATAGTACAAAAATGCCTTGACTTACAGTTAATGCAAATGGACTCTGGATTAACCATTTTTATTATTATTTCTAACTTATTGGTATAGATTGTGGTTTTACAGAAAACATCTCACCACTCTTCACTCCACATGCAGAAAAAGCTCATTTTGTCTTTCGCTTTTATTTAAACATTTTGATGACAGATATTTACTAACCCCGGAGGGAAGAGGTGGGTCTGACAGAATTATTTTACACATTCTGTAGTTAAACGGTCAACTTGAAAAGATGAGATTCGCAACAGGAGACAATGGTCAACCACTGTGATCTGATTACATTGTGCCCCCTTCACGGGTAAGCTGAGAGGGCTAAGAAGTGCCCCAGGGAGCTAAACACAAGGCCTGGAAGCATTTGGCTATCGAGATGAAGCTCGTAAAGTTATCTCCTTGCCTCACACACCTCTGCAAAATGCAGCTGCAAGCATGTTAGATGCTATAAATTTCGTAAATAAGATGTTGTCTGTTTTCGTTTCACAGCGTGTTAACATGTGTGTCTGTGTTCACCACTAAAGTATTGCAAGAAGCTTCCTCTAGTAGTATGATAAATCCATTAAGCTTGGCTTTTTGTACTGTAGTTTGACTCGAAAGTGTGGATTTCAGATTGTTGCTTGGTTGATGGTTGCACA
Source organism: Misgurnus anguillicaudatus (assembly GCF_027580225.2). Classification (NCBI taxonomy): domain Eukaryota; kingdom Metazoa; phylum Chordata; class Actinopteri; order Cypriniformes; family Cobitidae; genus Misgurnus; species Misgurnus anguillicaudatus. The sequence goes on along the minus strand of NC_073341.2, from coordinate 8,764,140 downwards.
CTTGCCTTGTTTATTTATCCTGTATTTTACCAGGAATAGTCCCATTGAGATATAAATCTTTTCTACCAGGGAGTCCTGGCACCAGGGAGCTTGTCAATAAGCTTTGAGCTTGTCTGAAAATGCCAGTACGATTTTTTGGGAGTGCTTTATATACCGTATCAACAAAACCTTATTATTGTTATATACATTATTACTGTTATAAAGTCTGCGCAAAGGATTCACTCTCATTTTTAATGCTTCATTTAAAGGTGGCAACTCTTGATGCCACACACGGTGCCCATGCATCGGAGCCATTTAACTTGTAGTAATGCTATCTTATGAGGCCACTGCCTGTGTGTGTGTGTTGTGTGTATCATAGGCACGTTTTCATTCAGACAGTGCTCAAATAGCCAGGTCAGAGGAGCTGCTAAGGCCAGTGGGTCAGGGTATATCTTCCTCCTTAGCTCAGATTGCTTTCAGAAGACAAAGTGAATTTCAATTACAGGGCTTTGCCAAAACAACTTACAAAACATATATAACTGTCTAATTTGCTGTGTTATGAACAAAACTATGTGTGATGTAGCTAATAAGCAGGGTTTATAAGTGTAATAAGTGCTTCTGGCTAAAACTAGCAAAAAACACTTGCATCACGCCTGGCATCAAATTGCACCAGGTGTATGATATGGCTCATAATGTGCTTATAACATGCATTTGAGCAGCTTTGTGTCTGAGTGAAACCTGCAGCGCATCCAGCATGCCTATCTATCAGCAGTGATGTTAGAAGATGTAGACTGTCAATCATAGAAGTGAGTGGTTACATTGAAGTGTTAAACACACAAAAGGGATCATTTTAGTCAGGATGAGAAACAGGGTGGACAGTTAGAAATAGGGCGTGAACTCCCTATCATACAGCCAGTGCAATGCGACGTCAGGCGCGACGCAAGTGTTTTTTGCTAGTTTCAGCCAAACGCACTCATCATTTTCACGTACAGTGCCACCTTGTGGAAATGCACAAATGCAAAAACATGGTCTAAAATCTGTGATGCAGTATTTTTTATACATTTATTTAAAGAGCATGCATAGGTGCTTACACTTTGCTTATAGCGTCATCACAAATAGCTTTGTTCATAACACAGAAAATTAGACAGTTATGGATGAATCCTTACCTTATTCTGACCTTGACACTGTTTATTTCAAATAGCAATCATTTAATTTATTAATGGGTAGCGTTGGTCCCCTAACTCGCCAAAGTGGCAAGTGTGCAAGGATAACAGCGCTGTTTCTGCACTTGGGTGATCATGTTTGAGGCAGGTTGCCAGGTTCATCAGCTACACAGCCACATTCGCCTCATAAACTGCTGCGTCGGGTCTCCCCTAAAATCTAACATTGAGTCATGGACACAATTGACTTTTTTATAACAATTACAAATTATATGTGGCACAAAATAACACAGCTTTGTTCTGCGATAAAATATTACTCTGATCCTGCAAAACAGGAAGCCAAGGTATGGTAGCCGCCATTCCCAGTTGATGTGCTCTGTTCTGGTCAAGCTAACTATTGCAGTATAAACATGTCTAAGCAATGAATTAGGTGAATGTTTGGTTAAAGAGAAGTTTCTTTAGTTTAGACCTGAACTGATTAAGTTTATCTGACTTTCAAACAAGGTTGGAAAAGTTATTAAAAAGTTCAAAGGCCAAGTAAGAGCTACCATCTTTAGATGGTTTTGATATTTTTGGAATTATTAAGGGGGCCATGTCACAAAACTTTTTTAAGATGTCAAATAAATCTTTGGTGTCCCCAGAGCACACATGTGAAGTTTTAGCTCAAAATAGCATATAAATAATTTATTATAGCATGTGAAAATTGCCATTTTGTAGGTGTGTGCAAAAATGTGCCGTTTTGGGTGTGTCCTTTAAAATGTAAATGAGCGGATGAAATTTAAACACTGATCACAATGATGGTGGTTTGTTGCAATTAAAACTCAATTGTGCTTTTTTCTGCACTAAATGGCAGTGTGTGGTTGGATAGTGCAGATTAAGGGGTATTATTATGATAAGAGCTCCTTATGACATCATAAGGAGAGACAAATTTCAACGACCTATTTTTTCATGTGCTTGTAGAGAATGGTTTACCAAAACTGGGTTACTGGGTTGATCTTTTTCACATTTTCTAGGTTGATAGAAGCACTGGGGATCCAATCATAGCACTTAAACATGGGCTGTTTCTCAATTCCAAGAACGCAAAGAACGGACTTGCGTTCTCGTGGAGATCAGTCTTGCCAGGCGACTTCGGAAAAATGAACTCAGAAGGTTGCGAGAACACAGAACGCACTTGTGAGAATTGAGATGTGTGCGATTTCCTGTTGGTCACCTGACCTCCGCCATTGTTTTTGCCGCAATGACTTTTGGGGGCATAAAGCGATTTCAGCGCGCAAGTCTGCACTCGATGCATCCGCGATATCAAGAACTCATCCGGGTCAATGAGGACGTAGAGCGAGAACACGAGGACGCAAGATCGCTGAAGAACGCATATTGAGAAACAGCCATGGAAAAAGTCAGATTTTCATGCCATGGCCCCTTTAAGAGGTCACAAAGGAATGGATCATAATTTGATAATAGCTTTTGTAAAGAGACTGAGGCATTTGATGGTTTAAGGTTCCATGGTAAATGTATGCAAAACTTAATAAGGCAGCCAATAGAGTGATGATAAAACTGCATGAGCATGTCTCTTTGATCAGTAAGCACTCAAGCTGCAGTGTTTTGAATTAATAGGACTGACATTGGGCTGACATTGCAATTTAACGGCATTACAATCTCATCATAAATGTAAACAACTACTCCTTCAAAAGGACTGGACGTGGCAGGTCTAACAATGCGACAATAAAAGAAAAAGTAGATGTTTGTCTTGCGGTGGGCAGTCATATGCAAATGAATTTGTCAGTGTGATGTCACAAATTCACCAGTATCAACATGACCTGTGCTTGATTACATGAATGTGTTTTTGCTAATGAGGAGGACATTTTAAACTATAAAACTTGCAGGATGCATTTATGATACAAAGACCTGTAATATTTTAACATCTCAAAGGAAATCACCCCATTAATTTTGTTTGTCGACGGAGACAGCTGACATAAGCAAATCATTTTTATGAATAAGATAATCTTTGTGCTAGTGTTAAATGTTGATGAATTTGTTGATTTGAAACGTGGCCATTCAAAATGGCGATCAGGTTCATTTATGTGCAGGATATGTGCTGGCACCAATGCATCGGTGTAAACATAATAATTAAAACATCCAACATCAAATAATGCTCATATTTAATCAAGCAATTGCCATGTCCCTTGGCTCCAGTGAATTTCATTTGAGCAAGTAAAAAGAGGACCTCTGAAATCATGTGTAGCTACAAAACACTCCTGGGATCAAACAGGAAAACATAAAACATGATTCAAAGGTTGAATGCTACCTGCAAAATGAAGACTTTTCATGGATCAACAAATCCATCAGCATCTTTTTCTTTCCTCTGAGCAGAAATCTGAGCAATTATTTTTGACATGTAACATCAATAATCTCATTTATATCCACCCCCCATCTCTCCTACTGTTGTGTGCCACATCTCTTCTTTGGGGCTGCCCGGGAAATGTGAGATAGAGCACTCAATAATCCAATTTTTTGCACCATCGATCTTACAATTGTTGTATCCTTCTGTATCCATTCTCCAGCCAGCTCTCCCTTTTTTATGAAAATGTTATTGACAGCAGCATGGTGTTAAATAATTAAGTAAATGTTAGCGGTTCGAGTGATGTGTTTTCTGTCCGCGTGTATTTATTTGTGTAAATGCTTTAAGGTCGCGTGTGCGTTTTGTTACAAACAGCAGGGATACATGACTCCTCAGATGAATGGTAGGATGATAGCGGGATTCTGAAACAGATACTATTAGACGCTGTTAGGCTGCGAATCCGGCGCACTGCCTCTAGACAGCTACGTGTTTTAGCATAGCAGGGTGACCTCTTTTCCACTTGTTCTGCTGGGAGGATCAATGTACTAGTCAAACCAATGCATGCTTTGTTTTTTACCCCTGACAGATTTATTGTTTTGCTTTTCTTCAGTGTTTTGGTTCTATTGATGGTATTGATGGAAAGTTTCTTGTTTACCACATCAAAAATGTATAGATGCTATAATGTTTATGCTTATTGGACCACAGTATCTTTTAAAATGGACTAGCCACCAATGGATAATAGTTAATAATGTCTCGCACAGAAAATATAAGGCAGTGGTCAAGTCTCTTCTCACATGCATACTCACATATAGTAATAATTTTTCTTCTAGTTATGCTTTTTAATTAGTAGGTTTTGTTATGAGCCTCGTGTGAACGGTTGGCATTGCATTGTTGTATTCCTGTCACCAATATCTGAATAGGTGTTGGGGGCATGTGGTTGTGACTTCAGATGCTGATGGATTTGTTGATCCATGAAAAGTCTTCATTTTGCAGGTAGCATTGATCCTTGGAATCATGTTTTATGTTTACCTGTTTGATCCCAGGAGTGTTTTGTAGCTACACATGATTTCAGAGAGGGCAACACATGTGAATAATAGAACATTTAAATAACTTTAGTACAGGTACTTATAAACATTTTTGCAAAATTCATTTATGAATGTAAATCACATTTTTACTATTAAAATGTTAGAAATTAAATTTACCTTTTGTTAATGTTGTCATTGGTGTTGTTATTTGCACCAGTGAATTGTTTATCTTGCGAACTGCCGTTTAAAGAATAAGAGGAAATGCAGCCTGGGAAACAATTCTGAGGTGTGCTATAAAGTGAATATACTAACACAGTCAAGAGCAAAGGCTTTTTACCATTGTCGGGGGATTTTGAAAAAGTTACATGCTTTTGCAGGTAATCCATGATGTGATGCTGTTGATGTGATGTACAAATTATTTCAAGAAATGTCCTTACTACTTTCAAATGTTACAGATGATTCAGGAAATGGGCCAAAGCAATTAGGAAAACTGTAAGAGTACCTATATAATAAGTAGTAATAGGCTTAATAGAATGTCTTTTTTCTATATATTTTATGACAGTCAAGGTACTCAAGAAAATGACTGTCTGTGATAATTTGCAAGAGTATTAAAGAGCACCTATCATCCGATTCACGATTTTACTAAAGTTACCAGTGCATTCTGTAACAGCTAAGGGGCGTTAGTAGGCACGACGCGCAGCGGAGTGACTAAAACCCCCATAGCTGTTATAAAATGCACTGTAACTCCACTGCTTCGTGGGGCTTATTGCTTTTATAAAACAGTTACTTCATATATAGCAGGATTTCATCAAATAAAACACAAATAAGTTGAAATCATATTAGTACAAATATTACTCTCCTGCCAAACAAAGTAGTTCCTCAGAATCAAGTGTGGCTTCAACAGCCACATTTATTTTTATAAATCAACATTCATCTAATTTATACATTAACATTTATATCGTACAATTGTTGAAGTAATGATCTAATATGCTTGGAATCATGCTTAACTCTTTCCCGTCAGTGTTTTTTTTTTAAAGGTTGCCACCAAGTTTTAGTTAAATGACTTCAAGCAAAATTATCTCCTTTAAATTACCATAAAATATATCAAATGAAAGAACAGACCCTCCACCTCCAAATGAATCCTACCTTAATTGGTTCTTTTATCACCTCTCCAATTTTCAGCTAAAATCGGAGATAATTCCATTTTTGTGAATAACTTTTGTAAGAGATCAAATTCAGAACTATTCAAAACTTAAACTATGGTGTTTTTAGTGTTGAGTGAACGCATCAGTGTTTAAGTTGGGTAAGATCGCCCCCCAGTGGATAGCGGAAATATGAATTTGAGGTAGAAACTCTTCAGGGAACATTTTCTCTTTATTGACGAGATGACTCAACAATATTTATTGACATCTATCTGGATATCGCCATTAATTGTGCAATTGTAGAAAAACTTAAAATTATAATAAAAAACTGAGGTGTTTATTTTCATAAATCAGTACACAAGCAACAGTGGCACAGTGATACTTATGTAATGCGGTTTGAACCGTGGGGTTACCGGGGTATTTTATCACGGATTAGAACCAATCAGAATGAAGGACGAGAACTGGCCGTTTTTTAGATTTCCTTTGGTGTGTAAGTGTGTATTAGTATGTTAACGATATGCAAAAGGTACGAATTCCAAAATAAACGATGACGCGAGTTATCATCTCCAACGTAAATCTCTTTTCTTGGACTGCAACAAACACACGGATTGTAGGCAACAGTTTACTTCCTGGGATTGGTGATGTAGACAAGACCGACATTATCATAATTCCTCCCGCTTTGACTCACAGCCTGTAACTTAACTCCTGTTAGCATTGCATTGTGTCCGAATCTTTTAAACATGGTAAGGAGCATCACTTTTCCATCTGACTCAGAGATATTCAGGCCAATCACTACGTACAGATTAGCTGGCCAATCAGGGACACAGCGCTGAGCTCTGTACAAAAACAGTTCGTTTCAGGAAGACAGGGAAATCTGGAGCTACAAAAATGTACAGTATAATGTGTTTTTTAACCATAAACCACGCAAACACATGGTATTATACCAAATACACAAAATAATGTTGTTTTAGAAATGAAATAGGTGCCCTTTATAGACTAAGTAAGATTAATATTGCTTGGTTTCTTCTCAAACTTCTCAAAAATCCTCTGCTCCACCACCTATTCCACACCCATTGATTATCCAGCATGCTCACCCGCTGTTTCTAATGGGGCTGAGAGCCCGATCATGCCACTGTTGCATCTCTGTGTGGTGGATTAGGTTTGTCTGAAAGCGTCTGATTCTCGCAATCATCCTAATGCACAAGTATTGGCCATTACTGTCAGACCTGTTCTGTGCCGTACATACATTAAGCAGCCCCCATCTGCCCAACTCCACCCCATCTCCGATCGAAGGGGTAAATTAATGCACGTCCCGGGGCTTGAATAGTGTGTTTCTCATACTGTGTTAAACAATGAGGAAATGGTTGTCCTCCTTTATTAGACGTGTGGCTTAATTAAAGAAGCTGTCGGATATATCAGCCGCCTTTAGCAGCCAGGACTCTTTGAGAATGCATCATAGTGTTTTGGGGGAATGAGTGTTACAAGGTTGTTGTGACCATGAAGCTTGAGGCCAAGGTTAAGGTCAACAGTAGCCATAAACATTTCTCAAGACCAATAGGCTGGCAAACTGACAAATATCAAAATTCTTCATAAATATAGACTTCTTAATTATGTGCTAAACCACAGGGCCTATATGGAGAGAAGATGACCCAATGACACAGAAAGAATTCAGAGGTCCAGTGATTATGTACAGTTCACTTTTCATTGCATTTCATTTTCATTGCAGATGTGGTATATATATATATAAAGGCAATTTTCTCAGAGCCCAGATTACATATGCATCCCAATCTATGACAGCATCTTTAGCATGCAACCCTTGACAGAGCTGACAAATACGGTTTTGCCCGTGTAGGTCCAGAAAGCTGTTTTCAACCATGAAAAGTTAATTCCTAGCCGTCATTTTTTTCTTATAACGCGTTGTGTTTCTGGTTTCATGTGTTAAGGACTGATCAATCTACAGGTTATTTAGAGCTCTAACACATCCTGAAGTTTGACTTCTCTGAGTTTTTCAAAATAAAAGTAAATCAGGTTTAAATGTCAGGAGTTCCTGTCGGGACGAAAGCAACACTTGTTACTTTTGTCCCACTGCTTATACTGTTGCATAATGTTAAAAAATATATTATTCTAATTTGATTTAATTTCAACAGTGTTCATACTGCAAAGATATATGACAAAATGCGTTTGCAGTTACATATTAACAAGGTCATAGTCATGTATATTTTCTAAAAACAAATCTATCTTGTTCTGTTGTGTTACTTTTAACCCACCTGTGTGTTACTTTCGTCCCATCTGACAGGGTCAAAAGAAACAATGCGCTACTTATGTTCAAAGTGAAATTATACTGAGGCTGTTTTACATTATTTTGTTCAAAATTCCACCTGGTATTGATAGACCACACTTCTGAGTTACTGACCATAGCAAAAATATATCTCTGTTTTTTTCTGAAAAATAGGACTTTGGCACCTGCTTTCCCCTATATTTTGTTTGGTGACTTTCACACCCATCTCGGAAATTGAAAAAATAAAGCATATGATGAAGAAGTTTACTTTTATGCCTCCAAAACAATATGATTGGGCAGTTTGTCTGTCACTTGAAATGAGTCTCCCATTGATTTAATATTGCCCTCTGTAATTTCAAAGCTGGACTACCACAGATTGTGTTGGATTTAAAGGGGACATATCATGAAAATCTGACTTTTTCCATGTTAAGTGCTATAATCGGGTCTCTAGTGCTTCTACAAGCCTAGAAAATGTGAAAAAGATCAACTCAGTAACTACTGCTGCGTTCCAGGCAACCTGTAACCTGTAAATTACGACTTTCAAAACCACGAGTCACGACTCCGAACTGGGAGTACATCGATCTAGTACGAGTTCACGGGTGGGAAGTCACGGGTTTGACTGCCGTTCCAGTGCACTTTCACAGGTAGAAGGTTGTAAAAACACGGGTTACAGGCTGCCTGGAACGCATAGAGTCGTGAGTCGCAGTTTTGAAGTCGTAATTCACGGGCTCAAAAACCTGCCTGGAACGCAGCATTAGTTTTGGTCAACACAGTCTCCAAGCAAGTTGTGTTATAGTAACAACATTTTTGATTGATTTATTCGTGTTTGCTGAAACGAATTTCCGCTGTTTTTCGTGTCTCTGGAGACGAATGTCTTTTTCATCCTTCCCAGAATGAATTTCTATCAATGACTGTTCGTGTCTGTGGTACGACTTTCTTTATCGTGTCATTTTATATTTTGTTTTCTCATCGTTCTTTACTATTTTTAAATCATTGTCACTTGGGGTTAGGGTTAGATTCGGTGTTTGCATTAGGATGTAATTTTATGCATTGGTTTCTATTGCTTTCGTCCGCTTTTAAAACTATTCTCGTCTGGAGTTGGGGTTTGGGTATGGAAGTCGCAGAAAGTGATTTTAACCCAAACCCCAACAATGGTCAAAAAATGAAAAGCAACGAGAAAACAAAATATAAATATTTTTAATTAAAACTAACAAAAAGCTTTTTTAAAGTTGCGATCTTTTACCTGGCCACATAATGGGGTGCATCCCAAAATGTTTTAAAAAGTACTTAAATCAAGTATGTGCAGTTTTACAAAACAGTGCAGAACTACATGCATAAATCCTGATATACATTATAGGTTGCACTATATCAAAGAAATTTCGAGCACCACAGAATATGATTTTCTATTTAGAAGGTGCTCCTATAGCTTAGTTGGTTGGACTTATCGTGTTAGCTGTGCAAAGGTCAGTGTTACGATTCCTAAAGAACACTGATAACATGTACCTTGGATGCATTGTAAGTTGTTTTGAATTAAAAAAGCTGCTGTCAAATACTTTTGGCTCCTTAACTGACTTTTGTTTCGTGGTTGTTGATCGTAAGAACTGTTCAATCTCAAGGAAAGCATATCCATATTGGTAGCAATTTCATATGAATTTGTACAATGTGAATCATACAAAAATGTATGATTATCGGAAAAAGCAAGAATAAAACTCCACCCCTAACCCCAACAACACTTGGGTGGAAGCAGCTTGTACTAAAATATTTGAATGGGGTAAATTCAAACAATTTAGCCACCTGGTAAAATAGGTTCTGTTTGTATTCCCTTAATATTGTGATATTGACCTGAATGAATGCTATTATCGGAAAAATTATTTTCCTCCTTATTTATATAAAAACATCTAATTATTTGCATTATGATGTTTTTATGTAGCTTTACCAGCCTTGTACTGTATAGTTTTCAATCCTGATAAAAAACAAATTGATGTTCTGTATTAAAGCATTGATTGTGCAGCAGTGATATCATGACAATCCAGGGCAGAACAAATAATTCCAAAAGAACATTATACTTAAACCAAAGCTTATTTTCTAAATACCATGAAGAGAGAAAGACAGACAGATTGAGCACACATCATCTACATTACATCCTCGGTTTAGAGTCTGTTCTGTCTACAAACAGAAAAATCCTATTCAGAGCAAATACTAGATGACGTCTGCTGGCTAACATTGGCAAACCGTTTTCCCTCTGAACAGAATTTGGTATTATGGTTTTCCCTTTCCTCTTGTTTTTCTGTCAATCTTCTATAACAAAAGCCAGCCACAGCAATCTTTAAGACTGCCATGCTGTACTATACATTACAACTCAAATGTTTTTTCCAAACACCAAGATTTATTCTATCAATCAAACAAGAAGCTTGGCTGACATGTTTCCCACAATCTTATTTTTGCATCTAAAGGTCTAAGCTGTGAAGAACTTAAAAAAAATTAAACATTAAGGCAAAACATTTTGGTTCTTCAGTAAAAGATTCTTCAAAGAACCATTTCTTTCTTAACTTTTTATATTCTGAAGAACATTTTACATTTTAGCTGACATTTTTCCTGTGTTTTCGAAGCTTTGATTGTGTTAATCTTAATACTGCTGTTTTCACTGTCCTTAAAACGGGCTGATGTCTTCCTTGTTCTATGAAGTCCCTCCTTCAGAAATACGTATTGAGTTCTGATTGTGTAGCTTGTTTACTGAGTTGTGATTCGACAGTAGCTTATAGCTTAGCTGGCGACGGCCATATTCCTGTGGGCGGAGTTTAGTCAAAAACTCTTATGCCGCGTTCCAGGCAACCTGTAACCCGTGAAAGTGTACTGGAACGGCAGTTAAACCCGTGACTTCCCACCCGTGAACTCGTACTAGATCAATGTAATCTCTGACGTCACATAGCCCGCGAAACCATACAAAACAACAATGGCGGCCCCCACCGAAGCAGTGTTTCTGCAAGTGGTACACGGTGAGAATACACTTTAGGACAATATAACGTTGCAGTCAAATGAATAATAATATAAAATAATAGTAAATAATACGATTATATATTACAATGTTATGTGTCTAAAACAATAAGTATGTAGTGAAAGTATATCGCCGAATGTTAAGGTGACGTAAATTCCTTGCGCTCATGTAGTTTGGCGTGACTTGCCTGGAACGCTACAAAGTCGTGAGTCGTGCTTTGAAGTCGTAATTTACGGGCTCAAAAACCTGCCTGAAACGCAGCATTATATTGACGTCATTCAACCAGGAAGTAAAGGGCTGTAGTCCAAACTGGCCGTTCACTGTAGTCCTTGAAAAGCGAATTCTGTTAAAGAAAATATATCGCTTGACATTGAACTTTGAGCTTTATAATTTGCAGGTATTATTTATGCTCGGCTTTAACACCACATATATATTTTCAATTTTTGCAACCAGAAAAACCAACCTTTAGGATAAACAAATTATTGTTATGCTCAGAATTGTTCTGTATTAATACATTCCAAAGATACACAAACACTAAATAAGGTCACATCAAAAGACAAATTAGATGCTTATTTAGAAATCTTTCTAAACCATTTCATATAAAAAACAGACTGATTGGTTAAGGTATTTGAAACACTCAAAACAAGTCACATAACTGAAACCTTAAGACACTAATCATGCTATGATCAATTTGGTCTGAAAAAAGTAATTGACTCTGTGGTTTCTTGATTGCTCGGAGTTGTGCATGTTCAATTGCTCTTGATTTAAAGCCAAAAGTGCTCTGGTCATTTGTATAATAATCACATTCTCATGTATTCTCTCCGTGAAGCTCTGGCTATCATAATTGCTGTATGACGTTCTTTACAAGATTCAGTCACGAAATGCTGCAGAGGCCACTAACCATGTTGTTTCCTGTCGAAGTCAATGGCCGCAGATCTTTGTAGAAGTCCTTGGCTACAATTAGAGAAGCTGTGTCATTTTACCCCATGTGTGGCACATTTTCCTTATCCCCTCATGGGGGCATGGCCGTGATTAGCCTCATTATTCAAAGTCAATGTGAGCTCTCAGTTGAGAGTCATTTAGTTTAGTGCTTTAGCCATCAGAGTCTATATGTACTCGTTTTATAATGGCCTTGATCTTGTGATGAGGCATGCACATAAAAAAAGCTCAATTTGATCTGATATTAACAGAAGAGAAATTCACAGTCTTACGATACATATAGTTTGAGTATTGACTATAAACGGTACAGATAATTGCTAATGAATTGTCTTATTCATTTCTTGTGGTGTTATGCTATAGTGTGATGATTGTGTCTTCTCAATTAGAATCCTGTAAACCCCGCCAATCAATGTTCTCTTAATAGAGACTCTTAATAGATTCTGCCAACAAACAGGTATTTCTAAATGGCCTTAAAGCCAGGATTAAGCGGATTTGAAGTGAAAATATTTGATAAAAGTATAATACGTGCCAAGAGCATTCAATTGACAGCTTTTCAATTGTACTCTAACGGTTTGTTCACACGGGGCGAAAGCGTTAACGCTTGACGGAAGGCTTGTCTGAAGCGTGGCCAACAGCCAATCACAGTGGCCGCAACCTATGCTCCCGTCTTCCATAGACGTAATTGGCTTGCTTTGCCTAGGTTATTTGCATAAGGTGATCTGATTGGCTGACGCACACGTTACCGCTTGAAAAGTTGAGAAATTTTCAACTTCTGCCGCGAGCAACGGCACTGATGCAGCGCCATCGGATCCACAATTCAGTTCGGCAAGGCATGACGTCACCCATTAAAAGTGAATGGGAAGCGTTAACGCTTACGCCCCGTATGAATGCACCGTTAAGGGGGTCGCACACCGGACACGCAGCTCAGCGCCGCACCATTCTAAAAAAATTCCAACACATTGTTTTCTATGAGTATACGCACACCGGCTCCGACAGGTGGCGCCTGTCCGCGGTGCCCAGCTTTGACTCAGGAAGTTGCCCAAATCCCTGTCACGCCACAGAGCACCACTCACATAGTTTAGCATTAAATCATGTCATATTTGTCACAAATCATTAACAATTAACGTTTGCTGCAAGAAAACGTTTGCTGCCTGTCTGCGCCACCCACCTTTGACTCAGGAAGTTGCGCCACAAAATGCCACTCACATAGTTTAACATTAAATAACATCATATTTGTCACAAATCATTAACGATTAACGTTGGCTGCGAGCAACGGCACTGAAGTGGCGCCGACGGATCCACAATTCAGTTCGGCAACGCACCCATGGGAAGTGAATGGGAAGCGTTAACGCTTACGCCCCGTATCAATGCAGCCTTAAGAAAAACTAAAAAAATGAGTATACACATTACAATGTGTATACTCATAGAAAACACATAGTTTTCTATGAGTATACGCACACCAGCGCCGACAGGTGGCGCCTGTCCCCAGCGCCCAGCTTTGACTTAGGAAGTTGCTCAAATCCCTGTTGCGTCACAGAGCGCCACTCACATAGTTTAACATTAAATAACATCATATTTGTCACAAATCATTAACGATTAACGTTGGCTGCTAACGTATATTTTGCATTTTGAAGTAGACACTATCTGACAAAGCTGGAGCTATTTAATGTAAGTTGTCCTAGACGCGAATCGTTGCGGACCTGTGCGTCCGGTGTGCGACCCTCTTTAAAATTGGTTTTACTGAAAGTTTAACATTGTTAATGTAAATAACAGCAACATCTTTGTCGATCCGCTGCATTTATCATCATACATTTACAAGCTTTGACTTGTATTTAACCAGACTGTACAATATAGCACAGATCCATAACTGTCTCTGTGCAGTTGTGCTGGACGTCAATGCCTACACGGGTCATTTTTAAACATACCACTTTCTGCACCTGCTCTGTAGTAATGAGTCAGTATATCTCCTCTCTAATTGCCCCAAATGCATATCATAAAGCTTTGCTGTAAAATTCAGACTTCCAAAGCCAGCCAGTAAAAAGGAAACAATTATGCAATAGTGCCATTCCTGAGCAGACCTTAACGAGAATCCATAAATTACATACAGGGGGTTCCATTGCAGAAGTGCAAACATGTATTTTCCCTTTACAAAAACGTTTCTGTCGTTCTTTGCATGCATCTCTTTAAATTAACCATTTGCCCTTTTTAATGAAGGCTTATGGTAGAAGAGCTGAAGATTGTGGTGTTAAAGTGGGATTAACCTTACTGTTGTGGTATACAGGCAGCAGTGTTTGTAATCCATCACAGTTCATATCAAAGTGACAGTAAGGCTATCAGAAAGCTCCACAATGGCAGTAAAGCTCCGCCCTATTTTGCCCCAGCAACACCACAGCCCAGATGTGCTTTTATGAGAATGTCCGGCCAGCCAGACTCACCCGCTTTTTAATTAAGCAGAGCCTGCCCTTGCAAGATGAGGAGTCACAGAAATTATGACTGTGAAACACAAACCACAGCTCAGTGTTCCCATATATATATACAAACACTGCATAGTGGCAGAATAGGGGTCTTTCCTAATACATTTTATGACTTCTCACAGATTTACCAAATGGGTGTGTATGTGTGTAATGACTCTTGATATCGTACATAAGGATACCGTTGTGTCAAAAGGTTCTGTCACATTTATTGAAACATTAAGATATTAAAGGGTGTTGTGTGTGTGACCCTCGATCCGTCCCAGAGGTGTGTCATATGTGTGTGTGTGTGCGTGCGTGGGTAAGTGCGTGTGTGATGATGATGTTTTTAGGGGTAACCAGGTGTGAAAGAGCAGAACTGTTTTCTACCTGATATTTTGGATATAATAAGAACACTTATACCATGTGTCTGTTGAATGCTGTATTCTGATTGGCTGAGAAATGTTACGTGGGTATGCATTAATTACTGATAACCGCACACCGTTTCAAGTTGTGCCGCCTTGCACCTTGGGTGTGCATTATTTTCTTATAATTCAAAGGCCCGTCGTCAATTATTCCTTACATAATGCACACCCGCGTTGTTACGACACTCCGCCTTGGGTGTGCATTATTTTCTTATTATTCAATGGCCTGTCGTCAATTATTCCTTTACGTAAATGTAAACAATTGGTGATTAGGGCTGGGCAAAAAAAAATATTTTTCGATTAATCGATTTTTTTTTTTTTTACGTGGTCGGTTCAAAATCGATTCTCAAAGAGCAGAATCGATTTTTTTCTTTCATATTTATTTCCGCAAACATTGAACATAAGATTAACGTTAATCTAATTACTAGTGTTCTTCACTAGATGTCACCCTCTTTTTTGCCTTGCGCAATGTTACCAAGGAGTGAGCGACGAGCCTGTCATTCATTTATTCAGTGCTTAAAATGGCGGTTTCAGGTGCTTCATCGACGTTGATGCCACCTTCAAATAAAAAGTCAAAGGACTGGAAGCATTTTAGATTTCGCAAGCAAGACGACGACGATAGTGTTGTAAACTGCTGTTCACTGTTCTTTTTTTTAAATATAGTATTTGTATTAAATCTATATTCATTGAGTTGAATCGAGAATTGAGTATAAAAACGACCCAAGAACCTGAATTGAAAATTGAATCGAGAATCCAAATCGAATTGATTTCATAGCTTGTGAATCGAAATCGAATCGATCTGGAACATCTGAATCGATACCCAGCACTATTGGTGATCATGTGTATCATCCGTATATTGGATCACTGTATAAAGGTAGCCCATACCTGATATAAATAGTAATGAAACAACAAAAGACAGTGAAATCATTTGCTCATACAGAGCCTGTGCAGTGTTTTATTTTCATTACAACAAATAAAAAAACTTTGAAAACAAAAGAAGTTATAGTTTTTACTGTGCTCACACAGAATAGTGTTTTAGCTAACAATGGCATTGCATGTTTTAGGGCTGCATGTCATCATTCACTGAACGCTGTGATAATCACAATACATGAGCAAAGCTGCTGGATTTCACCTGGACTCTACATGAGGTTTGTGGTTGCAGAGTGCAGTAGTGGCCTGACTTTTATTGATCCGTGTCTGTTGTTGATTTTGGAGTGAAAAAACAGTGTAGGGAAGAGGTGAAAATGGCTTGAGAGGTCTTGCAACACAAACATATTTAAACACATCCACATCCCTCGGCTCTCTCTATAGCCAGGCCAAGTTAAGGTAATAAAACATGATTAATGGCCTCTCTCTCTCTCTCTCTCTCTCTCTCTCTCTCTCTCTCTCTCTCTACCCTAAGTCATGACATTGCTTATATTACCCTAGTAAAAAAAGCTAAATCTTAAAAATGTAACTTTTAGTTTTTATTTATTTGATTTTATCGTTAAAATTAAGGTAAAGCGCCACATTAAATCTGTCATCATTTACTCACTCATAAATTTCTTTGTTCTGATGAACGCGAATGAAGATATTTTGAGAACCGATCATGAGCCCCCTTCACTTCCATAGTAGGAAAAAAGAATACTATGGAAGTAAATGGGGCTCATGGTCGGTTTGGTACGTATTTATGAAAATGTTCTCAAATGTCAAAATTCAACTTTGACTCTAAAATACCTTTTATACATTTTCTGCTTGCATTAGGGGGAAATTTTAACTAATTCATTTTTTTTACATTTGAGGAAATTTGTATTTCCAGAATGTGCTGCTACTATGCTAGGGTGTTGCTACACAGTTGCCAAAAAGTTTCCTATGTGAAATCTGATTGAGTCTGATTTCAATGAACTCTGTTACAGCATGCCAACATTTGTATAAGTCTGAGATCATCTAATGGAGCAGCATACTTGAATTGGAGAGGATATGTTTGACCTTTTCTCGCTCTGTCCCTGCGTCTCCACTGCCCTCATACATGACTGCCCTCTAGCTGCAGGACAACACCCACTTCTCTTTATATTACTCTATATGTCATTCATGTACTTACATTTTCTGCCCATTACTATTACCATTACTAAGCCTAACCCTTAGTATTAAATGTTGGTGCATACAGAAATTAATGTTTCTTGAAATCATGCATTTTGTTAATCATAGATCCAATTAATTGAAGATTTTTTTAAATGTAAAAGTCTAATAACATTTGTAGTTTCTAGTATAGTAATAGGACATTCCGAAAACGCATACACGTTATTATTATTGACTCCCAAAGCACAACATCAAGTCCATAGACATTTTTGTCTTACTTCAGAGATAAACACTTCCCCAGGACATGAGCAAAGACAGGCATATATGTGTGTGTGTGTTTTTGTCTCCCTGCATTATCTATTGTGTTGTGCTACTCACTACAGAGGTGTCAGCTAAGCCTTCCTGTTTTACACAATGAGTGTGACAAGCACAATTTTCTCAGCGCCCCCAATAATGAATTAGAACAACCTCTGAATGAGATGTTTATCTTAAATTCGTGATCCCATTTTCAAACTTTAGTTAGTGTGTAAGGTTGCTGTTAGAGCATAAATAATATCTGCAAAATGATAAAGCTCAAAGTTCATGCCAGGCGATATATTTTCTTTAACAGAATTTGCTTTTCAAGGACTACAAAGACTAAGTAACCGTAACCCTGACCCTAAACTAACTTGTCCTCAAAGTTGATGTGTTAGAAGCTGAAAAATGGGCAATCGTAAGGTTCTGGGTGACTTTGACAAGAGCCAAATTGGGATGGCTAGACAACTGGGTCAGAGCATCTCCAAAACTGCAGCTCTTGTTGGGTGTTGTCACGACAGGGTTGGAGAGACAGGACGCAAACGCAGAGTTCGAACCAATAAATAACATTTAATAATAAAACTGGAAACAAAACACGAGGAGTAAAATAACAGGCATGTAAGTAACACAGGAACATCCAACGTGAACAGGAACAGACATGGAAGTAATGACAATGACAATCTACTGGCAACCGGTGTGACAGAAACAAGGCATATAAATACAAAGACAATTAAACATAAGACAGGTGTGGTGTATTGGCTTAATGAGTCAATGAGAGTCCAGGTGAGACGGATCAGTGCAATACACAAAACATGACACGGACTAGCCGTGACAGGTGTTCCCTGTCTGCAGTGGTCAGTACCTATCAAAAGTGGTCCAAGAAAGGAAAGCGATGAACGGTCATGGGTGGCCAAGGCTCGTTGATGCACGTGGGGAGCGAAGGCTGGCCCGTGTGGTCCGATCCAGCAGATGAGCTATACTGTAGCTGAAATTGTTGAAAAAGTGAATGCTGGTTTTGATAGTAAGGTCTAGTGGAGTCCATGCCTCGACGGGTCAGGTGTTTTGGTGGCAAAAGGGGGACATACACAATATTTGGCAGGTGGTCATAATTTGATGGCTGATCGGTGTATAGCGCTCTATGCGCAATCCAGTCATTTACATAGATGAGTAGACTAGTCTCAAATATATATGTATGTATGATACAAATTAATGCTTTTTTCCTTTGTCCATTGTTTGATTAACATTTGAAACAGACAGAATAGGAGTACAGTAAGTGCACGGATCCAAAATACTGCTTACATTCATTTAAAACAGTGTGTTTACGAGGAAAATCAGAGCATTTTTTGTTTCAGTTTATGTCAGTTCAAGGGCAAGAAAACATGAGCTCAGTGAGCACTCTGAAGCCTTGAGATGCCGCATTACGGCCAAGCACGTTAGACTGCCACAAACAGGGTGTGAGTAAATCTGTTTTGCGTATTCTTGTGCTTAAATATTTTAATTGGCAATAACTGAAAGCATGTGAAATGATCGCTTGTGCCCGCTCTCGTCTTTGAACTTAAAACTCGAGAAAGAAGATTCACCTTACTTGTGATTGGGTATATGTTACTTCACTCAAATCTAAGTAACAAACAAAAAACATGGGTGGTAATAGTGGCGGCAAGTTAATGGCTAGAATGAATACAGCTAAAGCCAAAAAAAATAAGCGCTGTTTTAATCCTAATCCTACCCCCCAACGTAACCCTAAACCCAGCGAGATTTGGCCGTAGCTGTATCACCTCTAGCCATAACCCAAGTTGAAAAGTGCGGGGGACAGAATCATCTTTATTTCAAAGTGGCCACGTTTTTTAACGCCCATGATGTGGTTACACACGCCTTGCATTTTCGAGTGTTCAGATTTGTTTTCGGACTTTATGGGAACTAAGATGACAAGGATCTAGAATGCCCGTGCTGTATCGGTACCAAGTTCAACTGCTAGCTGTCAGTAGCACATACAGTGCTTATAAGGTTGTACATTATTATATGTATATATTATCCTTATGTTGCGTTTACACCAGCCACGGTAGAGGCGGCAAAAACCTGCTATTCGCGCGTAGTTGGACACTTGAACATTTGAGTTTACTCATTTGATTCGCGCGTGAAAGCCGCGTATGAAATTCTAGTCATTTGAGACATTCACGCGGAAATCCACGTCATGGGAGGGGCTTCTGTGACTCAGCTGAGACTCCGCTCGCTTCCTGTAATCACGTCATTACTACAGCAAGGTCCTGATTGGTACAGATTTTTCAACTCGCACGCTTCCCGCTGCAACGTTTAATGCGCGCTTCGTGCCGCAGGATGCCTAATCGCGTCTTTGCATTGACTTAACATGTAAATCACCTGCGCTTGCCGCCTCTACTGCGGCTGGTGTAAACGCAGCTTAAGACCTACTACCTTTCACTATGGGGGCGTGAAACATCCAAGCTTTTACGCCCGCGGACGCCACGTTTTCAATTGATTCCAATGGAAATTCGCCGTTTTCAAATAAGCCGGCCCTGGCATTTTTTTCGCGCTCGGCACTGAGCTTCGAGAGTTGAAAGAGATTAAACTTTGAGTGAAAAGCTCCGCTCGTCAATGTCAGTTCTCACACGCCCGTCCAATCACAATTGAGGAGGGGCGGGACAAGTATCAAAACAACCAACCGGCTCACAGCTCAAGTATCACAGCTACCAAAGTGCTCGGCTGAAGAAACAGCTGAAATTCGGCGTCCTCCAGGCATTTTCAGTCGCGTTTAAAAGTTTTGGTGTGCACAACCCCTAACCCTACACCAGAAAACACTTCTTACTATGGTATGAAATAAAAAAACATTCCTGTTGCAAACACATTTTTTCCTTTACACAAAAACACACATGCAGGTAAGAGCAGGGGTGGACTAGCCTTTTGGAGCACCGGGACATTTCCTGGTGGCCTGGCGGTGGTTCTGGCCAGCCTGCTGTGCAGTCAGCTCAGGTTGACGTGATAGGCTGCTGAATGACGAACTTCTCAAATTTATGAATCAGGCAATCACAGTGCTGACAATTGTACAAATATTCAACACAAACGCAAAGGGGGAGCAGAGAGAGAAAGCAAACGGATAAAAAAGTAAAGCCCTGGTCACAGACTCAACGAAATGCTGCAAAATCACAGAAATATTCACCAGTAAGGGAGCAGGTCAGTCAAGTTACCAATAAAAGCAAGCATCTATATATTGCTGTTGCATGTTTTAAAGTCAGGTGTTGGCGTGCCGTGTTGCTCTGTGTACAGTCCTTACCAGGAAAACCCCTATAATGCCGCTCCGAACGCATCAGGCAGATCATTAATTTGCATTTTCAATAAGTCCTTCTGTTTTTATGCAAACCACAGCAAAACACCAAGGCTTACCTATAGACATACTGCATCTTATTATTAAGGTACTATATACTTTTATTATTAAGAAAAATGTGAACACTTTAGATGTCAGGAGTAGTTTGCTGGACTGTGTTATAGCTATATAACTAAAGAAATGGCGTTAGCTAGTGTTGTAAAATATTGATTGATATTTTACGCACATGTACGTCTGACTGCAGGTGAAGTTTTATGAGATGTTCGCTTAGTTCAATACATCAGTCATACAGCAGTGAGTAGTAAAAGTGAACTGCGTGTGTGTAGTCTATTTGCAGCTGCTGGTATAAAAAAGATATAAAGCAGAACCCCCCCTTTTCCTTTTGTGAGAAACGTAAGTGTTCAATTTAGGGTCTGTCTTATGTATCTGGAAACACAAATACACACACAAAATAAAGGGAAGATTCACAAAAATATCAATTATAATCACTGACGGCATATCATGTAAATTTCTACTTTGTGAATAGTATATACTGTAGGTGACATCAACAGAACAACAATTACCCATGCAAGTCTGTATTGGTTTTATTAATCTTTTACTTTTAAGCAACAACACTGAAAAAATGATTAATTAAATTTACTCAACTTTTTTAAGGTAAGTGGTTGCAATCAATTTATTTAAGCTACATTTAAACAAAATAATTAGTAAAAAACTTTTCTTTAAATATAACTTAAATAAATTGATTGCAAACACTTACCTTAAAAAAATTGAGTAAATTGAATGAATCTTTTTTCCAGTGAATGTTATGTTGGCTGAACAAATAATTTTTAAGTAAAGCTGACAAGACACACTTTTTTGTTGAATGAACTAGATTAAATTAAGTTCAAATTGTTAAATAGATTTTTTTTAAAGTAATCACAACATGAAAGGGTTAAGTAAAATTGGCAAATGTGAAAGTTCATTATTTTGAGTGTATGTAAAAATTGTGTTGAGGTGTAACAAAGCTTACATAATAACATGGTGGCATTATGCATTTAACTGTTTTTAAATTATTTATTGGCTAAATGATTTCAATTTTTGCAGATCTGTGCTATAGTTACAGGAAGAGCTAATTCGTAACAGCTTTGGTGCTTTCGCTGTACTTCTATAGATTGTCATTATTGGACATTTGTTGTGTTAATATATATTTATTTATTTTACTTTAAATGTGTACTCAGCTCCTGAATAATAGGCATTTATCCTGAAGCAGTCCACTGTTTCCTTCTCAATAACATTGTGCCGTAGTTAAACCAAATCTACACCTTTGGGTATGCAACATTTCAGTTTCTTTCTCATTGTCTCTCTATATCTAACTGTTTTGCCTCCCAATTTGTTGTTTCTGCTTAGCTCCATATTAAGGTCAAATGTCACATCAATCTCTTTTCTTTCTCTTTTCTTTTTCTGTTCTTCTTCAGCTGTAAGAGCACTAGGGCCTGTTTGGACGGCAGAGGTTATACATTTGAGAAAAATAGCCAGACTCAATCTGTTTAGCACACTTCTTTCTGACCTGGTGACACATCAGACTATCTGCTCACACCTAATGGGAGTAACTTGGCTGCTAAAATGGAACTGAGGGACTCCTTAAACCCAATGCAGAATCCAGAGCCATCCCTCTGGTATTGGACACTAGAAATGTTTGTGATAGTGGAGAAAGAGAGAGAAAATGAGCATGACATAAAAAAGAAATAAGAGCGATTTGAGGTCACCCCAAAATGGGTGTACCATACTGTGATACTGCACGCTTTTAGCGCAGACAGCTTTGCTTATATAGGATTGCAAAATGCAGTTTTTATGATAGTTAGTGTGTTTGAAAAGAATCGTGTTGAGGCCAAACATGGGCCAAAAGACAGATTTGATATCGTGTTCCAAAGACAGAGCTGAAAAAGCATTTCCAAAGAGTTTCTGTTTCAAAGAGGATCTCCACAGTCTTTAGTGACATTTGTCACTTTTGCTGGGTAATATATCAACAAAAGAGAAGCGTAACTCTTACTAGAGAACTGTGTCCACTCACCTTCCGGTCATTTTCTGACATCCTGCCTCACTTCACCGTTCTCAATCCCTCCATCTTTGTCTCTTTGACAAGTAACTAGACACCCTAAATTCCCCTTTCCTAGTAGTATCAGGTTAACCAAAGTTAATACCCCTTGAAATTTCACACTGTATGGCAGATGTTCTCAATGTTTAAAATTATTTCAGCTATTTATGACATAATTGGAAAACTGTAAAACCAAACAAGAAACAATAATAGTTTTCAGAAATGTAGCTGTAAAAATAATTTTATGGATCTCTAACTTCTGGAGAATATTTGGTCATTTTAAAGAAGTTATTATGTGTTTTTTATGCGTTTAATTTTAATATTATACATGCATGTCATGTATAATTTTAAAGGGTGTTACTAATTCATGTAATGAATTTTTGTAATTTAGTTATGATCGTTCAAAAAATTTGTTATGAAAATTTGTCAAAATGACTAAATTAATGTTTTTATATATACACTGTAAAAAATGTCTGTAGAAATTACAGTATTAATGAGTATTACTGGCAACTAGCTGCCAGTAACTCGCTGTAGATTTTACATTTATGTTATTTACTGGCAACATTTTGTTCAAAGTTAAATGAACATGAAACATTTTTTGACTTTATCTTCTACAGTAAGTTACTGGCAACCAGCTGCAAAATTACAGCAATTTTTTAGAGTGTATTTGTCAGTGATTTTTTTAGAGTCTGGGATAGAGGATTGTATATCATGTACCAGAAATATTTTCAATAAATTTCAATAAATTATGTATTTATAATATTTAAGTTTTACCCCCAAAATTAAATAATTTAATAACTTTTTTCACCCTTGTTTTTCTGTTTACCTTAAGCATCTTTGGTGGCTTTCTGTGTGTCTGTGTAACTGTTTACTTCTATGATTAACAGTCTACATGCTGCTGAAAATGGGTTTTAACAATAATGGCAATCAGTAGCAGTGTTGGGGGTAACGCATTACAAGTAACGTGCATTACGTAATAATATTACTTTTCTGAAGTAACAAGTAAAGTAACGCATTACTTTTTAAGTGCACACATTAATATTTGAGTTACTTTTTCAAAAAAGTAATGCAAGTTACTTTTTTAATGTAATTAATTTGATTAAAAAAAAATTTACTGAATTAAACTTAACATAGTCACATTATGCACTCTATGCGTACACGCCTGTGTGGAAACAATTTGAGTCAGAAACTGAGATGGCAGGCCAGAGCTCGACATTTTTAAATATGCAATTTCTGAATGCAAAACTTTTCAGTCATAAAAAACACATGCAAGGCTTAAAGAGATCAAGCATCAGCAAAGAAAAAGTAACGCAAAAGTAACTAAAAAGTAATGTAAGCATTACTTTCCATGAAAAGTAACTAAATAACGAAATTAGTTACTTTTTAGGGGGGTAACTTAATTATGTACTGCATTACTTTTAAAAGTAACTTTCCCCAACACTGATCACTAGTGTTAGCAGAGATTGTTTTCCTTTGGTGTGTGCGTAATAGCGCAATATTACTACTCTTACTATTTAGGTTTGCACCATAATACACTTTCCAACTATTTGCAAAGATTATCGACACTATACCCATAGTAACACATGTGTTTATTTCAACATCACAACATTTGTCTGATATTGCAAGCTTACCATTATTACAACCCTTTTGTGATTGTAAACAACTATTCCTTCAGAGCCACTCGCTCCTCAGACTGGGCGGAGCCAATGATATGATGATGTGAAAGTAATGTTTGGCTGTGTTTACACTGCTGTAATAAATCAGATAAATCAGAACTGAACAATTTTTTGGCATCTAATCTGAGCCACTTCCAAATGTGGTTTTAAATTAGAAGCAAATCCCACATGTGGACATCTGACTTCTGTGTAAACACATATATCCATTTACCAATGACACTGACAGCACAAAATAAAGAGCCTTAAAGCCAAATAACACAATATTAACATAAAATATAACATCAAGACACATTCTCACACAGGAATGGCTTTTCTTAACATAAACATAAAAACTTGTCAAAAAGCTTGTTTGGTGGACAATTTGTATGTTGTATGGTATATGAATCCCACTCCATTTTTGTCATCTGTGCTCAAACACATGCAGTTGTTGTGTGACCGTCCTTACGGTTTACTGACTTTCATAAAGATTAACCCTTTTGTCTATGAGTATTAAATTCCATTACTGAAACACTGGTATGTGTTATTAATGTGTTAAACGATAATGCCCTGATGCAGAACAAGCTGGGAAATTAGCGCAGATAACACAAAAGAAAGGAGTTATAGTATCTATACTAATAGTAGGTTTAAGTAAGGGCAAATTGTACGGTGCAAACCACCATTTAAAAGAATTTAAAACTTGCTTTCACTTTGCAGTTGATGATTCATTTATATGTTTCTGTTAGTGGCTGAAACATTTTTGTAGTACACTATGAGTTTTTGGGTGTCTTTCGAGACGGATTTAAATCTGATCGCTCAAGCCACTTCAGTAGGTGGTCTGGGAAAGATGAAACTGGTCAAGTGTAAATACATCTGGTTGATGAAACCACATCTTTCAGCACATAACTCCTCCCAAACGTAAGCACATCACCCAGAAGATAGCCGTCAAAGAGGCAAACAAACAAAGACGACACGCTCGTTGCTTTATGGAGCGATGACAGCGGATAAAAAAGCTTCCTAGAATCAATAAAAGAGTCTAATGACAAACTCAAATGATATTAAACAAAGAAATAAAACTTTAAGAGAGAGTTTTGTGAATGTTTTTTTCCCGTCATTGACCTGCATTAAATTACCGCGCTGTCACTGTCCTGCTGCTCTGTACTGCGAGCTTCAGCTCATGCTGAGCAAGGAGACGCACGTCCCCTGCCCAACATACAGTACAACATACAGTAAGTGCTGCCTTTTGTTGAATAAACGTCATCTTAAGTTTTTTAAGGCGGAGTAATAAATAGTGTATTTGCATTTTGGGCGGGGGTAAAAGATCGGATTCATATCCGTTTTGCCAAGACGCATTTATGTGGCCAAATGTAAATGGAACAGTTTTAACAAATCAGATAGCTATCCGATCAGAGAAAACACATGAAGTGACCAGGCGTAAAAAGGCCCTGTAACTTCTAAGCTTGTGCATCAATCAGAGCAGCCCAGGACATCAGTTTTAATGACTGGCAGCCGATAAATGATCAACCTGGCTAGAGGGATGACAGCGAGAGCACAGAGAGAGGCCATTTGTCAATATTAGGGCTATGCAAAAAATCGCCTGCCTAACTTCTCTGTGAACTACGGCCATAGGCGGAGTTTCATTTTTGTGCCTGGGGGGCACCTACCGGCAGACCACGAGTTAAAATTTTTTATAGGGGCTATTAATAGGCCTATTTCATATATATATACATACATTCTACTGTACATTTAAAATACATTTACAACAAACGAGGACTGCTGTAAAATCAATAGCATTAAAAACATATCTTACTTAATGCAGAAGAAGCCGCCTCTTTTTCCGAGTTGCATGTCCACAATATTCTCTTCTGATAAATTTGCAGTCAAGTCGTTCTTTATGCAGTAGGGAAAGATTCGAGAATCTGTCCTGAGCCATTGCAGATCGGAGCCAGTTTCTGCTTTGATGGCTGTGTGACAGCTGTGCTGTGCAGCAACAGATCCCGATGCACCAGCCTGTTTTTAGCTCTCCCACATCTTCATCCCTTATGAAAATTAACCATCGTTTTACTACAGTTAAAACCAAAAAACATGGTTACTGTAGTAAAACCATGGTAACCACAAAATAACCATGGTTTTGACAACCATGGTTTTCAAAAACCATAGTTAAACATGGTTAGTGTAGTAAAACCATGGTTTTGCTGATAGTAAACAATACATAAACAAAAAAACATGGTTACTTACTACACGTTTACCACAATAAAACCATGGTTAATTTTCGTAAGGGATACTATTGAATGTACCTGTGACGAAGCGTGTTTCGTCAGCTTCTCTGATTCCGAGCTCAGTTCCGAGCTCCCACTTTCGTAAATAGTTCGTCTGCGTCTGATCTTGCAATATTTGAAGAGAAGTGGCGACAGCAAAAACAAAAAAACAAATCGCGTGAAATTGAGTACTCCATCCATGGGAACTTGTGAAAGTAAAGTGTAGAGAAGGCACGATTAACATTTCCGATGAGGCGCTTAGGGAAAGAAGAAAGTATGGGCTGCCTAGCCCGAGGCCAGCCTATCCAGATCCAGATGCGGCAGGTTGAACTTGAGCGGGTAACTCCGATGACACGGTGGCGGCGCTGCTGGATCTCAGGCCAGCTTCGTTGTTCTCAGATGCGGCCTCGATTGCTGTGTCTGTAGCAGCAGTGGAATTAGTTGAAGCTTCAGAGTTAGAAAACTCCACACTTTTACTAGTGGGTTTATTAAAAAAACGATGAATGTCCATTTTGTTTATTTAGCATGTAGACAAAGCGGGAACAGAACGGGAAGAGAGTCTACTCACGTAAGTTAACGCGATACTTTGAGATCTGCCAATCACGTGAAAATTAGCTTTTTCAATACAGTAATTAAAAATAATTTAGCATTAACTTACTCATTATTCCTTCATAAAATATAGAAGATAAGACAAATAAAATGAGAAAATATTAATTCTGTATTTTTTTAATTTATTTTTTCAAAGCAAAGGCAGGCATTAATTGGCCCCGTCTGGGGGGGCATTGCCCCCCCCTGCCCCCCCCCCCCAAACTCCGCCCATGACTACGGCTCTGTATAGTAAATGCTGCTCAATCTGAAAGCAGCTGATGGCGATTTACTTCTAATCACGGAACCGGCTGTACTGATGAAACACGCATGAGAATCGCAGACGATTTTTTTGCACAGCCCTACTCAACATGCGTTTTTATGTGATCTTGCGTTTACGTGTCCTCGCTCTACGTCATCATCAACCGTCAAAGTCTAGTTCCAATACTCAAGACTTGTGCGTTCCTAACCTGCTTGAAGTCTTATAAGATATAGCGACAAAAAGATGGGTGAGGAAGGAGTTGCTACTCATAACTATATTTTAACGTGTTCATAATAACAATAGCCAAAATATGCTTTTTTTAAAGAAACGGCAAAGTAGCAGAAATCCCGCATATAGGAAATGTTTATGTGTCACAAAATGTTGGCATGTCTGATATCAAACATGGAATAAAAATAATTTGGGGTAAATCTTATGCGAATTCTTTGGTCTTATAAATGTATTAATTTTGTCTATTATGCACATTTAGTCTTTTATTTGTAATCGTTTTAGCTTAGGTAACAAGAGAAGGCTGGTAAAAGTAGACTTTTTCTTGTAAACATTTTAATAAAGGAATAGACACACGGAATTATGTGTTTTGCTCAAATTTACATTGTTTAAATGGCACAGCATAATCTTAAGGCATTTGCAACATTATGCCTGGATATTTTTATTTACGTATTTAAAAATGACAAAACGCAGCAATATATGCAATAAAACTTGTTGATAAATATTGTAAATAATGGTATGTTTATCATGTAATGAATGCTGCGATGTTGAATTTAGTTCAAATATGCTGAGAAGCCAACAGGACAGAACAAGCACATCTCAATTCTCAAAAAGATGCTTTCTCTGTCATCGCGATCTTCTAAGTTCGTTCTTCCAGGTTGCCTGGCAAATCCGATCTCCATGAGGTGTTTTTTTGTGTTTTTGGAATTGAGGAACGGGCAATAATATACAACAGAAAATGGTACCTAAATAGCACATATTGGGACCTTCTTAAAATGTACTGTCCCAGTGACAACTTTTGTACATTTTTCTGAGCGTTTAGGAGAGAAGGAATGGAGGGCTTGAAGCACTATAAATGCATACTTTTCACAGTATTTCAGCTGACTATGTCCGCAATATCTTATCATTGTACAGTAGTTGACGGTCCCTGTCTGTATTAAAATGTATGCAATGTGTGATTCTGTTTGCTTCAGGTGATGGACAACATCGGCAATGTGAAGTTCTCTTTGGATGGAGCTCTGGAGGTCAGCGGTAGCTGGCTTAAATACGTGCGCACAGCAACTTCCAACCAAGAGCACAACCTGACTGTGTGCCATATAAGTGAAGATCAGGTGAGCACATTCTGTCACACAATTTATAAAAGAAGTGCAACCATCTAACAAATCTAATCAACTAGTCAGCTTATCCCCCACTTTGAGACTAACCCCCCCAAAAACCGTCCCTCATACAGTGCCCTTCACTACTATTGGCACCCTTTTAAATTTTAAGTACACCTGGGTGAACACCTAGGAACAGGTAATTGTTCAACCATGACTTCACGTGGTATAAATATGAGGTAACACAAAGGACAAACTCCCTTAGTCATTCATCACGATGGGAAAGACCAAAGAACCTAGTTGCCATCTGCAGCAAACGTTTGTTGAGCTTCACATACTGGGAAGTGGCTATAAGAAAATAGCAAAAACACTGAAAATGCCAATTTCCACCATCAGGGCAATAATTAGTGTTATGATTCTGCCTTGGAAGAGAGGATGTGTGCCTATCGATGGTTAGGGTGGACAAAAAATCCCAAAGAATAACAACTGTAGATCTGCAGAAGTTAGTTCAGTCAGAAAGTCTCTAAAACTACAATCCAACGTCACCTACATCACCACAAATTGTCTGGAAGGGTTTCAAGAAAAAAGACTCTACTCTCATCCAGAAACAAACTCAAGTCCCTTCAGTTTGCCAGACACTAATAGATCTTCATATGGGATCGGGTTCTGTGGTCAAACCAAAATGGAGCTTTTGACAATAAATACCAGAGGTGGATTTGGCATACACAAAGAGGTATCCATATGGAAAAGAACCCCATGCCCACAGTTAAATATGGTGGTGGGGGTCTTTAATGTTTTGGGGCTGTTTTTCTGTCCATTTTGTTAGGATACATGCTAATCCTAACAAGACAATGATCCAAATCATACATCAAAATGTTGCCATCCCAGTCCCCTTAATCCCATACCTTTGGGGTGAACTAAAGAGGAGTTGCTATTTTTTTTCAATGAGAGTATAGTTTTGTGTTTTTTGCTATAGCAAAATATTTGGCCATCCCAGTCCCCTGACTTGAATCCCATTAAAAAAAACTTGTGTGCACTTTGAAGCAAAACAAAGGGCACTGATGTATTTTTAAGATATGTCAGAGCAAGTTGTTTTTAGTTTGGACAGCTCCCATACTGAAAAATCCACCAAAGACCAGCATAAGCTGGTAGCTGGTTTTAGCTGGTTTAAGGTGGCGGTAGCTGGTCTAAGATGATCCTTTCAGCCTGGCAAAGCTGGTCAAGCTGGTGGGTCAGCTGGTCTTCCAGCATGACCAGCTAAGTCCAGCTAGACTAGCTTAAAAAGTGACCAAAACACAGCTAGACCAGCTTGCTACACCAGCAATACCAGCTAAAACCAGCTCTCAGATCTCATTCAAACATAAATAAAAACATTAGAGCATGATACAATCGGTCATAAGAGCCAATAGCGTTTCACATTCCAAGGTGACCTAATTATGCATCTGTCACAAGACACATGCTATTTCACAATCAAAGATGACGTATCGCTAGTTTTTGAACGAGTGTACACCCGTTCTGAGATTTACAGCAAATGGAGATAGTTTTTGCATTCGTTGATCATATAAATAAATAGTTTAATCTCTGTACACTTGGAATATTTGTACTTTATTCAAAAAAAATTACTGTTTGCATGCTAAGTTTTATATTATAAAATAAATATGTTACATTAAATGCCTGTAGTGTAATGTGCAATATAAATACAATTAATCCTGGTGGTTTAACTTGAAAATCATGTTGCAATACACACCATCATTGTAAAATGATACCCCAACATATAATTTTATGATTACCATATAGGCGATATATCACCTGCTACCAGCAGAGAGTTGCTAATTTAACAAATGAAGAGTTTCGTTGCAAAACGAGATAACCACCGTTTTTTTTTTTTTTGTTCAGAAATCTCGTTTTTTTGGTTGTGCATTCCAATTAATTTCAATGCAACTGCAGTTGGTTTGTTTTGATTTAAACCTTCATAACTTAAAAAATATAGCTAAGTAGCACCATAAAACCAAATAATAACATGATAACATAATAATCAACATGTTTTGACAAAAATGTTAAAAAATGGTTTTATCTCGTTTTGCAACGAAACTCTTCAAATGTAACCCGTAAATTTGTTTGAATGTCTAATTCAGAGCTAGAGAAAGTATAAATGTTGATTTTGGTCAAATTCAATGATTTTAAGGTATGTGTGGATGGATGCTGTGATTTTGTTTTTGAACCTTCAAAACTCTTTAACTCGATTTTTCTCATAATTTACATTGCTGACTCTTTCAACATCAAACAGGTGTAGCTCTGTTATTTATTTGTCAGATTACAAAAAAATGTTTTTAATTTAAAAAAATATATGTCAAAATAGAAATAAGTCATTTTTTGAACATTTGCTCACTCCATCTCAATTTGCCAACATGGGTTACAAAGTTCTTATTTGGGGGAATAGACAAACGATTTGAGGGTCATATGGCTTGCGGATAGGTTGTCAGGTTTTTAGAGAATTTTGTTTAGGCAATAATATATGAGAGGCTGCAGTATTTTGTGAATATAGTCTCCTATAAAGGCCAACGCAGCAGACCAGTCAGCTTTTAGGTGGTCGATCTGTTGCTGTCTGTGAAATATAAAAGAACCTTTAATATGATTTCCGAATAGTGCATTATTTTTCTACAACAATTAATATTGAATACAATTTTTTTGTGTTTACATGCTGGGTAAAGACAAGCATGAATTTGTATTAATTTGGTTTATGAGAGTTAGGTGCTGTTTGGTGCTAGCTGGTGCACCAGAATGGCTTTGCGGGTTAAGCTAGAAATCTGGTTGGGACATGCTGAGGATAAGTGTCCAAAACAACATAAGTGGTTGTTAGAAATATATATAACAAACATGGGACCAAAATGATGAACTAATATGAGCTATTCTGAGCTTTTACAATGAACATCTTGTGAGAAGCTTGAGAAGACAGTCAGCACATGTTACTGTCAGCAAGACATGAACAGGACCTGCTGCTGTCAAGATGTCACCATCCACAGTAGATTAAAAACTGCTTCTTGTTTGATGAAAGCTTTCTTGTCTTCGTGAAAGAAAATAACTCAGAAGTGATTTACAACTTTCACATACAAAGTGAAGTTGACTCTTTAATCTTATAATCCACTGTCTTCAGTGATTGACTTCCTTTGCAGGCAGTTGTCCAGTACGTGATAGAACACAGTATCTAATCTCTCATGAAGATGAAGATCTTTTAATGGCAACATTGTCTGTTAGTCCAGTATTAACGTTTATTGGAAGTTATATGGAAGGCTTTGTTTAGCCAGATTGTGTGTTGCTGAAACATCTGATTCTGCTGTAACTTGTTGAGTGTAATGTATTTTTTATATTTATTGATTATTAGTGAACATGGCGTGGTTTGTATACTGTAAGTGTCATCTCAAGAGTCATCTGTGGTTGCTTTATCTTGCTTGCACTGTTTTGTTTCCAGTATGACTTTCTTTTTTTCTATGAGACAGAATATCTTGGCTGGTCAGTAAAAAAAGATGAGGCAGGATGTGTGTGTGTGAATGAAACAGAGACTGTTGCTTTCTTTTTGAACATGCTGAATGTGCGTCAGTGATACAAACAGTGAAACGGTTCCTGTGGAATATCGCATGGCTGGAAAAGGCACTCAGATTTCAGAACCAGAACGAACTGTTTGTGAAAATGTATTATTTGAATGTGTTTTAAAGTCTTGCCAGTTGCCAACTGTCACATACAAAAATGTATTTATTTATTTATTTACTCCATTCCAGCATCTATGTTAGATGTATGTCTATATTCCTGGCGCCAACTGTTTAATCCACACACCAGTTAATCTACACAAGTTGGAGGAGGGAAAATTTGTCATCTCCAATTCAACCAAAGCCATGAGGCCTTTCTATGTGGAGTTTGCATGTCCTCCCGTTTCAGCAATAGACTGTAAAAAAAGATGGACGACGCCTGTTCGCTCCCTTCCATTGGTGAAAAGTGAAGCCGCCAGTGTCCCGATACGGCACTGACATCTTCGGTCTTATGTCTGCGCAGTAGCGATTTCGGGACCAATCCTGCGCAGTAGTGAGCAAGAAGTAAAGCCGCAAAATCAAGACCTCGCTCTCACAGAATGCGCATATCACACGATATCACAGCTGTCAATCATGACGTGACACCACCGTTTTTATATCATTAAATAACTAAACACAAACTTATTTTAAAAACAAACATTTGAATTTACATCAGCATAATAAAAACTACAGTAAATGACAGAAACTAGATCCGGAAAAAAGATCATTGAAGTGTAATTAAATTGTTTAGTTGGTCTCAAGTCCCATTGAATAACATGGTGAGGCGGGGTTTATGACCTATACTGGGACCAGTCACTGGGGGGCGATCGAGACATTTTCCCTTCACTTTTCAGGGCTCGTGCGGCAAACCTACAGTAGATGGCTAGGTGAAATGGAGATGCAAAACTGTCCATCCCGCAACCGGTTTTCTGTTAATGTAATGATAAATAGTAACCGCTCCCTATACGCAGAGTACGCAGTCTGCGTAGGGCACCAACTCCCCTAGGGGGCACCATCTCAGTTTGCTCAAAAAATAAAAACATTTTATTTTAATCAATATGAATAACAACAACATACATGCAAACTATATGATGTTATATACAGCATTTTGCGGTGAGGAATCCGATGACTCGACACGCATCTCCGCACCCCCGCCACCGGATTGCAGATGATCACCGTGTGTTCAATGGCGCTTCGCAAATCGATCCGCAAAACATCTAAAAGTACCTATGAAATCAAATGAAACTTTTTTTCGTTTAGTATAAATACGTTAGGCTTAAGAATATTTAAATAAACTGGTATAATGGTATGGCCCACAACACTGACAAAATTCACATACAGCATATGGTACAGTATGCTCCGGGTCCGACACGCTGGCATGGATCATATACACTTAAATCTTTGTGTGTGGAGGCGATCAAACATCACAAACATTTATAAAAACGTAATATTATAAACACTACTGACGAGTATAAGAGAAGACAAATGGCTGCATACACACAAACATAAATTGCACATCAATGTTATCATTGTTTTTATTCTGTGATAACAGTTTTTTTTAAGAGTGTAGATCTCAAATCAGGATGCCTCAATAAGCTTATCTACAAATATGACGAACAAAATCGATCTTTCATGTCAAGCCTCGCTACAAATGTACAAGAACATTAATGAGACTTCAGAGCTATGGCACGAAGATTTGGAAAATGTCTCAAAATTAAAGTCAAACAACAAAAGTAAACTGTACCTTTAAGTGTGGTGTTTAGTAGGGCATATGCCCAGGTGCATCTCAGGAGACCTTTTCCCCTGTTATTATTCTGCCACTTTTAGGCAAGCTTGGAGCAAGCTGACTGACTTGCAGCCCAAGCCAAAGTCGTAGCTTTTGTCTCATGGCTAACGGGGGCAACCGGTGTCGTGGCCACCATAGTTTTTGATTTTGACACGTAAAACACAAGCCTAACAAACAGGGGAGGACAGGAGGAATGCAGGAGCAACCACTGAGACTGACAACCACCAATTGACAACCAACCACATAACCCAGTCATTAAAGTCTTTTCACTTCAATGAACAGCCACCGCTGGGCCCACAGGAGGATAATATCTCCAGCTAAAATTGCCCTACTAAATACGTGGTTTCTATTTACTTTCTTCATGATGCTAAGCTTTTCTCCTTCTTTTTATTTTTTTTACACATTTTAGTCAGTTAATGGCAACAACCCTATTGTTTATTCAGAGCAACACAATGTAAACGACACAATGTGAAAATGCATAATTCATTGAACTTTGTACTTTGCTGTTTTATTTGAGCATGCACAATGCATGAGCTAAATGGAAATATGCACACGGCCAGCAGTTTCTGATGTGGCTAGTAACCTTTTAAAACACGGCCTGGATCTTTTATTTACTTGTGTACATATTTGTTGCTTGTTGAAACCCCTGAAAACACGACTTTACTGTGTAGCGCATTCCATGTTTAGGCCTTAAATGTTGATGTTTTTTTGTTATGGCTGTTAATCCTTCTCAATTTTAAGTATGTCCTGTATAAAGGCATGTATGTTAGTTACAACAAAAGCGTTTTGTTGACAAATTCTACCCAGTCTCATGTAGATGTGTATAAATAGCACAAAGTGTAAAAATCGTCCAATAAATACACCAAATTCCACTTTGCCGTGCATATGATATGCCAGTCCTTCCCATTCACTTAAACAGCGCATCTTTTTTTGTTGTTTTATTTATTGGTTTCTCAATTTTTTTCAGTTTTTAAACCATTTTCGCTTGGGTTTAGGGTTAGATTTCAGATTTGCTGAAGGAGGTTATTTAATATACAGGTTTCTTCATGTTTTTGTCTATATTTAAACCATTGTCACTTGGAGTTGGGGTTAGAATTGGGGTTTGGGTTAGGATGTCATTTTTATACATCAAAAAATTGTTCTAACCCTAAACCCAAGCGAAAATGGTAAAAAATAGCAAAATCAAGAAACCAATCAATAAAATGACAAAAATAGATGCACCGTTTAAGTGAATGGGAAGGACTGGCGTATCATACGACAAAGTGGAATTTGACATATTAATTGCACGATTTTTACACTTCGTGCTATTTATACGAAATTCCATAGTCATTTGGAGTTTTCTGAAACTGATTAAAACTAACAGATATAAAGATACAACTTGGTGTGGTAATGTAAGAGTGTATTTTTAAAGAATTGTTTGGACAACAAAATTTCTCTAAAGGACATTACGTGCTTGTATTTATTCAAACTAATGTGCCAAAATATTAGGCCAATGACCATCCATACAGTATTTATTTTTCACTCTCTTTATAAAGGGAAATGTGTACAAAAAATGAAAAACAAAACCCCTCACTTTTCAAGCTAAATTGCATTTTCTGCACTGAAAAAAATTATTCATTCAATTTACTCAATTGTTTTAAGGTGAGTGGTAGCAATCAATTTATTTAAGCTACATTTAAACAAAAAATAGAAAAACAAAACAAAAAACTTTTTGTTTAAATCTAGCTTAAATAAATTGATTGCAACCACTTACCTTAAAAATTTGAGTAAATTGAATGAATCATTTTTTCAGTGAAAAGCGATATTTAATGTGACTTCCTTTTGCACTAAGGACATCTTGAACTCTTTTGAGGAAGACTGCGTTCCTGAGATCATTAAATTAGAAATAGAAATTAGTTTTTTTTTCCATTTAGGTTTAAGCAAGCTTTGCAGGTTGGTGTTATTGCTCACAGTAAATACTTCAGAAACTTTAGCTCCACTTTATTCTGTTTTGTAATCATCCATACAAATTTTGAATAAGGTGCTAATACAGCTGATAAGAAATTGTTCGCCCATAAATAAAAATTCTAGAATTATTTACATTATCTACACTCTAAGAAAGAATGTGTTCATTTTTTACACATTTTTTGAGTTTTAAGCTTTTAACACATTCTGTGTAATTTTAACAAAAAATGTGTTGTTCCAATAATAACACAGAGATGTGTGTAATCTGGGACAAGACATTTTGTGTGTTATCCCTAAACTAGCAGTGATTGTGTTGTTTTTAACATATCTGTTCTAAGAGTGTACAACTTTCTTTAACTACTGTCATTTACACCCACCCACGCACACGCACGCACGCCCCCCCACACACACATATAATATATATATAAATATATAAATATATATATATATTCATATGTATAATTAGCAAGCATGTCCATTCAGCAAGCACGTTGACCTCTGACCCCCTCACTCACATCTCAAAATGCACTTAAACTGTTTGCCAAATCAACTGAAGTGCACAGCCAGATCTGCCATGCCATAGTCTTCTGCTTCTGAAAGGTTACAATCACAGTGTGTAGATTCTCTCTCATTCACACGCACACATACACACACATATGCACATGCGCACACACACACACACACGCATCAATCTTTTGCCTACAATTGTAACGTGACTAAATAATATCTATCAGTCAAAATTGAATGTCGTCTTTTGTGCCACTGTTTTTAGCTTGACAGATATTATTTTCATTGTCATATAAGTAGTACTCTTATATTCAGAGAAACTGCTTAATAAGTTCAGATGTTTGCTACACAGGAACTTGTAAAAGTTTAGTAAATCAATTTTAAATGGTTTTGGCCTTTAATCAAAGTATTGCCTGAAATATCATGAACTCTGTATATTTTGTTCTTTGATCTTGTCCGAATAAATTGTCAAAATGAACACATTTTAATTGTTGACACAAGCACACAAACATAAGTTGTTTAATATATATTTTGTCTGTTTAATTACAAATTCAATGTTTGTGCTTCCCTAAATATTCGCAAACCATTGTAGTTATCTGTGTGCGGGTTTGTAACAGACAGAGGGTTTTTGTCACTTAAATGATGGATGATGCATCAGCCTCTAGCTCTTGAAAGCATAGTGAGCGGGGTCAAGATGGTCCTCTCAGTGCTGTCAGACTCTGAAAAGATTTACTGTATAGACAGCTTTGCTTTAGGGGTGAAAGGAAGATATTAACATGCACCCAGAGCAAATAAAAACTGCCCCAAAAACTTGACAACACCAGCGTTTGTCATGGCTTTACAGATATTTAATGCATATACTGGAGCGAGCAGTCTCTGTAACTGCCGCGTTGTATTTAAAACAATTATTTCTGAGTTAATTCGTTAAAATATGTTATGAATTGGTTGCATATGACTATAACATTATTATTCGTATTATTCTTCGATTTTTTTAGCCATTGTCTGAGCAAGTTGTGTCAGATAATCTCATAGATAATCTCAAATCGCAATTTGTTTGTGTACATTTGTTTGTTTGTTTAAATTAAGTTAGCCAGCAAATAGGAAACTATTTGTGACGATGTTTATATTACACAAATAAAAATAAATTATTCGGAAAGCACGAAAACATGCTTTTTAATTATCATTGTGATAAATTCACAATTGATCATTATTTTAATTATAGGCTATTATATTATTTATATTTTAAAGTGTTTTCGATTTATTTAAATATGAAATAAATTATAAGCTACTTTGCGTACATTTCCTCAAACGTATAGCATTTAGCAATTTTTCAGTGTCTCTATGGTTTTTAATAATTTGTGTGTTTTAAGGAAAATGTGTGAAATATAACATTTATTCCTTCAACGAGTAATTTGTTGAAAAATAGCAACGAAATGTTTCTACAAGGAGGTGAATAAAAACAGGTGTAGGTATAAGCGGAAAACATTGCAACTTCCCATAGTTCGCTCCAAATCCAGCAGCTGATATATATTTTACATTTTCATTAGGCAGAAAAGATACATTTTCATCTATAATAGATTCATGCGGTAGGAAGAGGAGGAGAGGACATGGGGAGGGGTTCAATCCTTTTGGTTGGGAGATAAGAGCGGAGGAGTGGCCGATAGAGAGAATCGCTAATGAGCGCGACTCACCTCATCAAAGACGAACGTGCACAGACTCTCTCTCGTGCTGCTGTCGCGCGCAGTGTCATGATACTATGGGTTGGGTGGTGAACAGTGCGGGACCACAACCGATGTTACAACTGGAGCCTTTCAGATCCACCGCTCAACAGCTTGTCCAGCTTTATCAACACTCGGGAAAGAAAAAGGTCAGATATGTGCTTACTTTCGATTAATTGTAAATCTGCAATAACGATAACAACAGCGATAATAGCTCTGTAATGAATTGACCATCACTCTTGAGCGAGGAACCGAATGCCTTGGCCTACTTTGTATCACACATTAGAGTTGTCAGAACATTAGAAGTCTCAGATGAAGTTTGTTCTTAACTATGACTGTTGTGGCCCCGGTCAGAAGCTGTTGTCTAGTCCCGAGCGCCCTCATGAGGAAGTAACTAGTACTGTCATAGGTCAGTCTATGAAGAATGTGTGATGTCTTTATTTACACGTGATTTTAAACGGATCATTTCTTTTCTTTGTTGGTATTTAAATGAACTTTAATACTGTTTTGCGCTTTTTTATATCGTTTAATATACAAATGAAATGCAAGCTATGTTGCATTTGTATGTATTTCATATATGTTGGTTGTAACAACAACAGAGACGTGGTTTTGCACTTAAAAGATTTTTGTTGGATTAATTAACAACATTTTTTTACTAAAATATCCGACTGAGAAAATAAAATTTGGCTGGGATTATGGTTAAACTAACTGCATAAAATGTATAAATATAAAACACAAATATAAAAATAAGCTACAGTACTATTTGGGTTGGGACATTTTTATCGCATTTGATGTGTTTTATTTATTTTAAGTCAACAAAAGGGAACACATGAAAAACTGCTATTACATATTGTTTCATACATTTTAAAATACATAGGCTAAATAAATTAATATTAGACTACTATTAATGTGGTTTTAATTTGGAGATAATACTTAAGGGCATTTGAAAACCCGTTTATTTCTTGTTATATTTTTGATATTTTACATAATACATTAAAAAAAATGCACTCTTTTAGACTTGCTTTATGTGTTACTGTTTGTACTTTCCGATGTGACCTTAACTGCGTAAGTGTCCCTAATCATCCCTAATATACAAAATTAGCCAATTAATTTTTTTATGGCCTTTAGCTGTTTTTAAAACAACGCGTAATCTCTGAAATGTAGGTCTATCAATAATAATAATAATAATAATAATAATAATAATTATTATTATTATTATTATTATTATTATTATTATTATTAATAAAAATATGATGCAGCCTTATAAATAATATAAAAATGTGTGTGTCTTTAAATCGTATACGTTTCTTTTTCTCTGTGTGCAGATATATTATAAAGCTGTAAGAGAAATTGAAATAGGGGAGGAGTTACTGGTTTACATGAAGGACGGAGTTTTCCCGGAAGGCTCAATGGCACCGAACATGGAAGATGAGATTAATGCAAGTTATCAGGCACTCTTTTAAACAAACTCAAACAGACCGCGCTCATTATCTTTTTTCAAAATGTAGCTCATCTCACATCTTCTTGTTATGTGAAGGTTAGAAGAAAATGGAAGAAAATTTATGCAAATTTGAACCAAAGGGTTTGCAAAAGAATAGAATGGATGTGGCCAAGCAGTTCCATATAATTTACCATAATTGATTGTATTACTTTATGCTGCATGTTAGTCTTCATAAAAATACAGCAAGACTGCATTCAGTGTTGGCTATAAAAACTGCTTGCTAATTTCT
Organism: Misgurnus anguillicaudatus; assembly: GCF_027580225.2. Lineage (NCBI taxonomy): Eukaryota > Metazoa > Chordata > Actinopteri > Cypriniformes > Cobitidae > Misgurnus > Misgurnus anguillicaudatus. The sequence goes on along the minus strand of NC_073341.2, from coordinate 8,724,322 downwards.
AGATGATTTGAATGGTTTATATTTTGCTGTTAAATGACTTAATAAATATCACAGAGAGCTTTAGTCATTTTCACATGTAAAATGTTTTATCTCACGGATTTGTGTCTTTAAGATCTGACAGACAAAAAGCAAGAAGAAAGCTCTCTAAGAGTCAGATCTTGGCTAAGATAGACTATTTTGGGATGCCAAAAGATGCAATCCATGCTCCACACAGACAGATCAGTTTAGAAAAAAAAGAAAAATATATAAAGTTGCATTAACTAGATCAGCACAGTCAGACAAGAGGCTGAACATTTAGCTCTATGAATCTACCTTCTTCTCATTGATCAGTGGAGGTCTTTGAAATGGAGTTTGAGGGGTCTCAGGAGACCTCGCCCACACTCTAAGATATTTAAAAAAAATTGTTGTGTTATGCTATTTAAAACATTATGTGTCATTTTAACACACTGTGTGTCATTGTCTGTTGATACATTTACAAATAAATAAAAGGGACAACACATTAAATGTGTTGTTTTAACACAACCGTTTTAAGAGGCGCTAAACTCCACATAATTGTATTCCCTTTCTCCAAAAGTTTTTAGTTGACCATTCTTTGTCGTTTGTCATTAGTGCTATTGATAGGACAGGAAGATATTATCTCTAAAAAAATCTCTGGGTTCTCTTGAAAACAAAATGCAGTTCTAAACGTAGGTTCGGGAGGAGCCTAAACATTCAGGCCTGTCAATCATCATCATCATGGGCGTATATAAGGCAGCCTTTAGGCCTCCCTGTCCAGCTGCAGTCTTTTCCGGCATTTGGCCCCGCCCGTTCCCGGAATCACGTCTCCACATAACGAGCTCCAGCGCTCCGATCAACTGGGAAATATTTTTAAATACAACTGCCGCAGCAGTATTTTTAGTCCCCGCTTTCACTACCGCAGTAGTTATGTCAGTGACAGTGTACACAACTTTTTATGCAGTCCGGATGTTTATTTTACTCGACAATGGCGTGTTTCGGTTAGGAACAACGCAAATGGGTTTGACAACGGCGACGTCAGGTGCAGCTGTTATTTCAATCTAAGCATGCACGATCAACCAAAACAACAATGGCGGACTACAGGACCATGCTGCCATCGTCTCCGCGTTTAATTAACCCCCTTTCCACTGAAGTTGCAAATACTGGAGATTTAGTTGTAGTGAAACTTACCTCATTGTCAATGTAATCAAACTGCTCGTTTTCTCCGTATCAATTGTTTATTCACAGCTCCGCGGAAGTATGCGCTCTCGCGTGGTTCTTCTATTCAACACCGCACTTCATTTGCCATACCCTGCATACTTGATAGGACGGTCTCCGCGGATGGGCGAGGAGACTCGCGCTTTGCTCCGCCGATCGCGAGCCTCCGCTGTCAACAAACGGAAGGCGTTCAGTCGACGCGCTCGCTGTTGCACTATTCTTTGACCCGATAGGGGGCAACTCGAGGAATCCAGTGCAAAAAACCAACACAAAGTAAAGGATAGAAGAAGTCGTTTGGCTAGAACAACCCTGGTGCTTGTAACTTCAAAGCTTGATATATAAATATGAGAACATGATTAAAACCACAGTCACTAATGTCTTTATAAATATTATCATTTCATTTACTTTTTACTTGACAAACAATGCAGAAATCTTAAGTTTTTGTATGTTATTTCTCATCCAGTGGTACATTCTATATAAATATTAGACAATAATTTCGAGTCATACGTAAAAGAATTCGTTTTAAAATGCAAATTTCCATAATTTAAGAACGTCAGATAAATAGTATGCATTGATTTGCATGGTTTGATCAAAGAGATAATAACGTTACAGCCTGCTCAGACAGAATCGCCTTGAGTTCGGTTAAGTATTGTGTAAAACGCTGATCTTTTGGCCGCGTTGTCGTCATCTCTACCGCAGTAGGGATCTCAGCCTATATTAATTCATTTATTACTATCTTTTTTCTCTGTTACTAAAGCGATTTCATTGCCACTCGCACTATTGCAGTATGCCAACTTACTTTCATCAACAGGCCCGCCTAATAATTATACAATGTTTTATTTGTTAATGTATTGCCTCGACATTGCTTTCAATATAATTTCAAAGTTGATTATTACATCAAAAGGAACGTGCTTTGGTCGATGCTCGATGAATTTGACTGTCATCTATGCTTGGGCAATCGATCCATCGCCGCAAGCTTCATTGGCAGGCAAACTGATCTGATATCAGGTCATTTAAGCAATATCACGACGTGGAGTTCATGCTGACAAACTTTATAGACTTTACGGTCTTAAGAAGACTTGTCTGAAGCAACTCATAGGTTACCTCATAGCCACGCTGCAGGACTTCATCCATACATGGCTGTTTCTGCTAGAATTTTATCAGAACTAAAATTTTGATCGTAATGATCATGATCACTGTTTCCCCGTTCCCTAAAACTGTGGCTCCAACACCCACACGTACAGAGCGTATCGTTAGGGTAATTTATGCTAGCTTGAATGAATTGCAGAAAGTAACATTTATGCATATCGATTTTTTGCTTTCTAATGATGAAGCGAATTGAGATCTGTCCAGGTGATTCCCAATCTCGACCGCATCCAGGTGATGCACAACTTCCAATAATTTTATTTTACTTAACTTATTAGCAACACGTCATTATTTCACGAATGTTTAAATGAAAACGAGTGTAACAACCGTCATACAAGTAGTTCATCATCAAACAAGCTTAAATGAATTTAAACTGTTAAGCGTTGCCGTCCCGACCACGGGACCCCTAAGTTTATATCAATATCGTTGATGTAAATCTTAATTCATCACCACAAACTATATATCGTTGGAAAAGTCTAAGGCTCTAGAACAGACATTTCAACAGTGTTTTATAAAATAAATTATGTAGGGAGAGTAATCAACTCATTAATGAAGAGAGTTTGCCTCAAAACTTTTATATCCTGCTAAATGTCACTGTCCTGTTAGCAGGACGTCTACGTTTACTTCAGTGTTTTTGCATGTGAATTCTTATCTATTGACAAACTGGATATTGCTTGAAAGCTTCAAGAGTGTAAATTTAACTCAATAGAGTGGGGTGGTGCCTAAGGGGTTTAAAAGGTTTTGACCAGCGAATATGGAATGTGTTTTATCCAACATTGGAACGACTGCTGAGTCAGTAGATGCGTCAAAACAGCACGAGTAAAAACGCTTAACATGCCTTAAGTAATTTACATTAAGGTTGCCATGGACCAAATGTAATCTTTATAAAGCATATAGTAGAGCCCTACGCTGGCTAGCTGTTTTCCCAATCTTACCCACTCAACTTATCCATTCATATGCACCTACTAGGTTTTGTGTCTATATTTATATACTATAAATCCACATTTTGAATGAGCGCAGCAACAGCCATTAGCAACACATTCTGACCTCGCAGCGTGAGCATGGCTCCGCTAGAGGCTCAGACTCAGGATCCTTTTCCTTCTAATCGTTTCCTCCGTCAGTGGCCTGACTGAAAACTGTAGCGCGAGGCTGCCTCCGCTACCGTCACAAGCTCGGATGCCCTATATTCTTCCTCAGCTCCCTTCTATTGTCTTGCCCCCTAAGCGAGAGCCTGTCTCTACTTGTTGCAGTTCGTATAAAGCATGTACTACATTTTCACCAGCAGGTGGTGCCACATCTAGGATTTTTTTTAGTGCTTCGAAACCATTGTTTCCAGTGAATCATTGTTGACGCAATTGGATTCAAAGCTTTGCTTTACCTTCAGTATTCATTGCCCGTCCTTGAGCATGGTTAAACCCGGCTATGTTGAAAGCTTCCCGTCCCAAAATACTATTTGTGATGACTAATGACGTCTGTTTAGTTTGTGAATGAGTCATTCTCTCGAACTGGTTCTTTAAGGCAAACAAGTTAAAACCGTAACCAGGGCACAGTCAATCAATAATGGGTGATCTGCACCATTTGTGTACGTGCGTGCGTTCCGCGTACCTGTCGATATGCAGTCGTCAAAACGTGATTTGCTTTTGCGATTGTAATAATCTTGATGCTTTGTTATATTGTTTATTCGCTTTTCCACAGAAAGTGTCAATTACAGATTCATTTTATACACCGAATCAGTGGTCAACAGCACACTGCAAACAGCGTATGTGTGAAAGCACAACGGGTGCTTGACGGATCTGACCGCAAACGCACAGCATAGGCTACGGTATATGTGTGAAACAGACGTTCGGCGGTTTTTTACATCAAAGGCCACAGGCTTATGCCATTTGGGGAGCGGACGCTCACGGATTCCCATCTATTTTTAAAAATTCTGGACATGTTTGGACCCGCTGAAAGTTGAGCATTTTTATATACTCTATTGAGCAGAGAGGCCGCACAGTTTTGACCAGCGGGAAGCGGCCACACATTAGGCCGCCAGCTGATGTAGCTAATATATCTCGCAATGTTTAACACTACCGGCCCTCCGGCAGAGTCCCAACATTCCCGATTGCCACTCCGCCATGACTGATAGCTCACATACATCTCAGGGATGTCTATTTGATGTATTCTATTCTTTATCATCTGCAAGAGGTAATTTTTGATTATTTACACATCTGCAGTATATCTGCAAGATTTTAATATAGAATTTATAAAAAGTGCTCTTTCTAAGACCTTTATCAGTTGTTTTTACTCAACAGTTGTTTTTTCCAGAGCTCCAGATACTTAGAATGCTTTTTCAGTCGTACCCGTGCTGTCTAGGTGTCTAGAGGTGCTATTTCAAACGTTCCAAAAAACTTGTTCACGATTGTTTCCAATGTTCGTGTGTCTTTGCGCGGGTCATTTGTCAAAATGTATTTGCTCATACTACCACAGTATTGATCCCAGCCGATCGCTCTCTTATTTAACATTTGCCGCTAGGGATGCTCCGATCAATGCCAATCTCCACTAATAATACGTGGCCGATCACTATTCTGAATCGGACAGCCGATCTTATTACAGGTATTTCATGTACTACGGCTTTTGATCAGTAGGTCTTTGTCGATCTAGAATCACTGTTAGTTTGAGTCGTTTATGGAATGCATTTGAAAAAGCAACACTTGTTTAACATAATCATTATACACATTCTTTATTATCATGAAAATGCCTGAAGGGGTTTGAAGAACAGCAATATAGATATGTCCTTCAGCCGTTTCGTGGAGCTGCGTGTCATCACAGCTGCGCGTGTGTATTGTTCTTCGTCTACAGCGCATTTTGAGTTTCTGCACGGGAGCGCCCCCTGGCTTTTGGGTGTGGTGGCATTTCACCGTAATTCATTGAGAAACATAGCTAGCATTATCGGCCGATCGATCAGAGCACCCCTAGTTGCCGCACCTTTTTTTCTCACAGCCTAAGTAGTGATCTCATCCTGCTCGCTCCAGAGCCGCAGACAGCGCACTTCCTACTCCCGCAGGAGTCATGTATTTTTTTTTTTTTTTACAGGGACTGTACAAGCAAACATAGTTACAATACAAAGTCTGTAACTGATGCGTAGCATATAGAGTTTATAGCTAGAGCTAAAGTAAGCAAAAAATTTCGCACAACTTTTTCTGTAGAACTTTGCTCACTGCCGCAGCAGTGATTTCATAACGATTGCACTACCGCAGTAGTGATTCAGCCTAGCTCCCGTAGGAGCCCCAGTTCCGCTCGCTTTCAAGTAACTCCCGCAGGAGTCTTGAGCCAAAATTTCGCACAGCTTTTTCCATACAACTTTGCTCACTGCCGCAGCAGTGATTTTATTACGCTTGCACTACCGCAGTAGTAATTTAGCCTTGCTCCCGCAAGAGCCCCAGGCCGCATGCTTCCCATTGACACCCGAAGGAGTCATAAGCTAAAATTTTGCACTGCTTTTTCCCTACAAATCTTTCACTGCCGCAGCAGTGATTTCATAACGCTAGCGCTACCCGCAGTAGTAATTTTGACTCGCTCCCGCAGGAGCCCCAGGCCGCACGCTTCCCATAAGCTGAAATTTTGCACAGCTTTTTCTGTACAATTCTTTCATTGCCGCAGCAATGATAGCATCTTCGCTTTTACTACCGCAGTAGTTTTCAATAAGATGAAGAAGCAATGGTTTGATGATATTCTACCTATTTTTGGGGGGAGAGAGAGAGGATATTAATCCTAAAATCTTATACAGCTTAATTACTCGCAGGCACCTGCTTAACTTGCTGTCCCTCAAACAATCTTTTGGGGGTTGAACTTGTGGCTCGAGCCCCAGCCTCAGGTTCGCTCTCTCTGAAGGTTCAGAGCTCAGGTACAGAGCTCCCTTCGAGGACAGCAAGCCAAGTTTGTTTACCATTGGTCATTAAGACCTGAATGCGCAGGCGAACTAGTGAAATGCAGTTCTAAACGTAGGTTCGGGAGGAGCCTAAACATTCAGGCCTGTCAATCATCATCATCATGGGCGTATATAAGGCAGCCTTTAGGCCTCCCTGTCCAGCTGCAGTCTTTTCCGGCATCCCTCCTCCTCCCCATCTCCTCCTTCACTCTCTCTTTCTTCCTCTTTGCAGTTCCGTTGCGGGGGGTTGAACTTGTGGCTCGAGCCCCAGCCTCAGGTTCGCTCTCTCTGAAGGTTCAGAGCTCAGGTACAGAGCTCCCTTCGAGGACAGCAAGCCAAGTTTGTTTACCATTGGTCATTAAGACCTGAATGCGCAGGCGAACTAGTGAATCATTGTTTGGCTTTAATTTTTTCTTCACATTAAATCAGTGTTAAAATTATTATTTTCCCAGTAAAGGCATCTTTGAATTTGTGGTGACATTTTATTCAAAATAGTGCTTTATTTGGACATAAGTGTATTGGAGTCATTTATTATATATTTTACTTATATATTTTACAGCAAAAACTGAAACATTTTAGTCTAAGCCACTAAGTTACCCTGTCAAGGTTACAAGTGTCCAAGCAGAGCAACCACTGGTATAATTCATGTTATAATGTTATATATGTATGTTAATAATGTAGGTTTATGTATAGCCCAACATTTGGGTTTGTCCATATTTTGACACAACAGTGGGTTAAAACATTTTAGAGTGAATATTGTTTTACTATTTGAAACATTACAAACCTCTTTTTGTAAAAAAAAAATTATCAAAAAGCGTGCTTGTGCTAATTAAAAAAAAAGACATTACCGTATTTTCTGGACTATAAGTCGCTCTGGAGTTTAAGTCGCATCAATCAAAAATGTGTCATGAAGAGGAAAAAACATACAGTAGTGGACGTCGCATTTATTTAGAAAATTATTTCACAAAATCCAAGCCGAAGAACAGACATTTAATCTAGAAAGGCATGTAATTCAACTATACAATAGCACAGAACAGCAGGCCGAATAGGTGTCCGTACGTTAACGTAATACAAACAGTTATTTACACGATACACAATACACTACTGAACATACCTTTGAATAGGTTGAATAGGCTAAATAAACAGAACAAGCCAACACGCATCAAGTTTGCAGGCTCGTCATTCCACATCACTGAATCCATTGAATTACATAAATACAGGAGCAGCATATAGCGGACTCTCGCGGCTGTAGATGATAATGTTGTCTCTTTTTTCATATATGTCAAAATTAATTCATACCCACTTACAAGTCGCACCTGACTATAAGTGCAGGACCAGCCAAACTATGAAAAAAGTGTGACTTATAGTCCGGAAAATACGGTATACTTTTGGCAGTGTACATGTCATATTTTTCCTGGACCACCTTGGTGTTACAAACTTCGTTCACAAGTTCAGCCACAGGAACAGCTACAGTATACAGCAAATATCACTTGGTTTGGTGATCTTTTAATGTAATGAGAATATATGTAATGCAACAACATTTATAAATGCTCCCAACCTAAGGAAGGGTCTCTGTAACTTTGCAACCTTGTCTGTCTCAAAATGTTTTTGATAATTATTGCTAAGCAGCTATATGATGTCTTTACTGCAGATGAGCAGATGTACCGCTGTGAGCACTGTGACGAGCTCTTCACCTCAAAGCTAGATTTACGGCGACATCAGAAATACTCATGCAGTAGCTGCAACTCCATCTTTGATTCACTAAGTGAAGACTTCAAGCAGGAACTTGAGGACAGTGATGAGACAGTGCATGAGTGCAAAGACTGTGAAAAAATCTTTCCTAGCGAGTACAGGTCAGTATGTGCCACTAACAGTCATGCTGGCCTTTTAAGTGTTGTTAACTGGTTTTGCTTCAGGTCAAAGCCTTTAAAATTGGATTTTTGTCAAACATAAATAAACAAAAATGTCTTTCAAACATTGCCATTTATTAATATTACCATCAACTGCATATTCCCAACATGCAAAACTATTGCTAATTACTGTGATTAATAAATTATTACTGATTAATAATTACTTTGATATGTTCATCCTCGTTGCACGTGACCCTGTTTTTACTACAGTCTGTGTCATGTCTAGTTTTGTTAATGGTTTCATGTAATCTTATCAGAAGAGACCTGCAACTATGTTTTGGGTTGCGACCCCCAAGTTCTGAACCCCTGGCCATGTGATTGTTGAATAGAAAATTTTTATGATCTTTTTGACATTTTGCATCTACTTTTGTGTTTTTTAGTCTTGGGCAGCATATGATCGTACACACAGAAGAGAGAGAGTATAAGTGTGACCAGTGTCCCAAAGCCTTCAACTGGAAATCTAATCTTATTCGCCATCAGATGTCACATGACAGTGGCAAACGCTTTGAGTGTGAAAACTGTGATAAGGTAGGTCATGCTGACCTACTGCAACACTAGGGCTGTCAAACGATTAATCGCGATTAATCGCATACAAAATAAAAGTGTGTCTTTGCATAATATATTTGTGTGTAATTATTATGTATATATAAATACACACAAACATGTATGAATTTAAGAAAATTTTTATTTATGTATATATTTTTTATTTATATAGAAAATCTTAATAAATACATATACTCAAATGTTTCTTTAATACATGCATGTCTGTGTATTTATATATACAAAGTAATTACACACAATTCACACAAATATATTATGCAAACACAAACTTTTATTTTGTATGCGATTAATCGCGATTAATCATTTGACATATATACATTTCTAATTAATTTTATGTCTATAAACAACTAAAACCTATGCCCAATTGTTAGCAATTTTTAGTCTTAATTGTATTTTATATGTATATATTAAGATGTGACACTAACTCATTTCATAATTGTGTCTTTTTGTCAGGTGTTCACAGATCCCAGCAACCTACAGCGTCATATCCGTTCTCAGCATGTCGGTGCCCGAGCCCACACCTGCCCTGAATGTGGCAAGACCTTTGCCACATCCTCAGGACTCAAGCAGCACAAGCACATACATAGCAGTGTCAAGCCTTTCATCTGTAAGTCTGAGCAGTCTTGTCTAAGCCTCAGATACAATTACCACTGTCCAAAGATCTCCTGCCTAGCTCCACACCAAGACTGTGACAGCTGTTGTTTAATAGGTCAGAGAAACTAAATGAAATTTTAGAGCAATTCTTTAATTGTAATTCTACATTTAATGCGCTTTTCTGTCAAGCTATTTGATAGCATTTTTAAGTTACTCTATTTTACCCTGCTTTTTTAAGTGTGCATTTCCTTTAGAGGGCCCATAAGGCTTGTATTGTATATGGCGGATTTTAAATTTATGGCAGATTGAAAGTTACAGGCTAAATGTCTCTGTCATGCCTCAGCTGCTCTATTACCAACTTTTTTGGAAAAGCAGCATTTACTTATTGCTTGGCTTCACAATGTTATGTGTTTATGTCAATTGTCTAAATGCAGGTATGCTGTTGCAGTGTCCGTGTATTTATATGTATAGACGTTTCATTTAAATAGCTCAAACATATCATGATTGAATAATTTAATGATTTAACTGATTCAGTCTAAGATAATTTATAACTTGGCTGCCTTAAAATGTTGTTGGATGTTGCGTCGCCATGTATTATGCATGGTCTGTGTTTACCAAAACACACACTGATCACCTGAATTGCTTTACAAAAAACATATCTGGTTACAACTGTAACCCTTGTTCCCTAAAAAGGGAACAAAAATGCTGCGTCGCCATAGTGATGCTTTTGAAACGCCTCTGTTTTTGCATACATGTTTAGGTGCAATCACACAGTCCCATATTGATACAGAAACTTGTAAGTGAGGTTACATGGGAGCCAGGAAGCATATCATCAGCTTCTAATAGCCAAAGTCAGCGTGACAGAAGTATGACCAGGGAGACTCAGCGTCTCGTTCCCTTTTCAGGGAACAAGGGTTAATATCGTAACTTGGGAACTTGCGTCATAGTGACACTTTGGGAATTAAATACCCAGACCGCCATACTTCCCAGTGCCTGTCCATGTGTATCAAGGTGAGCACAACTAAGACAAAAGCACATATGAACCTCGTGCAGAACTCAGATCCAGTTCATAAAACAAATGTGAGCAGTGAGGACCAGCCTGCCACACATCCTGGACTGAGACCCCTCACAATAGGGCCTCAGATGTTGCAATACCTCGAATGTTCACACTGGACACACCAAATTAAGCTTCTTTTGGTCCACATCTCTAAAAAGTGGAGGGCAAAAGGCCTGCAAGAAAATGGAGCGTTGTGTGTTACTAGAAACATAAGGTACATATCTTGGACTATGGTACAAAAAAGCTTTAACCATCCCCAGAACAATCTCTAAACAAGCTGGGGGTATATATAATGCCTGAAGGTTTCCTATTTTCTTAAGAAATGTTTTCAGAGTTCAGATAGGCCCTTTTAACCACAGCCAGATCCCAAGCCAGGACCCTACAATGACTTGTGGACCTCAGTCTCAGAGTACTATGTAGAAACAAAATATAAGCTGCTCTTTTCCTATAGCGAATGCCCACCTGGAGGGGTGTGGTAGCTGAAATAGCTGCCACATAGAACAGGGCAGAAACATAGACCAGTTCTCATGTACACCTACAATTTGTAACATTCCTGCAATCCTCAAAGGAGGATTGAGGCCTAAATAAGTTTAGGAGCTGGATTTAAGTGAATGCTTTGTTAAAGAGATTGGTCTTTATTTTAGAACTGATCGAGTGTGTCTTATTGCCGAACATTGCTAGATAGATCATTCAAGAGCTTAGGGGCTAGGTAGGAATAGGATCAACCACCTTTAGATGATTTTGAAATTCTAGGGATTATTAAGAGACCAGAATGTTGCAACCGCAATATATGCGATGGATTGTGTTCTGATCCATTCTGTATTCTGTATAATTTACTAAGACGTGCTAGGCCATTAAGGCTTTATAGGTGATTAGCAATATTTTAAATTGTGTGCAATATTTAACAGGCAGCCAGTGTAGAGATGCCAAAATTGGGCTAATGTGACTGTACTTTTTTGATTGAGTAAGCAAGGTTGCTATCGAACATGACACCTAGGTTCTTGACAGTGGAATATGGCACAACAGTCCAAAGACCTATGGACATCTAAGTTGTAATGTGACATATTTAGTTTGGAGCTATTTGGTTCAATAATAAGTACCTCTGTTTTATTGGAGTTAAGCATAAGGAAATTATTTGTCATCCACTTACTAATGTCATTGACTCAGTCTGCTAGCCTAGAAAGCTGGTTGGTTTTGCCAAGTTCAGAAGAAATGTAAAGTTGGGTGTTGTCGCCATAACAGTGAGCATAACTGATGTTATGTTTCTTGATAATGTCTTCTAGAGGCAGCATGTATAACGAGAAGATGATAGGGCCTAGAACTGATCCCTGTGGTACACCATATTGAAATCACACAGAGGCATTCCCAAAGTGTCACTACAGTGACGCAGCATGAGTTCTCTTGAAAGGGAACTACTTTTAAGATTTTTTACTAACTACTATTTAAATGCCCTATCATTTATTTGGACCAAACATAAATAATCAAAATATGAAGGTACTAGGGGTTATGGGTATTAGGCCAAGCAAATTTTTAAAGAATAGTTAGTCTGTTGGAATGTCCAGTTCATTTAAAGAATTGCACTACATCACTTTTTGTGAAGTATTCCTTTAAAGAGCTGTGTCTTTAATAAAAATGTATTAATATGCTAATTAATCATATGCATACTCTTTTACAAGCAGATGTGATATAAATGTAGACAATATTATAACAGCATGCAATGCTGATTAGATACAAGATTATTACTAAGTTGTGAAATAATAACAAGTTTTATCAAATATGTTAATAGAATTAACCAGGCATGTGTGTTCTCCCAGGTGAGGTGTGTCACAAGTCGTATACCCAGTTCTCTAACCTGTGCCGTCACAAGCGGATGCATGCAGACTGCCGCACACAGATCAAGTGCAAAGACTGTGGGCAAATGTTCAGCACTACCTCCTCCCTCAACAAGCATCGGCGCTTTTGTGAGGGCAAGAACCATTACAATCCCGGAGGCATATTCACACCGGGCATACCAATTACCTCTAGTCCTATCCTAGGCAAGTCCAAGTCTCATCCCGGCCTGAACCATGGTGGACTTGGCTTTGGTGATTACTTCCCATCCAGGCCGCATCATGGGGGGCTGCCCTTTTCAACCGCACCCCCTGCATTCCCAGCCATTTCACATGGCTTTCCAGGGATCTTTCCCCCTTCACTATATCCTAGACCGCCATTGTTACCTCCAAGTCCACTTCTAAAGAGCCCACTTAGTAATAACCAAGATGGAAAGTTGCCTTCTCTTGATGCCCCTACTTTTTCTGTGGCGTCATCCATAAACAACAGCAATGGCAACATAGGAAGTGGTCTCAGCAGCCAGTCAGAGGAGAATCGAGAGTCCAGACTGGAGTTGTCATTCACGGACAGCAGGAATAAAGTCAAGAGTAATGACATGTCTGATGGTAGTGACTTGGATGATGTAAACACATCTAGTGGCACAGATCTAGACACAACCACTGGTACAGTGTCTGGATCAGATCTTGAAAGTGAAGCAGAGAGCGAACGGGACAAGAGCAGAAGGAAAGGAGTCCAGGAGATCAAGCAGAGTGAGGTCAGCAGCAGTTCAATGTCAGTCTCCAGTTCAGGGAACCTCCCTTGTGAGCGCCCTTTCCTCTCCTCCCAGCATTCCTTTTTCCCACCACCAGAAGAGCAAGCACTGCCACCTTCTGGTGCCACCACTGACTCTATTAAAGCCATTGCCTCCATTGCAGAAAAGTATTTTGGTCCAGGCTTCATGGGCTTGCAGGAAAAGAAGATGGGCTCCTTAAATTATCATTCCATGTTCCCATTCCAGTTTCTTCCTAACTTCCCTCATTCCTTGTACCCATTCACAGACAGAGCACTCAATCCTGGAATGTTCTTCAAACCTGAGCCTAAATCCCCTCGTGAACACATACAGAAATTACCTACATCCACAAGTGAAGATTCACCATTTGATCTAACCACCAAACCCAAGGAGGTCAAACCTCTTCCTCCACCCCCTATTAAACCAGCCTTGCCATGCAATGCACTCCTGACCTACGGGGAGGAACAACCTCTGGACCTCAGCATAGGCAGTCGAAGCCGATCCAGCCACAATGGTGTCACACCTGACCATGGCAAGAATCAAGTCTATGGCACAAACTGCAAAGCAGCAACTAAAGATGAACACCCAGCACTGACTCAGTCGCAGAACTTACACCAATCTCAAATGCCTCAGCCCCATGCACCCCTCACCCAGCCACCTCCTCCCCAGCAGCAGTCATCACTTCACTATGCCAAGCCTTCGCCATTTTTCATGGACCCTATCTACAGGTATTTTAACCCAAGTAGGTCTTATTCTAAGACCTATTAAAGTAAATTCTAAGATAGACAGAGCAACAGTTGCTGCTGATATACTCAAATGTGACAAGTGGCAGTACTGGTGCCCAACCTTCGTTTGTACGTAACCCTTGGTGTTGTTGTCCAGCAGGGTGGAGAAAAGGAAGCTATTAGACCCAGTAGGAGCTCTAAAGGACAAGTACCTGAGGCCTGCACCACTACTTTTCCATCCTCAGGTATTTGTGGTATATGTTTTCTTCACTTGTTTTTAAGACTTCATTTGCACAGTTCCAATGTTCTTCACCTCAACAAACAAAGTTGTGTTGTTTGAAAATGTCTGTGGCCCGCATTCATAAAACATGTAAATAAAATGTCTATTGCATTCTTTTCATGTAATGATTAAGTTGATGTAACAGCTGTTCTTGTATCCAGTTTGGTATTCCTTATATGCTTTCCGCTCTTTACTTAAATATGATACCCATCTTATGTCAGCTATTGACTGTGGCCATATTAGTAATCTTGATGACATCAGTCATAGCAACAAGGTCAACCCCGACCTTTCTATACACCTAAGATTTCTCCCAATTTCTTAGTAAACGTTGGTCTCAGCAGCTTATGAATAGGTTTTAGGAGAAAACAATCAGTTACTTATATTTAGAAGAACTCTTAGTGGTAAGATAAAATGTTTTGAGAATATGGGCCCTGACATTAAGTGGTTGTTTTGATCATTGAATTATTTTCATCATGAAGATAGTCTCAAATAATGTACCGCCTGGCATTCAGTGCATTCTAATTTCCTTATTGCTTTCTTTAAAAAAAGAAACCCATTGTTTGTGTTAGTTTTTTTCAACTTTTGAATGTAACCACTAATAATGACAATTTTTAATTAATTACAGCTTACCAATTCAAACAAATTGTGCCAAAAACTTTTAAAGCACACTATTGTCTCTGGGAAGTTCTCAGCTGAGTCCCAACGCTAATAACTTCCTAGCATTTCACTCTTGCTCTGGCTGCTTAGATAATGTCTGCATGTCGATCAGGGACTTCCTGTGTTTGTGTTTAGTAGAATGGCCTCTCTTGTTGGGAACTGTCTTATCTGACCTGAAAATCTGGCCTCCATCAAAGCTGACCTACCTTTCCCCATCCAACCCATTCCTTCATTCTCTCTTTTTAGCAACACCATGCTTTCCCATGCAAATATTTTATTCTCACTTGTCTATGTGGTATTTATCTACCATATATGTCTATTTATTGATCAATTATATAGTGGTCAATGGGGATGCCCAACTTTGAACAACGGGCATCTTCGCCGTTTATTCAAATATTTTATTAGATGCCTAAAAAATGTTGTATGCATATTGCTTTGGTGTGTTTAGAGTATAAACTGAAGCTCAGCTTCAAAAGGAATTTAAGGAGGCTGGGCAAAATTAAATAATACACAACAGGGCTCAAAATTAACTTTTTTATTTGGTAGCACTGGTGCTCCCAACTTTAAAGAGTTAGGAGCACCAGCAAAAATTTAGGCGCATCCATCCAAAAATTAAAAAGCACCACAACTACAATGTATATGGTAATAGATTTATTTTATTAAAAATTAAACACCACCACCGGGCTTTGCACATCCTGTGGCCAGCATTTAAAATTTGGTCTTCTATTTCTTCTTTTTTTTTGCTACATAGATTCCTATATCCTAATTAATACCCAAATGCTGTTGAAATAGTATAGCAGCAATAATAATTTAAAAATTACAGGTAACATGATTAAGATTACATAGAAAATCTAGCAAACGCATAAAACACTGATTAATTGTGACATTACAAAAGTGGCCAGAAGGCTAATAACTACATTACCAGGATGCTATTACTACTAAATAGGCAATGTTTTAAAAAAATACAACAAAAACATACCATCAGCATTGTCGTGTTCCACATCAACATGGACCACAAGGATGTTTGTCGGATGTCCATTCACCAGCGCATGCACACATACACTATCAAACACCCTTTGATAGACAGGTCGGTATCTCCATCAATAATAAACACATTTGTCATGACACGTCTTGTGTTTTTGGCACTTTCGCCATGTTTAAGCAAGGTCTGGCGCTTAAAAGGTTTTGATTCCGCCACCAACACAATTTTACAGGATTTACAGTAAACACAGTAAGTTACATTGAGCCATTTTCATAGCAGAGACACTCGCATTTGAATCCGGATCGTCGCCATTAATTACAGTAGTAACATTGGCTATAATCACATTTTCGCGCTTCACGTAGCAACATAACACGGCAACAAGGAATGATTGACGCTCATATTAGCCAATCTGAGGTCTTCAGTAAACTCAAGAACTTAATGGTGAAATTTGATTGGTTATGTAACGTTGGAGAGAACACTGAATCTGGGACAGCAGCACGCAACATCACAATCACAACAAAATGGGCAGTCGCACAAATGCTCCCAAATATATTTTAAGGTCGCACAGATTTAATTTCGGTCGCATATGCTACCAAAATAGTCGCAATTTCAAGCCCTGCACAACACGTGCTAAAAGAACTTACATTTCTTATGAAAAAAAAATTACCACAAAAGAGGATTTTATAAATATAAAACTAATGAAATTTAAGGAAGTAAAAAATATACAGTATGCTTTATTACCTGTGAGCTTTTTGTTTTTTATGCATTTTCTGTATAAACCCAGATTCCCTTATACACTGTGGTTCGCCCTTTTTGCCAAAATATTTTGTCCAATAAATACATTAAGGGGCGGTTTCCCAGACAGGGCTTATCCTGGCCCCAGACTTAAATGCAAGTTTAATCTTAACATATCAGTGCCGTTGTTTTGTCTAAAGATTGTCTCAGTATTATTTTTTGTAAGGTTTTTTTTGTAAAATCTACTTAAATGTCCTAATACAAATAAGGCCTAGTCCTGGATTAATTAAACCCTGTATGGGAAATCACCCCTAAAAGTTTAGTGGTTTTCCATTATGTAAAATACCCCATATAATTTAATAGTTTAATCCAGTGCTTCTCAAATAGTGGGGCGGGACCCCCAGGGGAAAATACTTTTTCAGGAAGTGATTTTTCTTATAGACATTACACCCCAATCACGCTGATAAGCTGCTTGAGTTTTTATTATTATTTATTGATTATATTTCATTTAATTTTTAAGTATCAAATGGTCAAAAAATATTATACTTTAAATAAGGATTGTTTTTTCTTCAGGCAAATTGATGCATTTTAAGTCTTTTTTGTTACAGACTAAAAAACAATGTTAATAAAGTTATCATTTGCTGTTAGTTGATCGATATTTCTTTTTTTGTGTTTTCTTTAATGTTAATAAGGATACAATGTTTTGCAGATGTGTCATTTTATAGACAAATTATACCATTTACAGTCGCGGCGGAGAGTTGGGGGCGCGAAATGTTTACTTCTTCCTAGGGGGGGGCGTGACAGAAAATAATTGAGAAGCACTGGTTTAATCTAACCTGTTTTGTTACATTTTAGTTAGTTATATATTTTTATATACATATACTTTTATTATTGTATATATATTTTTTTCAAATATTTATGTATGTAATAAAGTTGGTTTTCTAGGTATGAAAACGTGTATGGGAACAGGCTTATAAATGAGTGCAAATGGGTGTTTGAAAGCAAATTGCACTGATGAAGTATTTTGATGCGCATTGCACTTTTGTCTATTTGGGCCCTCTGCAGAATAAATTGTTGTGAGCCTTGTGGTATACAGTATGCAGATCTTCACTTTTATTTTTTAAACATCAACAAAAAATAGGCATTATCAAAAAGCAGCATTGCCTGTTTAAGAATCATGGTGACACTGAGACATGAATACGGTAATAAATTAAGACACAATGTCTGTCTGTGTGTTTATCCATATTTCAAAAGCAGGCAGGATATAGTTTATTTTTGGCAATATATCCACATATCAAACCCTTTGTTCTGTAATAGGGGAAGTACTATGAGTGAGGGGTATCTTAAACTGCATTGTATGGTTACCGCTCACTGAGGTGAATGGCTTATTCAGATCCTTCTCTTAGAGATTTGTTGAAAACAAAGTAGAAGCTTGGCGTTCCCAGAGGGGCTGCTCGAGTGGCCTCCAATGTGTCATAGGTTACAGGGGTCACTCTTGAACAGCACAATCAAGACTCAATGTTCCGATAAATACCTTCCTGATATATAACTTTCCATCCTGTATGGTTATAATGTGAAGGCTTTCAGGCTACTATGTTTTTAATTTTGTTTCTCACGTATTTCTAAATAAAAACAAAAATGTTACTTGGAATTTATGAGCTGTGCATTAAACATAGAGTATTTTTCTATGTTCACTCCTCAGATGTCTGCAATGGAAAACATGACTGAGAAGTTGGAAAGCTTTAGCACTCTGAAATTGGATCCTCCCAATTCCCACCAGCACTCCTCACATCACCTTTTTAACTTCCGCTCCCCACCACCCTCTCTTTCTGATGCTATCTTACGCAAAGGCAAAGAGCGATACACCTGCAGGTGAGCTACTCGTGAAATCGGAATAAAGATATCTTTAAAACTCTTTTATAACTTAAAGAGTCACCAATATACAGTATTATTGGTTACAATCACAAACTAACATTCTAACACAAACATAACATAACCAGGAGAGAACACAAAGGCAGTTTACATATGCAATTTAGTTGTCCGTACTTCTATATGTTTTTTAATGAATAACTAACAGTAATATTGTATTAAGTTAGCTCTATCCATGAGAGGTATACCAGTGCTTTGTGACTGTATCAAAATCTAGTTTCCTCCTTTGCAGGTACTGTGGGAAAATCTTTCCTAGGTCAGCTAATCTTACAAGGCACTTACGAACACACACTGGAGAACAACCCTACAGGTAAACGCACGCATGCACCCACATACGCAGACAGATTTGAAAGTCTTAGTTTCTGATTATACTTGTTCGGTTCACTTGGCTCTTTTGCACCTAAAAAGAAAAACAATTCCCGGTTCGCTTGGTGAAAATGAGAGAAGTCAAATCACCGGAAGAAAAATGCACGACTACATATTCTGAACGTTCTGAATGGGGGCGGGTCTTGAGGCGAGATGATTGACAGTAGATCTCTTGTTTAATAACATAATATCTTTCTATGTAATATGTTTACCGTAGTTATACAAAACAAGCAACAACTAAGCCAAATCATGTTTTAGATATTTTGACCATTTTACATTACTTGTGTCCGCGGGAAAACTGGCCTGAAAACAGTCCTCCTGACGAAATTGCTGGCTGCATATTCAAATTTTCGAGTAATCTGTTAGTGGTGTGTCAACTGAGGGTCGCGTTGAGGTAAACAATAAAAACTCCCGGTGGCCTGAATTTGTTGTCCTTACATCCACATACTGCACAGGTAGTCATCTTTTATTGAGGGTTTTGGTGATTTCCCCTTCAGAGACGGTAAAAGCGGAGTTCCTCTTTGGTTGGGTTCGTCTGCTGGCTAACTTCAAGTTGATTTGAGGGCAGGTTGAGTGGTAAAAGAAGCTATTAGACTTGTTCGACTTCATGCGGAGCCGCAAGAATCGACAGTCGGATGACGTCAAAGTACCGCGAGAGCGATTCGCGAAAATATACAGAGGAGTTTGCTTTTAAATCGCTCTTGCGGAACTTTGCCGTCATCCGGCTGCCGGTTCTTGTGGTGCCGCATGAAGTCGAACAAGCCTGAAGGCTGCATCGGTCAGTGGTTATGACTGAAGGGGGTCGCACACCGGCCGCGCAGCTCAGCGTCGTGCCGCGTCAGTCGCGTCTAGGACAACTCGGAGGTATCGTAAACCGGAAGTGCACACTAAATAGCGTGAGCTTCGTCAGATAGCGTCTACTTCAAAATGCAAAATATACGTTACAGCCAATGTTAATCGTTAATGATTTGGGACAAATATGATGTTATTTAATGTTAAACTATGTGAGTGGCGCTCTGTGGCACGACAGGGATTTGAGCAACTTCCTAAGTCGTAGCTGGACGGCACAGACAGGCGCCACCTGTCGGCGACCGGTGTGCGTATACTCATAGAAAGCAATGTGTTAGAGTTTTTTAGAACGGTGCGGCTCTGAGCTGCACGTCCTGTGTGTGACCCTCTTAAGTTTCATGCAGTGCATTCTGGTTAATCGAGTCCATCAAAGGCCGTTACGAAAATTCCGCTTCAATACACTATCAATCTAAAAATCGAAATCGTGCAAATTTCTTTTTTGCTCAAGTAAAATGCAAAATAGAAATAAATTACCCGTGATAACAGGCTAAAATGTCTAGGTTTTAATTCCGCTTTAAGTCGGACATCATGCACCACTTCCTGGTCCAACCAATCTCAAATGCCACAGGGAAATTACAAAAAATCATGCTAACATACACTTGTATCATAATACAAAACTACCAAAAACGGCCAATTCTAGTTTTTATCTCCATAACAAAATCCGAGATGACCAGACATGGACTCATGGACATGGATTTTGTACAAATTATTAATATATTGCTGTCAGTGATTCGGTGAGCCTTAAGACTGCAGTGTACACTGTGAAATTTTCACTTAAAGTTGTAATATAAATAAATAGTGCTCACAAATGTTTAAATAATATCCTCTATTGAAATAAGTGAAGGCTTGGACCCGGAAACAGTATTCCTTATGTCATGACTTAACAAGCCTTCATTGATTTAGCTTTTAATCAGCTGTCAAAAGTCAAGTGTGATGAGGGCAGTTTGGAACTAGAATATTTCAAGTGATATTTTGATTTAGGGCATGGTCAAGACGTAAAAGATGTATCTAAATTAGACATTTAGAAGTATTAACTTACATTTAAGGAAATGGCAACCAACTAGCAATGCCCTAACAAACACCCAGAATACCTTAGCAAGCACATAACAACACCCTGGGAACCAGCCATGGCTAGCATTACTTTGGTGAATTTTCGTGAGCACACAGCTCTATTTTGTTAAAATGTAAAATTAAAAAAAAAAAATTAAAAAGTTTTCTTTCTTTTTGTTTAATTTTTAGAAAAACATGTTTATTTGGAAATAATATTTGAATCAGTTCACCTGAGTTTGGCCTATTATGCTGTAGAGGTAAATGTTCAAACAATGTTCAAGTCACTCTTTGAGTTTTACAAATCTACCATAGAGCTCTTTAAACACGGGACACACCACTGCATGCTTGACTCCACAAGAATCCCCTAATTAGCTAATTCAGAAACAATTACCCTAACAAATACCAGATATCGCAGCTTTACTCTCAGAACAAAATAGACTGAGTCAGCACATAGCTGTTCTTATTCGACTTCAGGATTTATTGTAGTAGGTCATTTGCCTGTTGTAGATAGTATCAGCTACTCGAAATTGGCCCATTATGTCCAACTAATTGAGAACCCCCAATTTGATTGTAGCGCTTCATGTACAGTCTTTATAACAGGAAAAAAATAGATGATGAAGTAATTTAAATTCCCTTTGGACTGAGGAATGAAAATAAAACAAATTAGAGATAAACTACTTTGTTTTGACATTTTACTGCTCTCTGTGAACACAGTCTGGAAAATCAGTTTATACAGATGTGCACACAAAACAAGGACTTGAAAAGGAGCCTGGATCTTGATTATGAGTACTTGATGATGATTGATCTTCCTAAAGCAATAAGCCTTGAAAGTTAACTTTGTGATAGCTACACAAGTCACTTATAGTCACCACTTAACAAAGGAGCAGTGTCCTCCAGCTCCCAACATTGCCTTGCTGCAGTGTTTGTTTATCAGCACATTAAATTGATGTTCGCCTGCATATTCTAACCTGACATTCCAAACCAATGATCCACAGAGAGCCAGTGATTGAAGCCAACCATGAATTTTAGGAAGCATAGTCTGACTAGAGCCACTTCAGAGAGTCTAAAGAAAAATCTGTTTTGTTTTCAGTAAAAATATCTAAAAATTCTTAAATTAAGATGCTTTTTCTTGCAAAACGACCCAAGAAAATAAGTCTAGTTTTTAAACCAAATATATCCCATTTAAGTGATTTTGTGCATAAAACAAGCAAAAAATCTGCCAATGGGGTAAGCTAAAAAAGTCTTGGAACATTTTTGTTAAAGACTAGATTCAAGAAAAATTTGTTTACCCCATTGGCAGATCTTTTCCTTGTTTTATGCACAAAATCACTTAAATTTGATATTTTTGGTCTAAAATCTAGACTTATTTTCTTGGGTCGTTTTGCTCATCAAGAAAAAGCATCTTAATTTAAGAATTTTTAGATATTTTTACTGAAAATAAGACTACTAATATACTAAGAATTTTTTTCTTGAAAATAATTTTTTGCTGTGTACCCTCTAATTCATGTCGCACTACATCTAGTTCAGTGGGTGAAGTGTACATGTCAGCAGGTCAAGCTGGTGCGTACCTGCATACCATGGGTATCCTTCAGGCATACCAGGCTGACCTGCTAGGGGAGATTAGAGAGAATGAACCCATTAATCCTAAATTAGTGGATAAAAAAAGAAAGGCAGCAGATTTATTTCTCAGGGCAACTAAAGAGACACCCCAAGCTATTGGTCGATCTATGGCAGCTATGGTAGCCATGGAGAGGCATTTATGGTTAAATTTATATGGGATTAAAGAATAAAATAAAAGTGTTCTGCTCAATGCCCCTATTTCTACTGAAGGTAGACATTTTTGGTAACGCTGTCAGTCCTGTCATGGATAGGTTTCAGGAGGCTGCAAAACAAGCAGCAGCCTTAAGGAAATGTATTCCTCTGCGCTCTCGCCCCCTTGGGGAGGTGCACTAAAAACGCAGCCCCAGCCCTCTACCAGCTCCTCTTAACGACATCAACAAAAATACAGCATGGCCACTCGAACCCCCTCCCCTCGTAGAGCCTGGAGGTCGACTCAGGAATTAGACCTATTTGCGTTTTGAAAAACGACCTATTGTTCCCTATGGTTTATTCTGACACATCCCTGCTCGATCTGTACGCCATGGTACAGACGTAGCCGCGGTGATCTGTTCAATTACTGGTCTGTTTTGGATCCTCTAGTAGGGGTCAATCAGCCTGGAAACAAACCATCAGTAAATTAATGTAAAGGTTATCTCATTAGCTTACGAGGTGCACGGAATGACTTCACCTCTGCTAATTAGGGTGCATTCCACAAGAAATATGGCTTCCTCTCAGGCTCTGCTGGCTGGGGCCTCGATTCAGGATATTTGTAGTGCTGTGGGGTGGTCTACCTTGTTATGAGATATTATAGTTTGGACCTCTCGTCCTCACCTGGATCTCAGGTTCTTATGTCTCGCTATTGCATTTCGTTTCCCATAGTGTCATTCATGACAAAGCGTTGAGGTCCCTTGAAAGGGAATGTCTGGGTTACGTCTCTAACCAGGGTTATCCAGGGTTAAGAGTGTCATTTAAACAGTCTGGACAGAAAAACATCTGGACACAATATTTCAGATCCTTCATACACAAGTATAATCAAACCCCACTTAATAAAACTGACCTGCTAATGACGTAAACAGGAATGCACTATAATAGTTTGGTCTTATATACTGCAATTAAATGACAATTTATGCATTTGGCAGACACTTCAATTGAAAGTGACTTACGTGCATTTAAGTACAGTACAGTAAATTACTTATCCTTTTAGACTGTGCACCAGGCGCACAAACTATTTTTCTAATCGTTAAACTAGCAAAAGAGCCTTAGTGCACTTGTGCCATGCACTTAGATCGTTAAAATAGGGCCTATTAAGTTTTGTGGCTCAAATGGAATATATGTGACATTATAATAGAAAAAGAAAGGTTTCAAAACCTTGTATCTGCTAATATATCCTTTACTTATAGATTAATGTTGTCGTAACCCAGCAGAAACTATGTTTGAAATGTTTAATTCTCTTCTTCACACACAGATGTAAATATTGTGACCGTTCATTCAGCATCTCCTCCAACCTACAGAGGCATGTTCGTAACATCCACAACAAAGAAAAGCCTTTCAAGTGTCACCTCTGCAATCGCTGCTTCGGTCAACAGACTAATCTGGACCGCCACTTAAAGAAACACGAGCATGAAAATATTCCAGGTAAAATGTATCTCCATTCTTATTTCATATAGTGGTTTAGGTTGACGTTTTCAATGGCTTCTTTAACCTGCTTTTGCATGATACTACATTCACACCACTAGGTGTCAGTATAAACTCAAGATTGTCACAATTAAACTGACTCATTATTATGTTTATGCATTTATCATTGTAGTGAGTCAGCAGTCCGGGATTCTCTCAAATTTAGGAACGAATATTTCTTCACCAAACTCTGAGTCTGACAATCATGCACTTTTAGATGAGAAGGAGGACTCATATTTCTCAGAAATTAGGAACTTCATATCAAATAGTGAGCTGAACCAGGCGTGTAGCTCCTCAGAGAAAAGGTAAGAGTATTCAGCATGGGCACACATGCATGCGTTGTTGCCCTAGCTTATAAAATATCTGAGCATGTATGTGTATTTTAGTTACCAAACTAGAAACAGATCTGTTCTGTAGTTAAATTAAGCCTTCTAATGGAGAACAGTGGTACTGCTTTACTCAGATCAGCTGTAAGTTCATCCTAAGCATTTGCACTGCTAGGACACTGTCTAGCAATGTCTGAATCAAAGTCAAATTATAGCTTATTTATTTTAATTCTGATCAGTTTTGAAAGCTGGATCGTATGTATAAAAAATGCCCATAAGAATTGTTATAAATGTTGACTTAAGTGTAAAAAAAATAGTTAACAGTAAGTTCTGTGCAAAAGTAAGAGACCTTTATCGGGAAACAAAAAGCAACTTTCCGTAAAATCTCATTTGGCTTTTTTAGGGCTAAAAGTGGCATAGACTGCTATAGACTACAGTAATGTTAACCAAAAATGTCTGCACTAACCCCTAACTTTATTCATGATTTCCCTAGAACTTTATAATTATTTTAATATTTAAACTGCATTATGTGTACATAAATTACAAATGACTGTACATGAATTTATTTGACACGATTTTGCACTATTTTAATTATGAGAAATAAATTGACGAATATGATGCTATTTAAATAAGTTAATTTAAGTAAATTAAATTAAGTTGATGTATCACATCATTCTTATTTGCACTCACATATGTTTTTTAAATAAATACGTTTGTAAACACTTTATTTACACTTGATTTAGAAAGAATACTTTGATGATCAGGCATGTTTTGTTTTATCAAATGCCTGCACTGTAAACTCAAATGCTGTCTTTACTTTAACAACCAAGTAAATAGTACTTAAAGTTTGTGTTTTGGACAGTTCACTTGATAAATCTTAGTTCATTCAACTTTTTGACCTATAAAATCCATGAACTTAAAAATACAAGTGTATCTAAAATTATGAGTGCAAAGTTCTGTGAGGAGTACCCATAATCCTTTGCACCTTATTATTTGGATTATTAATGTTTGATCAAAGAATAAGAACTGAAGATTTAAACAGTTGTTGTGGAGGTTTACTCTTTTATTATTGATACTTCCATAGTAGGAAAAAGGAATACTATGGAAGTAAATGGGGTCCACGAACGATTTTGTTACAAACATTTCTCAAAATATCTTCCTTTGTGTTCATCAGAACAAAGAAATGTATGCTTTTTGCTTTGCATTCTGAATATAAGTGGAACCAACATGAGAAAACTTTCCTCTATAAAGTGTTTCCTCTATTTTTAAGTGTTGGCTAACACTTAAAGGGATACTTCACTTTAAAATGAAATTCTGTCATCATTTACTCGTCTTCGTGTTGTTCTAAATTTGTATGAATTTCTTTTTTCTGATGAACACAAAAGGAGATATTTTCAGAAATGATGGTAAACACACAGCAGTAAGTGACCATAGACTTCCATAGTAGGAATTAAAAAATATGATGGGATTTAATGGGTACCGTCACCTGTGTGCTTACCATCATTTATCAAAACATTTTCTTAGTCATTTATCACAATACTTACAAAATATTTTTTTTCCTACTATGGAAGTCAATGGTCACTTACTGCTGTGTGTTTAGCATCATTTCTCAAAATATCTTATTTTGTGTTCATCAGAGAAAAAAAATTCATGAGGATGAGAAAATGATGACAGAATTTTCATTTTAAAGTGAACTATCCCTTTAATTAATATAAACCAAAAATAGCATGTTGATAATCCAAAGGAAGTATCATAGAATATAAGGCATTTGTCACAAATGATAAATCGAATATTAATGTCATTACAGGACAGAGCCGGATGAGGAGGACCATCCTCAGACTCACACTAATGCTGCCTCCAAACTGGAGGAAGAAGAGATAGAGGGAGATGATGAAGATGAGGAAGACTCATTGACAGAAAAGTCACAGGATGAGATTGCTTCCCCCGCCACTATGGTGCAGGGCACCTATGAAGACGATGAGGAACCAAGTTCGCTCCCTATGTCCTATGAACACACGCGCAGGTTAGTAAAAAAATCTGTTTATTTGACAGCCACTGAATACCCTTTGTAAGGCATTCACCTAAAAAACTTCCAACCAATTTAAGAAAAAGCTAGATTAATACAATAATAATAATAATAATAATAATATTTTTTTTTTGTAAAACGCACACCTAACTTGTCAAATGTCTTAAAATAACCACCAGAGGAATGTGGTAACCGTGGTATAAGCTGAATAATTGACTCCGGTCCTTTAAATTATTTAAAAATAATACACACCCGCAGTGTAACGGATTACCACCTTGGGTGTGACCTGTCTTCAATTATTCCTTATATATATATATATATATATATATATATATATATATATATATATATATTTTTTTTTTTTTTATATAGCCACATGATTTACAGTACCATTCAGGGGTGAACCGGATCACAAAACTTACATTTCGGATCACATTGTGTTTTTTGAGGCATGGATCAGATCATTTTTAGATCAGCAAAGATGGGTGGGAAATCTAATAAGAACAAATAAAAAAATTATAAAAAAAGAACAAAGTTAGACATTAAGTAAGGTCTAAAATTGGCATTATGTACAGAAATCGAATCAAATGAATAATAACACGGTTTTTATTGTATAAATTAAATATAATTATTATTTTTTAGATCTACAGAAGTGATTTTCTCTTTGTCTTTGGTTGTTTGATTAACATTAATGACACAGACTGGTTTCTGACTCTAATCTATGCATACACATAGACAGAAACAAATGTTTTATTAGGAAAAGGATTTTGAGGTCATTTTGTTTGTATGCATCCTGTAAAGAACAGAAAGATTCTATGTTCGCTTGTTTTTTGAAACGCGTCCCTCCGTGTGTGCACTATTGAGTGCACTTAAACGCGCACACGAATTCCAAGCTGCGCTTTGGGAAGAAGATGCAGCATAAACAGTCGCTCCACAAAGTGAAAATCACGTTGTTTTTCATTGCTCTATCCGCCAAATGTATTTTAATGGACTACAGTATGAGACACAGTAGCGCAACTCTCTCTAAAGTTTACATATCAAAAGTTCTGATCTTTGAAGAGCATAGGGATGATCACGTCTGATTAGAGTTGAACCGGTCACATTTAACTGCATGTGCGTCTGTTTGTACAGAAAACTGCTCACTTTAGCACCATTTTGTGGTTAAATTGTTTAAAATCACTTACGTGTTAACTTTTGCAAGCCTTTGAAACACGTGCAAATGATTAACTTTCCCTATTTAAGTTTGCGTATTAATCCGTGAATCGCGTGCGAGCTGAACCGTGGGTCGTAATCCAGTACACCCCTAGTAGCCTATCATTCAGTTTAGGGAATGTTTCTCATTCTTTTTTAATCTGAAGGAGTATACATACATAAAAAAATCTAAAATTATTTTTTGTAGACAAAAATATAATAGTACAGTTATTTTTATTCTATAGTTTTGATGAGTTAATTGTGATTGTAAAAAAAATACTAATAAAGAATGAGTAAGTGACCCTAAACCTTAGAACGATAGTGTATACTGGATATAATATATCACTGCCATAGTTCTGTTCCAAAACCAATTGAGCTACCCACTTATACACCATTTTAAGGCATGAGCACCCTTCATATAAAGCCTGTTCTAAAACCTAAAGTGCATATTTATGCTGACCTAAAAGATGTCTTCTGTTGGCCAGCAGTGCACATATCTCTTATGGCAATCCCATAATGCATTGTGACAACATGCAAAATAGTTCCAGAAAATAATCAACATGTAATGTTATCTTAGTGCTAGTAACCTGCTAAAATCACAAGTTGCATTTTTGGGGTGAAGCACAATAAAATCACTTATGAGAGTCCATTTTAGGATCTGCCTAGAGACAGACACCAAGGGAGCTTAACAGGTTTTGGAACAAAGCTTCTATGTACAGTAATAAAGGTTAATATTATTGTTTACAAAACTAAATGTTTTTAATTCTGTGATGCCTCATTTTCCATCATTCCACTAACAATAACACAACTAATCAGAAACTAGTCATCTTTCATGGATTGTTCATAAATTACCCTAAATGAAAAAAAACATTGACAGTTTAACACTGCTATACTGTCATTTTGCACCCATGTGATTATGGAATTGATTGTGTTGCATTTTTAAATTCACTTTTTTTTCTGTCTTCAACCTATACATTATTGCTTTTGGAATTTCACTAAAAAAGCAGCTAGATAGTGACATAATCGATATTTTGTGGCATATTTTCATTTAAAGAAAAGAAATGCTTCTTGCATTTTTACTGGCATAAAGGAACCCTGTTTTATATTGCATGGTCAAAGCGATGAGAGTTCTTGTCACCACATGCTCTGCCCGTGTGTTTTGTGCTAACATTCGTGTAAAGCCAATATTTTACTCTGGTACCCCTTACCATCTCATCCACTGCATGCTCCTCAAATGCTTTCATAGATTCCAGTTGTCGTTAGGCTAACTGAGGGTCCCCCTCCCCTGTCCAAACCCCTGGCCCCAAACCCTCCCTTTCCCGGCACAGGTGTATTGAGGAGAATGCAGGTGTGTTAGATCTGGAACCTCTGCCTGGTATCCCCAAAGGCCTGGAATTCCATAAGACCGGGGAGGAGCCGTGTAATATTAAAGACATTTTTAACACCTCAGTACAGTCGGAGACATTGAAAGAAACACTATTCAGGCAGGCTAAAACCCAGGTATGTGACTGTACCTGCTCCACAGAGTTTCTCTTATACCATGAAATAAGTCATTCCTGAAAGGACATATGTCAAAGAGCATGTTTTTATATAAAATATTTTTTTTCTTGGTTTTGCTTGTACAATAGCCAAGGCTTTCCCGACTATTCACGAACTGCAAGATTGCAAAACAAACCGCAATGCCTAATTAACAAATAAATTGATTGGGTTGTGTCAAATTGATAATAAACCATTTAAACATATTGATAATGATATTTTGGACTAAAAATATTTTAAATAAAGAACCTTATTATATTTAATTAATGCTTTTAACATTATTACATCATAAATCATTTGTATTTACTTTAATAAGTAAATAATTTGAGGTCAGGGAACCGTACAGGTTGGAAACCCATGCAATAGTAAAGTTATAATAATAACAAGCAACATGTAACTACATGTAACATTTCTGTAACCTAATCATTATCATTTTTTTTTTTTGTCACATATTTTTTTGTTACATTTTATTTTTACAACTCTTTGGAGTGGTTTCCCAGACAGGGATTGGACTAGTCCTAAACTAAAATAAATGTAAGAGCTGTCCAAACTGAAAACAACTTGCACTGACTTTGTTTTGCCACAAAATGCACACAGGTAATGTTTTTAGTAAGGCATGTTTGTTAAAACTAGTTATATTTCCTAATTTAACTAAGGCCTAGTCCTGGCTTAAGCTAATCTCTGTCTGGGAAACCACCACAAATTTATATAATTATATTATATAACAAAAAATCTACTAATTAAAATAATTGACTAACAATACTAGTGTTCTGTATTATTGCCTCATACTGTGTATTCAACATAAAATTGTCCTGTGGTCTCAACATTTTATGTTGTCTTATGTTAAAAGGAGTAGTTGACAAAATCTGCATCTAATGTATAAAAACAAAATCTTAAACCTATTGTAACATCTATTTTGGTGTTTTACAGAAGAAAAAAAATACAGTGTTGGGGCAACATTAGGAGTAGTAAATAATGACAGAAAGTTCCTTTAAAGTTTTGTTTATCGACAGGAAAATGTCTGCATGTTAAACTTAGTAATGTTAACAGTTTCTGGCTAACATAATAAGTAAAGTATTTAATATAACAATTCAACAGTTCAACTTTCATTATTTACTCGTAAAAAACTATATGCTTAATAAAAAATTAGATCCCCTTTGGGGATACTAGCGCTACATTCCCATAGGGAGGCCTTTGGAAATGCTTCTCCGTGGATTGCGTCTGAAGCGCACTTGTGTCAAATCAGCCAATGGTGTGTTGGAACATCATATGTGGGATGACGTTAGGACCAGAAAGCATAAAATTGCTTCCAGAAAACACAGTGTGTCTGTATGTGGTGTTTACGGGTGGGGACACTTACAAACTTTGTGTAGCCTGTTTAGGAGAGGAGCATGCCCGGTCAGCCCTAGAGGGGGCTGGCTACGTGCCTTTCAGTAAAATGGAAAAAAAACTTTTTAGCTCAATTTAGGGCAGTTGACTTGTGCTGCTGACAACACCACCAAGCCATCGCTAGAGCCATATGTTGTGTCTGTCAGCTCTGGTTGCCACAGAAAGTCACCTGTGGCTAAACCTCTCAGACATTAAAACAGCAGACAATGGGTTTCTCATGTCCCTCATGGGCTGGTGAGCGATTATGAAAGGCCAGTTGGCCTAGCCCTAATACAATTCCTTTAACACATAAAGCATCATCATCTGCGTGTCCGCATGGACAAAATGTCAGTGGGGCATTACATAAATCACCAGGGAGAGCTGCGATCACGCCAACTGCACATACTGGCGCATCGCGTCCTCCGGTGGCTCAGGACAAACTGTTCTCAACAGGGATATTGTATATCCCAGGGCATCAGAATTTGCGAGCAGACACCTTATCGAGGCAAGGGTTCTCTGGGTGTGGCTTTTGAGGGGGCAACACTAGTGATTCAGGTCTCTCAACTGAGGTTTTTGAGACAATCCTACAATCTGGAGCTCCTTTTTGTATCTTGTCTGTGAAGAGTGTAGGCTTGACCCAGTTAACTGTACTGGAGTTTCTGCAGGAACATTTTTCAGCAGGGTTAGCTCCCTCCACACTCAAGGTCTATGTAGTGGCTATTTCTGCCTACCACTCCCATTTAGGTGAGTGTTCTGTTGGTAGAGGCCATAAATAAGAGTTTGCTTTCTTTGTGTTACTCAGAGCCCTGCTTGTGTCCTGGACATTGTATTAGAAGGTCTTTCTATGGCACCCTCTGAGCCAATTGCGTCTGTCTCAGAGAAACTCCTAGCTATCACATCTCTTAAGAAAGTGGGAGATCTCTAAGCTCTTTCTGTATCCTTGGTGTGTCTTGAATTTGCACCAGGAATGGTTAAAGCTGTTCTATACCCTAGGCCAGGTTATGTTCCTAAGGTAGCTGCTAATGTCCCACGGCCCATTATCCTTTAGGCCTTCTGTCCTCCTCGGTTTAAAAAAGAGGATCAAAGAAGAACTTTGCTTGTCTAGTGTGACTACTGGGCACTTATGTCATAGGACTGCCCATTTAAGGAAATCCAAACAGTTGTGTTATTTGGTTCACCCGATAAGGGTGGTCCAGCAACCAAGCAAACGCTTTGCAATTGAATAGTTAGGGCTATCTCTTTGGCTTACCTTGGTTCTCTGAATGGCCCTCTCCTCTAGCCGTCAGGGTGCATTCAATCAGAGGTGTGGAAGCCTCTAAGGCCTTAGGCCCAATACCATTTCTTTGTCTTACCCCTGCCCCTTAGTTTTGCACATTAACGTTAGAGTGAGGCCCAACTGTGATAGCCCTTACTCTCACGTGAACAGGCAAAACTAAAGGGTAGGGGTAAGGGAAAGGGGTAAGACAGAGAAATGGGATAGGGCCTTAGGGTCTGGGGCTTCTGTTCAGGATGGTCCTCACATTTGTTCAATTAGTGCTCCTGCCATTGGAAGTCTGGCATTTTTGGTGTTTTGTTCCCAAAGTATCTCTATGGTATAGCTCGACTTCCTACAACAGTAACCTGCAGTGATGCAGTGTCTACCTTGCACACTCCCTGCGAGCTACTTGCTTCAGCCTTTCAAAGCTAACGCCGTATTTCAGGTGCCCTTTTATGCTTCCTGGTCCCTATGTTATCCTGTCTATTACGTTCTATCCAGTTACATCCGATTTACCAATAGAGCTTCAGACACAATCACGCAGAGGCGTTCCCAAAGCATCTCTAACCCTTTTTAACAATAGCTTAAAACTAGGTGCTAGAAGCCTTTGTGTTAGAGTCAACCATTTTTTAATCTAGACATGGATACAGTCAAGTTAATATGGATAGGGAATGACTTCACTGTCACACTAGCTTATCATATGGCTTTAGACAACAATTTTTATTGTGATTTTTGGTCATTTGGGTTTGCATCTAGCCACTACAATTTGTTGTTGTATAAAAACAGAACAGAATGAAGTGACAGTGAGTAAAAAAGTCAAAAATAATACATTGATGAAACTTGTTTTGGCTCTGAAATGTAACCTTCTTCCTTTCTCTTTAACTAGGCTTATGCAATGATGCTCTCGCTGTCTGAGAACAACACCCTGCATGCATCCTCACAGAACTCTTTGGATGCCTGGCTCAACATGGGAGGAGGCTCATCGGAAGCAAGCTCCTTTCACCCCCTTAACAACATCTAAAACAAAGAAAGATCCGAATAGTTAGATGGAGAAAGAGAGAAGGGGAAGACACGGACACAAAGAAGCTTCAAAACGGGCCTGTGAACCACCAGTATGCGTGTCAGGAGGAGTGGGCTGTAGAGGTAGCAGACTATATTGTTGAGTGAAACAGACACAGGAACCAGTCATAGATGGGAGATCTTCTTTCACGGCAGCAAACAAGAACGGCATCACTGAATTCCTGCTATACGGCATATTTAGTGTCTACAACTAACCACTATAGTTCTCTCCTCAGGAGCTCAATTCAAAGGGGACACTGCATTTGAATGACTCTAAAATCACCTCTCCACCTCATTTTTAATCATGCATTTAACACAGACTGTATAGTTTATTTAACATATTCCCGAAGACCCTGGTTCAAGTCCGAGATAACCGGACTTGTGGAGTTTGTCTGTTCTCCCTGTGTTGCTATGGGTGTCCTTCAGGTACTCCTATTTGTCGCACAGTTCTAAAACATGCTGATCTTCAGTTTAATTAAAGATTTCTAAATTGCCCATAGGTGTAGGTTAGCGTGTGGATGTCTTGTTAGTCCTGTAATGGACTGTCCACCTGTCCATTGCCTTGGCCTAAGATCAATAGGAGACAGGACTCACTGTGACCCCAAACAGGAATAAGCAGAATCGAGAATGGATGGGTGTTTCCGAACAGAAAGTTTGATCAACTTCTCAAGTTTAATATTAAGCACTTAAGCATAACCAACATCTAGAATGTTAACTTCCCCAAGAAAACGAGTGCTTTTTACAGTAAAAACCACTCTAATGTTTATGCTGGAAATCTTTGCCGTTTTTATTAACTCAGACAATTTTGTCACATCCCTTCAACAGTAAAATAAGAGCAGCATGTTTGTTTAGAGTGTATAGCATTATTATTGTTATGGTTAGTATTTTAGCTGTATACAGAAGTCCAGAAGGGTGTTTTAGGGTTAAATTATTCTTAAGTGATGGCAATTAGATATCTTACCTTCCCCTTTCTTTAATTTAGTATCTCTTTTGTATGTTTTTCCTTGACAAACAGTATTGTTTCTTTTCAAGTGCATATGTGCTTAAATGTTAATATAATTCACCCGTGAAGGACCAAATTTGTACAATATTGTTGTGTGATGTAAAAAATAAGTTAACATTTTTGTAGCAGAGTTTTGCGTGCCAAATAACTCCATTTTCTTTGACAATCATTTTTTTCCTGTCACTTCACTGTCAGTAGTTATTCTTCTGTTACTTTCATTTGATGAGTGTGTGTCTTTTATTTATTTTTCTTTTATTTTTTATGAAAAATGAAGAAAAATGGTTCACCCAATGTTTTAAAGGAATGAAATTACTGAAGATTGTGATTTTTTTGTTGTTGTTCTTTGGGAATAGAAAAAAATGGTTTTGCCAAAATCTGATTTAGAAAGCAATGCATTTCATTAATGAGCACATAATCTTAAGGCCAGTCTATTAAAGCATTTAGAAATGTAGGGTGATAAAAATGGCTGTCGTTTATAAAATATTACACGGTGTAACATCTTAATAATGCAAATGAAATGAATTAACAAGGATCTCTGCATGATTCAAAAGAAGAGCCATACAGTACTGTACACATAATATTGTAAATATTATAAACAGTAAGCATTTGAACCGACTAAATACGTTTTATGCATCACAGAAAAAAACTCCACAAGCGACAGGTGAGCAGCTCGACTCCACAGTTGTCCCGTTTCATGAACACACATGCGAAAACTCACCAAAACCAGAACTGTGAAGCCAGTAAATGAATCGTAAACAACTGATAAATAAAATGAATGTGTAGAGTAGATGAAATATTTGGGTAATCATCACTTCCTCAGAATGGAACGTTCTCTTGAATGTCTTTTAGGGTCAAGATTTTTTTAAACTTTTTATACATCACAAACTTCTTTCTTCTCTAATTTAGGGTTATTGCTTAAATTGCTAATATTGATCCTAACACAGATTATCTACCACTCAGAGAGTGCATTCTTGGA
Source organism: Misgurnus anguillicaudatus (assembly GCF_027580225.2). NCBI lineage: Eukaryota > Metazoa > Chordata > Actinopteri > Cypriniformes > Cobitidae > Misgurnus > Misgurnus anguillicaudatus. The sequence goes on along the minus strand of NC_073341.2, from coordinate 8,689,747 downwards.
GGCGGAGCTTAAAGTGCACCCATGTTTGCCTAACACAAACTTATATTTGCCTAGTTCTTAAAACTGCATTTCTTGGACAGGCTGGTTGTTACAAGCACTTTAGCTTATGGGTCAACAAAGGCATATTATTAACACTAAAGTATAAAAGAGCTTTGTCAACTAGAATTGTCGGCTCTAAACAAGCCACATAAAATACTTTTACAGGCCCAAACACATGGAATTGGCTTGAACACACCGTGGACAAACTTGGGGCACTGTGATATTTTAATGCAACACCAGGTGGTGCTCTGCATTGTTTTAAAATGTATAAAACTGTATCTCGTTGCAGTTATTTTTTCAGACCTGGGTCAAAGCCTTGTTTGATGCATTAGAATGCTGGACATGTAATGAAATTAAAAGTACTGAGAAGGTCATGTCACTTACTACTGTACTTAGCAAAAGCTGATTGATGATAATGAATTGATCCATTGATTGTTAAAATCATCATGAACAAATGGTTAAAAATAAGCTTACAGTTGTTATTCTTAGCCCACTGTTACATTATAAACAAGTGTATCGTATTAAAAAAACTGATAAAATGATTCTCTACAAAGTGTATAGCTCTTCAAAAAAAAGAGAATTCATTTTAAACATGGGTTTCAAATAGATGGTGCTTGTTTAATTTGGATTTGAGTTATTATTGCTTATGTTTCTTAAAGATGTTGTGCATGACTTGTCTTATAGAGGTCATAATGGTGTCCATTTGTGAAATGTGTATCTTAAATTAAAAACAAAATGAATCAAAAAAACTATTATGAATTTGTAGCTGCACTTATTGTTCATGTGGTTAGGTTAGCAGGTTTCAAATGTTCTGTTTACTGCCTTACTATGGGGCAGATGCTTATTGAACTGAACAATATGCTTGTGGGTGAGAATTAATGACAAAATTTAAGGATTGTAGAATAATACTGAAATTCTAAAATTCTTTTTTAAGCTTGTGATTACTGAAGATGTACTTTAGAGCAATTTCAAGGACAAGACATGATTCTGATGTTAATTCTATAGAATAGATATGTATACCAAATGTAATCTTTGCAATGCTATGAAGAATTTATACATGAAATTGATATGCAATAAAACCTGTGTGCTTTTTATACGTTGTTGCTTTTATTGCACTCGTCACATCGTTCATGGACTGTATGTGTATATGTGTGTGCACGTCACAGATGACCTAACACCTTGTAATCCTTACTACAAAAATATTTGTATTATTAAATAATAGGGGTGTAGGGGTACAAAGAATTCACGGTTCAGTGCCTACCTCGGTTTTTAAGTCACAGTTTAGTTTAATTTCCGTACAGTAAGGGAGAAGAAAAGCAAATCATAAAATTACTTGGCATTTATTATTAACATCTGTGAAAATCAACAGTATACATATAAACAGATTACATATTTTAAACACAATTTTAAACAAAAAAAAAATGCTTTTTTGAAAATAAAATAAATAAAACATATGAGAAGAATGGAAACTGCATAAATGCGGCACGTGTTGAAATTCTTTAAAGGGCCGCTAACCTAGGTGTTTTCAGCAACATAAAAATAGTCTTAGGTATCCCCAGAATGTGTCTGTAAAGTTTCAGCTCACAATATATCACAGATATTTCATTATACATTGTTGAACATGACAATTTGTGGCTGCAATGAAAAACGCAATGTTTTGCTTGTGTTTCTTTAAATGCAAAGTTCACAAGTTCACACTTACAAATAAGTTAAAAGAATTAAATTTGTAAACGTATTTGGCGTGCTGTCTGGGGAGAGGGATCTGAGCAGGGAATGAGCCTGAAACACAGAGTATCCCCCCCTAAGGAAATTAGGTCAGAAAAGCCATTACAGCAGATTGAGTTGCATATTATTCGGTATCGTCAAAAATGCCTACTTACGTCGTGGGCTGTGAAAATCACACCAGGTCTTCCGTTAAGTTTTCACGATTCATGCAGAATCTCAAAAACAAAAAATACAACATCTGCGGCTGCAAGCAATTAACGTGCAGACTGGAACAATGCAAAGATCAAAGAGGCTTGTGTTTGTAGTGTTTACTTCATTTCAGGTAAGTCATCATTTTTCAGCCCTGTTTGATTAAGTTATAAAGCCTGGATGGTATGAACAGTTTGACCCAATGCTGCACGCGCACCCGATAGTCATTCAATGTTTACAAACCTTGAAGGGGTCTATTCAAAGTCTGCAACCTTCTAAGGAAGCGACCTTAAAAGGCGAGCACTCGGTCTTTGAAGGTGGCAGCCTCTAAAGTCCGCAACGAGAACTGAAACGGTCTAACCTTCGGAGAAACCATAATTTGGTTCACCTGCTGCACGTGTCAACAGCGCCTGTCAGCAGGACATAGCAGAGGCATTTCTGACTTATTAAAATAACTATGGAACCAGAAAAATATTAATTTTATTTTAGAAAATATGACACGTAGAATAAACTAATGAACAGTATATTAAATAAATCAACCTTAGAAATATACGCAACATTAACAGAATGATATTAGGCTACGTTCACATGGAAACGATCTGAAAAGAAAACGCAAAAGTGGCGTTGCGTTATTGTTACCAGCGGACTACTAATGTCCCTCAGTAAGTTCCACCTCGAGGAGGTCCCCAAAACATCCCAATGACCAAACACACAAAGCAGGTAAGTAAAGGTTAAAACAAACTTTATTTAAATTATTTAAAACTATGATAGGGGTGGGGAAGGGGAAACTAAAATAATCCTTCTTCTGCCTCTCAGCTGGATCTTGCAGAAGGGGAGAGGGCCAGGTGCCAGAGGCAGGGGCACGACTAAGGGGGAGACAGGGGGACGGAGCTCCTTCTGTTTTGTCTCTTGAACCCCTGGCGCCCTCCTCTTCTCCTGGAGGCAGAATAAAAATAACAATTAGTGGATGTACAGCTTCGAGACAGCTACCTGCTCTGCCGCTGGGCGGCTTCGCGGCCTTCCAAGCCATTCCACGTCCCGCTCCGGCGAGCGACCGTGGTGTATTTAGGTGAGTATAAGTAAGGACTACTTCGTGTCGATAACTTTCTCTTCTGCTCTTCCTCTGCAGGGTGCCCGACCAACTGTCCTCTGTCCGCGGCCGGCTGGACTCTGAGCCCTTTTCCTCCCACAGGGTCAAGGCGACACCTAAGTTGGTGGGACAGACGGCTAGGGCCCCTCTCCGACACAGGTTTTGCACACAACAGTTAGTTCACGTTTCCACAATTTCTCCACTTCCTTTAATTTCCCTATGATTTCTTCCACAGCACGTCAATACTGTACTCACAATCTCTTCATCGCTTGGACACACAGTGGTCAGCGTGTCTTACACTCCTCTCGCTCGCCCACCGGCTTCGTACTACACAGTGGGGCCATTACACGGCAACACACTCCACACAGAGTAGTTTACTGTACGTTACTTCAATGCTTTAATGAATGTACACATCTACTTGTACTCACGGTCTGGCACCCTGTATCTCTCTTCCTCTGTGTTCGTTCGTCCTCTTCTAGCGGTTACCCAAGCCGCTTAATTCCAGGAAACCTCCGTTCAGAATCGTATCTTGCTGTAGCCTTGAATGCACATGTACACACACAGGTAAGAATACACTTCTTCAATATGCTTCGTCCTCAACTCAAACCTGTTTCAATGACTCGGTCCTTCTGTTCTTTCTACTCCACAGATCTCCACTTTGAGTCCGTGTCCGTTGCTTCGCCACGTCAACCCACCGCTTTGCCACAACATCTGCTCTAACATCCACCAGAAATGAGAACAACAATGAACAACATCTCGTATTCCACATGCTCTATTTATACTTCCTACTTCCCTCGAATCGTCCAGTCAGCGCTCGCCACCTCAGCATGTACACCTGTCGCTTGTTTTCGCTGATTCCGTTCACCTGATTCAGCTTGCGGTAGTCTACACAGAACCTCCAGGCCCCGTTCTTTTTCTGGACCAACACGATGGGCGCAGCCCAGGGACTGCTGCTCTCCCGTACAACCCCACGCTCCAACTTGCCTTGCAGCAAGGTACGTACTTCTGAGTATAGTGTCGGTGGAATGGGACGGTACCTTTCTCGGCTGGGCCCAGCCTCGCCAGTCGGAATCTGGTGCTTCAACACATCCGTGCATCCATAATCTTCCTCATGTGTTGCAAACACGTGCTGCCAGCGGGTCAGAAGTTCTTCGAGCCTCTGTGTTTGGGCTTCATGCAGCCCCTCGTCCTTCAAGGCGGCGCTCCTGAGATGGCCGGGCATGCCCTCCCACACTTTCTTTGGGGGTACATCTGACTGGGTCAGAGCAACCTCCACCACAGTGGGACAAACTCGTCGCAAGCTGACATCCTGTCCTTCTCTCACCTGGTGGGAGCCAACTGCCGTTACTCGAGCCAGCTGCTGATGGCGGTGTAGCTGAACTGGGTAGGGACTCTCATTCCTCACCCTGACAGGGACTCTCCCTCGATGGACTGCGGCCAGCCCCCGGGCCACCTCTACGTTCTGACTATCTGCGTGGGGCTCTACCAGCACCCAACCTTCGGGGCCATAAGGTTGGGGGACCCTTACCCGCCATAATTCCTCCCAACACTCGGAGAGGACGTTCATGCCTAGGAGAGCCCTTTGTGTGCCTAAACAGTGGTCTTGGACAATAATCACTCCCTTCTGGGCTACTACCACCGCATAAATCTCCAAATCCGCCAGTCGATAGCCAATATAAGGGATCTCCAGGCCATTTGTCCCTTTTAGGGTGAGCCAGGGGGCCTCTGCTCCACGTACACCTTGCTTACCGAACAATTCATGAGACAAGCTCTCGCAGAAGAGAGTCAACTGTGAGCCTGTATCGATGAGACACCGAATCTTGACACCACATACTTGGACCTAAACCCATGGGGCTATGCCCGATCATCCTACTCTTAGAGTCAATTCCTTCAGACGGGCCTTCTAAGGGGGTCCCGACCACACGACCCACTGTGGCCGGTCGACCTAAAAACCCCCCTCTGAAGCTCTTCGGGGCCCACACTGACGACTATAATGGCCCGGCTCTCCACAGCGGTTACATATTGGCCTCCCCTGCTCATCCCATTCGAATCGGGGTCGGCTGGGCCGGTTGGGACGTCTGACTGGATCTCGACCTCCCTCCGAGTACACCCAATTTTGGGGGCCAGGTCTTACTTCCTCTCTCGAATGCCCCAGGCGTAACTCCCCAGCAACGTTTTCGACAATTCGGACATTTGGTCTCGGACATCTTGCAAGAGCTCTAATTTCAAGGCCTGTTTCCAGTCTATTGCTTCTGGTGCCATCGCCGCCGCTCCACTTACAGCTGCACACACCGGAGGGTCCTTCTCCTCCACCTCATCGCTTTCCAGCGCCACTGCCTCCTTCCTCAGATCTTCAAAGGTGAGTCCGGGATCTCTCCAAAACTGTATCCTTAAACTCTGCCATACCGGGCCTTCTCTCAACCCCAGTAAAAATTGGTCCCTCAGCAAGGTCTCTCCGTCCCCCAGACCATGATCTTGACCTCCCTGTAGTCGTGTGAACTGCTCTCGTAGTCTCAATGCGAATGCTCTAATACATTGAAACATTAAAACAGAAGGACAAGCCAATGTTTTAGCTTCAAAATGTAATTATTTTAGGGGAAATAATCTTTGTATAATTTTTACAAAAAACATTGCAAACCATGACTTCAAAATAGGGATGTTAACAATTAATCGATCTTCGATTAATTGTCGATAAGAATTAAATCGTTAAAACTTAACGATTGTCGAAAAAGCAAGCACGTGTGTCCGGCGCCTGCGCAAAGCACATACACAGCTGGTGAAAAAACAAACCAAGCGCGAAGAAGTTAAACTAGCCATGATCACAATGAGTCTCGATGCCAAACACACACTTGGGCTTTTTGTCCTCATTCGAGACGAGGCTGGCTGCTAACGTAACAAAATTTCATCCGCAGAGGATCTGAGAGGGTCCGATGCCGAAAATCTAAACACAGTTAGGATACTGAAAGCATAGACCCTCTTCAGGGAAGCCTGCAAGATTAGCATAGCAGCGCTGCTAATGCTGCTTTAGACAGGGAAGGCATCCAGAAGCCGTTTTTAATAAACAGATTAAAATGAAAAACTTAAATTCTGGCAAGAAACTGTTAAATGTAAACTGTAACTGACTGTCGTTACACTCTGAACTCCCGCAACATATATCATTGATCATCATCATGACTGCGCTACACGCTAAACACTGTTGCGGGTTTTCTAATGGAAGGTTGAAGTCTTCATAACATAAGCATCTTCGCTGAAAGTACGCCGCAGGTCTAAAGCTGAGGTGACGACGGGAAAAGTGCCCTTTGTGTGCTTCTTGGATATAATTACAACAAGCGGTGTATCGACGACTCAGAAACCGAGGTGAACAACTAGAAAAATAACACTTGATGATAATGAAACTTTTATTTTGTCATGGATGCATGCGACTGTGCGGAGTGCCCGTTATGAGGCGGAGTTTACTGTGTCTATTAGTCATTATATTTCGTTACGAGATTAAATTGATGATTTTTATCAAAACACCAACTACAATCCCACGAGCATATTATTTAGACAAAATAAAATCTTTTAATTCGCGTGAGGAAGCTGGCGTTTTTATGCACACTTTTATGTCATTGGCTATATGCCACTGCTGTAATGGCTTATTGCACTATTACTGCTAATGATTATTCGATTGATTGATCGTTAATTTAAATGATCATCGAATATGGGAAAATGCATAATTTGACATCCCTACTTCGAAACAAAACTATAATTTTGTGTTATTGTCATGGTTCTGCCATCTTATCCTTTGGTTAATCCAGTCTTATGGCAGGATCATGACAGGCCCATGTTTTGTGTGGGATCACGTGGTCTTAGTATTGGTTTTACTAGACCACGTGTTTCCGATGTCTTGTCACTTTTACCTCGCTCCCTTGTCACCCTCATTGTTTAATCCATGTCACCTGTTGTCTTCATTAGTTCTCTCCTATTTAAGGTCCTTGTGTTTGTTACTCTGTGCCTGTTCATTGTTGTTTCATGTGTTGTACCATACCTTGTTCCATGCCTCGTTATATCCGTGTGAATACTTTGTTAGTTTAGTCTTTTCCCTGTGTATGTTATTTTGCCCCCTCGTGGGTTGTTTATTTTGTTGTTTTTTGTCTCAAATTCCCTATTTTTGTACATCCGTGTCTGCACTTGGGTTCTGTCAAATCGTATCGTGACAGAATGATCAGGCCAACTGAACCCAGCAGACACATGGACCCAGCAGGTGCCTTTGCCTGTTTTCGAGGCTCCAGGTTGGCGACCCGTAGAACACCCTCCTGTAGGGGGACCGCCATGTTTGTTCGTGCTCCTAATCACCAGATGGTGGCCGCAACCAGAGCTCCTCATCCTGTTCCGCTTTTTCTCATCATGGAGGGTAGGGCCATGGGGGTTGTGGCCCTAAGCGATCCGAGACCCTCCTCTGCTACCCCAGAAAGCTCCACTCCATCTGTTTCCCTCCGTGGAAAACGTGAGAGGAGGGTTTCCTGGGAGTCACCATCTGAGGGGTCCTCGTCAGAGTTTGCCGCTCCTACCACCGTGCTCACCTCTCCTGCCACGGCTTCTGCGCCACGCCCGAGGAGAAAGAAGAAGTAGAGGAGGGGGCTAATGTCACAGCCTGGTCCTTCATCTCTCACCGGGCAACCAGCGCAGCTTCAGCCGTCGGCCCAGCCTCTGCCACAGCCTGCTGCAGCGCCCCTCGTCTCGGCTTCCCAGCCCGCTGCAGCGCCCCTGGTCTCGGCTTCCTCCTGTCTTGTCTCCGCTGCTGGATGCAACGTCCCCTGTCTCGTCTCCACACGCACACACTCACTCCCACACGCGTGCGCACACAGTCACACACACGCACGTTCACTCACACGCACACACATGCACGTACTCACTCACACGCGCACACATACATACATACACGCACACGCAAACACATACGCGCACGCTCACTCACACAAGTGCACGCTTACTCACACACGTGCACAAACACACACGCACACACACTCGCTCGCTCGCACAGACACTCACTTTTGACTGTCCTCTTCTTAAGTGATGTCAGGATAGTATGAGGAATCCAACGTTCTTGAGTCATGTATTGTACCCAGCGAGGTTTCGTTGATCTCATATGCGCTAGTTTCCATCCGTGCCCTTTTGAACGGTGTAGACGTTACAAAGAGAGGATCAAAGTTGGCACCAAGATCGTCAGTAGAGCATGACACAGAGGGGCACAAAGGTTTTACCTGGACCGCTGAAATGTCAACACAAAGAAAAAAAATCAATTAAATACACGTAGATAACTTTACTCATAAAATCAAAAATACACAAGTAGAATATAACTTTGCCTTTACTCCGTCATCTTGGCTTTGGATTAGAGAATGCTGCTTGAATGCCAACGCTCTTTACAGTTTTAGCGGGAAACTGGATTCCAACATCTCGTGTTGTTGGCTATCATCGTACAAATGAAACATGCAAAGCGTGTTAAAACGTTAACATTACACAATTAATTCTAGGTAGCCCTAAGCATGCCTGCACGACAAATCACATGCGATTACCTAAAAGCAGGTGATGGCAATTTACTCTAATCACGGAAGTGCCTTTACTGATCAGATAGTAATAACGACATGGGATTTATTTATCGTGCAGCCCTGCAACTTATTTACTAACCTTCTCATTCGTTGACGTCCCAACAGTGTACACCGATGGGACAGCCGTGTCTGTCAAATGAAGGAGATGGACTTCACCAGTTTCATATCGTGTCAAATTCTTGAAACATTCTTTGGTAAAATGCCTTGCACACAGACGCGGATAACCAGTTATTCCTCCTTCTTCGAAGTGCAGGAATTCGAGCCAGTGGGCACGCAGACTGAGTTGTTTGGGTAAAGTGAAGAGAACTTGAGGATTACCACATCCAAAAATGCACCTAGCCACCATACTGCCAATTGCGGAAATCTTCAGGTTTATGGAGAGGCGAGAGAGACGCAATAGCCCCACCCACCTGCCATACCATATGACCGGAAGTACAGAGAGATCGTTTCGAGGAGGGGAGGAGATTTGCATTTTTGATTAAAGATTATGAAGGCACATGAATTTTTAAATAATAATGAAGCTCACATATAAGTCATTTGTAAATAATAACACAATATTTCTAAACAAATTACAGTTTTTCATTTCAATTTCATTGCGACTTTAAAAATAAGGACTTTGGTTGCTGGTGCAGAAAAATGTTAAAAATTTATAGCAGCTTGACCTGGATAGAGACTTTACTGATATGGAATGGGCAGGCATTTTAGACCAAGTACACTCGTCCTTGCCCTGTGCCAGACACGCCCTCATTCAATTTAAAATACTGCATAGGCTGCATTTTACTAATTCAAAATTAGCTAGGATTTATCCTACTGTCAGTCCTGCGTGTAACAGATGCCTACACTCACCAGCTACAACAGCTCATATGTTCTGGTCATGTCCTAGATTGGAGGGATTTTGGAAGTATATCTTTAAATCTTTCAGTGATATATCAGATATTCCTATTGAACCTGACCCCCTCTTAGCTGTTTTCGGTACCAGACCTGAAAATATGGTACTTGGTGAAGGAATGTATAAAGTCATCGCCTTTACCACATTGTTGGCAAGACCCCCAACACATAATAGATGGATTAGGGAAGTGATGTATAACATTCAGCTTGAAAAAATTTAATTCACTGTAAGAGGCTCCAAAAGTAAATTCTTTGCAACATGGTCACCTTTCTTATTGTATTTCAATGACTTAAAAATTACAGAGGAAGGGGATACTTAAATGCTTGGTTTTTTTTCTGAGTATATATTTTCCTGCTTCATAACCTTTCACGCCAACTACATCTTTGTAAACCAGACAACCCGGGATAGGCATAAGGTAGTATTTTCCTGTTTTCATTTATGCTTACTTATTTATTCTTTGTTTATTTACTTGGTTTGTATTATCCCACTAACTAGTATGCCTATATATGTATCCCAGGCTGTACATGCATGCTGTGACATGCACAGTTTTGTTGCTTTTATAATAGTGTTTTGATACTGCTAAACTGTAAGGTTTTTTTGTCTGGGGTGGGGTGGGGAGTGTATTCTGGGATGGTCACCATGTTTTTATTTGTTGCACATGTATTTTTTCCCTTTTCCATCTTAATAGAAAACTTATAAATAAAATATTTAAAACAGAAAAGTTATATGCAGCGAAATCCAAGATGCAGTATTTTCTTCAATTTTACTCACATCTCCCATACAGAGCAAGCATCATTTGCCATATGATTTGTGTATCAGATGAAAATAAAAGAGAGCTTCATTGGATTGTGCCATGTGGATTCCACAGCAGGAGAACAGCTTGAGGAATTGGTCGTGAGAGTTCTCAGTAAGAATGACCTCAAATGGGAAAACATGTATGGCCAAGGATATGACGGGGCTGCTATGAGTGATCACTACAAAGGACTTCAGTCGCGAATCCAACAACAAAATGAGGGCTGAGGAGGAGTTATAAGAGCATCTATAAGAAACTGTTAATGTTTCATTCTGCCTACACATGCCAAGTGGTTCTTAACAGAAGGTTTACTTGGTGCTCAAATTGAGGGGGGCTAGGGGGACTCCCTATAAGAAGTCAAAATTATACTTGCGGGGTCCCTCAGATATTTTTATTTTAGTAAAGATAATGTTGACAAACCGGTTAGGATGTAGTAGATTTTTTGAATGAATTATTTACAGTAATAAATGTTGTATCTATTTAAACATGTGAATGCTCATTGCTAAGCGCTCTGCATCTTTTTACTTCTGACCTTATTTTAGTTTTATTTGTTATAAAGGTAAATTCTGATGTAGTTTAAGTCTGTACATTTTAGATTGCTTTTCCTTGTATCAATGTTGCCCTGTAGCATGCTGGCCATGGTGCTGGCACATGCAATTTAGCCAAAATCGCTATTTGCTCTGCGTGTCATCAAACTAAACATCAACAATTGATTTTTTTCAACAGGTATACATTTTAAAATGTATTTGAAACAGGGTGGTTATCTTGTCAAAAGTTGAGCTACAAAAAAGATAAGCTGTTTCTTTAAATTTCAGCGATGGCACAACAAATATCTGCACCGAACCTATTTGACACGATTGTCTTTTATTTAATATTATGGTCAGTGTTCTCTTTCAAATGATAGAAAAGAGATTTCTGAAACAAATGATATAGGAATAATCAGGTGTTTTGTACCTAAAGTAAATAGAGATGATCAAAGTGAGAGTAAGCAAGCAGGTATTTCTGTGTAAAGTAATAAAGCGTATGTGTCTATAAAATCATTATTTTCAATATTGTTCTTGTTATAAATTAGCGTTTAATTTGTCATTTTTTATCATAAATACTTTGAGGCGCTAAATCTCAAAATTAAATCGCTGAACTTAGCCGGGCCTTCCCAGGCAGGATCACACTTGTTATTTTTAGGTTTAGTTATCAAAAATGCTTTTTTGTTAATTCTTTGTGTGATGTTCTGAACATCGTGGCTTTAAAATGTTATGATGAATAATTTAACGAATGTTTATCCTGCCAGCGTGGGAAAGAGAATGCTTTTTAATGCCATTTTTAAGGGGATAACATTCGCCCTATGTCATTGTACTGTAGCCTATTTATCAACTTAATGTCTGGGCTTTAGCATTCCTTACCAACAATTCTGGACGCATTTAGGTTTACTTTTTCTTTAATCAATTTATAATTATTATCAGTGGCATCACTAGGTCCTTTTTAAATTTCTGTCCAGTCCACCTAAAAAAATCGAATTTATTCCACAGTTGGTACACAAATTCGTGGTCGCTTTTAAGTCCTATTTAAATGTCATATGTAAAACGTCAGCGGTCTTCAGCTCCGCTCTGTCATTAAGTCAATTTTTCTTTTTTTCCGATCCTGCAGCCATGTATCAAAGCCAACATCAAAGAACAAGGTGTGTAGTGTACATTAACTGATGACATCTGCATCTGTGTAGTTCTTTAATAAAAAACATTTTATTTTACACAATGTGATGTCGGAGCATTATTCAAACTTGCCCCACCTAATGCAGGCTATCCTGCACTCAAAAACTGGGCCCATTTATAATTAAGTATTGCATAAGTAAGATAATAAATTGGAAAAAATCCCACTGAGGCAGTGTTTTTAAAGGGATTATTTTGCATTATCTTTTGTTTGCGGTGTGGTGTAATGCTCTACTTAATAACTGATTGATGCTTTTTGAATGTAGATATGAAAATTGACATTTGTGCATTATTATGGTTTAAGCAAATTAAATTGTTATAAGCAAATTAAATTTTGTTATATGAAGCACCACACATCCCTTTTTCAAGAGCATCAGTGCACCTTAAACCATGCTTCTGATTCGCATTTACACTTTTCTTGTGGGTTTTATTAATTGTATCTTTTTCAAAGTCATTTGCTCATCGTCTGAGTTCAGTTTAGATGGAGATTATTTATTGGGTGGCCTTTTTCCAGTACATGAAGTTGAACAGGAGACATTCTTGTTCAACCCGGTGGTCACTGACTGTAAAAGGTAAGCTGGAAACTTGCTGTTCCTTTTTTTGAAGTGGGTTTAATAAACCTGTCATCATCTGGGCCGGGTTTCCCAAAAGCATCGTAAGGCTAAGTTGATCGTAAAAACGATCGTACGAATCATCTTAAAATAACGGGCCGTTTCCCAAAAGCTTCGTAACTTAAGTAGCACTTGAAAATCATTGTAGATCTACGAGTGCTCTTGAGTAATCGTTCATTCATAAGTGCATCGAAAGACAACAGAGTTACAAGGTCACCTGCAGGACAACCAGCAAATTGCACTCCTCCAATGACAATAATGTAATGTTTTAACTGTATATTTATTTATTGGGTTATTCTTTGTTTATTTGTTTAAATTACTTTAATAAAATATATTTAAAATTCAAATGAGAAATAAAATTTAAATGACTAAACATAAATTAATAAAGAAGGAAAACGTATTTGGTACAATTTTGGTAAAAGTTGGTACTAGCAAATTGATAAATGGTTCCTACCAATTGCTGCTATAATTAATCTAGGCTACAGTAAAAAAATGTTTGAAGGGTTGGCATCTGATTAAAGAAACCAAATAAATATTTACAGTACAATGCAATAATCCATAATAATAAATAAACATAGATAATAAAAAACAACAAATAATAATAATAATCTAAACTATAATATAAAATGCAGAAGGAATTTTGCAGTGGGACGAGTCCAAACTAAATACGGAAAAGAATATTTCATTATGAACAATTTTAAAACATTTAAAAAGTCATTGAACAATAATGAAAAATATGATAAAAAAATATTATTGCACATTGACTAAAGATCATTAGCCTATACAATCTTCTGCTACAAATTTGAGTCATTCTATTGGTGACATTTCAGCACTTGACAAACGGATAGCGACTTGTAAGTAGCACTTAAAACCCAGCTGCGAGCGATCGTTTCACGTGCATCTTTGGGAAACGCACGTAAATGAACGAAGTTCAATTGTTATCGGGAAACCCAGCCCTGGATGCTTTCATACCAAGACTATGTATATGCAGATTTGTAAATTGAATTGGCATACACTCTAAAAAATTAATAAGTTGCATTGTAAATATCACAAAAAAATGTTTAGCTTAATAAAATCTCTAAATCTTACTTATGTGTTTGTTTGGTTTGGGTAAACCAAAATAAATGCCTAAAATTTGAAAATATGTTTTTGTGCAAAATGTACATCTATTATTTAAGTTTATACACCAAAGGAAATAAGTATCTAACAGTTTATTTGTTTAAGATATCTTTAATATTTTTTGTAAATTTCCATCAAGATATTTGAGAATGCAAACTATTATACAATATTCTTTATATTTAATATCAACTTTTTCAAAAATAAGTAACTTCAATTCAATTCAATTTTATTTATATAGTGCTTTTTACAATCGGTAATTGTTTCAAAGCAGCTTTACATTAAAAGAAGCAGTGGAAACACAGAAAAATCGACAGACAATATAAGTAGCAAAATACAGCGGTTATGAATAAACTTTACAAGCGAGCGTATTAATAATGTCTGGTATACAAGGGTGCTAAGTTAAGCCAATGTCGGCTAGGAGAAAAACATCAGGGAGGAACAAAAAGTCCTAGGAGAAAAAAACCCTTGGGGGATATATAGATAAATACATATTTACTGACATTTGTATATACATTTATATGGGGTGTAAACAGTATGTAAACGGATAAGGAGATTTAACGGGTTCCGTCGGTGGTTAGGCATCGGCTGGGCATCATGTTGAAGGACGGTCAGTAGATCAGTGTTGTGTTGACCTCCACGGCAGCCGGAACTTTAACTTTAAGTTCTTAACACGCAACTTTAACTATTATTTCCTTTTTTTTTGGTGAAACATTTTTACCCACAAAATATTGAGTAAATTTAAACATTACAATTGATGCTTCCTGTTTCCTTACCGGAATTCACATGACCTTGTCTGAAGCTCTCCAACCGTAACACTTTTTTTAATATTACTGTTTCTGTGTCAAAAACTTTAATTTTAAGATTAGTTTAGGTAAGAATATTGATGTTTAAGCATTAAATCTGTGGTCAGTTAGTAAAGATATTGACAATTTTTAAATTTGTTTAGATGTTTGCAGAGATCTGAGGTTTAAGTGATCAGCCTGAGCACATCCATATGGGGGAAAAAAAATTTTTTTTATTTTTTTTCAAATTATACAAAAAATGGCCAAAAAATATATTTGCTGAAATATATTTTGGAATATGTTTACAAAAATATATTTTCAACAATTTATTTTTTGGACATTTTTATTTTTGTATATTTTGAAATATTTTATAAAAATAAATACATTTTAAAGAATTAAAAAATAAGTCTAGCCTACTAGATCTACTTTGTTTATGTTATGAACCTGTAAACATAACAGTTTTGAAAAGATTAAAATTAAATATTTTTAACTTCAAAAATATACTTTATAAAATAAGCTTGTATTTAGCATATATTTAAAATATATTTGGTCAAAGAATACTTTTTGCCATATGGGATGTAAAATTAGAAATGTATTTGCTTTCTCTTGAAATACATTTTGAAATATATGTTGATATAGACGGTTTTATCGGACGCACGTGATACACGTCTGGATCCGAACCTTACTTCCGGTTTCCTTTTTTTAATGGTCTGACTAGTTGCTAAACTCTTGAACAAATGCCTCGTCGAAAATAACAAATGTTTTTGTTTCCTATGTAATCTATGTGTTGATTTTTGTGCTTGTTATATAAATAAACTACGCTTAAAGAACTTTGTTGTTATTTATTCTTAGCGGAGTTTACCGGAAGTTACGTGCGGATCGCGACAGCCGCTTGTTTATGTTGTTACTGCTGAAACCGTCCATATGAAGGTTAAAATGGAAATATATTTCCAAATTCAAAAATATATTCATTTGAGCATTACTTTCTACAAAATATATTTAGCATATATTTAAAATGTATTTTTTTCCATATGGCCAGTCTCATCTCAGGCAGGCACTCATGAAATTTGTGCTGGCTCTGGTATCTGTGTCTGAAAGTCAAACATAAGATATTTGTTTGGGGTATATAACGATGTTCACAGATGACATGTCCAATTAGCACCAGAAGGTGTATTCAAATTCTAACCCACCTGGCATAGCCAGTGACCTCCAGGAATGTGTGGATGACACCCACGAATAGAGTGGCAGACAGCTCAGAAAAATGGCAACCGGGGTAGGGAGGGCTAGTTCCCTGACCTGCAGCTCCTGTGAGGGAGCACCCATAAAAAGCCACGAAATATCCCACAGTAATATACCTCCATGGATACCCTAGAGGGGGGAGAATGAGTATCCCAATCGGATGGAATTACCGGTAACGAACCAAGAAAATGGATAACGGTATATGTGCGCAGTCTGTATTTGCGGCAAGGTCTGCAAAAACCTGAAGGGCCTGAAGATCCACCAGGCAAAGATGGCCTGCCTCAGGAGGGATCAAGTGAAGGTACGGTCAGGTACAGGAGCTGGGGGAGTAATTACTGTCATGCCGGCTGCTGAACCTGGTGAGACAGAGGAGGAGCCGTGTCCGGAATCTCCCCACAGTACCTGGAACCTCCAAGCCAAACTAAACCCCCACCAGGCAGGAAATCGTAACACTGCAGGGTGAAGTGGCCTGCCGCAAACAATAAGGAGTGGCGCAAGCTGGACGAGGATGTAGACAAGTGCCTGGAATCCATCTCAAAGGGTAGTGTCGACTAGAAGCTCCAAACCATGTGTACCATCATAATGAACATGGGAGCAGAGAAGTTTGGTGTGGAAGAAAGAAGAGGAGATAGTAATCCAGCGATGCTCAATCAGCGAGAAGCCAAGATCAGTCAGCTGAGACAAGAACTAAAATCCCTGAGATGTCAGTTCAAGATCCCCAAGGAAGAAGAAAGGACTGCCTTGTCAGAACTCACAAACATCATAAGGAAGAGACTCATTTCACTGATGAGAGCGGAATGGCAACGAAGGAAGGGCAAGGAAAGGGCTCGGAAACGAAATGCTTTCATTGGGAATCCCTTCAGCTTTATCAAGAAACTACTGGGCCAGAAGTGAAGTGGCCACCTCGCTTGCCCGGTAGAGGATATTGACAACTATCTCCACACCACCTTTATTGACACCTCGAGGGACCACGCCCTCGGACCTTGCAGGGATTTGGTGGCGCCACCTGAACCAGGGATACAATTTGACAGCGCTGAACCCACACTGAAAGAGGTGGAAGAAGCTGTTAGAACGTCAAGATCTAGCTCCGCTCCCTGTCCCAACGGGGTCCCTATATGGTCTACAAGCAGTGCCCAAAGCTCCTCAGACTTCTCTGGAAGATCCTGAAGGTGATCTGGCAGAGAGGGAAAGTTGCTGCACAATGTACGCTGAGGGAGTCTGTATCCCGAAGGATGAGGGTTCTTGCAACATTAATCAGTTTCGTATTATCTTGCTGCTCAGTGTTGAAAGGAAGATCTTTTTTAAAATAGTGTCCAAACGTTTGACAGACTTCCTCCTGAAGAACACCTTTATTGACACTTCAGTCCAAAAGGGAGGAGTCTAAGGAGTACCTGGATGTCTGGAGCATACAGGGTTGGTGACATAGCTGATCCGGGAGGCTAAGGAGAGCAGAGGAGATCTGGCAACTCTCTGGCTTGACCTGGCCAATGCCTACGGGTCTATTCCACACAAGCTTGTTGAAATTGCACAGGTAAGACACCATGTTCCTGTTAAGATTCTCTTCAGGTCAAGTAACATCCTCTTGGCATCAACTTGAAAAGGGGATAATCACTGGCTGCACAATCTCCATATCTCTCTTCTCACTGGCTATGAACTTGATTGTCAAGTCGGCTGAGGTGGAATGCAGAGGGCCCAAGTCAAGATCTGGGACCTGTCAGCCCCCCATAAGAGCCTTTATGGACGACTTAACAGCGATGACAACATCTGTTCCAGGGTGCAGGTGGCTCCTCTCCTGGGCAAGGATGAGCTTCAAGCCTACTAAGTCCAGGTCTCTGGTCTTAAAGAATGGTAAAGTGTCTGACCATTTCCGCTTTGCCCTGGGAAAGACCATGATTCCATTGGTGACTGAAAAAAATGGTCAAGAGCCTAGGGAAGAACTTTGATAGCTCCCTGAAGGACTCAGCTGCCATAAAACAAACCAAGCGCGACCACCTGGCTCACAGTGATTGACATATCTGGCCTCCCTGGAAAATTTAAAACCCGGATCTACCAGCACGGAGTCTTGCCAAGAATACTCTGGCCTTTGTTAGTCTATGAGGTACCAACATCAACAGTTGAGGATCTAGAGAAGTCTATTAGCCAGTTACTCAAAAAAAATGGCTGGGGCTCCCTCGGTCCTTGAGCAGCATTGCCCTGTACGGCCATTCCACCAAGCGCATCTTCCTTTGAGTGGACTAACAGAGGAGCTCAAAGTCAACCGCTTCAGAGAGGTTTTGATGTACAGGGACTCCAGAGACACAAATGTCGCAGCAGCAGGAATCCTTGTGAAGACCAGGAGGAAGTGGCAGGTGCAAGAAGCAGTCACTAAAGCTGAGGCGTGACTAAAGTACAAAACAATGGTGGGCTCCCTGGCAACGGGACGAGCAGGTCTTGGTTGTTTTCCCAAGCCACGTTACGATCTGGCTCGTGGAAAAGAGATGCACAGACTGATTCAGGATGAGATACGAGCAGGGGTGGAGGAAGAACGCTACACTAAGGTGGCCGGCATGTCCAAACAAGGAGCGTGGACCAGGTTGGGAACATGTGGATTCACGCGGAATCACCTGGGCAGAGCTCTGGAAAGCAGAGCTATTTCAGATCAAGTTTCTTGTCCAATCCGTCTATGACGTCCTCCCAAGCCCAGCTAACCTGCACATCTGGGGTCTGGCCGACACTCCTGAGTGCAAGCTGTGCCAGAAGAGGGGCACACTGGACCACATTTTGAGAAGCTGCTCAAAAGCGCTAGGGGAGGGGCGGTACTGCTGGCGCTATGACCAGGTGCTAAAGTCTTTGGCGGACTCCATCTGCACAGCAATCCAGCTCAGTAAGGCAGCCCCCAAACAAACAATCACCTATATTAGAGCTGGGCAGAAGAAACAACACCACTGGCCTAGCTCTATGGAGGGGCTCCTCTCCACTGCTTGTGATTGGCAGCTTCAAGTCGACCTTGGAAGACAGCTTAAGCTCCCAAGCAACATCACAGCCACTTCTCTCTGCCCAGACATGGTGCTAACATCTGAGTCTACCAAGCAAGTGGTTATCCTGGAACTAACTGTCCCCTGGGAAGACTGTATTGAAGAGGCCCACGAGCGCAAGAAGGCTAAGTACACAGAGCTCAGCTCAGAGTGCCTGAACAACGGCTGGAAAGCCCTCTGCGAGCCAGTTGAGGTTGGGTGCCGAGGCTTCACTGGCCACTCACTGCTGCAAACCCTCAAACTCCTTGAAGTGAAAGGACTGCAATTGAAAAAAGCCACCATAAACATCTTAGAGGCCGCAGAGAGGACTTCTCGGTGGCTGTGGATCCCTAGGGGGGATCCGTGGAGCAACATGCCACTTGGACTTGGACTGATCACCCCCAGCTGGGTCGCCCGGGTGAGGGTGTATGAAGATTAAAGACCCGAAACACCCTATGACCCCGGGTTCTTTACTGATGATGTGTCCAAGTAGCACCAGAAGGTGTATTCAAATTCTAACAAGCAGTCTTTGGTCTTATGAGTCTATTATTTGTTTATTTTATTAATATTAAATGTGTTATTTGTTGCTATTGCTTTGGTTAAGGTAAAAGTTAAATAATTCCATAATATATTAAATATATTTTTATTTAATCTTAATGCTATCCTAGAGCACTGTTTGTATTGTCTTTGACTGGATTTTTCATTCTTTACTACATGAAACAAAATAAAAGTGTTTTAAGTTTAAAAAATAAAATCTTATTGTTAAAAAAATTAAAAAATATTGTTTCTGCACTATTATGTTTATGGTTTGCCTAATTATAATAAACTGTGGTGAAATTTTACAATGTGCTTTATTATTCGCATTATTGCAAAATCAAGTGTCCCAATCATATAGTGTCTGTGAGCTTGTGTACACAACATAATATAATAGTTTACATAATAGTTACAAGTTTTTCCTAAGTATTTTATTTAAATTCACATTTAAAAGAACTATTATTTTAATAATTTTTCCACTGTTTCCTAGGTACACTTTCTCAACATCTGGCTATCAGATGTTCCAAGTCATGAGGTTTGCTATTGAGGAGATTAATAACTCAACCAGACTGCTGCCCGATGTCTCTCTGGGTTATGAAGTTTTTGATCATTGTTCTGACACTAAGAATTTGCCTTCAGTCTTCAGTTTTATCTCAAAGAACGGCTCAATAAAACCTCGGGAAAAACTCAACAGTCATCAGTCTAAAGTCATTGCTTTAACAGGACCATATGGAAGCACGAGAACGATTACTATTGCTCCATTAGTCACAATGGACCTTATACCACTGGTAAATTATGTGTCTATTTCATACGAGTTTTATACTAAAATAACAAACAAACACACCTACTTCAGAACTTACTAAATCGCATCATTTTGATCCAGAAACACATTTAAATATCATTATACAAAGAACTATAAAGGTAGAGTTTACCAAAGTATCCCACAAATGCAGTATGGTTCCCTTTCAGACAGTCACTATGACATCATGTCGTGACTGACGAATTGGGAATTCACTTAGAGAGACCAATCTACTTCGAGAAAGTGTAGAACTTGTGTCTTTTTTAAGACAGCCATTCTATAGTTTAACACGCTAAAATGGAACCTGTTCGTCATCTGGTGCGTTTCTCAATGAGAAGAGCCCAGAGAATGCCAGATCAGCGTAGTGCTTTCGTACCTTCAGCATCGGTTGGATGGTAGGCTGTCACCTTGCCTGATGAAGACCTGAGGGTCGAAACGTTGCCTTTTAATTAATTAAATAAACTTTTGTATGGAGCAGTATTTTTCAGTGTGCAGACTGCATTTTTGTATTTATAGGCTGTCACCCTCCACCATTAAAGTAGATGTTGCTTCGATATCCGCTCACCATGCCCCAATAAACGGCAGTTCAGTGGGTCAGCACAACCTGGTTATTAGGGGTGCACAACAGCTAAACCCCTCGCGGCCCTCCTCTTTTCCTCCCTGGGACCTGTCCATGGTGCTTAAAGCCCTGCAGGCCCCTCCTTTCGAGCCTTTGCAGTCTACAAGTGTCAAGCTTCTCACTAGGAAGACTTTGACTCTCGTTGCACTGGCCTCCGTTAAGAGGGTAGGGGACCTCCATGCATTTTCGATCGACAATTCGTGCCTTCAGTTTGGACTTGCTATCTCTAGTGTAATGTTAAGCACTAGTCCAGGCTACGTGCCCAAGGTTTCCCACCACTACTTTCAGAGATCAAGTGGTGAGCCTGCAAGCACTGCCGCCGAAGGAGGCAGACCCAGCCATGGTTTTGTTATGTCCCGTACGCGCATTGTGGTTGTATGTTGACAGAACACACAGCTTCAGGACCTCAGACCAGCTCTTTGTTTGTTACGGTGGTCAGCAGAGAGGGAAAGTTGTCACCAAGCAGAGGATGTCCCACTGGATAGTGGACACCATCGCCCTTGCTTATGAAATGCAGGATACCCCCTTGCCCCTTTAAATCGAGAGCACACTCTACTAGAATTGAGCATTTTCTGTGGGATTAATCCTACTAACCCACATTCCCCCCAGTAGAGCCAGCTCTGCGTCACTCCCTACTATGTGTTATAACTTGATCTTCATATGTGTCAACCTGTCGGTTGCTCCATAT
The DNA here is from genome assembly GCF_027580225.2 of Misgurnus anguillicaudatus. Lineage (NCBI taxonomy): Eukaryota > Metazoa > Chordata > Actinopteri > Cypriniformes > Cobitidae > Misgurnus > Misgurnus anguillicaudatus. The sequence continues at coordinate 8,668,347 of NC_073341.2, read as the reverse complement.
CTATGTACCACCCAGTTAACCTCCTTAGGGGGTGGGTTCTGCAGCATTCCTAACTCCGCCTGGACAGGGTCGCATCCCAGTTTGCCTAGTTCACTATCGTGAGTAAGGAACAAGTAGTGACCAGCTACTGCAGTAATCACAGGTTCCATTTTTCCAGTGGAGTCGGAAGGTTTACGCAGGCACTTGAAGGGTCAGCTTCAGTGTCGCTTTGGAAGGGATTCCCAACTCGTCGGTCAGGCCTTGACATATTAGTGACCAACTAAAAGGGAACATCTCGGTTATGCATGTAACCTTTGTTCCCTGAAGGAAGGGAATGGAGACGTCACGTCCCGTTGCCACAGTTTGTTGTTCTATTGCTGATACTGGCCGGGAACTGATGCTCGGCTTACCAAAATCCGAATCCAAATAGCTGATTTGGTATCACACCTGCTTCTTGTTAAATAATCATGCAGTGGGGCGGCGCCTGCAGATGCAAATAGCTGCATGCCAAGTTCATTGGTGTTTTAGTAGTTTTTTTAAGTAGATTGGTCTCTCTAAGCAAGTTCCCAATTCGTTGGTCACGATGTGACATCTCTGTTTCCTTCCCTCAGGAAACAAGGCTTACATACGTAACCGAGACATTTTTGTTGTTAGACGAAATTGAGCAGAGAAACCTTAGTTGACCATAGTCCTGTTGTGAGTAGACTAAACCCAATGACTTGTACTCTTTGTATTCCACCAGAAAAACAGTAACCAAACTCTGAGTGGTTACATCGTATATATGCAAATTGTTTCTTAAATTGTTTTCTTTTCATTCAAAGGTTAATTATGGAGCTACCAGCTATACATTAAGTGATAAACTTCAGTATCCCTCTTTTATAAGAACAATCCCTAGCAACAAAGACTTGATACAGATGATTATTCACATCATACAGTGGTTTGGATGGAACTGGGTTGCTTTTCTTGGAGGCCCAGACAATTACAGTGAAGATGGTCTAAGACTGTTTTACAAGTACACTAGCAATACTGGCATTTGTTTGGCCTATCAGGAGACTCTTGGCCAAAGTGCAAACTACAATCTAACTCTTAAAAAGATTAATAAACTCAACATCAATGTCATCGTGGTTTTTGCTTTGCCAATATATGCCGAAAACACCGTGAGAGCTGCCATAGCAAACAACATCAGAGGTAAAGTTTGGATTGCAAGCGAAACATGGTCTATGAATCAGCAGCTTCTAAAAGAGCCGGGAATTGAGAAAATTGGTACAGTTATTGGCATTACTGAGAGATTATTGTCATTGCCTGGATTTGATGAGTTCATTTATAAAGCCAAAGCAAGAAGTGCTTATATTACAGACAACGCTGAGTGTAAAATCCCGACTATGACATGTAATCAAGATTGTAACAACTGCTCATTGGTAAGCCCAGAGGAAATTATAAATGAAGATCCCACACTTTCTTTTGCCATCTACGCTGCCATATACACCATAGCTCATGCATTACATAAAGTTCTGCACTGCAACATGAACCAATGCAGCATAAATACAACAGTTAAGCCATACATGGTAAGTGAATTTGTTTAAATCTGCACAAGTTCCTCTAAGCAAAAATTTTTGTTCTTAACCAAATAAGAATTGCAAAACAAAACATAAGAAACAAATATATAATTAGGGCTGTAATGCTTTAATTTTAGGCAAATCATATATAAAAATGTAACAATAACTGCATTTTACAACAGCTTCTAGGAGAAATAAAGAAGTTGGACTTCCCACTCCATGGTCTTCAGGTGAAATATGATGTTAATGGTGATCCAACCATTCATTATGCAGTTGTACTCTGGAAAACTGAAACAAATCCTCCACAGATTGAGATAGTGGGCACTTATGATACATTTCCAGAATTACATTTTACCATCAATAACTCTCTCATGCCCTGGCATAACAATACTTTTGTAAGTAACCTCTGATCTTTATATGCTTTACAGGATCTGTCCTTTATTATATATCTGTCTAGATCCACTTTGATAACATTTTTTTTATTCAATAAAGGTTCCTTTCTCAAACTGCTCTGTTGAGTGTAAGGAGGGTTATTCAAAGGAACATACAGGATATTATGATTGCTGCTTTCTGTGTAAAAAATGCCCACAAAACAGCTATGTGAATTATTCTCGTAAGTACCTTAAGGTTCCTGGTTTCAGTCCTGGCTGAGTGAAGTGTGCATGTTTCCCCATTTGCTACTCCTGTTTACACGAAAAGAAAATAAGTAAATTGGAGTCACTATTTTGCCTGTATGTGTGTGTTAAGGTGTTTTCCGACCTGTAGATTAATTGCTTTGTTTTGAAACCAAGGGGGTTAAAATACTACAATGTTGCAATCTTGGTTCGGTTTACGTTTACAAGGCAATATATCCAAACGAACTAAACTTTTTTAAGTCACATGTGAGAAAACGCCTTTAATTGGTCAGAGTGCCTCTGTTTATTTTCAGTGATCCGCTCTAAGTTATCTGTCAGGATGTTCACATATGCCTAAACGAACCAAACCAAGAGGAAAAAAAACACACCAGGTTCCGAAAAACAAAGGCTCAGGTCTGAAAACATGTTTAGATAATTTTTTTTCTGTATATTCTGAGCAGTCTTCTACAAAGGGATGGATGTGCAATAATCACAGTTTCTCAGGTGCACCAAGAGAACCAAAATAAAAGTTACGGACAAAAGGGCTACTTCATTCTAACAGACAAAAGCCTAAAGCATGCAGCTGCATAGCCTTAAAAACATGATCAATGTTCTGAGTACTTGATAACAGCATAGCATGGAGTGGTAGACAGAGAACTTTCTCACCAACTTTTAGCAGACAGAGATTATTATCTCTTTCGCCGCCATTGACGAGATATCTCGTCAATCAAGAGAAAACACTTTCCTGTATTTCCGGCTTTCCGCAATACCGCTATTATCCACCAGGTGGTGCATTTCATTTGGTATATTGTATGTTTATATATTTAAAGAAGAAAATTTTCTGGAAGGCATTAAACTTTTGTGAAAATCATGAAAAACGATGGCGCTGGCTGGCAACTTTTTAAAAAACGCTGGCGGCGAAAGAGTTAAAAGGCAAATAAACAAGAGTCATAAGAGTCATATAAGAATTAATATTAAACATTGGCCACCATCATTAAATTCATCTGTTTTGTCCACTTTTCACCACTTCGGTCCTGATTAAACGTGAGCGGGAGAAATGAGGGGTTTAAATTGAGGCAAACTAATATTATCTTAATATTATCTAAAACGTATGAACATTAAAAGTATGAGCATATACACCACTCAATACTTAGCTGGGGCTCCTTTTGCCTGAATTACTGCAGTAATGCAGCGTGGTATGGAGTCCATCAGGCACTGCTCAGGTGTTATTAGAGCCCAGGGCTGCGTTCCACTCCAGTTTTAGACACGCACTCGCGAACTTCCCTAAACACTTCCCCTCGAGGTAATCCCTGTCGCCATTTCGAAGTGTGTTCCACTTCGTAAAGTGGACGATTGTGACGTCACTTCAGCAGCTCATGCTTTGCACAGTTCAAATTATTGTATCAGGGTCTCCACTTTTCATGTGATCAAGGGCTTAGGGCGATCCATTTGAACCCACTTCAAGTGTTCTAGCAGAAGTGGGCACTCGTAAAATGTAAGCAATGACGTACCTCTGAGTGAACGAGACTGAGGGAAGTAAGCGAGGGAAGGTTTTAAAAAAACAAACTGGAACGCAGGGCAAGTTGTCTGGCATATCGCATCTTCCTCTTTACAATACCCCATAGATTTTTAGGTCAGGCTAGTTTGCTGGCCAATTAAGAACAGGGATACCATGGTCCTTAAACCAGGTAGCTTTGGTACTGTGTGCAGGTGCCAAGTCCTGTTGGAAAATGAAATCTGCATTTCCATAAAGTTGTTCCTTGTGTCAAGCCACTCTTGAACAACAGACAGCGTCAGAAGCGTCTTGCCTGGGTTAAAGACAAAAAGGACTGGACTGCTGCTGAGTGGTCCAAAGTTATGTTCTCTAATGAAAGTAAATTTTGCATTTCCTTTGGAAATCAGGGTCCCAGAGTCTGGAGGAAGAGAGGAGAGGAACACAATCCACAATGCACAATGAAGTCCAGTGTAAAGTTTCCACAGTCAGTAATGGTTTGGGGAGCCGTGTCATCTGCTAGTGTTGGTCCACTGTGTTTTCTGAGGTCCAAGGTCAACACAGCCGTATACCAGGAAGTTTTAGAGCACTTCATGCTTCCTGCTGCTGACCACCTTTATGGACATGCAGATTTCATTTTCCAACAGGACATGGCACCTGCACATAGTGGCAAAGCTACCAGTACCTGGTTTAAGGTCCATGGTATCCCGGTTCTAAATTGGCCAGCAAATTCGCCTGACTTAAAAATCTATGGAGTATTGTGAAGAGGAAGATGCGATATGCCAGACCCAACAATGCAGAAGAGCTGAAGGCCACTATCAGAGAAACCTTTTTTTTGGAGAACAGTCTCTCAAATTCTGTTGAATAAATTTTTTTCTTGTATAGTCTGCAGTCTTCAACACAGGATCATTGTGGAGCTATTACAGTTTCTTGCGGTGCACCGGGAAACCAAATACAAAATAAACAGACACAAGGACTACTCAGTAAATTCTCAGCTGTATTCTCTTAAATCTTATTGATGCAGGAACTGTTTTACTTTGGTGATCACTAGAATTAGATTTTGGCTGTATTACTAAACATGAGTATTGTTTTTTTGCTATTCTAGGGAACCCCTATACCTGTTTTCCATGTGCAGAGAGTGAATGGTCGGATGAGGGCAGCACAACCTGTAAGGCGCGTGATGTTGTCTATCTACAGATCACAGAAATCCCTTCAATTGCAGTCATAACTTCTACCGCATGCTTGATTAATATCCTCATTGTCATGATATTCATTTTCGCCTATAATTACAGCACACCAGTGGTGAGATCTGCTGGTGGCAGCATGTGTTTCCTAATGTTAGTGTGTTTGATTTTATCTTGTCTTGGCATGATCTTTTTCTTTGATGAACCAACACCTGTAAGTTGTCGCTTGAGAAATCTCCTTTATATGTTTTTCTATACTGTTTGTCTCGCATGTTTGGCTGTCCGGTCCTTTCAGATAGTTTGCGTATTTAAAGTTGCTGCCGGGTTTCCTAATTTTCACAGGTTATGGGTGAAGTATAATGGCCAGTGGATCTTTGTTGCTTCTTTCTCTGTCTTTTATTTAATTATTTGTTTTATATGGATGACGGTCTTACCTATTAAACCCTCCAGGGACTCAGTTTCTATTAAGGACCAGATTTTGCTTACCTGTGAAAGGGGGCACCCTATACCTATTATCATTGTTGTGTTCATAAGTTGGTTTCTGGGTTTCCTGTGTATCTTCTTTTCTTACATGGGAAGAGATCTGCCAAAAAATTACAATGAAGCCAAATCAATAACTTTCAGCATACTTTTTTTCTGTGTGATCTGGATTGTGTACTTTACAGCATTTGGTTTTATCAAAGGCAAAAACATCCAGCTTTTGAATGCACTCACCCAGGTATTGAGTGTATATGGAATTCTCATCAGTTACTTTATACCAAAATCTTACATCATGTTATTTCAACCAAAGAAAAACACTGCTGCATACTTTCAAACATCTATTCAGAATTACACACAAACTATTAGTAGAAGTTAAACCACAACAATGATGCTGCACAGGACATTTCAACTACTTTTAATTGCATGATAGTTACACAACTGTACTTATCTGACAAATAAATCAATTACTAGACATTTATAAATACTTTTTGTTGGGTAAATTCAGACATTTAACAGTAGCATCAGTTTCTAAAATTAGTTTCTATCCATGTTAACCCTTAAGAGTTTGGTAGACATCATCAATGTATTTATTTATTTGTGTACAGAACTCTAGATGCTTCGACAGTCTCAACTAGTAGTGGTTGTTTATGGTTATGATCAAAGTAGTAGTGCTGACAAGAAGTCTTTACCTAGTAGTGGACTCTGTGTTAACGGCTTTGATCTTTATTTTTACCACATTGTTAAATAGCGCATGTTTAAAATATGACATTTACACATCACTTATACAGCTTACATATTCATTTGATAATAAATGTTGACAATTTTTGTTGACAAGTTTTTTGTCCTTTTGTTCTATGACTTCTGCCACTCTTCATATGTGACACTGAATCACAAGACCAGTAATAAATGTCAAAAAGCTGAATAAATAAGCTTTTCATTGATGTATGATTTGATAGGGCAATAATTGGGTTATAACTATTTGAAAACCTCGAATCTGAGGGTGCAACCCTGCTGAAAAAACCAATAAAACCATTACAGAAAATTCTAATGGTTTCCATTAAAATATCAATAGGAACCATTAGCTTTTACCATTAAAATGTCATGACTGGATACGAGAGTGAGGACGCAAGTGCAGAGTTTGTGTTGAATAAATAACATTTAATAAATAAACAGAAACAAAACACGAGAATCAAATCAACGGAAGGTAAGTGAAACACAGTAACAGGTAAATGTAGACTGGAACAGACATTATAGTAATGACAATGATCTGGCGATAAGTGTGACACAGACACAGGTATAAATACACAAAGACTATTGACAAACAGGTGGAATGAATCAGGTGATAATTAACAAATAACAGAACAGGAGACAGGGCGAATCCTGACGTCACCAGCACAGCCATCACGGAAAAGTCTCTGCTGAGTAAACCATCACAGAAAAGTCTCTGGTGAGTAAACCATCACAGGAACCGACTTCGAAAGTTCAACCGTCACAGGAACATCCTCAAAAAGTTCAACCATCACAGGAACATACTCAGAAAGATCAACCATCACAGGAACATACTCAGAAGATTCAACCGTCACAGGAATCGACTCGGAAGATTCAACCATCACTACAGCAGAATCGAGCCTCCTAGGAACCGGCTCATGTGTTGCAACAACCACCCTGGAGAATGAATCGAGCGTGGCTGCCGCTAACTTCAGCCGAGCCTGGAGACCCGATTGTTCCCTCTCCGAAGGCTCCAGTGGGTGTTGGGACTTAGCGGATAGCACATCCTGACGTCCACTACTCCCCCTCAAAAAAATACTTGGGGGAGCTCCACTCCTCAAACTCGCTGGGTCCTTTACTGGCCGGATCATACTTCATGACTGGATACAAGAGTGAGGACGCAAGTGCAGAGTTTGAATCGAAACAACGGCAGGTAAGTGAAACACAGGAACAGGTAAACGTAGATTGGAACAGACATGATAGTAACAACAATGATCCGGCGATGAGTATAAATAAATACACAAATACATACAAGTATACACAAATAAATTCAAGTATAAATACACAAAGACTAATGACAAACAGGTGGAATGAATCGGGTGATAATTAACAAATGTCCAGGTGACAACAAATGGAACAGACACAAAACATGACATGGATTCACTGTGACATAAAACCACACTGTAGTGTGTTTTGGGCCATATTCCATTAGAACCAATAAATAGAACCAATAGAACCAATACATACCATTAGAGACCAACAAAGACCAATACACTGTAGTGTGTTTTGGGCCATATTCCATTAGAACCAATAAAATTCCCAATAAAACCATTGAATTTCTGTGATGGTCTCTATTGTTTTTGTTTTTAGGAGGGAATAAAATCAAATTATTGAAAAATATAACATTTATAAAATCTGTCGAGGTTAAAAACCCAATAAAGCCCTTGGTCCTAAATTTCAAGTTAGGGTTAGGTTAGAGTTATACTTTATCTAAAGGTAATTTTCTTACTGTCATTTTAATCCCTGATTTAGGCCAGTTCCAGTGATTTCTTTTAAAGGCAGAACTTTTTGGCCACTAGGGGGGGCTAGACATGTATTTTTCACACCTAGCGCCCCTAGAGGCCACAAGCGCCACAGCACTGTCGCAAAGGAAAAGAACTGGCCAACCTTAAAACTAAACTAAAAACCTTTAAAATGGTAAACGGCATTAGGGAGAAACGCAGTTATGTTACAAGTTTCTGATGAGGAACTCGTGGCAGAAGCCATTTCTCAATCTGAAGGTTGCAGCCTCCAGATGACGTATTTCTAAGCTGCATACATCATCAAGACTGTCTTATTTCAGAATATTAACAATAATAAAGTTGACTATTATACTTAGTTAATCGTAAATTGTTGTAGTATGCTTATGACTTGCGAATGTAATGTTCAGTTTACCTTAATAAACCAGGCTTGATGACGTATGAAGCCTCCATATTTGACTTTTCTTCGGACATACAGGGCTTGAACAATACAGTTTGATTGATTCTGAATTCTACACATAAATGTATAGATACAATACCTAATGTTAGCTGCACAAGATCTTATTACACTGTTAGCAAACATCTCACTTGCACTGTTGTTCCACGTTTTTTTCAATAGGATTCTAAGGGAATCATTGTATGCCACCACCAAAGCCTGCATGCTCTTCTTTTTGTAGTTGGCCAGAGGTGCGCAGTATACAAAGGCGAGCAAAAGCTTTCAAATAATACCGTTTTGACATTAGTGGAGCACATGTGAAACTTACGTGCCAAGACATTAGCCTGACCATACAGCTTACATCTCTGCCTGAACAAGTCTCTGTCATCCGAGAGATCATTTGCAATATAGTGTCCCAGGTATTTAACCTCATCTGTTTCCTTTAAAATATTTCCACTGAGATAAAAGTTTGGGAACCTTAACTTCTGGTCCTCCTTCGTTTTTACAATCATTATATTACTTTTTAGGGCATTATACTTAATATCAAATGCATCACCATGTTCATAAGCTCATAAGCATAAGCAAATGTAAGCAAATGTTCATAAGCTTTCGCATGCCTGCACTATTAGGGCTTATCAATATCAAGTCATTTGCATACATCAAATGATTGCGCAATACATCACCAGCAAGACATCCAGTATTACATTCATTAAAGGCTCTCTAAGCGAATCTGCGAGACGTTAGTTATTGTTGATGTTTGAAACTGTTTTCAAACAGACGGAGCGTAGCTAACTCCTCCCCCTCCCCCTCCCTTCCGTGCTTTCATGAACGCGCCCAAACCCCCACCCCCAAATCCTTTTTGTCGTTTATTGGCTGGAATACTTTGTTTTGTGATGCTAGGTTTGGCCACTTGTTGATATTGCCGTTTGTGAAGCCTGGGCTGTCTACAGAGATCGCGTTTTTTACAGTCTGATCAGCGGACAGGCAGCAAGCAGATAGTGAGGAGATGTTTCCGGTATGTAACAAAAAATGTTTTATGGTCTAAAACGCTTCAATTTGCTTAGAGCGCCTTTAAGTTTCACAGATCCACAGATGCAAAGGACGAGGGGGGTCGGTAACAATAAAGGGCAGCCTTCCTCTTGACTTCACTAATATAGATCTAATGGATTTATTTGAGGGGACCCTGTGATTTTGGATGCCTGCCTAATTACTCTTTTTAATTTCTTCCTGTTTTCCTTTGTTAAGAAATTAAACCAAGATACCACATTAAAGGTTAGGCTATAACAGGCTCCACAAGTGACCTATACCACGTTGTCAAAATATCCTGCTTTACATTAAAAGCCTTCAAATACCTCAAATAAACACTTAGTCTTCTTTATAACTCTATTCACATGCTGTGTATAGGAAAAAAATGCTTATCAATCAAAGTGCCCATGAAAAGTTCTCAACCTGTTCCACTACCTGCCCTTCATCCTAAGTGTTCAAATAGAGGATATTTAAGCAACATCGCTGGAGTAGGAGTGTGATATAGCTCTATATCAGCCGTGATTAGGCAAGAGGCACAAAGCCGCAGGCCGAGTAGAGGCAATCACAGCCGTGATGATATAGAGTTATATCACAGAAAGCGATATTGCTTTTATACAACAGTTCGATGGCACAAGTTTGAAAAAAGAAAACTAGACTTTTTCAGATACCTTCAGCTCCGACAACACTTTTGTCAGAAAATTAAAAAGGGGACTGATGAAGACCCGAATAAGAGTGCTCTTAAAAATTTTTCTTAAGCATATAAGGCTGAACCAATGTTAAGACTATTACTAAACTGTACAGGGCTCTGATGGACGTGCAAGGAGATTCAACTCTGTACATCAAGGATAGATGGGAGAAAGAAAGTGGTATCACCATCTCTTCTGAGGACTGGAAAAATATATGTGAATTACAATGGGCAACTTCTCGCTCCCCCTATTGGAGAGAATTCTGCTGGAAAAATCCTATTCGATTTTTCATTACTCCAAAACAAAAAAATACATTTCTAGGGAACTCAAATTGTTGGAGACTTTGTGGTTCACAGGATGCTAATCATTTTCACATATTTTGGGGTTGTCCTATTATTAAAAGTTTTTGGAAAGTTATGCATAAAGCCTTGGAAAAAAATTAGACATCTCAGTCGATTTTAGTTTTGAGGCACTTTATTTGGGAAAGGTGTCAATGGTTTCCTGGGCAAAGAAAAACAAATACTAAAACAAGTACAGAATTATTCTTGCTTCAAGTAAAAAAGCTATTACTACTTTTGGTCCAAATGGATAGAATATATAACTCCTATTGAACCAAATGTTTTTTTGTTATAGAACATATGGTTTGTGCTTATATAAATATTGTATCTACATCCCCTGTTCTTTGTAAATAGTTTTGCTACAATTGGATTATAATTTAACGGGATATTTTGATCAGTCCTTGACATGGAGAACTTTGAGTAGTTCATTTTTTATTTAATTTTATTTTATTTAATTTATTTTATTTTTATTTTTTAAATGCTGTAAAATTGACAAATGTCAAAACTGCCATTGTAAAAATGCCTGAGATATCTTTTCAATAAAAAACTAAATATAAAAAAAGAAAACTAGAAAACAACAACAAAGTAATTTTAAAAGCCTCTTTTGTCAGGATCTACTTTCTTCCTCCATGGATTTGAAGATCAGAATGACAGGTAACCCTTATAGCCGTTTGTTTTCAAAGCCATAATAACTCAATAGATGTAATAGCTGTTTCTTAATGTCACAGGTCGGAGCGGACCACCCTTATCATGTGTCACGCTCCTCCCTAAGTTTCCACCACGAGGAGGTTCCAAAAATGCCCCAATGACCAAACAGACAAGAAGGGATAAAATATAACAATGTTTATTTATTAAATATTCAAAAAAGGGGAAGGGGAGGGATTCCTAAAATAAGTGTGGCTCTGGAACTTGGGGACTGAGATCCGAGTCGCTTCTGACTCTCTCACAGGGACTGACAAGTAAGTATTCCGATCTTGGTCTCCCTCTCTCTTAGTCCACACGTGAATTGCACTTAAGTACTCTCGGCTTTCTCTCTCTCTTCATGTCTCTCAGGTACCCCGCAGGTGGATACTTTCAGCCTCTCATCCTGGACTCAGAAGGAACAAATACAGGTAAGTACACAGGTAAGTGAAACAGGTAGGTACCCTGGGCTTGGGGCTTTGGGCGTCCAGAAGGTTTACAGATGGTTCCACTGCTGGGAGCTGTAAGCGTCCAAAAGGTATACAGGTGAGTATGCTGAGTTGGGAGCTGTAAGCGTCCAGAAGGTATACAAATGGGTACACTGAGCTTGGAGCTGTAGGCATCCAGAAGGTATACAGGTGAGTACACTGAGTTGGGAGCGGTAAGCGTCCAGAAGGTATACAGGTGAGTACACTGAGTTGGGAGCGGTAAGCGTCCAGAAGGTATACAAGTGGGTACACGGAGCTTGGAGCTGTAGGCGTCCAGAAAGTATACAGGTGAGTACACTGGGTTGGGAGCTGTAAGCGTCCAGAGGGTGTACAGGTAGGTACGCTGGGTTTGGGACTTTAGGCGTACATGTAGGTATACAGGGGAGTACACTAGACTTGGGCTTCGGGTGTACAGGTAGGTATACAGGTGAGTACACTGGCTTGATGTTTTGGGCGTACAGGTATGTATACAGGTTGGTACACTAGGCCTTTAGCTTTGGGCGTACTGGTAAGTATACACATGATTACACTGGGTTTGGGGCTTTGGCATACAGGTAGGTATACAAGTGAAGACACTGGACTTGGGGTTTTGGGTGTACAGGTAGGTATAAAGGTGAGTACACTGGCTTGGGGCTTTGGCTGTACAGGTAGGTATAAAGGTGAGTACACTAGGCTTTTAGCTCTGGACATACTGGTAAGTATACAGGTGAGTACACTGAGGTTGGGGCTTTGGGTGTACAGGTAGGTTTACAGGTGAGCACACTAAGCTTTTAGCTTTACATGGATTTAACTCAGGGGCAAGTGGATAGTACGTACGCCCAGGCTTGGGCTCTTCGAGACTCAGGTGGTTGGAGAGAACGTATAGGCACACAGCAAACTTCTAGTCTTCTTCACTAGGACAGACTTCTGATGAACATTTTGACGTGACTTCCCAGCACGTAGTGGAACAGGCCCACGTCGATACAGAGCCCCTGGCTCAGATCTGCAGACTGGCAGCAGAGAACACACAAGTTTCTTTCAGCAATATATTACTCCAGTGACATACAGGGAGTGATACTACACCTCTTTGTTTCAGACAGGAAAGGCAGATAGAGACATAAGTCGATGCTGCTACAATGTTTGGCCTAGCACGCCCACAGACGGTATCGCAGAGGTGGGGTAGATTGAGATAAGGAGCCACACTGTGCACTGTACTGCCAGAGTGGGGCCAACCGCTTCAAATCTTCCTTCAGACAGCGGGGCAAGAGATCTGGACATGGGCTGACCTCTGAAACACTCACAGGTGTATAGTTATACACAAAGACAGCGAGTACACTTTTTCCACACAGCAGGTGATTACAAGTTCTCCTTATTTCGCTAGTCCACACAACATTCACAGCCAATCCTTACTTCATACAGTTGCCGCATCGCCACCAGGCGGGGGAAAGAGGCTACTGGGTCTCGGTCGTGTAAGTATGTGAAACAGCCGTCCGATGTCACCAATCCACTCTTCTAACACAGGATTTTCTCCTCGGCCTAGGAGGTGATTACTGACAACACTGACACAGCACAGCACTACAATTGTCCAAGTGTACACACGTTGAAAAGGCTCACCCACCGCACTCCACACACTCACAGTGATATATGGTCCGAATCACAACCTTGGGCCAGGTTCGTAGTCCTGGATAGTCAAGAGACTAGGCAGAGGGCGAACATAGGAGGGCATCGAGGTCATGATCCTTAAACCCTGTCCTTCCTCTTCTCAGCTTCTCACACACTTGTTCCTTAGACAGAGAGTACACTGGGGCGACAGTATGGGCAATGAGGCAACTGGTTAGGCAACAACAAAACGAATTCCAGCATAACACACCATCTTGTTAGGTTCTTAATACTTCCCTCTCTCTTGCAGGTGTCTCATCCATCCGAGACCGGGTGTACACAATTACTTCGTTGTTTCCCCTTCGCTCGGTTTCCGGTGTCCTTTCAACACACAACCTCTACTCCAAATACACAATTAACTCCGAACAAATACTTCAGAATGAGGGATTAGACACTTAGCTCCGTCTTTTCTTCGCCCAATTCTCTGTCATAGCTTTGCCCAGCCTGCAAATCCACATCAACATGTCTCTCCAAACACACCAACCACTTCCGTCTCACCCGCAGCGCTTGCCGGAATAAACTTTTTTTTTCCGGTTTTCTTGATGTCTTATTTATGTGCCTCCTCTTCACTACAATGCCCAATCACCACTCGCCACGCTCACTTCGCACACCTGTCCCTGATAAATCCAAATTTGTTTTGCCTGGAGTTGGCCGGAACCGGCCATGTGTTACACTGAAAATGGTCCGGGCGGAATTATTTCCGCCATTTTGGTTCCGCAGACATAAAGTCACTGTGTGACATTAATATTACCCTTTCTTGGTCACAAAGCGTAGTTTTAAGATAAGTTCAGGTGTGAATATATATAATATTTAAATCTGCAGTCAAAAGATAATGCCTATTTGAACATTTGCTTAGAAAGAATCAGACGTGAGATCCAGGAGCGGCCAGCGGGCATCAGGGTTCGCCTACCCCGCCCGCTAACCATAGCCTGATCTTGGACACCTATAATTTCCCACTGGTTCTGATGTATGTGTTTGATGGTCAAAATTAGATTTTATTATTTATGGGTTGATCAAACCCGTATTTGGTCTTGTGAATCATTACTTGTTTCTTTTATTTATATTTAGTCTTTTTTTCTTGTTATTGTTTTGGCGGAGGTAAAAGTGAACAAAACTATCTTTATATACTATTGATTTTCCATTCAATCTTAACGTGGTACGAGCACTCTCTTTTTACTGAACTTTGCTTTTGTTAGTACTACATAAAACAGAATAATTAAGTGTTTTATATTGTAATCAGTTTTTCTTTTTTTTTCTTTTTTCTTTCTTTAAACCAGAGGGCCATATGATCAATGCACTGTCTGTATCTGGCCAGAGATTGCTTATCTGTTATACAAGCTACCAAAGCCATGTCTTCAGCATATTTCAATAATGACATACCATTGACATAACACTTAACTTTATTTGTGTATATATAGTAAATAAAATTGAAGAACCCCCGTATTGACAGCAATGCTGTTAGAGGTAACTCATTTTTACATGTTGAGGTCTTTTAAAAAGTCCTCGATCCATAGAATAAGAGTTGCGTTAACCTGAAGACTCTGAATACCTTCCAGTAATAAGCAGATGTTAACTGTGTTGAAAGCAGATGTGAAGTCCATAAATAAAAACTTGACGAGTGAGTTTTGAATGTCCAAGTATCTTGTTACCCCTCTAGGCATCCTCAACTCCCTGTTTCGGCTTGTAGGCAAACTGAAATGAGTCCAAACAATCAGTTACCTTATTGTTGAGCTTCCCCGCTACCACCCTCTCTATACTCTTACAGAAAATTGAGGTATGAAATTAAAAGAGAGAAAAAAAATTATATTACAAAGCAGCAATAAAATGATTCTTTATACATCTTTTATCCACACTATTCCTAATCCTAAGCCCCATGACGCTTTGTGCGAATTATGGGTGCGACTTCCGGGCCGTGTACTGTCACTGAACCAAAGCCGACGTTTTCCATGATTATTACGGTCATAATTTCATGTATGAGCCAGTGTGAGGATGAAATTAAGAAGTGTCCTGATCATCATACATTATATGAAGATATTCAATCGTTTCATGTTGTTCCTCGGGGGTCTTCAATGAGCAAATATAAAAGCACAGAGACAGAGACTTCTTGTTTTTAACCTTCAGGTGATGGTTTAAAATGTCACAAGTGTCTCTGGTGTGAGGTTCTTTTAAACCGCAATTTTTAATCGACTTGTTTGAGTTTTGGCGACACATCAAGCTTCACGGGATCAGCAGTAACTTATGCTTCTCATTCAACACATTGTAAGTTATTTAAACAAACCATAATAAACAAATTAAACTACTATTACATGTTTTCAGTATTGTTTTCGTTTTATGGACATGAGCTTATGAAATTATTTGCTTAAAAAATAATTTAAAACATAACAAAAGTATACGTTACGCGCAAACACATCACAAACTATTATAAATATTAACTAATAAGCAGTTAATGTAATATCATAGCAGAATAAATAAATCAGCATATTTTTATCAGCATAATATGTTGTTTTTGAATAATTATTGTATTTATTGTTCACTGTCAGTTTCTATGAAAGGTTTTACTGGATGGATGTGTGGATAATAGATGCACGT
Organism: Misgurnus anguillicaudatus; assembly: GCF_027580225.2. Classification (NCBI taxonomy): domain Eukaryota; kingdom Metazoa; phylum Chordata; class Actinopteri; order Cypriniformes; family Cobitidae; genus Misgurnus; species Misgurnus anguillicaudatus. Next base: position 8,652,653 of record NC_073341.2, on the reverse strand, counting down.
GCGTCACATTCAGTTCTTGTGCATGTATTAGAGTTAAGACAAATGTTTTGTAGAGATGTACTGCGTTTGTATAATCTATTAAGGCAACCCCTAACTGCACAAGTTATGCCGGTCTTCCTGGATTTCATAATAACCATTAAAATGCCAGTCAGACTTAATTGTATCCCTCGCAATAGGACTACCAATTGCTGTAGTGGCTCACCGGAAGTTACCCATCGAGCTCAAAGATGGCGTCCCCCGCATTTACGTCAGGAATAGTGTGGATAGCTATTTAAAGAACATTTTTCTGCTAAATTAGATAAATCTAAATCGTATAGACTTGGCTGTAATTTGGTGAGAATGTAAACAACCTCTTGTTCATTCAGATTTATTGGTGTGAATGTGGAAGCATCACTTTGCACCTGATCCCAGTCCAGCCCAGGATTAACAAATAAAAAGATAATTTATTTTTGATTAATACAATTGTAGCAGAGCGGTCAGGTTGAAATATAATTTCTCTATTGGAAGATTATGAAATACCAACAAGGCCCAAAAAGGGCACAGCTTACGACTACGCCACCCCCAAATATACCGGGGGAACAGTCCAAAAAGGACACAGGTTCGTTACCTTAGGAGTGAGCAAGAGACAAGGGCACGAGAATAATGAAAAATATACACCTTTATTTTATATTAGCTAAAAAAAAGAGTATCAAACACTGGTCTTCAGTCACTTATAAAATCAGCACAATACATACAAAACACTTAACATTGGCTGGGTCTCAACTCAAACAAGAGGAGATAACAACCCCCGGTTACACATGGAATCACCCCAACACCACGCACACACACGGCACACGTGTGAAAGATATAGATTCAGCACAGCACACAGTGTAAAAAATCACTCAAAAAGAAAAATACAAAATTATCTCCTCCCATCCAAAAGAATGACCCACCCCACACAATCGTCAAAACAAACAAATCTACAAACAAAAATACAAAGAAAACAAACCCACAATTAGTTACACAACAAACCAATATTAAATATAAATCACAAAACAAAAACAACAAAAACTACTAAACACTGACACAAATGAAAAAGAAAATTAAATAGCCCACGTTCAAAAGAGGCAGTACCTTTACATATGCTGTGAGTCAAACGCCACCAGCGGACTTGATGGCACAAACTAACAGTAAACTCACCTATAGTAGTACTTACAAATCATTAAGCCAGCTCTGATGCACACGTGGAGGTTATAGTCTACCAATCAGAAACACAAGCCTTATAGGGTAGTAATAGTAAGGCCCAGACTGATACACGTGCAGGCATTAGAGAGAGATTTACAGGAAGACTGGGCAATAACCTCAACTTATAATAGTTAGGCCCAGACTAATACACATGCAGGCGTTAAAGGTTTACAGGGAAACTGGGCAATAACCTCAACTTATAATAGTTAGGCCCAAACTAATACACATGCAGGCGTTAAAGGTTTACAGGGAAACTGGGCAATAACCTCAACTTATAATAGTTAGGCCCAGACTAATACACATGCAGGCATTAGAGATTTACAGGAAAACTGGGCAATAACCTCAACTTATAATAGTTAGGCCCAGACTAATACACATGCAGGCGTTAAAGGTTTACAGGGAAACTGGGCAATAACCTCAACTTATAATAGTTAGGCCCAGACTAATACACATACAGGCGTTAAAGTTTTACAGGGAAACTGGGCAATAACCTCAACTTATAATAGTTAGGCCCAGACTAATACACATACAGGCGTTAAAGGTTTACAGGGAAACTGGGCAATAACCTCAATTTGTAATAGTTAAGCCCAGACTAATACACCAGCAGGCGTTGAAGGTTTACATGAAAACTGGGCAATAACCTCAAATTATAATAGTTAGGCCCAGACTAATACACAAGCAGGCATTAATGATTTACAGGGAAACTGGACAGTAACATCAGATTATAATAGTTAGGCCCAGACTGATGCACAGGCAGGCATTAAAGGTTTACAAAGAAACTGGGCCGTAACATCAGACTATAATAGTTAGGCCCAGACTGATGCACAGGCAGGCATTAAAGGTTTACAGGAAAACTGGGCCGTAACATCAGACTATAATAGTTAGGCCCAGACTGATACACAGCAGACTCCCAAACAGGACCAAAGAAAACAGTGGTATTAAACCACATACAAAATAAGAAAAAAACAAAATAGTTCAAAAAAATCTCAATTACACAAAAAAACGAATAAATGTAGTAAAACACTAAACCCACATTAACTAAGCGACTTATCAGTGAACCATGGACACAAGAAGTTCATGTGAATAAACACAAAGTCGCTGACACAAATGCCGGCATACCGAGTGAAGCCCCGTTGCCTAAAATCGGATTCAAAAGTGACCCATACAGTTTCAAAGGCAAAACAGCAGCGCAGTCAAACCCTCGAAAATAACCCTCTCGTTCCCCAGAAAGTGGTCGGAAGACCAGATCAACCAAAGATTAGCGGTCGTAACTCACTAAACGAAAGCGTCTTCGCTAGAATGAACGTTGTTCACTGTTCACGAACCAGACGTCAAAGCACGCTGGGATAGCAGACAGCCCACGCCAACAACAGTAGTCAAAATATCCTGTAGTGTTAAACAAAGTAACGTAAACAAACGCACATAAAGTTTGCCGGAAGGTTACACGCTGCTAACGCACATACCTGGAGAAAACATGAATGAGGTCCCACAAGAGGGCGGTGACAAGGATGACGCATAGCCAGGTAACCAAATACATGCCTTTATATAATGATTCACACATCACGTGACCTAATGAGCAGATAACCTTCCTTACTCTGCTACAATCCACCCCCACATCACACATCGGCGCCCCGACGATGGACCCAAACACCCAAAAGTTAACTCCAAGGCCGAAAATAAGCCAAAACAGCATTAGACACTAACTCAACCGGTGCAGCTTCTTCCCCTACAGGGCCACTTACAGACCTTGGTAGGTGGTAAAGATTAGAGTGCTGGCCAGCAGTGGCCCGCCTTGGCCTTTGCAGTACAACTGGAGGTCCAGATACCTCTAAGGGGGCCTGAGCCTCCTCCATTGACGGGACATCCCCTGATGAAGACAAGCCGACATCAAAATTTGATTGTCCTCGCCTGCCTGACAAGTCAAGCATGGGTTCCCCTACCTCACTGGGTTGACGTTGCTCACTTAACGACTCAGGCATGGGTTCAAGTGGGTTCGGACCTCCCGGCTGAACGGGGCTAGGAGCCGTTAAAAGGGTTTCAGACCTGACTGCCCATAAATCCCCCTCATCCAGACTATCCTCCTGGCATCGCTCCCGATCTACCCCTGGACTATCCACAGGATCCAAAGTGAGGTTTGTCTGAATTCTGGGCTTTAGCAGCGACCGGTGGACCCGCTTTACCTTATTGACATCATCAACTGGTGCGATAGTGTACACAGCGCCACCCAATCTGGGCACTTCCATCACCCTATACTGCACTGAACTCCACAGATCCTGAATTTTGTGACGACCCCTCACATCACAATTTCGCAAGTAGACAAGATGACCAACCTCAAGGGGGGTGTCTCGCACTCGCTGATCGAAATAAAACTTACGACGATCAGCTGCTGTTCTTAAACGATCACAAGCTCCCTCGAAAGCTACTTGCAACCTAGCCTGATGCTCTCTGATCCACTCATGCACATTACCCTCTGCGGGCTCAGAAAATCTTCCAAGCAAAAAGTCGACAGGGAGCCTAGGCTCCTGGCCAAACATTAGAAAATATGGGGTCTCCCCTGTTGCCTGATGTGGAGTGGTGTTATAAGAAAAGAGCAATTGTGGGAGACAAGCCACCCAGTCCCGCTTCCTTGAGACTGGCAGTGTGCGTAACAAATTGTGGAGCGTCCTGTTAAAACGCTCACACTGCCCATTGCCTGCTGGGTGATAAGGTGTGGTCCGGGATTTCTCAATCCCATATAACATGCAGAGTTGTTGAATCAACCGCGACTCAAAGTTCCGGCCCTGGTCGGAATGAACTCGACCAGGAACCCCGAACTTATAAAACCATTCCATCACCAACACTTGAGCGACGGTCTCTGCCTGTTGGTCTCGAGTAGGAATGGCCAGAGTGTACTTTGTAAAGACATCAGTCATCACAAGAACGTTTTCCACCCCTGAACGGGATGGCTCCAACAGGGTGAAATCAATGGCCAGTATCTCATTTGGCCTAGAAGCCAATAAATGACCCATAAAACTACGGGCCACCGGCTGCATATCTTTGGCAGACTGACATCTGTCACACTCCTGACACCACTGTGCCACCTCAGCCGACATGCCAGGCCAATAGCAACGTTGAAGTACTAGTTCGGTAGTGCGTTCAACGCCCTGGTGCCCGTGATCTTGATGTAACCCAGTCAAAACCTCACTTCGTAACACTGATGGCAAAACCAATTGGAGAATTTCTTCCCCCCCATCTGGACGGAGTACCCGGCGATAAAGCAACCCCTGCCTTTCCACAAAGCGATCCCATTGCCGTAGTAAAATCAATGCGGCCTAAGAAAGTGACTGACGTTCAGCGGGCACTGGGCGTTTCCCTTTTCTCCAGAAACACAAAACCTCTTTGATTACTGGATCTGCCTCCTGCAAAATGCTCAGGTCTATAGCAGAATGGCTAGGCAAGGCAGACACAACAGCCTGAGTTACCAATGGGACAGATGTTAGTCCTACTGCTTGCTGCACAGAAGCTGGAACTACTGTACCTGGAGGCCAGCCATGTGCCACCCCTGAGGCAGATGGATTTTGCCTAGACAAGGCATCAGCATTTTTATTGCTGCGCCCAGAGCGGTAATTAATGTCAAAGTCAAAACAAGCAAGCTGTGCCGCCCACCGTTGCTCTGTAGCCCCAAGCTTGGCCGTATTTAGATGGCTGAGCGGGTTATTGTCAGTAAAGACAATACATTTATTACCCAACAAATACTCCCTGAACTTCTCTGACATTGCCCACTTGAGGGCCAAAAACTCTAACTTCATGGAGCTATAGTTTAACATATTCCGCTCTGGGGGTCTAAGACCACGACTTGCAAAGGCTATAGGTCTCACCTTTCCGCCTTGTTCTTGGGAGAGAACAGCGCCTAGCCCACTCAGGCTAGCGTCCACCTCCAGGATGAAAGGGAGGGAGAAATCTGCATATGCAAGAACCGGGGCCGTAGTAAGACGCTCCTTCAGGTCTTCAAAGCCCTTCTGGCACTGATCCGACCAAGCACTGGCAAAACTCTGCTCCGCTCGTACCTTGGGCTTCACATGTCCACATTCTGCAACCAGTTTGTGCAGAGGGGCCGCCAACTTAGCAAACCCCTCCACAAACCGGCGATAATAACTAGCGAAGCCCAGGAAGGAGCGCAGCTCCGTAACGCCAGTAGGTCGGAGCCACCGTGCCACTGCCTCTATCTTTCGTGCATCAGTCGCGACGCCCTCAGCTGATATTACATGCCCCAGATATGCTACCTCAGACTGGAAAAAGGAGCACTTCTCCAACTTGGCCTTAAGACCCTCACGCTTCAACCTGCTCAGAACCACTTCTAAACACTGCAAATGCTGTGTTACGGAAGAGGAAAAAATGACAACGTCATCAAGGTACAACAATAGTGACTGGCACTGTTGGTCACCGAACAACCGCTGCATTAAACGCTGGAATGTCCCAGGGGCATTGCAAAGCCCAAAGGGCATACGGTTCCATTCAAAAAGGCCAAACGGTGTACAAAAGGCAGTCTTTGGTTTATCTGCTTCACTGACAGGAACCTGATTGTACCCGCTGGCTAGATCCATAGTGGAAAACCAGCGGGCCCCAGTGAGCGCATCCAAAGACTCCTCGATTCGAGGCAGAGGGAATGCATCTTTCCTAGTCTTGGAATTCAATTGACGGTAGTCCACGCACATGCGTAGACTACCGTCCTTCTTTTTCACCAAAACTATCGGGGACGCATACGGGCTGCAACTCTCTCTTATAACTTGAGCCTCTAACAAGGTATTAATATGAGCTTTAACTACTTCGTACTCAGAAGGGGGTATACAGCGATAGCGCTGCCGTACTGGGATGTCATCCAACAAAGGGATGTCATGTGACAAAAGATTAGTACACCCCAAGTCTCCCTCATGAGCTGAGAAGACCGACTGATACCTCCGTAGTAAAGCCCTAGCCTGATCTTGATCTTCTAATGACAACCCTGCCAAATCAATGAAACTAATCTGTTCTTCTGTGCCGACACTTCCTGAGAACTAACAGTGGCGACCACAGGACTAACCTCACTAACTCCAGCTGGCAAGCTAACAACGAGCACCCCTGTTAGAGTTCCCAAAGGCGTCCTAGGATGCAACAAAACATCAGTAGTACCCACATTTACCACAGGAACAAAAACTGTTCCTCGACTTACCTGCACCAATGAAGGTGAAACTAACAGTCCAGCAGGTAGGCCAGACTCAGAGGGCTCAAAAAGAACTGGATCACATGAAAACTGCTCTGCGCAAGTTGCTGTCACAAACCGTAATGTACCACCTGGAATGCGCCACACTTGCCGCCCCCTAACCCGAGCTAAACCCAGACGATTGAAACGAGACTGAGTACTCACAGAGTGGCAATGCTGAAAGGCTTGAATTACACAGCTAGGCGCCTGTGCTATAGAAGGCAACTTAAAGAAAGAGGGGCCGTGCTGTCCAAAGAACTCCTGGTAGCACCGACTGAGAACATTCATTCCCAGGACACCTGGCACCTGAGAACACAGGCCACCAGGAGGATCTTTGACAATCAGCACCCCACAATTTGGTACCAACCTGCCACAGAGCTCCACATCTAACTCTATGTATCCAAGGTAAGGGATGTCCAACCCATTAGCAGCTTTAAGCTGCAGCCATTGACATGACCGCAAACGATCCTGACCCCCTAACCCAAAATGGCGAACAAAACAGCTCTCCCGAATCGTAGACACCATTGAACCAGTGTCAATCAAGCAGGGTATCTCTACTCCACCAATAAGGACATCCAAATGTGGACATGACGACATTAACCGGGACACGGAACTAGAACTCTGAAAAACACTAGAGCCAATATCCTTCCCAACCGAGCTGTGACTCTGCAACACGGTGGGAATTAGTTTTCCGACTGCTGTTGAACACCAGGCTGTCTACCTCCCGCCACAGAAGGGTGCGTAAGCAAAGAGGTTTGAGTACGAGGGGGAACGCGTTCCCCGTCGCACTCCCTGGCAAAATGGCCAGGTTGTTGACATCGTCTGCATATAACGGAACCACCACGAGAGGGGTTACTCAAATACGACGAACGACAACGTGAGTGCGGTGAGGGACTATGCGAGCGCGGTACTGGACTATGTGAACGTGGGGACTGATAAGCAACAGGACCCCGTAACAAAGAAAGACTTTGAGTAAGCTGGTTCAGTTGCACCTGCTGTGCTTGAAACATTTCCCTCAACTCACTCAATTCAGATTTCTGCAATGGACCCCCGCTATCTGGTACGGCCCCACCTTGAACCCCATACTGAATTACCGGAGTTAAAGGAACAGACTGGCTACGACCACGTGCGCCCCCCGGCAGTCCCTACTGTTCCCCCCTGATCGCTTCCTTACGGACCTCCAACAACTGAAAAGTAGGATGACGTCGTACTAACTGTTTAAGTTCCCGACGCAAAGAGCTATCTGCAACATGCTCGACAAATTGATCACGCAAAACGATCTCAGAATTTAACATCGGATATTGTGACTGTTGTTTAACACGCTCCAAGAGATACATCAGGGCAAGGGAGAACTCCAAAAGGGTCTCCCCTTCCTGCTGCTTTCTAGAAAAGAAAGCCTCTTGTAAGGATACATATGACTGAGAGCAACCATATAAATCGCGCAATGCAGAGATAATTTTAGCTGGATCACCCCTTTCGACATCGGAGCGGTAACGAATCTCCTCTCGTGCCTCCCCCTCTAAGTGGTCAAATAAAAACAATGATTGATCGATGGTAGAAAGGTGACGAAGCTGCATACATGCTTGTACCTCTTCAACCCACTCTTCAATACCGATACCAGTCTTACCATTAAACCTTGGACATTTCCTATCCCGCGGTACAAAAACCAGCCTTTCAGGCAGATTGGCACCGGTACCCTGGGTTGGAGGTGTAGCAGTAGCAGTAGATGTCCCAGCAATGCTGGGAGACGATACCTGAGAACTGGGCAATACAAGGGCGCGTTCCTGACGTAGTTTCTCATTATCAGCCTTCAACTGGGCCACTAATTCTCGCAACTCTGACAATTCTTCCTCCATATCGAGAAAAAAAAAAAACACAACTACTCACCACTAGTGGAGAGAAGCACTCTGGAGAAGATGAACCAATGGAACACGAAATGACAAACGCTGCTGTTTTGCCTCTTAGAGAAAAAAAAAAAAAAAACACGACACACGAACAAACACACACAAACACCACAGAATACAAAAAAGAAATATTCTAATACCCCTGTCTCTGCTCAGCACAGGTACCCTGCCGACTACGCCAAAATGTAGCAGAGCGGTCAGGTTGAAATATAATTTCTCTATTGGAAGATTATGAAATACCAACAAGGCCCAAAAAGGGCACAGCTTTCGACTACGCCACCCCCAAATATACCGGGGGAACAGTCCAAAAAGGACACAGGTTCGTTACCTTAGGAGTGAGCAAGAGACAAGGGCACGAGAATAATGAAAAATATACACCTTTATTTTATATTAGGTAAAAAAAAGAGTATCAAACACTGGTCTTCAGTCACTTATAAAATCAGCACAATACATACAAAACACTTAACATTGGCTGGGTCTCAACTCAAACAAGAGGAGATAACAACCCCCGGTTACACATGGAATCACCCCAACACCACGCACACACACGGCACACGTGTGAAAGATATAGATTCAGCACAGCACACAGTGTAAAAAAATCACTCAAAAGAAAAATACAAAATTATCTCCTCCCATCCAAAAGAATGACCCACCCCACACAATCGTCAAAAACAAAAACAAATCTACAAACCAAAATACAAAGAAAACAAACCCACAATTAGTTAGTTACACAACATAAACCAATATTAAATATAAATCACAAAACAAAAACAACAAAAACTACTAAACACTGATACAAATGGAAAAGAAAATTAAATAGCCCACCTTCAAAAGAGGCAGTACCTGTACATATGCTGTGAGTCAAACGCCACCAGCGGACTTGATGGCACAAACTAACAGTAAACTCACCTATAGTAGTACTTACAAATCATCAAGCCAGCTCTGATGCACACGTGGAGGTTATAGTCTACCAATAAGAAACACAAGCCTTATAGGGTAGTAATAATAAGGCCCAGACTGATACACGTGCAGTCATTAGAGAGATTTACAGGAAGACTGGGCAATAACCTCAACTTATAATAGTTAGGCCCAGACTAATACACATGCAGCCGTTAGAGATTTACAGGGAAACTGGGCAATAACCTCAACTTATAATAGTTAGGCCCAGACTGATGCACATGCAGGCATTAAAGGTTTACAGGAAAACTGGGCAATAACCTCAACTTATAATAGTTAGGCCCAGACTAATACACATGCAGGCATTAGAGATTTACAGGGAAACTGGGCAATAACCTCAATTTATAATAGTTAGGCCCAGACTAATACACATGCAGGCGTTAAAGGTTTACAGGGAAACTGGGCAATAACCTCAACTTATAATAGTTAGGCCCAGACTAATACACATGCAGGCGTTAAAGGTTTACAGGGAAACTGGGCAATAACCTCAATTTGTAATAGTTAAGCCCAGACTAATACACATGCAGGCGTTGAAGGTTTACATGAAAACTGGGCAATAACCTCAAATTATAATAGTTAGGCCCAGACTAATACACAAGCAGGCATTAATGATTTACAGGGAAACTGGACAGTAACATCAGATTATAATAGTTAGGCCCAGACTGATGCACAGGCAGGCATTAAAGGTTTACAGGAAAACTGGGCAATAACCTCAACTTATAATAGTTAGGCCCAGACTGATGCACAGGCAGGCATTAAAGGTTTACAGGAAAACTGGGCCGTAACATCAGACTATAATAGTTAGGCCCAGACTAATACACAGCAGACTCCCAAACAGGACCAAAGAAAGAAAGAGTGGTATTAAACCACATAAAAAATAAGAAAACAAGCAAAAAAATAAAAAAAAATCTCAATTACACAAGAAAAAAAAACAAATAAATGTAGTAAAACACTAAACCCACATTAACTAAGCGACTTATCAGTGAACCATGGACACAAGAAGTTCATGTGAATAAACACAAAGTCGCTGACACAAATACCGGCATACCGAGTGAAGCCCCGTTGCCTAAAATCGGATTCAAAAGTGACCCATAGTTTCAAAGGCAAAACAGCAGCGCAGTCAAACCCTCGTAAATAACCCTCTCATTCCCCAGAAAGTGGTCGGAAGACCAGATCAACCAAAGATTAGCGGTCGTAACTCACTAAACGAAAGCGTCTTCGCTAGAATGAACGTTGTTCACTGTTCACAAACCAGACGCCAAAGCACGCTGGGATAGCAGACAGCCCACGCCAACAATAGTAGTCAAATTATCCTGTAGTGTTAATAAACAAAGTAACGTAAACAAACGCACATAAAGTTTGCCGGAAGGTTACACGCTGCTAACGCACATACCTGGAGAAAACATGAATGAGGTCCCACAAGAGGGTGGTGACAAGGATGACGCATAACGTTAGCCAGGTAACCAAATACATGCCTTTATATAATGATTCACACATCACGTGACCTAATGAGCAGATAACCTTCCTTACTCTGCTACACAATGTTTAATTTCCTTATAGAAGAAAGAGAATCAATGCTTGTTATTTGGTTGGAGTTTGACTTCCTTCGTTGGAATGATCATAGCCTACCAGCACAAAAAGACATAAATGGGGCTCGAAAGTTTGGGCACCCTTGGTAAATGAGCAAAGAAAGCTATAATTCTTTTAATTATAAATCTTTTAAGCTTTAATAAAAAATATATAATGTTTCATTGAAGTAAAACAATTGAAAGTGAAGGGGAAATTACATTACGAAATAAATTATTTAAAAATTAACAAGCCAGTCAAAACAGCACATTCTTGTCACTCGCAATTCGACTATTAGTTTTTGTGGCTCACCGGAAGTTTTATACAAAAGAGCTCAAAGATGACACACGGGTGTTTGTAAACAACACATAGCCTATTGGTGTTATAAAAAGTGAATTCTCGTAATATGTGCCCTTTAAACTGTTATTTGTGCAATTTAAAAAGCTGCTAAAGTTTAAAAGAGCGCGCATTTGTAATTTACTATCTTGGGGGGGGGTGATTGCAACAAAAAAACAGTAGTACGACTTAACGCGGCGCTGCGGAGAAGATCGACTTATGACATCACAATACCGCGAGAGCCGCTCAAAACACAGCTGTGGACATTTCTCTGGGTGACGATTTTCCAGTCTTTTCTGTAACACAATTAAAGTTTATTTAGTTTTTCTTTTAAGGATAGCGGTTATTAGACGTGTATAGTATTGAAACTGTAGAGGAACTCCACGTCACGCGCAGGGAACCCGTTCACACGAGCTTCCTGGATTCATGCGTCAAACCCAGTGAATTATGGGTCATGAGTTCTTAAACTTCATTATTACACATTAAAGGCGGTGAAGGAAACTACATCCCCCACACATTTTATTTACCCTTACCGGAGAAAACCCCGATGTGTCGGCTCAGTCGTCAGACTGCAGGCTCTCCTCCTCGGCTCTGAAAAACGGGAGAGGAGCGCAGAGGAGGACCTAACTGACTGATGGAGACTCAGCCGTGGATTATCAGGATTAGCGGACAGCAGGCGATCATGCAGTGCACTCACAGACGGATCTGAATCACCGAAGATGTCCGTGGACCAGCAGCGCGACTGGATGCGGGCGGAGGTAGAGCGGCTGTCCCGGGAGCTCAGCGACACCACACGGGAGAAGATCCAGGCGGCGGAGTGCGGCCTCGCGGTGCTGGAGGAGAAACAGCAGCTCCAGCAGCAGTACGACGAGCTCGAGGCCGAATATGAGGCCGTTCGACAGGAGCTCGAGCAGTTGCGGGAGGTGAGAGACTCGAGCCTGCGTGCGTCCGTAACGTTACTTACTACCGACTGACGCCGCCGTTTACCTCATAATGATAAAGCTCATGTCACGAAACATGTCGCCGTTCACTTGATTTGATTTGTAGTTGACCTAGTAAAAATTCATAGAACTGTGTAACGTCAGTTGATGTGATGAAATGACAGCATCTTGTTAGTTGGTGTGGTGAAAATGACAACATCAACGTTAGTTGATGTGGTGACAATGACAGCAGCGTATAGTTTGATGTGGTGGAAATGACAACATCCTGTTACTTGGTTGATTATTTAATATATTTAAATGAATGTTATAATTTCAGAAGAATCTAACATGATCTCTAATAAGTTAGTTCATAGAAGTTTAATAGTTTATCTTAACATCAGATCTAGAGGAGATATTATACACACATTTTTAAATTAAAGCTGGCATCATAATGAAAATTCCTAGATTATAACTCATGTTTAGTGGTGAAATGTGACAGGGTTGCATTTGAATTTTTGCGGGAAGTTTGTGTCCCGCCTAAACGTTGAAGCAAGTTGCAACAGGAATGTTGGGAATGCTGAAAATGTCATGACCTGGACTGATGAAAGACTTCACTGTACTGTTTTATCACACTGGGTTTCTTTTTCAGAGATGTTCCCCTTTGATTTCAAAATGATTCACGTGCCATCATGCCTGTTATCACTTATGTGTGTGTTGATTCATCATTTTAAGATATCAGTGAATGAGCCAAGTTTAAGTTCAACCACAGATTTAGGTTATTACAGTTTGTAGTCTGAATTTAAACTTTTGTAAATGTTTTTTGGAGCAGAGTTACTAATTTCCTGTGGGTTTAGATGACTTTTGACATTGCAGAAGGCTGAGCTTCCTGTATTTCTTTACCATCTGTTAATGGGGCATCACTTCATATTCATACCACGTTGACATGCACAGCAATATGATTTTTTTCTAATAGTTTTTCTAATAGTAAAAGTAAAGACTTAATTGCACTTTACATGAATCCGGTAACCCCTTCACTCTTGTTTACATGCAGTTTTTATTATTATTCGCTAAGCATTGTGGTTATTTTTCACATACCTCAGTGCACGGCACACATAATGAACTCACATACAGTAGGTGTGTTACTGCCTGGCCACTCTTTCAAAACACGCCAAACACGTTCCCATCGACATATTTTGTTATTTGGCACCATGATGAACACGTAAATAGGATGACAGTCCATGTTCGACTGTGATTAACAATATAAAGCAGTTCTGCACCGGTTTGCCATCATCTTCATGTACTGTATTCTTACACAGTGACTGCAGGTTTCACCAAGTCAAATTTAAGACTTTATAAGACCTTTTTAAAGCCATTATAAATTAAATTGAAGACCTGTATCATGACAATGAACTACAATTTTATATAGTCCAGTGTCCATGTGTTTTTTAAGATCTTTTTTCTTATCTGACGAGACAAGACAGATGATTGGGTTCACAAGAATGAAACGTGACATAATTTTTACGCTTTTTAAGAAATCCTCACTGATGAAATATATAAATAGGAAATAATCTTATATCAACTCAAATCACAACATTTCGAAATGTTTTAACTAATTTAAGACTGTCGCTTAAAATTATTTTGGAAAATTAATAATGATCGGGTAATTTGACATTTTTTGTTATAAAAATAGACCTGAGTGAGCAATAACCTTTAAAACGACAATAAAGATGAGGCGATAATTGGTTCAAGTAAAGAATCAAAACAAAGTAAACACTTTGTTTCTGGTTATTATGTCAGCGGTTCGGTGTGATATCACGATGCTTGCATCCTCAATTTTTAAAGTGCACCTATTTCATTGCAAAAAAACAATTGATATAATACAATGTGTTTGCATGGTTTATGGTTAAAAACACATTATTTTCCCACATATTGTAGATTTTTGTAGTTCCAGATTAGCCATGTGTCAGGAACAGCGGACAAATAAACCCAAAAGCAAGCGATGTCGGGGGGTAAACAGAAAACACTTTAATAATTAACAAAACAAAAGCCCACGAGGGGGCAAACAACAGTAAACAGGTTAGATGTTTACATTTAATATCAGGGTTCCCACAGGTCCTTGAAATCTTGAAAGTTTGTCAATTTGGGTTAAAAAAATTCAAGGCCCTGGGAAGTTTTAGAAAATATGCATAGGTAAAGGTAAGGTCATTGAAAGTGCTTGAATCTAATTCATGCAATAAGTTTTCTGGGGAAAAAAATCCATATTATTCCCTGTGTAGTGTAGGATAATATCATGAAAATTCTAGACTTTTAAGCACACATGCTAAACTGTTCGTTTTAAATGCTTATATCCTCTGTATGTGAATGTTGATTCATACCAAAATGTTTTTTTTTTTTTTTTGAATAGTTGTGTTTGACACATGAAAATGTTATGTATGTAACTGTTGTTCCTTGAGAAGGGAACGAGAGGCTGCGTCTCGCTTGCCATACTTCCTGCATTCATGTAACGCCGTCTTTGGTAATATTTCAGATAGTGATATACTTCCTGGCTCCCGTGTCACCCTGTCTTTTAGTTAAACCTCACCATTGGTTGAATTTGATATACACATTCAGACACACTTACCCCTGGAGGCGTCCCCAAAGTGTCACCACAGTGACGCAGGGTGAGTTCCCTCGAAAGGGAACTTAAACAATGTATCTTAAAAGGTAACACAATGTAACCTTGCTCTCACTTGAAATGTGTCCCCACATTTAGTACTTGAATTTAAGGTTATTGGACCTAGAAAGTCCTTGAAAGGTCCTTGAATTTGAAATTTGAAGTTAACTAAGGTGTGGGAACCCTGTAATATACATTACGAAAGTATTATATATTTTTTGAAAGCATATTATAATTAAAAGGTTTTATTTTTGCCTTGCTTTTGAAAATAACGCATTTTAGTGTTGCAATGGCAATACCGCAACACCGTGAAACCGTGGTATGTTGTGGGCGATGTGACAAATTTTATATCACTACAGGATTAATTTTATATCATGATAATGATATGTATCACGGTAGAGTTTTTTTTCTTTTAATAAGGTTTTAATGTTATTAAAATATTTAATGCCATAGAATTTTCATAATTCTCAAAAAACTTATACAAACACAAAAAAGAGATAAAAAACAAACAAAACTCCAGCTTACTGAAGATAAACAGTGATGAAAGAATGATAATAAATAATAATGTATATCTTATTAAGGGTAGAAAAGTGATTTAGTCAAGAGCAGTGAGAGATTTTCACAAAACAGACAGACAGGAGCAAAATTAGGTAACTTCCCCTTTAAGACCAAAGTCCGGATCCAATATACTGTTTCACATGCCGTTTCCTTTTTCAGCTGTTTACTTTCTCTTAAGCCCTAAATGGTCGTGTTTATGAGGATGCTTGCAAAGACAGGAATTTTGATGCATATATGTATTTAAGGCAAATAAAGCTGCAAAAATGCTCAAAAAGCTTAATGAGCCATGGATCCGCAACTTGCTCGCTCCTCTCACACAAAACAGTGTGCGGATATGGGACACTGTTATCTTTAAAAAGCAATTGTTTATATCGAGTTGTTGTCAGAGAAGAAAGTTTGGTGAGCTTGTAAAGTTTTGGTCACTGTGCTGACAACAAAACAGTGGCACCACAGTGGCTTAAAAACGCAACTGCATTTAAAAATGATAATTCGCTGAGTGCAAGGATTGTTTGTGTTTTCTGTGAAGACACGTGACAGAGAAACCTGTCAAGAGCCGGAGGTTGCTGCCTCCAAAATCTCTATGCAGGAAAACCCTGTGAACATGATATAAAATAATTTACTGTTTTTTTTTATCTTTTTCCTCTGATTTCCAGGCTTTTGGACAGGCTCACTCTAATCAGAGGAAGGTGGCAGCTGATGGTGAGAGCCGTGAGGAAACGCTCCTCCAGGAGTCTGCGTGTAAGGAGGCGTATTACGAGCAGCGCATGCAGGAGCTGCAGGCAGAACTGCGGCAGACACGCAACACCCTGGCCAACAGCCAATCAGAGAATGAGCGCTTGGCCACCATCACTCATGAACTGAGAGAGGTCTGTCCATAGCTGTTTAAACTACTTGAGTATCTACTGCAATCATAGTCCTTGAGATGTTACAGATGACCTAAACCCTAACGGTCACTCACAAGTTTGTTCGACTTCTGAACTTCTTAAGACAAGGGGCCAGATTGGCATAATAGAGCAAATTCACACGAGCACAGATGGGAGTGGAAATATCTGTGAGTGATTTACGGACAGGGTGCACCTTAAAGAACACAGGTGCCACATATCTTAATAAACTGACAAGCATAATCAGGGTTTCCCGCAGAAAATTTGTTTGGCGTACGCGTCATGATGAAAATAAAAATATTTTTATTTAAAACAATCAAATAAACCTTAATTTTGAAGAAACTATGACAGAAAATGAACACATACTAGATTATTAATGAATTAAATGTTTTACCTCTAACGGGAATAGCTGTGTGATGAAGTAAAACTAAAGGGTTAATAAACACAAACTGAAGCAGATGTTGTAGAACGTCTGGCGAACGATGATAGATGGCGCAAAAATTGTAAAAACTGATTATTTTCCACTATTAATTACATTATCTTAAAGGAGTGTAACTACTGTAGCATGTAAATAATGCACATAAATAACATGAACAAGAGCTCTCAACAATTATATAAGGCAAGGCAATATAATCAACAGGCACGTGAAACCTAGCTAGCAGGTTTCTCAAATAACAAAAATCACCAGCTAACTTACTTTAAAATTGCAAGAACTATAGACTAATACAATAACAAACAGGGATTTTTTTTTTTTGGATGACCTAATCAAGGCAGTAGGGTTTCCCAGCTTAGGCGGGCCGCCTGAACTGAAAAGTGCAGCGGGAAACCCTGATAATCCTTAATAAATCATGTTTCGTGATTCATTTAAATGCTCTCCTCCCATACTTTTTGCATGTGAAAGGAGAACTAACCAAAGCATATAGTGCTGTAAGGTCAGCCGCAAAACAAATGTCCACTTCTTTTCAGAGCTAACTTTTCACTGCGTGTCTTTAGTAAATCCTGACAGTATTTGTTTTATAACAGCATTTGAGCCATTTGCTCTGGTGCAAACTGTTAGTAAATCTGGTCCAAGGTGCGTGTGTGTGTGATGGTTGGGTGTGATGTGTTTATATTATCTGCTAGTTTGGGTGAAACTACCTCCACCCTCCCCTCCAGTTCTCAAGTGAAAGTGCATGTTTGTATTCAGCGGTGGCATCTGGTGCATTAATGAGTCAAAGGAACGTGCCTGAACAGTTTAGCAAAATAGGGAATGAAGGGGTAGAAATGGAGGGATAGATGGATTGGGTTAAATGTGTAGTTTAATTAGAGGATGTAAAGAAACAGAGAAAGGTATGGATGAGTGAAGAAAGAAATTACTTCCTTTAAAACTTTGAAAAATTAAATGATTTAAATAGTAATTTTGTTTAAAAATGTAAATGAAGTTGCTGCATAAGTGTCTTATGTTGTACAGAACAGTCAGATGGTGGAGATGCAGAGATCCCGTCTGCGTGATGACATCAAGGAGTTTAAATTGAGGGAGTCTCGTCTTCTGCAGGACTACAGTGAACTAGAGGAAGAAAACATCGCCCTGCAGAAACATGTGTCTGTCCTGAAGCAGAGCCAGGTAATCTGCAAATCAGCTTCTGTTAAACAAATGGACCTGTTCCAGATGGGTGCACTTGATTTAATTTTGTTTTGCAATATCCACAAGAACATGGGGGTCCCATTTGTCATTGTAAGACCGGGAACGTTGCTTACAACGTCCCCTGTGCTACTGCTGTGCGCTTTTTGATGTGTACTTTTCCCGAGCCTGAAGCGGAGTCTACTGCAAACTTCTGCCCCGAAAGTCTGTGTGGCATTACATTAGCAAAGGTTGGACTCGGAAAAAAGACTGCAAGGGCTCGGGGTGACATTTTGGACAGGGCCAATGTAGTAAAAACGGCACTGGTGAAAGGAGTTGACATCTGTCTGATGTGTGTGTGTTGTAGGTTGAGTTTGAGGGTCTAAAGCATGAAATCCGTCGTCTCGAGGAGGAAACGCAGTGTCTGAACAGCCAGTTGGAAGATGCCATCCGTCTGAAGGAGATCGCTGAGAGGCAGCTCGGTGAGGCCCTGGAAACCATCAAGACAGAGCGAGAGCAGAAGGTGAGAGTTTTTCTTTTAGAGTTATTATGGGCTGTTGGAGGTATTATGGGTAGTGAGATCTATATAGATGTATATACACATAGATACGTCATTAGTTTTTGTTTCTATGGGCCACTATTCAAAAGTGGTCCACCAAATTGGAATGGTCCAATTCAGTCTGTTAACAAGTGTTGTCAAGTCTTTGGTGATCAATTTAAAAACTGATGACGTGGATTGCTTTTCCTGTGGGTTAAATGTTGAATCCAGCATTTCATTTATTGTCTGTATTGTCTGGCCCCGGTGACACAAACTTAAAATCTGATTGGTCAATGCAATGATTTCATTGCCATTTATCTTAAGCTGAAGGCGCCCGCACTGTTTGTTCTAAAGGCCTAGGCAGATTTCTTTGACCCTGGCAACACGCATGTTTGGATAAATGCTCTATCATAGATATACACTAAGGGAAGCAGCACAACCAAGAGAAAAGCTATGAAATAAGGTAATAGACATTATGGGATTCATTTAATACACATCAGGCCTCAACGCAAATAATTTTTATACTGGCCCGGTTGGGCCAGTGGTTCAGGTTTTCACTTGCCCTGCCAAAATTTTCACTGACCCCTATAAAAAAATGCCTGTGTCACATATTTAATGTTAAAAATAATAATTCAAAAGTCAAATATAATTGTATACATATACAACAGACATGTTCCAATGAAAAAAGGTTCCCAATTTTTCTGCTTTACCTGTAAACTGACAGCAAACTCTGCAAAATATTGCATCATTTCTTTTGTCGTGTTTTACCCAAGTAAATGTCTGCTTCCAAGAGTGTAAATCATGTACATTGATGAAAATATATTTTTGTGACTGAGGGTGAAGCGCTGGCCCGATCGGGCAAGTGACAATACTTTTTACTGGCCCGAACGTCTCTCACAATTGCCCCAGGCCACCGGGCAGTCCTTTATGAACCCTGCACGTTCATAGAAACATATATTTAAATGTCAATCAGTGATTCAGATAGTGTTTAGGCCAGCAGAGAAGGCTTTGCTGGCCCTGACGGCCCACCACTTTCTCGTTATTCTCATTATTCTAAAAACAGCTTATATTGAAACCAGTCTTCCAAAACGGTAGTATTTGGAATGTGCCACTTTATGACGTAATAGCATGACTAAACAAGATGATCAACCCCTGCTTATAGAACATCACTACCTGTGCAATCAAGCATGTAGTGTAAATATCGAGAGAGACAAACTAAGAAAAACAGAGAGATCTATGCACATATGGCTCCTATTGTGTAAAATAACTTATTACTCACATAATTGCTTACCTCTAGCGCATGTATGCAGCCTGGGGGTGTGCGATATTGCCAAAAATTCATATCTGGATCATTTTGCAGATTACGGTAACAGACAATATTTTGGGTCCTTTAGATTGTATTTGTGAAAGTCTTATATTGTTCTAGCTCCCTCCTACAACATATTAATATGACCAATAGGTTAATGTGGATGTTTTTAACCAAAAGTCTTTCTGATTTAAAACTGAAGCATTTAAGTAAACAGTACTAAACAGTAGCGTACTTGAATCAAAAATAACATTATAATACAAGTCAGCAAATCCAAACTTCCATCAAATATAAGAGGTGATACATAAGTATTGAGCGATATGCCCCATTTTGAGATCATCCTATCGTCAGACTGTTAGATCGCCAATACACAATAGTATTGGGGGGTACAGTAGTTTACTTATTTATTTATTTATTTATTTATAAGTCACTTGATTGGTGGACAAAAAAGAAGCAAGGGCAACACTGTCACGACCGCAGCCTTCTTAAAACTGATGGCATTAATACATCTGCGTAAGTTCAAGGTATACATTAAAGACATAATACAATATAAAGTAAATCAAACACAATAGAATTAAAAAACATGGTAAAGAAAATTAAATTAAATGGCCGGCTAAAATATAAAAAATTGTTTATGACGTTGATTTTTAAAAGTGTGTGCCCGGCCCTCGCACGTCCTCCGTTAGCTTGCTCTGATAGCTTGTTCGATCAAATGCTGTAGGCCCAAACATTAGGGGTGGTTTCCCGGACAGGGATTAGCTTAAACCAGGACTAGGCCTCAGTTTAATTAGGAAATATAGCTAGTTTCAACAAACATGCCTTACTTAAAACATTACTTGTGCAGTTTGAGGCAAAACAAAGGGCACTGGTGTATTTTAAGATATGTCAGTCCAAGGTGTTTTCAGTTTAAGCCAGCTCTTACATTTATTTTAGTCTAGGACTAGTCTAATCCTTGTCCGGGAAGCCGCCCCTAAAATTGTTAAACTAACATGATACACTAAGACAAAAGTGTTTACGAACACAACATTAAAAGTTATTATAGTTTAAAAACCTTTAACATTAACTTAATACATACAAAAACAAAACTTTCTCACCTGTGAAAGGTAAGGCCATTTTTTCGGGAATATAAATGTATTCAGGAATTTTAATTTACGAACCAGAGGCTGCGCAATGTCACAGTAAAAGTTAAGTCACATACTGGCCCATTTTGGAGTGAACTAAATATGCAAGACTATTCTTACATGTCACTGTTTATAACAACAGGGATTCAACCTGAATTGGACCGCTTCTAAAAAAAATGGCGACATAAATTAGGAGTATACCCACTTCTCCAGACACCACTGCTCTACATATGTGGAGCGGTTGAATGACGTATCTATGTATAAATATCTATGGTGAGATCTCCCTATAATGGTTTACTTAGCAACCTTAAAGAAGACTGTAGCAATTACATATCAATGAGCTAAAACTCACTCTGAACACCTTAGCAACCAGCATTGTGGTGGCATATTTTTGCTTAAAGAGAAAATATGTAAACATTTATTTAAAAGGATATTTGTTAGTCAAGCAGTATATTGATGCAGAATGTTTCTGAATCCAGGCGGCCTTAAGAAAGGAGCTCTCCCAATACATGACCATCGGAGACTCTATGTACAACAGTCCTTTAAACATCTCACTCGACGGGCTGAAGTTCAGCGATGACACGGTGGTGGAGCCTAACAACGACGATCCCATTCATGGCTTCCAGAGCGCTTTTGACAAGATCACCAAAGGCGGTGACAACCGTGTTTCCACGCCTAAAAAAGGAGAGCGTTTCCACCCATCCTCCAGCCTCGTGGACAATCTACTGAATGAGCTGAACATCTCCGAGATCCAGAAACTAAAACAACAACTCATGCAGGTGATGATTCGATGTTTTACCGTGCTCTGCAAAACACTGTAACGGCTTAACTTCCAAATACCATTAGTTTCCTGAATGCTTACCACAGTTTGAAAATATGGATAAGTTAAAGTGTAAAAGTGATTAAGATTAAGTCCTGATAGACACAATCCATTATTATTTATCTTCTAAGCTACATTATATGTACACATTAGTGATAAACCATGATGTTTCTCTGGATCGTGTTGCTTATCTCCTTTCTGCTTTCAGGTGGAGCGAGAGAAGGTTACATTGCTGTCCACCTTGCAGGATTCACAGAAGCAGCTGGAGCAGGCTCATGGAGTCTTATCTGAGGAACACGAGAAGGTCAGCCGCCTCACAGAGAACCTCAATGCCATTCGCAAGCTCCAGGCAAGCAAGGAACGCCAGTCCGCTTTGGACAACGAGAAAGATCGCGACAGCCATGAGGATAGTGACTATTATGAGGTGGACATCAACGGCCCGGAGATCCTGGAGTGCAAGTACAAGGTATAGAAGAAATAATGACCAAATAATGACGTGTTTTCCCTGCCAGTTCTTTCTTGCATTGTAAATGTATGCATCTCCATTGCATTTTGGCAATGTTGCACTCATACTGATACTGCTAAATTCTGTTCATGGTGATATGCCTATATAGCTAGCATCCAAGCCATGGTGATTTGTTTGAAATTGCAGGTCGCTGTGACGGAGGCAAGCCAACTGAAGGAAGAGCTCAAAACCTTAAAGGCAGAACATTCAGTCTGCCAATCACAGTACAAGGAAAAGCGGGCACAGCTGGAGAGCCAGGTAGCATCTCTAAGCGCTCAGGTCACATTCCTAGAGCACAGCAGTCGAGCAGAACGCGAGCAGTTAGCACGGCTTGAGAAGGAGCTACGGCAAGCCAGCGAGGTGGCGGGCGAATCGCAGGGCAGCCTTAACGTCGCGCAAGACGAGCTGGCCACCTTTAGCGAGGAGCTAGCCAACCTGTATCACCACGTCTGCATGTGCAACAACGAGACGCCGAACCGCGTTATGCTCGACTACTACCGTGAAGGTAAAACCGGAGTCGCCAGCACACAAACCACAGGTCGGGGAAGCCCTGAAGGTCGCGATCGACGCTCGCCTATCCTGTTGACCCGTGGCCTCTTCCCCTCAGCTGACAACAGCGACGGAGCTTCATCTCCACTCTCTTCCTTGACTTCATCTCCAGTGGCCGATCCTCGCAAAGAGCCCATGAACATCTATAACCTGGTGACCATCATCCGTGACCAAATCAGGCACCTGCAGCTAGCAGTGGACCGCACAACGGAGCTGTCCCGCCAACGTGTGGCTTCTCTAGAATTGAGTCTTGGAGGGGATCGAGACCAGGAAGCCAGCGTCGAGGAGATTCTCAAACTTAAATCACTCCTCAGCACCAAGAGGGAGCAAATAGCCACACTGCGAACCGTCCTGAAGGCGAACAAACAGGTCTGCATAAGACATTTCCTAATCATAAAAAAACACCTGATGTGTAGATCCTTAGATGCTAGACTAACATTTTAGCGTTTAAACACCTTTAAAGTAACTTACAGTGGTTTTTTGACATTAGATCACAACTGTAATGTTAAAAAAAAGCCAGCATACAGAGATATTTGCAACCTAATTTGTAGACATTTGTAAAGAGATATACTGTAAGTGTCATTTATGTTGTTGGAAGATTTGTTGTCTCTTCATTGTTCATGTGTTGTTTCAGACTGCTGAGGTGGCGCTGGCCAACCTGAAGAGCAAATATGAGAATGAAAAGGCCATGGTTACTGAAACCATGATGAAGCTTCGCAACGAGCTAAAGGCGCTGAAGGAGGACGCTGCCACCTTCTCCTCACTCAGGGCCATGTTTGCCACTCGGTATGAGACAGTCATTATTGCTTTCTTATCTTTCTACACACACACACTGCACAGGATTTCTACTTACTTGGGTTAATCTTAAAAACCAACATGCCTAGAAAATTTGCCGTTTAAGGGAAGAAACTGGCGTAACATGCCACCAGGTTATGATACTGGTATGTTTTAAAGGTCCCTTATTGTGACCCAGTTTACAAGATGTAAAATAAGTCTTCAGTGTCCCCAGAGCGTGTATGTGAAGTTTTAGCTCAAAATACCACATGGATAATTCATTATAGCAGGTTTAAAGAGTTTCAAGAGCTCATGCTGCAGCAAACACAGTCACAACGAAGCAGAAGTTGTTCACGCAAGTCAGTAGCGGTGGTACGTTTGAACAAGTTTAAAAAGTCAATCATCTGAGTGTACTGTGCATATTAAACACACCTTTGCTAGCAGCACTGTAGGATAACAATAAAGACATAGAGACAGAGCGCAACGCGTCATAACCTGAAAACCACGCCCACCGGGGAGGAAAACAATCCGTCTCCATTGACTTTGTATTGTGAAAGGCTGCCTCATGTCATTTCTGCCTTATACAAAAAAATTAGGCCTAAAAGCTGCTGTGTGACAGGAACCCAGAAATAAGCTTCTATAAGCTGTCGACCACCAAGAAACGAGCGTTTAAAGACATAAAAGTGGAAAACAGGCAACTTTTTATAGTACTACTATTAGTAAAACTGCGTCCACTAGGGGGAAACGTAGTGTGCGATCCACTTTTTTCTCCGTAAAGGCTGGGTTTTACGGCTCTACAGCTTATAAAAACTTATTTCTGGGTTTTTTGGCTTGTTAGCTGTACATTGTCACACAGCAGCTTTCAGGGATTATTCAGTTTTTTGTTATAAGCCAGAAATGACAAGGAGGTGGCCTCTCGCAATACAAAGTCAATGGAGACGGCTGGATTGTTTTCCCCTCGGTCGGCATAGTTTTCAAATTAGCATAACTGCGCTCTGTCTCTATTAAAGGTGGAGTGCACAATATCTTAAAAACGCGTTGGAAAAGAGAGTCGGGCCGACTACCAAAACACACTTGTAGCCAATAAGCAGTAAGGGGTGTGTCTACTAACCGACATCGTTGCCTGGGTTGCGTATGTGTGGGGCAGGTCTATCAAAAGAAGGTCCAGATTCTATTGGGGTAGGGGCGTGTATGTTTATTACAAATATCAACATTGGCTTTCAGAGATTATGGACCCTGCCTTTAAGTTTAGGTCTCATGTGCTATATGTAAGGGATAATCAACGGCCTGCTATGCATTAAAGGAAGCAAAGAACCACCCAATGTCGAGTGTTTCCGGCAATCCGAAATACCGCTATTATCCACCAGGTAGCGTTCTTCCACAACTTATAAAACCCAGAAGTATCGCCCTAGGGCAAACAGCTGTATGTCCATGTATGTTTACAGGATTGCTCTGAATCTGATCTTTTTACTCAAAATTTGGTCTTTTTGAAGAAACCTACCCATATTTGAGAGGTGATAAAAAGAGAACAAATGAAGATCGGATGAAACTTTTTTTTTTAAAGCAGAGGATCTGTTCTTTCTTTTGATATATTGTCACTGGCTGGCAACTTAAGAGTTAAAATCCTTTAATGCACGGTAAGCCGTTGATTATCCATGCTTATTATGCTTATTCCATGGTCATTTGCCAATTTGTAGACAAGTTGAAACTATATTGCTCTTGCAGCACAAAATTTGGCCGAATGGTTAAAAATTATTTGGATAAAAATTTTGTTAGTCAAGCCCGGTTTATAGTCGTGCATAAGATCTACGCCATAAGTGATTCGTAGCCTGTGCGTAGCTCTGCATAACCTGACATGCACCTCGCAAAATTTTTAACAGTGCATCAGTTATACGCAGACCGCAAGCGCTGTGATTGGTCCACCAGAACCCCTCCCGTCAGGTAAAATAACTGCGTTATAGGTATTTCCATTTGTGATGGTGAGAACAAAGATGGGCCAAGTTGAGGAGTGATTTAACTCAAACTGCAACAAAAGTTGCTGTTTATTTACTTTCATCTTTGCTGGTATTCTCAAATACACAACAAGTTGCAGTTTCTTTTTCGTTTGTGGGTTAACTTGCCAAGCTGCTTCTTCTTTGATGGTCATGCTGCTACTGTCGTTACACGCGTGGATACTGCCTACCAGCAGTCTGCATGTGTGCTTGCACGTCGACGCAAAAGTATAAATAAAAACCAACGCGGAACCTGTGCCGTAGGACCTCCGGACAACTATAACGAGGCATTTAATGTGCATTAAACGGGTTCCCTCAAACATTGATTTCTTTGTTGATCTTTAGTTTCTTGAAGACCTCGGTTCTCATTATTGTGGTTGCATGGAAAACAGCTAGTACTGTATTTCTCTGTAAAGTGTCTTTTTGCTCTTTAAAAAATGAAATATAGGTTAAAAAATATATGTGTAAGTTTAGATGACACGAGGTTAATAAAATGAAGATAGATTTAAAAAGCCTTTGAATAATTGATAAAGCATGTTGTTTTTTATATCCTACTCAGGTTTTGGTAAAAACACAGATGAAGCTCTGAGGAGCAGCTGAGCTCTGTAAGAGGTTTTGTATTGACTTGTTTAGGGTTATTAATATGCTAATGAGAACAGATTATCAGACAGTGGGCTGAACGCTGTTTTCTCATGAACACGTCTCAATGCTCTGCCTTTCTCCAGAGACTAGCACTGTTAAAACTGTCAGAACACAGGATGGTTTACATTTAGGATTTCATCCAAAAATGGCATTGAAAATCATTGCCACACAGTGCAGAATATCTTATATTATCATTAGATTTTATTGAATTACATTCAAGCTGATAGTTTGCACATTACATTGAACAGGTGTCACAAGTAAAACACAAACTCTCTGGACTGCTTGTTTTGGCAATCTCCATTTTGTCGTTTCTCT
Source organism: Misgurnus anguillicaudatus (assembly GCF_027580225.2). Taxonomy (NCBI): domain Eukaryota; kingdom Metazoa; phylum Chordata; class Actinopteri; order Cypriniformes; family Cobitidae; genus Misgurnus; species Misgurnus anguillicaudatus. The sequence goes on along the minus strand of NC_073341.2, from coordinate 8,626,275 downwards.
GTGGATTTGTTCATTCCCACCTTTCTGAAAAGTGAAAGTGTGTGAAGTCCGTTTCACAGTCATCCCACCGCACGCCTCCATTATACATGCTGGCTGCTTCTCACACGCACACATTCGGCCTCTTTTGACCTCCGTCCTTTCTTCCCGGGGGATTCGGTGTTTGGTTCCCAGGGGCCGATCTCTACTGATTTCTATTGTGTGCCTTTGTTCCCAAAACCTCAATCTCACCCTCGGTAATTGTTCAGCAAACACACACGAGTCCAGACTGGGACTGCTGTACTTAAGAGTCAACGTTCATTCTTGTGAGAAACACTCAAATATAACCTACCAAGTGTAAGACAGCAGTAGATCACCAGGATTTTGACCATGGGCAGTCAAAGCATTGTGTTATTAGATCAATGTAAAAGCAGTAAATTGACCTTCACAGATTCCCAGTAACACTGATTTAATACTGATATTTTGAGGAATGTTTGGACCCCATTCACTTCCATAGTAGGAAAAAAGAATACTATGGAAGTAAATGGGGTCCACGAACGGTTTGGTTACAAAAATTTCTCAAAATATCTTCCTTTGTGTCCATCAAAACAAAGAGATTTATACAGGTTTGTAACAAGATTTAGCCTGGGTGCCAGCCCATCTTAGCCCCGCCCACAAGATTTTGTAAACGGGAAGATGGGTCTGGGGTTTCTCCGTTGAGGAGCTACTATTTTAGGACAAATGCTGGTCGAACCAATCAAATTGTCAGGGCGGGCTTTATACGATGAAGAACAGATAATCAACAGTAACGTAATGAACCACGTCACCAAAGAGCGCGTGTGTTGAATGGCTGCCGCTGTAGAGTTCAGATGTGTGGATTCTGACATTGAGTCTGTTCTAAAATATATCGACAGAGCATTGATTTTAAAAGAGGAACAGAGAAACGCGAGCAGGGCATTTGTTGATGTCCTATTCGGCAAAAGTTGGTCGCAACTGAAAAGGCTAACGTTATCACGGCGATGCAACTCAGCGTGCACGACGAGATGGATATAATTAGCGGTCGTTGCCAGCTTCTTTTCGGAAGCCCGGAATCGTGGTTGCTGAATAAGGTGGAGGGACATGCTAGGCTCCAATATTTTCAAGCAAACGTAATGGGTATCGTCGTGGATGAAGTTCACCTAACGTACAAATGGTAAGAGATAGTCTTACTCTATGACTTAGTAAATACTTCATGTTGTGATATAAACGAAATGTTGTAAACATAATAGGTGTTGATGTACATTCGCTAACTCAGTATAATCACAATGTTATTGTTAGTGTCATAGCGAAATAACTAGCAGTTCGGTCAGGCTGCAAAGACGTAATTTCAACATACGTTACACACTCGGTTGCTCTGATTGGTCGTAGGTCTATCCAATTGAGTGCAGAGGCATTTTTCGGTTGAGACACGCCTCATAATTATAGCTCAATGGAGCGGTATCAGACTCAAATTCTGACTAGTGACTAGAATTGAGTATGGCAACGTCAGGCTAAACAAGATTAGGGCGAGTAAATGATGACAGAATTTTCATTTTTGGGTGAACTATCCCTTTAACATAAGGCCTTTCTTTTGTACATATATGAGCTGACCTCACAGTCTGCACTGCTTTGTTGGCATTGGTTTGGTGTGTCCCTACAGTACCTTTCATGTGAGCGCAAGACTCAATGCTTATAAATTTTTGATCATGATAATAGACGTGTGTTGAAGTAATAACTACATGTGTAGACTTGCACCGCTTTAAGCTATAGAAGCATAACTGCATCTTTCCGCATATTAAGATGAAGATTGATATATAAACATTCCTTGGGTTTTGTTTTGTTCATCATTCAGTTTCGTCACACATTTGTTTATCAGTATGTTTTCTCTGCTTTACAGATGAACTGAATTGGCTTAAAGAAATGCATTTACATTTAACAGTTACATTAAGGCATTAAATTAGCAGATGCTTTTATTCAAAGTGACTTGGTCACATTGGACTTTTAGCCTGCAACACTTCTACACAGACCCTTGCAGATGTGGGCAACAAGAAGATATTTGAGGCATGTTTTATGAATGCCCAGAGCCGTTTATTGGGCGCTGCGAATGTCTATCAAATGCGTCTGTATTCAATTAGATGACGTATGTAGAGCGACATGAATTCAAACGTCAACAACTTTTATTGGGTACTTGTGTAGTGTACACAGCTGAAAGCTATGCAACTAAACCGGTAGCTGTATATTGATATTGAAAAGCAACACAACTTAGTGACACTGTGACAACCACAGTACAGGCATAATGACAATATGATATTAATAAATACCACATACCATTTATAAGTTAAATGTACTTCGACAACGACGATGCCTAGCAGGTTGCTCCTATAAAACGCTGTGGCTAAAATGTCTTGCCATATACAAACATCCTTCTTAGTTAAAAAAATTGTTTAACGCCAAAAGTTGCTCTTTTTAAAAAAAAATAAACTTGCGTTCAAAACTACTTCGAACACTGTCTAAGGCTGCATTGAAAAGTAACTTTGTGTCTACTGCCGTGTTATAACAAATAACAAAACTGCTTCAGTGTGTCGCATAGACGTCGTCATCGTCTTGCTGCCCCCTCCCCATTCTGTGATTGGTTCCCAATTTCAGGGGAAAAAAATGGTCCATAGTTTCCATGCTAGACTTGCAGCGTGAATAAATTTGTGCGCAAGGCAGCATGGGGAAATCCAGGGTAATTTTTCTAGCAAAAAGCTGAAATAATTTTAAAATAATAATTTTGTTAAAGATCAGATTCGGAACGATTATCAAAACATAAAAAAAGAGTTCAAATAACCACCAGATCAATGTTTGTGGTAACTGTGGTATAAGAAGAATTGACGCCGGTCCTTTGAATTATTTGAAAATAATGCACACCTGTGATGCAACTCCGCTTTGTGTCGTGCCGCATTTCCACCTCGTGCCGCATTTCCACCTTATCCCTTACATATCCAGCCGTTATATTTAGCCGTTACAGGCGGGCAATGAATCTTTGGATTGCATGGGCTGTAAAGGATCGATTCCTTCAATTTTTAGCAGCACGGAGAAATAAGGACGCATTCTGACAGGGTCCCCGCGGGTCCTTAAAAAGTCTTAAAACGTCTTAAATAAATAAAATTTTCGATTTTTAAGGTCTTAAAATGTCTTAAAATCTGGAATTTCCACTAAGAAGGTCTTAAATTTCATGTCAGACTCTTCATCCAGTGTTTCCCATACATTGTTATATTTCATAAATTTTCTATATGTATTTGTAGTATTCTAATTGTAATATTTTAGTATTAAAACGTCTTTATTCATTGTTTCGAGCGCTCAGCGGCGCCTCTCTCGTGTGCGCGTGCTTTCTCTCTCTCATCCTGCGTCGTGTAGCACCTCACACATGGCACGTGGGGGAGGGAATTAAAAGTTGGCAGTGTGTTTATTCTCTCTTTCAGTGTTTATTCTCTCATATTTTATATATATGCGATCTACAATAATACTTTTACTTTTAAAAGCGCTTATAACACAACAAGACGAGAAGAGCAACGGTAAAGCTCTGCACTGCATGAGACACACAGGTAATGTAGCCAAAATCACCTCGTAATGTTATATCATCTCTTAAATGTAAATATATGGTGATATTGTCAGAAGCGTTTAGCTATAACTCAGGATTTAAGCAGTAAGTAACGTGGTTGGATTAAACACGAGGGTCGTGTTATTGGGTCGTGTTTAGTCACTATTTTTTAGTCAGTAACCCTATTTATATACACAGGCTCTCAAGTCTCACGCATTGACCGTGAGACATACGCATTTCAGTCAGTTCACATGCCACACCTTATTTCTCACGCTGAGAAGTAAGAAATAAATTGTCCTTCTTATATTCAATAAATGGACGAGGCGCATGGCAGTTCTGTCGAGTTCAGCTGCTTCCTTCGAGCGCCACAAAACCAACACGCAGATGACATCAGGGTACCGCGAGAAATCTTGCGAAGGAGGCTGATTTCAAATCGCTCTCGCGTTACTCTGATGTCATCCACGTCGTTTTTTTTGCAGCGCCTAATGAAGTCGTTCACACAATGCATCCTATCAGGCAATCAAAAATAAACGAGAAGTTGTTTCTGATGATGTTATCCCGCTGCTAGCAAGTTCATTACTAACATGGATTTAACGGAGTGGAAGTTGGATGAGCAAGATCCGATGAATGCGGTAGATATAACCCATTTTTTAAGCATTTTGATTTTACGATTCCTGGACAAAATTACTGCCTTTGATCAAAGACAATGAAAGCTAATATTGGGGAATAAAGCCAAATTCGTGCTAAATTATTATTGATTCAGTCAAAAACTCCAACAGCTTTGCAACCAGAAGCTTTAGTTACCTGAAATTAAGAAAAGTACTAGAGACTTCCTGAAATATATAAAATGTAATAGAGATGCATTTCATTATTATTGCCCTTTCATCATGAAATATTCTGCAATGCTGTATGTGTAAAGTAAGCTCAAGTTAAAAGAGTACAATTCTATAATCCACTTAAAGTGCTCTATTTTCATGTACTAATGTTGTACTTAATATAGCCTACATTTTTTTGTTCTTCAGTACATTAATATGAAATATGCTAAAATGTAATTTAAAAATGTATTTAGGTGCCACTTGAAATAAATTTGAACCCATCTTTGTATGAAAGATGAGTACACGTTAACTTTTTTGTAATACGAGATATGTTAAATGCATTTCAGTTCATATTAATGTAATCTCAAAATAACACTGATAATGACACTTAGATGTTTTTAAGATTATCTTAAGTACTAAAGTAGAAACTTTATATTATGTACAAAACTTTTGTGAAAATAGGGCACTTTAAAGGGATAGTTCAACCAAAAATAACAATACTGTCATAATTTTCTCACTCACGTTTTTACAAACGTGTATAATTTTTTTGTTCTAAAAAACACAAAGGAAGATATTTTGAGGAATGTTTGTCAAACCTTTAATGAGCCCCATTCACTTCCATAGTAGGATAAAGTATAATATGAAATTTAATGGGGCCCAATAACAGTTTGTTTACTAAACATTAGGTAAAATTAAACAGTTAGCAAAAAGTTGAGAATTGGGTGGGGCCGAGGGGTCACTGTTGCAAATACCCCTCTCCTGACATCTCACTCCAAACTTTTGGTAAAACTTGAGAGCCCTGATATACATGTCCGACAACAAAACAGATAATATGTAAAAAATATAATTAAGTTGTGTTAAAATACAATATAACTCAATTAACCTAGTAAAGTCTGTGTCATTAATGTTAATCAAACAACCCAAGACAAAGAGAAAATCCCTTCTGTAGCTCTAAAAAATAATCATATTTAATTTATACAAAGACTTTACCTAATGTGCAACTTTGTTCTTTTTTATAAATGTTTGTAATTTCTTAATTTGTTACTAAATTTTTGCCACCCCTTTTTTGCTGATCTGAAAAATGATCAGATCTTTGCCTCAAAAACCGTTATGTGATCTGAACCATGAGTTTTGTGATCCGTCACACCCCTATTTTGTAATGTTCTGGGCTGTCCTCCATGTCTTTTTCAAAATGCTAAGAGGGGCCAGAATTTAGAAATTAACTGAAGTACCTTAAGACAGATTTTTACATACACAGTCAACCATGTCAGAATTGTTAGGTGAATTAGCACTTAGTATAAAAGTTGTTGTTTCCCTGTGATGTGTCTTGAGTGTGGCTCAGGCGAGCTGTGCCGTGCTATGCTTCAACACACAATTCTGTGTCGTTTCGCGCTGAACATTTTCCTGTTTTTTATGATAAAGTCTTAAATTTTTATTTTAGAGGACTTAAAAAGGTCTTAAAAGTCATTAAATTTGCTGTTAAAAAATGTGCAGTTACCCTGTCTGAGGTTGCATTTTAAGCAGCCTTTGAATTGGGACACCACTCACATGTTCTATCAAGCTGATAAGAAAATATATAAATTAGGTTTGGCCAATTCATTTCAAGTGATGTTGTTACATGTGACTTTATCCAGTTAAAACATTTTTTAAAGGCTTTACATTTGAAATAATGGCGCATTACTTAAACCAGACATTTATATGCATTACTTTAGCTAAATTAGCATTATTAACTTTCTAATAGGTTGTTAAATATGCTTAGCCTGGATTTCCCCATGCTGCCTTGCGCGCAAATTTATTCACGCTGCAAGTCTAGCATGGAAACCATGGCCCAAATTTGCACCTGAAATAGGGAACCAATCACAGAACGGGAAGGGGGCAGCAAGAAGATGACGATGTCTATGCGACACACCGATTGGCTATGAGCTACGTACAGACGAATTTGATAGACATTCGTAGCGCCCAATAAACGGCTCTGGGCATTCGTAAACCACGCCTCCAATACGAGAAAATTAACATGTGGTTCCCATACCACGTCTCATTCTCTATGAGACTGATCTGGTGTTAGCCAGGCTAAAATATGCTGTTAATATGCTTACATTTGTTTTTTTTAATGTTCACATGTTACCAAGAAACAAACCTTCCCTTAATGGGCCTTCTATTAGGTTTATGTAGTCATCAGTTTCGAAACTTAATGTAGAATCCACCCCAAAAAAATTATTTCCCATTATTGTAAATAAATAGCCATTCTTGTAGCGCTTATGTTGTTCTCTTTCTGTCTCTCGGTGCGACGAGTACGTGACTCAGCTGGACGAGATGCAGAGACAGCTCGCGGCTGCCGAGGACGAAAAGAAAACTCTCAACTCTCTCCTCCGTATGGCCATACAGCAGAAGCTCGCTCTCACTCAACGCCTGGAGGACCTGGAGTTCAATCACGATTTAGAGATTCGTCGGGGAGGATCCAACGGCCGCACCAAAGGCACCTCCTCGCGGGGAAAATCCGCCCACAACTCCACCCCGTCCCAAGTGAGTCACCCCCCCGCCTGCAGCGAGGGAGCACCGGCGGTGTTCTGCAGTGAGAAGTATAAGATCTACTGCGACTGACGGGCGTCTAACAGATGTACAGAAATTCTCTCTCTCACACCTCTTGCTTGCTCTATGCTAACTCGCACCGTGTGTCAGTGTATTTAGGGGCTTTATATGGTCATGTGCCTGCCAGCGTAGCTGAATGCAGATGTTTTAGAGCAGAGTGATGATGTTTAGTCTCATCGGTTGGTAAAGGTAAAGTGTGTAATGTCTGTGGCACCTGGATGCAGTTGTCCTTTGAAGCAGGATTTGTCTTTCAACACTTCTTCTTCTGCCCTACTACCGGTCGTCCAAACTCACGCCACTGCTTGAGCAGATGTTGGGCTGAGGATGCTCAACCAATCAGGGTGATGATGTCACAGAGGTCACACTTTTCAAGACATCAGCCTACTAGTGACTCAACTACAGAAAGTATTTCCACACTTAAGTGGGGTATTTAAGTGATACTTTCGTGGGTAATTTGGTGCTTTGGGTAGTTTCGTGTATAGCCTGTTGGAGAGATGAGTGTGTCTCTCCTGCCTCTGAGATCTGCAGCCCGTCCAATCAGATCGCTTGTGTTTACAAACGTAATATGCAAACGTCCTCCCTGCAGGAAGTCTATTGAATTGAGTCGTTTTCTGCTTCAAATCGAATAAGAAAATTTCAACCTCGGGTTCAGATGAAGAGCGACCGTTTTATGAATGTCACTCGTGAGGCAGGCGGGAACGTCGTCACGTGCATGCGGCAGGAGGCCACGCAGTGCTAGTAGATGTCTGGCTGTGAAACTATTTCTGAGAGCTTTAACTTTAATTTGATGTATTTGATGACACACGTGGCTTTAATCGAAGTCGTGGTGAAGGGCTTGACGTGGTCGCATGCTCATAGTGATGTCATAATGCAACTTTTACCAGTCTCTGTTATTTATATGAGGAGAGGCCTTATTTTAGCTTTCACGAATCACCAGACGACGACTTTTTGGCAAATGAAAAGCCACAGGGTGATTCTCCGCTGAATCACTTTCAGGCCACAGTTGTTTTATAGTAAAAGCCCGTTTGAAGATACATTTCCCATGTAGGGGTTGTAATTTAGTCAAAGCAGTATTTGAATCATTACAATGCTTTGAAGCTGACGTTCAGAAGACAGTGAGGTTTATATCCAGAAGTCACCAGTGAGATTTGATGAAGATTACAAGTGATTATTGCTTTGACTTATACAGTATATAAAATGCACTTGTATATGAATTGTAGGTGAGAGCTTACATGACGCTAAACTCAATGTAACCAATCAGCTGCGTCACTCACTGAGTGGCCTAAAACTGCTGGCACTGTCTGTTTGCAAAGCACAAAAACCTTCATGGTGTTGAGGGTCACATTAGGCCTTTAAAACAAAACACACTCATGCCACAGGATGCTGACAAATTGGGCGAAAAAAATAAAATAAAGTTAAGCAAATAAAATAAGAAAACTGGTCATGGATGAAGATCTAGTCATCTGTATTTGTGGAGTCTGATCTCGCTGTCCTTTCTTATTTTCTAACGCTGTTGCTCTCTCCAGACCCTCAGGGAAAATACAAAAAATTTCGCTTTATTTGTCGAAGTGGCATGTCATCATCCTGTCGTCTATAAAATTGACACAATAAAACGTTTTCAATGGTAATAACACTAATGCTCATTCAGAATTAGAGACATAAAACTTTTTCCTTGTACTAAATTCTGTATGTGCGTACTTTAAAACAAAGACAATGTTCAAATAAACCGGTTTCGTTGAGCTTTGACACAAATGGCTCTGCTAGCCAATTAAAAACCTCTAATCAACCTTGAATTTATTAATATTATACTTTATATTTAAATATTCAACAGTGATATATTAACTACACTATATGGAACTTTTTTCAGTTCATTAGAAAAGTGACTAGACTTGGTCTTTACTTCGTTGATAAGCTTTATATATTTGTCATTTTGTTTTCCACGCTTAGACGTGTTTGTATTTGATAAAATTAGTAAAATATATAATAAGTATTATTATTAAACAGCTGCTTTATAGATGTATCGGGTGGAGATCCGAGAAGCCATTACAATAAACTACTTTACCATTAACCCATGTGGGTGATTCTCACGAAATCCAGACTTAGGTGTCCAGCATCAGATTTTTTTTAAAAGCCCTTGAAGCCAATTTGTTTTGCACATATATACGATTAAGGTCTGAACTTACTATAAACATTATTTTTAGAAGATTTAAAAAATATTTCCTATAGAATTATTACAATTTTTTTGATTATTGTTATAAAATTCTCATTACCGCAACATGATATTACATTAAATATATGCATTTCATGTTTTGGTAATGAGAACTAAAAAGTTGTGTAGGTACTATGACAAACAAAATTTCAACTTTTATCTGGGGAGAAAAAATAAGAACTGCTTACCTGGTAGCCATCTTGAGTGTCACAGTCAATTATGTCCCTTCCAACAAATTTTTGAAAATGTTAGTTCATTGAGGGCTTAAACAATGATTGTAAATTGTTGCGGAAAATTGTTACTGTAAATGTTTATAGTATAACATGCACTGAAGCTTTTTATTTTTTAGATTTTTTAATTATAAATATTTCCAAGAACCCAAATCCAGTCATGGACACATTGCGGTAATGAAAATTTTCCCCTTAAATGTGGAAAACAAAAACAAAATTGGTTTGTATGATGTCATTTAAAATCATGCGCAAAATAGTACATGAAGAGATGTTTGTAACTGTATGCTCTTACTTTGCATTTATTTTTTTATCAAAATGTTTCATGACACCTCATAAGTCTAATTTCGCGAGAATCGCCCATTTAATCCCTAATTGTTCCCAGACATGAAAATATCCAAATAATGTGCCATTTGTAATGGAAAAGTGTGTCGGTCACAATTGTAATTGGTGGGATTAAATGTTTTAATGTAAAGCACATTGAAATGTTAAATGGTTAGGGTTAGTTGAAGATTTTAGTGAGATCGTCTGGCTTCAACAGAAGTCATTATGTGGGCCTAATCCCAGACTAACCCCAGTTTTATTCAATTCATTAAATATTATTAATGTGGATCGATGTTTCCATGTAAATGATTTTCCACTGAATTCTGTTGGATTGCAGCTCTTGGTCAGATATAAACATTGAACCTCAACTGAATCAAATTCAATGTAAAGTTAGTCTCCACCATTAGATGAAATCTTTACTTGAAATCTTTTTTCATTCCTGGAGAAACTTTATATTTTTAAGTTGTACACTCCAAAAATGAGCAAACAGCATAAAACCACTCATAAATGATATATGGGGTTTAAAAAAAAACATTTAATGAGGGCTAAAGATTTAATTTTTATAAAACATTTATGTATGTTCTGGGATATCACTGATTTATAGGTTTATACTATTTGTTGTATTAATCTAGTTTGTGGTGTTTTGGTTTTTGAATGGGTTTATGTCATTTACACACATATTTACAAAGTATTAGATTTCTTCATGGGAAAGATTAACATGACATAATGTTCGTCATCTATTATTCTGATGTTTGAGTCATAAATCATGTTGTTGAAACAAAATCCCAGAAGCTCCAATGCTGCATTTGTTTTCAAAGTGATCATTTAGAAACTAACCAGCAAATGGCAGATGGGATTATTTTATTCGTATTAAAATTGTAAGCACCTTGTGTAACGCTGAAAGCTGGATCACTGACCTTCAGCATTCTCTACAAGAGTACAACAATTAATTCCAAATTGGAATGTTTCAATTCTCTCTCTCTGTCGATTGTGTCAAGTGTCATACACTGTTGGTGTTATCACCTCTTCACCCCTCCTACATTGCTTTTCCTTTTTTTAAACTTTATTCGGACCGTTGGTGCCTTTTATTATTTCAAGAGAGAATGTTAGATTTTTGTAGCTTTTGCCCACATGCATGAGGATGTCTTGTTTAAATTTAGCAGCAGCAATAAGTTCAGAAGACATTCGTTCTGTTGTGCGGATAATATGAACAATTAGACCAATTAAACCTTGTACTGAATTCTTCGGGTCAGTGATCCTAATATCTAATTCAGGGGTTTTAGTGAAAGTTTGGGTTTTTTTGTCAAACGGTTTGAAGCCACATATCCTTGTTTGCCTCATAATGAACAAAACGTTTCAGACACGAAACCCAATGTGTTGTTTTGTGGTCAGAGACTGGTGTTACTCTAGTGTTGTATGGTGAGGTAGCTGAAGGTCATGTGGTATGGGTAGTATTGTTGATGGTTGTAAAAAGTAGGGCTGGGCGATATATCCAGTTTGGTAATAAATTGTTTTGTTTTTTTCCCGAGTAATGCGCTTATATCAGTAGACTCTGATATGATTCTCTTTTGCCACAGAAGCTCTGTCAGTAATGTAAACTGAAGACAAACGTAAGCTTCCCAAACGGAAACAGGTCATTCCATTTTTTTGTTTTGTTTCACAGCGTTTTAATAAAGGTGATTGTGACATCCCACATGAGACTTTGACATGCATGTTAACTTTTATTTTATCTTGTAGAACGTTTTCATATATCGACAGCCATCCCAAAATTTAATGAATTTTGGTAAAAATCGCCCAGCCCTAGTAGGAAAGTTTGTTATAGGTTTTTATATTCTTTAGTATTTTTGACATGGTATACAAGCATTATAATTTCAGGAAACAGAAAACGTTTTGCATCAACAAGCAAATGATGTCATGAACATACATCATTGTTTGTTGAGGCATCAAATTAATCAATTCAGCTGCCATATCGAGAAAAAACGAAATTAAAACGAAATGAAACCGTTGTACGGTAAATATCTTTATTTTCTGTTTCCTGGAAGTGACAGCATTGTTATTTAACTACTGTAGCTGTGCAAACTTTGTTTTTGTGTTTCAGTATTGATCTATAAGGAAAGTTTGATACCTTTATATAAAGTAACTTCATTAATTTGTATGTATTTATTTAAAATGGTGAGCAGTTATGAACTTTATAATGTGCATTATTGTCACATGCATGTTTTTCTTTCTGTCAGCAATGAGACTTTTACACAGAAGCGAAAACAAACTTGAAATCTCAAACGGTTTAAAACAAGTTAATAAAGTAATGCAATATTAGAGGGAGAAATGTTTTGTGTAAAACTGATCTCTGGAGTTCAAATGTTGTTCTCTCTAGAGGTTAAACTCTGTGTAGGGGTTAGTCATGCGCTCGTATGAATAAATACAAAGTCAATGAACTTCTGTTGTGTATGTCACTCTTCTTGCACTTGTATTATGTTGTTTATTTTCTAATGTTTTTCATATTGTTGCTTCTTGTTAAAGCAACACTATGTAGTTTCCATGTAAAAATGACTTACAGCTCCCCCATGTGGTTGAAAAGCGCAACAGTGCCTGGTATCAGACACTCTTCTGCAGGCAGGGGGAGGGGCGGGGCTGTGTGCTCTACCCTCCACCGCCACTTTCAGAGTGTGCTTGTAGCAGCTAGGAGGCTGCTCAGGTTGCAGCAACAGTACAATTTGTCCAGTTAAAAGTTGTTCTATCACTGAAATAATGTTAGAGACATTATTTAAAGGTAAAAAAACTACATAGTGTTGCTTTAAAGCAGTGCTTCTCAAATAGTGGGGCGGGACCCCCAGGGGGGGCTTGAAGCGACACCAGGGGGGGCTAGTTTACAAGATGTAACACTGTGCTCAGTTCACAACATTGTACAGATTATTATAATATATCATGCAATAGCAAAGATAATATTGATACTTATAAGCATGATGCAGACATAATCTCACATTTGGTAATATCCGTCCACACTTACAGTACATGATACTGAGGTTTCTCATCACAGCAGGTGTATAAATGAATAGTAAATTAAAGATATGAATCTTAAAACAGTCTTAATGAATTTGTTTTGAATTACCAATTGCCTATAGGTCATGATTACCTAAATGACACTAGTCAATATTCAGTCAATCAATATTTTGTCCCCATCTCCAGACAATACAGCATAGTTATCGGCTGGGCCTATGGCGTTCTGTGCAGGCGCCCTTACCTGCATGTGTTGTGTCAGCCATTAGAGGATAGGTTCCAGAGGGACTTTAAAAAGAGTTTGAATACCCCCATTTTGGTGACAATAAATAAACAATAATCACAATCACAAATTGTCTTACTGTATAATATATGAAATATATATATATATACACTGTGTTCCAAATTATTATGCACATGGCATTTTTGTTTATTTTTCCAATACAGTCAATTAGTTTACAAATGTTATTTTACCCTTTACAGTTATATGACAGTGTGGATGAAATTAAAATGTCAAAAGATACTTTAATCCTTTGAAAAACATGCTGTAGTTCTCATACAACATGAGTATGAAAAAGATCTTTCTAAAGACACAAAAGTGTGCATTATCTTAAAAAAGGGAAAATATCAGGAAGAGGCAGCAATAAAAAAGTTACTGTAACATAAGGGAGGGGTGATTTGGACTGGAATATTGGGAAGTAAGATGGTGGGTCTCTTTAAGGGTGTCAAAAGGGTCGGAGCCGATGGTGTAGCGGACGGTGCTCCGACACATGGTGCTGATGCACTTCTGGCGACCCGAGTTCGAATCCCGGCTCGAGGTCCTTTGCCAATCCCTTACCCCTCTCTTCACCCTATACTTTCCTGTCATCTCCCTAATTACTTTTTCTACAATAAAGGCAAAAATGGCCCAAAAAATAACTTAAAAAAAAAAAAGGTGTCAAAAGGACAACTGGAAGATATGTCGAGTTCCTAATAGATGGTTTTTCACTATGGGATATGAGGCAATACAATTTTTTACTGTTAAATTGCTTGAATGTTATTCTTTTATGCAAAAATTTCCTAATACTGTTAAAAAATTATATTAAAATGACCACATGTGAATTTGTAGAGCAGTTGGAGTGATTTTATGTTACTCTTAAATGTGAAATAGAATAGAATAGAATAGAATAGAATAGAATAGAATACAACTTTATTGTCCAGCCAAGGCTGGAAAATTGTCTTTGGTCTCACCAGACCTATAAAACATCATAATACAAAGATTAACATACAGTATAACAACATACCATCATCAAATCACATCGGTGCCATACATACATCTCTCCGCCCATCTTATCCCGTTACTGCAGTTGTATACCTACACTCAGTGTACAATATACTTCCTCTCCTGTAACAAACATTCCAGTTAATGTGGTTTATTCATTATATTAATTGCACTTGGTATAAAAGATCGCTTATATATGTTCCTGTTTGCCAAAGGCACCCTGTAACGTCGTCCTGAAGGAAGGAGCTCGAACTCATTGTGGAGGGGGTGTGTATTGTCACCAATGATGCTCATGGCCTTTCTATTTAAGGCTGTACTATAAAGGACATCAAGTGACTTTTGTTGCCGGCCTATTATCTTTCCTGCTGTTTTGACTATCCTACATAACTTTTTTTTATTTGTAAGTGTTAAGTAACCAAACCAGACTGAGATATTAAACACAAGCATACCTTCTATTAGGCTGACATACACTTTCTCTAAAATGTTTTGGCTAACACTGAACTCCTTCAGTTTCCTAATTAAAAACATTCTCTGTCCGGCTTTTTTACAAATCATTTATCTAATTTTTTAATGCTAAAAATTAAGACCTTACGGGGCTGTTTCCCGGACAGGGATTAGACTAGTCTTAGACTAAAATAAATTTAAGAGCTGTCCAAACTGAAAACAACTTGCACTGACATATCTTAAAATACATCAGTGCCCTTTACTTGCGCATTTTGAGGCAAAACAATGTTTTTAGTAAGGCATGTTTTTTAAAACTAGTTAAATTTCCTAATTAAACTAAGGCCTATAGTCCTTAAGAAACGACTTTTCCCAACACTGTTGATAATTGGGATAATTTTACCGATTTAGATCTTTGAATGTTGTTCATAAAGATAAACATAACTTATTTTTAGTTTTAAATCATTAAATTTTTTTGATCATCAGGAGAGGATTAAAATATCCTGTTACATGTTTATTTACAAATTCCCTCAAAACATCTTCTCATGCAAACTTTGATAACATTTAAACCCCAAAAAAGATAATTCAGTCAAGTACAGATTATAAAAACAAAAATAGTTATTTCATTATTTCTTGACATCCACATAAGCTCTGCAACAAACAAGTGACTGAAATTATTAGCTCACCTCCAGAGTCCACGTGTGCAAAGCGGTGTCCCAAATCACCTACTATGCCCTAATAGTATGTACGGTTTTATTTCTGTACATTTCTGTAAAGTTGCTTTGCAAAAATGCAAAAAATGTATCGGTGCTATAGAGATCAAATTTAATTTAATTGAATACACAAGGTTTTCAAATTCATGATTTATCAAGTAAATTATAAAAAAAGGAAAAGGCAATTTTACTTACAAAGGCTTTGTCTATTACAACACTGAATGGTGGAGAAAAAAAAGAAAAAGGGCAAACTGATTTTCTCTAGTTTTAATGTTGAAATTAAATATTTGACAAAGGTTCTTGTGTCACAACACTTTTGAAACAAGCTGATTTCATCATTACAGACACCTGCTGTCATTAGCATTATTGTTTGGGTGTAGCTAACACTTTAGCTTTACGCTTATTTCTTTAAATTTACAATGGTCTCTTTAAGTAAACCATTAAACACTTCAGTTCACTCACAGTACAAAAGTCAATACATTACTGTACACAGCAGTGCTAATGAAGTGCAGCATCTAAACAAAACATTAAAAAAACTAATATGAACTCATCTAATCTTTGTGTAGTCATTAAATGTATCTTCTATGTCAAAAATAATTTTGCTCTTTGTACAAAAAAGTCAAATAATCCCACATTACACTCTTTTTCAAAAACAACAAAAGCACACTAAATATTGACACTGGTACATCAGATCATATATATATATACATATATACACAAATGTATTGTATCCAAATGTCTAATAATTCTTCATGAAGACAATGCTTTGTATTGCACAAGTCCCTTAATATAAGCACATGCATTAGTTAGTAAGATTGAGAGAAGCCCAGGAGACCTGACAACCATTAGTGGTCAATAAACTGATGTTCATAATGGGGCTTTGAGAGACCAAGTATGTATATGCCAGTATTAATAACATTCAGTCAAGTGTCAGAGGTCAAAGTTCACATCTGAACGTGTAGCGGGAGATTCAGTGGCTATAACTTGACCTTGTTGACACCTTTAGTCATGCTCTGTACGTAAGCCTCATGGATTGTGCCGAGGAACCGCGGGTCGTTCTGAAAACAAATGAAATGAGGTGACATTAGGACAAAACTTGATGGTGTCACTGCACACTGTCGTGTGGTTGGTCTACTGTACCTTGATCAGATGTATGAGCGTCTCTTGCAGCTGGGTTCGACTGTACAGGACAGGGGGTAAATCTGCCGTCGCTATAGGGGTCGTGGGCGTCGGGGGGGAAGCAGGGATTCTGGGTGGATCTGTTGTCTTGGCGATGGAATGCTGGAATACACTGGGAGACAGAAGCAGTGAAGACTCCTCCCCGTGGACAACTGGCCCCGCCTTCAAGTCATTATAAGATCACAAATTAGTAAATTTACTAAACACATTAGTAAATGCATTAGCTAATCTAACAATGAGCAATGAAGTTTATCAGCATTTATTGCTAATGTATGTGTTAACAAATACACAATAAACTAACAATTTTTGATTTTATAAATGTATTCGTAAATGCTAAAATTAAGATGAACTAAGATGTATAAATGCTGTAGAAGTATTGTTCATGGTTAGTTCATGTTAGCTAATGCATGAACTAATGTAAACGAATACAATCTTATTGTAAAGTGTTACCGTTAAACATGAGCTTTTGTCATCATACCACAAAGATGAATTCAGATCACTTTTTCTTTTTTTAACACCATTCCAGACTATATTCATGTTCATCTACTCTTTGGGCTTGTTAAGTCTGACGTCATGCAGCCCTTCCCAGTCCAAACCATCTCAAATGCCATAGGCAAATAACAAAACGAATCACACTTATATACACTTGTATCATAATGTAAAACTACCAAAAACACCTGACCCTCATTTTTATGTCCATAACAAAACCTTGAGATGATTTTTTTATGAATGATTAATATTTTGCTGTCTGTGATTCTGTCTGGAGCCTAAATGTGGGTTATAAATAAATTGTGCTCATAAACAGCTGTTTAAATAATATCCTCTATTGAAAGGCTTGGACCAAGAAACAGTATTCCTTACGTCATGACTTAACAAGCTCATACACAAGTTAATCTATACACAATATACATTAATCTACCCATGTACACACAAGTTGGGGGAAGGTGATTTAAGATTTCTGATTCATCTAACCTGCGTTTTTGCGGACAATAATAAAAAGGAATTGCAAATTGTATTTGCAATTGCGTTTCCTTTTTTTATATATTGTCCAGAAAAACGCCCCATACTGCATGACTGTGGGAGTAAACCCACACTGACACAGAGATAACATACAAGTTTCACACAGAAAGAGCTCCTGATTCAGAAATCGAATTGTTGCTACCAGCACTGAACCATTATGCTGCCCAGCTGTATATTTAAATCTGGAGTATAGTTGTGTTCACACGGACTCACACTAAATTCATGTAATAAAATGTTATGAGGCATGCATTCATAGGTTTAGTCAGACTATAACATCTACTTCTTCACCATCACATTACACTATTAACAAAGTCTTGTTTAATAAAGAGCACAATAAGATGATAGATGAAGACTTCACGTGTTTGTGATGATGGGTGTTGTACTTACTGGAATGGATTTCACCAGAGTCTGGGAGTTCACTTCTTTACTCTGTGTCAGAAGACAGTAAGACATGGGGGAAAATGATAATTACAGGTGATATGTCACACACATACAGGCGTACTCTAAAAATGAACGCATCAAACATTTACTCAAACATACAAATAACAGAACTGTTATACTAACCAAACCAACCCAAACCATGTAAAATACATCACTACTCGAAGTGTAATGATGCATATGTCCTGCTAATATACTTAACTCACACTTTACGACTATAATCCTACAAAAGCAGTTCTCTGTTGGTATTAACGTTAAAGGGGGGGTTTAATGGTATTTCAAGCATTCTGACTTATTAACACAGTTATAGAGTTGTTTCCTCATGCTAAATGTAGGCAAAGTATTTCTGTGCCGAATGCACTTCGCCAGGGTTTGTACAAGTTTCGGAAAGTTTTTTTCGATTACAGTTCCAACTGAAGTTTCAGGGGTTTTCGATACATATCATTCCTTTATATGGGGACTTCCCCCGGAAAACCCCGCCCACCCGTCAATCAGCGGGAGACACTACAACTTACAAACATCTTATCACGCGACACAGCTTTGTTTAATTTCAAAACTCAACAATGGCACGAATGAAGAAGTGTGTTTTTGGATGTAAGGAGAAGAAAGTCAGCCTTATGGAAACAATGGATATAGTTTATTATCCGGGGTAGCAGCAGTGTTTGGATCTTCCCAACCGGGTCACGAGTTGCATGCGGTAAGAAAGACTTCTGTCTTATGTTGGAAATAGGCGCGTGCATATTATATAAATGACACGAACATGTAGTGAATCATAAGTTAAACAGTGTTGTATAGTGTTGCATGACTCGTACTCGCTCCACCCGCGGTAGTAACTCCTCCTTCTTCATTTTGTCGTACGTTATCGGAAAGATTCGGTAAAGCTAATCTTTCTTTTATAAATCTGATTCAACTAAAGACTCTTCAGAGATATAAAGGATGTAATACTACTCTATAGGTACTCCAGATTAACATCAGAAATGCAGAAACAGCGTGTGTTATGTGAGCTTTAAGATTTCTTTACTTTGTAGGGCAGTAGACACGACACTGTTTCACTTGAGTGACTTTTCATTTTATCAAAGTTTTATCGCATAAAGAATAGAAATGACCTTTAACACACCCACCAAGGGTTTTGTTAAGAAACATACTGTAAAAAATCCTAGTCTCTAATTTTTTCAACATGGGTACCTGTAAGGGATTGTGCACACCTAAACTTTAATGCCCGCGGCCGGCGCATGTTTTCAATTGTTTCCAATGGAAGCTCAGCGTTTTTTAAATAAGCCAGCAGCAAGCGGTTTTCTTCCGCCCTGAAAACTGGTGCCCGGCGGTTTTTCCGCGCTCAGCGCCGAGAGTTGAAAAATGTTCAACTTTGTATGAAAAGCTCCGCTCGTCAATGTCAGTTCTCACGTGGCCGTCTAATCACAGTGGAGGAGGGGCGGGACAAGTATCGCAGCAACCAACCGTCTCACAGCTGACGTATCAGAGCTACCAAAGTGCTTGGCTGAAGAAAGCTGGAACTCAGCTGAAAATCAGCTGCCATTCGGCGTTGTCTAGGCGTTTTCAGACGCGTTTAAAAGTTTTGGTGTGCACAACCCCTAAAAATGTAAATGTAACACACGTACGCATGAGAGTGGACTGCGCTTACCTGCACAGACGCTGCGGTCTTTCCAGTGAAGGATGCGGAAACTTTGCAGCCGGATTCTACGAAACACTGCGGGGTGACCAACGAGCCGGGCATGAAGCCGGGCATCCCGTCTCTATCTGCGAGCGGATTCACGCGTGCAGGAGGAAGCCGTCGCAGTGCAGGACCGCCGGAGCCCACCGTGCTCTCCTCCGTGTTCGAAACAGCTGCTTTTGGGGAGATGGGGTGCTGGGTGTCCCTGGTGCCGGACCCCTGGAGCAGAGACACCAGTGCTGGCTCAGTCGAGAGGCGAGGGGTGAGGAGAGGGGCGAACGTCAGGCCCCGTGTGCTTTCTGCTGGGGTGGGATTTGACAACTGGGGCGTTTCTTTGGGCAAAGAGCTTCCAAAAAGTTCTTCTACTGTGATCTGCTTCACTATTGAGTGACCTGACTGTGGAGAACAAGAGGAAAGAAAAAAAAACTTTGTTTAGGAGACATCCTGTCATTTACAAAAAAAAACAGAGTTCCCATGCTGCATGTACGAATGAAAATGAATGCAGTGTTTTGTTTATAACAGACTAAAATAGGAACTCTAATAAAACAAGATCTAAAGGTCAGCTAGGTCTAAACATGAGCTACCTAAGTGTATTTTTTGTAAGCTGCAGCTCCTGACCCATGAACGAGACGAAGTCTTAACTAACCATAGTCCAGCTAACTATGTGTTTAGGCATGCTGCCTTGTTACACATCGCACGAGTGACAGCGGATTGGTGAATAAATAGGGTTTGGTTTTACACTTTGTGACTGAGCAAGTTTGACTGATAAAGCATATTGGATTGTTGTAATGTAAATACGTAAACACGTGAATGCAGCATATAAAAACAGAGAAATACTATATATGCAAGTGAATCACCGTCATTTACAAAAAAGATTGCATTATGTTTAAATAGAGATTGTGATTCTTTTTTCAATTAATCGCATAGCCCTAGTTATGATCTCAGGAAACACGCATAATAAACATGAACACAGTGATCAAATGTACACTAATGCACTTCAAGTCACTTTAGATAAACGTTTCTGCCAAATGCATAACTTTAATTTAAACGTAACATTGATTACTAGTGTTATAAACTAAAAGCCACAAAACCTACATTTTGATTTGATGGGGACTTGCATTTACCGATACTTTCTAGCAGAAGTGTCACATGACTATATAGGTGAATAGCATTCTTTACCTTTTCATGTTGAGTTGCCGTCTGTCGGTCTGTGGTGTCCTCTCTCTTCTCCAGCGGCGGCAGAGAATCATCTCTCTCCATCGACTGACTCTACACACACACAGATATTAAACAACAAAAAATAAGAAATTGCCTTATCAAACCCTTTATAATAAGTAGGGCTGAAACGATTAATCGAGTTACCCGATTACAAAAATTCCTAGAGGCAAAAATTCTGCCTCGAAGCCTCGTTAAATTCCTATGAGGCGCACTAAACGTGCCGAGATCTGATTCACATGGACCGTTGTTCAATGTTCAGGAAGCACACCATAGCGCATGATACATTTTGAATTTAGTTGGCGCGACAGCGGAGAGTAAGGATGTCCATAAACGGCAGAGAATGTCTAAAGTCTGGGATCCTTACATTACATTCTGCATTTGAACCGAAAACATCCACTGCTGTTTCACCAAGCGTCGCTGAAACAAGGTAAAGTAGCCTAAGCCTATTGATGTTCGCAGATTTTAATTCCATACTGTATTTGTAGCGATGTCGTTATGCGGTTTAACTAGATATGATGTTTAGCTTTGATGTTTTTAAGTAGTAAATGTATTCACGTTCAATTGCAACAGAGTATAGACGGTTTCATCGGACGCACGCGCGCTGACGCGATATACGTCTGGATCCGAACTTCCGGTGTCATTTTTTTTAATGGTCTGACTAGTTGCTAAACTGATCCTTGAATAAATGCCTTGTCGAAAATAACAAATATTTTGGTTTCCTAGGTAATCTATATGTTGTTTTTTGTTTGTTAAATAAACTACGTTTAAAGAACTTTGTTGTTATTTATTCTTAGCAGAGTTTACCGGAAGCTACGTGCGGACCATGACAGGCGTTTGTTTATGTTGTTACTGCTGAAACCATCTATAGCCTAAAAAAGAACCCCTACACACACACACACACACACACACATACACACGCACGCACACGCACGCACGCACACGCACGCACGCACACACCCTCGTCCCTCTCACGCCCCAGTCAGACCAATCGCAGCAATGCATCACATATTCTTAAAGGCAGGGTAGGCAGGAATTATCCAAAAAACTTCTCTACAAATTTGTTTAAACTGTCCCCATATACCAACACACAAGTAAAATGCAAGCACTCTGAAAAAGAGAGTATAAAACTTGAGTGTCTGTAGACCTTTCATGACTGTTTTAAACACAGCTCATTATTTCCATTCGGGACGAAACAAATGATTGGCTTGCGCAACTATCATTCTCTCTCGCGACCATGGCACCACCCTTGTTGCTATGGGATCTGCCCACACATGCGCACACCCGATTAATTTGAACGTGCACGAGGCACTCTAGGAAGAGCAAAAGTATGGCAGAGAAAGAGCATTCAGAACTCACAGTACCTGCATATACAGTCAGCGAAGTCAAACGTGGCAAAAAAAGGAATAAACAAAGAAATCAAACAAGAGTAAATATCGCGTGGCTTTTTCTCGAGTCGACGATGCGGTAGTTATATTGTATCCGGAGTGTAGTCCTCATCAGAGTCAACAATGCTTTCATCACAGAAACTCTTACATGCAAAACATCGTATATGTTATGAATCTTCCACGGAATTCACCTTTATTACAGTGTAACTGATGGTAATAAAAAACTTGTATCAATGCAATCTGTTTTTAGCGTTGTCTTATAAATATAACTAGCTCGTTTGTTACCGAATCAAACAAAATATGTTTTAAACTTCACCAGTATCGATATGCTAGCTTAAAGCAACACTAAAGAGTTTTTGCTCTTTGCTCCCCCTACAGGTTAGAAGCGTAATTGTTCATTACCACTGTCGTAAATACTGCAGCATAGCTGGCTCTGATTGGATTGTAGGTCTGCCGTAAAGCAAGTTTTTGTAGTTTTCACTAGAACTACAGGACCACGACCCGACAGTTGGAAACTTCTTTAGTGCGGTTTTGGCCGATAGAGGGCTGCAAAGCGAATGTGAAGGTGCCGTTCACCCCGTTTTGAGTGGATGAACCACAAAATAACGTTTCCAAAAAAGTTTCTAAGGTAAAAAACTCTTTGGTGTTGCTTTAATAGAGAGTACTTAAAGCTATCGTATTTATCACTATGAATATAAACCAAGTTAGGTGTATTATTACATGTGATTCTGACATACGCACAACCGGCGCAACGTCATAGAATGTCTCTGAACAGGTTCACGCCCACTTTTGGGGGAAATCGCACTAGACGTTCCATTGACTTCCATTCAAAATAGCGGAACAAAGCAACCTTCGTACACAGCCGGCAGGCGCAAACAACCCACGAAATCACTCAGATTAAACATATTGAGTAATTATCTGTCCACCCTGCCTGCCATAGAGCGCGAAAGATACATTGGCACATTCAATTTGGTCAATACAAAAACATGTCTCTTTCATTCTCCCAGCATCAAATTTGTGTAACAACGCTCCCTATTGGCCAGAGGTGTCTTACCCGGACATTAAACACGTACCTCATCAAGTCAACAGGGAAGCAAGTGAATGATTTTACTTCGTATTTGAAAGTTACTTCGTATTTATTTATTATGTCTTTATATTTAGAGTAATGAGTGCACTTTTCCGTCCAGCCATACAACTAACTGGCTTAGCGATATTTCCAGCAATCACTGGATGGCGTTGTTACACAAATTTGACGCTGTGAGAATGAAAGGGACACGTTTTCATATTGACCAAATCAAATGTGTTAATGTATCTTTCGCGCTCTATGGCAGGCAGGATGGACAGATGGGTACTCGACATGTTTAATCTGAGTGATTTCACAAGCCACCCACGCCTGCCGGCTGTGCAAAACCGTTGCCCTGTTCCGCTATTTTGAATGGAAGCCAATGGAGGCGCTGCTTTTTTAACCCCCGAAAAGGGGCGGTGACGAAATTTACAGTCAAGTTCCCGGATGTGCCGGTAGTCCGTATGATGTTACTACATGCATCGCGCTCCTTCCTCTCCGCGCGTCTCAGGT
Source organism: Misgurnus anguillicaudatus (assembly GCF_027580225.2). Classification (NCBI taxonomy): domain Eukaryota; kingdom Metazoa; phylum Chordata; class Actinopteri; order Cypriniformes; family Cobitidae; genus Misgurnus; species Misgurnus anguillicaudatus. Next base: position 8,602,634 of record NC_073341.2, on the reverse strand, counting down.
AAATGCTTCTCCCAGGAGAGCCGGTCTGCGTCACGCGTTCATGTGTTTTGGGGGCGTGGCTTTAGAAGAAACCCAGAAGGGAGGGGGTGGAGTGAATGGAAAAATTTGCTGTGTTTAAAAAAGTCTTGAGAGGTCTACAGACACTCGATTTTTATACTCTCTTTTTCAGAGTACTTACATTTTACTTATGGATTGGTACATAAGTACCAGTTTAAACAAATTTGGAAAAAAGTGTTTTATACTTTCTTTAAACCTGCCTACTCTGCCTTTAAACTTTTATGTAGCCATGCAACAATAATTTCAGCATGCATTCACTGTATACACCGGGACGTGATGTTGTGACGCAAAGAACGAAAGCTTCACCTAAAATGCACCGCAATGTAAGTGATGCAAGCCGAATGCAGAATTCTATTGAAAATAAATGTATGTATTTCTGCCGAACCAAACTGCAATGAAGCAACTGGTCTGACTGGGGCGTCACTCTTCCTCACGCACAGCACACATGCAGAGACACACGCACAAACACACACAGGTTGCCAGGTTACCATAGCAAATAGGCTCACAGAAATGATGCCTGTCTCCAAATGTTGGAGTTGGAATGAATACTTCTGTTTGTTTGTTTTAAATAAAAGCCAAATGCTTGATCATTTTATAGCCACATCATTTTCGTTATGCATTATTTGTTTTTTGTCGTTTAAAAACACACAAATTTTAAAGACCCAATCTGGCAACACTGGTAATAAGTAGAGGTAAATGAAAGTCAGTCATACCCTCTTGTATTCCTCTTTGGCTTTACTAAGCAGCTCCAGTATATCTGTGGGACGAGTCTGAACACAACCGTTTGTCCTGCTGTCCAGAGCGCCGGCTGGAGACGCCTGCTGTGCTTGCAACGCCTCTTGCTTCACAATCCTGCAATGTGTGGTATAAAACTGTATGTCTGCTCCCTGATAATCCAATCCATGATCAACTCTACTACACTGATGACACTTTCAATAGACATGTTATGTTACTCACTGCAGCATGAGCTGGGCTATCCGCTGGCAGTCCGTCTTATCATAAAACCAGATACTGTAAATGCCCACTGACAGAGACAGACAAAGAAAGAGAGAGAGGTTTCGTTCACATTAAAGTAAATTGCTCTTACAGGAGAGAGTTTTATGCTTTTAAGGTGTAAAACAGAGGTACTGGCCCTACAATGGCACAAACTTTACCACTACAGTTGTAAAATATCTTGTGTATTACAATAAATGTAAAAAAAAAAACTATTTTTTGTTCTATTTATCGGGCCTTTCTACCTTACAGTTCACTTACAGTTCTTTATCTGTACCCTTTAATTACATCAACATGATGTTTAGAGGCCAAAAATAGTTTTAAAAGTTTGTAAGTATTTATAAATGACTATAAATTAACTTACAGTTGCCATTCCGGTACAGCAGAAAGGGATCTTGGAGCTGGAATTCCAAGTCCTTATTGATCGGCTCCACTAAATTTTCAGTACTCAAACGATTCATAATTGTAAAGCCATGATGTGGGGATGCAGACCTGTGAAGAAACATACTCATATCAATGTTCACGTACCTGTGCGAGACGGGCAACAGTCAAATATCATGCTTATTCTGGAGCTAAAAAACAGCAGCAGTCCATTCTTACCTTGCAGACACAAACAAGGTGCCTTCAATCTCAGTCTTTTCCTGTTTAGAGACAGATTTATTAGTCTTCAAATATCAGAAATGTGTTAAGTCTTTAAATATCAGCTACTTAAAGGCGGAGTGCACAATGTTTGAAAGCCATTGTTGATATTTGAAATCACCTAAACAAACACGCCCCTACCGCAATAGAATCTGGACCTTCTTTTAAAAGACCCGCCCCACACATACGCAACCCGGCAAGGATGTAGTTTAGTAGACACGCTCCTTACTGCTGATTGGCTAGAAGTGTGTTTTGGTAGTCGGCCCGTCTCCTTTTCCAAAGCGTTTTTCAAACATTGTGCTCTCCGCCTTTAATGCTCACTGTACCAAAGATACTGATTCAACAAGATTAAGCACAGTTATTACTATGGGCACTGTTCAATCATCCATCAATAAAGACTGATGATTCTCTGTGAGGAGCTCTACTGGTAGTTTTCATGTGTCCTCACACACTTAGGGGAACCTAAGCCCTGCTGGAGGGCAAGAGAGCCCTATCTGCTGTTGTCCACAGGTGAAGAAGTGACTTATTTCTTTAGTTTAACCTAAATAGTTGTTGTGCAATAAAATCCACTAACCAATGAGGAGACGATCCCGGCCTATACTTCTACAGAATCCTTTAGATACGAAAACCCAGAAAGGAGGACTTTTATGTGAAACGTATTTGCCTCTGCCCCCAGTGAAGGGAAACAATCACATTTACAGTGTATTTACAGGACCACTTTATCAAAGGTAACCTTATGTTACACTGGATATGTTAATCATATTTTTTGTCATAAATTATTATCTTTGCCTAATTTTCTTACCTGGATTATTGTTGCATACTGAGGCAAACAACTACAGTGATTAGTTACACTAACTAACTACTAAAGTTAACTTTTATATAACTTTTGTAATTTTACATGACATCTCTTAAGAGTTAAAATGCAACATTTGCAAATTCTTTTGCATTTTTATTAGATACTTTGTTGTGCTTAGTTGTGCAACTTCCTCCGACATATCTTAAAATGTAGGTGCTAGGGATGCATATCAATTAATCGCGATTAATCTATAGCAGAATAAAAGTTTTTGTTTACATCATATGTGTGTGTGTACTGTGTATAATAACTTTGTATAGTTAAATGCACACACATGCATGTATATATTTAAGCAATGTTTACATGTGTATATACATTTGTATATTTATGTATAATTTATATTATATATAAATATAAATACTTAATATATAAATATATTTTTTTCTTAAAATTATACATGCATGTGTGCATATTTATATATACATAATTATTATACACAGTTCACACACATATATGATGTAAACAAAAACTTTTATTCTGCTATAGATTAATCGCGATTAATTGATATGCATCCCTAGCGAGTGTTGTGTCTTAAGATGTACACCAGTAACATTTATTTATAAATTATGCTTTTAAAAATTACTTAAATATCCCAATTTAACTAAGGCCTAGTCCTGGCTTAAGCTAAACCCTGTCTGGGAAACTAAGACTAGACCTTGACCAAAATAAATGTAAGAGCTGTCCAAACTGGTAGGGGTGGTTTTTCGGACAGGGTTTAGCTTAAGCCAGTACTAGGCCTTAGTTTAAAAAGGAAATATAACTAGTTTGAACAAACACGCCTTACTAAAAACATTACTTGCATTTTGAGGCAAAACAAATGGCACTGATGTATTTTAAGATAAAGTCAATGCAATTTGTTTTCAGTTTGGACAGCTCTTATATTTATTTTAGTCTAGGACTAGTCTAATCCCTGTCCGGGAAACCGCCCCGTAATGTTTTTAGTAAGGCATGTTTGTTAAAACTAGTCATATTTCCTAATTAAATTAAGGCCTAGCCCTGGTTTAAGCTAATCCCTGTCCGGGAAACCGCCCCTAAGAGTATTAAACTTGTGCTCAGAGTGACCTTTATTGCTTTTCATTAATATGATTTAATATATTATAATATAATACAACATGATATTATAACAATAATAATATTATCCTAGCGGCAGTATAAGGCGAGGAATTTTCCACAAAATACATATAAACATATTTAAAGTTAAGATCTAGCAATAACCTGACTTTTTTAGTGAATATAGATGGTTTCATTAGACATTATTGGGGTTACGCATCTGAACTTAACTTCCGGTGTTTGTTTTATGGTCTGACTAATGGCTAAACTGAACTCTGAAACGCATACCTCTGTAAAAATAACAAATGTTTTGATTTTCTAAAGACGAGGGGAGACAGCGATCATGGATCACTGCTATATGTGAAGGGAGGTTAAAATAGTACACATTTTACAAAGTAACGTTAGCTCAGTGTAGTTTTTAGCTATGATTTAAACTAAGATAATCTAATTCTTGTTTATTTAACGTTAGCTTGTTATCAGAAATAAACTACTCTGAAAGGGACTTAGTTGTTGTTGATTCTTTGTAAGGTTTATCAGAAGTTACGTTTGTTCCATGAAAGCTGTTTATGTATGTTGTTACTGCTGAGAGTGTCTAAAGACAGGTATTGGATCAGTACTCTGTATCGACTTATATCATGAGCCCAAATATCAGAATCGGTAACTGAAAGGATATTGGAACATCTCTAGTTATATTATATTTATAAAGTTAAATGGAATGGAAAATGCCTTACTTTGATCATTTTACAGTTGATGTTAAAACGCACTTAAAAATGTTTTTAAAAAAACTTAACAGCAAGGAATTATACAGCGGTGTGCCAGTGTTTTAATGTATTTCTGTCCTCGTTTAATATATTTGTTTATTAATTAATATTGTATTTTCTCATATATATTTTCTGTCATATATGATTATATGTAGTGATGTTCTGTTCGCGTGGTTAATTTTGGATGGAGCTGGGCTGTGATACTCGTTGGAGAGTCCATTTAATTATGTTATTATCAGAAGCAGATGCTGTTTTAGTGTAAGTCGTGTGCTTTTTGTGTGTCGTTTCTTCAATGCTTATCTTTATTTACTTTAGTCGTAACGTTAGATGGTTTGTTCATGAGATAAGAATCAGTAGATTGCACCATGGAGCTTGTGGCGTTGCTATTAGCAACTGCAAGCTAACTGTCCCGTGCTGATCGAGTAATAAATGTTGAAATCTCACCCATTCATTTGCTTTGGAGTTGAAGGTGTAAAGCGCGACCTGTCCCGTGACATCCAAGAGTTTCACTATGTAGGGATCATAGTGCTGCAGAGCCGCTAGACTCATCATCTGACCCGCTTTATTCACACTCTCCATCTTCTTCTTCTTTTTCTTCTTCTTCTTCTTTGGTGTTTATTGGCGGTTGGCAAACCAACTAGTAGGTGCATTACCGCCACTAACTGGACTGGAGTGTGAAACAGGATACATGCTTATGAGATACGTGAATTAATTAAAAAAGAAAAAGAACAAAAAAAAAACGAAAATCTAAATTCTTTTGCTTAACTTTGTTTCTCTTATAAATTTAATGATGTAGTCATATATTTTCCTTTCCCCTAGAATACCTGCTATAGAAAAGTCTTGGTGATCCACATTCTTTAATGACTGAATAAACTAACATCTTTCTTTATTATATTTCCTACAGTGAAGCAGAACATGTTCAACAGTTTCTTGTTGACTACAATCATTGCATTCCCCAGTTGGGTGTTTACCAATTTTAAATAAAGTATTATTAAGTCCTGTGTGACCTATTCTCAAACGAGTTATTATATTCCTTTCCTTTTGATTCCTGCTTTCCTTCTTTCCAGCACCAACCTGTTTTTGTATATTATATAAATGTCTACCTTTTTCAGTGTCATCCCAATATTCCTGCCATAGTGATTGTGCATAATTCCTGATGTGTCACTCTCCATCTTTACCTCTGCACGGAACACAAGGAAGGATGCACACTTCCGGTTACTGCTTTACCACGGGCACGTTCAATCCAGGGGGGCAGGGTTTCATATTTTATTGAAGCTTCCCTGGACCCGGCCATTGCTTAGCGAACACCCATCTGCTGTTAGCATCCCATTGACTCCCATTCATTTTGGCGTCACTTTGACAGCGAATAACTTTACATCTGAGGCCCTTTTTAAGACTCCATTTGTCCATTAATTGTTTCTAAAGAAACACGAAAACGTATAAAAGTCTCCATTACCATGTATCATACGTTATGGCCCAGTAGAAGCAGTTTTTGTAAAAATAGGCTAACGATTGCATCATAATCTGTGACTTTCTGTCGCACAGTAGTAGAGAAATTACCGTATGGACTGGGAGAGACGCTCACAAGCAATCTTTTACTGACTATGAGGAAATCGGGTGGACGTGAAGGCATAAAGTCAAGAGAGATTATTTATCAGAATACTTACCAAAATTTGCTCCTGTTCACGCTTGCCGTCTCTGCACGATTCGGTGGGTGATTCAGATTTCTCGTGGCACGGCTATTGGAAGACTTACAATTGTCAGACAGGTTGCTCACGTGACATCTACGTCATTAAGCTCAGTTTGAGTCTGCGCAGTACGCTCGACACCCAGGAAGTGCGTGCTTCTAATTGACTTCACTTGTCTCTGTTGAATCCAGTGGGGTCGCTGTGTCCATTTCTTTTACTGTCTGGTTCAATCTCACACCGGTGCACAACGTTTTGCTACGGTTTCCGGGTTGAACGACATGTTTCCTGGAAACGGTGTGCAACGGAATGCAACAGGTTTTAGAAGCGTTTTCTCTTGTTTGGTGGGTGTGTCAGAAATGTCGGCCCAATCAGCGGCAAGATGTATAAAACCACGCGGTAGTAAAGAGACAGCTCGCTCAATGGGTTCAAGTTGGAATGTTGTCTTTCATTCTGGACGGCAAGGTCAGTGACTGTAACATTGAGCGTCTTTTACAGTATTAAACACACATTTATAACGATTTCATCAAGCTTTAGAAACATTTAAAAAAGAACACAAAGAATGGCCTCTCAAAAAAAAAAAAAGGCCTCTCAGCTACCGTAGTTGCAACTAACGTCATCACAACAGGGCGTTCAACGCATCACCGTTTCTGTTTAATAAACGTTGTGCAACGTTTTGTCGGGGCTGAACGCAGCCCACATGTCTCCAATAGCATAGACATACGTAGACACCTCGTAGACTGAGCTGCCTATTGGAGCTGACGTATCGCGTGGCCGCCATCTTGGATGGGTCTCCAGTGCACTCCCTTGCATTCATTTCTAATGAGGAATAATCATAACTCCACTAATTTTCACCGGATTTTCACATGGTTTGAGTTGTTATAAGCGGCAGAGATTTAGTTATGATACAGGACGCTGTCACACATTGAAAAATACTGCTTTCATGCTAAATACTTTGTATTATTATTGTATTATTACAGAGGCAGACACTACTTAAGTATTTTACTTTCTACATAAAAGTAAAATTTTCAAGTATCTGTATTTAATCAGTGTTTTTCTTTGGAAAACTTATATTCCAACGCATATTATCATAATTTTTACTCCACTACATTTCATAATTTCAAGTTTTTGGTTTATATGTAAGTACATTAAACATCTACTTTTTTACTTTTACTTAAAAAGTACTTTAGTACACGCTACTGAAGCGCCATCTAGTGGCTGTTGTTAAAAACCATAGATATATACGCACAACCGGCGCAACGTCATAGAATGTTTTTGAACAGGTTGACACCCACTTTTGGGGGAATTCAGACTAGACCTTCCATTGACTTCCATTCAAAATAGCGGAACAAAGCAACGTTCGTACACAGACGGCAGGCGTAATTAACTTATGAAATCACTCAGATTAAACATGTTGAGTAATTATCTGTCCACCCTGCCTGCCATAGAGCGCGAAAGATACATTAACATATTTAATTTGGTCATAATAAAAACATGTCCCTTTCATTCTCCCAGCGACCAAATTAAATGTGTTAATGTATCTTTCGGGCTCTGTGGCGGGCAGGGTGGACAGATAATTACTCAACATGTTTAATCTGAGTGATTTCATAAGTTATTTACGCCTGCCGGCTGTGTGGGAACGTTGCTTTGTTCCGCTGTTTTGAGTGGAAGTCAATGGAAGGTCTGTTTTTTTATCCCCCAAAAAGGGGCGGTGACGAAATTTACAGTCAAGTTCCCGGATGTGCCGGTAGTCCGTATACACTAGATGTCGCCTTGGCTAAGGCAGTTCATTGGAACGAATGCGTCAATAGAGCCGCCATCTTGGAACAGGGGAACTCCGCATCAGCGTCATTATAGGCAACGCTCTAATGGAAGTAAAATCTAAATAAATCGTTATGAATGCGATTTTCTAGTTGTTGTTTTTTGTTTCAACGGTCAGATATGTGTTTTTCATTGAGTACAGAAAAAATGTAAGGTTTTGATATTAATATAATCTACATTTTTTTAAATATAATGCATTGTGCTACTAGGCCTATGTTTATTAGTCACATTCTTCCACTTGAGTAAACTTCGAAAGGAAATATCGCTACTTACCTTAGCCTACTGCAATACAAAATTGCTACAATGGTGTGACTATACATGTTAATTTAAACATTTAAATTGTATTGTTAAATACCGTGTTTGTTAAATGAGATACACAAAGCAGGTGGAAGCAAATCACAAATTTGAGAGGAACATAATGTAAAAGTTAGATAGTTGAGATTGCAAAGATTGTTTAATCTTTTATTTATTCCCATTCCGCAATACTTTTATCACATTAAATAATATTAAATAATTATGTACTAAAAACGCATTTATACAGAAATTTATACAGCCCGCAATACTTTTATCACATTAAATAATATTAAATAATTATGTACTAAAAACACATTTATACAGAACCCCCTGTTATTAGTATCCTTGCAACAACACTACCTTACACAGTTTCTTCCTTAGACTTCTGCTCTGCAGCTGCAGAGTATGAACCTTTGCCACATGGTGTTGTGTTGCCTCGGCTTATGAAAGGTGCAGACAACCAGTGAAATTAAGCTGAAGTGGTGGTTGTCTATTCCATCTTGAGTGTCAACAATATGATCACCAAGACCAAATATGTCCTCAGAGCCTACTTCTGCCTTTACAACTCTGTTTAATAGAGACACTGGGCACTGATGGGCTGCGGAGTTGATGTTAGAGGCTCGTCGGATGCAGTGCTCAGCTGAGTGAATCACTTTAACAGTACCTTTACTGGGTATTACCAGGCCTCCGTTGTTTCTGAGGGTAAGCAGATGGTATGTATCGTCAAAAGATGGGATGCTCGACGCCACCAAACTACTACGACAATCATTGCATGCAAGTTTTGTTATGACTTGCCGAACTACAAATCCTGCAATGTAAACCAGCGCATTGTCAGTTAGGCACCCAAAGTTTGTTGCTAAATATCTGTGGTCCAACACTACACCGGTAATTTGCTCAAAGGGAGAGGATGAAATGTTGTCTTAATCTTCAGCTGGTACCACAGATGACATGTCAACGGCTGAGAGACACGTAGTGTCATCCTGTGGTTGAACGTTGCCTGACTTCCCTGGAGCAATCCCACAGCGGACCATAATGCGCCGGAAATAACTTGAGCAACAGTTGGATTGTTGTTCCATCCACCTGAAATTAAAAAAGTATATTCCAGGTAAGTGTATATGTATATAGGGCTGTCAAAATAAACGCGTTAATAACGCGTTAACGCAAATTCATTTTAACGGCACTAATTTTATTAACGCGCGATTGACACAACACGCAATTTCTGTTTGACCCACAGCTGGACTGCAGGACTTCTTGATGTTAAAATAATTATTAAGAGAGATAAAGTTCGGGATCTGATTGATGTTAAAAGAGTTATTAAGAGTGACAAGCAGGGCTCAACGCAAATGATTTTTTATACTGGCCTGATTGGGCCAGTGGTTCAGGTTTTCACTTGCCCTGACAAAATTTTCACTGGCCCCAATAAAAAAATGTCAGTGTCACATATTTAAAAATATTAATTCAAAAGTCAAATATAATTGTATACAACAGACATGTTTCAACATGTTTTCTTTTGTCGTGTTACCCAAGTAAATGTCTGCTTTCAAGATGTTAAATAATATACATTGATGAAAATATATTTTAATGACTGAGGGTGAAGCACTGGCCCGATCGGGCAAGTGACAATACTTTTTACTGGCCCGAAAGTCTCTCACGCTTGCCCCGGCCACCGGGCAGTCCTTTATGTTGAGCCCTGGACAAGACTCAAAAGCGATGTCTGACGCAGACGTCTGAAGCACATGCACACAAACGAGCGAGTGGTTGACCCTGATATATATAGACATCTAACACAAAATTACAGGTTAAAAAAATATCTGTTTTGACAAGAATTCACGCAGGTATGACCTATAATCTGTTATATCTGAAGTGAATGTTTGGTTAACTGTTAAGGAAAAGTATCTGTTGTGTCATTATATTAAACCCTTGCATTATCCATCTTAAAGTGGTCTGTCTCAATGTCAAAATTAAACAATAAAAGAAAAACATATACAGTATGTAACATATATTGATATTGATTTTGCTTTGCGTTAACAGGTATAGTTCTGTCATGCTTTGTCAAATTCCAACAATTGTTCCAATTGTTTTGAAGTTTTTTAATAGAGGATGTTAAAATATAAATGACACAATTTTGAAAATGTGCTCATCCCAACTCAATTTACCAGCACAGGTCTCAAATGATGCAGCAGCAAACAGAAATGGATAAAGAACAAAGTCTTCTAAAGGCAAAAACATTTATAAAACTATGGCTGATGGTTCTGTTGAAAATGTAAACAGGCTGTTGTAGACATGCATTTGCATATAGCATATTATCCAAATCCATGCTGATTAGAGCATTAAAAACTTAAAAAGTGTTACATTTAGGTAAATTTAGAACAAATAAAAATGTGCGATTAATTTGCGATTAATCGCAAGTTAACTCATGAAATCATGCGATTAATCGCGATTAAATATTTTAACCTATTGACAGCCCTAATACATATATTTTACACACACACACACATAATTTTTTTAAAACTTGTATACTTTTTGTAGAATTGTAATGTTTGTTTTATTTCAATAACATTGCTCACTTAAATATCAGCTCCTACCTGAGGCCCTGATGGAATTAAAATACAATTCCAAGTGGTCTTGGCTGAAGCGGTATGTGCACACATACCGCTGTCCCTCAAGCAGCTCTGGTATCATCATGGTGAATGAGTCAATGTTGATAACAAAACCAGTCACAGACAGATACCTTTAGTTTAAAATACAGAAAATTTAATATTAAACAATGACTATAAAACCATAAACTTAGTCTGTTAATATTTACTTTAAATATGTTAAATATCATTGTATTTTTTTAAACTGGGACATACAAGGTAAGTGAGACAAATTAAAGGGAAAATTATCTAAATGCAAATGTCAGGTCAGAGTCTAATTAGTGACTGGCTCCTGCCAACCCTCTGCCCCAAAAACCTCCTGCTATTAGTCAGGCAAAGAGTGCAATGAGAAATTAGAAAATATTCACATTTAACAAGCTGAAATCAAAGAATTTTTCTTAACCTTAAAAAATTTAGTGACTAAACAATATCAAAATAGTTAGCAATTCGATTCATTTATTTAAACTAATTGATAATCACTACTGCAATGCATGTGTAATCTCTTTACTCATTTATCCAGGTTTTCCCTTTAATTTCTTACCTATCTGTGCATGTTAAATGCATGCAACTTTACCTTGTTGTGAACATTTGCTAAAGACACAAGAACATTGAGTAGAAGGAAAGAGAAAGATAGCAATGCGGTAGACCTATGATGTGTAATAACCTCTCAATACATTACCCAAAATGTTCTCTGAAATGAAGTCCACATATTTTTGAAGTAAACACTTTGCTAAAGGAACCAAACAACACTGGAACAGCAAGCGGACGTTTTTTGAACACAACGTCGAAGGAAAGGATATGAACCAAGAACTTGATCAAGACGTTTTAAACTGTAAATCAGTAGCGGAGTGGCCATCGGGAGACTCGGGACATTTCCCGGTGGGCCGGTAGTGTTTTGAGGCTGCGAGGGCCGGTCTGATACATTGCTTATACAGCAACCCCGTCTGGCGGCCTGATGTGCGGCCGCTTCCCTCTGGTCAAACTGTGCAGCCTCTTTGCTCAACACAGTAGGCTATATAAAAGTGCTCAACCTGTTGGGCAGGTCCAACCATGTTTTTAAAAAATATAGGGGGATTATTGAACGGCCCCTCTCCAAATTGCATAGCCTGTCGGCCTTTGATGTGAAAAGCCGCGTCGCCGAATTCCTGTTTATTTCAGTACATATGCGGTCGGATTGATCCATCAAGCGGAGACTATTTGATAGAAAGTGTGGATTAAGGATGTTTAAAATCTCTAGCCTGGTGGTCAGTACTTGAATGGATAAAATCAGCACATTTGCAAAGGTTTATCTCCATATGGCTATATATAATAAATAAAATTTAGACGGGTAACTTTGCAGTATCACATTTTATATTTCCTACTTTTAGATTTCTATTAGATTTCCATATTAATAGACGAGAGTATTCAACTGAAATATATAAATATCCTCACAACATTATTATTTCTCAAAACTTTGACAAAAATTATTTTCAAATGAATCTGTATTCTAGATGCACACATTATTCCGGATATGTTTTGAATATTAGACGAGATAACACAACGGCAATGAACGTCCCACATGCCACCAAACATCCACATACAAACCAACACCACAGCGTAATGAAACCAACAAAAAGACAAGGAAGCAGGATTAGCATGTAAATTGTATTATTATTAGCGGGAAAAAGCAATATTACTGAAATAATCTCTGAGGTAATGCGCCAAACACGTTAAAATAAATAAGCAATAACCGTGGAAAAAACATTATTATCTCTCAAAACTTTATATGACAAAAATTATATTTAAAGGAAATATTCTTACAGTTATTCAAAGATGCACAAATTATTCCATATTACTCCGTTTATGAGCACATTCATCTCTGGCCTCGCTCTGTTATGTAATAGCTGATTGACAGGTGCGCAACTCCGTCTTTCAAACAGGTATAATTTTGTATAGTTACTCATTTAGGAAAATTAGCCATGATTTAATGATTTTATTAATATTATGAAAATGTTTTTTTTGGGGGGGCAAATTGATTACGATTTGTATTACCCTAGCTTTACTACAAATAGGCTACGAGACATTTTTTTTTACCACAGAGGGCCGGTGGTATACGAAATTTCCCGGTATATTTTTTGGTCCCACTCCGCCCCTGCTGTAAATGATTACTTTGGCTCAAAGACCATAGTTTGTAAAAAAAATCAAGACTCTCCATCTACTCTATGGTTGTATTGCTACTCTTTAAAACGCTTGTTCTCTTACTCCTTATAATGCAAGTGAAGGTAAATACCTGGTATGCTAATGTTTTGGGGCAATGAGAAGCTTGGCTACCTTAATACTGCTTGCAGCTAGATTTGAGATGTTTTTTCTTAAATACTGACATCCCATAGTTTATTTACTCTGTTTATATTACCCAGTAAGATGGTTGAGGTTAAGATTAATATATATTAATAATAAAAAAGAAACAGTCAATTATTAATCATATAATTAATATATATTTTCCCTTGCACTTACTGGTACTATTATATTCTACTTTTAGGGGAGACCGGGGCTGGTTGTCTCATGGGTTGGTTGTCACACTGCTTATTCCAGACATACTACATGGCACTGTGGTACAATTTTTATATAAATTTGTTAGCCTTTAATAGCTTACTCATTTGCACTTGTAATTTTGCTGAGCAGACACAAAACATTGATGTTAGAAGACAATTTTTTATTTTTATGGGTAAATTTTCATGTTGGTGTTGTTTTTGTGTTGAGATCTTGTAGGATATTAGTCATTCAAAAACAAAACACTCATTAAAAAGCTAAAAGTAGTAGCTTTATTTTGAATCATCTTTTAGCGATCAAGTTAAAGCCGTGTGGTAGCTAGCTTAGCATGTTTGTCAAGAAGTCAGTTGGGGATGGTTGTCACATAGCTTGCGGGGTTGGTTGTCACATAAGAATATTGGACATGTAGACCTTTTGTCTGATTGTTTGTTTGTTTTTGTTTGCTGTTAAAATAAAATAAATAAAGCATTAAATAAAGAGGTTTTAACACTAAAAATGATTTCATTTTATTTCTCAACACAGTAGACAATGGGCTTTATACCCAGCTGCACTACTTCCTGAGCTTCGGCCAGCTTCTTGTTTCCTGTCTGCCATTGTTGGACAAGCTGATTAATCCAGGTGTGCCTGACCTCAGTAATCCCAACAACAATAATCAGACACACCTGGATGGGTCAGTTTGTCCAGTGATGGCGGACAGGAAACAAGGAGCTGGCTGAAGTTCATAGAGCAGCTGGGCATAAAGCCTATTCAACTGATCACTCACTTTAATCCCATTGTTTAAACATAAGGGGCATTTATAACAACTATCATAGGGGTGAATTCATATTAAAACTTATTTGCCGTTTCTAGCTTAAAAAACTAAAAAGTTACACAGTATCTTTTCAGATCCCAATTTATCACTGAAATCCTATTGAACCACTATAGGGACAACCAACCCCATACCCCGTGACAACCAACCCCGTGATGGGGTTGGTTGTCATATTGTGTCAGAGCGTCTTTGATGGTTAATAAGTTCCTGTTACAATACATTCTAAAAGTAAAAAGTATACACATTTAAAGCCAAGACTCCAAAGTTTCATTTTATGTAGGAATTACTGCTGAAAGATTTTTTGAAGATGAGCAATTCATGCATGAGTAAAAATTGTGACAACCAACCCCGGTCTCCCCTACATAATGCTCAGACTTGCTCATAGCATCTTTAATTTGTATTAATTTGTATTTAATTTGTACTTACTTGTGGAGAACAAAAACTCAACTAAACAAAAAACCTCTTTGAGCAATAAAGTGGAGTGCCATCATTCATCCTCAACTAGGTCAAGTAAGCTCGAGCTTAAGTCATAAAACCTAACGTGTCTTCCCAGTTGCTAAAACCAAGTGGAGCCTTAAAGCCTCCCGCACGTGGGTTTTTGCTGTTCATAATGTCGAACAATCTGTCAATCACCTTTAATCACAAATATTCATCATTATACTTGGTTATGATTTACAGTTCAAAGACCTATATAAGGTAGACCTGTTAGGATAAAGCAGATGTTAGCATTTGGCTGCTTGTTCAGGAGAATGACAGGATATAGCAACTCTGCATTGGGGAAAAAGGCTTTAGGTCAGGAGGCATGACTGGCTGGCGTCTCTGTGTTATTGTGGTATCCTGGAAGAACCAGCTGCTGTTAGATAAGGGAAAATGTTGATTAAGCAAAGACTATCCTGATGCCACAGGCATTGGCAGAGAGAAAAGACTGTTCGAAAGGATTAAGTGATTGAACCACCAGCTGAGGGATGGATGACACGGATGATTTAGGAAAAGAGCAGAAATGCCTCCAAGGCATGTAGAAGCAAAATCCTTTGTGTATCTGGTCTAATTATGAAGTAAAAGGCAATGGGCATTTTCCAGTGACCTTGTAACCCAACTACCATGAACACTAGGGCTTCACTTGCCACACTGGTCTCATCTATCCCACTGCCAAGGTCCACAAAACCAATCATTGTCTGTTTGTGTGAATCGTACTGCACTTGTCTCCTTAAAGGCATACCATCCAAAACAAGACACACTCGACCATACCTAACAGGGTCTTTGTTTTTCCGTCTCTGTAGCATGTCTAACAGCGATGTGTTTAACCCAGGCTTAGCATCCACAGTCTGCAACCATCTTTTACAGGTAAAGCAATAAACAGAAAACATATTAACATTTAAGTTTCATACATTTCTGACAAATGTGAAGCTGTAGAAAATATTATACTTACTTTAGACGAGTGTGAGGATGGTATCTTCATAGTTTCCCTCAAGTAAGTGTAGGCTTTAGGTCCATGCAAATGCAGAGTTAAAGATAATTCCCTTTGAGCAGAGTGAAGGCATGGTCATGCTTGAACAGTTGAACTGGAAGGTCTGGAAGGTTCAGTGAAATAATAATTTAATAATAAAAAATTTATAGTTCACAGAGACATATTTAAGATTGATTTAGAGACAACTTAATCATATACATTTCTTAGGTAACAATATTAACACAGCAATCAAACTGTGTGGGATGATACACACTACTACAACAGGGCTCCAGACTAACTTTTTGCATTGTTGCACTAGTGCGCCTAACTTGTTTTATTTAGGTGCACCAGCACAAGATTTAGGTTCACCCAAATTTGATGTAAAAGTTTGTAATCAGTTGTTTAGCTTATTTCTGAACAGTAAGCCTAAATGAACTAAATTCCATAGCCTAGAAAGGTTAGCAACAAACCTGAGAGGTGCAATACAGGAAATCAACTTACCTTGTTGCTGCACGGCACACAGCTGCAGGTTAAAAATTGTAGTTGTACCGATAAAATTGTTCGCACTCTAGAGCCCTGTACAAAATTATAAATGCTACACATGCAAAACAAAGAACGAGAATCGAGTAAGTCAACCAGAGTAGAAATTCAGCTTTTGCTCTAGTTCCTCTGTCAGCATCTTGTTGTTTTTTAAATCCTCCAATAAGGACCCCACTGTCTTCTTTTTTCTTCTTTCCCGCATTTCTTTCCGCATTTCTCAAGTCCCGTTGTAACTTCTCCAGGTTCTCTTGAGACGCAGCCAACTTCTCTTTTGCTTTAACTGGGTCAAAGGCATAGCCTATGTATGATCCTGAAAAATATTTACAAACTCAGTAATTTCAATCATGTATCCTAACTTCTAAAAATGTCACTGTTACATCCACCATTATAAATAATAACGTAAAATAACCAAAATGATTGTTCAATCTTACTTCTGAAATGTAATCCCATGTGATCTGGAATCAATACTGCGCCGGTTATGTCCAATAGCATCCAGCTGCAGCCCCGCAGACTCACCTCCGACTAGACACCAGTGGCTGGACACCAGTGGATAGACAGCCTACGTCATTTCCGTTTCGCCGCTAATTTCCGTTTTCACCGCTGGATGAACAGCAATTTTATTTCATATTTTCACCTCTGGATAGACAGCATATTTATTTTATATTTTCACCTCTGGATAGACAGCATATTTATTTTATATTTTCACCGCTGGATGAACAGCATATTTATTTTATATTTTCACCTCTGGATAGACAGCATATTTATTTTATATTTTCACCTCTGGATAGACAGCATATTTATATTTTCGGTTTTCACCAGTGGATAGACATTCTTTGCAGGCTTAATTGCACACGTCTTTTCCGTATTGTCATTTTACTTTAATGACTTAAAATATATAATATAAAATCTGTGTGCAAATTGAAATATGATCTTTATCATATCTCTTTACATAAAACAATTCTCAATAATATGCTTAATATTATAACATCAATAATTCATGCAAACTGCATTCACAAGAACCACCTTGAAAATATATATTGTTCAGATCATTTCACTATTTTTTTGTGACCTAAATTCAGCCCAGATCAATGGACTATAACGTTTTGTCATTACAACAGACTTGTACATGTTAATTGACCACAGGTTTTTTGGTAACACTTTACAATAACAGTACATGAATAATCATGTACTAATACATAGATTAATGATTACTTTAGTATGAAGTAATGATGAGTTGAGCCATGTACTAATCAATAACTAACCATAACTATGTCATGAGTCATATGAATTCATGCGTGAATTACAGCCACCTTAACTACACATTAATACATGTTTGTTGGTTGATGCATTGATTAACACTTTGGGTAACCGAAATCAAACATGCTCTAAAACAGTGGTTCCCAACGGTTCGCAGGATCTGATGCTTTGTTTGAGGTCAAATAAAGATGCATAAATTTTCCACTTATAATTTTAGAAACAAAAGATATTTTTCAAATTCATGTGCTCACAAAACAAAGATAGCAGGTAGTTAAAGTATTTTCATTTTTCTCTATTTTTGTGTGCTTGTCAATGTAGATTGCAAAATCAAAAGGAAGGTGGATGTAAACGTTACGGCCTACAACAGGCTGTTAGCTCGTTGCACTTGTGGTCTGCTGCTTTTGGCGCTGTCAAAATATTTCAGTTAAAATCATTCTGACTATTCATCAGAAATGACAAACATGTTAACCAAAGTCACAATGCCAAATGTATAGTGTTCATATAAAGACCATCAAACCATTAATCATACCAGTTTATTTGTGAAAGCTATTAAAATGTTATCTCGATGTTATTTTAATTATTGTTTAATTAATTTTTCGCATTGTATCAGGATCAGCGTTCAGCCAGGGGCGGATCTACGAGTGGATTGACAGCTTGCCCATTCAATCAGATTCATGGAAATACATTATGTTTTTTCATTCAAACCGTAATTCTTCAACCATTTGAACTATCAAAAAATTAGAATTGCTCCTAAAGAAAACAAATTGCGCTTTTTGGCAATATATGGTTTATTACGGTAATGTCTTGCTTTCCGTCCACCAATCGCTGCTGTCATCTAGAGCGGAAGAGGCGGGTTTGAAGAGAGCGCGGTAGGTTAGATTGCACTGAGTAGCAGATTCGTGTGAACGTGTGTGGATCACTGCGGTAAAGAAAAGACTTCTAAATAAAAACGGTGTACACCAGCAACACTAAAGTAAACTCTCTCTTGGTGGCTCTGGACTTGACGGCCCGACTGGACTGTTTAAGTTGATTTTCAATAAAGCAGTGTTGAATTTTTTGCTTCTGGGTCCTCTATGTTTCAGAACCAGTGCTTAGGTAAGCCACGGGCGTTTAGCTAAATAAATGCTCAATGCTTAAATAGTTAATCGTAAATCGTTGTAATATGCTTATGACTTGCGAATGTTATGCTTATTTAATTGAAATAAACCAAGCGTAGTGACGTATGCAGCCTGCATATCCGACCTCCGGAGGATGCAGCCTTCTGTTTGAGAGACGGCCGATTGTAATACAGTTAGATTGAATAACGTAATTTCATCTTAAAATGTACAAAACTGATGGAAAAACCACAGTCATTTTATCTTCCCAATTAACGCAAGTTAAAAAAAGTGTGTGAATTCTTCTGGCCCGCAGATGTATAGATGCCCACCTATCAAAAACACTTTCTGCCTCCGCCACTGGGTAACTTATATTTTTATTTGTTAATGTATGATAAGGTCATGACTTTACTAAGGGGGCACATCATTTCTAACTCATCGTTAACTACTCATAAACTAACATAAATTCATGATTTATTAATGTATGATTAGGTCATGACTTTACTTGAGGGGGCACATCATTACTAACTCATCGTTAATTACTCATAAACTAACAAAAATTCATGATTTGTTAATGTATGATTGGGTCATGACTTTACTTGAAGGGGCACATCATTATTAACTCATCGTTAACTACTCATAAACTAACATAAATTCATGATTTGTTATGGTATGATTAGGTCATGACTTTACTTGAGGGGGCACATCATTATTAAATACTCAAAAACTAACATAAATTAATGACTTGTTAATGTATTATTGTGTAGGCCCTACACAATGACTTTTCTTGGAGGGGTGCACTGTTAAAAAGTTATCAATTACACATTCTATACAAATTCAGCTCATCTAATTTTTGGTGGTTTTAAAGGAGAGGAGCAAATGTGAAAATTGGTCAGACATTTGGAAGGGGTAATAATGGCTTAAAAGAAGAACAAGACAGATACTGTATGTGCATTTTGATAATAAGACGAGCCAGTTCACACAATAACCATCGTCTGTAGGCTAATACTGATTTAAATTTAGAAAGAATAGCGTCTGTCACTCTTAATGGCAGCAGTGGAACTAATTTTAATTATTAATCCATAATTGCACATTTAATGATTAAGGTTAACTGTAAATGTTGCAAGAAATCTAGTGCCATTCAATGTTTTTAGCTCAGCTGCAGGAGCAAATGTATAAACAGTTTTGCATTACAAACCTAAACATTTTGCATTAACAAAAGTTATTTTCGTTCTTCTAGGGAGCTTGTTTGATATGGGGTACGCAAAGTATTAATTAATGCATTAACAAAATAAACATGTATTAATGTGTAGTTAAGGTGGGTGTAATTCATGCATGAATTCATATGACTCATAACATAGTTACGGTTAGTTATTGATTAGTAAATAGCTTAACTCATCATTAGTTCATATTAAACTGATTATTAATTTATGTATTAGTACATGATTATTCATGTACTGTTATTGTAAAGTGTTACCTCCAGATCAAATTAACACTTCGTGGTTTTGCAATATTTATTGGAAATTACACACATCTTAGTAAAATTAGACAAATCTGACCATCAGAATGAAGATGCAACAGTCAGGCCCGTAAGGTTGTGTGGGAAGTCCCGATTTTAAGAGAAAATAAAACATGAACAGTTCCAAATAAACTATTGCACACTGTGCACACCACACCTCATTCCTGCCCCCTAAAACGGTCTGGCTAGTTTGTGCATTTGAATTCTGACATGACCGATTAATCATCGACAGTTTATTATTTTTTCTTACCGCTGACACGTGCATGGCACGTCAAATTTGAAAAGTGAATGACGATACGGAAATGACGTCAGCTGTCCATCCACTGGTGTCCAGCCACTGGTGTCTAGCAAGAAGTGAGTCTGCAGGGCTGCAGCTGGATGCCTCTCCATGTCTGTACCATCATAGACATTAGACACCTCATGACGTGCTGGAACGCATCAAGCGTCAGCGCCATATTGGATGGGTCTCCTCACTGTACGCTAGAATCAGAGTCAATGGGAGTTAACGGAAAGAAAGCAACTATGCCCGTATTTTGTGCAGCTTACAGTTGCAATAACCGGCGGAGTATTGATTCCAGATCACATGGGATTACATTTCACAAGTAAGATTGAACAATAATTTTGGTTATTTTACGTTATTATTTATAATATTATGTCAATGTTCAGCAGGAACTTCTCTCTCTCATGATCTCTCGCTGTTTTTTCTTCACATTTGAAGGTTTTCCAGTGATACAGGCATGAGGAGGCAATGGGAAGTTGCTATAAAACGGGAGGGTTTTGTTGTGACAGAGTCGTCACAGCTCTGTAGCAAAGAGTATAGAAGAACAAGAGAAGGGAAACTCTGATTCGTTTTTAGCAACAGCCACTAGATGGCGCTTCAGTAGCGCGGCCGCTATTTGGAATGAAAATTCTCACAGCCAATTCATTCTCAATTCATTCATATTAAAATTAATTTAATACCTAATTACATAAAATACCTAATTACATAAAAATTACATAAAAATTGTGTACTAAAGTACTTTTTACTTAAGTAAAAGTAAAAAAGTAGATGTTTAATGTAATAAAATATTAAATATAAACCAAAAACTTGAAATAAAAGTTTTCCAAAATAAACACTGATAAAATACAGATACTTGAAAATTTACTTTTATGTAGAAAGTAAAATACTTAAGTACTGTCTGCCTCTGTCAATATGCCATACTTAAAGAGCATAATACAAAGTATTTTAGCATGAAAGCAGTATTTTTCAATGTGTGACAGCGTCCTGTATCATAACTAAATCTCTGCCGCTTATAACAACGCAAACCGTGTGAAAATCCGGTAAAAATTAGGGGAGTTATGATTATTCCTCATTAGAAATGAATGCAAGGGAGCGCACTGGAGACCCATCCAAGATGGCGGCCGCGCGATACGTCAGCTCCAGTAGGCAGCTCAGTCGACGAGGTGTCTACGTATATAATGTCGATTGCTGCGTACGAAACTGCCTACTTCATACTATATAGTACGCGAAAAGCAGTAGGCGAGCCGAGTACTATGTCCGAATAAGTAGTATTCGAAAAACAGTATGCAAAAAGTACTTGGATGACCTACTACTTCTGGTTAGATTTTGCAGTGTGCATACGATGGACACTTCACTATTGTCACAGGTCGGAGCGGACCACAGACTTTGTGTGTCACGCCCCTCCCTAAGTTCCACCTCGAGGAGGTCCCAAGAGCACCCCAATGACCAAACAACGAGAAGATAAGTAAAACAAAATATATTCTTTATTTAAATTATTTAAAGTGAAGGGGGAAATGGGGAAGGGAATTCTAAAATGTGGCTTCTTCTCTTCTTCAGGGGGAGATGGAAGGACAGCGGATGGCGGAGAGGGAAATCCAGCCAACACTGGCAAGGGACGTCAGGGAAAGGACCGGACGGAGCTCTTTCGTCTACGGCCCACCTCCTGAGTTGCGGTGTCCTCCGTGGCGCCCTACTTTCCTCCTGAAGGCAAACAAACAGCGTATAAGTGTAAGGGAAGGCAGAGACCAAATACCTGGATCCAGTCCCGTAGTTCCTCTCGGGCCCGACTCCTGTATTCCTCTGGCTCCAACGAGCGTGTATGGGGAGGCAAAGGTGAATTAGTTGAGGCTTAGTATAAGGTAAGTAACACACTTTGACAGGGTCTCTCTGGGCTTACGGATCTTCATGAGGTGGACTTGACTTCAGTTTGGTACAGGTAGGTATCACTTTTACGGGGTCTCTCTAAGCTTACGAGTCTTCGTGGGACGGTTTCAGTTCTAGCTTGGTAAGTATCTCACTTTTACAGGCTCTCTCTCTCTCTGGGCTACGAATCTTCGGGGGGTGGTTTAGCTTTAGCTTAGTACAAGGTAAGTATTATTCCCTTACAGGTTTTCTCTGGGCTTACGAGTCTTCGTAGGGTGGGTTTAGCTTTAGCTCGGTACAAGGTAAGTATTACTTTCTTACAGGTTTTCTCTGGGCTTACGAGTCTTTGTAGAGTGGGTTTAGCTTTAGCTCGGTGCAGGGGGTCAACAATTGTAATCGTAAAACCATACATCACCTCCAGCTTCGTGCACGGGTAAGGAGAGGGGGGCTTTTACTGGCATCCAACTGTGACTGCCAAGGCAACATCCCGTCGGTGGTGGGATTCAGAATGGAACGGTGAGCATACGTCCGTCTTCCCGGACCAACACGTTCTTCCCTTCCTTCTGTGGACAGGTGAAGATCTAGACGATAAGGTGAAATGCTCGACGTACACCACCACACACAAGAGTATACACAGCCGTCAAGATTATTCAGCACTCCCAACACCTCCTCTGACGTTACGTTATTGTTTGACTACAATGTTCCCACAGTACCTCACTTGATAGATCCGTTTTACTCCCTCTGGCTATGGTCGTGTCGCGTAGTTATTGGGTATGACATCCACCGCCTCGGCAGCTCCCGTTGGTTTCCGCAGAGGCCTGATCCTTCCTGGGGTGGGTACAGACAACAAGGACACGGCACAACACTGCAAAAGCTTCAGGTGTACTCACATCAGATAAGTCACTCACACGCTGCACAGCACACACTCCAGTGAATATTAGGCTAATATCCTGGCTAGACCGGCTCTGGAGGGGGGAAGATCTGAATCGCTACGTCGAGCGATGTCCGAACCAGATCGTGGCAGCTTCACCACACAACGCCAGTACAGTTTCCGTGCCCCGGGTCGCCCACCCGTCACAACACATATGGTGGGGCCGCTATGGTAACACTTTACAGGTAACACTTTTCCTCTGTTAAATCAATTAATCACAATACTGTCGTTTAATGGTACTCACAAACTTTCATATCGTTGATCAATCTGTCCTTCTGTTCCTTTTCCTCCAGGGGATCCACAGTACATCCAACTCTACCGGCGTGACTCGCCCAGACCTTCTTGTAAACAAATACAATCAGTAGATATATCAACTCACTTCGATATGTTCCTTTCTCACCCTCCGTTGGGTCTTGACTCTCTTCCTCTCCTTCGTCACCAGCAGATCTCCAAAAGACTCCAAACAATACCGTTTCCCACACTCGTATGTCCACCCAGCGTTTACTCACGGCGTCCTTCCCAACACAACAGCGCACTTCCTGTATTTTCACTCTCCCTTTTATACCCCTCTTCCTGGTGTGACTCACCCAATCATGACTCGCCACGTCGTTTACACAGCTGCGGTCGATTTCGTGTAATTTGGGGATTCCCGGGGATACCCCGAACTGCCGGTGTTTGTGGAATTCGGCCCAGGCGGAACCTCTTCTCTCACTTTTGGTTCTGCCCTACCGAGTCACTCCGTGACACTATCCCATGATGCCCGGGACAGGAGTTATCCACGAAGAAGACGACGCGGCGTCATATGAGGAAATGGCGGAAAGCGGCGAAGCAGACGTATTCAAGTGTAAGTACCTCAGGAAAAACCAAGCGTGCCGCACAAGCTCTGAAAAGTGAAGCCAAAATGTCTCGATCGCCCCCCAGTGACTGGTCCCAGTATAGGTCATTAACCCCGCCTCCCCATGTTATTCAATGGGACTTGAGACCAACTAAAAAATTTAATGGACTCTATGCAGGGCAGAGCTTGACGTGTTTCCGGTAAAATCTCAGGATGCTGGTCTACTTCCGCAAGTCATAGAGTGCTATGATATTAAGGACCGTTGGTTGCCAAAACAGCCAAAGTAACACAGCTATTTTGTTGATGCTTGTTTACTTTACATAGTAATAACTTATACTCCACACTTGATACCCTAATGACATTAAAACGTATGAAAGTACATTTTTAAAGATGGGAGGACCCGAACTTCTAGCCACCATTGCTGTGTCATAGCGTTTACAGTGACTCACTGGAAAGCATGCCAACTTCTACACTGCTACCCTGTATCTGCAGTTATCCACTACTTTTACATAAAAATTGTACTGATAACAGTGCTATTCATCTGTTGTTGATATACAAATTTGGTATGATTGTTATTATCAGTACTAGCGAAGATAACATCTTTGGTTATACAAGCTAAATGTTAGAACAGTAAAAACTCATATTTTCAATATTTATGTATGCTTTATTAATAACAAATGCAAAAGACAAATAGAAAATTAATATCAATGATAACAAGAATAACTTCAGAGAAAACACACACACACACACACACACACACACACACACACACACAACAAACTAAATACAAGGGGTAACAAATAATGGGAAAAATATAGATTTCTACAACAGACTTTACAATAGTTAAGTTTGCTTTGTTCTTTAGATTCTCAAATGTGTCAGGATACTAACTCAAAAATAACCAAGTAAAAATGTTTTGACAATCGAAGTGTATATGAATTTCTTATTTTACCTGACACTTTAAGATTACTTTAACATACTTTAACATTACAAAGATGTAATATATTACCAGCGTGATTAGCCTGTTGTTCGAATCGTAAAAATAGCACAATGTAAGCTCAGCTAGTACAGGCTAGCTGAACATATCTTAATGATTATACAGAGACGACACATAAAACTTGTAACCTTTCTCGAGTTTGCACATCTGGACAATTCTTTATAAATCACACGTTGTAAATTTGGGTCAATTCAGCAAACAACTGAGTACATTTTAGCTATTCTGCCGTCAATCCCCTTCAAATATCCTGTATCGGAAACTGAAGAGCAGCCTTGAGTCAAAGGCGGAAGTTAAGCGTGCATAGAGTCCATTACACTTCAATTATCTTTTTTCCGAAGCTGGTTTCTGTTATTTACTGTAGTTTTTATCACGCTGATGTAAATTCAAATGTTTGTTTTTAAAATAAGTTTGTGTTTAGTTAGTTATTTAATGATATAAAAACGGTGTCACGTCATGATTGACAGCTGTGATATCGTGTGATATGCGCATTCTCTGAGAGCGAGGGCGGGGTCTTGATTTCGCGGCTTTACTTCCTGCTCACTACTGCGCATGACTGGTCCCGAAATCGCTACTGCGCAGACTCAACACCCAAGATGTCAGCGCCATATCGGGACACTGGCGGCTTCACTTTTCACCAATAGAAGAGAGCGAACAGGCGTCGTCCATCTTTTTTTTACAGTCTAGGTGAAAAACGTTGTTTTGTGTGATTAAACTGAACTTGTTTAAAATCATCCACACAAATGACTGTCTTGCTTAAGGTATAAACAATGCTAACCGATCGGACAACTTTGTAAATTGTCTGTAAAAAAAATTTAAACAACACCAGTAAAGTACATCATCTCATTGTTTCCTGCTGATAGATGCGTTTATTAAGCAGTTTAATAATTTTACAGAAGTTATAAGGTCATTACATACATTTTATGTTTGTTTTACCAGAGGTGCTATTTTGGAATATATTTGTTAGCTTCATAGCAAGTTACTAATGCATTTGCTTGTAAATGTAGCATTTACGGGTGAAATCATGAATCTAATCACTAATATTTAAATACGAATTTGATGATACAGGGACTGATGAACACACCCGGATGCTTATCCAGTGGAGAGTGGCTAATGAAGCCCTCTTCACTGGAAAGCGAAATGCAGCCATCAAAGGTTTTAACTATACAATGAAACCATATTACTCAAGTTTGTTGACTCTGGTAGTATAATGTAGTAACATTTGCAACTTTTTCCAAGTTTTTATTTGTGTTTGCATTTCTTGCAGAGTTTTTGTGACAGAGCAGAACCTTGTAGGTAAATGTTCTGCTGCTCAAATGAAAAGGAAGTGGGAAAACCTTAAACAAAAATACAAAGTAAGATTTTGTAGAAAAAAAGGGTAGTTAATATAAGAATTCTGTCATGATTAAGTCACATTAATGTTTGTCCATCTGGCAGTAATCTTATGCTTTCAATTGCCTGCATTTTGTGCTTCTCAAATTTTGTAGGATCTCAAAAGCCCACAGACAGGAGTGAGTAATGAGGATGGTGAGGTTACAGCAGCAACCTGGAAATGGTATGCTGCCATGGATGAGGCAATAGGTGGTCGTCCATCTATCTCCCCACCTGCCCTTATTGCCTCATCCGGCCCGAATGTTGCTGTAATTCCATCCTCGGCAAAGTCTGCACCAGAGAGAGGGAGAAAAGAGGTTGAGGAACTAATTCTGGAGATGGAGGACAGGGAAGCAGCAAGAGAAAGAGAGGCAACTGAAAGGGAGGAGAGGCGATGGAGAGAGATGATGGAAAGGGAGGAAAGAAGAGACAGAGAAATGAGAGAGCGAGACGAAAGAAGAGACAGAGAAATGAGAGAGCGAGAAGAAAGAAGAGACAGAGAGACTAGAGAGAGAGAGGAAAGATTCCTTAAATTACTTGAGTTAATTGCCCAAAAATAATACAAAAAAATATATTAACTATAGTGTTCATTTATATGTACGTTCATTGTAATGGAATGTTTGTTTTATGCATTTATGGAATGTTATGTTATATGGACATTTAGGTGTTTTCACATGTAATAAAGAATTTATGTGCACACTCATTTTGTTGCAGTGTTCAGGTGTTTTTAGGCGAATCTGAAAGACTTTTGCAGGAGTATCAGAAAAAGATGTTGTCTGCGAAAAGTGCATCAAAGTTGAAATTTACCCACACAGTACAGACAGCTTTTAAATGTATTTAATTAATTTTTCCCTTAAAGGGACAAATGACCACAAAAATAGAAAAGAAAAACACGAAAATGTAATGGCTTCTGTGTTTTGGGGTTCAGGTTGGTCATCCCCATGATCCTCCACAACTTCTGGAACCACAATGTCCCCATTGAGAAGACAGAGGTTGTGGAGCACAGCATGCAACCAAATCTGGCACAAAGGCAGGGCTCACTTCCAGGGCCTTGAAAAAGATGGAACGCCAGCGTGTCTTTAGCATCCTGAAGGCCCTTTCCACGATGCTTCGGGCACGGCAGTGCTTTGTGTTGAAGCGAGCCTGAACAGGATTCTGAACAGGCTCTCTGTAGGGGGTGATGAGGCAGATGGGCGCACGCAAACAAGGATACCCAACATCTCCAAGGATGCATTTTCCTGCAGGTGGATAGAGTCGGCCGGTATAAACAGGGCTGTTCTTCAGCACTCTGGCATCATGCACAGATCCAGGATATCCAACAAAGATGTCAAGAAACTTTCCCTGGTGGTCAGTGATGGCCTGCAGCTGGACAGAATAAAACAGCTTTCTGTTAAAATAGCATGGGCCATCACTTGCTGGTGGCTTGATGCAGATGTGACACCCATCAATTGCTCCAGCTACTGAACGGAAAGCTGGAGACCCAGCCAGCTGGGCAAAACCTGCTCCCACTGCATCCAGGTTATCTACGTTGGGTAAAGAAATAATTGTCCTTAAAATCCCAATGACTCCCCTGCTCACTCTGTGCACAATGTCATGCACAGAGCACTTGGGGATGTCTAAGGACATTGACACTACCCTGTATGATGCTGCATGGGCCAGCCAGTAAAGAAAAAACAGCACTTCAATGTCCTTTTCCCAGCCATGTTCAGAGTCAGACGTTAGAGCAGCAATCAGGGCCTTGATGGACTGTCGAGAGAGTCGGAGGGTGGGACGAAGGTCAGCACCATCTTCAAAATACAGCCGAATAATTGGCACTGCAATGTTCAGGTGGCAGTATGCTGTAGGGCTGACAGTCTGTTAATGTGTATGTAGTTTTATTAACAACTTTATTTGCTTATTTAATTGTGTGTATGCGTGTGTATTATATACTGTTTGTTTTAAATGTAAGATTGTTTAGCATAAAAATTTAATACAAATTTTTAATAAAAATTTGCTTTATATACATTATTGTTTTCTTCATTAATTAAAGGTTCTCTAAGCGAATTCACGCGTTTTAGACCATAAAACATTTTTTGTTACATACAGCAAACATCTCCTCACTATCTGCTTGCTGCCTGTCCGCTGATCAAACTGTAGACAGCCCAGCCTCCACAAACTGCAATAATAACAAACTGGCCAAACCTACACCAGTAACCATAACAACGTATTCTAACCAATAAACGCCAAGAAGGATTAGGGGGTTGGGTTTGGGCGCGTTCATGAAAGCACGGAAGGGAGGGGGAGGGGGAGGAGTTAACTACGCTCAGTTTGTTTGAAAACACATTTCAAAAATCAACACACAAAGTCGCTTAGAGAACCTTTAATTTAATCATGAGTATCTCACACTTAAATAAATCATGTTGTTGGACCAAAGTCAATTGCTGTGTTTTCATGTCTTTTGATTCTGAGGTAACATTAACTTGCTGAATAGATACTTACGTTATTTAATAAATTCTTTAACAGCTGTCTATGAAGCTTTGACCTGCGAGCAGCTGACCTTTGCTTCCTTTGAACTGTTAGTTGGTAATACGACGTTAAAACGCCGAAATAAGAGGTAAGAATTAATGAAAACATTTCACTGGTTCTTTAAATTTTCGCGCTGGTGTGACATTCATACTACTAGGATTCATACTACACAGTACCTACTGTTTTAACAGAAAGTAAGTAGGTACTTCATGTCATTCAGTACCTAATGAACAGTATGCGGTTTCGGACGCAGCCTATGTGTACCATAGACTGTAAAAAAAGATGGACGACGCGACGTCGCCTCCCTCCATTGTAATCATAGACAGTAAAAGAAATGGACACAGCGACCCCATTGGATTCAACGGAGGCAAGTGAAGCCAATTAGAAGCACGCACTTCCTGGGTGTCGAGCGTACTGCGCAGACTCAAACTGAGCTTAATGACGTAGATGTCAAGTGAGCAACCTGTCTGACAATTGTAAGTCTTCTAATAGCCATGCCACTGGAAATCTGAATCACCCACCGAATCTTGCAGAGACGGCGAGCGTGAACAGGAGCACATTTTGGTAAGTATTCTGATTATCTCCTTTGACTTTATGCCTTCACGTCCACCCGATTGCCTCATAGTCAGTAAAAGATTGCCTGTGAACCTCTCTCCCAGTCCATACGCTAATTTCTCTACTGTGCGACAGAGAGTCGCAGGTTATGACGCAATCGTTAGCCTACTTTTACAAATACTGCTTCTACTGGGCCATAACGTAAGATACATGGTAATGGAGCCTTTTATACATTTTCGTGTTTCTTTAGAAATAATTAGTGGACAAATGGAGTCTTTAAACACCTCAGATATAAAGTTATTCGCTGTCACAGTGATGCCAAAATGAATGGGAGTCAATGGGATGCTAACAGCAGGTGGGTGTTCGCTAAGCCAGTGGTTTTCAAACTGGTGGCCGGGGCCCCAGGGGGGCCGCGAGATGGTGCCAGGGGGGCCCCAGTTTTATGACATTTTATGAAATACATTAATTTATCATGAATTCTGTGTAATTACAGGGGTGCAAACTTGTCACCTTTCGGCGAAATTCGCCGTTTTTGATCCAAAATAGGTCATTCTTGTGATTCGTCTAGATCCGATGAGTTTTTGAAAATGAGGGGTGAGGGGGGTCTGCGACAGGGTAGCTGTAAATGAAATTATGAAAATCATGTCCAGCTATTGTGGTAACGATGTCAAATTACTAGCCAGTTTGGCGGGTTACGTTTTACAATTTATAGCCCCCTCATTTGCTGCCGAAGTTTAAGCAGTCTGCAGATTGAGTGCACACACTTAACTTATAGTATTTTCTCATTCGAGGTTACGCGCCCACGTCACGTTGCTGTGCGCGTGGTCATAAAAGCTTAACATTTGTACACCGCAGTTTTAAATTAAGTGATTTTAAGACGTTGAAACACAAACAACAGTGCTATATGCGCTATATACCTGTTTCTGTTTGAGAGGAGCGTGAAAGCCGCGTATCCGCTTCTCATTAAGCTTGTGAGTATTTTTGCCGCTGTATTAGCCTTTAATACAAAAATGCGTCAAAAGTCCCGGTTTTTGCAACTGTCCTCATATAAACACGACAATTCAGGGCTTAAGAGAAAGTAAACAGCTAAAAGAGAAAACACATGTGTAACAGTATATTAGATCCGGAGTCAGACTTCGGTCTTAAAGGGGAAGTTACCTAATTTTGCTCCTGTTTGTCACTCGTGTTAATCAAACAGTATTGAGAGAAAATCTCTCACTGCTCTTAACTAAATCACTTTTCTACCTTTAATAACATTTGTACGTCGAATTGTATACCAGTTTGATTCAAGTTGCTCGTTCAGGGTTCATATTCTATTAGAGCTATGACTGTGGAACAGAAAAAACACTAAATTATTTGTTTATGTGTACTACTAAATAATAATAAAAACGCACATTTCTGTAACACTTTACAAAAAGGTTGTATTTGTTCACATTAGTAAATGCATTATGAACGAAAAATGAACATTATATTGTATATAAGCATTTATAAATTCTTGTTTATGTCATTACAGTAATTGGTATTAGTAATTGATGTTGCATTAACTAATGCTAACAGTTTCAAATTTGATTTAAATTAAAATGCTAAAATGAATAAGATTTACAATAAATAAATGACAAATTATAATATGTATGTATGTATGTCATGTATGTATGTCATACATGTTCATATATATATATATATATATATATATATATATATATATATATATATATATATATATATATATATATATATATATATATATATATATATATATATGTATATATATATAATGAACGCTTGTGTCTTCGTCACCTTTTTCACCCCTGATGAGTTTGCACCCCTGAATTAAACCTAAAAAAATAAGGCTACTAACCAAAAGCACTACTTTTTTGTATAATTTAATGTTTTTTTTTATTAAAATGTTGAGTTTTAGAACAGTTTTTGTCACAAATTTTCTTTGGGGGGCTGTGAAGGAATGCACCGTACACAAGGGGGGCCGCACGCTGAAAAAGTTTGGGAACCACTGCGCTAAGCAATGGCGGCGTCCGGGGAAGCTTCAATAAAATATGAAACCCTGCCCCCCTGATTGTAATGAATTGAAGCCAAAAATGTCAGACCACGGTCGCCGCCATGTTACGTAAAACATCAGTTTGGAGCCAAGGCATGCGCAGAAGGAATCGTCCGTGGAGCCAGAGGCGGAGCCGCGGTATCAAACTTCTGCCCAAACGCTCGCTCGACCAATTCAACCACGCCACTCATAACGACATGCCCCGTTTCTATAGCATCAAATTACTAGCTAAAATGAAACTTAACACAATAATGAACACTTGAACATATATCAGCATGATAACAACTACATGAAAGGAACAAAACCATCTTTCGGAAACTTTAATTGGAGGTGTAAATATTTTTTTATTTAGAGCAGAGTCCCATTCGTTTGAATGGAGAGGGCGGGGTTATGACTTGTACTGCAGCCAGCCACCAGGTGGCGATCAAAGAGCCAGAGGCTTCACTTTTCAAGGCTTATGAGGCACACCCGGTCTGTACGCGCCCCCTACATCTCAGAGGTGAGTTTTATTATATATATATAAAAAACAAACCACTAATAATAACCAAATAACACTCTTTATTCAGTCTATATATACAGACATCTACTACATGGCTATACGTCTGCTTCACATTCTTTGTCCATTCAAGCAGATTTTGGGGGTGGGAAAACTCCCGTGGTCGTTGTTCAAATTTATTAAAATTTAGTTCACTTGTAGTTTAGCAATAAACTAAATGTCTATTACAATTTCAAGAATATCTTTACTCAACGAGAAGGTACCCTATGGTTCTTCTGGTGGTGTTAACAATAAAAACTCAGAAATTTCGCCATCAACAAACCAACAGAAGCATTATTTTCCACAACATCGCGCGCTGCCTGAGGAAATCTTGAGTTTCGTTGAGCGGAACCAAAAAGTCAGCCGCGACAGCAGAGTTAGCAACATACCTACTCATAAGTCTTTTTGTTTTTAATATTGCTTAATTTTTTTTATAAATTCAAAACTTGCCTTGATTAATATGAATGTGATATTTACAACCTTTTAGATAAAAGGTTGTGCAAGAAAATAAATTTTACTTTTAGAATCAATTGTATTGTATACAAAAAGAAAAATGATCATAATTCGGTTTGTATGAATTTGTAAATAATCAAGTAGCCTAAATTTCAGACATCAATCCAAAACATTCTTGAATATAACGTCTGAAGTAATTTTAACATTTACATTTAGCAGACGCTTAAATCCAAAGCGATTTACAAAGATAAGGAAGCAATCAAGTGATTTGTCATGGGGAGTCAATACAAGAGGTGCTTTTACCAAATTACATGTTTTCACAATTCCGAGACTATACCTGTTGAGAGAGAAAGAGAATTAGTTAATTTATTATTGTTATTTTTTATAATTCTGTTCTCTATAGAAATGTGTGACTTATTAGTGGTGCTTGCATTTAAAGTGCCCATCTTATGACTGCTTTTCCACAAGTTAAATAGGTGTATGAGTTCCATAAAGCATGTTTCAAAAGTTGTTTGCTCGAAATAGCTTGTAGGAAAAGATTGTTACCCATCTCTAGGAGCCTCTGTTTCAGTGCAATTCAGATTGTGCCGTTTTGAGCTAGTCATTACATATTTATGAACTGCTGCTCCTTTGATCACCCCCCACTACTAACGTCATGTGCGCGTGCATAGTGATATCGTGAGCAGTACAGACCATACTGTGTTATTATTTTATATATTATTATTATTAACGGTTTATGTTGCCAACAGACAAATCATGCAGAAAAGTATCACTAATAAGTACACTCCAGGAGAAGAAACTCATGACACACAATGATTCCAGAGTCAGTTGTGATGTAGCAGTCTCAACAATAAACTCGTTTTCCCTGGACAACACTAACATATTCCCGTTATAAAACATTTTCAAACGCATTATTTTCGTAAATTACAGAAATTAAGACCCGGCGGGGGATGTATACTGCTTGTGTACCGCGTGCTAATTGCTAGAAGCTAGCGGGAGGTCCGGACCGTAAAGTTATAAGAGGCTCGGGGTTAGCCTCGTCAGAAAAGCCGGGGCGGTAAGGCCCGGTCTCGGTGTGTCAAACTCATCATGACACACAAAGATTCCAGTGTAAATTGTGATGTAGCAGTCTCAACAATACACTCGTTTTCCTTGGACAATACTAACATATTCCCATTATAAAACATTTTCAAACGCATTATTTTCGCAAATTACAGAAATTAAGACCCGGCGGGGGATGTATACTGCTTGTGGACCACGTGCTAATTGCTAGAAGCTAGCAGGAGGTCCGGACCGTAAAGTTAAAATAGGCTCGGGGGTTAGCCTCGTCAGAAAAGCCGGGGCAGTAAGGCCCGGTCTCGGTTAGTTTGGCAAAAAACTTTTAGTTTGGCAAAGCACTATTACTTAGTTCTTGTAGAATTGTAAAATAAAGCCGTGAAAAAAAGTTTAACTTTCGAAACCACGCTGAAAACTATCTAGCCTGCAAAAATATCTATATGGGCCATTCTACCGAATTTGTGCAAATTGCTGTCCCGGAACAAAAAAACTAATTTAAAAAGCATTAATGTAGGAAAATGTTTGATAATTAAAAAATATAAGCAAATAGCAATCAAACCCCAAAGTAATATTTGAGGTAGCGTCAGGTTTTATATATAAAATATAATCGTTTATATGGTGCTTTCAATTGAGAGGTGGTTGTCCCAAACCCCAAGGTCTGAAATTCACCATAGGAAAAAAAATATGAAATATTATGAAAAATATGAAAAAATATGAAAGATATGAAATATTTTTTTTACTTTTTTTTATCATTGTTTTAAGAAGTATCATTTTGAATACTTTTGTTAATTAAAACCAAAAATATATTTATTGGATATTTTCAGTGAAAATCATGTAAAATCATGTAAAAAAAACACTGTCCCGCATTTTCACATCACTACCGAAACATTGCATAGTTTGGTCAATAATATAATACTGCTTTAAGCGACTCCCCTCCATTTTGAACCAGAAACTTTGTCTGTGCCTCTCTTTCTTGTGGTGACATGGTGATTAGATCAGTCTCATGGTTTTGAAGTAAATGTGATCAAAAGTTTGGAAATCAGTGTGTGACATTTATGAATGTCACTACCGATCACACATTTTCAATGATTAATTCAGTTTTTTTTATTTTTCTACTGGTCATTTAGGTTTAACTCATGTTTCAATGTCGAGAACTGTGCTAGCTAACTATGTAGGCTACTGATTAGCATCTTAGCAGTAGGATCAAAGTTAGCTTAAATCATCACTACCGAAACAGTCACAACCGAAACGTTTGTTGACGTTTCGGTTGTGACGTGATTGTTTCGGTAGTGACAAAATGACACTTATTTCTTTATTTTAATTAATAAATAGAAACTTTCAACTGCACATATATTATTTTTCAGTACAAATAATTTGTCAGTGAATTTCTGTAATGTTGTACGTGATTTGACTAGGACTACAAACTAAGATAAAATGAACTAGGCCAGATTAATTTAATTAATTCATACAGTAGTAGCTTGACTCATTATTGATATAAATGAAGGCTATATGATTCTACCTCTGATCTCTAAGAAAACTTTCTGTGATAATTAAGCGGGACTTTGACTGATTGCTTTATATAATTGACATAACAGATAGCACTTATCAGTATCATTGTAAATTGACATGTCATTGTTAAGTGTAGACATGGCAGGCTCACACTAATAATGTAAATGTAAATGTAAATATCTTTGGTTAATTTGTAGAGATAGCTACAGAGAGAGAGGAATCACCAACATCCATAGACGGAAAGATGAAAGTAGAGCGGACAGACTGAGAGAGCCTATTTTCTTGAGCCGATACTTCTATTGCTCACTCAGTTTACTTGTAAAATTTGGCATCATCGTGTCATTTTTTATAAGTCTCAATTTAAAAAAGTAACATTAATTGAACTTAAAAAACTATATTTCTGTCTGTAAATAATGGCGGAAAAACTCGGTGAACACAGCAGCCACAAATCGGCCAATGCAATACACATAAAGCTCGCAAAAATCGGCCGATATATCGGTCTATCACTAGTTCTTAATATGAAAATTGATTCAACCTACCTCAAATCAAATAAAAAATTAAGTTTACTTCAAACTCAAAAAAGTTAAACTCAGCAACAAGAGAATCAGTTAAGGAGGTTTAGAGAAGTTAGAATGTGTAATGGAAAAACAGGCACACGTGTACACCAACATTACAGATGGACATGGGTGCACACACACCAAATTCTGTAGATTATACTGTGGGCTTGAAGTTTTATATGGACATACATTGTCATCTTTTTCTCAAGAGATGTGAAAATCAACACAGCATCTTGCATTCCTTCAAGGTCTGAACTATCCGCCATCTCTTCAGCGTAATTTCAGTTTTTTCTGCTTTTATGTGGTGTTGCGTTAGATATTCTTTGTGCTGTATGTTTTGAATGCATAATGCCAACCATTTTTGACTAACTAATTACTTTTTTTTACACAAAATATGGAAAATCCAATATGGTTGTCACTACCGAACATTTGATGTCACGACCGAAACAAATAATGTTCTGGAAAAATAAAATAGGTTTTGTTATCAGAAAAGATGACAGAATTTATTAAGTTAGATAAAAATTTAAACTAATGAATCCTTGAATTTGAAAACTGTATAAGTGCATGTATGGCAATTACAGAGAAATATTGCTTTCAAAATGCATTTAATTTGATGAACCACTCTTATAGTTTTGTTAAAATAATATTTCTAACCAATATACCCATGACACTGTCTTTAAAAAAATGTAAAAAATATATTTAGAAGGTTAATGTAAAGAAAATCAGAATAGGCTATTAAAAACCTAATTTTTATATCAAATGTTGTTGTGTTTCGGTAGTGACAAATTATGGGAGAGAGAAAACATTTCGAAACTGTATAAAAACATGCTAAGAAACTAAAGTGTCCAATCAGTAGATTAGTGTTCCTTAGATGTTCTACTATGTTTATGAATACAAAGCTTGCAGGAAAAAACACACTTTTTTCAAGAAGTTTTGAAGTGTCAATTTGCACCAATTCGGTAGAATGGCCCATATAGCCTACTGCTACAAACAATTTTGACATCACTATACATTTAAAAGGTATAATTTACGGGATTAGCATCAATGTATGATCTCTGTTTTGAGATACAGATGCTCTAGCATCATAAATGTAGTATTTTCGGACAGAAGATGACAATATGCAAAATATAACGTGACTTCTTACCTTTTGTGTTGATACAACGATCGCGAATCGAATCCAGTCTGTTTCAGATGTGTGAATGATTCATGAAAGTCCAATAAAATACATCCAGTGACCATTTTTGTCCACAAATGCGTATAATCCGTGAAATATAGATACATAGTCTGTTGTTTACATCAGATTTCGCATGAACGTCTTATCGCCTACAATCTGAGGACAATTTGCTTCGTAACACACTGTATATGAGATCACATTTTAGGTTTAAATAAACACGCGTTTAAACTTTGTTTTTAAAAGTAGGCGGGAGTATAATCCATAATATCCAAATAGCGCTGTTATTTCCGTGAGACATGATAACAGCATAGAGGAGTGACTGCTCTCTCTGTGCTCTCTCTAGCTCCTGGTGGGTGGAGACCTGCGAGTGGGGTGGTGGGCGGGAAAATTCAAACGTCATGTGACGAAACGGCTAGTTACGTAACAACAGGGCTGAGTTTGAACTTGCGCAATCTGAGACTCAAGGTAGAGGACATTCAGAAACCTGTATCTCACTCAAAACAGCATGGATGGATTTTTTTCCAAGTTTATATGCATGTGGAAGCATCAGAGACACAAAATAACACCCCAAACCCCAGAAAAAGTGAGTTTTTCATAATATGGGCACTTTAAGTGGGCAACGATTTAGAGGGTTTTCACCGACGTCACGTTCTGGGCGGTAACCCGGATGCGCGGCCATTGTGGAGGCACTCGGTGTAAAGAACTGAACGGAGTACAATGGATTATTGTGCGCTTTGGATACTTTAGGTGAATGTAGACATGTCTAAACAACAGAAAACGCGTCCAAGATACAAAGGCATATAGGGAAGGACTTGGACCACAAGAAAAGGCACGATCTTTCGAGAAATTACAATTTATAGGCGGGGCAGATCCTTACGAGTTAAAGGGATACTTCACCGATTTAGCATTCAGCTTTGTATCTGTAGAAACCCGGCAGTATTACTGAATGACCATGTTTCCCTCCCTCATTTCCCCCTGAGAGGAGAGATATCTGCATTTTGGTTCTGCAAAAAAGTCCTCCGATGATGTAATATGACGATTTTTGCATCATCGGAGGACTTTTTTGCAGAACCAAAATGCAGATATCTCTCCTCTCTGGGGGAAATGATGGAGGGAAACATGGTCATTCAGTAATACTGCCGGGTTTCTACAGATACAAAGCTGAATGCTAAATCGGTGAAGTATCCCTTTAAGCTCCCTCTTCTTGGATCCGTGACAACCCGGCGATTCTTTCTTCAGTTGCCGAGCCCATATATCAGTGTCAGCTTTATTTATATAGCAAATTTAAAATAGCCAGTGTCCTACCAAAGTGCTTTACAGTAAAATAAGCACACAGTAAACAATAAAAGCAATAATTATTTTTACCATTTACCAATAAAAATATTATTAACATTACAATAGAAAATTTGTTATGAGCAATTAAGCACACTGGCATTAAGGAATTGCAGCGCAAATTTTAGTTTAAGTACATTTTGTGCATACACTTAAAGGGATAGTTCGGCCAAAAACTATATTAAACCCATTATTTACTCACCCCCAAGCTGTCAAAGTTGCATATGTCCATCGTTTTTCAGACACATTTTCGGATATTTTAGAAAATATTTTAGATCTTTCTGTTGATTAAATGTAATGTTACGGGGTCCAGCAATAGTCCACGACCTTCAAGTCCAAAAAAAGTGCGTCCATCCTTCACAAATTAAATCCAAACGGCTCCAGGATGATAAACAAAGGTCTTCTGGGGGTGGTCCGTGCGGTGTTGTTGTGGAGGTATCCATATTTGGAATTGTATTGACGTGGTTGGCTAGCTTCCGGTAGCGCCGCCATCTTGGACTCAGGAGAGAGTATTAGCGTAGTGTACGCACTTTTCTTAGTGACGTATGACAAATTCGGAGGGCGGGGGACAGAGCAGCAGCAGAGACACCGCTGTATGCTGCGTAAGCGCTCATCCTGAATGCGGATGACTCTAAGATGGCGGTGCTACCGGAAGGTAGCTAATTACGTTAATAAAATTTTAAATATGGATATTTCTACAACAACACCGCACGGATTACCCTCAGAAGACCTTTGTTTATCATCCTGGAGCCGTTTGGATTTAATTTGTGAAGGATGGACGCACTTTTTTTGGACTTGAAGGTCGTGGACTATTGCTGGACCCCGTAACATTACATTTAATGAACAGAAAGATCTAAAATTTTTTCTAAAATATCCGAAAATGTGTTTGTCTGAAAAACGATGGACATATGCAACTCGGACAGCTTGGGGGTGAGTAAATCATGGGTTTAATATCGTTTTTGGCCGAACTATCCCTTTAAAGGCGGAGTGCACAATGTTTGAAAGCCAATGTTGATATTTGCAATCACCTTAACAAACACGCCCCTACCCCAATTAAATCTGGACTTTCTTTTAAAAGACCCGCCCCACACATACGCAACCCGGCAAGGATGTCGGTTAGTAGACACGCTCCTTACCGCTGATTGGCTATAAGTGTGTTTTGGTAGTCGGCCCATCTCCTTTTCCAAAGCGTTTTTCAAACATTGTGCACCTTTAAAGTACATATTAAATACTCTTTAAATAAAGCACAACAAGTAGAAGCATCATTGTTTTATACTTTATGTACTTCAATCATATTTCTAATACAATACTAATCTTTTTCTTGAGCTTTGCCAACCACAAGCGCCTCCTCTGATAATTTCTTGCATTCCTTTCCCTGGTTTTTAATAACTTTTGGAAGTCGATAATATTCCAAATGTTTTTTTTAAACTGTCCTAATGGTACAACCTCAAACACGGCAATAATAACCAGTTTCCTTGACGACGTTCGGGATATACTTCAGTGCCTGTGCTCTGTTGTGATGCGGAGTGCCTCCAATAGACGGGTTGCAAGTTTACAAACATTGCAGGGTGCGCGCGCATCCAGGAGGCAGAAAGCCCAATTGGTGAGCTGATCTGCTACTGCAACAACCTTAATTATTGAAGCGTTCTTTATTGTTTGTATATAAATAAAACTTGATTTTAGTTGGATCTGTTTTTCTGTCTTTATTTTTGCAGTGTTACTGTGATACATGTATGCATTATAATGTTAGGCTAGTAACGTAATAGTCGCATCTACTGGTATGTTAACATCAGGCAACCAGCACTGACTCTGTTGGTACTATTTTCCACGCAACAACTCCTTGGCATTTTGACTTACAGACACAGCTGCTAGCGTACAACACAATGCACGTCTCTTCTTTCTGCCTCTTGGTTGCGCGCGCAACCAGTTAGTGACGTCGCATCTGCAACCCGTCTATATGGCGACCACCGTTCTGATGACGCGTCGTGAAAACCCTCTTTAGCAGTTTTGGGGGTCTTGTTGGGGTGGTTAAAACTTAAATATAATAAAATCTAAAAATAAAGAAATATATTGTGAATCAGAATTTGTTTCCTTTTATTGTCACCATAACAAGTTGTATTTACATTTCATTGAATTTCATCACAACCGTTTTAACAGAAGCAGATTCAGAAATTAACATGTGCTTTGTTGTAAGTGCTAGTGGCTGACTTCGCAGCTTTGATCATTGACTAGGATAGCTCCCACTTAAAGCAGGGCTCCAAGTCTGCCATCTTAATTGTCATTAGTGAGGACAGTGTTCCCTCCAGGGCCAGGCTGTTTCTAGTTTTGGTTTTGTTAAGTCCCACCAAGGAAAATACCCGCTCTGCATCAGCATTGGAGTGTGGCAGAACTAAAACCAGTTTAGCAAGAGCAGAGTGTCTTTCAAATCTGCCAACCCCCCTTCAACTGTAAACATGGTCAGCATGATAATTTTACACCTTAAATACATGTAGAAGTCTCTGAGTCTGAACATTGGTTAAGTTTTTTTTTTTTTTTTTTTAATAAAACACGTGCCATGTTGGTCCAGAAGCCCTCAATGTCTGGGTCTGCTGCCAGTCTGAAGGTCTAGGAACTCCTCTCCCAATAGAGGGTATTCACGTGATGTCACCTTTGGCGAAAGTGACTGTGGTTATGCCCACTGATTGGCAAAAAGTCGCAACACAAAAAATTATACTGGCCCAGTCAGGCCAGTGGTTCAAGTTTTCACTTGCCCTGCCAAAATTTTCACTGGCCCCAATAAAAAATTTCAGTGTCACATTTAAAAGTAATAATTCAAAAGTCGAATACAACTGTATACATATACAACAGACATGTTCCAATGAAAAAAGGCTTCCAACTTTTCTGCTTTACCTGTAAACTGACAGCAAACTGTGCAGAAAATTGTGCTGTTTCTTTCGTCAAGTAAATGTCTGCTTCCAAGATGTTAAATAATATACATTGATGAAAATATATTATAGTGACCGAGGGTGAAGCACTGACCCGATCGGCCAAGTGACAATACTTTTTACTGGCCTGAACGTCTTTCATGCTTGCCCCGGGCCACCGGGAAGTCCTTTTTGTTGAGCCCTGTAAACCAATAGCCGCTTTTGCACTATCGGGCCTGTGCGAGCCAGGGCTTCAAACGGGCCTCACGGAGCCAATAGCCTCAGACCTCCAGCTGTGTAGCCAAAATCACGACGCGTTTGCATTGTCAAGCCAATAGCGCCGCTGCGCTTCAGAAAACCCCGCCCTTAATACGCCTACCTGGATGTAACGTCACACAACTCCGCCTGTTTTACCGTGAGGATGTCACTTCAATCTGACAGGAGACGGGAGTGAGATCGCATCATCATACAACAAACATAAAGAACATAACTGAGGCGGCTGTTTGCACGGTGAAAGCCAAGATGAGAAGATAGAGATGTTTGCTCCATCCGCGGTGTTACTCTTGAAGTTTATGTTGGCTGCACACGAGCGATCTCACAACGAGACAAAATCAGAAGCAATAGTAAACTTTATGAAGTAGGATCATTACAAATAAAGCGTTCATCTACCTAATGTGCCATTATACTATATACACAATATTTTAAAGAATATAACGAGTCCTAGTTTTACATTTATGTAAAATAGTCTTATTTTAAAATACAGGTGTGCACGTGTGTCTAAATATGTAACGTTAAGTGTATAGTTCAATGGCGATGTAAACATACTTACACATTATAAGTGTGATATCTTTAATCATGAAAACGTTAATAGTTGAGCATCACATGAAACACAAGGTAACTGTCTAATAGCTATTTCAATAATGTGTCAATCAATCAATACTTTTGTCTATAAAGAACTGCC
The DNA here is from genome assembly GCF_027580225.2 of Misgurnus anguillicaudatus. NCBI lineage: Eukaryota > Metazoa > Chordata > Actinopteri > Cypriniformes > Cobitidae > Misgurnus > Misgurnus anguillicaudatus. The sequence continues at coordinate 8,560,784 of NC_073341.2, read as the reverse complement.
TCGAATAGCTGAATAGGACTGAAAATCACCTTACTTGCATCTCAAAAATCAAAATGTTTGAGAAATCATTAGAAAATGTACTCGTTAAGAATCAACTCTGAATATACACAAGTATTTAAAAAGCTATGTTACAGTGGTTAAGTTAATGATGGTTATATTTACCATTTTGTGGCATCTTACTATTTCTGTGTTTCAGATGTGATCCTTATTAAGCAATCATTTTCAATAAACTGACAAGCAGTCGTAGTAATAATAACGCGGTACTTTATTTACATATGAAGTTTATATCAGTGCACAAACAGTGTATTTAAAGACATCTCCTTCGGACGGATTTCAACATCCATGGCTCCTCTCGTCTCATCATCATCTGTTCGTTTCATCTCCTGCTCTTGCATCTGTTGCTGTATCATCTCTCATATACAAAATAAAAACTCCTGGATGACAAACTGAAAGCTTTACGTTGGCATTTTTTCTGTCAAACGGACACAAAAGAATAAAGCAGCACATGTGATGTTTTGTATAAAGGGTTTGTACATACACATACAGTATACTCACATATAAAGTTTGCTACATTCATATAAGAGTTAAATTAATCTCCAAAATACCAGAAAGCATGGCTATGACTAATATAATAAAACCATGGTTACTTTTTCTAAGGGCTGACTAAAAAATTCAACACAGATGACAATATAGCACAAAAAACACAATAAACACCCATGTAAGACACTTCATAAGCAAAATAAGCAAATAAGCAATCGTTATTTGTATTGTATTTTAAGTGTTTTGTATGCAAACGTTATGTAGCATGTTAACTCACCGTCTGTAGATACCATCGTGACTCGAGTGATCGCTTCTTTAATACATAGACGATGAAATGATGATCCAACACACATCTTTAATTTCTCAGCACTGTTGCACTTTAAACACTTTGTTCTGTGCCCGAAACTTTATAAACTTCTCCCGAACCGGTAAGTTAGCGGTGTGCGCCGGATCCTTAGCATGGCGAGTTCGGCGTTGTAACGCGTCTTTGTTTTTACATATGCAGATCATTTTCTACAGTCCGAAGTACAAACATAGCAGGCATCTTCCGTGAAACAGTAAATTACTGGTGATTCCGATTATTTTTAAAGTTTTAAATCTGCAGACAGATGGATGCGCACCTTGCCAGAGACTCAGATAAACCCCGCCTTCGACCTTTACCACTCCCATAGCCCCGAGAAGCCCGATGTGGCCCAAGGAATTCGGCGGGCCAGAAAAGCCGGGCCTTAAGCCCCAATGAAGCACCAGTGAAGCACGATCATGCCCCGGAAGTGACAATGCAAACGGAAGGCACTGCCACACCCTCTTGAAACCCGATAATGCTAACACGGCTAATGAATACTCTATTCTGTGTAATTGAAACGTTTTGTCAGTGAGCCTTCATTAAAAAACATCCATTTGATGAGCCTTGTGTTCTATAAAGGTGGTATGGTTTCATTATAGTTTTAGACAAGACAAACATATATGTCAGGAAAAGCAATGTCTTGCCATATGCCAATGTCCACAGACAACTGGTTGTTTGGCAAGTTGTTAGGGTCACTGTTAAGGCCAACTAAATTCAATTTAAGCTGATAATAGTCCGTTTTACTGGCGTTGTCACAGCAGCCGCTATGAAAACCAGCCATTTTGTTGAATGTTTTGCCACTCGACAGGGTGAGCTCCGGCATGGTCACGTGGAAAGGTGATGTCGTTGCATACCATCTATACATCATGTTCCTGTGGGCTGTGATAAGGAAGAAGATGTTGGTACCTTTTTAAAGAGTGTAGTGTTACATACACTGTGACATACTTCAAATGCCAGGTAAGGTATAAATGAGGAGATAATCAGTACAAAGCAAGTTTGTTTTGCTCATTTTTCTTTTCTGAATAAAATCGTATTGATGTTTTGGAAGAACCATTCCACAACGTAAAGGGCATCATCCACAAATCTGGCATGCTTCAACAAGTGTTCTCTCAGAGGCCTAACAAAGCCTTTTAGCTGTTATAAAATGCACTGGTACCCACTGCTTCACAGGGCTTATTGCTTTCAGCTGTTTTTGACTAAAAGCATCTCTTTAAATATGTCAGTGCCATGCTTTTGTTCAAAGATGCACACCAGTAGTAATGATTCTAAGACATGTTTTTAAAAGCCATCCAGCAAACACTTGGACGTCCTATTACCGCTGAAAATACGTCCCTCCGTCACGTCATGGTTGAAAAATAGTTCCGAAATGAAAAACCAACGTCTTTGAAGTCATCTGACCGTGAATCACACGTCTTTTCTGCGCGGTCCGTACACGTCTAAAAATGTCCTCTTCTGGACGTTAATATGAGTCTCTGCTTAATTCAGGGGTTATACTCACCTAGACGTGCATATAAAACAGGCTAGTTTGTACAGTTGTAATAGACAATTATTAAGGTTCTTAAAATACACAAATTCGGTCCAGTCAGACCTGAACGTCTTTATAACGTTATAATCACGTGTAATTATAACAATGACACTTTTGTAATAACAATTTTTATCGTTCAAATCCCACGCAAACAGTACTGTAACCAATAAACACAAACATAAAAATACATTTTAAAATAGTGAATTTTTTTTATATATATATATTGTGCAAAAACAATTCAAGCAGTAATATAATGTTTTAAACCACATGTTTAAAACTGTATGTTTAATGTTTTCGAAGCGACAGACTGAAATTACTCGCTCGAAAGTTTTTTTAAATCAAGAAGAATTACAGTTGGTAAATGAATTCAAATACCTTGGTATTGTTTTAGATTCTACACTGTCTTTTAAAAATCATATCAAAAGTCTCTCAAAAACTGTTAAATTTAATCTTTTTAACTTTAGATACATTAGACCATCTTTGTCATTTAAAACAGCCAGAATGTTTCTCCATGCTATGATCCTGTCCCATATGGAATACGGCTTTACCAACTGGTCACTGACAAACGCCACAACGCTTAAACCAATGGAGTCATTATTCAAACGAGCTATAAAAATTTTAGACAGAAAACCATTGTCATATCATCACTGCTTAATTTTGCAAAAACACAATCTTTTAAGTTTTGCAAATTTTAAAAAGTTCAAATATGCCTGTGTTGTCTATAAGATCTTAAATGGACTTGCTCCACCCCCACTAAGTGAATATATTAAATTGAAAAACATGGGTAGAGGAACATATTAGAGCCCTGCATTTCAGCCCGAGCCCGACGGGGCCCGACCTGTTTACGCCCTTCGGGTCGGGTTTCGGGCCAATTTTAATGTCACAGCAGATCCGCGGGCCGGACCTCGGGCTTATTTAGGCTTCTCCATCTTTTTATAGTTTTCAATTTAATTAAAATAATCTTTTGACAGACATTTATAATTGCAAAACAAACATTGGAAGATGTTTAACCTACCGCATGAGTCCGCTATGCACAGCCACACATTTACAATGCAGCTGTTTTAACAGCGTATTTAAACAGCAGGACCTTCAGCGCACCAGGAAAAATTATAAATGGAGTACTAGATTAAAACCTTGGATACTGTACATAATCTATGCAGACAGCATCCAAGACATAATCTATTAAAGACTTCTCCCTGTATTAATTTTGTGTAAGAAGGCTGTGTCTTTATTTCTTGTTTGTGTATGGATCGACTTTTTTTATTAGTTTAACTGTTGGATGGATACATGAATGTTCTGTGGTAAGTCCTTACATGTAAAAAAATGTATATGCAAAAGCGAAGTTGTAAGATAAGGTAGCATGCATGTTTATTCTGTTTCATGTTTATTTCGTTTCGTTTTGTATAGCCCTTTTTATTTTTTTATTTCTTGCAACTGCGAGCAGCAGAGCAACCTGCCTTCGCTTTTTAAAAATAGTGTGTGTTGATAATAAACGTTTAAACTAACATTGTGATATGCTGAAAATACTTATTTTATATAGTTGTTATTATAGGCAAGTGAAGTGTTGATTTGAAAGGATCAATTCATCAAACATGTCGTCAACTTGCTGTCGGCCGCTAACCACTAGTTATCATAAAAACTTTAACAAACAAAAACTGCTCTAAAATGTAAATAAAAAATAAATATAACTATTTTGCCATTTAAAACAAAACTGAACTGCTTTAATTGCTGCAAGAGTACAGCTGTACAAGCTGTGTAAGCAGTTATTTTTTGCTATTTCTTTGGATTTCTTTTGCAAAATCTATGCGGAATTTTGCAGAACGATTTAAAATGTTTTAAAATGATCTGAGAGAATGTGCGCTGTGAATATTACAAAACAATAAAATATTATATTTTATATATATTATATTACACATTTTATTAAAGGATTACCCTGAATTAAACTGGACCAACATGAACCAACAGATAATGGATAATGTGCTGTCACGACCATAGTTTTATATAATATACATATATTACTGTCTACAGTGTAAGATTAAAAGAAAAAGCTTCTCATAATGAATGTAGCATATATAGCAAGATAATTTCATCAGTTTAACAACACAATGTATATATATATTTATCTTGTAAACGGATTTGAAATAATAAATAATTGTCGCGTCACGTAGCAAGAGAGACGATAGAGATCTCATTAACTTCTCCGCAGAAAGTTTTATTTCAAATTCAAGTTTTACATATTAAATAGGCTATTAAAAAGTTTGTGCTTCTCTCATAAAAACCTCACAGCAGACAGCACAGACATCTACTCACAAACACACGCGATGCAGTGACTACATCTGCGGACACAGATTCCTATGGGGAGAATTAAAAAGTTCGGACTCGGGTCGGACTCGGGCTGAGAATTCTGTTAGCTGTCGGACAAGGGCCGGGCTAGGGCCTAAGCGTCTCGGGCCAGGGCCGGGTCAGGGCCTAGATTTTTGGCCCGTGCAGGGCTCTAGAACATATGTAACCAGGGCTGCTATAAGAGGAGACTGTATTGTGCCTTATAGACGCACAACATTTGGACAATATGCACTATCAATCAAAGGATCGGAGATCTGGAACACGCTACCTGTTGATGTAAGAGAATGTCCGACCTATATCAGTTTTAAGAGCCATCTGAAGCGATGGCTAAATACAAATCAAATTTGTGAACACTGAGTGATTAGAGGAATACATTTATTTATTTATATAGAATAGCAATTCAATTAATGTGTATGTCTAGATAGGTATTCTATATCATGAGTCTGTCAATGATGTTAGAGGGTATGTTTTGTTAATTGTGGTACTTCGTGTTGTTAGTGTAAACAGGAGTTTGTGTTGTTTTCGTTCATTTTTGTGATGTCTGACTTATGTTAATTGATTCGTTCATTATTGTGATGTCTGACTTATGTTAACTCATAGTTAAATGTTTTGTTTTGTCTCATTAAGCACTGTTGATGACCTGGTAAGGGACTACAGATGTAAAATAGCCTGGGGGCTAATTCTGGCATATTCATATGGCTGAAAAGCTATTATGTTTCTTAATATGTATTGTCCCTTTTAAATAAATTAAAAATTAAATTATGTTAACCAAAATAATTTACAAGTATTGTGTCATGATTGCAGGAAGAACCCAAATGCAGACGGAGATGGAGGGGTTAACAATAGTGATGTTAGGTTCTTGAACGAATCGTTCTTTTGAGCCGGTTCTCAGGAAGTAACCGGTCGAACCGGTTCACAAATCAAACTGAATCAAACGTTAGTTTTGGGCATAGGTTCCGGGTTGATGACGCAGGACGCACAGCCGAAATAGCACGTCGGACTCAAGAACCGGACGATTTTTGTCGATGATTGCCGAGGCGAGGATTGCAGACGATTCTGACGGATGAGTTGCTGACACTGCGTGTGAATCATCGAGGATTTGAATGAGCCTGAAGTGCGAAGTTTCTTTTTTTTATTAGTTTCTTGATATGCTTGTTTATTAAAAAGCTTTAGTTTTGGTACAATTTATTGTGCATGCAAATCATATTGTAGTTGTTTAAGGAAGACCAATGAGTTTAACACACAAGTGTATTTATTATTTATACTTACACATCCGCAACTGTACATCACCTTTAGGAATCTTATTCAAGTTGTAGGCTTGTCAAAACTGGTCAGTTGTATCTGGCATTTATTATTTATCATCCGCGATTGAAACTGTGACCACAAACATTACTAACTTCTTGTGAATGAAAGGCAATAAATCAGCTATATGCCTTCACAAAAACAGCGTTTTTTAAAATGTTTTAATGTGTTGACACAAATGACTTTATTTGAATGTTTCATTGATACAGTAAATGCGAAGTGATGTCATTTCTTGATGACGTCAGGAACCGGTGAATCGGCTTTTTGAACCGGTTCAATGAGCCGAACTGTCCGAAATGAGCCGGTTCACGGAAATGAATCGGACTTTGCATCACTAGTTAACAAAAGACTTTAATTGTGAAAACACAAGACAAAACAATAGCCCACATGGGGGCAAAACCCATCAAAAGGGGATATACACTTAACAGAGACTCTTCACTAAACTTCACGAACAAACTAGACAGATAGACTTGACTTGACTTGACGAACACGACTGGCAAACACACACAGTACAAAATGATCCTGCACAGGACAGAACACACTGGGGCCTTAACCCTCTGGGGTCCAACCATTTTGGGACACTGTCAGAGGTTCTGACATGCTCTTACATTTGGTCTTTTTTCAGTTGCTTTAAAACATAATAATGGCAAGTGTCTCATACCACTGTGTTCAGCACAAACTAGGCTAAAATATTATATGAGCTACATGTATGTACATGTTTGTATTTTTGAGAGAAAAAGGTTTATGCGTGGTTTTTAAAAAAGCAAAATTTTTAAGTCACTGATATAAGTTCACAAAACCCATTCTAAACATGGTTTAACAAGACTTTCCTAAACATAATCTAGTAGTCTAGAGTTTTTTCTTTAAATGATGTGAAAATCATCCTGCCTACTCATTCACATAAACCAATATATTATTTTAGAAATTGTAAGACACTTTTTGTTTAGAGTGGCCGTATGCGAGAAGGATTGATTGACAGCTAGCAAACAAAGGCTCGCATAATGAGCTGCATAATAATGAGGCAGGAGGGAACTACAGTAAAGAATGTGAGGACAAATGTACATGTTTGTTTGAGGTTTATTAAGAAGTTAACAATATAATCAAAATAGAAATGAAGGTCAGTAGGACATTTTCAATTTATTTGGAAACAAACCCTATTAAAACACTGAACTTGTATAAGAAACTGATAAACAACAGAGCTGTAAACTTCATGTGGCTCATGTTACCATATAACTTTATGTCCAAAGAGTGTGAATATGTTTTTCCACTTCATAGTTTTGTACTGATGAGAGGGATGCAGACCTGTAAGAGAGTTATGAACAGCTGTCAGCACAAATTGTCCACAGAAATACCCTTACATACATAACTGATGGGTAAATGATAGCACTACATTCAGATAAACTATCATAAACTAAATTAGTATCTCAAATAAACATCTGCAATGATTAGTTATATAAAAAGCTGTTTTCAAATGACTGTTTTCAGATGCCCATCCCCTTATTGTCTAGCTTCTGTTTTAAACGCGTTTCTGTAAGCGAGTATGAACTTTAAAAACACATCGCAAATGGATGTGCGCGAGCTCGCGTCTCCGTGTAAACAACGCGGAGCTCATAATAAAACGGTGTCGCATGTAAAGCGCAATGTATGGAATGCGTTGCATGTAAACAATATCATATTACAGCAGATCCCCCAGTGCAGTATTACTCAAAGTTGCCATGAATGATACGAAAGTGAATAACTGCGTCTAACACTGTACACAGCATGTAACAATGAAATCCGCCATTACGTGATCACGCGCGTAACTTACTCGTTTGTAAACAAGCATGTAAACATGGAATCATATTACAGCACACACTTAAAAGATACAGCAGTGCAGCTGCATTACTCAAAGTTGCCATAAAGGATATGAAAGTGAATAACTGTGTCTAACACTGTACACAGCATGTAACAATGAAATCCGCCATTACGTGATCACGCGCGTACTCGTTTATAAACAAGCATGTAAACATGGAATCATATTACAGCACACACTTAAAAGATACAGCAGTGCAGCATTACTCAAAGTTGCCATGAAGGATACGAAAGTGAATAACTCTGTCTAACACTGTAACTTACAGCATGTATCAATGAAATCCGCCATTACGTGAAATCACGCGCCCTCGTTTGTAAACAATGCGAACGTTTTTAAATCCGAAGCGTGCAGTCTGCTAAGGTTGCTTATGTAGGCTGAACTGCACAAGCCATAACATATTACATGATAGCTCATATAAATGAAGACAAATGACTTACAGTTTCTTCAGGAATAAGTGATATCCTTCTCCAATGCGTCTTCCATCGTTCCTCTTCTTAGGTAACATTAAAGATAAACGCTTCTCTTCCTCAATGTCCAGACATAAATGAAGATATTCCTCACGTGTGTGTATAAAGTTTATAATCCAAACAGGCGGTAAAGTCTTTAAATCTGATAAAACTTTACGCTTTGTTTATTATTGTTGGAACTGCTGTCTCTTCATTACCATGTCAACAGCCTGAGGGCGTGGCCGCATTAGAGATAATGAGCTCAGCCAGGAAAAACTGTACTCTCTTTACTTCAATGCAGATTATATAAACAGGAAATATTTGTTTTTGATTATAATTAGCTTGTTTAAAAGTAGACATTTCAGGCTTTCTTTGGATATGTGTATTACGGTATGTTTGTGTGACGAGTATTCGCGGAGTTTCAACTGATTTTTGTAACGTGTTTTAAGAGACAGCTGGCGGAGACAGAAATGTCTGAATGCGCACCCTGTTTATTTTCTTTATTTGACAAAAACACAAAGATCTCTTGTTATTGTGAATGTGAACTAATTAAAGAGGACCCTTCATAGTTTCAAATGATGTCAAACACGCAAGTGTTTGATTATTAATGATGGAGTATTTTAAGTTGATTCTGCTATGATAAGGAGAAAACACGTCAAAACGCGTCCCCGCATTTTTGGACCCCTGGGGGTTAAATAAGAAAAGCTAAACAAGATAACGAGGGAAGGTCAGGTGAGGGGGATTAACCAATAATGAATGGGTGGGGACATAAACGAGACACAGCAGCACACAGACCAAACAAAAGGCCATGTGCTACAACGCAAAACATGGATACTGCCACGATCCTGCCACATGAACTATGAATCACTATGACAGGAAGGCAGGACCATGACACAATGAAATTTTCCCAGGGTCAACAATGGCAGTTAACCTTTTGATGTCATCTTTTAGATCATAAATTAATCCCAAAAGTTTCCTTTGGAATTCTGAATGAGATTAATTGAAAATACACAGTATAGTTAGCCTGAACTTAAACGATCGAAAGAAACAATCTATATAATTTAAATGACACCAATCAAAAACACTGGTATGAAATGACCAAAGCAGTGTCAACAAAAACTCGAAACTAATAATAATTAAGAACACAATTTTACATAAATACATGGAGTATTTTTTTAAATCCCCCCTCCAGCTCTTCCAGGTGCATGCTTCAGATGCTCTGCCATTGCTGCATCGATTTGCGCATCTGTGGCGTCAGGGTTTCACCTCTTCACTGCATATGAGAGATGAGAATATAATTTCATATTATTCTAGCACTTAAAATACAATGAAACAATATTTTCATTTCATGAATTAAGGATTTGAAGATAACTGCATTACATGCAATTTAAAACAAAAATAATTGTGTTAAGATGGTCAGAAATATGTGGATTGCTGTAAAACCAGCAGTCAGCTTTCTCTTAATTAGTATTGTACCTACAGAAGGAGCCTTAACAATGTGCAAGTGTGTGGAAATTAGCAGGACATTTCTTATTAAAAGACAGTCAATTATTAATAAAATTTTCAATGAACAGATAAACTGTACCAATAAAAATATATACACATAACAGACCAGACCAGTTTTTTAAAATACCTTGCAGAACTTGATATAGACCAGTCGATTTGAAAGGTCTTTTCTCCAAGTGTCCGCCTCCCTTCATATTAAACTTTTCCATTAAGGCATTTGACAAAACCCTGTGAGGAAAAAAACAACCTTGATTGATTATGCATATATAATAAATTTTTTTAATGTGTTAACATACACATTTATGGCAACCCGTTTTGACAATAATTTTCAGGATATGAACAATTTAATTCTTGATGTCAAGAATTCACATAATGTTAAGCAATTGCTTATAACAGAATAGAAGTCAAACGGCTTGCCATGCTTAACAGGATATAGATTCTTAATATCAAGAATTCAATTTGTTGATTTCAATTCTTGTATTTCTACGAATGTTGTTGATGTCATTGTTGATATCAAGAATTAATATTGTTACTAGTTGAAATGTAACTTTGATAACAATTACATTTTGGATATCTAGAATTGAATTATCAAGAATTAAATAGTTGATATCAAGAATGCATTTTATGAGAATTGATAAGTCAAAATGGCTTGGCATACACATTCACCTGTTATTTAACAATAGACCATAATCTTTACCAACAAAGCCCTTATTCGTGGCTCATAATCAGGGACAGACAGAATCTGCAGACATTTTTTGCAATTTAAAATAAAACCCTTAGACTTTAAGGATTACAATGCAAATCCATGGAAAATGGAAAACTAAGTTCATCTCTCATAAAAGACAGAAATATTATTTTACAAACTGTATTGTACATAAACTATTTAAATGTTTGCATATTATTAAATAATTCTGCTAAAATTAATATAAAAATTGAATAAAAATATATTTACACATTTACATAAGATGTACATACATTATTACATTATTTGGATTACTGTGTGCGGACTTTTCTTCTCTGCATTGATCTAATGTTTTGGAGTTACGCACCGGAATTACCACTGTATTGGACTTGAGGCGCGGACACCATCCCTTCACACACATTTACATAAGTAAATAGATTGAATAATGGGATCAAACCTACGGAATTCTGCGCACGCAGATTCCGTGTGGGCCTAATTATAATTTAATGGTTTAACATAATGTTTTCTTAAAACATCAAAGGTACATCTATAATAAAATTTACAATGTGTAACAACTTAAATGTATTGGTTGGGAGTTACTGTTGGAGAAATGTGTTTTCCTAAAACAATATGCAGCAATACACAAAGTGCAAAGAAAAAAATCCTACTTGTTCAAGAGTTTGTCTCTCACTGAACATCCTCCAACCCTGCAGCTGTTGTACCTAAATGTGATACCATAATACAAATAAAATAATTACATTTGACTGCTATCTCTCAATAGACAGAAACAGATTAAACAACTGAAAATGAGAGAAAGACAAGATATACTGTCATACACATTTATTGTCACATTTTGAATTTACGTAGAGCCACTTTGTCTCATCATTTAAGGATTCTGTAAACAACTGAAGGTCTACTTCTGACTCCATTTTTTTAATGGATGAAGACAACTTCCCATGGTCAACAATGGCAGTTAACCTTTTGATGTCATCTTTTAGATTAAAAATTAATCCAAAAAGTTGTCTTTGGAATTCTGAATGAGATCAATTGAAACTACACAGTTTAGTTAGCCTGAACAAATAAGATCAAAAGAAACAATCTATATAATTTAAATGACACAAAGCAAAAACACTGGTATGAAATGACAGAAAACCAAAGCAGTGTCAACAAAAACTTGAAACTAATAATAATTGTTTAGAACATAATTTTTGCTTTTATACAATTTGTCAAAGAAGTCACAGAAAAATGTGACCAGTCACGGAAAGTAGGGACACAAGTCGGCAGTGCAAGTTTCAAGATAATGAGCAACAAAGTGTTTATTTTCAAAATTTGTGATTTTCGTTTTATTGCAGAATCTGTTAGTTGAGATCATGAAGAAGCCTCTCCATGTTTGAGATAGCAGTTTTTGTATATTTAAAAGCGTACATTTTGCAGTTGAAATAGGCTTGTTTTTCCGGAGATTCTAGCGTGCAGCGGCACCGTCATTGTCTGTGTGTATTTACATACTGTATAAGCAGCTTGGCTTTCGCCCCCACCCCTAAAGGGAACAGCGTGACTACTAAATAAGGATAGTTCGCCCAAAAATGAAAATAATGTAAGTAATGACTTACCCTTATGTCGCTCTTAACTCAAAAGATCTCCGTTCATCTTCGGAACACAGTTTAAGATGTTTTAACGTTAGATTTAGTCTGAGAGCTTTATGTCTCCTCCATTGAAAATCTATATACGGTTTCCATGTCCAGAAAGGTAATAAAAACATCATCAAAGTAGTCCATGTGACATCAGTGGGTCAGTAAGAATGTGTTGAAGCATCGAGAATACAGTTTGGTCCAAAAATAGCAAGAATTACAACTTTATTCAACAATAGGTGTGTTCGACTTCATGCGGCGCTGCGCAGACCGATCGGTGGCTGACTTGAAGCAGTGCATTACGGTTAGTATTTTTGTCCGACTTCAGCTGGCGCTGCAGGCACGTGACAGTGTCATGTGGTTTTAAAGTACGGCGAGAGCGTTTCGAGAGTAGCCAGCTAGCTCAGCCGGTGCAGCCTCTCCAGAGCGGCTGCACAAAGTTGTTGTGACGATACAGCTTTTTGTGATTAGTCGCCTCATCGTCGACAACGATCACGTGCGTTTCAAGTTTAATCCACCTTTAGTTCCACTAATAAACATTATAAATTCATGTTTTAAAACAGGAAAAAACACGTTAATATGCATAAATATGTTATATTGTGTTGTGTAATAAAATAAATAACAAACTCTATTGGTATTTTAATAATATAGGCTTGTGTCCTGTTATTTTCGGGTATACAGTATAAGCAGCAATTAAAATATTCGATATAAAATGTTTCTGGTTGCAACTTTTTATTAAAAGGTTTGTTTTTATCAAATTCAGCATCTAATTCACTTCATTCACGATTAAAAACAAGGAAACATGGCGCACACGTCACTACGGCAAGCAGCAGGTGTCCGGCTTGATGGCTCCCCCTGCATTCCAGTTCGTTTTTTGTGACCTTCCCTTGCTAACTTCCCTCAGTCTCGTTCACTCGGAGATACGTCATTGGTTACGTTGTACGAGTGCCCACTACTGCTAGAACACTTGACGTGGGTTCAAATGGATCGCCTTAAGCCCTTGATCACATGGAAAGTGGAGACCGCCCCCTCCATGTGCAAAGTGCGAGTTGCTGAAGTGACTTCACAATCGTGCTGCATTGTGGGATATGAAGCTGCATGAAGTGTACATACGGTCAAAATCGAGGGAGCGAGGGCCTGTCCATACAAACTTCCCTCGTCCACTTGACGAAGTGGAACGCACTTAAAAATGGCGACAGGGATTCCCCCGAGGGGAAGTGCTTAGGGAAGTTCACGAGTGTGTGTCTAAAACTGGAGTGGAACGCACCCTCCGTCTTCAGTTCCTCCCTCGACTGCAAGAGGCAAACCTCGCCGATCGGTCTGCGCAGCGCCGGATGATCTCGAACACACCTATCGTCTTCTCTTCCAGCTCGAGCGTGAAGTCACGTGACTGTAGTTCCGTGTCACTGACTTTATGCGGCGCCGCAGTCGGATGACATCAAAGTACCGCGAGAGCTCTTTAAGAAATCTTATGGAGTAGTTTAATTCGACTCGCTCTCGCGGTACTTTGATGTCAGTTCTTGCATCACAACATGAAGACAAACACATACACAAAAAGTCACACAGACATCGTTGAATACGTTATATAATTGGCTACATGTTTTGTCTATCAATATTTTCAAAGTCATTGGCTGATGGAGGAACGAGCGAGCGATTGGTTACATTAAAGTGTAATATCATATACAGTGCTACATTTTGCTGTTGAGAACGGGTTGTTTTTCCCTGAGATTCTAGTGTTCAGCGGGGGGGCGTCATTGTCTGTGTTTATTTACATACAGCGGCTTTTGATACTTTAGTTATGGACCCGCCCCCCAGGTAATGAAGACAGAGAAATGTTGAAAAACCGATACTTTGACTGTAAATGCTTCACAAGAGCCCTTTTCCCAGACATTCCGTAAAATACATGGGAAAGTTATCCGGGATTTTTCCAGGATGATTAAATTTTTTGTTCATTCACACTGCCATGACTACCCGGCACCTGATGATCCCGGAAAGACACGTGACCTATTGAAAGTCCCGCCCTCTCTACGCAGCGTCTGAAGTTTGCATATTATATATTATTTCTCTCTCCTAGAACCACTCGCGTGCATTTTTGTTTATGATAAGACTATAAAGGAGCGCGTGACGCGCCGTTCTAATGCTGGTGAATGATCTCAGCTTCAGAGTGGATATTTGACGAGCTCCCTGATCTCTCCTTTGATACAGTTTTCAGACATTTCTCATCGTGATTGTTTATATGCATTTAAAACCCGCATTTTGAGGAGCTGAACAATATATCTTGTTGGGATTACGCGCGGGTATTTTCGTTTATTATAGTTCAAATGAGCACGTGACGCGATATTCTTTTATGCTGCTGAATGATCTCCGTTTCAACGCAGTAAGTAACGAGCTAACTTACCTGATATCTGCTTCAGTCCAGTTTGCTGACATTTCTTGTCGTGAATGTTGTAAATCCCTCATTTTAAAGAGTTGAACCAACTTCATGTTGCCATGACACGCGCGTCCTCACTACGGCACGTGCGTCATTGTTTATGCGTCTCATTTATCATTTCCTGATAACTGCTTCAATCTAGTTTGCAACATGGGGTGAATTTCCATAAACATTAAATTTGTAGTTTTTTGTTCATTGTAAGAACACGTACACGTAGACCTTCACATTTAGTGCAATTGTTATTAGCTAGCTCAGGTTTCGATTGCCAAAACCCAAAGTTATTGTTAGCTCAGGACTGTGGTTTCGATTGCCAAAACCCACCCCGGTCAAGTGAGCCGTCATCTGCAGAAGCACGGTCAAGCCAGCTGCCACCTAAACTGTAATGCACGTCGTTTCATGAAATTACGGTACGGATACTTGCAGCGGCCAAAAAACTGAGACCGACCTAGACGATTCGACTTCGTGCGGTGCGGAAAAAATAGAGTGCCGGATGACGTCAAAGTAACGCGAGAGGGAGTCGAGAAACAAGACGGAGGCTAATGTCTATTCGTTCTCGCGGTATTTGACGTCATCCATCTTTCTTTTTTTCGGCGCACATCAAGTCAAGCGCACCTCCTGTGTATTCTATCACAAGTTAATTGTATTAACAACTCTTTTTATATTAATCATTACAAAACATAGTGTAATCACAGTCGAAGACATTTCACTTACTTTCAATGTTGGACAAAAAAGATCACAAAGTGTTTGTAATTGTAACATTCCTGTATTGTTTTCCCTGCAGGGTTTACATTAACCTTTTAATGGATTGTTCTTCAGGATGACCCTCTCTGTGTTCCTGTCAATTATTAAAACTGCTTTACTGTACATTTACAAAGAAAACTACAGCCAAAGTCTGTCAACTACACATAAACATAATTTTTGCATTGGTATTATTCAGAATCTTGTATACAGAGGTGTATAGTACTTAAGTATTTTTACTTTCTACATAAAAGTACATTTTCAAGTATTCGTATTATATTTGTGTTTTTCTTCGGAAAACATACATTCCAAAGCATATTATCAAAATTTTTACTCCACTACATTTCATATTTTCAGGTTTTTGGTTTATATTTAATATTTAAGTACTTTTTTTACTCAAAAAGTAAAAGTACACAATATTTATGTAATTAGGGTTTAAATCAATTTTAATATGCAATATTAAAGGAATACACAATAAGATTCTATGCTTTAGAATGTAGTGAACATTTTTTAGTAAAGTAAATTTTTTCCCAAGACAAACACTCTGATAAAGCACAGATGCTTAGAAAAAGTAACTAAAATACTTAAGTAGAATACACCTCTGCTTGTATAAATAAAAAGTTTAAAATATATATTATGGGTCAACATAAAACATATGGGTCAACATCCTGTGGCCACCTGAGTCTCATATAATTTAAAATCATTCACCGTGCCTATTATGCAAAGTGTAAACTTTCAAAAATGTACCCTGATGTTGATGATGAGGTGTGTGATCGATGTAAATGTGAAAAAGCAGACATGGTCCACATGTTTTGGCCTTGTCAAAGCTGCCTAGTCTCGCGTAGCCAGACCTTTAATACTGAAGGCCAACATTAGATGGAATGAAAATGCTTTAAGCAAGATAAATATGAATAACACTAATAAATGAAAAAATGTATACACAATGATTTAAATGATAAATGAGTGACATTGATAATGGTAATAATAGTAAATACTCAAATAATCAAGCATGGATATCTAATGCTTAGAAAATGATTATGTAAATAAATGATTTGGAATAAACAAAAAGGAAAAAACATTCTGCATGTAAGAATATAAGGTAGGATCCATCACTTAGATTTTGTATAACCTTCTAAGACCAGAGATTTGGTTTGTCTTTTTCAGATTTCTACCAGCTATTTTGCGGTTAGTAAGAACAAGCTAGTATAATAACAAAAAAAATTTCTTAGAACATGAAGCAGTGTATTTGTCCATGTTTGTGTACAACAGGTTCCAATTGCACAGAATTAAGTATTATGGTGCAAAAAAAGTGATCTACATATATGTGGACACACCAGGTCTTCAATTAAATTTTATTTATATAGTGATTTTCACAATTGTTAATTGTTTCAAAGCAGCTTTACATAAGTAGATGTAGGTGAAAACACAGAATAATCAATAGATAATATAAGTAGAATACAGCGGCTAAGAATAAACCGTACAAGCGAGCGTAGTAATAATGTAACGTATACAGTAAAGTGCTAAATTAAAGCCAATGTTGGCTGACTCTCCCGGGTATGAAAAACCCCCAGGAGAAAAATCCTGTGGGAAAACTCATAGAAGGACAAAAACCTGGTAGCTAATGAAGATGTCAGAATTGGACTTATGATGTCACTCTTGCAGCGGCTTAAAAGGATAACATTGACTATATTCAAAGGGATTAAACTATACACAAGTCTGTGTATGAAACATGCTATCCAACTGAACTTGCCTTGCTTGGCTCACTTTTTACACAAACAACAATTCCAAGTGGTCTCCTTCATTTCCTCAATTTGGGTTGTGTTCATATTCACGCACTGCCCATGGAACCATCTGCTACAGCTGTCACACTGAATCTGAAAAGACATTGAAGGCCAAATATTGTCAAACTATTTCACAAAAACTGTTTTGCTCCCCTCATTGTACTATTATTCCTCTAAATGTTGCATTGTTATAGTCTGACTGGTTTTCCTTTGTAAGAATAGTTATATACAATGCAACAGTTATTTAGACCTTAAAGCAACACTATGTAGTTTTTTTACCTTTAAATAATGTCTTTAAAATTATTTCAGTGATAGAACAACTTTTAACTGGACAAATTGTACTGTTGCTGCAACCTGAGCAGCCTCCTAGCTACAACCCCAAAACAGAAAAAGTTGGGACACTGTAGAAATTGTGATTAAAAAAGGAATGGAATAATTTACAAATCTCATAAACTTATATTTTATTTACAGTAGAATATAGATAAAATATAAAATGTTGAAAGTAAGATATTTTGAAATGTCATGCCAAATATTGGCTCATTTTGGATTTCATGAGAGCTACACATTCAAAAAAAAGTTGGGTCAGGTAGCAATAAGAGGCCAGAAAATTTAAATGTACATATAAGGAACAGCTGGAGGACCGATTTGCAACTTATTAGGTCAATTGGCAACATGATTGGGTATAAAAAGAGCCTCTCAGAGTGGCAGTGTCTCTCAAAACTCTAGATGGGCAGAGAATCACCAATTCCCCCAATGCAGCGGCGAAAAATTTTTTTCTGAGTTTCTCAGAGAAAAATTGCAATGCGATTTGAAGTTATCATCATCTACAGTGCATAATATTATCCAAAGATTCAGAGAATCTGAAACAATCTCTGTGCGTAAGGGTCAAGACCGGAAAACCATACCGGATGCCCGTAATCTTCGGCCCCTAAGACAGCACTGCATCACATACAGGAATGCTACTGTAATGGAAATTACAACATGGGCTCAGGAATACTTCCAGAAAACATTGTAAGTGAACACAATCCAGCTAAAACTCTATAGGTCAAAAAAGAAGCCATATCTAAACATGACCCAGAAGCGGAGGCGGTTTCCCTGGGCAAGGCTCATTTAAAATGGACTTTGGTAAAGTGGAAAACTGTTCCGTGGTCCAACGAATCAAAATTTGAAGTTCTTTTTGAAAAACTGGGATGCCATTTCATCTGGACTAAAGATGACAATGACAACCCAAGTTGTTATTAGCGCTCTTTTCAGAAGCCTGCATCTCTGATGGTTTGGGGTTGTATGAATGCGTGTGTCATGGGCAGCTTACACATCTGGAAAGGCACCATCAATGCTGAAAGGTTTATCCAAGTTCTAGATACATATGATCCCATTCAGACATCGTCTCTTTCAGGGAAGACCTTGCATTTTCCAACATGACAATGCCAGACCACATACTGCATCAGTTACAACGTCATGGCTGCGTAGAAGAAGGATCTGAGTATTTAAATGGCCAGCCTGCAGTCCGGATCTGTCACCCACAGAAATCATTCGGCACATCATAAAGAGAAAGATGCGACAAAGACAACCTAAGATAGTTGAGCAACTAGAAGTCTGTATTAGACAAGAATAGGACAACATTCTTATTCCTAAACATTGGTTCTCCTCCAGCTGTTCCTTATATGTACATTTAACTTTTCTGGCCTCTTATTGAAACCTGTCCCAACTTTTTTTGGAATGTGTAGCTCTCATGAGCCAATATTTGGCATGACATTTCAAAATGTATCACTTTCAACATTTGATTTGTTATTTATATTTTATTGTGAATAAAATATACGTTTATGAGATTTGTAAATTATTCCATTCCTTTTTTACTCACAATTTCTACTGTGTCCCAACTTTTTCTTTTTTGGGGTTGTACTACAAGCACACTCTGAAAGTGGCGGTGGAGGGTAGGAAACACAGCCCCGCCCCTCCCCCTGCCTGCAGAAGAGTGTCTGATGGCACTGTTGCGCTTTTCAACCACATGGGGGAGCCATAGAAAGTCATTTTTACATGGAAACTACATAGTGTTGCTTTAAAGGCGGAGTCCATGATGTTTGAAAGCCAATGTTGATATTTGAAATCACCTAAACAAACACGCCCCTACCCTAATAGAATCTGGACCTTCTGTTGATAGACCCGCCCCACACATACGCAAACCGGCATTTGATTTGATTTGATTGGCTATAAGTGTGTTTTGGTAGTCGGCCCGTCTCCTTTTCCAACGCGTTTTTCAAACATCGTTGACTCCGCCTTTAACAGCTGCCAGAGAGTGCAAGTGATTTATTAATGTAGGGTAGAAATTGCTCAATGTGGGCTGCTGTAAATGAGCGTAATACCTCAAGGTACTGTAATGTACTTAGTTCTCCTAAGATAATCTTGTGTACAACATTGTATTACACACAAGCTATGTATTAAATACATGACACCTTTAAGTATGACAGCAAATGTTTTCATTTTGTGACATGCATGTCATGAGCAATATCTGCATTCTTTTTTTCTTGCAGATGTGAAATGTATATACACAAGGCACAAAATGCAAACACTTAATTTAACAAAACCCAAAAAGCGCTGCTGCTGCTAATAATAATAATAATAATCCTCCTTACCCAGTCAGTCAGGGAAGGACTTGGTGTTTTGGATGCCAGACTTGGTGGTTTGGATGACGAACACATGGCACAGTTACTCTGTGTATCAAACACTATGGAAAATGAAAATAAAACATGTTGCTTCAGAAATATGTATTGTATATAAAATCTGTGACACAAATTGGTTACACCAATCACAGAAAGTCATTGAAATCTTATCCGATAAGGATTTCAAACCAGAAAATCTTTATTTGCTAGTTGGCCAAATAAAGAGCATATTAAACATAACTTATTTTGGCCTGGAAATTATTGGAAGTTATAATACACTGAAATTGAGTTGCATTCAGACGAAAGTGCAAAAATTATAATTTTTGAGGCTTATGTGGACATAAAAATACACATGGACAAAGAGTCACAGACCTGAAGATTCCAATATTTTTAATGCCCATGTCATGCGTTCCTGGGCCATCTCTTCTTTTGTGGTGCCAAACTCCATTGTAGGCATTTTTGGAAAAGCCTCCATGATTGCTTTTCAGAACATGGGAGGTGCTCTAAAAGTCGGTAAATAGTACATCTGACAAAACTAATATAACAATATAAAAGGTGCAGTGTGCAAATTTTTGCAACATCACTATGCTGCTAATCGCAACCAACAGTTCAGTCCACAGCTCACCCCTCGCTTCTGAACGCATAGAGAAGCTACCGTTGCCGCCACTGGACAAACATGTCATTGTCGAAGACAACAAAGTAAAATATACGTTTATGAGATTTGTAAATTATTCTATTCCTTTTTTACTCACAATTTCTACTGTGTCCCAACTTTTTCTGTTTTGGGGTTGTACTACAAGCACACTCTAAAAGTGGCGGTGGAGGGTAGGAAACACAGCCCCGCCCCTCCCCCTGCCTGCAGAAGAGTGTCTGATACCAGGCACTGTTGCGCTTTTCAACCACATGGGGGAGCTGAAAGTCATTTTTACATGGAAACTACATAGTGTTGCTTTAACAGCTGCCAGAGAGTGCAAGTGATTTATTAATGTAGGGTGCAAATTTTCGCAACATCACTATGCTGCTAATCGCAACCAACTGCTCAGTCCACAGCTCACCCCTCTCTTCTGAACGCATAGAGAAGCTACCGTTGTCGCCACTGGACAAACATGTCATTGTCGAAGACAACGAAGTAAACAAAGTTTGTCCGTTAAGGGCTTCTGTAAAAACATGGTGGCCCAAAATGCAGATCCATGTAAGGGGACCTCTGGTGTATGTAATGGTACATTATGAAAGGTCTTTATACACCCCTGATAAAATAGTTATGTACATTAAGTTGTATATTAATTGCATATCTGTCAATAGATTTTAAAAATTACACCCTGCATCTTGAACCAAATGCTCTTGACTTGTAATACAACAAAAGTTTTGTTTCAAATCAAGGCCTTAGGCTACTCAGAAACACAGCTTTGTTGACTACATTCAATAAGAGGATGCAAACAATTTTTACAAGATAACATGTACTGTAGGATGCACTTAAATGATGTTGCCTCCAAGCTCTTATGTAGACTTTACCAATGTTGCATATAAATGCAAGTACTCCAAGTAGATCACAACATACTATATGGTTCACTAAATACATAGTCAAAAACATTAAATTAAATATTGTTATTATACCATGAGAACCATCATACCACAACTACAGCCATCTTGTTGAAATGGGTGTTGCATTATTGCCCCTCTAAATTGAATGTCCACCCAGTCCCTTGGAAGGTAGTGGATTGTCCTGGTCTGAAAGTATTCACTGTAAGACAATACAATGACATTACAAACATTTTATTTTGTATTAGTGCAGATGATACTCATGTTTGCTATAGCCTGATCTCTAAAATATTCAAGGCCTATAGGCCAGGACAACTTCACTAATCCTATATAAATGAACAGTTAGAACATAGTTGGAATGCATTGGCTTTGATTAGCATTGATAGCTGAAATTGTACCAGAATTTAGTGGCAGCAACATCTGACTCCTCCTGTTCTGCAAAGGTGGTTAATGGATCAAGTATAAACACAGATCCTTCAGCTGCATTAATGTACTGTAAGAACAACAAATAAATTCAACACCTCTCTCAACCACAATATTAACAACAGGAATGACCAAACTGTATTTTAAACCACAACAACCAGAAGCTTCCAGTGGTTGAGGTCTACGTTAAAGAATGAAATAATGGCCATGTAGTCATTAAATTTGACCTAAAATACATCAATAACAAGTAGAATTATGTGATAAACACAGAATAATTATACCAGTTTAGTAAGTCAAAGTTTAACAAAAATAAAACTGTCACAGTGTACCTTGGACAAACTCTGTCTCCTTACTGTTGTTCTGTCCTTAAACAGAATTACACTAGATGTGTAGTGGTTCATTATGTAAACAGTCTTCTCCAAATGAAGAGCAGTCACAGTTTGATGTAGGAGACATTCAATAGTCTGACATAATCGCACATTTGTACAGAGAGCACAAAAAACTCATTACATTACAAAATTTTGTATGTAGTACAAACATGTGTACCTACTGTTTATTTTAATTTCATAATTTCACAACTCGCCTGCAAGCCAGTTGTGCGGTTTAAGAGATAGTAGCTCACTGTGATGATCTAGAAAGCTGTTCCCTTTTATTTGAGAGGGAATCACTGAAACAACCACTTCCGTTTCATCCTTTTCCCACAAGGCTTTTAGCTGAGAGTGAAGACTCCAACATATTTAAAGGAACACGCCCACATTTTGGGAATTTAGCTTATTCACCGTATCCCCCCGAGTTAGATAAGTCCATACATACCTCTCTCATCTCCGTGCGTGCTGTAACTCTGTCTGACGCAGCCCCCGCTAGCTTAGCTTAGCACAAAGACTGGAAATGCATGGCTCCAGCTAGTATACTGCTCCCAATAAGTGACAAAATAACGCGATCATTTTCCTATTTATGTGTTGTGATTTGTATAGTCAAACCGTGTACAAATAACAAGGTGATATGAGACACAGCGATCTTTTAACAGTATACATACTAAGAACTATATTCTCTGAAGACGAAGCACTGCCGCATGGGCGGAGTGATTTGCACAACTCTGACCGAACTCTCTGCTCCTCACCAGGGGCTTCTCGTGTGCTGCGAGCAGATCACTCCGCCCATGCGGCAGTGCTTCGTCTTCAGAGAATATAGTTCTCAGTATGTATACTGTTAAAAGATCGCTGTGTCTCATATCACCTTGTTATTTGTACACGGTTTGACTATACAAATCACAACACATAAATAGGAAAATGATCGCGTTATTTTGTCACTTATTGGGAGCAGTATACTAGCTGGAGCCATGCATTTCCAGTCTTTGTGCTAAGCTAAGCTAGCGGGGGCTGCGTCAGACAGAGTTACAGCACGCACGGAGATGAGAGAGGTATGTATGGACTTATCTAACTCTGGGGGATACGGTGAATAAGCTAAATTCCCAAAATGTGGGCGTGTTCCTTTAACACATACATGTAGCACGTGCGCCACACACACACACACACACACACACACACACACACACACACACACACACACACACACACACACACACACACACACACTTTAAATTGCTATCTCACATACGATTCTACATAATACACAACTGAAACAATTTCACCAAGTAACTGTTGGATTTGTTTGATTCGTCAGCACCTGTGATAAAGTGTCATTGAAGGTGTCCTTTGTGTCCTGTTGCTCAGTAAAATTGGATGTGGTTTGAGCAGATGATTGAATAATTTCTTCTGAATCCTATTAAGAAATGATAAGATTCATATGATCTCTCCATCATATATGTTAACACCACAAAAACAATGTAATACATTAATTAGGACTACATTTAATTAGTAGAACACAATAAGAGTGCAATATTGCATTACAATTTAGTTAGGAAAATTGGTAATGGTTAAACAAATAACACTATACTAGTAACTTAAATAACCTGTGTTTGGATGATGCGGGTTCCTCATCTTGTAAATTTAAGTTTGGCCATGTTTTGGCAAGCTGGTGGTTGTCTAGGAAAAAACTGAAACCGTATCAAACCTTAAACCATAACTGCAAATTATCTTCCCAATTTCTACTACTGTTGATGTAAGCTATTGTCAGTGCCCCAGAAAATGAAAAGACTATGAATTTACGAAGTCAAATTCAAGACATTTGTTTGGTCTGCAGAGTCACAGAATATTGCCTTTTAATACCTGGTAGTCTTCAGCAATGATTTTATCCACATTAATGGATGTTCCTCTTTGTTGAAAAAGCAACTGGAGATGGTTGTAGTGCTTAGCCACATTTTCTCCACTGCAAGGACTGCAAAAGAGAACTGATGAACTGTGCAGCATTTCCCCGGGGTGGCTACCGAGTGAGGGTCTCCATTTCCGCGAGGGGACGGGAGATGACTTCCGGGGGGCACCTCATCGTCGACGATTCCCAGAAGGGGGGTAATTCGTCTGCCTCGGTTCTCGGAGCGACCACTCCGGTTCTCCTGGCGCAGTCCGGCACACCGTCCTGTTGGTTTCGTCCCGGCGGCTGCCGGCTTCGCCAGGGTCCCCAAGCCCTCCACCCCTCCCTTGGACTCTCGCTACCAGACTTTGTTTTGTGTTTATGTGAGTGTCTGGTAGCCACTCGTAGAGGGAGGGGTTATGTCACGGTGATCCGTGTCATGTTTTGTGTCTGTTCTATATTGTCATCACCTGGACACTTGTTAATTATCACATCATTCATTCCACCTGTGTGTCATTAGTCTTTGTGTATTTATACCAGTGTTTGTGTCACACTCATGGCTGGATTATTGTCATTACAACCCTGTCTGTTCCCTGTGTTGGATGTTCCTGTTTTACTTACCTGCATGTTGTTTTACTCCTCGTGTTTTGTTTCTTATTTATTATTAAATGTTATCTTTTTATTGTGAACTCTGCGTATGCGTCCTACTTCCCTACCCTGTCGTGACATAGTACTTCTGCAGTAAATCTTCCAGACCTGTCCTACAGAATGTGATTGAAATCGCTTGCATGAGCACAATGGAGCCATCACACATGATCATGACTGGCCTTTTATATACAGATGTTCCATACATTCTGACAAGATGTGTTTAAAAAGACTGCAGGAAGTAGGTCACGGATGCTGTTGTGTGGTCGCATGTGACATATGTTGCCACAGGTAAAGGGGAGGCACCTTTGGATGGATTTCTCACTATTAACTCATACACATAGTATGGTGGATTTCCTGCCCTTGGTTTTTGAATAATACTCCATGTAGCATCAATATAGACTACATCCTCCTTACACCTTTTGAAGAACACAGAAAGGGCTCTATCTTACACCCGGCGCAATGCAGCGCAATGCGCGACGCAAGTGTCTTTCGCTAGTTTCCACCCTAATTTTCACATTTAGCGCCGCATTGTTTGAATAGCAAATGCATTTGTGCCCCCTTTTATGCCCATGGGCGTTCTGGTCTGAAAACGAGGTGTGTTCAGGTGCATTGTTGGCGTGTTGCTATTTTGAGGCAACTAAAATAGACTACGCCATTGACCAACAAAAACCTGGTCTAAAGTCTGAAGTCAATGGCGCAATATGTTTTATGTTATTTAAAGAGCGCATTAGTAATATGCGCCTATAAACGGGAGGACAACGCGGGTTTGCTTATCACAAAGTACATGAATGCGCAGCAGCACAAAAATGCTTTTAAATATGAAAGATTAAAGGATTGAATGTAAAAGATTATTATTGAGTCTCTTGGACATAAATGAGGACTAATTATGAGACGTTAGAAGGTGCAAAGAGCTGCTTCACCTGCAGCCTGGAAAGTAAATAAATGCTTTGCTTTAAACAAATGCATCTGTTTTTAAATGTTTTTTTTAATGCTACCTCACGGATTTATTGTATAGATGACTCTGTACCTGCGGATATGGTGAGATGAGAAACATTAAGTAATGCTTAAAAAAAACTCTTTGCTAAAAAAACGCTGTCCAAAGTGCTGAAACGTGCGAAGAGCCGTTTGTAAATTCTTTATCTCCTGTTTGTTACAAATAAAGTATTTTTAGAGTACAAACCTTATCTTACATACACAGAAAAAATATGATGGGAGATGTAACACCATGGGTGTTAAAATTAACACTGTCAGGGTGAACATACAGGTCCATCTTTGATAGTGTTCAGTCAACACTGACCAAAGTGTTGCTTGAACAAACACTGTTCAAGTGTCAATGTTTAACACTCTCTGTGTTGATTAACAAACACTCAGTAGTGTAAACATTTAACACCTTATGGTAATAAATTCCACACATACTGGAGATTGAAATATTTTTTTGAATACACAGTATCCACTGCAATAACATTTCACGTGAAAAATGCAATTCAACATACAATTTAAAAAAAATTCTTAAATACTCAGTATCCACTGGAATACCATTTAACATAAATAATTCAACATGTTATCCTTCAAATCATCTCAATGGAATCAAACACTTTGGTTTGTAAATATCCATTCAGTTACAAATGACCTCCTATTAACATCCGATCGTGGTGAGATCTCAATCTCAATCTCAATCCTTATATTACTAGACCTTAGTGCAGCCTTTGACACAATAGATCACAGAATCTTACTCAATAGACTAGAAAACTATGTTGGCATCAGTGGTCAGGCGTTAGCCTGGTTTAGATCGTATCTAACCAATCGATATAACTTTGTTTATGTAAATGAGGAAGAGTCATATCACTCCCCCGTTAAATACGGCGTACCTCAGGGATCAGTTCTAGGCCCTATTCTCGTTATATATGTTACCTCTAGGAGACATTATCAGGAAACATAACATAAGTTTTCACTGCTATGCGGATGATACCCAGCTTTACATCTCATCGCATCCTAGCGAAACCCACCAGTTTTCTAAGTTAACAGACTGCATTAGTGATATTAGGGACTGGATGGCACATAACTTTCTTATTCTAAACTCCAATAAGACAGAGATACTTATTATTGAACCAAATCGCTACAAACATAATATGCCAGATTACAAGTTGCCCATAGATGGCTGCACAGTGGTGCCATCTTCCAAGGTTAAGAATTTAGGCATGATGTTCGACAGCAATCTAGCTTTTGATAGTCATATCTCCAACGTCTGCCGCACAGCATTCTTCCATCTTAGAAATATCTCAAAAATACGCCATATGCTGTCTGCATCAGATGCAGAAAAGCTTATCCATGCTTTTATGACCTCTAGAATAGACTATTGTAACTCGTTACTCGGGGGATGCCATTCAAATCAGGTAAACAAGCTACAGCTGGTTCAAAACGCCGCCGCAAGAGTGCTAACTCGATCTAAAAAGTATGACCACATCAGTCTAATTCTGGCATCTTTACATTGGCTACCAGTTAAATATCGCATACAATTTAAAATATTACTAATCACCTACAAAGCCTTAAATGGCCTAGCGCCCTCGTATATTAAAGAACTACTATCAGAATACAATCCATCACGTAAACTGCGATCACAAAATTCTGGTCACTTAATTATCCCTAGAATATCAAAAGTGTCTAAAGGTGGTAGATCCTTTTCCTACTTAGCCCCTAAGCTCTGGAATAATTTACCAAATAATGTTCGAGTATCAGACACAGTCGATCAATTTAAATCTAAACTTAAGACATTCTTCTTTAACAAAGGATTCACATAAAATGTCCAGTAAATGTACTTTTCCCGCAGTAGTTATTTTTGCTAGAGCAAAGTACTCACATACCTCAATAGTTGGCCTGTCTGGAACCGAGCTGACTTAAACCACTATAATGAATGACACTTGCATTACATGCGAACGGCCCCTACGCTAATAGAACTCTGTTTTTGTCTCCCTGTCTCGTCCTCGACCCCGAAGACAATGAGACAAACAGACCCAGTTCCTGTTGCTGTGAAGGTCATCGCACCACTGATCTACTGGCTGTCCTTCAACGTGATGCCTAGCCGATGCCCGACCAACGACCACCGGCTAAACCAGTTTAATCCGCTTAATACCGTATCCCTACCGTATCTATATATATATATAAATATATATTAATTCCTCCCAAGGGGTTTTGTCCTTCTACGAGTTTTTCCCATTGGGTTTTTTCCTAGGGAGGTTTTTTCGTCCCAGGGAGAGTCAGCCAACTTTGGCTTAACTTAGCATTTTACTGTATAAGTTACATTATTAATATGCTCGCTTGTACGGTTTAACCTTAGCCACTATCTCTACTTCTTATATTATCTATTGATTTTCTGTGTTCACCTCTACATCTTCTCATGTAAAGCTGCTTTGCAACAATTAACACTTGTGAAAAGCGCTATATAATTAAAATTGAATTGAATTGATAAAATATATTTTTAAATAAAAATCACAAGTGTTTTAAACAGGTTCAGTTTTTGTAACAATGTATGAAAATGAGTCAGCACCATAGGATGTCTGTATATCAAACAGAAAAACATTTAAGTTGTCCTTGTTTACTACCCATACGTTTTGAGATGATTTGTTAAATAATCTGTAGGCATGGAGATGTTCAATAAAATTTGACTCAAAGTCTCTTAACAACAAGTAGACTTGCTTTCTGTGCGGTAAAATATTACGAATTTTGCTAAAAACAGGCATTTCATCAACAATATCAGAACATACAATAAGACCAACTCTGTACTCTACTCCAAAACATTTAACCCACTTAGTATGTTGAATTTTAGTTTCAAAATCAATGTGAAGTTGTTCAGATATCTCCTCAAAATTATCGAAACACAGAAGTTTATGTACCTTCACTGGTCCAGTTTCCAGAGAATTGTGATTCATACACTCCCAGTGATAGGCCACAGCATATTGGTGTTTTTTTTCCAAACACAGTGTCAAATTCTTAAAGTGTTTTATGCAATTCTTAAAGAACTTGTGTTTGGCCTCAAACCTCATTGACCAAACATGTAACAATGGACCAATTCTCTGAATACAACGAGGATAATGCACCATAAAATGATGCTTTGGAATGAGGTTTTTGAATGGGTAGAGCACTTTAAACAGCTGATGATGGTCTTTAACAAGGTGTTTCAAATACAGAGTCATACCCTCTGTGATTGATGGTGAGAACACTATATTGATGATCTGAAAAAGCAACAGTAACAAAGACCAATGCAGATTTCCTGGAGGGATAACATCACCAAACAACAAAGGTATATTTGTTAGTAAACAAAGTGTCTGTGCAGCATTTAATCCAATCCCATTGCCTTCACAATCCAAGTTCACTTTAGTTGGCCGATTAGCTCTCTCCGTGTAGCCATAGTTAAAGGCATAGACTCTGTTGTGCAGGCCATCTTTTGAAATGAAATTGTTTTTCACCATATAATCAAAAAGCGGTTTAATCTCATACTGACCCAGCCCCTCTAAAATATCATGCATAATATCAAATGCACAGTTTTCAGATACATTGAAGTACGAGAGTGTATTTAGTATACTGTTGCGCTTAATTCCATGTGAAGATTTCAGAGTTGGTTCCTTTGAAAGATCAGCATAGTGTTTTTCATTAAGAGTCTTTGTTCTCAGTGTCAGCCGTGGATCGTCTTCTGAAAAAACTTCTTGAGACAGAACTTTGTCAATCAAGCAGAACCTGCAGAAGTACTTTGCGCTAAACGATTACATAAAACCAAGAATTGAGTGAATGCCCAAGTTGTCACCAGTGATTTGTGCAAGTGTACCCCTTACAGGCACCTCACTGAAAGGAACTTTAATTCCTTCAGTCTCCAAAATGTTTATATCGTCCACAAAAGGTTTCAGAATAGACTCTATACCATACTTTTTGGCATCCTGTGAATAAAACAATGACACAAGATGAATATTCATTAAACTTGAATTTACCTTTGGTGGCAAGTTTCTAAGAATTAAGTATAGACACCCAAGTTTATGAATGCCTTGCTTTGACCCTAAGGGGTTAGCAGTTTCAAAGTCGTCGTAATACAATTGAATTTGTAGAGCATATCTGAGACGTGAAGACAAGGGGTGATTTTTAAAATAACTTCCGTCACAGAAATCTTTAAACATGTCACTTTGAGTGCAGTCCTGCATACATTTGCATACATCAGAGTTCTTAAAAATAAACTCTAATGTTTTCAATATTGGAATATATGTGAATTTATCATTAACTGAAAGTTGTTCATATGTTCCTGTTTGTCTGTTTTTCTTTGTCTCATACCTAACGCCTGAAGGCACCTCAACTGGCTGCACTATTCCCCACTTGCTACAAAAATAATTTTTCAATTTGGTGTCTGTATTTAGAGCACTGAATGGATTGTCAAAACTTTCAAACACATTTTCCAAACTTTCTCGGTATGGACTGTCTTGTGAAACGATGCTAAGAACTTTGTCCCTGAGGTTACACTTCAAATCACCAATGAAATCTTCGAGGCTTTCTATTGTTGAAGATACAACTGTATTTCGTACATTGCTTGCCAGCAACTTAGAAACAATTGATCCACACATGTCCAGGCTTACTGAGGCTGAAGGTTGTTGTGTGCTATCCAAAGTCTCATGCATATGGTCAGAAATAGCATCAACGGTACAAGTAAAAGGAGCCTGTGTTTGATGGCTGGGATCTGCATCCTCCTCTGCATTATACTCATCTTCACTATGGATGTTATGTAAATGCTTCCGAAAACCAGAATAGCTTGCAAATTGTAAGTTGCAGCCTTCTTGTGCACACATCAGTTTTAGTTTCTTTCCTGGGTACATGCCATGAACTAACTTCAGGTGTCGAAACAATTTGACGCTTTTACACAGTATAAACTTCAGCACGTCTGCTTTTGTTTGACCAGTGGCCAAAAGGTAGGGCTGCCGGTCCTCCACCTCTGAAAGATGCTCCTCCAAACTTCTGCAGGACTAATTAATAAGAAAAAAAACACTTCAATGAAAATTCTAGATGATGTTTCCAAGCCAAACATCAGGACAAAGTCTTGCTGGACCTAAAAAATACAAATAAAAGCAGGATTGAGTACTAGCAGAAATTGCCACTGGCAATGTTTAGGCCCAAAATAAATAAGTGAAAAGCAAAATATTTTTTTTTAGAAAATGAATTTCAGGCCTTCTAAATTGATGAGACATCTGATCTGACTGTATTCTAAACAAGTTAGGTAAAGTTATGATTAAATACTTCAGTTAGAATTAATACTCACTAGACCCTTGGTGTCCAAGAATCGAGGAAAAATCTGAAAGATGGATGTAGACCTACTTGGGTCCTTTACAAATTCTCCTGACGATACTGAAAGGTTTCTTTCATTTTCCGAAGGACAATATTATGATCTGTTTTTCCCACTTGAGTGAGAGGCCATTTTACAACTAGTGTTCCTTTGAACAGTCTTTAGGCGATACATGATAAAACCTGTGCCCTTCTGTGCATCATAGTATTGTGCCTGTTAAAGAGACAAATTTAAGAAAATTAATACAAGATGTCACCCTCGCCACAAAACTAGTCGCAAGTCGAACGGATATATTTGTAGCAATAACCAAGAAAACATTCTATGGGTCAAAATTATTGATTTTTCTTTTAAGCCAATAATCATAAGGATATTATGTAAAGATCATATTCCATGAAAATATTTAAAACATACTGTAAATATCAAAACTTTACTTCTGTGAGTGCAAACAAAAATGGCCAGAAACACGACTACAAAAATAACTTGTGTTCTCATTTAAAAAATAACCTCCATTTGTTTGGTTCTATGGAAACCTTAAAGGGCAACTATTGTCCGATTCACAATTTTACAATTCCTTTGGTGTGTGTTAGAACATGCTAAGGATATGCAAAAGGTACAAAAGTAGGGATGCACCGAAATTTCGGTCGCCGAAAATTTCGGCCGAAAATGGCATTATCGGTTTCGGGCCGAAATAAAAAATCCAGCCGAAAATGTAAACCGAAAATGAATGTCAACCGCGCCCCTCCCATCTGTGCGCTAGCGCTTGGGTTTCACTCACGGTGATCAGTCGTTTCCCACCCCACCCCATAGTGCTCAAAAGTGCTGCAACGACGCGTCAACGTCATCGATTACGTCGACTACGCGACGCGTCACGCTGTTTACATTAATCTCGCGTAATGGCGGCTTCTGCTCCTGGCAGTGTTATCCATACATTTATTTGTTTGTGTGCGCCACAAAATCAACAATGGTCGCAACATTTACATTTTTGTTTTCATTTAAAACGGCTTCATTTATTGTTGTGAGCGCTCGGTGGTGCCTCTCTTGTGCACGCTCTCTCTCTCTCACGCTCTCTCTCTCTCTCTCTCTGTGCGTGAAGCCCCTAGACAGCGCCTCTCATACATGACACTGAGTGAAAGAATTAAAAGTTGGACGTATTTTCCATGCGGATTCCTCTGTGTACTTGCATTTTCACGTAAACGTCAGATGTTACTGACAGAGAACACGACTGATTCGAGTTTATCGTGAAAGGTTAGCGGTGTTTTCCCACACACACACTGGTTCTCTATGTGCTTGTGCGCGAGCTCTCTCTCTCTCCTATGCCCGCACATGCCTTCTGTAGTAACTCTGTGTGATGGCAATTTTGTAATTTGCGCCGAATTGTCTGCGATGTCTCGTTTATAAATTAAGATTTTATTAACTTAGTAGTTAAAGTAACAGCTGGTTGGATTAAACACAAGGTTATTGGGTCATGTTTAGTCACTATTTTAATAGTCTTTGGGGTTGTTTCCTGGACAGAGATTAGCTTAAGCCAAAACTAGACCTTAGTTTAATTAGGAAATATAATTAGTTTAAACAAACATGCCTTACTAAAAACATTACTTGTGTGCATTTTGAGGACAAACTAAAGGCACTGATGTATTTAAAGATATGTCAGTGCAAGATGTTTTCAGTTTGGACAGCTCTTATATTTATTTTAGTCTAGGACTAGTCTAATCCCTGTCTGGGAAAACGCCACTATATGTCTGACAACAGAACAGATAATATGTGAAAATAGCATTCAGTTGTGTTAAAATGCTAATTTCAGACCTTATTAATGTACAACTTTGTTCTTTTTTATAAATGTTTGCAATTTCTTTATTGTTTATTAGATTTTTCCTACCTTTTTGCTGATCCGAAAAATAATCTGATCTGTGCCTCAAAAACTGTAATGTGATCCAAACTGTGAGTTTTTTTATTCGTCACATACCCCTAGTAAAGTTAGTACACAGTGATAGCCATAAATGCAATTGTAACTAATAACTGGCATAATAATTTATTTCGGTGTTTCGGTTTTTCGGCCTTGGTTTCCTTTTTTCGGTTTTCGGTTTCGGCCAAGAATTTTCATTTTGGTGCATCCCTATACAAAAGGTAAATCACTTTTCTTGGAATACAACAAACACACGGACTGTAGGCAACAGTTTACTTCCTGGGCTTCTTGACGTAGACAAGACTGACATTATCATAATTCCTACCGCTTCGGACTCAGCATATTCAACACAAGAAAAAATTCAACACAAGACTGCAGAGCAGTCAGCGCAGCTTTCAAAGTATACTCATCGCGGCTACGTGCGGATGGCCGCTTTTGACATGTACGCAATACAATTTTTTTTTATTCAAATGATTACTCTACCAGGCAGTCAAGGCAGCACTGAACTGATTTGGTGAAATTTAATGTACGCACAGTACATTAAAACATTTAGGATTGGTGAAGAAAAGTAGCCAAGAAAACAAACAAGAAAACAAAGAACAGGAATAAAACATTATGGCGACAACAATGCTCTACAGTTTCTGTTCTTGGAAGAAGTAAAAATTATAAAAGAAAAAACAATAATGTGTGTGCAAAAGCTGTCTATTTTCATTGTGTCTCAATTTTTGGGCACCACGCGGACGGTGCGCGTGGACCCTTCTAATGAACAAAATGACGTCATGCGGACGTCCCTAGTATACCCAGGGTTTTACACTCCTAGATGAGACCGATTGCTTTATTGCACAATAAGACACACCTCAAAAACACACCCAGGGCTTACCCTTCTTGTTCAGTCATGTGTGAGACCAAAATATTAATCATCTCCTTTCTTTTGGATATTGACAGATTGCCAGTGTCTTTATAGTGCTGCATCACTTCTGCACCTCCAGGTTTACTCCTGAGGATTTTTTGAGGCTTTATACATGCGGTAATTTTTACAAATTACTTTGAGGCTTTATACATGCGGTACTTTACAGTCTGTTATTTGCAACGTTTCCTTGTACACAAATCCATATGTTGAGCTGAGTGTGTTGATTTGTTTACGCTGTGAGGTTTTGTAACTATAGCAACCGCTTCTCCTTTGGCGTGTTTTGAAAGAGACTACCGTAAAATACTTAGTATAAACACTTAGATAAAAGTTACAGTTAAGACGTTTGTTGCAACGCCCCTAAAGAATTCCTTCCCTTAGGGATTTTTTTCTCCCTCAAGGAAAGTTTTATGCAACGTTGTACCATGAGTTTTACTGTTTTGAAATCCATTCAGGCAATCTCCGGGTATGGTGGTATAACTTTTAGCAAAGCTTAGCATTGCGATCAAAAATTACCAAAGAGTTTCGATATTTTTGTATATTATATAACTTGACTACAGCCAGACTTGGAGATTGGCTGAATGGATTCCAAAATGGTAAAATTGAGTCTTGGAATCATCCGCCCTGGATTTCTTGGAAGGGCAGGCATAAGTTTCGTTGTCTTTAGTGCATTCAGTAAAGGTTGATTTACTGACAGATTTTTCATCAGTCCGAGGTGGGGACAGCTCATGAGCAGAATTGGAATCTGTATATAAAAATGACATTCACAAACGCATGTGCATTTGAACAACACTACCATTTTAAAATAAAGACTCAATAAATATCAATAATTACCATCATTAGTATGTATATTAAAGCACATGCCCCTTTCAGCAACAAGTTCAGGAAATACATCCATGTCAACTTCTGTAGAGGTGTCATCTGTTACCGTAACAGGTGTCCTTTGTTCAGAGTTCAAGACTGCAGCCTGAAGTAGTAAGTGCGCGAAATTAACCTGAGGTAAAAACACCGACAGAGTTAACGTCAACTAACGTTACGTGTGCTACAAGCCAGCTTTTTGTGTGTTTTTAGTTTAAAAATAATTACTTAAAGTTGATAACTCTTGTTAAATTTGATACTCCTCATTAATAATGAAATGTTTGGGTAAAATGTGCAGTCCAAATGTTCCAGCAAAATAATTCTCACACAAACAGTTTAATACTAAGGTAAATACGAGTTGTTTATGATAATGCAAGTTAAAAAAATAAATCACACGTCGATAAAGTCATACAATAACTTACCTTAGAAGAACATATTCCGTTGTGTGTGCAGACAAATCCATTCAGTGAAGATGATGAGGCTACTAGGCGGCAAGAAAGTCGAATATGCTCTGCACATGCGTAGATGTTGGGTGCGTTTCAGTTAGCTTGTTCAGTAGACAGGGCCAAACATGTTTTTATTATAAAGATATGTAAGGGGTCTGTAGTACTTCCAGTTGGGAAAAGCGCAGATAAAAATAGAGAAGCACCCAATGAAACCCAAAAACAAGTACGCATCGATCTTCCCATCTATGTTCGTTTTTTTTATCCGAAGGCTGCAGCCTCTGGATGTAGCAGTTGTAGGAACTACACGTCTTAAAGGCTGTCTTATTTCAGAATAAAAATTATAAAGTTCACTATAATCCTTAGATTATCGTAAATTGTTGTCAGGAGCGTCGGACTGGTGGTAAAACCAGTACTGATTACCAGGGCCCCAAAGGAAGAGAGGGCCCTTGAAAGTCTGAAATATATTATGGGGTGAGGCATGAGGGGCCCATCAGGACTGCCTATGCATAGGGCCCGAGATCTTGTGCAACGCCCCTGATTGTTGTAATATGCGTATGACTTGCGAATGTAATGCTCTATTAATTTATATAAACCAGGCTTGATGACATATGCAGCCTACATATGCGACCTCCGGAGGCTGCAGCCTTCGGATTGAGAAACGGCCTTACCGGAAATCATGTGACCCTTACCCGACGCTCGCTTAGCCGATCAATAGATGTAATAACTGCTTTTCAATATTTGTTTCTGTTTTACAAAATGTAGTTTTAAGTCTAATTTAGGCAAGAATGTGGATGTGTAAACTACAAATTTACGGTCAGTTAATTAATATAGCGCTTATTTAAAAGTCTGCTCAGCGGATGTCGGGAAATTTTGAGTTCCAAGTTCGACCAGCGGGGGGACAGCGCTCATGTATCCCGCCGAGGGCGCCTCATCTCGGACACTCCTGATATTTGCGCTGGCTCTTATGTGCCCATGTCTGTCAAAAACCCCTACAGCACCATCTTGCCTTTTTATAAAACATAATAATTAAAGTGTTTTGAATGACTGGTTGGATCACTAAAGTATTAAAAGATTTTTAAGAAATTAACAGCTTCAGCAGCACAGACAGTACCTGAAACCGAATTCAGACATGAAGGTGTTGGTTCAAATCCACGTTTTTCTTTTTTCTCTTATCATATATCACTTTGAAAAGGCATTTTTTTGCAATATAAATAAAGATGATGTTTAGTGTCTAACGTGAGTGTCTATTAAGACTAAGGGTTAGGGGGCAGTGTACAAAAGGGTAGTCTATTATCCTCCTAATAATGCATCAATTTATTAATTTTAATAAATATGATAATTTATACATTTTATTTTTGCATCCTGTTAATGTACAAACATACTGAAGTGCAAAGAGTATCTGCTAATATAAAGTGTTTATAGCATCCATTACCATTTAGGCTACACTTATTGCAAAGATTTGCCACTTTTGCAAAGTTTAATTATAATATAATGTAAAAAGCATCTAAAGCTATATGATAAACTGAATCATGTTCTAGGGAGCCATGGAACTGTTTGAGACACATGGCAGGGCTTGACTTTATGTTAACACCCAAAAAGAACACTGTGTATTAACACTTAACAAGTGTTAAAGCCTGAAATATTTGTAACTGAACACCAGATTTTAACACTGGCGGCCCAACACTAAGTTTATATCACTCAATAGTTT
The DNA here is from genome assembly GCF_027580225.2 of Misgurnus anguillicaudatus. Classification (NCBI taxonomy): domain Eukaryota; kingdom Metazoa; phylum Chordata; class Actinopteri; order Cypriniformes; family Cobitidae; genus Misgurnus; species Misgurnus anguillicaudatus. The sequence continues at coordinate 8,524,012 of NC_073341.2, read as the reverse complement.
GCTGTGTACTTGTAAATTATTTTTTGATGATATTGGATAGCCATACATTTAAAGCAATTACAAGCCTGCTTTTTTACTTCCATGACTAAAAGAAAATGGGTTTTAAAGGTTTTAATAAAAAAATAACAATTTCAATACAAGTGAAAACAACACAATTATTTAACATTAATCTTAAACTGGGGATCTTCTTCCTCCGCTTAGTTTTTCAGTTTACAAAGTCCGTCATCTAAATAGGGATTAGACATAGCGCCAGTGCAACTTGCTTTTTAAGGGGATGAGAGCTGTGACTCTCATTGGTTTACTGTACGTTACGTCCAAAATACTCCCATTACAATAGGACCAACCCTTTTCGACCATGCGCTCGGCGCACAAATCCTTTTTCCCGTCGTTAAATTAGCAAAAGTGGATTCGGACACGCCCATTTAGACGTTGCGCTGTGCGCTTTAGACAATGTTAGATCGTTAAAATAGGGCCCAAAGTGGTTTTCTAGACCAAAGCATGATCCCTTTTGGGGGCATGTTAATCCCCTGCAGGACGTCATTGTCGGTACCAGTCTGTTGGTCAAGCATTGCTTTTAAACTAATCAGATCATCAGAATGAAGTCTGGATTTTTTTCGCTGACTCCATGAAATGTTTTTTAGGACCTCTTTACTCGGCGCATCATCTCTACACCCTGAATCAATGACCTTTTTGGGAAGATTTTGCATGGACTCCAAATAAAGGCTTCTTGGAAGCTTTGTTGCCAGGACTTCTGCTATAGACTCACGTGCACCTGCACGTACTGGCCTACTCTGCACTTCCGTGGTGTTATGACAGACTTCACCTTCAGAGAACACAACAGCTGCTTTGAGTTGACTCATCAGCAACTTTCACATGTACAGTAACAGGGCAATCTCTGAAACGACAGTATCCCATACATGTGAAAACAGGTGCTGATGTCTGTGATCACAGGGATTTAACACAGTGTCTCTTGAAGCCGAAGCTGCATATGGGATGCACAGACTTGATGCCCTTGGCTATAATATTGGTCCACTGAAGTCCTTGAAAATGTCTTCCCTTCTGGTTTTGTCTTAGCCTTTACCATTCTTTTCTTTCAATAAAAAAGAAACAGGGCTGACATGGCAAACAACATGTGAAGTAATCATCTTCCTCACTGCTTTGTGTAGATGGGACTTCATTTAGGTTCATGTCCTTGCCATAAGCCTGAAATACAAAGAGTTATTAACATGTATACCAGAAGTTAATTTAAAATGATTAGGAATTCTTAAACTGACTTGTAAACACCTTGGTCTACAAATAAAGAAACGTAACGTTAATTCACACTAAAAGTTATTGGGAAATGAAAACCTTTGTAGACATAAAATGAATATGTATTTGGAAATGTACAAATCATGTATAAAATGTACAAACACAAATCTTCAACCATTGCAAACACCACACAATAAGGTTACAGTACTATTTCTCATTAGCACAATGGGTATTGGCCTTAAGGCCGCTTGCATGTATTACTTAATTGTGAAAAAATAAATGACGACATTAAAGTTTTTTTGCAATGGTTAACCTGGATCAACTCCGAGGACAAAAGTATTGGTTGAATTGCATTTGTTGTACTGGAACATTTACTATATTTCTCCAAGCTGCCAAAGCTAACCTTTTCACCCTCAGATGCAGATTGTGAGAGCAGTTCATCAGCTGAAGAGGTAGACATGTCCCGGCCATGAGAAGTCTCCAACGCATCCTTACAACATAAATGCATGTGTAAACCAAGATGTATTTTGGACAAAGTAGGAAGAATTAGGACTTTTAAAGAGTCATCATTTTAATTAATTTCTACATTTCTCCAAGCTGGTAAAGCTAACCTTTTCACTTTCAGATGCGGATTGTGACTGCAGTTTACCATCTGAAGAGCTACACAACGTGTCACGGCCATGAAAAGTATTCATCACATCCTAAAAATAAATCACAGCATGTCTAAAACAAGATGTATATAGGAAAAATGCTTACAATATGAAAACTAATTGCTTTAAGACAACAGTTTGGTAGATTGAGATTAAGCTTCTTGACATGGACTAATGAATTTGATCAACATTTGTCAACAAAATATCCTAATAGATCTCCATAAAAGCTAAATGCACAGACACAAAAAAAATAACCAGTCCTGTATGAGCAATTTTAGATACAGAAACCCAGGAATTATCACATTTGTAATTACAGTCATTAGAAGGTCAGAAGGTCTATCCTCAGTCACTTTGGGATCACAACTGTCTTCAAAAGGACTCTAATATGAACAAAACAAAGAAATGTCTAATTCATAATGGTTATTGGTAACAAATAATACAGTTTTTGCCTACAGCAAAACACCTGTTAGGAATCACCTCTGATCTTAAACATGCATGTTTCCCCACATCTGAAACTTCTCATCTAACAAAAAATATAAGAAAACGTGCTTGACTATATCAGAACTGATTTCAAAACAAAGTCAATTGTAATTACCTTCCAAGGAATTTGGTATGTCAGGAGGATCTTTTTTCGGTTTACAAGTGTATTTGGAACTTGTAAATCTTTACACACATCTGTCCAAAAGCCTGCAGCACGGTGAACGTTGGGGTTACTTGACTGTAACCTTGTTCCCTGAAAAAGCGGAACGAAATGCTGCGCTGCTAAGCGCTATGGGGAAACACCTTTATCGATTACCCGCTGAATATAGTGTGCAAACACGTCAATGAAATTGACCCGGAGGTATTATAGCCTCGGTTGATGACGACATCAAAGCGCACGTGAAGCGAGGCTATAAATAAATGAACACCAGCTGTGTCTCGTCAGATCTTTTGTTTGAAGACCAGTCCTGGTACATCTACTGTACGGCAAGACAGCGCAGCATTTCGTTCCGCTTTTTCAGGGAACAAGGTTACAGTCAAGTAACCCCAACGTTCCCTTTCAAAAGCGGAACGAAATGCTGCGCTGCTAAGCGCTATGGGGAACGACAATACCCACGCTGCCGTGCTTGGAGATGTCTGGACCCCTACGTATGTGTAAGTGTGTGCACAAAGAACGTAAGGAAATCTCAGACATAAGTAACCAAACTAAGTAATGGATGTGTGCGGAAAGGAAGCTCCCGCCGCCTCACAAACACCTATAATAAGAGGAAATAGCTAGGCATTAGCTTGTGATGTTGACTCGAGGACGTGAGAACCTGGAGTAGCATGAGCATCTAAACTATAAAATTTTATGAATGTATGCAGAGAGGACCAGCCTGCCGCATCACAAACACTCTGTAACGGGGCACCTCTTACTAGAGCAGTAGAGGAGGCTACCCCTCTGGTGGAGTGGGCTCTCAGGCCTACTGGCGAAACTTGACCGCGCGCCTCATAGGCAAGAGTAATAGCATTCCTGACCCAATGTGATATAGACTGCTTGGTGGCCGCGGCACCTCTGTTGCGGCCCCCAAAACATACAAACAATTGCTCTGACTTACGCCACTGGCTAGTGCGGTGGACGTAGGCCTGAAGAGCACGGACTGGACACAACTTATGGTATAACTCTTGCTCCGGTGTGGCAAACGACGGAGGGCAGAAAGTCTCAAGGATGACCGGATGTGTAGTCGAAAAGGGAACCTTAGGCAAGTAATCAGGATAAGGATGCAAAATCACCTTCACCATACCTGGGGCAAATCTAGGCAGGATGGCGAGACCGCCAGAGCCTGCATATCCCCAATTCTCTTAAGAGAAGTTATCGCCATTAGAAAAACCATCTTTAGTGTCAGAAGTCTATCAGACGCTGACTCTAGAGGTTCAAAGGGGGTCTGAACCAGACCCTCAAGGACTATAGCCAGGTCCCAAGAAGGAATCTTAGTTCTTGTTGGAGGCCTCAATCGTTTCGCCCCTCGAATAAAGCGAGCGAGCAGTGGATGCCTCCCGAGCGGCGCCTCGTCCACTAAAGCGTGGCAAGCCGACAAAGCGGCCACATATACTCTAAGAGTGGATGGGGATAAGCCCGCTGACAACTTTTCCTGCAGAAAACTCAGAACTGTAGCAATCTGGCAGTTAACAGGATCTGCATTATGTGCCGTGCACCATGCTTCAAAGACACCCCATTTAAGGGCATAACACTTCCTAGTGGAGGAGGCCCTAGCACTTAAAATGGTCTCAATAACATCAGGTGACAGCCCTGTGCCCCTCAGTTGGTACCCTTCAGGGGCCAAACATGAAGATTCCACAGGTCAGGCCTGGGATGAAATATCGTGCCCCCCGCCTGAGACAGAAGGTCCCTCCTCTCCGGAATCGCCCACGGCGAGCCGTTGAGGAGAGATATCATCTCCGAGAACCATACTCTGTTCGGCCAACGTGGTGCTATCAATAAGAGGCAAGAGCCCTGTTGGCGAACTCTGGCTAGCACCTGTGGGAGCAGTGCAACTGGGGGGAACGCATAGAGGCGCTTGTTGGGCCATGTGTGCGCCATTGCGTCCAGACCCAGGGGGGCTGGGGGACTCAGAGAGAAGTAGAGGGGACATTGCGCTGTCTGAAAAGAGGCGAAGAGGTCCACTTCCGCTCTGTAAAATCTGGTCCATATCTGAGAAACTGTGTCTGGGTGGAGTCTCCATTCCCCAGTCAATAACGTCTGTCTGGACAGTAAATCCGCTTCCACATTCAGGTTCCCCGGTATGTACACTGCTCTGAGCGACAGGATCTTGTCCTGAGCCCAGAGAAAAATCTGCCTCGCTAACCTGTTCAAGTTGCGCGAGCGCAGACCTCCCTGGTGATTTATGTACGAGACTGTTGCTGTGTTGTCCACCCGCACTAGGACATGACAACCTCTCAGTTGAGGGAGAAAATATTTCAGGGCCAGAAATACAGCCATCAACTCCAGGCAATTGATGTGCCAACTGAGCTGATGACCCTCCTATTCCCCTTGAGCTGGACGACCATCTAAGATCGCACCCCAGCCTGTCAGGGAGGCGTCTGTCGTTAGCAGCCTGCGATGACAAGTCGCCCCTAGTGTGGGACCCAAGGCAAGAAACCGGGGTCTTATCCACATAGTCAGTGCACGAAGCCCGCGGCGCGTCACTTTTATTAGCCTTTGAGGGTTGGCCCTTGGATGAAACCCTTTGGCTCTGAGCCACAACTGAAATGGCCTCATGTGCAACAGCCCCAAAGGAATCACCGTGGATGCTGACGCCATGAGTCCTAAGATCCGTTGATACTGTTTTACAGTGAGGTCCTGGCCTAGCCTGAGTCTGCTCAGGGAATGTTGAATGGTCGCGATTCGTACGGGAGACAGATGTGCCCGCATCGTAATCGAATCCCAAACTATCCCCAGATAAGTCGTTCTCTGGGCAGGAGAAAGAACGCTTTTCTTGGCGTTGAGCCTCAACCCTAGAGAAAGCAGGTGTGCTAACACAACATCCCTGTGTTGGAGCGCCACTTCTCGTGATCTCGCTAGTATTAGCCAATCGTCTATGTAATTTAAAATGCGGATTCCCCGGAGTCTCAACGGAGCCAGTGCTGCATCCATGCATTTTGTGTATGTGCGGGGTGATAAGGCTAGGCCGAATGGAAGAACCCGAAACTGGTATGCTTCGCCTGCAAAAGCGAACCTCAGGAACTTCCTGTGTTGTGGCAATATTTCTATGTGAAAATATGCGTCCTTTAAGTCAATTGTGACAAACCAATCGTAATGTTGAATTTGTGCCACAACCGTCTTGACCGTTAACATCTTGAACTTGAGAGCTCTCACTGCTTTGTTTAAAGCTCGAAGATCTAAGATTGGACGCAACCCCCCATCCTTTTTGGGAACCAGGAAGTATCTGCTGTAATAACCTGACTCTCTCTCTGGGAGGGGAACGTGTTCTATGGCCCCTTTCATCAACAGAGATTGAATCTCTTGCAACAGTATTTGTGTTCGGAAGTGAATATCACGCCGTTGAATCGCGGAGGACGACGAATAAACTGGATTCTGTATCCTAAGTGTACTGTGCTTATTACCCAACCAGAAATACCTGGCAGAAGTTTCCACGCTGCCAGACTTTCTGATAATGGTATTAGTTTCAATACTTTGTCTTGGGGGGGATGTTAAAAGACCTGCTTTCTGATTGGGAATGGGAGAACAGGGGGCCTTTAACATTTGGCTGGAAACCGCCTCCCCCCGCAAGCCCAGAGGCGGCGGAGGTGGAGAGGTTTCGTAAGGGCAGCGAGACGGGGCGATCGGATGTAATATGACACGCCCCGACCCGCGAGTGAGCTCTAACGAGTGAATGCAACCGTCTGGACTGCTTTTTCCTGTTAATAACAGTCCTGAGGTCTGCTCTGGGGGGCTGCTGAGGGTGGCGAGTCGATCCCCAAGCTCTTCGCGGGGGAGCACGACTCGCCACGCTCTCCTTCTTTGCGTCCCTGGGTCTTGAGGGACCGGGAAGAGGTCGAGAGACCGTGACAGATAACCCCTCCCTTTGTGTGCGGCGAGGAAAAAACTGCGTAAAAGCCTCCTCATGCTTTTTAACTTCTGTAAATTTAGTGACCACAGAATCAACCGCATCGCCAAACAGACCAGATGGGGAAACAGGGGCATCTAAGAGAAACACTCTATCTTTCTCTTTTATTCCGGACAGATTTAACCATAAGTGCCTCTCCGTGCTAACCAAAGCAGACATTGAACGGCCGATAGCGCGAGCCGTTTGCTTGGTAGCGCGGAGAGACAGATCTGTAGCCCTGCGTAATTCATCGAATGCCTCTTTATCAATGGTCTCGCCCCCACTCAAATCTTTTAATAAATCAGCCTGGTACGCCTGTAATACCGCCATCGTATGCAGCGCAGCACCAGCCTGATCTGCAGCTTGATAAGCTTTTCCTACTAATGATGAAGTTATTCTACACGGCTTCGTGGGCAGGATAGGTTTTTTTAAAGACGACGCCGAGCCAGGCGAGAGATAACTCGTGAGCGTCTCTTCAACCTGAGGCATCTCTGTATACCCGCACGTCTTCGCACCCACGATAGTCGAATAAACCGACGTCGAAGGCACGAAAACACGCGAAGTGTATGGTCTCTTCCATGATTTATCTAGCTCACCGTGGAGATCTTCAAAGAAGGGGAGAGGCTCATGTTTCGTCCTCTCCCCTTTGTCAGTAGACAGAAATCTATCGCCTAATTTGCTCTGTTTGGGTGTCTCTGGCTCGCGAGGCCAGTCAATCTGTAATCTGGCCACCGCACGGGTTACCACCTCGAGAAGCTCCTCGACCGACCCATGATCGCGCGAGGAACGCTCGGAGGCTGGCTTATCAAAATCCGCAGAACCGAGAGAGAAATCATCATCATCGTTATCATCCCCCACATGAACCGAAGAGGCACCGGAGTGCGCTTCGGGATCATGTGAAGGAATAAATGGATCTGGTGACAAAGCAAAAGAAGAGGACTCGCCCGTCTCTTGCTCGTCAGCCAGATCCATCTGGGAGCCCCATGATTTTAAGTTCTTAGGTGCGGATATAAAGTAATCACGGCGAGCACGAAGCATCTTGATGGAAAATGACTCGCAATGCTCGCACTCATCTGTTTGTAAAGCCGTGACCGCATGCTCCTCCCCCAAACACACAAAGCAGTAAGTGTGTGTGTCGTCCTTAGCGATAGCGCGAGAACAAACACACAACTTAGACTGCTTGTGGCTCTTCTTACTCATCTTTTAGCTTAAACTCTTCTGATATCGGAAATAGAGAAAAATCTGCACTCTATCTCGTTGGAAACTAACTCCTAACAAAGATCTCGAGTGGAGTTCAAAAGGTAAGAGAGATTTGTTCAATGTTATGCACACACACATCAGTAGCGGTCTGAAAACAAAGGACCTGACGAGACACAGCTGGTGTTCATTTATTTATAGCCTCGCTTCACGTGCGCTTTGATGTCGTCATCAACCGAGGCTATAATACCTCCGGGTCAATTTCATTGACGTGTTTGCACACTATATTCAGCGGGTCAACGATAAAGGTGTTTCCCCATAGCGCTTAGCAGCGCAGCATTGAGAGTAGCTTTTGAAAGGGAACACTGTAATCCTTTATGTTGCTACCAAATGGTAGAAACTTGGTGATGCTTTTTCGGATTTCTAGTGAAGTCTTTGTAGTTCTCCGTGCCTTTAAATTTATGTAATGCAATGTGATAAAGATATTGATCATTTAAGACACATACTTGAAATATGCTACATTTTTGCAAATACTGTAGATCACAGCAGCATTCACTTTCATAGTATATTTTTGTCCACATTAATGATGCCCCTAATCTGTTTGGCTACAAACATTATTGTGTAGTGTAACACTTGCCTTTCCAAATGTGGAAAAAGTACAGAATCTGGATAAAAAAAGTTACATGTACATTAGCATATATCAAATATTTATACAGTATTATATTTTTAACAGTATTTGAGTGAAGTATTTCTCACAAGCACAAATTGTAAACTTGTAAATTAACTAAATGATATACATTTACTAATTCATGAAACTTTGAAATGCAAGAAAGATAAAGGCCAAATATATTCAATACATGGAGTAAGTAATTAAACACACTGGTTCCCACCATGTCCCTGCATAGTTAATTTACTGGAAATGCTATTGAGGAAAAAATCAGCAAAAGGCATATTTAAAGATGAAGAAAAATATATAGACACATCCAAACTTTAAAACACTCAAACATAATAAGCTGGAGTTACTTAAAAATATAGTGCATCCACATTTTTCTATAACTTTTACATGGAATTTAAGCAATTGCATACATTCCTTAAAATTCTGTTTATAAATAAATACACTATGGCTGCGTTCACACGATACCATAATACGGTTGTCAAACCCGTATTTGAGTCCTTAAGATGGTTCCGTTCACACGCAGTTCGGTTATTTATGGGTTTGACAACCGCATTCTATAACCGACCTCGCACCCGTAAGTTTTCGGGTTTCACAACCGTATTTACAGAGAAGCTGTGATGTGTGAACGGAATCGCACTGGACAACCAGTTGTGTGTGACGTCACGTGACGTTTTAGCAGCAGTGGACAGTAATCAAAATGGCGGAGAGGGGCGTGATGTGGTCAGAGGCTGAGGTAAAACTGTTATTAAGTATATGGGGGGAGGAGGGTATTCAAAACAAACTTTGTGGAACAAAAAGAAATCAAAGAGTTTTTGAAATAATTTCTGAGAGGATGAGGGCAGCGGGAGTTGTCAGAAGTGCTGTTCAGTGTCGCGTAAAGCTAAAAGCTTTAAAATTGGAGTACAAGAAAGTGGTGGACAACAACAGACGATCGGGAAGAGGAAAGAAAACGTTCAAGTATTTTTATGAACTTGACCGTGTACTTGGGGATAACCCGGCTTGTCGCCCCGAATATACATTTGATTCGACAGAGCCAGGTTTATTCGAGGACGTCTCGTCCAGTGACCATGAAGGTAAGTTAAACTACAACACAAATCTGTACGAAAACTGCCACAATAAACACAACTGATACAACGTAAGTTTATTATCTGCATGACTTATCATTGTATGAAGATAAGAGAAAGGTATTTGGTTCCCTTACGAAAATTAAGTTAATATTTTTTTTGTGGTAACAGTTAACTTAAAAGTTTTTCGGTTTTACTACAGTAACCATGGTTTTCATGGTTATTTCGTGGTAACTGTTATTTTACTAAGTTTTTTTAACTGTAGTAAAAAAATGTTAATTTTCGTTAGGGTTTGTAGGATTAAAAGCATAAAAATAGCCATGATAACATAATTGCAATTCCGTATTTCTCTCTGTTGATAGAGTCAATGGCTCAGGATTGCAGCTCTTCAAATGCTTCACTTGAGGAAGACTCTGGTATGGATGATTTAACAACTTTTCAAAAGTAGTTACCTTCAGCTTAAGTATATCATTTTATACATGTAAAGGCACGGCAATGTTATTTCTATTCTCTGCAGAATCAGTGACTACAGCTAATAGAACTCCCACTCCCACATACACTCCTAGACAAACTGGTAAGTTTAAAGGAACATGCCCAGATTTTGGTAATTTAGCTTATTCAATGTATCACCCAGAGTTAGATAAGTCCATACCTTTCTCATCTCTGTGTGTGCTGTAACTCTGTCTGATGCAGCCCCCGCTAGCTTAGCTTAGCACAAAGACTGGAAGTGAATGGCTCCAGCTAGCAACCTGCTCCCAATAAGTGACAAAATAACACAAACATTTTCCTATTTATGAGTTGTGATTTGTATAGTCACACCGTGTACAAATAACAAGGTGATATGAGAGACAGCAATCTTTTAAAAATATACATACTGAGAACTATATTCTCTGAAGATGAAGCACTGCTACTTGGGCGGAGTGATTTGCACAACTCTGACTGAACTCTCTGCTCCTCATCAGGGGCTTCTCGGGTGCTATGTGTAATGAACGCACAAACACACACATGTGTCTTTTATCATAAACCCTTTCAACGTGTGTGCAGCACAAATTCGCGTCCCTCGGAAGAGAAAGCACCGGCCGCCACAGTGACACATAGTACTAAAGTGTTTTACTCACATAAGCTGCGCCGTCCTGTCCGGATCCGATATTGATGGAGTAGCATTGCTTTTTAATCGCAAATCCAGTGTTCTTCTGAACATCCAAAGATGTAGCAACTGTTATGATTCCCTTGTTTAATATGAATGATGTCTCTCGACGAAAAACAATGGCCCGAAAACGGTACGGTTGACGTTTAGCCATCCTTGCTGTAACTTGTTATGAAAACTAACTCAACTAACACTACACGTATTATGTGGGCGCGATGTCAAGTTGAAGAGCTCATGAATAGTAATGACTTTGATCAGTTCCATGTCACACTGATAAGCTTTTCAAACTGACCTGATTTCTCTGCTTATTTCTTTTCAGTGGCTAGAGCTGACAGAGGAGGTGGAAGTTAAAGGCGGAGTCCACGATGTTTGAAAAACGCTTTGGAAAGGTGACGGGTCGACTACCAAACACACTTATAGCCAATCGAATCAAATGCCGGGTTGCGTATGTGTGGGGCGGGTCTATCAACAGAAGATCCAGATTCTATAGGGGTAGGGGGGTGTTTGTTTAGGTGGTTTCTAATATCAACATTGGCTTTCCAACATCATGGACTCCGCCTTTAATTTTCACATTCACGACACAACACAAACACATATGGACCTAACACATATCAAAAAATACAAGTAAAACGGTTTTATGTGGAAGTGCCTCTTTAAAAGTCATTTTGGTTACATTTGGCAATCTTTAAAGACATGCTTACTGATTTTTGAGACACGTGTGTCACGCGAAGCTGTGGGCGGGGCTACAAAAGTGGTCATTGTATTTGGATTCGGGGAGGTGCTTCAATTCTACTTTGACGTCATATTTCTCAGAATTCCACACTCAGGTGTTATACTGGCTTGGTGCCAAAAACTGTTCCGAAACTTGCAGGATGTTCATTTAACTATGATGACCTCTCATATAACAAATTATCAAGTTAAAATTGAGTATTTGATTCACCGCTCCTTTAAAAGATCGCTGTGTCTCATATCAGGGTGTGACTATACAAATCACAACACATAAATAGGAAAATGTTTGCGTTATTTTGTCACTTATTGGAAGCAGTTTTGCTTATCTAACTCTGGGGATACAGTGAATAAGCTAAATTCCCAAAATGAGGGCGTGTTCCTTTAAGAATTGAACATTAACAATTTCAAAAGGTAAATTGTCTTCTAATTGTATGCATGTTTTACTAAATTTAAAATGTATTGTTCAAACTCCTGCAGGTCCAAGTGCTACACAAACACGTGAACATGAAAGTGGTAAACATGTGTTGTAGGCTACTGTGTGGGGGTGTTTCTGCCTGTGTTATATTAAACTGAAACTTAAAATGTATTGTCCAAACTTCTACAGGTGCAAGTGGCACACAAACACAAGAACATGAAAGTGGTAAGCGTGCGTGCATGTGTGTGCGTTCGCGTGTGTCTGCATGCCTGTGTATGTGTGTGTGCTTGCGTGTGTGTGCCTGTGTGTGTGCGTGTCTGTGTTAAAATAAACTTAAACTGTTTTACAAACTCCTGTAGGTGTAGGTGCAAGTGGCACACAAACACAAGAACATGAAAGTGGTAAGCATGTGCAGTATTTATTAATTTTTTAGTTTAGAGAATTATAGTGATTGTTTTGTACCTGACATTACAAGTTTATACTTAAATTATGGCGTACAAAACATAAATTATGTATATTGAACAGTGTGATTGTCTATTAAATTAATGCAATGTATATGTGTTATACTAGAGGGAGAATTAAGAAGCCTCAAGCCAAGTGCAAGGCGTGTAAGTAATAGTAGGGTAGGAAGGGGGGTTCACCTGCACCCGAAAGGTATATTTTTTAACCTAGTTTTTTGTAATCTTTAAGGTGTCTAGAAAAGGAATTTTGATGTTCCCCATGCAAATTATTGTCCCATGTGTGATTTTTTGTATCATCTTTTGTGTCCGTGCTTGATTTTCGGCTGTGAAAAAGGAAAACTTTAAATCAACATAGAATCTGAACAATACATTTTACAGACACAATCCACCCCATTTCCTCTTCGTCTTTGCACGAGGAATTGATAGATATGAGGATTGTCATGATTAGATGATGTATAATGCATAAAAACTCAAATAAATACAAAAAAATGTAAATAAAATTGTGACATTGGATCACTGGAACTCCTCCCCTATGGACCCTATTGATATATGTCTTCTAACTTTTGTATTTTTACAGTCTGTAAGATGTCTAATAAACAAACGTTGATGATCCACACCTGAAATATTGTCACGTGTATGTCTTTTCTGGCTATATGGGTTGCCTCCCTGGATTTCCAAAAAAAGCAAAAAAGAACATTAACATAATGTCTTTTTCAAACTGGTATATATTTGTAATGCTTCAGGTGTCTGATAAACATATTCCACATTAAAATATTGGAATCAATTTGAAACTTAGAGCAATAAATGTGGTCGAAAGGTAATAACTTTGAAGGCCTTCAGAAAGTCCAGACTTAGCAAGCCCAAAATACAAAAAAGCTGTTTGGAGTAATCCAGTGCCACACTGTATCAGTGCCGGCCCATCTTCCCAGCTTCTCTTTTTTTGCAATTGATGCATGCTAATCATCCTCAAAAAAGAGAAGAGTGATATCGATGGTGAGTCTGAAAAATATACTCCTCTACCAAGTTTGAAGCTGCCTTGAAAGACATTAAGGAAAAATAAAGTCAACACTGTTATACTATAATAGCTAATTGGCTAGTTGGTGATCATTGCTAATCATGCCCAAGTCAAAGAAACACCAAGGTAGAAAATGATAGTGAGTCTGAAGAGTTTAATCCTGCTACAAAGAAATCCAAGAGAGATGATGGTGTCAAATAATAATAATAATTTGTTACATTTATATAGCGATTTCCGGCAGCACTCAAAGCGATTTACATATGAAAGGGGGTTCTCCTCAACCACCACCAATGTGCAGCATCCACCTGGATGATGCGACGGCAGCCATATTGCGCCAGAACACCCATCACACACCAGCTTATTATTGGAGAGGAGACAGAGTGATATAGCCAATTAGTATGGGGGGATGATTAGTAGGCCAACGGGCAAGTTTTGCCAGGATGCCGGGGCACACCCCTACTCTTTTTCGAAAGACATCTTGGGATTTTTAATGACCACAGAGAGTCAGGACCTTGGTTTAACGTCTCATCCGAACGACCACACTGATGGCCATGTGAGAAGTACTATGTGAGATACCTCAGTTGGATTCAACCCAGGAAGAGACTGACAACCAGGTTGTTCTGTACTTGCTGTATGCCGCTCAACTGGGGCACAAGGTGGCTGTGGTGAGGACTGCAGACACAGACATTTTCTTCATCCTCCTACACCACGCCCAATCCGTCACGTTGACATTGACATTGGGATCGGAAAGCACAGGCAGATCCTAAATGTCAGCGAACTGGCAGAATGTAAGGGGGCAGACTACTGCACAATACTCGGCCTCTACATCTTCACAGGGAAAGCTTTACAAGTACCTTTAGAGGCAAAGGGAAGGTTGTGTCTCTGAAAAAGCTGCAGAGTAATCCAAGTACCATGCAGCCTTCAAGTGAGTTTTTTCAAGGCAGATATTCTGTAGCATGTAATGGCAATTACAGTTTTTTACAGATGCTAGGACACATTTTTCAATACATAGGTCACTTTTGCAAAACTCTTCACACAGTTCTCCTAACCAACTTTCAGCTTGGCAAAGCAGTTCATTTCACATTCAAAATCATGCTGAAAAGAATGATTGGAAAGGATGAGACGCTTACCACCAGATCCAAGGTGGATCTGTCCGGGCTCCCGCCCTGCAGAGACAACCTGGTCCCACACATCAACTGTGTCAACCACCGTCTGGCCATCTACAAGAGAGCAGCCACACCAATATTCTGGTGTCCCAAGCTTCATGATCCTGGCCAAGGCTGGGAAAAGACTGAAGAGGGTACTCTGGAACCAGTGTGGTCTTGTGGACCTATCCTCCCCACTTCACTCACTGGCTTGCTGGAGGAAACAGTCGAGGAGATGGATGGAGATGGTGAAGACGACGAGGAGCAAGAGATGGATTATGAAGACCTGGGCTGCTTCTCAATTCCAAGAACGCAAAGAACGGACTTGCGTCCTTGTGGAGATTGAACTTGCCAGGTGACCTCGGAAGAACGAACTGAGAAGGTCTCGAGAACACAGAACGCACTTATGAGAATTGAGATGTGTGCGATCTTCCTGTTGGTCACCTGACCTCCACCATTGTTTTGCCTCAATGACTTCTGGGGCGTAAAGCGATTTCAGCGTGCAAGTCTGCACTCGATGCATCCTCGATATCAGGCAGAGGTGTAAAGAGTAGCTGAAAGCCATACTTGAGTAAAAGTACAGATTCCTTACTGTAAAAATGACTCCACTACAAATTACAAGTCACCAATTTAAATACAACTTGAGTAAAAGTATTAAAGTAACCCAATTTAAAAGTACTTAAGTATTTTTACTCGTACTGAATGTTGGCTCAAAGATGCACTAGTCCTCAACACAAAGAGACATTGTAGGTCAGTGAAAACCAAGAAAGTTTATTTATGAGGTTTTACTTCCTAATATAAAAAAAGAAATCAAACACCTCAAAAATTTGACCTGGCAGAACAAACACAGATTAAACATAGTCATAGTCTTTTGACTAAAATTTAATTTAGTTTTAGTTATTTTTGTCATCTGAATTCATTTAGTTTTAGTCTAATTTTATTCAACTAAATGCCATGAGATTTTAGTCTACATTAAATTTAATTTAAACCCATATAATTTTAGTCTAGTGTCATTGTGTACTTGAATGTGCCATGCTGACAAATATATAGCCTAACTGTTGTTATATAAATATGGTAACAATTTACAATAAGGTTCATTAGTTAACATTAGTTAGCTGCATTAGTTAACATGAACTAATAATGAACTGCACTTATACAGCATTTATTCATCTTTGTTAATGTTAATTTCAACAATTAGTAATACTTTATTTAAATCTTGTCAACATTAGTTAAAGCACTTTGAACTGACATGAACAAACAACTAAAGCTTAAATTTTTATTAAGTAACATTAACAAAGATGAATAAATACTGTAACAAATGTATTGCTCATGGTTTGTTCAAGTTAGTTAATACATTAACTAATGTAAACTAATCAACCTTATTGTAAAGTGTTACCAAATATTCTTACATAGGCCAATCCTAAAAAAGTTGACCATTGACTAAAAAATAATCTAAATATATCAAAAATTCCAGTATTAGAGTCCAGTAGGTTGTTACAGTTAATGTAACAGAAATGTGCATATTAAAAACGTGAAGTTGTTCATTTGAAAGATTAATTGAAAACACATGTAGTAGACGTAACACCACTAACTTATCTCACATTAAGTGCACTACATTTCTTCAGTCATGAATCCCTCTTTACAGTAAATACATTACAGCATACTTGATTTAATGTGAGGACAGTGAAATTGTACACTTATTATCAATCTTAGGCAATCAGTACAGGACATCGCTGGTTTATTTTGGCTTATATAGTAAGTTATATCAACCAGCTCAGGTTAGCTGATAAAGTAGCATCAGAGTATATAAACATTTGTGCTTGCCTTTGAGGTGCGGGATGGCCCTCCTGCAATCCCGCATCACTTTTGTCTTGATTGCAGCATCACATGTTTAACAAAGGGTCCCTTGACAGAAGCAAATGTGATATGCATCCATATGTTTGCGCTTTATCTCTTCTCTCAGATAAGACGCTAACTTTTCTCTACAGTTTATGACATAAGCAGCACGCAGATGTCCCGCTACGGTGGCTCAGCGCAAGCCATTCAGCGTTTGACATCACAGTACCGCGAGACCAGACTTCTCCATATGCAATTAATTCGCTCTCGCAGTAATTTGATTTTATACTGCGCGTGGCGCCACATGAAGTCCCTCAGTTGTGTGTGTGCGTACCTCGCGCCAACAGATTATATCCGTCATCACCCTCTGACACTTTCGTCTCGTTTTTATTTGACGAATAAACAATGTAGCGAGTAACGTTAAGTGTCATTTCAAATGTAGTGGAGTAAAGAGTACAAATACCCAATCAAAAATGTACTTGAGTAGAGAGTAAAAGTTGCTTATATTTTTGATACTCAGTACAAGTACAAAGTAGCCCAAAAAATACTTAAGTACAGTAACAAAGTACATTTACTTGAGTACTTTACACCTCTGATATCAGGAACACATCCGGGTATTTTCATGCGTCCTCTGTACTTGCGTTCTTGAGAATTGGAATGAACTTGGACTGTTAATGATGACGTAGAGCGAGGACACGAGAACGCAAGATCGCTGAAGAACGCATATTGAGAAACAGCCCTGCTGTATGATGAATAGACTTCATTGCCCTTGACCTTTTGACCTTTGATTAGAACCACTTTTTTCTATTTCAGTTTATTCTAATGGGGATTTGTTATACCCTATATATACACATATTTGACTATATGAGTGGTCTTCTCTTTTGTTTCTATAAATATAATACCAAAATAACGATTTGAATAGTAACTCCTTATTATGGAAGATGTTCAGTTGGACCAACATGTGACAATATTTTAAGTAGGGATCATCAACATTTGCTTCTTAGACATCCCAAAGACTGCAAAAATACAAAAGTTAGAAAACACACATCAACAGGGTCCACAGGGGAGAAGCTCCACCGATCCAAGGTCACAGATTCTTTTTCATTATTTGTGTTTATTTGAGTTTTAATGCACCATACATCATCTAATCATGACAATCCTCATATCTATCAATTCCTTATGCAAAGATGAAGAGGAAATGGGGTGGATTGTGTCTGTAGGAAGTATTGTTCAGACTCTATGTAGATTCAAAGTTTACATTTTTCACAGCCGAATATCAAGCACGGTCACAAAAGATGGTACAAAAAAATCACATATGGGACAATAATTTGCATGGGGAACATCAAAATATTTTTACTAGACACCTTAAGGATTACAAAAAACTAGGTTAAAAAAATGTACCTTTCGGGTGCAGGTGAACCCCCCCCCCCCTTCCTACCAGACTATAAGTTAAATTATATTTTAATAAAATAATGCACTTCTGTTATAAACGTTTACTATAACTAATATCTATATACATATGTATCTCACGCTCTATTTTCTGTTTGTATTAAGGACGTACCCTTTCATAAAAACTAAAGGATAAATTTAAGAATGGTTTTGGGTAAATTTTAGCAATATGCAGTAAGTACCTAATTGTAGAAAACTTAGTATTACTAATAAATTAGTTGTGTGTTTGCATGCCTTGTGATTAAACTAGGCCGTGTAAAAAGGGGGAAGATGGACCAACTCCGGGCAATGGTTGATAACCTTGGCAAAGAATTTATGGAGCAATCCTCAAGAGAGTTTGAAGCCCTCATGCAACTAGAGCGAGAGAGAGATTAAAAGGAGCGGAAAGAGCAGCAGACTCGGACCATGCATGCTGATGCAGACTTTAGTCCAGACCCTGCAGACAAACAGACCACACACGTTAAACATGCCTCACAATTTAACTCCTGTCAACTACTCCACCCCTCCTTCCTTTACTGATACTCGCAGTTTTACTCCTCTTCCATACATGGGTCCGTATCACCCTTCTCCATTCGCAGATTCCACACATTATTCATTCACCAATCCACACACTTCTTGCAGTCCAACCCATGATAAGTCTTATGAGGAATAACTAGTTTTTCGTTCTATAAACCAATCAGCCATAACATTTAGACCACCTGCCTAATGTTGTGTATGTCTCCCTTTTGCCACCAAAACAGCCCTGACTCATCTAGGCATGGACTCCACTAGACCTTTCTATCAGAACCAGCATTCATTTTTCAGCAATTTCAGCTACAGTTGTCCGTCTGTTTGCTCGGACCACACAGACTGCCCATGATCCTGTGGCTGGTACACCGCTTTTCCTTCTGCTGCATACTGTGAACAGCCCACAAGTGCTGCACAATTTGGTGATGGCTAAACGACTAGGTCAGACCATCTCCAAAACTTCAGCTCTTGTGGGCTGTTCACAGTCTGCAGCGGTCAGTACCTATCAAGAGTGGTCCAAGGAAGGAAAAGCGTTGCACCAGCGAATCATGGGCGGTCTGTGTGGTCCGATCTAACAGACGAGCTACTGTAGCTGAAATTGCTGAAAAATGAATGCTGGTTCTGATAGAAAGGTCTGGTGGAGTCCGTGCCTGGATGGGTCGGGGCTGTTTTGGTGCCGGGGGGGAGACATGCACAGCATTGGGCGGGTGGTCATAATGTTGTGGCTGAACAGGGACTGTTAGGTTAATTGCTTCTTGTTTAATTTCAAACAGATTAGCCAAAGGTTCTATGACTTGTTTAATTCCTATCTTTTTTATTTTATGAAGCAGTTATTCCGACTATTTAGCACTTGTTCTGATATTTTTTAACTTTAATTAAATGTTAATCTATAATTGAATTTTAAAATTGAAAAGTACACACATTTACTTTAATTAAAATAAAGAAATTGACCTGCTAACCTGAAAATATCTTGTAAGTGCATCTCTAATATTGTGTGCCTCATTATGAACATCTATCTCATCTTCATTCTGATTTTGTTGTAATGTTCTTGCGAGATCCTCTTCAGAGGGTATGACTTCTCCTGCCCGTTCACAAAAATTATGGAGCAGTACACAGGTTAAAACTACCCTGAATACTCCTTTAATCGAGTGTTCGATCCTGTGTTGTAAACATCTCCACCATTGTTTAAGGCGACCAAAAGCCATTTCGACAGCCATTCTCGTGTGACTGAGTTTAAAGTTGAAATGTCGTTGAGCATCTGTTAGTCGTCCGTTGTCAGAGTAAGGCTTTTGGGGCTAGTCCAGGAGGGGGTAGGCTGGATCAGTTAGTATCAGCAGAGGAATGTTACATCCCTCAATAGATTTTGCTGGAACAGGGGGGAAAAGGGTGCCCTCTTCTGCTTTTTTAAATAACCCTGAAATTGCAAAAACTCTAGCATCATATACACTTCCAGCCCAACCAAGGTAAACATCTTTAAATATCCCCTTATGATCTACCAGTGCTTGCATAACAATTTGATAGAACCCTTTTCGGTTATAGTAAGAACCACCCTGTGGGCCTTCAGGGCGGTCTATGGAAATATGTGTCCCATCAAGACACCCTATGACTTGGGGAAACCCCCATTTACTGTGAAAACCGTGGGTAATCTCTTAAGCTTCTTCGACTGTGGATGGAAAATTAAGGTACAGTGGACGAAGGTGACAACAAACGGCGATGCAGAATTCCCTTGTAATGCTGTGCACAGTAGATCTTCCGACACCAAAAAGGTGGGCTATAGTGCGGTATTCAACAAGCGTCCCTAGACGCCACAGGGCAACGGCAACTCTTTTGCGCACACATATTGCTCGGCGCATCGCGGTGTTGCGTTTGATTATGTGGGGCTCCAGCAATTCACAAAGACAGAGATACGAGTAGTGTGTCATGCGCAAATTCTCAGTCCAATCACTTTCTTTCCACAGGAGTTGTTCCCACCAGTTTTGCGGTCTGGGAGCAACCCATATTGTGCGCTCAACTGTTAATGCTGCGTTTAATAACAACATATTTAAAAATAAGGCACACATTCTTTGACGCCGTCGGTGTCTGTTTACTACGGTTTTGCGAATAAAATCGCGCCTAGTTTTGTTGTATAACACTAAATTCATCGCTATAATGTCTGTTACATCCGCCATTGTTTATATTTATGCCTGTCACCGTGGTTACAGGCGCCGCGTGCTAATCGCATACAGGTTTGATGTCGGTTGATTGTTCATACAGGCAGTGTTCTATTTGGGCATGTTATGTGCTGTCTGAACAGGACACTTCCAGACTCACACCTGTAAGTAAATACGGTTGTCACTCCTGAAATTTTGTTGTGTGAACGCACCCTATGGGGCGGTTTACCAGACAAGGATTAGACAATCCTAGACTAAAATAAATGCAAGAGCTGTCCAAACTAAAAACAGCTTGCCCTGACATATCCTAAAATACATCAGTGCAATTTGTTTTGCCTCAAAATGCACACATGTAAAGCTTATAGTAAGGCATGTTTGTTAAAACTAGTTATATTTCCTACTTAAACTAAGGCCTAGTCCTGGTTTAAGCTAATCCCTGTCTGGGAAACCATCAATATATATTTACTTTTCTACATAAATCCAGCATATTATTTTTGTATTTTTTTAGCTACTTAATAAATTGCATGCAAAACAGGTGTTAAACATTTCAATGCCTGGAAATTGTAACTTTCTAAAAATTTAAGATAAACTGAAATTTAAATCATTGACTGACCACTAACATTCAAAAGACCTACCTCAATACATTAACATATAATGATTCTAATAATCTAAATGTATTACACTGAAAATGCATAAACTTGCAACATCTGGAGATCTCCAAACATAGAGAAAGGAAAGGCCTAGATCATGGACTTATTAATACCCTATTGATTACACCAATCAGCCAATGGTAACACTAATTAGGCATAATGGGTTGCTTTCTATTACGACATAATCTACGAGGGCTGGGTTTCCCAAAAACATTGTAAGGCTAAGTAGATCTTAAAAACGATCCTATTAATCATCTAAAGCCCGGGATACACTGCACGATTATTGGCTGTCCCAGACGAAAGATTGCCATCGTGAAACAATCGCTGCGATTTTTGTTATCGTGGCTCTTCATCGGTGATCCTATGTCGTACAATGAGAGAGGTTCAAAGACGGCCGTTTTTCCGGTCTTGTGTCCAAAGATAGCCTACGATAGTTTTCTGACAGTGTCAGAAATTCAGCATGATCACCG
Source organism: Misgurnus anguillicaudatus (assembly GCF_027580225.2). NCBI lineage: Eukaryota > Metazoa > Chordata > Actinopteri > Cypriniformes > Cobitidae > Misgurnus > Misgurnus anguillicaudatus. The sequence goes on along the minus strand of NC_073341.2, from coordinate 8,502,638 downwards.
CACAGTGTGTTTGCTGCTACGACCTGCGCGCCAGTATTTGTTTACCACGAGCGCATGCTGGTGATGTTGCGCAACGTGTGACGCTGCCGCCGAAGCTTCCGTGTCATCATCGTACAGTCTACATGCCTCTCGTACCCGAGTTTAAACGATCCATGTCGCACAGTGTGTATTCTGGGCTTTAGAATTACTGAAAGACATTGCCTATAGTTTTCTTTGTAAATGTCCAGTAAAACAGTTTTAATAATTGACAGGAACACAGAGAGGGTCATCCTGAAGAAGTTATTCTTAAAATGTTCATGTCAGACGATAAGGATTTTAAATAATACCAATGCCAAAATGATGCATGTTTATGTATAGTTGACAGACTTTACCTATAGTTTTCTTTGTAAATGTCCAGTAAAACAGTTTTAATAATTGACAGGAACACAGAGAGGGTCCTACTGAAGACGTTATTCTTAAAATGTTCATGTCAGACGATAAGGATTTTGAGTAATACCAATGCCAAAATGATGTATGTTTATGTATAGTTGACAGACTTTACCTATAGTTTTCTTTGTAAATGTCCAGTAAAACAGTTTTAATAATTGACAGGAACACAGAGAGGGTCATCATGAAGAAGATATTCTTAGCAGTTATTAGACCGCTCATTAAAAAGCAAAACCTTGACCAGGGAGATCTTAATAACTTTAGACCAATCTCAAATCTACCTTTTCTTTCTAAAATATTAGAAAAAGTAGTGGCAAGCCAGCTATGCACATTCGTAGAAAATAATAATACATATGAAAAGTTCCAATCAGGATTCAGGCCCCACCATAGCACAGAGACAGCGCTGCTTAGAGTTACAAATGACCTCCTATTAACATCCGATCGTGGTGAAATCTCAATCCTTATATTACTAGACCTTAGTGCAGCCTTTGACACAATAGATCACACAATCTTACTCAATAGACTAGAAAACTATGTTGGCATCAGTGGTCAGGCGTTAGCCTGGTTCAGATCGTATCTAACCAATCGATATCACTTTATGTAAATGAGGAAGAGTCATATCACTCCCCCGTTAAATACGGCATACCTCAGGGATCAGTTCTAGGCCCTATCCTATTCTCGTTATATATGTTACCTCTAGGAGACATTATCAGGAAACATAACAAAAGTTTTCACTGCTATGCGGATGATACCCAGCTTTACATCTCGTCGCATCCTAGCGAAACCCACCAGTTTTCTAAGCTAACATACTGCATTAGTGATATTAGGGACTGGATGGCACAAAACTTTCTTATGCTAAACTCCAATAAGACAGAGATACTTATTATTGAACCGAATCGCTACAAACATAATATGTTAGATTACAAGTTGCCCATAGATGGCTGCACGGTGGTGCCATCTTCCACGGTTAAGAATTTAGGCGTAATGTTCGACAGCAATCTATCTTTTGATAGTCATATCGCCAACATCTGCCGCACAGCATTCTTTCATCTTAGAAATATCTCAAAAATACCCCATATGCTGTCTGCATCAGACGCAGAAAAGCTTATACATGCTTTTATGACCTCTAGAATAGACTATTGTAACTCGTTACTCGGGGGATGCCATGCAAATCAGGTAAACAAGCTACAGCTGGTTCAAAACGCCGCAAGAGTGCTTACTCGATCTAAAAAGTATGACCACATCAGTCCAATTCTGGCATCTTTACACTGGCTACCAGTTAAATATCGCATACAATTTAAAATATTACTAATCACCTACAAAGCCTTAAATGGCCTAGCGCCCTCGTATATTAAAGAACTACTATCAGAATACAATCCATCACGTAAACTGCGCTCACAAAATTCTGGTCACTTAATTATCCCTAGAATATCAAAAGTGTCTAAAGGTGGTAGATCCTTTTCCTACTTAGCCCCTAAGCTCTGGAATGATTTACCAAATAATGTTCGAGTATCAGACACAGTCGATCAATTTAAATCTAAACTTAAGACATTCTTCTTTAACAAAGTATTCACATAAAATGTCCAGTAAATGTACTTTTCCCGCAGTAGTTAGTTTGTCTAGAACAAAGCACTCACATACCTCATATGGGTAATATACTATTGCCGCAATAGTTAGCCTGTCTGGAACCGAGCCGACTTGAACCACTATAATGTTTGACACTTGCATTGCATGCGAACGGCCCCTACGCTAATAGAATTCTGTTTTTCTCTCCCTGTCTCGTCCTCGACCACGAGGACCATGAGACAAACAGACCCAGTTTCGGTTGCTGTGAAGATCATTGCAAAACTGATCCACTGGCTGTCCTTCAATGTGATGACCAGCCGATGCCCGACCAACGACCACCGGCTAAACCAGTTTAATTCGCTTACCCGCCTCCTATCCCTACCGTTTCTATATATATATAAATATATATTAATTCCTCCCAAGGGTTTTTGTCCTTCTAGGACTTTTTCCCATTGGGTTTTTTTCCTAGAGGGTTTTTAGTCCCAGGGAGAGTCAGACAACTTTGGCTTAACTTAGCACTTTACTGTATACGTTACATTATTCAATTCAATTCAATTCAATTTTATTTATATAGCGCGTTTCACAATACTCAATTGTTTCAAAGCAGCTTTACATTAATAGAAGCAGTAAAAGCACAGAAAAACGACAGATAGCATAACATCATACACAGTAGCATAAGCAGTCAAATTTGCTGCGGCTATGATGCGACATTATGAGCGAGCATATTACTAATGTAACGTCTAGAAGAAGAAGCTAAGTTAAGCCTAAGCAGGCTACCTCCCCGGGGTAAAAAACCCCCTAGGAGAAAAAAAACAAAAACCCCGGGTTGTTTAGCCGAGGAAATAAAAATAAAAGTCCTAGGAGGGAAAAACCCTTGGGAGATATACATGTATATATATATATATACACACATATAAACGGATAAGGAGCTTAAGCGGATATTAAGCGGGTCCTGCCGGTGGTCGTTGGTCAGGCATCAGCTGGGCATCACATTGAAGGACGACCAGTAGATCAGAGGTGTGCCGACTTTCACATCTACCGGAACTGGGTCTGTTTGTCCCATTGTCCTCAGGGTCAATGGGACCCAGGGACGAGACAGGGAGAGAAAAACAAAATCATATTAGCGTAGGGGCCGTTCACATGTAATGCAAGTGTCACACAGTGATGTGGTTTAATCAGCTTAGTTTCAGACAGACTAACTATTGAGGCATAATTGTTTTATCCACAGTTGAGGATTTTGCAAATTGGGGGCCCACTGCGACGGTATATATGGTAACTAAGGGTCACCTTCCGATTTTATTAATATGCTCGCTTGTACGGTTTAACCGCTTTCTCTACTTCTTATATTATCTATTGTTCTCCTCTACATCTTCTTATGTTAAGCTGCTTTGCAACAATTAACACTAGAGTTGTGACGTTCGCGAACGAATCGATTCTTTTGAACGGCTCACAAACATGAACGATGGGAGCCGAGTCGCGGCTGGAGGGGAGCCGTTCTTTCTGTCGTTTTTTTTTCCTATGCGTGTTTCACACAGATGCACACAAATTAGCTCCTCCGCGAGACAGAACAGTTATAGGGGGAGGGGCGCACCCAGCGCGCAGGGGTTGTTCATTTAAGACTTGAAGGGGCTGATGTCCTATTTGCAAAGTTTACAGTAGTAATAGTAGTAATAGTGGACTGTATGAAGACATTTCCATTTTATTTATTCTAATTTGTGGAAGTGTTTGTAGTAAAAGCTGTTTTGCACAGAAATTAATTGCAGCAGGCTTTGTTTTTGATGTTTATTTGTGAGTAGGTATTGTATGAATAACATACGTCAACGTAGCTTTATACATACACACACTTTGTACTAAAGGTAAATCCAAAATAGTGATCTCACTGTCTAAGCAGAGGTATACTGTGCAACCCTATGGAATATAGTCCACACATGACAAATGAGGTAATAATCAATATTTCTGAACAATTCAAACTTAGATATTGGTGTGTGATATCTGAGTTTTAATGACTTTACTACAAATCTAACCTCATCATTCCTCCCAGTGATCATTTACAGGATAAACTGAGATGCCCCCAAGCTGGCTTCTTAAAACTTACTAAATATTCAAAAAGAGCCAAAAGAGCCGTTCTTTTTAACGGCTCTTTGAGAGGAACGGATCGCAAAGATCCGGATCCCCTCAAAGAGCCATAAATCCCATCACTAATTAACACTTGTGAAAAGCGCTATATAAATAAAATTGAATTGAATTGAAAATGTTCATGTCAGACGATAAGGATTTTGAATAATACCAATGCCAAAATTATGTATGTTTATGTATAGTTGACAGACTTTACCTATAGTTTTCTTTGTAAATGTCCAGTAAAATAGTTTTAATAATTGACAGGAACACAGAGAGGGTCATCCTGAAGAAGTTATTGTTAAAATGTTCATGTCAGACGATAAGGATTTTAAATAATACCAAAATGATGTATGTTCATGTGTATGGTTGACAGACTTTACCTATAGTTTTCTTTGTAAATGTCCAGTAAAACGGTTTTAATAATTGACAGGAACACAGAGAGGGTCATCCTGAAGAAGTTATTCTTAAAATGTTCATGTCAGACGATAAGGATTTTAAATAATACCAATACCAAAATGATGTATGTTCATGTGTATGGTTGACAGACTTTACCTATAGACGTTTTCATCGGACGCACGTGATACACGTCTGGATCCTAACCTTACTTCTGGTTTCGTTTTTTTAAGGTCTGAGTAGTTGCTAAACTGATCTCTTGAACAAATGCCTCGTCGAAAATAACAAATGTTTTGGTTTCCTAGGTAATCTATGTGTTGTTTTTTTGCTTGTTATATAAATAAACTACGTTTAAAGGACTTTGTTGTTATTAATTCTTAGCGGATTTTACCGGAAGTTACGTGCAGCCGCTTGTTTATGTTGTTACTGCTGAAACGGTCTATAGTTTTCTTTGTAAATGTCCAGTAAAACAGTTTTAATAATTGACAGGTGTAACGGTGGTCATCCCAAATTGGCTTTTTTTGCACATAATAAGTTAAAAAAAATTAGGCAAGTTCAGGCGCCAGCCCAGATTAATTCTAATCAATTAGATATCATGTTTCCTTGATAATTCAGAAACCAACCATTACACAGCAAACACAGTATTCAAAATAAGTATCAGTTTCTCAATAATCAAAATCAGAGAGTCAATTGAAAGGGTTTAACAAATCTGTGTATTAACCGTTTCCTTCAATCACATAACAAAACAAAAACACTTTAGAGATACAGAAATTTAATTAACGGGTTACCATTCACAGACAGCAATCTTCAACCGAACCAAAAGTAATAAATAAAACGTAAGGGTAGTCAATTAAATGGCAGGAAACCTCAAAAGAGATGGAAAACACATCCAAGACACATTCGTCCTGCCAACCCAACAAAACACAAAGGAAAAAACGATATTAAATAATTATCGATCTAAATATATGTGTTACGTGTGGTGTGGTCAGGAAGGGGTTGTGGTACCTTTTCTGTTGTCACTCTGGTTACCCACGAACCAAACAGCACGTCGAGCTCTCACATCGGCACACACTCTTTAGAGACTCCGTGAGATACACTGCTTGTAATACACTGCTTCCAAGATGTTAAGTTAGCTCCGCTGCTAACGTATACACAGCTTCCGGGACTCCGAGTTAGCTCTGCTGCTAATGTTTCCACAGCGTCCGAGACTCCGAGGTAGCTCGGCTGCTCGCAGTATAAGTTACACAGCTTCCGAGACTCAGAGTTAGCTCTGCTGCTAAAGTATATACAGCTTCCAATACTCCGAGTTTTACACTTATTCTCAAGCACTAGTACTCACAAATAACGTCCGCTTACACCAACACACACCTTTTTGGTTAGTTTCCGCTCCTTTTTAAACTCTCTTGGAGCTTCATGTCCGGGTCAGATGACGTCACGTGTAATTTAAAGGGGCAGATACCTGTATCGACACAGGAACACAGAGAGGGTCCTCCTGAAGAAGTTATTCTTAAAATGTTCATGTCAGACGAAAAGAATTTTAAATAATACCAATGCCAAAATGATGTATGTTTATGTATAGTTGACAGACTTTACCTATAGTTTTCTTTGTAAATGTCCAGTAAAACAGTTTTAATAATTGACAGGAATACAGTTTTGGGGTGATGTTCCACTTGTTGCATAACTCCTTAAAGATAGTTGAGACAAACTACGATCCTCTATCTGAAAGAATGAAGTTAGGAACTCCCCATCGGGTCAGGATTTCTTTTCTCAGGACTGTGGCAATAGTCTGGGCATTGGCATTCCGCATTGGAAATAATTCGGTCCATCTTGAATAGTAATCCACAAAAACTAGGAGGTATTCATGTTGGGTAGTGCTGCGAGGGAAGGGTCCCATTATATCTACCCCTAACATCTCATTAGGCCGAGTAGTGGTAATTGGTTAAAGTTTCCCTGCAGGCTTTTGGTGTTCACTCCTCAAAGTTTGACACTTCGTACATCGTTTAACATGACTTTTTACATCTCTCCACATGTTTGGCCAGAAAGCCACTTCTTGGATCCGTTTGTAGGTTTTGAAAATTCCTACATGTCCACTCAGAGGACTTGAGTGGTAGTGTTGAAGAATAGTAGGAATGAGACTGTGAGGAATGTATACTCTGTACTGGAATTGATTCGTGGTGAGGTGAGTTTTGTGATAAAGTTTATCCTCAATGATTTCATACATCTCTTTCATGATGTCGTTCTCTGCTAGAGTTTTGATTATGTTTGAGATTTCAGGTTCCTTCTGTTGTTCCTCCCAAACAACCGCACCAGAGATAGGAAAGTCAGCTTTATCAGTTTTCTCAGCATACAGGTTGCAACCATGGAGAGTGGAAATTCTTGAAAGGGCATCAGGTGCTGCATTTAACTGTCCCTTCCTGTATTCAATGACGAAGTCAAATTTTTGTAATTTAAGAGCCCATCTGATAAGGCGGGTGGTGGTTTTTACCGAGCTTAGTACCCATTGTAATGCAGAATGCTCTGTAACCACGGTGAACATCTTGGGTTCGAGGTAATGCTGCCACCGTTCCAAAGCCCACACTACTGCCAGGCATTCTTTCTCAGTTGTAGAGTAGTTTGTTTCAGCCTTGTTCAAACTTCTGCTTGCATAGGCTATTACCTCTTCTTTGTTGTACTGTTTGTGTTGTGTCAGGACAGCACCCAATCCACTGTCACTTGCATCAGTGTACACTCCAAAGGGAGGTTGAGATCAGGGTGACCCAGAATTGGAGGTGACGTGAGGTAAGCTTTCTGTGTGTTAAAAGCTTGTTCGCACTGGGGAGACCAAACAAATGGCTGTCCTTTCTTCATTAGAACATTTAGGGGTTCAGCAATCTGAGAAAATTTGCAACAAATCTGTGGTACCACCCAGCTAGTCCAAGGAAACGCTGGACTTCTTTGAGGTTGCATGGTACGGGATAAGCCATAATAGCCTCAATCTTACTCTGGTCTGCCTTGATGCCATTGATGTTGACAACGTGCCCTAAAAAGGCAATTTCTCGTAGGCAAAACTTGCTTTTTTTCAAATAAATGGTCAATCCAGCTTGTTCCAAACGGTAAAGTACTTCTTTGAGATCCATAAAGTGCTGTTCAATAGAAGGTGAATAAACAATAATATCATCAATGTAGACAAAACAAAAGTTTCCCCGCAACTCTTCTAAGACGGTTTCTATTAGTCTCTGGAATGTTGCAGGTGCATTTTTTAATCCAAACGGCATCACATTGAAATGGTATAGTCCTGATGGCGTGGTGAAAGCAGTTATGGCCTTACTTTTCTCATCCATTTCCACTTCCCAGTATCCGCTATTGAGGTCGATAGCAGAGAAGATCGCCGCTCCTGAGAGAGATTAAAAAATCTCCGTAATATTCGGAAGGGGTTAAGCATCATTTTCAGTTATGGCATTGACCTTTCTGTAGTCCACACAAAACCGGTAGCCACCATCTTTCTTTGGGATGAGAACTACAGGGGAGGCCCAGCCAGAGTGCGAGGGTTCAATAATTCCAGCTTCTAACATCTCTTCTAGCTGCTCCTTCATCACTGCTTGTTTAACAGGTGGCATGCGATATGGACGTTGTTTCATGGGTACCTGATGAGTGGTGTAAATGCAGTGCTTGAGGACATCCGTACGTCCAGGCTTGAGTGAACATACTTTTAGGTTGGTATTCAGGATTCGGTGTAATTGCTCCTTTCCCCCTGGAGGTAAGTGAGATTCTTTCACAGAATGATTAATCAGAGTCTGTTCATCCATTCTGTTGGAGGATGCTGACAATACAGCCTGTGGGGGTGGAACAGAGCTTAGTAAGGCAAGACTGTTATACCAACTGAGGGTCCTGGTTTTAGAGTGTCTTACAGGTACTGTAGCATTCCCTGGTTGGAACGGATATTTCACTTCTGGAAATAACTTGAAAGTGTAAGTTTTGTCTGTAAAATTAATTTGTAACCCACTGAAAAAAATGAAATCTAAGCCCAACACGATGGCATAGGCAAGGGCATCAGAGGACAAGACAGCAGCAGGTATAGTGAAAACTTGAGAGTGTATCTGGATTTGTAGGTTCCACCATCCTAAAGGTACCTCTGCTTTTCCATTAGCGAGATATAGAGGACCTAGAGACCATGGCTGAAGTGTATCATGTGGGTTGAGTTCCTTCTGAAGATCCTCGTGGATCAATGTATAACTTGCTCCTGTGTCAAGGATAGCCTTGCCTGTCCAAGCTCCAATGCCAATAGGGACAACTAATTGCTGAGGTACAATGGCAGGAGGTGTAGCAGCAGGGGTGAATTTGGATTTCTTGGAACCTGACTTGTCTTTAACTGCTGTAGCAACAGAGTTATTTGTGATTTGATTTCCAGCTTTAGATGTCTGAAACCGTTGTTTGGGTTGAGATGAATGATATGATGTTGACTGATTTGCTAAAACATAGTGAGGACAGCTGCCAGGGGGATGTTGGCCTTTACATCGCCAACACTGCAGGCGAGGCTTCTCTGTAGGTTTGTTAGACATCACTTTTGGTGGTAAGGTTGATAAAGGTTGGTGACTGTCATACTGCAACTGAAGTTCGTGGTCTTTTTCCAATTGATGTCCCAGTTTAACCAATTCTTCTACCGTGGTCACTCGACCTCGAAGCTGGCTGGCCAGGTAGGGTTTAATGTTCTTGAGAATCAATTTAACAATCTCATGTTTTGTGAAGCTGGCTTTCCATCTTTTACATAAGGCACGATAAGTGAAAGCAAAATCTCTAATTGACTCTTTCTCTCCTTGAAGTCTTGTACGAACCCTTTCAGCCAACTCATCCTCATAATCTTCAGACAGGAAAGCTGAACGGAATGCGGATTCGAACTCCCTCCAAGTGGTTATATTGTAGCGACTTATTTCCCATCAGTCTCTTGCAGTGCCGTGCAACACAGTGCGGAAAGTAGCCATTAGGTCTGTATCTGTTAAAGGGTGTAGGGCGAGAAAATCTTGGCACTTAGTTAAATACCGTAAAGGGTCACCATCATCTGTGTGTCGTCCAAATGTAGGAAAAGTTAATTTAAGATGATCACTTTTAATCATGGAATTGGACGGTGGGTTAGAAACTGTGTCACTTATCACTGGCGTTGAGCGGCACGTATCAGATACCTGTATTGTTTGGGTTGATTGGGTTCCAGTGTCCTTACTCATCTCCTCTTTGAGGGCTTCTAAATTGGTTTGACAGGTTACCACTTGAGAAGTACAGTTAGTTTATCAAAACTTTTCAAAAAGGTATCCTTAATGGACTTGAATGTTCAATAAGGGTAGGGTTTTGTCATTGAGAATGGGGTGGCCAATGTGGAGTAGAAATGCTGGGTGCATCCAACTCTTCCATATCCACAAAAGTGGATTGTGATGGAGGCGGGGTAGTGGCCATCTGTTGTATATTTGTATGTATGTATGTATGTTTGTATGTAAATGAGTAACTGCTTTTTAAGATTTACAAAAATAACATATTAATTCAACAAAAACAAATTTTAAACTCCCACATTAACAGAGACATGAATAAGCATATTTTTCATTGAAATGAAAATAATTGTAAACATTGTCTATTTACAATTCACTTTTTTTCACAGTGCCTAAATGTTCACACTTTTACCCATTCAACAAAATAGTTATGCAGACCTGAGATAGTTCAAAGTTCCCATAATTCAAAAGAGATTTACACATCCAAAACAACACAGTGGTTGCACAAAATATCAAAAAATGGGTCAATGTTCAAAATGTCCATGCTGTTTTTCAGACATCATTTCAAACAGTTCACACACAATCAATATTCATAGTCAATTTTCATTGGCTTATGTGATTTCAAAGTTGACACAATTCAAGACAATATTCACATAGCAAAAAAACAATCACATAATTCAGTAGTTCACATTCAATGGTTCCATTAAGTGGTTAAAGTTCAATAATTCACATTCAACAATTCAATATTCAGTGGTTAAAGTTCAATAATTCACATTGAATTGTTCAGTAATTCAATTGAAAGGGTTTAACAAATCTGTGTATTAACCGTTTCCTTCAATCACATAACAAAACAAAAACACTTTAGAGATACAGAAATTTAATAAACGGGTTACCATTCACAGACAGCAATCTTCAACCCAACCAAAAGTAATAAATAAAACATAAGGGTAGTCAATTAAATGGCAGGAAACCTCAAAAGAGATGGAAAACACATCCAAGACACACATTCGTCCTGCCAACCCAACAAAACACAAAGGAAAAAACTATATTAAATAATTATCGATCTAAATATATGTGTGTTACGTGTGGTGTGGTGTTATGTGCGGTATTTCTTATGTGGTGAGTCAGAGAATAAGTACTTGCAAGTCGTAGAAGTGAAAGTTAGTCACATCAGGAAGGGGTTGTGGTACCTTTTCTGTTGTCACTCTGGTTACCCACGAACCAAACAGCACGTCGAGCTCTCACATCGGCACACACTCTTAAGAGACTTCGTGAGATACACTGCTTGTAATACACTGATTCCAAGACGTTAAGTTAGCTCGCTGCTAACGTATACACAGTTTCCGGGACTCCGAGTTAGCTCCGCTGCTAACGTATACACAGCTTCCGAGACTCCGAGGTAGCTCCGCTGCTCGCAATATAAGTTACATAGCTTCCGAGACTCAGAGTTAGCTCCGCTGCTAACGTATACACAGCTTCCGAGACTCAGAGTTAGCTCCGCTGCTAACGTATACATAGCTTCCGAGACTCCGAGTAAGCTCCGCTGCTAAAGTATATACAGCTTCCGAGACTCCGAGTTTTACACTTATTCTCAAGCACTAGTACACAGAAATAACGTCCGTTTACACCGCTTACACCAACACACACCTTTTTGGTTAGTTTCTGCTCCTTTTTAAACTCTCTGGGAGCTTTATTTCCGGGTCAGATGACGTAACGTGTAATTTAAAGGGGCAGATACCTGTATCGCCACACAGGAACACAGAGAGGGTCCTCCTGAAGAAGTTATTCTTAAAATGTTCATGTCAGACGATAAGGATTTTGAATAATACCAATGCCAAAATGATGTATGTTTATGTATAGTTGACAGACTTTACCTATAGTTTTCTTTGTAAATGTCCAGTAAAACAGTTTTAATAATTGACAGGAACACAGAGAGGGTCCTACTGAAGAAGTTATTCTTAAAATGTTCATGTCAGACGATAAGGATTTTAAATAATACCAATGCCAAAATGATGTATGTTCATGTGTATGGTTGACAGACTTTACCTATAGTTTTCTTTGTAAATGTCCAGTAAAACAGTTTTAATAATTGACAGGAACACAGAGAGGGTCATCCTGAAGAACAATCCATTAAAAGGTTAATGTACACCCTGCAGGGAAAGCAATACAGGAATGTTACAATTACAAACACTTTGTGATCTTTTTTGTCCAACATTGAAAGTAAGTGAAATGTCTTCGACTGTGATTATGTCACAGGTCGGAGCGGACAACAGATGTTACAAGTCACGCGCCTTCCTAGTTTCCACCTCGAGGAGGTCCCAAAGCCACCCCAATGACCAGACACACAGAGAGCGTAAGTATAATTACAATGAACTTTATTTAAATTATTTAAAATCACTTTAGGGAAGGGGGAAAGGGGGAGTTAAAATAAATATCCTTCTGCTCTCCAGCCGACTCGTACAGGGAGGGGGAGGGCCAAGTGCCAGGGGCCAAAGCACTACTGAAAGGAGGGAGGGGAAGACAGAGGGACGAGGCTCCTCCGCCTTGGTCTCTTGATCCCGTGGCGCCCTCCTCTTCTCCTGGAGGCAGAGGTAACACAAACACACAGTCAATGCTTATTTCCGGCAAGAGAGAGAGAGACTACCTGTTACTGGGTTTCGTAGAGTCGACTGACAATTGACTCAATCCCCCGATGTCTTTATACAGGGTGCTTGGGACTATGCTTTCCTTGGCAGCACACACTTCAGGTAAGTATTACACAGGTAACTGGGACTTTTCCTCCTCACTCTGTAGGCTCCTCGCTGTGGACAGAGGTAAATATTACACAGGTAACTGGGACGTTTCTTACGCACTCTGTAGGCTCTTAGCTGTGGACAGAGGTAAGTATTACACAAGTAACTGGGACTCTTCCTTCTCACTCTTTAGGTTCTTAGCTGTGGACAGAGGTAAGTATTACACAGGTAACTGGGACGTTTCTTTCTCGCTCTGTAGGCTCTTAGCTGTGGACAGAGGTAAGTATTACACAGGTAACTGGGACTCTTCCTTCTCACTCTTTAGGTTCTTAGCTGTGGACAGAGGTAAGTATTACACAGGTAACTGGGACTCTTCCTTCTCACTCTTTAGGTTCTTAGCTGTGGACAGAGGTAAGTATTACAGAGGGAACTGGGACTTTTCCTTCTCACTCTTTAGGCTCTTAGCTGTGGACAGAGGTAAGTATTAAACAGGTAACTGGGGCTTTTCTTACTCACTCTGTAGGTTCGTTGCTGTAGACAGAGGTAAGTATTACACAGGGAACTGGGACTTTTCTTTGTCACTCTGTAGGTTCGTTGCTGTGGACAGAGGTAAGTATTACACAGGTAACTGGGACTTTTCTTTCTCACTCTGTAGGTTTGTTGCTGTAGACGGAGGTAAGTATTACACAGGTAACTGGGACGTTTCTTACTCGCTCTGTAGGCTCTTAGTCTGTAGGCTCGTTGCTGTAGACGGAGGTAAGTATTACACAGGTAACTGGGACTTTTCCTTCTCACTCTCTAGGCTCTTAGCTGTGGACAGAGGTAAGTATTACACAGGTAACTGGGGTTTTTCTTACTCACTCTGTAGGCTCGTTGCGGTGGACGGAGGTAAGTTCTACTCGGGTAGCTGGGACTTTTCTTGGTCCTGCAATCGCTCAACACAACGGTTACTTCACGCAAATACTGCTCCGGGGCGGTGGACTTACGAGGCGATGCTACGACACAGTGTGTAGATGGACTTACAGGTCTCCGATAGACAGGGGTGATGACACGGCCTACACTGAGGCTCCCTGTACGTCGAAGGGACGTTGAAGACGGTTGTGTGGAGCCGAACGCTTCCCTTTCTGCTCTCCTCTTCCACTTGTGGTTCCAGAGCTCTCTACAGGGGCGAACCTTTGTAGAGGCTCCACACAGGTATAATTACATCACACTTGATTTGCAACAGTAAAACTCCCTCCTTTCTATCGATATACCTTAGGATTGATACTTGCTTGTAGGTATACTTCGCCACCGCCGTCACAGAGCCAGAAAGGATCCAAACTTTATGCAGGACATCACCTTTAGGTTCCCATACAGGAAGTAAGATTTCATTCTGCCTCAGGGTGACACTCCACTGCCTCAACGTACTCTGGCCTCACCACGACTCCTCTAGCTTCGGCGTGGCCTCTGTCGACACAACCACAGCAATACACCGCAAGATTTCTAGTGTACACACTCACGGCAAAGACAAAGGACTCACCCACGGCACTCCTTACACTCTTAGTGAAATAAGGACAGAGCCACCCCTCACTAGGCTTCGTCCTGGGATTCATTGGTCGCTGTTCTTGGTGGAGAGAAAGGCACCTGAAACTGGTCGACTGGCCTCCTGTGTTGGCTTCTAGTTATACTCCCTGGCTCACCCACGCTTCTCTCCACAGTGGGGCCGCTAATCTGTTCATCAGAGGGTCACAATACACGTTGGGTAATGCACTCTCTTCAATACTGCACAGTACAATGTATAATGTTACTCACATACAATGGTAACACTATCCGCCCTCTTCTCACCATCGGCTGCCCGCCGCTGTCGATCGTCCTTGACGAGATTTCCGGTGAGTAGCTCACAAACTACTGCTCCATAAACATCCAAACGTGAAGACACGATTGCATCATAACATCAAATGAACTTCATATACTCAGCCCAGTAATTCGTATCCTTGTTACTTTCTTCACCCAGTCAGTGTCAACCTCCGCTTACTCCAGTAATGACTTCGCCCAGACCTCCACTCCTCACACCGGATCAGTTTGTACAACAACCACAACTGTTTCCGTGATGCTCCTTTAATAATACACCAACAACGCCTTTCTTTCACCTCCTTCGGCCCCGCACTATTTTCGCTCGCTTCCCAGCGATCGGAAGATCAACGGAGCCTTCAGGCTCTTCAAAAGGTATGTGCGTTTTGGGTCCGCCCTTGGCGGAAAGGAGCTTGCACCGAAATCAACCGCCCACTCCTGTGTTTCAATGGATCTATTTATATGTCTCCCCCTCCTCACATCTTCCAATCACGAGTTGCCACGCTAAATCTCGACACCTGTTGCTTGTAAAGCCGTAATTTGTGTTGCCATCGGAAACCAGGAAGTGGTCGTGTTTGAAAAATTTGGTCCGGGCGGAACCTCTCTTCTCCATTTAAGTTCCGCCCTATAAAGTCACTTCGTGACAATTACACTATGTTTTGTAATGATTAATATAAAAAGAGTTGTTAATACGTTGAACTTGTGATAGAATACACAGGAGGTGCGTTTGACTTGATGTGCGCCGAAAAAAAGAAAGATGGATGACGTCAAATACCACGAGGACGAATAGACATTAGCCTCCGTATTGTTTCTCGACTCCCTCTCACGTTACTTTGATGTCATCCGGCACTCAGTTAATTCCGCGCCGCACGAAGTCGAATCGTCTAGGTCAGTCTCAGTTTTTTGGCCGCTGCAAGTGTCCGTACCGTAATTTCATGAAACGACATGCATCACAGTTTAGGCGGGGCTGGCTTAACCGTGTTTCTGCAGATGACGGCTCACTTGACCGGGGTCCAAAACCCCTATTGTTATTAGATAGCTCAGGACTGTGGTTTCGATTGCCAAAACCCAAAGTTATTGTTAGGTCAGGACTTGGTTTTGATTGCCCCCATTACTATAATGAGCTTTTAGATGGCAATGTGAGCATCTGCTATTAATTTGAATAATGCCTGAATTGACTGATGTTAATGACTAAGCTCACGTATGAAGTATGTGTAGCCATTAAATGTGCATTATAAGTCAAAACTAAAAATATTTTTTAAGTTTTTTTTAATCAGACTTAAACCAGGTCTAACCACAAACTTTTACAGTGAATTAAAAGTAAAAGGTATTGGTCAAAATGTACTTAAGTAAAATTACCTATAATTTGCAAGACCATGATGTTAAACTTTTTTCTTTCTTTCTTTCCTTTTCAGCATTGGGAAAGACACCCTGGCTGATATAGTCAAACACTATGAGAGGATGCGGATGTGATTGTGAACTGTGGACTTATTTTGTTTACAATAGAAACGTTCTTCTATTTTTTTTACCTGTGAACCTTCTACATTTTTAGGAAACTTTATTTTTTATTTAAAACAAATTACTTTTTCATAAGAGTTTTTATTTCAGGCATTGCATGCTTGTGTGAAATATTTAATAAATAAACATTAATAGCTATCTGTGTGTTGTTTCCTTATTTGATAATTACAGTTATAGGATTAGGTACTCTTTCATTAGAAAAAATTATTTACAGTATAAGAGTTTATTTTTTTATTCAATGTACATAAGAGTTGCCTTAATCAGTAGATGCTAAGATACATTTTTTATATATTACCTGTTTGTCACCTTTTTTTTATTGCCACATTTTCCTGACCTTTTTTACCTAAGCCATACACCCTGTAAAGCTCCCCACTGTAAAGCACATGGGGGAGCTTTACAGAGGGTATGGCTTATCTCAATGAGATGTAAATGAGCCCTATTGTCCCTACCAGCAGCTGAGAGGGGTGAAAAGGCACAAACTTTAAAAGCCGTTTTCTCAGCATTAAGATTTTGGAGTGCCTACCTTCAAATGGCCACAATGTCTCCAAATCTTATCAGATTTCCATGTGTTACACATCGTTGGAAAGCTTAGAATCTGCACTTTCAGAATCTGTGAATGACTCAAAATGTCCCAGATCTGACTTGTGTCCCTACTTTCCGTGACTGGTCACAAATGTATGTTTCTTACTTTTATTTGAGAGGGGGTATCCACTTTTTGAGGCTCTGGTGCCACTGTCACCTGTTTCAGATTTAACAAAGTTTAATATGTAATTCTATTTTGGAGAGGACAACCCAAAATGTGAAAACCTGGATTAATCAGTTTGTCCATTAATGGCAGACAGGAAACAAGGAGCTGGCTGAAGTTCAAGAAGTACTGCAGCTGGGCATAAAGCCTATTGCTATAACAAACATTAATTAACATACCGTCACTCCTGTGCACTCTCCAGTGCTGTATCCACCATTGAGGTCCCCGAGGTCCGGACCTAGGTAATTCTGCGAGGTTTACATAATAGAAGTTGTAAAATAATAGCCTATTAAGGCGGCGAGTACACAAAGACGTTTTCGTCTCTGTTGTCGTATGTTTTCAATTGTTTCCAATAGAGGAGACGCACTTTTCAATACCGCCAACAGCTGGCAGGTTTTGTCAGTTTTTCCGCGTTGAGCACCCACAGTGTTTCAACTTAGGGTAACATCAATGTCCAATCACAGTGAAGAAGAGGCGGGACAAATGCCACAACAACCAACTGGCGCTTCGTACAACGACTGACGTTTGACATCACAACACAGCCAGAGCGCTCTCGCGGTAGTGTGATGTCACACGTGTCAAAGTCTGCTCATGCGATGACCAATCACAGCAGGCGGAGTTGCACTTCACAGAAGCTTGAGCGCGAAGCCTTTTAGACTACGATGTGCGAGATAATGTAAGTAAAAATTGAATATTATACAGCTATTTAATGATAAAAATGTTAAACGACTGACTTAATAATCAGGGAATGCAAACTAATAAAGTTTTCTTTACATGGTTTTCTTGGAAGCCTTCAGTAAATTCACATTTATAACTTTATTTTGTTTTTACTGATACAGAGAAAAATGAAAAGACTGCTTCAAACAAAGCTCAGATTTGAAAAGAGAGAAGATACAGGGCAAGAGAAGGAGACTGGGGAAAAAAGAAAGAGAGAAGATGATGGAGATAAGGCAGAAAGAGCAGGTAGCCCACTGTGCTCTGTGCTCAGGATAGAAAAAGCATTAGCCTACAATATATTCATAATTGCTACACATACTGTATACGTGACTCTTGTCTGTGAAATCCAGGCTAAAGTCTAATATAACCTATAATCTAATATTGAGATTAGAAGCATTAAATTTTGATTGCACACATTGGTTTTATTTTTACATTGATTTCAATCTTTGACATGATCTTAATCATTCAACATTAAATTTATCAAGGTTATATGTTCAAATACTGTTCTTTACATAGGCTAATATAATTCACAAAAAAATAACTTTGGCTAGGTTTTCAGTCTGAGTCACATACAGTATATGTCACCTTTGGCTCAATTTAACAACATAACAAACACCTAATAATTATATTAGTAGTATTGTTGCATATATTATTACATGTTTTGGCAGGAGGGACAAGTTATGAGAGAAAGGGAGAGGCTGTTAATACAGAGAGAGAGAGAAAAATGCTATTGGAGAGAAGCGGGGAATCATTTCCAACCACAGTTGTAGTCCAGAGCACCTGAAGGCTTTTGCATTTGCTGAGAATTTTTGTCGGTTGCACAAGGGCAAAAGAAAAGCATTAATTCTATTATATGTGTGGCATGTCGAGGGGGTTGGGGGAAAGCTTTGTGACGAAAGAAAGACTTTGCATAAAATTCCGACTACGCCACCCCGGGACTTACACCCAGGGAAATATTCCTTACACCCAGAAAGGCGGTAAGGCACACAGGTTCGTTCCTCTTAAAAGTGAAGGGAGCAGAAAACGTGGGTATCGTACAAAAAATATAAATTTTTATTTCACAATATTCTGTGTTCATGTCAATGAGCTAGATGTAAAATAAACAGAAGACAACATTATTCAAAACAAATCTGTCTCACTGCAGTAAATACATAAAACAAATGACATAAAAACATCACAATCACAAAGTTACACAAAAATACAAAACAATTGAAGGTTTAATGGTCCTCACTGCTACAATGCAGTGCGGGGAAAGGAAGACAAATAATAAACTAATTAAAACAATACACAAACCTACAGAGCTGAGGTTACCCACTCGAGGGATCACTGGCACAAGTTGTCCAAAAGCACACTTTCGCACACCACACCGTGAACTCAATGTACACACACTTATACACTTCAAATGTGTAACACGGGAACCGTTGAGCGGTACCACCACCACCACCACAAGATCCCTCAACCGTGGGGACCCCAGCTCCTGAAAGGATATTAAGCAAAATACATATTCAAAACAATAATATACAAATTTTACAATAAAACAAAAACAACCAAACAAAGAAAACTGGCAGCTGAAGCTACACGAAAGTCATGGCGCAAACACCAAAGTCCATACGCCGGCTCCAATGCGCTAATCCTCCACTTCAAGATAATACACACTCAAGTTCAGGAACCAGACAGTGGACAGTCCGGTTTACAACAGTGACAATAATGTAATGTTACAGCGGTGCGATAAAACAGCACGAGACTCAAACAGGCAGCAACCAGAGGAAACCACGTAGAACAAAAGGGAGAACCCGCACAGTGGCATCACCCCAGACACATTAACGTCTTTTACAGCACTGTTTAACCTACAACAGGTCAACCACAGCCAACTGAGGGTGCACAGTCATTTAAGCCACCAACAGCACAAGGGCACCAGTACGCTGGACAAACACGCTGTCGCTATTGCTACAAACACCCGGGGGAAACACAGGACATGACGCATCCCGAGCAGCAGCCAATCAGTGCTTAAAAAGGGACTGCCCCTTCCTGATAGGTGACAGTAGCTGTCAATCACAGCTCACCTAATCCTGCTACAATCCACCCCAAGTTTCTGCAACGTCGCCCCGACGGTGAACTAAACAAAACCCACCTCAGGGTGCTCAGCCCCAAGGTCGGGAAAAGGCACAAATCTACAATCCACTCTGCAGACACATCCGCTGTGCCCGCCAATTACAAGAAGTGGTATCAATTGGAGAACTAACCTGACGTAATCTCCAATGACAAATAACTAAAACAAGAGCTTCCCGATAAAATAAAAATCTCAGATGGTTTCACCCCAAACTCTGAGGGACACCATCTGAAAAATGACTGACCTGGGGGATACAGCTCCTGCACTATAAAATTCATCAGATGGTTTCACCCCAAACTCTGAGGGACCCCATCTGAAAATGACTCACCTGGGGGGTACATCTCCTACCAATAAACCTTACTGGATGGTTCCACCTCAGACTCAGAGGGACACCATCCAATAACTAATGACATGGGACCGATAGTACCTCCTAACCCCACCATAAAATCAAAGTTACAGGCAAATACTACATCAGTAATACCCCAACTTCAGGCACTATAGAAGTGTACAGATCATACAGAACAAATGACGACAACCAGTTTTAGTGGTGCCTTTAATGATACGCCATGCCCGACATCCCCACTTTCACAGCCTTGCCCAAAAACCCAGCTGGCCCTCCACTTAACAATACATTTAGATTCTCCCTTTTGTTCTTAACCCAATAACACATTTTACCTCTACGGAGCCTGTAAAATTGCTTAACCTGTGCGATTCGTCCTCTATTCCTAGACCCATGAACCACTGACCGCAGCCGATTAAACCGCGCACGTCCAGCCACAAATTGTGCTGGGATTCCGACGCGAAAACTGCCGCTGTCTGGTTCCTACAAGACATAAACAAAATCCCACATACATAAAAACAATACCCACGTCTCTTCACTCCAAATTTGAGGACCCTGCCGACTACGCCAAATGTGGCATGTCGAGGGGGTTGGGGGAAAGCTTTGTGACGAAAGAAAGACTTTGCATAAAATTCCGACTACGCCACCCCGGGACTTACACCCAGGGAAATATTCCTTACACCCAGAAAGGCGGTAAGGCACACAGGTTCGTTCCTCTTAAAAGTGAAGGGAGCAGAAAACGTGGGTATAGTACAAAAAATATAAATTTTTATTTCACAATATTCTGTGTTCATGTCAATGAGCTAGATGTAAAATAAACAGAAGACAACATTATTCAAAACAAATCTGTCTCACTGCAGTAAATACATAAAACAAATGACATAAAAACATCACAATCACAAAGTTACACAAAAATACAAAACAATTGAAGGTTTAATGGTCCTCACTGCTACAATGCAGTGCGTGGAAAGGAAAACAAATAATAAACTAATTAAAACAATACACAAACCTACAGAGCTGAGGTTACCCACTTAAGGGATCACTGGCACAAGTTGTCCAAAAGCACACTTTCGCACACCACACCGTGAACTCAATGTACACACACATATACACTTCAAATGTGTAACACGGGAACCGTTGAGCGGTACCACCACCACCACCACAAGATCCCTCAACCGTGGGGACCCCAGCTCCTGAAAGGATATTAAGCAAAATACATATTCAAAACAATAATATACAAATTTTACAATAAAACAAAAACAAACAAACAAACAAAGAAAACTGGCAGCTGAAGCTACACGAAAGTCATGGCGCAAACACCCAAGTCCATACGCCGGCTCCAATGCGCTAATCCTCCACTTCAAGATATTACACACTCAAGTTCAGGAACCAGACAGTGGACAGTCCGGTTTACAGCGGTGACAATAATGTAATGTTACAGCGGTGCGATAAAACAGCACGAGACTCAAACAGGCAGCAACCAGGAACCACGTAGAACAAAAGGGAGAACCCGCACAGTGGCATCACCCCAGACACATTAACGTCTTTTACAGCACTGTTTAACCTACAACAGGTCAACCACAGCCAACTGAGGGTGCACAGTCATTTAAGCCACCAACAGCACAAGGGCACCAGTACGCTGGACAAACACGCTGTCGCTATTGCTACAAACACCCGGGGGAAACACAGGACATGACGCATTCCGAGCAGCAGCCAATCAGTGCTTAAAAAGGGACTGCCCCTTCCTGATAGGTGACAGTAGCTGTCAATCACAGCTCACCTAATCCTGCTACATATGCAATGCATATGCAGAGAAGGTTAATATGAATCGCAAAGCTCCCCTTTCCATTCTAGATGTTATAATCAATCTGTCAAAGAGGAACATAGCACTGCGTGGCAACTGGACAGGAGAACATGAAGATGGCACCTTTAATCATTTCCTCACATGGAAATCCACATTCGATGCCACACTGAAACATCATCTTGAGACAGCACCAAAAACGGCAAAATACATTGCACCACAAATTCAAAATGAACTAATAGCATGCTGTGAAGCTGAGATTCGTGAGGACATAGTTAAGGAAATAAAAAAGTCAGGTTTTTCACAGTCCTTGCAGATGAAACAATGGACGTGAGTGGGACTGAACAACTGTCTATCTGCATTCGCTATGTTAACCATGACAGTGGAGCAGAAATATGCGAAGAGTTTCTGGGTTTCTGTCCTCTATCCAAACTAGATGCGGCATCTGTTACACAAGCCATCCTCTCTCAGTTGGAAAAGTGGGGTCTGGAGATTAAATATCTCAGAGGGCAAGGCTATGACGGAGCTAGCACAATGAGTGGACATGTGCATGAACAACAACGAATTAGAGAGCTGCAACCACAGGCACTATTCACACATTGCCGAAGCCACGCACTGAACCTTGTGGGAGTCCATGGATGTTCTGTCATGCCCCTCATCAGGAACACCATGGCTACCATTGAGAATGTTGCAGTGTTTTTTTGCATCTGCTGTAAGAAAGGACATGTTAAAAGAGCAACCTCAAGAAAGCCAGGAAACAAACTCAAGTGACCAGAAAAAAATGGGAGGCATCCCACTGATGTCATATACACGTTGGTGCTCCAGAGGAAAGACAGTAGGTGCTTTTCTGGATCCCTTCAGTGCAGCCCACTTTGCACTCATAGAAATAGATCAGGAACATCACTGAAATCCAGCAAGGCTAGCAACCTACGACACAGTATAGAGTAATTCGACACAATTGTCACTGCTATCACCATAAACAAAATCCTTGGCTATATACAGCCATTGACCAAAGAGTTACAGTCACCAAATATGGATATTATGACTGCCTACAAAGAGGCCAGAGAGGTGGCTCAGGTCATTTCAACACTAAGGAATGAGGAGGGATTTAGTGAAATTTATGAAAAGTCAACAGAAATGGCCAGCTAGCACAATGAGTGGACATGTGCATGGAGTACAACAACGCATTAGAGAGCTGCAACCACAGGCACTATTCACACATTGCCGAAGCCACACACTGAACCTTGTGGTAGTCCATGGATGTTCTGTCATGCCCCTCATCAGGAACACCATGGCTACCATTGAGAATGTTGCAGTGTTTTTTTCTGCATCTGCTGTGAGAAAGGACATGTTAAAAGAGCAACCTCAAGAAAGCCAGGAAACAAACTCAAGTGACCAGAAAAAAATGGGAGGCATCCCACTGATGTCATATACACGTTGGTACTCCAGAGGAAAGACAGTAGGTGCTTTTCTGGATCACTTCAGTACAGCCCACTCTGCACTCATAGAAATAGAATCAGGAACATCATTGAAATTCAGCAAGGCTAGCAACCTACGACACAGTATAGAGTCATTCGACACAATTGTCACTGCTATCACCATAAACAAAATCCTTGGCTATATACAGCCATTGACCAAAGAGTTACAGTCACCAAATATGGATATTTTGACTGCCTACAAAGAGGCCAGAGAGGTGGACCGGGTCATTTCAACACTAAGGAATGAGGAGGGATTTAGTGAAATTTATGAAAAGTCAACAGAAATGGCCAGCACCATTGATGTGGTTCCAGTAAAAAAGCGTGTAACAAACAGGCAGCAAAACAGAGAGAACACACCCTCACAGTCAATAGAAGAACATTACAGACTTAATTTGTTCTACCCTTTTATTGACCATGTGACAAGCCAACTAAACACCAGGTTCATGGAAAACTCTGAACCAGCTATGCTTGCTGTATACCTAATACCTACACATTTGCATAAACTCACAAAAGAAAAGCAAGAAACAATGGTGTCTTGGTACAGAGAAGATCTCCCTCAGCCAGACTCAATTGACCAGGAGATTCACAGATGGAAGGTTAAGAACCAATTTCAAACAGTGCTTTTATCAACAGCAAAAGAAACATTAAATCACATAGACAAGCAGTACTACCCCAACATCCACTGTATCCTCTCAATCTACCTAACATTACCAGTGAACACCTGTTCATGTGAGAGGTCGTTCTCTGCATTGAGGCGGCTCAAAACCTGGCTTCGCTCAAGCATGGGAAATGACAGGCTATCAGGACTTGCAATGATGCATGTGCATAAAAACAGAGCACTGGATCCTGAAAAAGTTCTTAGGCACTGGGATGCCTCTGGACACAGAAGGATAATATTGGTGTTTGATTAAATTGTTATCTGTGAAATTGTAATTTGATTAAAACCTCTCTGAAAATGAGAGATGTAATCCTTAAAACATCTCTGATTAATTCCTGTTTGGAGTATGTTTTTTGTGTTTTGTCAATAATAAACATAAACACCTCTTTCTAATTTGGAGTCAAACTGTTTTGCAACATTTAAACAGTTTCTCGTTTATAAAAATCTGTTGTCTTCTTAAAATAATTTATGCTACTGCACACTGACATGGTTTTACAGTTATCTGGTTCTTTGATTTTCTTATGTCTTAAAATGCACATGTAAAGGAGGGGAACTTTTTTTTTTCAAAATTCATATTTGGACCTCGGTATTTAGAAAATCCTGGCTACGGCCCTGGCACTCTCCCAAATGTGCCTGTAAAAAATGAATGCAACATTTGAAAATGCTGTGATTTAGTGCCATCTAGGCCTGGCAAACTCGACTCCTTTTAAGGATCCGGGTTATTGTGAGTCACTCACTAAAATGATCCGGGTTGTGTGAGTCACTTGAATCACTTGAGTCAGTATTGCTAAATCGCCAAGGAAACTCAGTACAGACCCACTTGTAACCAGCTGATCCACGCGACTCGAGATTCTCCGAGCCGGAAACATTGCAGACTCGCAGACCATGGGACTCGCTCTACAGATCCACTAACCGGCAGATTTGCGTGGATCAGCCGGAGCCGGTTAGTGGATCTATAGAGCGACTGAAGTCTCCTCAAAAGCAAATCCACAACAAAAGCCTTTCACTTCTGAGATAACATGCTTATAGGTTTTAGGTTTGGTGTGTATGGTCGACCATTTAAAAAAATTGGCCTAATAATAATAGCATAATAATATTAAAAAAAACTGTGTCCTGCTTATACAGCCCCCGGAGGCGGAGAGACAAATCGCGCTGATCAGCCGGTTACGGATCAGCCGGTTACGAGTTGAAAGATTCTCGAGTCAGAGCAGATCCGCAGGTCTCTCGAGTTTGCAATGTTTCCGGCTCTGAGTGAGAATCTCGGGTCAATTCGCGGCTCGCGCGGATCCGCGGGTCTCTCGAGTTTGCAATGTTTCCGGCTCTGAGTGAGAGTCTCAGGTCAGTTCTCGCGCGGATCGGCCGGTTACGAGTGGATCTGTGGTGCGAGCGAAGTCTCATCAATAATGTTGAAAGAGGTTTGTGTGTGTGGTGGCGCTGTTTATGGTTTTACATTGAATTGTAGTAGGACTCAACTGAGCCGGGTAAATGACACTAGAGACTCGCGACTCATGAGTTAATTTAAAGATCCGGGTTAAAGATCTGAGTGAGTCGCGACTCAAACAGGTCTAGTGCCATCATGTACATTATGAAAAGCAGTATTAAAAAGTTTTAACCTAAGCATTTCACAATAGACAACTTATCGGATAAATGATAAATGTAATAGGTTCTTGTAGAGGTGGGATCTACAACTCAGCATCGTAAAACTGAGGAATGATAGACTCATTATTTGTAACTGTAGGAATGCAGTTTGCCTGAAATATGTGTGTATACATTCTTTTTATAGCCCATAAGGCTATAATTTAAATATCCTTGAAAGTTTTACTTACCCTGAGGTGTCTCACAGGAATGGGACAAACTGTCTTTAGGTACAGAAGACAAAACTAAATAGACATTACAAAATACACAAATTCACTGTCAGGATCCGTCAGAATCATGTCTTTTATTATATCTAGTCTTTGTGTTCGGGGTCCTGGCAGTACCATGTTCTATGTGGGAAATGTGTGGTTTTAGTGGTGTATTACTCTGACCACGCATTTCCCGGGTCTCGTCTCTTTTTCCCCGATCCCTTACTTATAATGATTTCCAGGTGTATGCAATTTGTTTTGTCCCTATTTAAAGTCCTTGTGTTTGTTGTTCGTTACACATGCGTTTTGCTGTTGCCCTGTTCTAGTCCTGTGTTCCTGTAAAGTTATATCTAAGAGTGTTTTGTGCCTAGTGTGATCTTGTCTAGTTATATGTGTAGTTTAGTGTTATATTCATCTTGTTCTGTTTTGCCCCCTCGTGGGTTTTGGTTTTTTCTGTTTTATGTTTAAAAAATCATCAGTATATTCATCCGTGGTCTACATCTGGGTTCATCCAATTCCTAATTCCTCTCATTCACATCCCAAAAAAGGATAATATCTGAAGCACATACTCTTAGGACAGAACAAATTATAAGCTAAGAAACAGTTTAAAATGTAATGTTCAAAATCTTTAAAAACTGTTCAGCAGTAATGTGTGTAGTTAATAATAGATCCATCAGTGGAAAAAAGAAAAATATTTTTTATAACATGTATTGTAAGGACTTACAAGTTGTAAAAAAAACTGCAAAGTTATATCAATTATTATAAGACATAAAAACAAATAAACATGCGACTAATTCTTTACATTCTGACAGGATATACTTTATGAAAAAGTCTCTCAATATTACCTCTTGTGTGTGAAGCTGAGGCCACATGTGAGACCTCATGTTGTCTCCTCTCTGATACGTGCCGGTTTTCATAGTGTGTTACGTCACCTGCATAAAAAAGCATACACATGCGCATGTATGTATTTATATGTATATGGGGAGAGAGAGAGAGAGAGATATAGAGAGAACTTGAGAATTCTGAAATAGAAGACTTTTATTTAAAAAAAAAAAAAAGTAGTACGCACATCTCGGCTGGTAATTCCTGGGGATTTATCAATCATACCAACTTTATCCAAATGTTCACCATGTTCATGAAAGCGATTATCACCTGTGGAAGACCAAATGTTGATGTTTCTATGCAAAAATTAAGTGACACAACTGTAACATTGAAAGCAAGTCAAAGGCCATACAATTAAAACAGTCAAATCGAAGCTATCATTAGTCTGACCTACTATCATTGTGTGTATTTTTTTACTAATTGTAGTTACATCAATTAAAAGGGGTTACTATCCATTTTCTTGCATAGCCCAGTAGATTGTAAGCACTTTGTCCAAATTTGTATTCTCGTATTTTGTTGCTCACTTGTCCTCAATTGTTTATGAAGGACTAAGAAACTGTACTTGCTTATATTTAAAAGAGCGGTGAATCATATACTAAATTTTAACTTGATAATTTGTTATATAAGAGGTCATCATACTTAAATGAACATCCTGCAAGTTTCAGAACTGAAAATGTCTGTGCTACTGAAATATAACAGTTTTTGGCACCAAGCCAGTGTTACGACTGAGTGAGGAATTCAGAGGAAATATGACGTCAGAGTAGAATTGATGCACCTCCCCAAAGCCAAATACAATGACCACTTTTGTAGCCCCACCCACAGCTTTGCGTGACACACGTGTGTGCCAGGGGCAAAAGCAAACCATGAAGTGTCTCAACAATCAGTTTATAAACATGTCTTTAACCCCCTGGGGTCCAAAAACGCGGCCCCACGTTTTGACGTGTTTTCTCCTTATCATGGCAGAATCAACTTAAAATACTCCATCATTAATAATCATACACTTACGTGTTTGACATCTTTGGAAATTGTAAAAGGTCTTCTTTAATATGTGTACATTCACAATAACAACAGATCTTTGTGTTTTTGTTAAATAAAGAAAATAAACAGGGTGTGCATCCAGACATTTCTGTCTCCGCCAGCTGTCTCTCAAGACACGTTACAAAAATCAATTGAAACTCCGCGAATACTCGTCACACAAACATGATACACATATCCAAAGAAAGCCTGAAATGTCTATTTTTAAACAAGCTAATTATAATCGAAAACAAATAATGCCTGTTTATATAATCTGCATTGAAGTAAAGAGAGTACCGTTTTTCCTGGCTGACTTCATTATCTTTAATGCGGTCAAGCCCACAGGCCCATATGCAATGTGTTTTTAAAATTCATACGTGCTTAGAGAAACGCTTTTAAAAAGAAGCTAGACGATAAGGGGATGGGCATCTGAAAACAGCTTTTTATATAACTAATCACTGCAGATGGTTATCTGAGATGTTCTGAATTTAGTTTATGTACATGATAGTTTATAATGTAGTATCAGTGATATATTATCCATCAGTTATATATGTAAGAGTATTTCTGTGGACAATTTATGCTAACAGTGTCACGGTAGGAAATCCAATGTTTCCTCCGTGTCATGTTTTGTGCTTGTGTTTGTACTCACGTTGTATCCATGTGCTCGTTTGATTAAGTGTTGTCACCTGTGTAGTGATTAACTCGCTCCAGCTGATCCTCATCACCCATCAGCTACAAATACTCACTCATCTCTCTTCCTGTTGTCAGATCCTCATTCATGTTCCAGCCTTACCACTTGGATTATCGTCTCTCGTCTTCGTGTGCTCAGATCAGTGTTTCGTGTTGTCGTCTCCGTGTGAGTGTTTGGGTCCGTTCCTGGTTTCATCCATTGGCCATCATCACACTCTTCACCGACTTCACGCTTCAACACTCTTCACGCCACCGTAGACTTTCGATCACCATTGCCAACATCCTGGACTCAGTCACATACTCTGTTGTTTCACTGTGTTTACCATATTTTACAATAAACCTGTTCTGATCGCCTGCACTTGCTTCCTCCTCTCTATTGTGTCGTAACAAACAGCTGTTCATAACTCTCTTACAGGTCTGCATCCCTCTCATCAGTACAAAACTATGAAGTAGAAAAACACTTTTTGGACATTAAGTAATATGGTAACATGAGCCACATGAAGTTTACAGCTCTGTTGTTTATCAGTTTCTTATACAAGTTCAGTGTTTTAATAGGGTTTGTTTCCAAATAAACTGAAAATGTCCTACTGAGTAGGGGTCACCCAGAATAGTCGAAGATTCGATGCATCGATAGGAGAAGCCTGATTCGACTACCAATCTCACAGTCGAATCGTCGCAGATGTGTTATGAAATGAGAATCCTTTAATTTTGTCCGTATATGGTGCACTGTGCACAACTCTGATTTCACATATAACAGCTTTCTCCCAATATATTAATATACAGCATATTATTATAATTCTGCAAATAATATGTGAAGTATCAGCTTTCAATAAATATTTTAAAATGCATTAATAAATCCAGCAACCCCTGTGACCGAGCTACACGTCCATAAGAGGTTCCTATGTTAATAAACCATTGCCTCTTTGTTTCTACATTCAAAAGAAAAAGCTGGAAATTCTGGCTATACTTTCATTCTTTTAATAATTTCTTCATTTTATTTCATTTTATTTTATTTATAAATCACTCTGGGTTATCTGATGTATCTATTTGGCTTGTGTTTTGTTTTCGTGCACTTGAGGCATTTTGCACATTTGTTCTGCACTTTGTTACTTCTGACCTTATTTTATTAAAAAAATGTATTTATTATAAACGTAAATTCTGATCTAATTTAAGTCTGTACATTTTGGATTGCTTTCGTTGTATAGATTTTGCACTATTGCGTGCTGGCCATGTTTGCGCATGCAATTTAGCCGAACGTGCTAGGTGATCTGCGTCTCATATTTAGAAGTTCATCAAACTAAACATTAAAAAACGGAAGTTTTCGACGGGTATACGTTTTTAAAATGTATTTAAAAGTTGTCAAAAGTTAAGCTACAAAATAGGTAAGCCGTTTCTTTAAATTTCCGCGATGAAACGGAAAATATCTGCACCGAACCTATATTTATGCCTGACACGACTGTCTTTCTTGTGATTTAATATTATGGTTGGTGTTCACTTTCAAATGATAGAAAAGAGATTCCTGAAATAAATAATATCATCAGTTGTTTCTGTATCTAAAGTGAATGGAGATGATCAAAGTGAAAGTAAGCAGGTATTTCTGTGCTAAATAATAACGCGTAGTGTCTATAAAATCATTAATTTCAGTGTTTTTATGAATTGTATATAAAGCTTAGTTTTTATAATTTGCAGTAACAATCACAAATTATTTGTCATTTCTCATTTGTCGTTTTTTTTGTCATGACTGCTTTGACGCGCTTAATCTCCAAATTAAATAAAAACACTGAATTGTAGCCGAGGTTTCCAAGGCAGGATCACCTTTGTTATATTTTTAGGTTTAGTTTTCAAAATGTTTTTTGTGTGATGTTCTGTAGATCGAGGCTTTAAAATGTTATGAGGAATAATTAAACAAATGTTGCCTTACATTTTACCTTAAAAATATATAAATGCATCGTCAGTTTTGTCTTCGTTCATCACTTGAAAGACAGTTTTTGGTCACTTTATCAGAAAGTTGTTCATGTGTTGCTTGTGAAAGAAAATAAAAGTTATCAATTTGTACCTGGTCTGACCCCCTCCCAACCCATGCACACACACACATAGATGATTTGACTATCGGTCGACTATGAAAAGATTAGATAATTCTGATTCGAATATGTAAATCTATAGTCGAGGACAGCCCTACTACTGACCTTCATTTCTATTTTGATTATATTGTTAACTTCTTAATAAACCTCAAACAAACATGTATACATTTATTTGTCCTCACATTCTTTACTGTAGTTCCCTCCTGCCTCATTATGCAGCTCATTATGCGAGCCTTTGTTTGCTAGCTGTCAATCAATCCTTCTCGCATACGGCCCCTCTAAACAAAAAGTGTCTTAAAATTTCTAAATCAATATATTGTTTTATGTGAATGAGTAGGCAGGATGATTTTCACATCATTTTAAAGAAAAAACTCTAGACTTCTTGATTCTGTTCAGAAAAGTCTTGTAAAAACATGTTTAGTATGGGTTTTGTGGACTTATATCAGTGACTTAAAAATTTAGCTTTTTTAAAAACCACGCATAAACATTTTTCTCTCAAAAATACAAACATGTACATACATGTGTAGCTCATATAATATTTTAGCCCAGTTTGTGCTGAATGCAGTGGTATGAGACACTTGCCATTAATATGTTTAAAGCAACTGAAAAAAGACCAAATGTAAGAGCATGTCAGAACTTCTGCCAGTGTCCAAAAATGATCCGGACCCCAGAGGGTTAAAGATTGCCAAATGTAACCAAAATGACTTTTGAATACATTTTTTCTATCTATATCTCGTCAATTAAGAGAGAACGCTTCCCCTCCAAAGATGAGATTTTCCGTCTTTCCGCAATACCGCTATTATCCACCAGGTGGCGCCCTTCCGCAACTTTATAAACCCGGAAGTATTGCCCTATGGCAAGCGGCTGCATGTCCGCGTCTGATTTAAAGATCACTCTGAATGGGATCTCTATGAAAAGTCCGTCACAAAAATAGAATTATCTCTGCTTTTTGCTCAAAATGTGGTGTTTTTGCAGAAACCTACTCATATTCACTAGCTGATTATAAAAGAACTGCTGAAGGTAGGATGAAACTGTTTTTTTTGTCTGAAAGCAGAGGGTCTGTTCTTTTATTTTATATATTGTTTGTTTATATATTTAAAGAAGAACATTTTCTGGAAGGCATTAAACTTTGGTGAAAATCATGAAAAACGCTGGCTCTGGCTGGCAACTTTAAAAAAAAAAAACGCTGGCGGTGAAAGAGTTAAAGGGGACATTCCACTTTTTTTAAGATATTAAATAAATCTTTGATGTCCCCAGAGTACATATGTGAAGTTTTAGCTCAAAATACCATATAGGTAATTTATTGTGGCATGTTAAAATAGCCACTTTATGGGTCTGAGGAAAAATGCACCGTTTTTGTGTGTATCCCTTTAAATCCAAATGAGCTGCTCAGGTAGGCGGAGTCTCAAGCGTTCGCGCTGTGTAGACC
This sequence comes from Misgurnus anguillicaudatus, assembly GCF_027580225.2. Classification (NCBI taxonomy): domain Eukaryota; kingdom Metazoa; phylum Chordata; class Actinopteri; order Cypriniformes; family Cobitidae; genus Misgurnus; species Misgurnus anguillicaudatus. The sequence continues at coordinate 8,471,032 of NC_073341.2, read as the reverse complement.
TGACAGAGCATCAAGAGGGAGATTAGCAGATGTTCCCCATCAGTAGATGGGGAACATTGTGGAATAAAAATAAAGACTTTTAGGTCTCATGCTGCCAGAGTTTTAAACAGGCACAATGATTTTCAGCTTGTTACAATAAATTACACGTCCACAAACACTCCGAAGTTTACTTTTTGACCAAACCACACGAGCACATTTAAATGATCTGTAATAAAACAACACGTTTAATGCTTAAACTTTAGAGAAACAGATCAAATGACATGTTTAAGTTTATTGTGTACCCATATTGAACACATTCGCGTTTCTGTCAGTCTCTCACTCTCTGTCATGTGACGACTCGTATTCATTTGAAATTTCAGAGAAACATTAAACAACATATTTATGCTTATTGTGTATGATAGTGAATACGCGTTGTTCACTCACTCTGTCTCGTGCAGTGCATTAATCCTCGTGTTCATTCATATAAACTTCAGAGAAACATTAAACAACAAACTTGATTAATGCGAACCGTCACGTTGCTCTCTCTCTCGTTCGTTCGCTCACTCGCTCTCTCTCTCTCACTCACTCACTCACTCTCTCTGTTGCGCTAAGGTAAGGTTAATCCTTTAGAACAGGGGTCTTCAACGTTTTTTGGGTCGGGGACCCCTTAGATGAGAGAGACATGGAGCAGGGACCCCCTGTTACTAAATGTGTAAAACTGATATTTAAGTAATCAGTAAGGTACAAGAGGCTGCCTTTTCGTATTAGGCACAACGCAAAGTGGAGCAAAGTACAACTATTGACCAATCAGAATCAAGGACCGGAACTGTTTTATAATTAAGCAATAGCGCTCGAGTAGGAGTGTGATATAGCTCTACGGCCTCGTGCCTCTGGCCTAATCACACCTGTGATGATATAGAGCTATATCACACAACTCCGAGAGCGATATTGCTTTTATACAACAGTTCGACGGCACATGTTTGAAAAAAGAAAACTAGAAAACAACAACGGAGTAATTTTAAAAGCCTCTTTGTCTGAGAACTACTTCTTCCGCCACGGGTTTGAGGGCGGCTAGAATGACAGGTAACACTTTCGGCTGCTTTGAATCTCATAACAACTCAATGGACGGAAAAGCCGTTTCTTTATATTACCGTTTCTTGGTCACAAAGTGTAGTTTTAAGTTTAGTTCAGTCGAGAATATATATGTATTATATTTAAATCTGCAGTCGATTAGTAAAGATAGCACCTGTTTGAACGTTTGCTTAGTGAGATTCGGTACGTATGAGAACCAAAGCATGAGAGGACGTCAGTGTTTACTCGCCCCGCTGACCATCGCCCTCTCTGGGCTACATCTCTGACAGGGATTTCCTGGCTCTTATGTTGGCCTGATGGTCAAAAATTAGATCAAATAACCAGAATTTGGTGTCATGATGAAACTATTACTTGTTTTCTTATTCATATTTAGTGTATTTTGTGTTGTTATTGTTTTGGCGCGAGGTAAAAGTTAATAAAACTATACTATATAATGTTACTATTGGCTTCCCATTTACTCTTAATGCGATACGAGCACTCGATTATTATTATTAAACTTTGTTCTTGTCAGTACTATATAAAACAGTTTTTTTATAAGTGTCAGAAAGATGTTTTTTTGCATGCTGCTTATAAATATATCAGTGGTGATATCTCATAACGTGTTTTAATAGTCACGTCACGATAAAATAAATGATCAATGTCCACATTTAACAGCTGTGGTGCTTACCTGCAGTTCCACTGTGTTTTTGCGTTCTGAGGAGAGAGATCGCTCCAGAAAATTGTTTAATACTCTTAAGTGTTAATCATCCACACAATGTGACAAGACATTACTCCCATTAAGTTTATTGTAACATCCAAGAGCGCTGATCTTTGACGGAATAATAACTTCCGATTGTGATTCACACACTGATTCACGAGCTAGTGAACTAATGAGACACACGGAGTGATTCAAAACAGCGCGTTTGTGTGTGTCCGTGTGTGGGCAGTTTTTCAATTCAGAGATGAGCCTGTTTAGAGGACCTCCATTCACTAGGTGGCAGAATGATACAAAATGGTGAAGCGGTTACTGTCCCGTTATCAGTAGAATATTGCACGCCTCTTAGCCAATCAGATTCGAGAACCAGAAAGAACTGTTGTATAAATAGAAACAAACCATATTGTCACACAGCCATACTATATTAAGACAGTACATTGGCACTATTATGCTTTTGTTGTACATGCATAATTTTTTTTTGTTGAAGTAGATTTAGTTTTTATATGAATATAATAATAATAATATGAATATAATAATAATAATATGAATAATATAACATTATTTTAAGGTATTTGCAGTGTAATAGATTTTCATTTTACTGTGAATTTACCTGAACCTTGGCTTTCAGTTTATAAAGATGACTGATCATGGTGAATGGCACAAATAGACTCTCTATTCTGGTGGGGATATAGGTTGTGCTACTTTATAATTCAGAGGTTTGTTGCCTTTCTCGTGTATCGTCATTGTCACGTGTTTGAGTAAAGCAGGTTAGTTTTCTGCATAGCTTCATATCAGACTCAGGAGAAAACATGCATTGAGTCCGAACGCATCTCTTTGGGGAAACTTTTTGAGAGGTGGATTTCAACCTGACTATTCATTTTGCACAAAGCACCATCAGGGTACACGTTTCATACATTTTTAAATGCGAGCGATAGTTTTGTCAAAGTTTATAATGCAGACGCGGTGTGGTGTCATTTGCCTGTTTAGTTAGCGCTTTAAATCTGAACCGCGTGAAACAGCCGTCCAAGTTCAGAAATATAACTTAGATGAGACAATGTCGCATTGATTCTAAAATAACTTTCTGAAAGAAAGACACACATGCCTATAAGATTGACCTGTTTTATGATGCCTTTTCTGTCGCTACTGCTGCTTCATGAGTGTACATTTATAATATTCATGATATTTTATTTTGGTCCACTTGCTAAACTGAATGCGCGCCTTCGCGGCCACGCACATGCACAACTTAAAGGGGACATGTAACATTTTTTGACCTTGTAGTCAAACATCATTTGGCGGACCCAAGACCCATGCTTTAGAACGTTAATTCAATCTTTAGAAAGATTATTAAACTAAGATTGTAGGCTCCTGTTTGTGTTTGATTTGATCCGCAATTTAGATTCAGATGCCCACTAAAAAACAAGTTAAAGCTGTAACTGATGTTTAGAGTGTATTTTTTAACAGACGTGTAAAAAATGACAGTTATTTTCTTAAGTCAAACTCTGTCCGCTTTAAATAAAGTAGAGCCGTCGGATTGCTTTAATTTGAATGAATTATCACATTTATTCAAATATATTATTAAAAGACAGAGAAAGAGTAATTAAAGAGAAGGACCACAGAGAGAGAGAGAGAGAGAGAGAGAGAGAGATGCGTGCGGGGGTTACCTGTGTGCTTTTCTTCTTTAAAGTCTACCCCTCGTTGCTTAAGCATATAGCTAACTTAATGATTCTTTAATTTATTAAAGAATTTATTAAAATAATTTATGAATGACAGGCAACATTGACAGTGACAAAGCAATCTTTATTTTAACTAATTATGTCATTTATTTAATTGAATTATGTAGAGTGTTTAATAAAACTGGCGTCTCTAGCCACGAATACTATATAAAGACACGTTACATTCATTGAAATGCATTAAATAAAAAAAATTTAAACAGCTGGAAATTTCGATAGGGGATTGTTTTACTCATACTAATTGATGTTAAACTCCACATTTCCATTTATTGTGAAGTTAGACATGGAAAAGGGTAGGGTTATTTCAGGTTTAGACTTGGAGGTAAAATTATGTTTCGCTTTGCTTGGTGAGGTTCTAGATGTCAGTATGTCACTCCATGCCATCCTCTCTGACAAAGATGGGGCCCAATATGACCGCAAACTCCCCTCGCATCTGTGGCCTGTCACTGGCATGATCTGGCGACTTTCTATTCCTGCATCAGAAAGTCGTCCAACGGCAGTGCTCCGCAAATTATGGCTTGTGTACATTTGTGAGATACCTTCCACCTGAACAACATTAATTTAAAGTATACAATTTAGATTTGGAAAACAATATAAACACAGTTTAAATTCATGGGCAAAAACGAAATATCTATTACCAACCTCTTTACAAATACGTTTTAGCATATTGCCAAGGTAGTTAAGCCCCATCGGCTCCCTGGTGAACCACACTTCGGTGCCCTGGAGATTGCACAGAGGGATGCGTCTCGGATGCAAATAGAATGCTCCGGCATTTTCTGGACACTTTGACAGATATTTTTTAAAGCTGTCCACGGGACAAAGGGGGTCGCCAGGGCTCGCAAACATAAATCCTCGTAAATTTTCCCTATCCGATGCAGTGGGATCCTTGTGGTTTTTTGTCTCTGGGTTATGTGCCAGGGTCAGGTATTCTTTCCCATTCTCGTCTTGCCGGAGAACGAAATATTCTTTTGATAGGTTACGGTTTCCTTCTCTTCCACTCCGTGCAAAACACAGCTGTATGTCAAACCAAACTTTTCTTACAAGTCCTGTGGGTGTGAAAGGGGAGAGTGCAGGTGCATTTCTAATTTTCTCCAAGTCAGATCAGTATTACGGGGATGATGAACGCTGGTGTCTTTTCCATTTTTCCTGTAGCACTTTAAAACTGATTTAAAGACAGCATTGCTTGACTTGAAGTCTTTATCACTTATGATGTTGTATTTTTTAATGTGACAATTGTGCTTATAATCTTAATTCATGTGTATTGTTACAACAATGTTTTCTGTGATAACCACACAAGAAAGTTGTCTGTGTGTGTGGAAAGTTACCAAGGAGGGGGTGGCTGATATGTGTGTGGGAGCCAGGGGGGCTATAGAAAAGCCCTGAAAGGAGAACACACAGAACAGATGGTTTCAATAAACAAGTTGTTTGCTTTATAACTATTTTATATTTAGAGAAAGTGAAAATTAGTATGTTTAACTAATGAATGCATTTAACCAATTCATGAACAATGGAGTATTGTTGTGTTGTTGAATAATTATGTTTTACATATTTACTACCTATGATTGCCAAAAGTGTTAAAGTTACAAAGATGTCCAAATAAGGACTGTGGAAATTGATTTTGTTCCATTTTATATTTCTTTAATTAATCATTTTATTCTACAAACACTGGGTGTTTCATATATGCATTGAGCTATTATGTAAAAACGAGGTGTTTGAGTTTGAGAGTGGAAAGCTACCAGCTTGGGTGTGTGTGTAAAACTGCAAGAAGGATTAGCTAGGAATGTATGTCTGGAAATTATCAAAGATAAGAAAGAGATCTGAGTGGGAAAAGCAAACAGACAACCATGTATTAACTAATGCTTTAATATTCACAGGATAAAATATGCAATATATTTCTTACTTAATCAGTATTAATCATTGAATAATTGATGTAATAAAGATATGATGTTGTCTTTGATAAATGTGTATTAACCCATTTCAGCCCACCGGCAACTATAGTTGCCACAGTGCATAGTTGTCATTTTCCTTTTTTTAAGAATTTTTTAGATGTTATCCATGTTTTATTTCTAAATGACATGCAAGCTAACAATCAAATAAAGGATTTAAAAAAGAAAGAAAAGGTATTTATCTCCTTCCTGTCACATGAGGCTGTCAACTTCTTACCTCTTCTTCCAAGAAACATGGCGAAGGCAAACCCTCCCAAAGAAAGGTAATTTTCATTTTACTAACAAGTATTTTTGGTTGACATTTATGTATCTACATAATCATGAAGGTCTCTAGAGTCATCCAAACAAAACAAATCTTACAAGAGATCTATAGTTTTTTATATACTTAGTCAAAAGTCCAAGCAGCAACTATAGTTGCCGGTGGGCAAATGCCTTGTAAGTACATATATCATGGGGAAATGGTGTATACTGTGTCAATAGGTTAATAATCAAGGTTATTGGTCTTTTTAGTGCTTTTTCTTTCATAATATCATACCTAAAACCCTTTAACTAACATATCTACTGTCCATTAGACCTTAATTTGATAGGGAATAAAATCCATTCATACAGGTCATTTAAAGAGGGATTCTTCCAAAGGCTGGTTGCCCATTTTATTGATTTGCTTTCATATTATTTTCATTAAAGGACAACTCCGGTGAAAAATGAACCTAGGGGTAATTAACACATGGTGACCAAGTAGATCATTCTCTGGGATGCGTTTTTTATGATAATCGAATGTAAAGAGTTTTTTATCAATAAAAACAGATTAGCGTATAGCGCTAGTATATGGGGCAAAGAGTAAGTACAAGTAAATCGCTAGTTAATACCACTAACAAGGCTCAAAATAGCCTCACACTACCACAGTAGCATAATGAGGGTCCTTACATGCAAACCGAAGCATTGAGAACTTTGTAAGTGTACAATTTGGAGCTGACATATGGTCCGTTGTTTCTGGAAGAAAGCACTGAATGGAACAGAGAAAATAAATAAATAAAAATAATAATAAAAACCTGAACAAGTCACAGTTTATATCACTTAGCACGCGTTCGTAAATCTAAACTTAAAGGCGGAGTCCACGATGTTTGAAAAACGCGTTGGAAAAGGAGACGGGCCGACTACCAAAACACACTTATAGCCAATCAAATCAAATCAAATGCCGGGTTGCGTATGTGTGGGGCGGGTCTATCAACAGAAGGTCCAGATTCTATTGGGGTAGGGGCGTGATTGTTTAGGTGATTTCAAATATCAACATTGGCTTTCAAACATCATGGACTCCGCCTTTAAGACATTCTTCTTTAACAAAGCATTCACATAAAATGTCCAGTAATTGTACATGTCCCGCAATAGTTATTTTGTCTAGAACAAAGCACTCACATACCTCATATGGGTAATATACTATTGCTGCAATAGGTAGCCTGTCTGGAACCGAGCGTTTTTAAACTACAATACTGCATGACACTTGCGTTTGAAGTGACCGGCCCCTACGCTAATAGAATTCTGTTTCTCTCTCCCTGTCTCGTCCTCGACCCCGAGGACAATGGGACAAACAGACCCATTTCCTGTTGCTGTGAAGGTCATCACACCACTGATCTACTGGCTGTCCTTCAACGTGATGCCCAGCCGATGCGCAACCACCGGCTGAACCAGTTTAATCCGCTTACCCGCCTCCTACGCCTACCCTGTTTATATATATAACTATAAATATTAATTTCTCCCAAGGGTTTTTGTCCTGCTAGGAGTTTTTCCCACAGGGTTTTCTCCTAGGGGGGTTTTAGTCCCCGAGAGAGTCATTTTTATTTGGGGGGGGGGTTCGCATCGAATGTTCTTTGACTGTTATACATAATAAATGTGTTTATGAATAAAGGTTGATCTGTTGAAAGCTGTTATTCTGAGTAAGATGCCAAATGTATTAAAATTTGACATTAAAGGGGTGCATACAACCTTTTTGCCCACCGGCAACTATAGTTGCCGCACATTCAAATATGATTTTCAAAAAATAAAAATAAAAATGGGGAAAATAAATGCAGAACATGTTTACAGAGGACACTATTAACACAATTATATGCATGAAACCATTCAGAAAAATTTGGGCACAAATGGGTTAACCAATGAAATGAAGGTTGCATACAGAATAACCTAATGGGGGGATGGCAGCTCAACCTTGAAGAACAGAATCTCCTGCGCTTGTTCTTTGTGTGTGTGTATTCTTCCCTAACAGATGGTTTTTTAATAATGATTAAAGTGTTTTGCTTAGAAGTAGTATTGCAGTAAAAGATGTAATATGTGTTTATCTATCTAAAGAAGTTAATGTGTGCCTTATTCATATAACCAATTTTACGAATAATGAAATGATGTCCTGATATTGAAATGTGTTTTACATAATAATCACTGTTATTTTACAGCTTATGTTTTTTGTATGAATAAATGAATGTTTTATTAATGATTTGTTTTTAAGAAAGCATTATTATATTCTATGTGAAGTCAATCATATGTGAAGTGGAGGAGTACTAGGGAGGAGGTGACGGACTGCATGGATCTCAGGGTTGTGTGGAGAACAGTTTGTTTTTTCTTTGTTTGGGTGTGTTTATCTTCGCCTACAGGCTAAAACTGGGTGTGGTGATGGAGTCAGATGTACGAGGGGAACGGCCTTTGTGGGTGGAGATTCTAAGAAGAAAGATCGACGTCATATATTTTATAAATATGGATGTTACTCTTTGAGCTGGTTGTTTATTGCTTGAGATGACCCAGTGCACTGTAAAACTTTTTCATATCTGATCATATAGTTTAAGTTTTATTACGGTGTCTTTCCTCTAATTATGAACACGCAGTGGACGCCTTGAAGTCCAACACTGTTTATACCTGCTCTGAGACACATCAACAGGGGTGCAAACTCATCAGGGGTGAAAAAGGTGACGAAGACACAAGCGTTCATATATATATATATATATATATATATGAACATGTATGACATACATACATGACATACATACATACATATTATAATTTGTCATTTATTTATTGTAAATCTTATTCATTTTAGCATTTTAATTTAAATCAAATTTGAAACTGTTAGCATTAGTTAATGCAACATCAATTACTAATACCAATTACTGTAATGACATAAACAAGAATTTATAAATGCTTATATACAATATAATGTTCATTTTTCGTTCATAATGCATTTACTAATGTGAACAAATACAACCTTTTTGTAAAGTGTTACAGAAATGTGCATTTTTATTATTATTTAGTAGTACACATAAACAAATAATTTAGTGTTTTTTCTGTTCCACAGTCATAGCTCTAAGAATATGAACCCTGAACGAGCAACTTGAATCAAACTCGTGTACAATTCGACGTACAAATGTTATTAAAGGTAGAAAAGTGATTTAGTTAAGAGCAGTGAGAGATTTTCTCTCAATACTGTTTGATTAACACGAGTGACAGACAGGAGCAAAATTAGGTAACTTCCCCTTTAAGACCGAATTCTGACTCCGGATCTAATATACTGTTACACATGTGTTTTCTCTTTTAGCTTTTTACTTTCTCTTAAGCCCTGAATTGTCGTGTTTATATGAGGACAGTTGCAAAAACCGGGACTTTTGACGCATTTTTGTATTAAAGGCTAATACAGCGGCAAAAATACTCACAAGCTTAATGAGAAGCGGATACGCGGCTTTCACGCTCCTCTCAAACAGAAACAGGTATATAGCGCATATAGCACTGTTGTTTGTGTTTCAACGTCTTAAAATCACTTAATTTAAAACTGCGGTGTACAAATGTTAAGCTTTTATGACCACGCGCACAGCAACGTGACGTGGGCGCGTAACCTCGAATGAGAAAATACTATAAGTTAAGTGTGTGCACTCAATCTGCAGACTGCTTAAACTTCGGCAGCAAATGAGGGGGCTATAAATTGTAAAACATAACCCGCCAAACTGGCTAGTAATTTGACATCGTTACCACAATAGCTGGACATGATTTTCATAATTTCATTTACTGCTACCCTGTCGCAGACCCCCCTCACCCCTCATTTTCAAAAACTCATCGGATCTAGACGAATCACAAGAATGACCTATTTTGGATCAAAAACGGCGAATTTCGCCGAAAGGTGACAAGTTTGCACCCCTGCATCAAACTTGCAACACTGTATTCACATCCAGCGGTAGACAGAACAAACGCATAAAACTCCCGCAATGTCTCATTTAAAAGAGAAGCAGAGTAGATCTCGAAATCACAATTCTTCTGTCTTTGGCTCAGAAAGTCACTGAAAGTGTTAACTGACCATTTAGTTGTCTTTTTCGTATTGACCTCACCTTTGTCGTCTTCAATCTTATCTAGCTCTGCCTGTGTTAATTCTTTGTGCCGCTTTTTGTCATTCAGTGTTTCTATTTCGTCTTGTGCCTCTGCCCATTTTTCAAAATTGCCATATTCACCATACAAATTAAATGAAATGCAAAAATCATCCATTTAGCCTACAAAATAAACTTTTACATATGTGTCTCTCACTCTGTTTGCAAGCGTATCTGTTAGCAATGTTTACAGTAGCGGATTAATTTCGAACTGTAATCAAACTGTTTTAATGCACACCTTCCAGCCAATCAGAATCGAGTATTTAAACAGCCCAAGGTATAAGGTCATTTAGTAACGTCGAGTTTAAAGTTTTGTTTCTACTTTACGTATTGTCATTTATATTTATCATCTTTAGCACCCAGAATATTTTGTGGGTCAAACATATGTGTGTTCGGCTGCTATTTTTACACATTAATGTTTTTAAAACATTTTCCCACATGTAATGATGGGAAATTAAGCTGTCCAATCATAGCAGTGGGCGTTTACGTCCAGGTCTTTAATGTGGCCCGCCCCTTCAAACGGCAATTGGTGATGAACCATGTAGTCTCCTCTCCGACTCGGTTATGCTTGTTAGCTCACCTGCAAAAAATAAGAAATGTTATCAGTCTAAAATCATAAAAATAAGTAATTCACAACTTTATAAAATAATAATAAAGTTAAACTCCACCAGATTGATGTATTAAGCTCCAATTGTTAATTAGAAACTAACAACACTACGCAGTATACATATTTTTTCAGCCTGTGAATGCACGTTGCACAATTTTGCATTCCAAGAATATAAGCTTGGTCAAGTATTGTAAATTTTATACTGTACATTTTAAATAGTTTCTAAAGATATTTTGTGTTAAATTCCATATAGTAGGTCAATCTGAGTGAAAAAGGGGAGGGGGTATCTGTCAGTATCGCATGCGATGTGGTTGTTTACGTTTGTCTCATTTGTATATAAACGGGCTTAAAGTAGTTTGTCCTATAATAAAATAATATGTAACGAGTAGGTATCATTTTTTAAGAAGTTATTACATCGGCCATTCTTTAATATGAAATCAAATAACAAAAGCATGACGCGAGTACAATTTTACTTAAAGTCAAACTTAAGATACAATATGTTCCATTTACAACATGTTAGCCTATTGCAATAATACCATGCCTCTTGGCTGCCTTGAAAACTCAGCGGGCAAAGCACCCTTCAAATGACTGATGATCATTTCTAATTTCTCTCTCTGAGCCTTACTCAGTCGACAGATCTGTGGCCCATGCCACAAGTATGTGAGAAGTCTTTTTGTAGCTCCAAGGCAAACTAGGTGCATGTAATCAAGGGGAAACTGTTTGACACACAAAATGCCAGCTCTCACAAGAGACGATACTTGCTTTTGATGGTCGGGGTATCCAGCTTGGTTGAACACTTCATCTTTTCTTTGTTCCGAAGGACCCTTTGTCAAATACACTGCCCTCCCCTCCACCATTTGTGCTACTGCAATGCACTGCTCACATCCGTGCAAATTATTATGACTTTTAATGCATTTTAGAAAGGACCTGGCTTGTGCATCACAGAAAATCGCCTTGACTGTCACCGTATGATGCAAATCCTGAGAAGAAACGCCATGTTGGAGTATTTGCTGCAATTCCTCCAAAAAAATCTTGCAAAAATTCCTCAACAGAGTATACAAAAGTGCAACAATAAATGAATGACTGTTTGCGATTTGACCAAGAATGGGCCAGAAACACATTTTACTTTAAACAATGGCACTCCATCCACGTTAAAACAAAGTTCAACTTGCCTTGGCTGTGTCTCATTTGAAAAGTGTTCAAGCAGGTAACACTCATTACCGTAATAAATGTACTGTCCTTTACATTTATTTTGAACTGGCACTCCTTGTGGTGTTTCAAGAAGGCTTCTAGCGTCTTTGGAAAGTCTGTGACCATGACGTCTGACCACATAAAGAAGTTTGTTTACTGCTTTGTGTGTCTGGTTTGTAGATGTAGCCCATCTTGCTAAGTCCTTGTGGATAGATGCTATTTCTAGTGAAGAATGAGGGGTCTCATCCAGTTGATCAGACTCAGTTTCAGTAGAATCTGTGAAGTGATGGTATTCTTCTTCACTGCTAACAGCCATCGCTGCTGTGCTAAAAGAAGAACTGCAACCCTCCATAGGCTGTAAATCACCATGTGTTGAATCCTCTGTAAAGATAATGCTCTCCCCTGCCAAGACTGGCTCCGCTGACCCATCAGACTCAGAGCTACTATCTTCAGTCAAGGCATCAACTCTTGATCTTCGTCGTCTCCACTTCCTTTGAAACTCAGATGACATGTTAACAAATCTAAAAGAACATAAGTTAACATTTACCTAAACTTAAAGGTCAAACATAATTTGCAGACCACAGCACATTGTTTATGAGTTCCACCCCATAACTATTAAAAAATAATAAGTACAAAATATATGTTTTTGATGCTTTGTAAATAACATTGTATTTACATTACACTGGTTTAAATGTTAAATAGTGGTTTATATTCTATATATGGACATGTATGGACAAATACATAAGACCAGAACAAATTTACAAACAAAAATTTGTATCAGCATAACTAATGCATTTCTGCAAAAAACGCTTGACATGAGCAAATTTGTGAATTTATGGATTTTTTTAAACTTTATTCATTAAGAGATATTTCTGAGGCAGTGAACATGCATATGCCCACTTATAAAAAAGTTCCATTAGGAAATGAAGTAAGAATTAAAAGTAACAAAGTTAAAAACTTAAGACCTGATTTTTGTATTAAATTTTTACAAAGTAAAACAGCTGTGGATTTAGGGCTAGACTGTGGCAAAGTAGTTTGTTTGTAAAACAAAATGCTAACCAAACAGCTAAAATTTAGTCCAACCATTATTTTAAAACTCTAAATTTGCCGATAATAATGCACACATAATTTCTTCGATCTGTTTTATGCCAATAAATCTAAGTTTAAAAAAAACTCAAGCATAATAATACTGAAACTGTACTTTCGCAATAGCAACAGCAATGGCAACTTTTTGCAACCTTCTCTTCAGTCTCCTCGTGGTTGTGAAAAAAGAGGCTACTGCTGAGTCCCAAATCGCCTACTTGTACTACAACCTAAAAGTATGTACTGTTTTTGTGAGGAAAACATACATACTTTTGAGTATGTAGCAAAAGAATATGCAAGTTCTGGGAAATACTTCGATGACGTCACGCAACGTAAACGAAAACGTGGTTGCCTAGTTACGCACACCATGACTGTTAACAATATTTCATTCATTCTGACATCTTAAGTCCAATATAATAATTTTATTTACTATTCCCATTTTTTTCTCATCTTTTTTCACAATACATTTTACAATGTGTTCTACCAAGTTGAGGAGTGAAGCAGAGCGTCGTCGTAGAACCAAACGCGGGTCGTTTGTGAGGCGGCTGGTTCTGACGTTCATGTGCAATGTGTGTAACGAAAGCTACTTATTTTAAAGTCAAAATATTTAAAGTTTATAGTATAACTATTGTTTAACGTATTTTATACTTAAGTTTATACTTGTAATGTAATGTATATAACTCAAAAATACCCCGATGAAAATGAACCATACTTTTACTATAGTAAAAGTGTAGTAACCATGTTTCTTTGGTTGGAGCTAGGGCTGCACGATTAATCGAAAAAGAAATGCGCCAGAGCTCGCACCTACGTCAAAAGTGCGACCTATGTTAACATGTGACTGCTACTCTGAACGCTTCCAAAATCACATTTATGTTCATGCAAACTCGTTCCGTGTGTTTGTATTTGCAGAGACGAGTGCTCAGAGGTCAGCAATTTTATGCGTGTTTGACTTCATGCGGCGCTGCAAAAACCGACAGACGGATGATGTCAAAGTACCGCGAGAGCGATTCGAAATTAGACCTCTATGTGTGATTCCTCAACTCGCTCTCGCGGTACTTTGACGTCATCGAACACCTACTGCAACAACTCCTCCCTCCAACACAAAGAACCAGTCGGCGTCACCACCAGCGCCGCCGATGATTGGCTTACGTGGGCTTGAGCTTCTCTTGACGGCATATATGCACGGGTACGTGTAAATAAACACTTCTCTGAAAACTGACATGTGTGCACAATATTATTTTGTAACCGGAGAGGGTGAAATGTCTGTTTATAAAAATAGCCGCCTACGTGAAACGTAGCCTTAAGCAGGACAGCAAAGAAAAAAAACTGTGTGACTGCAAGACAGCTACAGGATGACCTGATGAAGGCTGTTACAAGTGCTTCGGTGGCACTATAAGACGTGCACTGAATAAACAAGGACTTCATGGCCGGACCCCAAGACGCACTCCACTCTTGACCTCAAGGAACATCAGGAGTCGACTAGAATATGCCAGGAGGAATTTGGAAAAAACTACAGAGTTCTGGGAGACAGTTCTATGGACTGATGAAACCAAACTGGAACTTTTTGGAAATATGGACCAGCGGTACGTCTGGCGTGCAAAAGGTCAGGCTTATGACCAAAAGAATACCATCCCCACGGTCAAGCATGGTGGTGGGTCATTGATGATGTGGGGCTGTTTTTCTGCTGCAGGAACTGGCAATCTTGATTGTGTACCTGGCATCATGGATTCACAGAAATACCAGGCCATTTTAAAGAAGAACGTGATGCCTTCTGTTGACAAATTAAACCTTGGTGAACATTGGATCTTCCAGCAAGACAATGATCCCAAGCACACCTCCAAATCAACTAAAGCTTGGTTGGGGAAAAGATGCTGGAGCGTCCTGGAGTGGCCTTCTCAGTCACCAGATTTAAATCCAATTGAAAATCTTTGGTGGGATTTGAAGAAGGCAGTTGCAGCACGGAAGCCATCAAACATCACTGAGTTACAGACTTTTGCATGTGAAGAATGGGCAAAGATTCCAATCGATAGGTGTAAGAAGCTTGTCAGCACTTATCGAAACCGTTTGTTAGAAGTTATAAAAAAGGACACTCCACAAGGTACTGAAGCTGGGGGTTGAATAATAATGCACATGCTCATGTGTTGCAAGAGTTACAATTTTCATTTGAACTTCAAAGTTAAAGGGACACCATGAAACTTTTTGGCCACTAGGGGGTGCTAGACATGTATTTTTCACTTCTAGCGCCCCTAGAGCCCACAAGCGCCGCAGCACTGTCGCAAAGGAAAGGAACTGGCCAACCTTAAAAATAAACTAAAAACTAAACATTTAAAACGCTAAACGATCAACATTTTGAGACAACAGTGAGAAACGCAGTCATGTTACAACTTTCTGATGAGGAACTCGTCGTGGCAGAAGCCATGTCTCAATCTGAAGGTTGCAGCCTCCAGATGTCGTATTTCTAAGCTGTATACATCATCAAGACTGTCTTATTTCACAATATTAACAATTACAAAGTTGACTATTATACTTAGTTAATCGTAAATTGTTGCAGTATGCTTATGACTTGCGAATGTATTGCTCAGTTTACCTTAATAAACCAGGCTTGATGACGTATGCAGCCTGCATATTTGACCTCCAGAGGCTGCAGCCTTCCAATTCAGAAACGACCAGAAGTATTTCCTTGCCTTTTCCCAAACAAATATTGTTGCATCGTCTCTCTCTCCCCCTCGCCATCAGGATTTTCTGCAATGGCGCTCGTTTTTCCTCTCTTGTGTGAAAATTGTCGCTCCAAATCCAAGTAAACCGATGTGGTCCAAGCAGACCTAAAGGCTGCCGCTTTGTAATACGTCACGCGAGTGACAGCTGAACGCAGCAAATGAGGAAGAGAGAAGAGAGAAACGCTCAGATCTGATTGGTGAATGAATAGGGTTTGGTTTTACACTGTGTGAGTTTAAGCAAGTTTGACTGCTATTGCATCCTGGATTGTAATGTAAATATCATAGACACAGTAAAAGAAAGGTAAATACGCGAACACCGCATGTGAATACAGGGAACTATATGCAAGATAATCGCCGTCATTTATAAAGAACATCGCTTTTATGTATGAATAAAGAGTTTATATAAAAAATTGCCTTTAAGGGGAATCGAACCCGGGTCGCCCGTGTCATAGGTCTGTGGCTCTAAAGACTGTGCCACAGAGTCACATAATAGAAGCTGCTCTCTACATTCCTTAAGTAAGCCTCCAGCAAAATTCACGTTAAAAACAAATTGTGTGGAGGAAGTGACGTATGCCGTAAAGCAGTCGAATTTTGTAGTTTTTTTTGTGCTCTGGTTACTACCAGAAACCCCAAGTTTTAAATACGAGTAAAAGTGATACAGACCCCGTCAGGCTATGGAAGACATGTCATTCAACCTATTTAAAGTCGATGTACTATCACAAGGGTCTTGAAAATTTATTATGAAGGTTGAAAAATTACATGGTGTCACTTTAAGTCATTTGTTTTCAAAATAACTTGTATGTATCAATAAATATTTTTTGTTATTTCACAAGTTTTTTTCGCATTGATTTTTATTATTTTTTTTATCAACATCACTATAATGTTTTTTGAGGTGAGGGGGTTGAATATTTCTGATTGCAACTGTATGTATCAGTAAAAAAATATATTTATTTCAGCCTAAAAATGCTAAATATTCAAAGCCACAAGTCTATCCAAGTTGTGTTGTGATTTTAAGCTTGATATAACAAAAAAAATTGTTCTCTGCACGACTTTTAGCTGCAGACATTTTTGCTTCATTGGATTTCCTAGGTCAGTGATTACCAACCGGTGGTACGCGTACCCCAGGGGGTACGTGAAGAGTTTTCAAGGGGTACGCGAAAATATTTAGGTTTTGCATTGATCTCATTTACTTTTAATAAAAATGTCTTTCATTTGTCTAGTCATTGACCTAAGATTGATTTTTGTGAGGAAAGCATTGTAAAAAGGACAACTTTAAATGTAATTTTAATCTTATCATTAGGGATGTCACGGTACCAAAAATCTAGTAGTCTGTACCAATACTGCAAAAAGTACACGGTACTCGGTACCTAAGTCGGTACCACAGTGTGTAAAAAAATAACAATTATACTTAAAATTTTTTTAAACATTTCAACATTATAGAAAACGTTTAAGAGCTTCTGTTTAGGCTGTCTGTGTTAATGTTTGTTGACGTTTCTCCTGACTCTCTTGGTGTACATCGTTCTCTGGCTGATACTGTCAAAAAGAGAAAGAATAAGAAAGAGATTTTATTTATTAAACATACTGTCTGACAATGATAAATCAGTTTATAATAATAATAAATCGGCTAAAGCTACAGGTGCTAAGGTGCACTTATAAACACACGCACGTGCACACACACATACTCTGAATGCAAGCATTAGTTTAATATCACTCACATTGTTGCAGGATGAAAATAGTTACTAAAAACACTTAACATTTTAATACTTATTGACATTAGGTTACATTTTGCTGACAGGATGACTAAATGGCGATGCATGGTCGCCCATTTATAGATAGTTTATAATGTTGCAAATACAGCGTCATTAACAAATAACTGATTTACACAAAACATTAACATCTAGCATAAAGTTAGCTGGTTACACGGCCTTAATGCCAGCTGCCTCAAACCAACATAATATAGGGTCTGGGTTTCAGTATAAAATTAAAGTTTTACAGTTTGTATATAATGTTAATGTGAATTAAAACTTACCTCAAATTCTTTAAAGAGATCGGGGTGTCTGTCTTTCAAGAGCTTTGCCAAATTCTATGTTTGATAGCGACAAACTACTTTAGAGAGATTCCCGTGTGCTCGTAAGAGGCGTTCTTCCTCTTCTTTAACTCTTGTGGAGCGTCAAATACACACGCGCGTATATGCTGCCCTCATCAGTCCCGGAAGAGTATTGCAGCCTTGGTACCTCCGGTACCAGAGAAAGCAGGTACCGTCATGTTTAAAAAAAATGTTGGTATCGACTTGGTACCGAAGTATCGGTTCTCGTGACATCCCTACTTATCATTAATATTATTAGCCGTCGTGAGTAAATGCGCTGCATGCTCCAAAACGCAATAGCGATGTCCAACTCAAGAACGATTTGTGTGATACACTGGCACAATAATGACATAAGCACATTTCCATAATGCAGGGTTGCCAACTTTGGTGATTTGTCTGGAGTGAGATTTCTACCTAACATGCGCATGCAGCGGCCTACTGCCGCCACCACAAGCCTCTTACCATCTAAACCTACACCGACTAAATTTCCAAATGTCTGATCTTTTTGTTTGGATAGGTTTCTTTTTGTTTCTGGCAAGTTTCTTTTTGTTTTGATAAGTTTCTTTTTGTTCACTGTTACTTTGACTTATTTTGTTTACTTACTTGCTTACTTTGTTATTTATTTTAATTTGATTTATTATGTGGTTGTTAAGTTTCTTTTTGTTCACTGTTACTTTGACTTATTTTGTTTACTTACTTACTTTGTTATTTATTTTAATTTGATTTATTATGTGGTTGTTATGATCAGGGCATTGCTGAAAGACAGCTGAAAGTTCATCAAGCTCCCCTTAACAAGTAAGGTTGATTAACCAAGGTCATAATCTATGAGGTTAATGCATGAGTGAGGACTATACATGGCATTGCATTTATTCTACTTTAACTTCAACTCATGATCTGATTCAATAGGTTGTGTTAGTAAACTGAGGTTAATACACAGATGAGGTTAATACATGGTTTTGTTTTTTGTTTGAAAAAAAAGAAAGTGAAAAAACTGCATGGTGCTTATATTCAGGAAATTACTATATATTGTGCCCTTTGAATGGTCCATTACCCTCCTGTCTGTCATAAGAATTTTGCTTTGGCTATTATTCACATGTTTATTATCTAGGTCAGGTGTAACAAATACTCATCTTTGAGCTTACCTGCTGTAAGATATAATGCAAGGCTGAATTTTAAACTTCTCACATTTGATTTGATTTTACTGTCTGTTAATGAAGAAGTAATTTTAATAAAAGTTGTTCAGGAAATCCAAATTCCATAATAAATCTTAAACTTACTTCAATAGAAGAGCTTAACACTAAGAATTTCTGCCAAAAAAAGTAATTTATTTAAAAGTAAATATGGATTCATCCTTTTTTACAAAGTTACAGAAGTTACAGACAAGACAAGTGAGTGATTTTCTCTTTTTTTGTTTAACTTTAATGACTTCAACCGGTATACTGTTTATTAGGCAGGCTTTAGACAGAATGCAATAAAATGTTTACATTCGGTTAAGACATAATCAGTTGTTTACCAAGATACTCACTAAGGGGCCAGTCACACCAAAAGCACGTTAAACGCTTGCAAACGCAAGGCGTGACGCACTGCCTTTAAAAAAAAAAAGAGCAGTGCGACGTGGCTTTTCATATTGCTAAGCAACCACCGAGTCAGCTGTCTTATCAATCAAATATTGAGGCGTGAGCGCTCTTTTGCTGTTAACTGTCATATTAGCAGAAACTTTAAAAAGAGGGCGTTTGCTCTGACCTTGTTTGAGGGTGAGAGGTGCACAAACACGCAGGAGAGAGTGAGCGAGTAGAGTCCGGTTCTTCAAAGCAACTGTAAACTTCCCCCAACACACCGTAAGGCCCGCCTCTCCCCTCATTCGATTGGACAATGGAAAGACGCGAATGACGTCGGGCGCTTCTCCGCTCTCAGCGCTCCGTGCGCGGCAGGCGGCAAAAAAACGCAAGCCGCTCGGCGCGCATAAACAGCGCGCAAACATGCCCTGCCCATAGAATATCATTCAAAAAAGGCGCCTGCAACTGCCATAAACGCTTTTGGTGTGACTGGCCCCTAAGACAGCTACATTTACAACTGTTATGTGAATTTGTTCGTTTAAGCCAAAAGACAAACATGGGCTTATTTAAACTCTGTGCACTCACGCTACCAGTGGATGAAGCATTGTGCTGTGCACAGTGCGTCGGGTTTTCAAGTTCAAGGCTGTAAATCTAATCACCATACAGCTGTATAATAGTCAGCGTTTGATTACTTACATCTTTCTTGCACTTCCACTTTCTGAGGAATCGCGCAGCTGTCCTCCTTTGAGTTACACCTCTGTCTGTGATTTGATTCGTCATCTGGGAAGCAATTTGACTTTATCTTACTTAATGGGGTGCAGTGCAGACTTGTTGGCTTGTGACATAACACTACCGCGAGATCGAAAAATGCATACTGAGTCATTTACTGTTGAATCGGTCTAGCTGTGCTAAGATGTCACATGCAGAACGAGGGCTGAGCTTTGGCTTAAATAAGATGAAGACCTCCATGGTGGGTACGGCCATGTGAAAAAATACAGCAGAGAAGAATGTCTGTTTTAGCGTGAGATTTCTTTTTTGAGCGTGAGAGCGTGAGGTTGAGGCTGAATGCGTGAGAGTTGGTAACCCTGCATAATGACTATTGCAATCTACTAAGAGTAGTGCAAATTAGTACAATGACCTCGGCAGGATATCGCAAAGAAAATGCGGAGTGTGAAATTCGAATTAAAAGCACACTAAGAGGGACGGAGGACAAAAGATGAAGGGTAAAAGAAGTTTTGAAAAACCTGATTTGACTTCTCCTCTTTTCTCCAGCAAATTAAACATAGCATAGGTTTGGCAAAACTATATATATTTTTTTAAAAAGTATGTTCCTCTGGCAAAATGTAATAGTCTCC
The DNA here is from genome assembly GCF_027580225.2 of Misgurnus anguillicaudatus. Classification (NCBI taxonomy): domain Eukaryota; kingdom Metazoa; phylum Chordata; class Actinopteri; order Cypriniformes; family Cobitidae; genus Misgurnus; species Misgurnus anguillicaudatus. The sequence goes on along the minus strand of NC_073341.2, from coordinate 8,450,605 downwards.
TCCCATTAATGTTGCTTCTAAAAGAAAAACTTCTACAAATGCATATTCAATAAGGTCGGAAAAAAACACCTGTTTAGAGCTAAATATCTACTGCGTGTCTTTAGTAAGCTCAGTGGTTATTTAACGCCAAAATGATGGTTTGTGCAAGCTGTTAGTAAATCTGGCCCTTAAGGGAGTCATATAAGGGTGTCACGATTTCAATTTTAAATCGAAATCGATCGAAATTAAGTCACAACCTCGAACTTCAATTTTAAAAATGGGATCGTCGATGCTGCCACGCCCCCATGTCACATCCGGTCGGCTTGCCAGGCGGGCTAAAAACCTCTCAGATATTTATATTTTAAACATGAGGCATGTATTGCTACAACTCCTTGAAATGCATATCATAAACAGGATCACTACCTACTGATCTGACTTCAAACATAGCGCAGCTCTCTCCACGTGCGTGAGAGTGAAGCGCCAAGATGCAGCGGATTATATTTTAAACAAAAGGGATAGTTTTCCTTAGCTCGCATGAAACGCATAGAACTGAACAAATACATAAGGATTACTACTTTAGTTTATGTTTAGACTTCGGACAGATGCGAGAGCGCGTGCACGTGAGACAGAGAGAAGCACAGCTGCTTATGACGCGCTGGATTTATTTCAGATGCTAGTCCAAGACGAGCGCATTAAGTCCATGTGCGTGCAAGAAGGAATCCTCTCTCTACAAGCTCTCGCATAAAGTGAAGCCCATAAGCCCCCATGCGAGGAAAAGCACGCAATGTGCATGTTAATGTGAAACTATAATAATAAATATTAATGGCATAGCATTTTTGTCTTTAAAAAAAAGTAAAAATCGAGAATTGAATCGAATCGTGACATTAGAATCAAAAAATGTAATCGAATCGAGGATTTGGAGAATCGTGACACCCCTAGGGTCATATGATGATTTTTTTTTAATTTGTAAAATAAGTCTTTGGGGTTCCCAGAGTACGTATGTGAAGTTTTATCTCAAAACACCCTACAGATAATTAATTATAGCATGTCAAAATTGCCATTTTGTGGGCCTAAGCAAAAACGTGCCGTTTTTGGGTGTGTCTTTTAAAATGGAAATGAGCTGATAAAATGCAAACACTGATCGCAATGATGGTGGTTTGTTGAAATAAACATGCTTCATCAGTCAGTGATTTTTACTTTAATGTTTAAAATTAATTAATTAATATTACTAATTATTTGTCTTTAAAACACAACTTTGGTTTAGTTTTGATGAAGGGGTACTTAAGCCTTACTGATAGGGCTGTGGGGGTAAAAAGGTTGGGAACCACTGTCCTAGGTCACTTAGTTTCTTGATCTGACATTTCACACCAAAAACACATATTGAGATGTTTTTTCACTCTTTATATACTTCCATCACACACAAACACAATAAATAAAACACAAATGTATATAATAAAAAGAACATATGACAATTGAACACAATAGGAAAATGAAACAAAAATATCACAAAACTGGCACATATATTAGAAACTAAAACTATTTACATATTTTGAACTATTTATAAACTATTTACAACTTCTTACAATTACTGCTACACAACTATAAATCATCATGATAAGGATTGAAGCAATCTCGCATTGGAAAGAAACAAAAGAATGAACCACAGTCATGGCAGAATACAGAAGTCTTTTGATGGCACACTCTGCATCTTCTTCTGGATCCATCAATATGCTTCGGCCTGCCTACTTTGAGGAGCTGGTGCAGAAGGAGCAGAACTGGTTTTGTTGTGAGAAATCCAGTCCACAAATTCCAGGACCAGTGCTTCCCTGAAATACTTCTGTATTTTTGGCCTCTAGTTCCGTAAAGCGGCCATTTGTTGGTGGAGGATGAATGCATTTTCCACTCCAATATCGATGAAGTGGTAAAACAGAGACCTGTACCATTTTCTGGTCTTGCGGAGAACAGTATAGTAACTGATGAGGGCATCAGAGAGGTCCACTCCTCCCATGTTCCTGTGTAGAAAATAATGGGACATAATTCAAATCTAAAGGCAAACATAACACTGTAAAAACACATCATCACAATTTTTTACACATCAACACTAAATAAATTCAACTCACTTGTTGTAGTCAGAGACTACAGAAGGAATTGGAACTGACACTTGCACCCATCCTCGGTTTCTTGTTTTTACTTTTCTTTTGACAGTGCGATCTCCATTCGCACAATGAAAGGACGAACACATGACAACTTCTCTTGTGTCCTTCCACTCTACAAATAGCAGATCATCGTCCCGAATCCAGCGCATACTCCCACGGGGGGCATTTTTGGGCAGCCTGTTGATAATTGACCGTGGGAAGCCCACCCGGTTGCTCCGAATAGTCCCAGAGGCCCAAATGCCCTTCTAGCGGAGATCACGGAACAGTGATGGGCTGGTGTAGAAATTATCTCCAAAGAGTTTGTAGCAAGTTCCCAACATGCTCTCATCAATAAGGGCCATCACAGATTCATAGCTCAGTCCCCTACTTTCTTCACCCACTTCAGGGGACTTGCCTTCATAGATGAAAAAATTCCATGTTTAAGCATGGATGGAGTCAAAACAAAGACCTTGTAGCCCCACTTTGTTGGCTTTTGTTTCATATATTGCTTTAGCCCTATTCTTGCCCTAGATGCCACCATCCTTTCATCTATGGCAATGTTTTGAAATGAATGGTGGAAGGTCTTGCAGGCAGCTTGAATCTTCTGGTACACTGGTTTCAGTTTCCCAAGACGATCGTAAGCAGGGTTCCCTTTGTTCTTCACATTCTCCGCATCCATCTTAGGGTCACTGAGGTGAAGTGAAGTGCTGAGGCTATGGCATGAAATCTCCTGCTCGACATTACGGTGCCAGGAAAGCCAATGTTGTACAGCCCGGAGCCATTACAATAATCGAACACTACTGGTACTCACAAGGGATATGAGTAGAGGTCCTTCAGAGACATGTCTTGCCAGGGTTTACGTGTAGATGTCTGTTTCTCAGCGGCATAAGCATTTGAGTTGGTGATGATAGTTTGGCACACCTCAGAGGAAAAGAAGAGTTGGAACAGTTGCAGAGGACTGTATTGTGCTGTGGTGATAAGTTGAGGACCAGGAGTTCGAGCTGGTCTAAAAACCGTTTCGGGTGGTGGACTATCAGCTTCCTCTGAGGTGTGCCATCTTGGTTCAGCAGGGTTAGACAAAGTAACAGTCTGAGTCTGTCTTTCTCTCCTCCCTCTTCTATGATTTCTCCTCTCCCTCTGTTTTCTCTTCTTCTGCTGCTTTGTCTTCTCTTTGTGGTTTGTTCTGTCCTTCTATCCCTTTCTTCGCTTCCAAAACTGCTAAGAAGAGCACTTGTTGATGCTGAGGAACATGAAGCTTGAGCAGATATTGGTCCACGCAAACCCTCACCCAAATCTTCATGATCATTCCTATTGCAACAATATGGTACAAACTGATTATAATACAAACTGAATATCAAAAATATAATTAATCTATACACAGTAAAATCTGTCAAAGTTTATTCCACATTTACTAATTGACCACTAAAATTAGTAAGGAGTGTATATTAGAACCAAAAAGGATGTATAAATTCAGCTAAAAAAAACCCAAAATTAATATTTATAACTAATACATTATTATTTTTCTGCTTTGTTCAAGATAGGATATATTATTTTCCCAGTGGGTTGGGCTGGTTTTGCAATTGGAAATCTGGGATCTATTTCCTGGCACGTATATGTCCGTCCCCAGCAGTAAGTGTCAGACTCTCGTGAACTTGTTGAAACTACAAAATATAGATGTTTGGAATAATGAAGTAATGTTGATTAGATAGAAGGAAAATGTAAAAAAAATGAATGCTTTCATTTCATAAGGTGGTTTGTAATAAAACATTGCACTATTCTTACTGGCTATTACAGTTTTTCTTCATTGGTTTGGCTCATTTCTTGAAACAGAAATTACTTTCTCAAAACTCTTAAGATAATTTGGCAAAACAGTCTTACAGTTCAGCTCATTACTATAGCTCACTTGCAAAAGCTCATATATTTCCCAAAACTGTTCACTCACGCTTCAAAACTAAATTCCTTTCCCAAATAAAGCGTCAGTGCCACAAAAATGGCAAATATCCTTCTCAACTGCTTTGGCAACATCCAGTAAGCGATAAGCTACACAACACACCTGCAAACAAACACGTACCTTAAAATGTCTTCACTGATCACGCACGCAAGCGCGGCAGCTGGCATGAGATTACGCAGGGGAATGTTAGATACAGGAACAGTCACAAATAGTGATCAAGCACGAACGATCCAGGAGCTATAAATCAAGTGTTTAGAGTGATGTTTACCTCAAGTCATACAGGGATAAGCGGTGAGCTGCACAACACATACCTGCAAATGGAAACAGGGCAAATGCGGAAAGAGCGAACCGGAAGGGGCAATCCCTGGCAATGACACACGGAAGGGCTTCGACACACAAGCAGCATCTTACGAACCTGCTTATATCAGGGTACGTGATATCTAATTAGACCACTTGTACAGTTGTAGCAAATCAAAAAAAGTTTAATAGAAAGGACATCCTACTACATGTGTATTGTATGGGCCAAGACTGGGGATGTGAGTGGCCACACCATTCTCAGATATGGCAGCACACATGGTAATATTGCCCCCTCGCTGGCCTGGGACATCCACCACTGCTTGATGGCCAATAATATTACGGCCACGTCTACGGCCCTTGGCAAGGTTGAAGCCAGCTTCATCCACAAATACGAGAATGTGAGGGGTCTTGTTTCCTTCCAATGCCATTATTCTCTACAATAGCATAAAAAAGAAAACATCAAATCAGTCATACAGAAGAGTTATACACTAAAGTTACAGACAATTACATAGGAATGTTCTATGTTCTCCACAAGTTCAATATACTACTGGCCACTACTCCAGTTGTTCCAAACCTGGGAAACGTGTACCCGTATGCAGAGGTACTACAGGGGGTATTTGACAGAAAGAGAAGGGGGGAATCATCAATGACTAGACTTACTGAAATATTACAATAAAACCCACAGTATCAGATAGATGTACATGGGAGGTAGTAATTGCAGCTCTTTGACCTTTTTTCTTATTGTATGATATATTCTTCAAAATAATGATTAGAATTATAATTGCATAATACAGTAAGCTGCAGTTTTTAGGCAAAATGTGGAAGTCAGATAAATCAAATACTTTCATACATGGAAACACAAATCAGGTAAAGTGGGTACTAAAGCCAAAAAAGTTTGGGAACCACTGCTTAACTGTAAAAAAGGTTATAATGATGTAAAACCAGTAACTGACTTACTTGTACATAGTGGTACCGCAGCTCTTTGACTCTATCAGAGTTCCTCTCAAATGGTACCCTGTAAATTTGCTTTATTGTCAATTGATGCTTCTTAAATATCCGGTCTATTGTGGAGATGCTTATAGAGTTGACATTTTGGAATATGGCATTGTCTTAAAGGATTGCAGCACGGATCTGTCTCAATGTGATGGCATTATTTGCCATCACCATGTTACAGATCTCTTATTCTTGTTGGTCATTAAGAAGTTTTCTTCTGCCACCCATGCAAGGTTGTTGTCCAATCCTAGACATAGAATTCAAAGGACAAAACTTCATTCTAAATGTATACCTTAAGTATTCCTTACAGAATGAGTTACCTATGTAATTGTATTGTTGTAGTAACTTTACCACAATTCTAATGCATCAATGCACAGTGAATGGAATACTACTGTAAACTGTATCATCAATACTGTAGAAAATAAACTATTCTATTTTCAGTATCATAACATCCATTTGAAGTAAGAAATTACAGTAGGCCTGTCACACACACACACACACATTCTGGTTTCCATGTTTTGTGGGGAAATTACATAGACGTAGTGGTTTTTATACCGTACAAACTGTACATTCCATTCCCTTCCCCAAACCCCAACCATCACAGAAACCTTACTGCTACTTCACATTTTCAATAAACATCATTCTGTTTGATTTATAAGCTTGTTTCCTCATGGGGACCTCAAGACCCCACAAGGTCACAAAACTACTGGTATTCCTATCTTTGTGGGGACAATTGGTCCCCACAATGTGATAATTACCAGGCACACACACACACACGCATGAAACATGAATAGGTAAATGTGTAAATAAATATATTTCTTGCTCTATGTCCTGTCCTATACAACAAATAATTCCATTATTGACTGACTACATACCTATTTTCCCTGCGGAAGGTTTGGATGATGGAGGAGACTGTAGAGCGAGGCACATTAGGCTGCACTCGGCAACCTGCCTCCGCCATTGTGAGGCCATGGTTGATGACATGGTCAACAATTGTGGCCCGAATTTCATCCGGGACGGCATGGTGTCTTCGTGCTCCTCGTCCTTTTCCCCCTATTCCACCACCACACACTTTTACTCCTCTTCTTCTTCCCCTTTCTCCTACTCCTCTTCCTCGAGCAGGAGCTTGGCCAGGTTCCTCCATGTTCAGAAATTGTATTGGTCCTGCTTGGTCAAGCTCTTTACATACATGTTGGGTAGCATTCAGTCATTGACAGCACCTGTCAGGTAACTAAATCTACTGTTTGATTGGTCATTTGAGATGTGTGAAACTCCTCCTTTGTTAGTCAAGTTCTATTTTCACCTGACTGTCAATTGCTGTAATAAATGTATTATTGATGTCCCGATCTGATCACGTGATCGAAAAATGGCCCAATCACGTGGTTTCAGACTCGATCGGAATCGGTCATTACCTTCCGATCAGGACTCGGATACATATGCAGGGTTTAAATTGGGCCAGGGCCGTCCGGGGCCAAGCCCCGGCACACAGACTGAAGGTCTCCCTCTGCTCCGCGCCAGTGTACGCGCTGCGCTGGTGCGTGTGAACTGACGCGAATAATGACGTGTTTTCATTCATAGGAATTCGCGCAGGAGGATCACATTACACATTGTAGAGATGAGAGATAGAGAGAGAGGTAAGAATGGTGCACATGTCGAAAAAACTTAATAGAAGTGTAGAAACAAAGTATTAAAGTATGTATAGCCATGTCAATAATCTTATTACCTAGATGTTAACTAGATAACTGGATACAACTTATTGTATAGTTTAATAAAATTATGTATTTTGATTATACAAATCAATTATGACCTAACTAGTTATTGTTTAAATAACTGCTGACCAGCTTAGGGAATCTCTATGGCTAATTTATACGACATAGCCTATTGCTGAATCCGTATGTTGTTTTTCTTGCTGAATCAGTATGTTGTTTTTCTTGTTACAGTTTTTCTCATTCGCTTTGGTGCATTTCTCACAACAATATTTACATTTGCATAACAGTTTGTTCAACCTCCACAACATTTAGTCATTTGTGCACATCTTAGTAGCAGTTTCTCACTCCTTCAAACAAATTGCAAATGCTTTTGGACATGCATCAATTGCTTTCATACAATTCTCTGCTGTTTTATAACATTATCATTTGCTTATGTCATGTCAGTCCAAATTAACTATACTTGTGAATGCTGAATAGTCATTCCATATAAAACTAATAGTCCTCATTTCATTGCTTGAGTCATTACATACAAAAATGTTGAACTAGTTGTCAAAAACTGTCAAGCAAATTTTACACATTTATTTTTAATCTTTGTTTTCCTGAAATTGTCTACTAAACTGAACAATTTATCTCAGGTGAATCTCATCTTTCACAGATGAGAAGGTGTGTGTGAAGCATTAGTTGCAACCAATGATAAGCCACTTCTCCACAATCACTGTCAGATCTGAATCCCATAAACCCCCACTTTACAAGCATATATGAACCAAGCAGGACATAGTGTGTACCTACAATACTGTGATACAGAAATGTGCGGGGAGGAAGGGGACAAAACAGGGGAAGAGGAAGAAGAGGCCAAGTACATAGGCGGTGTCAGGGTTTTGTGTTACTTTTAGTTCTGTTCATTGTTAATCATCTTGTTTAGTTCAGTTGTTATCTCATTTCATCATTATTAATCTCACCTGTTTGATTATTAGTTAAGTTCTTACACCTGTTGTGTTTAATTGGTCACCTACCCTTTATATTCTGCCCTCATGTGTCTTTCCCTTGTCAGTCGTTGAATGTGCATGTTATGTGAAGCTGTTCCTCGTCATCGTTGTGTGTATTGAATAAAGTTCCAGAGTATATATATATATATATATATATATATATATATATATATATATATATATATATATATATATATATATATATATATATATATATATATATATATATATATATATATATATATATAGAATCCTGTTTCCTCGTTATCGTTTGTATTAGTAGAGTTAGAGTACGTGACAGAACGACTGACCATAAAAGTTTAACGTGGCGTTTAGTGTTTTCCCTCCTGTTTCCAGAGTTTTTTGTTTTCCGTAATCAGTCTCGTTTTTAGTTTATTTCTCGTTATGGATCTCCCCCCTTCAGTTAAAATCCAAATTCTGGACAAGGAAGATCGCCCGTTGGAACTTCACATCAAGGACTATCTAGACCTGGCGTGCCTTACCAACTTCACCGATCACGCGCTCTGTGTTTTTCTGAAAACCAGCCTGAACAATCGATCATGGGCACGTCTTCCAACGGGCGGTCCAGAGAACAACTTTGCTGCTTATGTGGAGTGGGTGCTGTTCCACAACAACTCCCCATTCACCGTCGGCCCCGCCGATGGGGAGTTTGCAGCCAGCCCCACTTCACCCCCAGAGACCGACACGCCAACACCCTCCACGGACCTCGAGCCCACCGCGGGCGGAGAACCCGGCAACGCGACCAGTGAGCCAGAGCGAATCCCTGAGCCCAGCGTCGCTGAGATCCCGGATCCCTCCCCCGACCAGGTGCGAGAGCCGAGTTGTCTGGGATTCGCCGCGGGAGCTGCTGAGGATGTCGAGGAAGACATCGACCTCCACGCTGCTGAGGGTGAGCATATTACGTCTCTTGGGGAAATTTTTTCGGACTGTGCTATGGACATTTCCCTTTCTTCGTCAGCTCCGCTGGTTCCGTCCAGCTCCTCCTCGTCACAGTTGGACCCGCCCAACCTCCCACTCCCGCCTCCTCTGCCTACCTCAGCCAGTCTGAAGCACCTGCAGCCATCACAGCGACACGCCCCTGCTCATCCTCAGCGCGTCAATGCCGCTGGTTCGATTGATCCGTGGCGTGCCTCTCTGCCATCTGCTTTCGGGGAGCTTTCCAGTTCTCCACCTCCGCTCCCTGAGACCAAGAGGTCGCCTCGTCCCGTCGGACCAGTGGCATCGCTTCAGGTCTCTCCTCTCTCCCATTCGTGGGCTCCTGTCTCTACAGCGACGTCACCACTCCGGCTCCGCCCTGGTCGGTCGTCGTCCCGTCCTCGCCTCCGGGTTTTCCTTGCTCCCCAAGTGTCCCTCACTCCACCCTTTCAGCTTGTTGGGCTCCTCCCTCCTACAGGCGTTCACCTTTGGGTTCCTCTGCTCTGGCTCCGCCTCGTAGCTCCGTTCCACCTCCTACATCTCGGTTGGGAGACCCACCAGCTCTGCCCCGCCCCTCCGGTTCCTCAGCTCCCCCCGGGTTCTCTGCTCGCGCGGCTCCACCCTGGATCCTCCAAGTGCAGTCACCGTTGTCCGTCCCCAGGGTGGGTAGGAACATCACTCCACCCTGGCTCCTCCCACCAGCGACTCCACCCTGGGGCTTCATCCTGTTCGGTCTCTGGGGCCTGGTCCAGACCCCTTCCTAATTCCTCCTTCATTTTTGGACATTTTTGTTTTGGACTCCCTCCCTCCCTCCCTCCACTTCGTTGTTTTAGTTACCGCGCGGGACGCGCCTTGGGAGGGGGGGCGTACTGTCAGGGTTTTGTGTTACTTTTAGTTCTGTTCATTGTTAATCATCTTGTTTAGTTCAGTTGTTATCTCATTTCATCATTATTAATCTCACCTGTTTGATTATTAGTTAAGTTCTTACACCTGTTGTGTTTAATTAGTCACCTACCCTTTATATTCTGCCCTCATGTGTCTTTCCCTTGTCAGTCGTTGAATGTGCATGTTATGTGAAGCTGTTCCTCGTCATCGTTGTGTGTATTGAATAAAGTTCCAGAGTGTGTATATATATATATATATATATATATATATATATATATATATATATATATATATATATATATAGAGAGAGAGAGAATCCTGTTTCCTCGTTATCGTTTGTATTAGTAGAGTTAGAGTACGTGACAGGCGGATCCCTAATGAAATCAGAGCTACAATTGTGGATCATGTTGTCAATCTGAGGCTGGTCGAAGGGTGCAGCCAAATGTTGGGAGAACCACTGTAAATTCAATTATTCAAAAATTTCTTCGGGAGAACAGGTGTGTAAATAAAGGACAGTAATTCAGCACTAAACAATTTGCACTGCACGGACCAAAACTTGTCACTGTACATTTTACATGTAGACTTGCAGATTTATTGCATCACACATTTAGTGTATTGTAGTGTACAGTACTGTTACAGTAAAGATTTGCCATGTAATTTTACTCTGCACCACATAGGATTGCATGACAACCTTGCAGAGGTGGAAGAGGGCCCCTTTTTACTCCGCAACAAAAGGAAGCCATTTGTGCAATGGTGATTGCAAACAATGCCATAAGGTTGAGAGAGATACAAAGTGCTGTTATAGAGGATGACAACATCTTTGGGAATATTGAATAGGTTTCAGTCGCTACAATTGACAGAGTGCTCAGGAGGAATGAAATGCGCATGAAACAATTGTACAAGGTGCCATTTGAACGGAATAGCAACAGAGTCAAGGAGCTCCGTTACCAATATGTACAGGTAAAACATGTGTTCTATGCATATTCTAATGTTCAATGCTGTACACTGTTTACTTTGTGTAGTGTCATGCACTACACTTAAGACAGTTCTGTGTATGTGTATTCACAGTGCATACTGTACAATATGTTGTCCAAAATGCATTGTTACACAGGAAAAGTTGTTATAGTTTTTCTCACTCCTTCTTCTGTAATAAAGCATGTACTGGAGCTGGAGGCCAGGGAACCACTGCACACATTTATATACCTTGATGGGGCTGGTTTCAATCTGGCAAAAGGTAGAAAACGTGGAAGGAATCGCATTGGACAGAGAGCAACAATTGATGTCCCAGGCCAACGAGGAGGGAATATTACTATGTGTGCTACCATCTCAGAAAACGACGTCCTCACCCATATCCCCCCCGTCTTGGTCCATACAACACACAACATCTGCTGACTTTTTTAGACACTCTTTACAGGCACATAATTCATGAGAATGAGAGGGTCTAACTGGAGGCCATCTGAGCAAGCAGGTTGTTGTTTTGGATAATGTGCGTTTTCACCACTCAGATGTCATCAGATAGTGGTTTGCAGCACATGATAGGATGCTGGGAGCATATCTCCCTCCCTACTCACCATTCCTAATTCCAATAGAGGAGTTTTTCTCTTCTTGGAGGTGGAAGGTATATGACCGGCATCCACATACCCAAATGGCCCTGCTAGCGGCCATGGATGCAGCATGTGATGACATCACAGTAGAGTCCTGCAGAGGGTGGATTCGCCATTTAAGGAGATACTTTCCTCGCTGCATTGCAAGAGATGATATTCATTGTGATGTCGATGAAAATATGTGGTCAAACAGAGAGGAACGTCTGGATGTGCAAGAATGATTACAGTACTATGTTGTATGTTCAGTTCCAATATGTACTCCAATATTGTTTACAGTTGTGCACAGTTCTACCCAAAGGGAGTTTATGTTTGTTGTAAATAAGGATGTCTTTTTGCAAAATGCAGTGAACAAATAAGAATTGCAAAGAGCATAATGCAATAAAAAAAGTGAAACATACATATTCAGTGTCGTGTACTTACCTAAAAAAATACAGTGATGTGTAACTTTACTGTATTTTTCAAATAGCTGTGGAAATAGTATATAGTGCTGTCTTGAGAATTTTCCGGTAGTGTCACAAAGATTTGACTTTTTCCATTGAAAAACATTTATAGAATAAACTGTCAAAATGAAAACATGATTAAGCCATTTGACTATCTTGTTCATAAACAATGGTGTTAGGACTTTTCATTTTGATGACAGTGACACTTTCATTGACTTGAATACTTGCTTTTGAGGACTGACCCATCCATTTTGAGCAAGTGACACACTTTTGCAGGTTATCAACTAGGTTTTGCAGTTTGTACTAATTGTTTTGAGAACTGCATTAACTGTTGTGCAAATGTAAATAGTGATGTGAGAAATGCACCAAAGCGACTGAGAAAAACTGTAATTGAGCCTTTTTGGGTAGTAATCTTATGCCTAGAATTAGTCAAGGAGGTTGAGTCTTATAACTTCCTTCAAAATTTGATCAATTGTGCATAATGACATGTGCACCAAATGCATATAGGATGTCAGACTCATAGATTTGCATAATTTAAAGTTCAGGTTTTAAAGTTTGGGTCAACATGTGGCACAGCTTTAAAGCTGAAACTTATAAAATCTTTTGAGAGGTCCAAAATGTCATTGAAACACACCAGTGGCTTTGCTGTCATCAGGATTAAACATGTTACCCCTCAAACCCTCCCTCCTAACAGACCATCCCCACAAAACAAATCCCAATTTAACCCCCTGTACATATATACTATATATATTCTCATTATTTTTTAACACATCAATAGTTATGCGCTGGCACAGAGTTAGACCCTTTTGACACCACACAGAAACAGCAATGCGTGCGGCATGACATAAGGATCATCCTGGATCTATTTTTTCACTCTTCTTTATTCTTTTTTTATGTATTATAGAAGTATCGGATCGGGACTCAGTATCGGCAGATACTCAAAATCTAATGACTCAGACTCAAGGGCAAAAAAACCTGATCGGTACATCCCTAAAATGTATCAAATATTTCAAGGATTCATATATGGTATTCATGGTATTATGTTCTTGACTAATTTTGACAAGCGAACAGACTATTGTGCATGTGATGACTTATACAATGAAATAACGCTTACACATTTTGGAGTGAACAACCATTAGACTGAGAATCAACAACCCAGCTAGAAATTTTTAGTTCTAAGAACGTACCGAGAATGTTTTTATGTTATGTAAATGTTTTTTGTGGGTTGTTTTCTTTAAGTTCCCTGAATGTTCTCTACAAGGTTCGGAAAACATCCCATTATAACATTCTGAAGACGTTTAAGTGGTAATATTGCTAGAACATTACACCCTAACATGCCCAGAAGGTTTTTGCGGGTAGTTTTATTTAAGTTCCCCGAATATTCTCTACTAGTTCCGGAAAACATCCCATTGTAACATTCTGAAGATGTTTAAGTGGTAATATCGTTCGAACATTACACCCTAACATTCCCAGAAGGTTTTTGCGGGTAGTTTTCTTTAAGTTCCCCGAATGTTCTCTACTAGGTCCGGGAAACATCCCATTGTAACATTCTGAAGACGTTTAAGTGGTAATATCGTTCGAACATTACACCCTAACATTCCCAGAAGGTTTTTGCGGGTAGTTTTCTTTAAGTTCCCCGAATGGTCTCTACTAGGTTCGGAAAACATTCCATTATAACATTCTGAAGACGTTTAAGTGGTAATATTGCTAGAACATTACGCCCTAACATTCCCAGAAGGTTTTTGCGGGTAGTTTTATTTAAGTTCTCCGAATGTTCTCTACTAGGTCCGGGAAACATCCCATTATAACATTCTGAAGACGTTTAAGTGGTAATATTGCTAGAACATTACGCCCTAACATTCCCAGAAGGTTTTTGCGGGTAGTTTTATTTAAGTTCTCCGAATGTTCTCTACTAGGTCCGGAAAACATCCCATTGTAACATTCTGAAGACGTTTAAGTGGTAATATCGTTCGAACATTACACCCTAACATTCCCAGAAGGTTTTTTGTGGGTTGTTTTCTTTAAGTTCCCTGAATGTTCTCTACTAGGTTCAGAAAACATCCCATTATAACATTCTGAACACTTTTAAGTGGTATTATTGCTAGAACATTACGCCCTAACATTCCCAGAAGGTTTTTGCGGGTAGTTTTATTTAAGTTCTCCGAATGTTTTCTACTAGGTCCGGGAAACATCCCATTGTAACATTCTGAAGACGTTTAAGTGGTAATATCGTTCGAACATTACACCCTAACATTCCCAGAAGGTTTTTGCGGGTAGTTTTCTTTAAGTTCCCCGAATGTTCTCTACTAGGTTCGGAAAACATTCCATTATAACATTCTGAAGACATTTAAGTGGTAATATTGCTAGAACATTACACCTTAACATTCCCATAATGTTTTTGCGGGTAGTTTTATTTAAGTTCCCCGAATGTTCTCTACTAGGTTCGGAAAACATCTCAAAACATTCTGAACACGTTTAAGTGGTAATATTGCTAGAACAATATTCGTCTCGTTTGGCTCTCAGCGAAGGCGGTCGCATTTTTATCTCCTCTCCTCCCCGTAACCTTCCCTGCTTTGCTCCTCTCGTGTTGTATAGTCTTTTGTCTTAACTTTGAGAGACTCTCTCTGCACTGCTCTTGAAACTAAAAAATCATGGATTTGATCAACTGGTCTCTCAACGCAATTGACACCATATTCTCAACGAGAAGCTTGGGTTCGGGGGAACCTGTCTGCCCTGCCGGAACGTTCGCTGCTGGCTACACGATGGACGCATGGGAGAAGTGGCGGGTCGTGGGTCTGGCGGCTCTTTCCGTGGAGGACATTGAAGATATCTATCTATTCGGAACCATGATAACCTGGGGTTTGCTGACTGGATTATGCTTTGCCCTGGTTTATCGAGAAATTAAGAAAACGGTGACAGCTGCCAAAAGTCCAAAAAAGCTGCCCGGGATGATTGAAGCGGTGGGCAGAGCGGTCAGCGCTCAGGCTGGGACTATTAACCGCATTTTGGATAACAACTTGGAAATGACCCGCAATATGGATACCATCAAGGAGATGCAAATGGATTTGAAAAACATCAAGGAGATGTTAATGGATTTGAAAAAACTGATGGACCAGAATGGACTAAGAGAGTAGTCGTGTAAAGGAATGCGGCTACTCGCCCCAAGACAAAATAATTGGAATCTTATCTGCTTTCGGCCGCCTTATCCAGCACTGGCCTCGGCCAAGGCCGCTGCTGGAACAACAACTCCCTCGGAAGAGCACTGCAGTGAGACGCTCTTGCACTCCCTTACCCCTCTCCCAAAGACACCTAATGATTGTTGACTCTGTTTGGACCTAATCAAGGTCGTCTCCACAGCAATTTGCTGTGTTAACGCTTTAACATCCTGCGGACTGAGGCACCGAGATTTGGGATGCCGGGCAAAGCGACTCTCTGAAGGCCTACACACACACAAACTCTTACACAGACTCACATATATATGCAATCACTACCCAGTACCCAAATCCCTCGCCTTCGCCGCTTTGTACCCCCCAGCCGGACAGACGGGTCTGAGACCAGCGCCGTACATGGCTGCAGGAACGGATGGCTGCTTGCCTGCGCTGGGCTATCTCCAACCCACATTCCCCCCTATCGTGTTGCAAGTTGTATGTTGTTCATGTTGTAAGATGTACTGACTATGTGCTTATGTTGCTGAGGTGTTTTTTTCCCTGTTCCCAAACTGTACTCCTTTTGGAGCATAGTCTGGGGGTTTGTTTTTTTTAACCTACCCTCCCTCATGTAATGCTGTACTTCTTCTCAATGCTCTGTCGACCTGTTCTGTTTACCCCCCTTTTTTTAATGTTTTGTATGTATGGACAGGTCGATGGCTGTAATTTCGTTGTACTTGTACAATCACAAATAAAGCTTCGTCATCATCATCAACATTCTTTTAAAAGGTAGGAAAACATTCCACTTAAACATTCAGAATCTGAACATGTTTGGTAATAGGCCTATTGATAGAACATTAAAATGTTACATTCATAAAACATTTTTCAGTGGATAGTTTTGTTCCCCAGAATGCCCTTCTTAAAGTCAATATCTAAGACATTTTAACTAAAAATATTTGTTAACAAATATTTTGTTTCCAGAATGTAATAACATGACACACTAAAATTCGTTAGAATCAAAAATGATTTTAATAGTAACATTTTTGCCCATTAAAATAAAATAAAAAAGGCAATACAACAGGATAAAAAAACTACTACGAACTAAAACATAATTTAACCATAAAGAAACAATCATTAACATCTTTTTTAAATAACAAGATTGACATGTCAACAATCTAACTTGAGTAAATGAAAGAACTAAAACAATTTAACCTGTAAAAAAACAACCAAGATTGAAAAAGGTCTAATTAAACTTAAATAAACTGATAAATTAAGAGCCAGCAGAACTGGCCACTGGGCCACTCCCCTCTTGTGCTGCACTTTCATCTAAAGGTGGTTCTCCATCAACCCCCTGCATAGAAAATAAAAGACTTGAGAATCCTGAGATTATTCAGAATCAAGTTGAAATTGTTTAACTTATATTTTTAAGTTGTGTCAACTTTTTACAACTTTTAACAATTACTCAAAATTAACTAGAGTTTGTTTTTGACATCCATACTTTAGTGTATAAACAAGTTTCAAACAAACCATGCTGTGATTCAACTGAAAAATGATCATGAACCCAAAAAAAAATCAATTATCTCTAAATTGCAAACAAATTAATAAAATGGAAAGTGTATACAAGTACAACTGTTATAGGTGTTGTGTGATATTTGACAAATTCATAAAAAAATATAGCTGCAAGCAGCGATGCCGGGGTCAAGCTAAAAAGGGCACAGAATGAAGTATTGGTTGATGACCGTCATGATTTAAGATTTAAGAAGTTTTCAGTAGATTAAGGCAAATATAGCCATTATTTAAATCTTGAGTGCTGTGTAGAAACAATGGGTTTTGCCTCAGGTCATGTTTGTGATGACACCCACCAAATTTAATATACATATGATTAAGCAATGTTGAGATATAGCCTCAAATGACTTGACCACTAGGGGGCACTGCACTAAAACAATAGATGGTGCCTCAGGTCACGATTGTGAAGACACCCACCAAATTTGGTGTACATACGATTAAGCAATGTGGAGATATAGCCTCAAATGACTTGACCACTAGGGGGCACTGCATCGAAACAATAGATGGTCCCTCAGGTCATGATTGTGATGACATCCACCAAATTTGATATACATACGATTAAGCAATGTTGAGATATAGCCTCAAATGACTTGACCACGAGGGGGCACTGCACCGAAACAATAGATGGTGCATCAGGTCATGATTGTGATGACATCCACCAAATTTGATATACATACGATTAAGCAATGTTGAGATATAGCCTCAAATGACTTGACCACGAGGGGGCACTGCCCCGAAACAACAGATGTTGCCTCAGGTCATGATTGTGATGACACCCACCAAATTTGATATACATACAATTAAGCAATGTTGATATATAGCCTCAAATGACTTGACCACTAGGAGGCACTGCACCGAAACAATAGATGGTGCATCAGGTCATGATTGTGATGACACCCACCAAATTTTGTGTACATATGATTAAGCAATGTGGAGATATGGCCTCAAATGACTTGACCACTAGGTGGCACTGCACCGAAACAATAGATGATGCCTTGGGTCATGATTGTGATGACACCCACAAAATTTGATATACATATGATTAAGCAATGTTGAAATAGAGCCTCAAATGACTGGACCACTGGGGGCACTGCACCGAAACAATATGGTGCCTCAGGTCATGATTGTGATGACAAATCCAAATTTGGTGTACATATGATAAAGTGATCTGGAGATAAAGCCTCAAAACTCTTAACCAGTAGGGGCACTGAAAAGTTTACAAGGGCTTTCAAAAAATGTCACTGATGAACTAGGTGGTGCTGTAACAGAACATTCCATACACCCTCAGTTCATGACATTTACAAGTTGTGAAACATTCCCCTATTCATACAGTGTCAGCCACACAAGAGCCATCCAGCTCATCGGGAGCATTTGGGGTTAGATGTCTCACTCATGGACACCTCATCACTTGGTCAGGTGGAGCTGGGGTTTGAACCACCAACCTTCCGATTTGTGGACAACCTACACTAACCACTGAACCACTGCCAATACACACATCAATGCGCAAAACCTTTGCGAAGATATAGCCTCAAATCCATTTTCGTGCTCGCCATTATATTTGTTGATGTGCTATACAACAACTGACAAAAACTTTTTCTCTAGAGTCTAGATTGTGTGTACCAAATCCAAGCCAATCAAACGAACGCTGTAGGAGGAGTTTTGAAAAAGTTGGTATGCTTTGTTATTGAAAATGGCAGACAGAAAACGTTTTGATATCATTTGACTCGGCATGCCTCAAGGAATCTAACAATAGCACTTTCATGAATTTACACTCAATTTTGCAGTAGTTATAAGCAAAAAAAATCACTTTTCAATGACTGTTATGCATATAACTCATGGACATCTTGCCACTTGGTCAGGTGGAGCTGGGGTTTGAACCACCAACCTTCCGATTTGTAGACAACCACCACTAACCCCTGAACCACTGAACCACTGCCAATGTGCAGAACTTTTGCGAAGATATAGCCGCAAATCCATTGCGGCATGCTCATCAACATGCTCAAACTAGGTGGCGCTGTATCGAAACTGTGCACGCATCCTCAGGTCATGACTGCCATCAAAACTACCAAATCTCATGTGAATATGTTTAACTTTGGCGAAGATACTGCCTCAAATCCGTTTGTTCCCAATCCGCGTAAAATTCGTTGACGTGGTGTACGGAAACGGATTGGCGAATCGACACGAATTCCATAACTTTTTGCCATGAGTGTCTCTAGATGCTACACACCCATTCTTTACGCAAATTGGACAAAAGCTCTAGGACGAGTTCGAAAAAGTAGGTTTTACAAACAATTCAAAATATCGAAATAATTAGCATGACGGAAATGATGTCATATGGTGCAATCGAATTGGCATGAGCCAAGGAATCAGAAGAAATAAGAATTGTGTTTCTATGACGTACGGGTCAGCAGTTATAACCAAAAATGTAAGTGAAAATTTGGACTGTTGGTGGCGCTATCGGGTTTGACATAGACACTCCAAATTTGGTGTGGGGACTATTTGGAATGTCCTCTTTGAGTGTGCCAAATTTCATAACTTTCCTACAAAAAAAGTTAAAATTCAAAATGGCCGACCCCCAAAATGGCCGACTGAAAACCTTTTGGTATCGTTTGACTCGGCATGCCTCAAGGAATCTAACAATAGCACTTTTATAATTTTAGACTCAAGTTTGCAGGAGTTATAAACAAAAATAGCCATTTTTCAAATCTTGTGAACACTAGGTGGCGCTGTGACGAAACTGGGCATGGACCCTCAGGTCGTGACTGCCATCAAAACTACCAAGTTTCGTATGAATACGCTTAACTTTGGTGAAGATACAGCCTCAAATCCGTTTTTTCGCGCTCTACGTAAAATTCATTGACGCGTTATACGGTAACGGATTGGTGAATCAACACGAATTCCATAACTTTTTGCCATGAGTGTCTATAGATGCTACACACCCATTCTTTAAGCAAATTGGACAAAAGCTCTAGGACGAGTTCGAAAAAGTAGGTTTTACAAACAATTCAAAATATCGAAATAATTAGCATAACGGAAATGACGTCATATGGTGCAATCGAATCGGCATGAGCCAAGGAATCAGAAGAAACAAGAATTGCGTTTCTATGACGTACGGGTCAGCAGTTATAACCAAAAATGTAAGTGAAAATTTGGACTGTTGGTGGCGCTATTGGGTTTGACATAGACACTCCAAATTTGGTGTGGTGACTATTTGGAATGTCCTCTATGACTGTGCCAAATTTCATAACTTTCCTACGTACGGTTCTATGGGCTGCCATAGACGCAATGGCGGAAGAAGAAGAATAATAGATAATAATAATAATAATAATAATAATAAGAAAACTAACAATCCCAATAGGGGTCTCGCCCATTCTGGGCTTGACCCCTAATAAATGTGTACTGTGTACTATGCAGCCTTGGCCTGATCACTGCACACGCTGGTCCCAGGCAATCCTGGTTGTCAAACTCTAATATAACTTTGCACCAATATTGTCACCCTTACAAATGGAATTGTGAAGAATGTAAGCAAAGCTCATTATCATTGTTAAAACATTTTTGCATTATCCACCTACGTGCAGTGTTCATTGACAAAACATCTGCTACATTTACACCCTTCTTTAATTATTTTGTCTTTTGTTATTAAAAGTAAGAACAAAGACTTTCATTTTCCTCGACCGCTTAATTTGGGACATTAGTTTGACTATACTGCTGAGTTACTTAGTAAACTAAACATGACAGCGTATCCAGCCTCCTGAAAAATCTTAAAATACAAACTTTTTTGCTAGGTCTGCCCCTAATAGTCGACTAATCATTAGTCAAGCAAGAGAGGCTGTTTCAAATAAATTTTAGTTAGTTGATAAATTGCAAAATAAACCTCAGTCCTTAATTGACAGAGATGTGAGGTGGAGTGATCATTTCTAGAGGGTAATTTAGGGCAATTTTACAATTTCTGAAATGCAGTGAACTTCCTGTCTTTTTTTTTGAGTTTTGGAAGCATGCCACGTTGAATTCAGGTTGTCTAATTTCCAATAAATTCACATGGCAAGAAAATGGTGTACTACTTTGGAACTGCTTACATGTGGCAATGATCAAAAGCAAACTTACTTTGAGTGCCTGGAGTTGTATTTGGAGTGCTGGTGACTAAATACAGTATGGGCAAAAAATTAGTTAAAACTGTATGATTCAATTATGTTACTATAAGCAAGTTGTCTAATGACTACTACCTTGACCACTCTCCAAAACAGCTCTGGATGAGGTTACTTTCAAGCTTGTGGCCAAAGCTGCCAAAATAGAATGCCTTCACTTTATAAATATACAATGCCATTAGAAATTGGGTTCAGAGCATGAAATCTTAGAGATTTCTGTTCCGTCAATAAAAATGAGTTTAACAAGAACCCTGATAATTAATCAAAACATCTAAGATGGTAAAAAATCCCTGTGAATTAAGTGGGAAGCATTCATTCACATATAAACATTCAGTAGCGAACATACACAAAGCTCAAAAAGAATGTCGCAGAAATCTTTCATTTTTTATTAAAAATAATGTGGAGCTCCTAGGCTCTCCTGATTTTGTCAAGTGGTTGATGTCCTCAAGGCAACATTATGTTGACCCTGGGACAACATTTCAATCAACCCATCAGATTTCAGAAATAAGTTTACAGTTTGTTTTAAGTTTAAGCTTACAACCAGAATTAGCTCTTTTTAGACCATTGTTTTTCACTTATCATGTCCCTCTATTTTTAGGGTTTGGTTATGGTTAGGGGTGGGTTAAGGTTTTATTTAGAAAAATGTTGTTCTTGGGTCAACACACTATGTTGCCCTGAGGACATCAACCACTTGGCAAAATCAGTTTGAGCGTGTACTATCCTAATGTGTTAATCCTAATGTGTGTACGACAGTACCAGTGGTAACTACTGTATATGCAAATAGTTTGTGTAGATCTTGAAAAACTACTTGCATGGCAACAATCAAATATCCAACTTACTTTGAGGGCTTTGAGCTAAATTTGGAGTGCTGGTGGTAGAAGAACCTAAATTTGGGGGGTTAAAACCCAAACATTTAAACATGTCATCATTATCAAGTTATCTAGAGACTAATTAAGGCATACCTTGACCACTCTGCAACACAGCTCTGGTTGGAGTTACATCCAAATTCATGGGCAAAGCTGCAAAAAAATTAAAATTGTGCGTGTGTATGAACATGTTCACAAACAAATCGACATAAAAAAATTAAAATGGAATTTGTTCTGAATATACAAAAATGTAAGAACATCTTGAACTAAACACACACAATCACATACACTAACAAAAGAGATATAAAGACAAATAGCTTTTTATTGCACATGTCCCAAGATTTGGCTGAATGATGTGAATCATGGGTTGAGGATAACCTGTAGAAAATTTGAATGAAAATGGAAAAAAGATAAGTTACAGGTATCTTTTCAAATATTACAGGAGTTTTTCAGTCAGGTTTTAGGGCTTTTCACAGCACCGAGTCTGCCTTGATTAGGGTTTTAAATGACCTACTGACTGCAGTCGACTCAGGGTCTTCAGCAGTTCTTGTTTTACTAGACCTCAGCGCTGCGTTTGATACCATTGACCACAACATTTTACTCTCACACCTAGAAAATGTAGTAGGAATTCAAGGTACAGCGCTTGCATGGTTCAAGTCTTATCTTTAAATAAAACCTTTTCGGTAAATGTCGGTCGCAATTGTTCACAACCTGCTTCTCTGCTTAGTGGGGTTCCACAGGGGTCCATTCTCGTCCCAATCTTGTTTTCTTTGTATCTGTTACCCCTTCGGTAAATTTTTAGCAAGCATGGAATCCCCTTTCACTTTTATGCAGATGATATGCAAATGCATCTCCCTTTGAAAAAGAACAGCAAGAACCAAATAGAGTTGTTGCGTAATTGTATACATGGCATTAAATCATGGTTATCTCTAAATGAAGAGAAAACTGAAATTGTGTGTTTTGAAGTTCCAAACAATCTTGATAATCTGGATGACCGAAATTTAGGTGTTATTTTCGACAGTGATCTCAGCTTTGAGAGACAAATTTATTCTGTCGTAAAGTCTTGCTTCTATCATTTGTTATTAATAGCGAAAGTGAAACCATTTCTGTCCACTCGTGATCTCGAAAAGCTCATTCATGCATTTATATTTACAAGACTAGACTATTGCAATGCACTATATATTGGCATAAATAAGACACTGAATAAATGCTTACAATAAGTTCAAAACTCCGCCGCAAGACTTTTGACGGGTACTCGTAAGCAAGACCACATTACCCCAGTATTGAGCTCTTTAAATTGGCTACTGATCGACTACAGAATAAATAAAAAAATTATAATTTTCGTTTATAAAGCACTGTATGGTATGGCTCCGTTGCACCTGGCAAAGAAATACAAACCAAAACAGTTCTTGAGGTCAGCTGACCAGCTGGTCTTAACGGCTCCAAGAATAAAGTGGAGAAGTGGAGATCGAGCTTTTGTAGCTATACAGTTGTGTTCAAAATTATTCAACCCCCAATGCTGTTAAGGGTTTTAGGGAATTTAGTGTACATTTGTAATTGTATTCAGAATGAAATCCTACAATGACTTCTTAAAGAACCATATGCAACTAAAATGACATCAATTGGTTTTGTAATATAGTAGTAAATGTTTCTTTTGTGAATTCTTCATTGACACAATTATTCAACCCCTTAAAGAACTACCACTCTGAAGAACAGAGGTTCATTGAAGTGTTTTCAATCAGGTATTGAAAACACCTATGGATGTCAGGGAACAGCAATAAAGCCTAATAAGCACCAATTAGGCAGCTTTAAAATGACTGTGATACTCAACTCCTTCTAAACATTTACTGGTGTGGTTACAAACATGGTGAAGTCAAAAGAATGGTCCAGGAAGACAAGAGAAGAGGTGATTAATCTTCACAGGAAGGGCAATGGCTATAAGAAGATTGCAAAGATGTTAAACATACCAAGAGACACCATAGGAAGCATCATTCGCAAATTCAAGGCAAAGGGCACTGTTGAAACGCTTCCTGGTCGTGGCAGAAAAAAGATGCTAACTGCGACTGCTGTGCGCTATCTGAAGCGTAGAGTGGAAAAAAGTCCCCGTGTGACTGCTGAGGAACTGAGAAAAGATTTGTCAGATGTGGGTACTGAAGTTTCTGCTCAGACAATACGGCGCACCCTGCGTACTGAAGGCCTCCATGCCAGAACTCCCAGGCGCACCCCCTTGCTGTCTCCAAAGAATAAGAAGAGTCGACTGCAGTATGCCAAAAGTCATGTGGACAAACCACAGAAGTTTTGGGATAGTGTTCTGTGGAAAATTAGAACTGTTTGGGCCCATGGATCAACGTTATGTTTGGAGGAGGAAAAACAAGGCCTATGAAGAAAAGAACACCTTGCCTACTGTGAAGCATGGTGGGGGGTCAATCATGCTTTGGGGCTGTTTTGCTTCTGCAGGTACAGGGAAACTTCAGCGTGTGCAAGGTACCATGAATTCTCTTCAGTACCAGGAGATATTGGATGACAATGTGTTGCAGTCCGTCACAAACCTGAGGCTTGGGAGACGTTGGACCTTTCAACAGGACAATGATCCCAAGCATACCTCCAAATCCACTAGAGCATGGTTGCAGAAAAAAGGCTGGAACATTTTGAAGTGGCCATCGCAGTCACCAGACTTAAATCCGATTGAGAACCTCTGGTGGGACTTAAAGAAAGCAGTTGCAGTGCGCAAGCCTAAGAATGTGACTGAACTGGAGGCTTTTGCCCATGATGAATGGGCGAAGATACCCGTAGATCGCTGCAAGACACTTGTGTCAAGCTATGCTTCACGTTTAAAAGCTGTTTTAACTGTAAAAGGATGTTGTACTAAGTACTAAGATTGAATGTCACTTGGGGGTTGAATAAAACTGAAAATGATGTGAGCACAGAAAAGACATTTGTGGTTATTTCATTATAAATGTTATGTTATATTTGTCTGACCTACACATGCCTCTTTGATGTAATTGTAAGCAGGATGACTGAATGATCAAAATCAATGTCAAACCGGCCAAAACAATCAATTTCAGTTGGGGTTGAATAATTTTGAACACAACTGTAGCTCCTAACCTTTGGAATGATCTACCCCTTTCTATCAGATTGGAACGTACACTTACTGCTTTTAAACATAAGCTTAAAGAATACCTCCTAGCTTTAGCATTTAATGGGGTATAGTATTTGAATTTGTAGGTTATCAAACTGAGGGGTTTATTTCATTGTTATTTATATGTGGTGTCAATGATGTATGCTTTTATGATTATGTGTTTGTACAGCACTTTTTTCAATGACAAGTTGCGTAAAAGTGCTTAATAAATGAATGAAATTAAATTTAAAGGCATTAGGATGACTTTATGAAAGCCACTAAAAAGTAAAACAACTATCTCCATTCCTGAATGTCAATTTCCCATATAGGCCAATGTGTCAAAGTTTTGGTGTATTTGTCATTAATGCTTTTGTTGTGAAGATGAAAGTACAGTCGAAAAGAGAACATCATGTTCTTTTTTCATTTCACACAATGAGTACTTGCTAGAAGACAACTCCCGGTTTAGCTGTTCTGCTACGGAGGAGTTGACAAGGGGCAGCTAAATGTGATGCTAATTTCAAACTCCTCAAAAGCTCCTCTTGCCTCCTTTGATTTTTCTGATGTAAGCGATCATACAAGGAGAATCTATTATTGTTTCCTGTCACAGGACTCAGTGAGGAGAATCTGTCAGAAGAATTGGCGGACTTCAATTCGTTTTCTGCTGCAGCCTGGATGTGCTCAGCAGGGTTTGCACAGAGCCAGCCATCATATGGCTGGAACAATCAATGGTTGGTCCGATTATTAATGTGTCTTGCAACACGTTCAGCAATATCTGACACAAACACTGTGGGCTCAACAGAGCATCTTAATGGTCACGGGCTGACCCTTGCCACCACTGTGCTTAGTGTGTGCAAGTCACCACCTAGATTTGGCAAAACAAGAAATGGTGAAAACATCCTCAGAACCTATTTGTGCATGACAAAAGAAAAATGTAATAGTTAAAAACAATTAAACAAATATCACAATGTCTCACCACCAGCTTTCTGAAGCTTGATAAACATCTTGGGGTACAAGTCCTTGTAAAGCAGTAGCTCCTCAAGTCTGTTTATTAAAGTCAGTGGTACTACCTACATGTGATACTCCAAGGGCATTGCAGGCTTTACCAAAGCTTCTCTCTTTGGCTAAATATAAAAGTTACGGTCAATAAAGAAACAAAGTGGTAAAAGAAAACATCATTAGCAGAATAAAGTACAGTACATATGGTTTTGGACTCCAGGGGCCTGTTTCAGAAAGGTGGTTAAGTGAAAACTCAGAGTTTCCCTCATTTCAGGGTTAACATACTCAGAGTTTTCTGTTTCAAAATGGGAGATAGGTTAAACCTGAGACAGCGGGGTAAGTCAAGCCTGTTTCAGAAGGAGAGGTAACTTATACGCAGAGTCTGTTTCCGCAGTAACTTACTCTCTGAACCTAACCTGGTCGGGAGCAGGTGTTATCCTTTAAACTCAGAGTTTCTTGTGGTCTCCTAACTAACTTTAAATGTGTGTTGTTTGTGCGTTCGTGTGGGTTGATTAAATGTAAACTATTTTGATATTATTTTTAAAAAGTATACATTTATTTAATTGAACAGGAAACTCCATTCAATAGCATGGCTGTACAGTGCTACGAAAAACTGGTCTGTGCGATCAAGTTTTCAATGTAGCACGCGTGCGATAGTACAGTTTGTTTACAGACATGATAATAGTAATGCTACAATTTTATGTTTGTGCTACAAAACTTTTAACCTCTATATCACCTAACGTGCAACCCTGAATAATAATACAAATTTAACATAACTCCTTGAAAGTAGGGCTTGTTTTAAATATTGCATACTGTTATACTTATGCTTCTATACACGATATGCACTGTCCAATCCTGCTGCTGGAGGGCAACCTGTAGAGTTTAATTCCAACCCCTGTTAAACATACTTGAGCCAACCAATTCAATTCTTAATAGACATACTAGCAACTAGAGGTCTTCACGGGTCCACTTAGGTCCGAAAACCCGAGGTCCGACCCGAGACCCGATTGGGTTCGGGTCTAAAAGTTTCACATGTGCCTCGGACAAGGGCCGGGTACAATAATAGCGGCATCGGGTCTCGGGTAATTTAAAAATGAATGTGTTTTTTCTGAACGGACCCGAGAAGAACCGAACTCTCTCGCCTGTGTGCGTCAATGTCCTTTTCAAACCTCTCATCTGTTTGCCAAGAACGCTTGCGACATTGTGTGGTTGTCGGAAGGTTCATTTTCATTGAGACAAACATGTCAGTCAATTATAAATGTACATTTTAGCGGTTACGTTGGTGTCGTCGTCAGATAACAAAGTAAAACGAATGGAGCAGCTCGCCAAATTGGTTGCAAGGCCACCGGAGTGTCTTTGTATCTGACTGCTGCGCGTGGGTCTGCAGAATGCACACACGTCAGTGCCGTTTACATTCGGTTCCAGTCGGGTTAAAAAAAAATTTCACTAGTTCGGGTCGGACTCGGGTCTAATTTTCTCGGGTTTGTCTCGGGTCGGGTCTTTCTTTAAAATTTTTTTATTTATGCACGTCGGGTTGGGGTATGAAGTGATTCGGGTCATTTCGGGTCGGGTACATTTCTTTGGACCCGAGAAGACCTCTACTAGCAACTTCCAGGCAAGTGTGTGGAGTCAAGTTGGATCTAAACTCTCCAGGACAGTGGCCCTCCAAGTGCAATTTTGGACACCCCTGCACTATAGTAATAAAATATTTTATGCTCATTTTGATGCTTCCTTCTCTTTGCAGATCCTTGGCATTGTCATCATCAATTATATTCCCTGTGTACCACTTTTGCTATTTTACTTCATATTTTTGTTTTGCTGTGTTAATTATTTTATTTTATTCCTCCTCCTCCTCTCTCTCTCTCACCTATTTTTGTTGTTGTTTATCTTATATCTCAAAGGCTCTTTTAAGAGCCATTTCCCCCTGCTAAAATGCACACAACTGTGTTAAGCAAGAGGGAGTGTGAGCAGTACTTAAAAGACCCCAGTAATAAGTGCCCATTCTGCCAGTACACCAACATACCACAGCTGATGTTTTACCACATCAAGAATCATTTTCAGTGGGCAGTGCAACATCATGGTGAGTTTAACAATGTTTTGCTTATGTCACTTTATTTAGTTTAAGTATACTATAGTGACGAACCAGTCAATAATGCAGGGTGCATGCTTCTGATTTCATTGCTTTTGAATTTGCAATTTAATGTTTAATTTTAAGGCTCTGGTTAAACTTCATTTTCACACATTCACAGTTCATCAAACCTTTCCCCCCTCTTTCAGATTTCACCATTATAAAATGTAATTTTAAATGTCGGGCAAAGGCCCACTTTCACTGCTGCTATTGTTCAACGACTGTGGTAACTAGGGGAAATTTGCTGAAGCACATTGCCAGCCATCCTTTACCACCAACCCAACCTCAGTCCTCCTCCTCAGTCCAGCAGGCGCAACCTCAGTCCTCCTCCTCCTCGGTCCAGCAGGCGCAACCTCAGTCCTCCTCCTCCTCGGTCCATACTGTGTCAACGATATTACGGTACCAATATTAATTTAAATAACTGTAAAAGCATTGGAAATTGTTTTTTTTTTTTTAGGTGTATTGACATGCATGACAACATTAACAGGGCCTTCCACGACAACATGGAAGCAACAGCTGTGGTGTCTTTGTCCTGATGGTAAGTTTATAAAGTGGTGTGTTGCTTACTAGGTGTTTATCCAGTATATGTATCTGACCAAATGTATTTGTAATGTTTACTATATCAGTATTCACTGAGCTTTGTGACAGCAGGGGCCTTTGATTTTACAGAGGTAAGTGAAATATGCAGTGGAAACCCCCATATTACTAAAAGTAAACTGAGTTTTTTTTTACTTAGGCTGACATGCCTTGCATCAGGAGGTGGTGGTGTCTGCTACTTTTGGAAAATTTCCCCTTGAGCTTTTTTTTTAATCCACATTTTAACTTGCACTCAGATTTTGCTGTGCTGTCACACTATATACTGTTCATTGAAGCTTCAATAACCAAATGCTTAAATTTAGCAGTTTTCAACTATAGATCAATTCATTGATGCATGTAATCTAAATAAGTGTATTTCAATTATGGTCCTGTGGATGTCATTAAAAACAAACTGTCTTCATGGGACTTTATATTTTAAACATTTGAAGGTCAGACGCTGAAAGAAAACAACTCCGGAAAAAGAGGAGAGCAGAAAGAGCAGGTATTGGTTTGCATTTTAAACCTTGAACCTAAATAACAGAGATTTGAAAATGATGCTACTCTTGTTGTACTCTTGCCAATGTAGTAGAGGTGATGGAAACCCCACTGCCTGTGGATTATTTGACAAGATAAGTGCAGTATAAACTCTTGTCAATCTATCTCTTACCCTTTTTAATAAGTCGTATTTCAAGATAAATTTTGGACTGACTGTTTGCTACTTTGGACAGATGCAATCAGGATCCGCCAGAGGATGTCTGATTGGAGTTGTCACAGACAATGGCGATATTGCTTTCTGGAGACTTTCGCTGACGTGCAAGGTTATCAGGGACATTGTCAGCAGGCCCAAATTTAGAGAAGAGGCACACTTTGTATGGCTGGACAGTAAGTTCTTTAGATATAAGTTGTGAGTACTGCAAAAGGTACTTGAGAACGTCTATCTATCCATCTATCTATGTCTTTTTTAACTGGTTTTACTTTGTAAATGAACAACATAGTCTCTTAGGTGCTGTGTGTGTGTGTGTGTGTGTGTGTGTGTGTGTGTGTGTGTGTGTGTGTGTGTGTACCTGGTAATTATCACGTTGTGGGGACCAATTGTCCCCACAAAGATAGGAATACCAGTGTTTTTGTAACCTTGTGGGGACATTTTGATGTGTGTGTGTGTGTGTGTGTGTGTGTGTGTGTGTGTGTGTGTGTGTGTGTGTGTGTGTGTGTGTATAAATATATATATATGTATATAAAAAGAAATTCCTTGTATGACTCAGTACTATGTTAATGCCTTTCTTCAAAATTATTCAATATTGTTTGTTGTATATTAGGTGTTGTGAACTGGAGTTCATTTTCCAGAAAATATAGGGAAGAGTTTCATGTGCCCTACTCGTTGACTGCATGCTTGCAATGCACTGAAATCAAGGACTGCCCACTTGGGTATGTGGGTGATGGCAGAAGGGGAGTCCTGCAAGGATTTTATTCAGCGAAGGAGTTTTAGGGCTTTTGCTCAGTTGACTGTTTTTTCATTAATGGAGGGGAATTTCAGGTTGAGTAGAGTGAGTGAGTGCGTGTGTGCACCTGTTTGTGTACATGATTATATGTATGTGTGCATTGTCTTTTAAAAGCTATCACTGGTATGAGTTTGGTTTTTTTGACTGCATGCATACTATGGGATACAGTGATTGACAATGTACTGTATGTAGTTGGTTTAACTTCAAACTCATTTATTGGCATAAATGTTTTATAATAGCCAATGTAATGAACAAATATAAACAATAACTAAAACAGATGAATAATTAAAGAAATATATAAGGTGCCATAAAAAGTAATTTTGTAAAGTACAACAAAAGTTTTTTACATTATAAGATATTACACAATACTCTATTTCACAACTCTTAAAACGAATGTGTTAAAATGACACATCTTGTGTCTAATTAAGGATAACACTTTTAATGGGATGTCTTTACCACATTGCTGTGTTATTTTTTGAATACACTTGTCACTTTGTGTTGTAATACATCTTGTGTTGTCCCATTTATTTTAACACAATCAACACGAAATGACCCAACCCAAGTGTTAAAATAACACTGTAATAAATAGGATAACACAAAACAATGTGTTACAAATTAACACATCCTTCCGTGTACAAGTTTACTTTAGATCAAGCACAGTTAAAACTATGGATATTCACTCTACTCCTTTTTGCTGTTTTCATTATTACTTGAGTCTATTTTAAATACTGAATTTATTAAAGTTTTCATATTTTGTCTAGCGCGATATGGCGCACGTTTTCAGACCGCACTATTTTCATCTGCATTTCCTGTTTAGCGTGGCGTCGACTTTTATTTGAAATTTATGATTTCAAATCTCTAAGACAAGGACACAAGGCAACGATGTATGAGGCTTGGGATATAATCAACCAACGAGAGAACTACGTCCTCACAGCAAACTGCACCTGTATGGCGGGGTAAGTAGGGTATTATTTGGTGTTGTGGTCTTGTAGCTACCCACTGCGCAAAGTGACGTCAGAATGACGTCTTTTTCATGTAATTTTTGGACGTCCGAATTCGGTACATAAAAGGGGTTGTTTTGTAACGCCAGGCGACGTCTTTTTTCGACGTCTTCTGCACGTCTAAATGTTAACATCCGTAGGACCTCCGTGTAATGAAAAGAGACATGAAAAAAGCGAAAAGAAATGTTTGTCTCTGCACTTCACCCATCCATTGGGACACCGAACGCATCAGTCATTTCCTGCCGGCCATGGGTCTCTCGAACCACCAATCTCTGGGTTACAAGCAAGTCTCGCTAACCACTCAGCCACACGGCCATATGTTAATTTTGTAAATAAGGCACACTTATTGCATTTATAACACAAACGCAACATTATGAGAATAGGTGAGAATATTTTCATGTTAAATTGTTAGTATGGTCATATATTTTAATATAACGAACTACGCATTTAATTACGGATTTTTCATTGTACATTTAGATGAATTTGTATTTAAATAAAGAAAGCAGAGAAAACAGTACTGTATAAAATAATATAGACTATTCGTAAGTATAAATCATGTTGGTACAATAATGCTGATATTTGTAAATAAAAAAAATTTTATAGGCCTAATCATGTAATATAGACATAGACCTGTCATAGACGTCCAAATGACCTTCAAAAAATTACCCAGTTCAAACGTCAAATGTTGCCCGTAAATATGACGTCCAAATGACGTCCAAAAAATTACCCAGTTTAAACGTCAAATGTTGCCCGTAAATATGACGTCCAAATGACGTCCAAAAAATTACCCAGTTTAAACGTCAAATGTTGCCCATAAATATCACGTCCAAGTAGGGTCATGGTTGGACGTCCAAATAGTGGACCAAGTTTGGATGTCGAATAGATGTCCAGAATTGGTCATGGACCAACGAACGAACAATATAGACACGATCTGCACGTCTATCCAACGTCCAATGTTTAGTGGGTAACATAGGGCAAAGCTCTATACATAGTTGACATATAAAGATGTCTAATCCTTCAAGTGTTACTGTCCGTTCAGGTTTAATTTAGGCTATTAACTTACCGTGTGTCTCAATTTGTTCCCTAGCTCCCGAGGTGGTGAATCAGTATATCGTGTACACAGGTTGGGGCACTTGTAAGGACCCTAGCTCACTTCATATTGGGACAATGTTCACTTATTTTTCTGTCACGTGGCTGCTTAAGCGCGTTGTAATCACTCACAGCTGTTACTCATCAACAACCGGCAAATCCAACATCTCTCTGACTTAATTTTAAAAACAGTACATTGTGAAAAATGTTGTCATTATTCTCTTACATATCTGTGCATAAAATTGGAGGCATATAATTACATTTGAAATGTAATAAATATATTTACAATTTTAAATAAATATTATTCTTTTAAATATTGAGTTGATTGTGGTTCCTTACTGTGTAGAAATGTATGTTTATATTTACAACTAAAACAAACGTTTGTCTTTATAAAAGTTCTGTCACATTTCATAAAGTTTATTGCGTTGGATCACGTGATGTTCGGTTGGCAAGCTTCAGAAAAGGTCACGTGATTTCCGGTTAGGGAACATAGGGACCATCGATGCTCACTGGTTTTTGCGTTGCATTGTGGGAATTTTTACACAGGTTGGGGCACTTGTAAGGACCCTAGCTCACTTCATATTGGGACAATGTTCACTTATTTTTCTGTCACGTGGCTGCTTAAGCGCGTTGTAATCACTCACAGCTGTTACTCATCAACAACCGGCAAATCCAACATCTCTCTGACTTAATTTTAAAAACAGTACATTGTGAAAAATGTTGTCATTATTCTCTTACATATCTGTGCATAAAATTGGAGGCATATAATTACATTTGAAATGTAATAAATATATTTACAATTTTAAATAAATATTATTCTTTTAAATATTGAGTTGATTGTGGTTCCTTACTGTGTAGAAATGTATGTTTATATTTACAACTAAAACAAACGTTTGTCTTTATAAAAGTTCTGTCACATTTCATAAAGTTTATTGCGTTGGATCACGTGATGTTCGGTTGGCAAGCTTCAGAAAAGGTCACGTGATTTCCGGTTAGGGAACATAGGGACCATCGATGCTCACTGGTTTTTGCGTTGCATTGTGGGAATTTTTACACAGGTTGGGGCACTTGTAAGGACCCTAGCTCACTTCATATTGGGACAATGTTCACTTATTTTTCTGTCACGTGGCTGCTTAAGCGCGTTGTAATCACTCACAGCTGTTACTCATCAACAACCGGCAAATCCAACATCTCTCTGACTTAATTTTAAAAACAGTACATTGTGAAAAATGTTGTCATTATTCTCTTACATATCTGTGCATAAAATTGGAGGCATATAATTACATTTGAAATGTAATAAATATATTTACAATTTTAAATAAATATTATTCTTTTAAATATTGAGTTGATTGTGGTTCCTTACTGTGTAGAAATGTATGTTTATATTTACAACTAAAACAAACGTTTGTCTTTATAAAAGTTCTGTCACATTTCATAAAGTTTATTGCGTTGGATCACGTGATGTTCGGTTGGCAAGCTTCAGAAAAGGTCACGTGATTTCCGGTTAGGGAACATAGGGACCATCGATGCTCACTGGTTTTTGCGTTGCATTGTGGGAATTTTTAGGGAACGAACGTTCCAGTGCACTGAACGGATTTTGCGATTGAGACAGCCCTTAAAATGGCCGACTCCCTGATCAGTGCCCTGACTACTGAACAAGGGAGCTGATTGAGACACACGGTTTCTCTCCGTTACATATTTTCATATGTTCTCATAACCAGGGTTTGAAAGTACAATTTTCATGAAATACACAGTGCCAACAGTTTTCAAAATTACAGCAGCCAGCCAATAGCATTCAGTTACATTTAAAACCTGTTTAGGCTTAGGTCTACACGCGTAGTAAGTCAGATGTTTACCTACTTTATAGTCCGAGATGAAATTTGGCTGAAAGCAGATGTTACTTTCAAGCCCTGGTAATAACATTATTGATCAGCTGGTAAGTTTATTATGTTTTTGTGAAATTTCAGGCTTGGGTCATGCAGCTGCAATATTATTCAAAGTTGAGCTCTACTGTATGTTAGGATGGGAAGGACTGAGAAAGCAGCAGTTACCTTTGGAGTGTGCATGTGGAAAGACATCAGTAGGAAAGAAGTCAGACCATCTCCATTGAGGGAAATCAGCTTCAACAAACCAAAGAGGCTGGACAGGCATTTTCCAGCAGCTTTAACATCTGCTAGGAAAAATAGTATTACACCCAGAGGCATGTAATAGTTGAAACAGCCTAGATAAGCTACCTATTGCCATAGTGTTTTGACACCATAATGTAGCATGATAAAGGTGTTACTTGGTGATGCAGAGATGAAAAAGACTATAGACACGGTTTAATTATATCAGTATAATTTATGTTAGTTTAAATAGGTCTACATTTGACTTCAGGTTACTTATTTTAGAAATGACATTTGTTTTTTGTATATTGTACACCTGTGTGTTTAAAGCTCTGACGTGAACATTATGCAGCACAGTTACTGTGTCTTTTTGTTGCTCTATTATCAGTGTTGACAGATGATGACATCCAGGAACTGCAGGTTGTGGACCCCGGTGTTGCAGTGCTGACAAGCCTGGAAAATAGTGACACAGACACTGCATCATCTGACACTGATTCAGAGGAGCATCCTGACTAACCTGAGCCTTTATTTGATGTAACACTCAGGGAACTGTCAACACAGGAAATGCAGGTGAAATGCGAGGATACATTTCACAGACTTAAAACTACACTACAACCTCATCAATGTGAGAAACTGGAATTTGTGACATGGCAACAGTCAAAGTCAAAGGACTGGTAAACCTATAGGGCTGGTCGAATCACAAGCACTAAATTTCACCACTCGACCAGTACTGAAAAGATTAGCCAAACATACCTAAATGATATAATGCAGTATAAAAGAACAGAGTTAAATGTCCCAGCTGTGATCTGGGGTAAGAACATGGAGGAAACGGCAAGACAAGCCTACACTGCATATATGTCCCAAAGCCATCCAGATTTCAGCGTCAGCTCATGTGGCTTAGTAGTGCAACCTTCTGAGCCACACCTTGGATCATCACCAGATGGGATAGCAAGATTAGGGTTGCCAACTGTCCCGGATTAGCCGGGACGTCCCGTATTTTAAGCCTAATTTATTTGTCCCATACGAGACGTCCCGCATCCTGTTTTTTTACTGCTATGCTTGATCTAACCAGTGATTGATACAACAGGCTTCGACTTCATGTGGCGCCACAACGACAGCCAGATAACATCAAAATCCCGCAAGAGGGATTCGAGAAATCCTACAGAAGCCACTATCGAAAAGCTCCCGCGTTACTTTGATGTCATCTACTGTCAGTCCTTGCGGTGCCACAAGCAGCAGCAGTGCTGATCACGACACCTTTTATCCAATCACAGATCCCCAGCACATTCAGTACACGTTTAAGAGGGTCAAATAATAAAATTTTATGTTTGGTTTTTTATATGGTCGGTTACTTAGCTGTTTGTATAAGATCGGCATAGTTACAAAGTTTGGTCTCAATTCTGAAGAGATCACTGATCCAGACCTGCCTAAAACGCATCAATTTGAAGGATTTAATCATTTTCAACTTTACTAGGACATTTTGGTGCTTCTGATTCACATACTGTAAGTGTTTTTTAATTTGTTTTTGATGTTGACCCTGTAAGACAGTGGTTCCCAAACTTTTTGAGCCTGTGGCCCCCCTTGTGTACGGTGCATTCCTTTGCGGCCCCCCAAAGAACATTTTTGACAAAAAACTGTTCTAAAACTCAACATTTTAATAAACATTTTTGATTAGTAGCCTTATTTTTTTAGGTTTATTACACAGAATTCATGATAAATTAATGTATTTCATAAAATGTCATAAAACTGAGGCCCCCCTGGCACCATCTCACGGCCCCCAGTTTGAAAAACACTGCTGTAAGACAACCACATCTTATAGAATCTATGTTAGTTTAGTTTGTCACATGATTAAAATGATGGGGATGACGTTTTATTTACCTTTAATGCGGGAGTCACAAGTGTTTTGTTTTAGACACGTAAAGTTAACTTAATGGTTCAAAAGTAGCCTTAATGTGTTAAAAGTAGGCTACCTGCTGTAAATTAACAAACTATTAATAAACCTACCATGTATGTTCCCAGGGAATAAGAGTTAGCTAATCTCCTAATTAAATATTAATTTATATCATTTTGACAAAATGGCTTAAATACACTGTATACAAAACCATAAATACGCACTGCTGCGACAGGCCACATTTTGTCCCGTATTTCAGAGTGAGAAAGTTGGCAACCGTAAGCAAGATGCACATGCTGTGGCAAAGGGGTGGTAGAGATAAAGTGTCCCTACAAATACAGCGATAGCCTTCAAGGATGTACAAAAGATGAGCAGTTTTGTCTAGACAAGTAATTCGCATTGAAGCATTCACACACATACAGTATTGTTCAAAATAATAGCAGTACAATGTGACTAACCAGAATAATCAAGGTTTTTAGTATATTTTTTTATTGCTACGTGGCAAACAAGTTACCAGTAGGTTCAGTAGATTCTCAGAAAACAAATGAGAACCAGCATTCATGATATGCACGCTCTTAAGGCTGTGCAATTGGGCAATTAGTTGAATTAGTTGAAAGGGGTGTGTTCAAAAAAATAGCAGTGTGGCATTCAATCACTGAGGTCATCAATTTTGTGAAGAAACAGGTGTGAATCAGGTGGCCCCTATTTAAGGATGAAGCCAACACTTGTTGAACATGCATTTGCAAGCTGAGGAAAATGGGTCGTTCAAGACATTGTTCAGAAGAACAGCGTACTTTGAATAAAAAGTTGATTGGAGGGGGGAAAACCTATAAAGAGGTGCAAAAAATGATAGGCTGTTCAGCTAAAATGATCTCCAATGCCTTAAAATGGAGAGCAAAACCAGAGAGACGTGGAAGAAAACGGAAGACAACCATCAAAATGGATAGAAGAATAACCAGAATGGCAAAGGCTCAGCCAATGATCACCTCCAGGATGATCAAAGACAGTCTGGAGTTACCTGTAAGTACTGTGACAGTTAGAAGACGTCTGTGTGAAGGTAATCTATTTTCAAGAATCCCCCGCAAAGTCCCTATGTTAAAAAAAAGGCATGTGCAGAAGAGGTTACAATTTGCCAAAGAACACATCAACTGGCCTAAAGAGAAATGGAGGAACATTTTGTGGACTGATGAGAGTAAAATTGTTCTTTTTGGGTCCAAGGGCCACAGGCAGTTTGTGAGACGACCCCCAAACTCTGAATTCAAGCCACAGTACACAGTGAAGACAGTGAAGCATGGAGGTGCAAGCATCATGATATGGGCATGTTTCTCCTACTATGGTGTTGGGCCTATTTATCGCATACCAGGGATCATGGATCAGTTTGCATGTGTTAAAATACTTGAAGAGGTCATGTTGCCCTATGCTGAAGAGGACATGCCCTTGAAATGTTTGTTTCAACAAGACAATGACCCAAAACACACTAGTAAACAGGCAAAGTCTTGGTTCCAAACCAACAAAATTAATATTATGGAGTGGCCAGCCCAATCTCCAGACCTTAATCCAATTGAGAACTTGTGGGTTGATATCAAAAATGCTGTTTCTGAAGCAAAACCAAGAAATGTGAATGAATTGTGGAATGTTGTTAAAGAATCATGGAGCTGAGAGGTGCCACAAGTTGGTTGACTCCATGCCACACAGATATCAAGCAGTTTTAAAAAACTGTGGTCATACAACTAAATATTAGTTTAGTGATTCACAGGATTGCTAAATCCCAGAAAAAAAATGTTTGTACAAAATAGTTTTGAGTTTGTACAGTCAAAGGTAGACACTGCTATTTTTTTTAACACACCCCTTTCAACTAATTGCCCAATTGCACAGCCTTAAGAGCGTGCATATCATGAATGCTGGGTCTTGTTTGTTTTCTGAGAATCTACTGAACCTACTGGTAACTTGTTTGCCATGTAGCAATAAAAAATATACTAAAAACCTTGATTATTCTGGTTAGTCACATTGTACTGCTATTATTTTGAACAATACTGTACTACTATCAAATTCAACTTCACGGGCCCTATTTTAACGATCTAAGCGCATTTTCTAAAGCGCACAGCGCAACGTCTAAATGGGCGTGTCCGAATCCACTTTTGCTAATTTAACGACGGGAAAAATCATTTTTGCGCCGAGCGCATGGTCGAAAAGGGTAGGTCCTATTGTAATGGGAGTATTTTGGGCGTAACGTGCAGTAAACCAATGAGAGTCACAGCTCTCATTCCCTTTAAAAGCAAGTTGCGCTGGCGCTATGTCTAATCCCTATTTAGATGACGGACTTTGTAAACTGAAAAACTAAGCGGAGGTAGAAGATCCCCAGTTTAAGGTTAATGTTAAATAATTGTGTTGTTTTTCCCTTATATTGAAATTGTTATTTTTTTATTAAAACCTTTAAAACCCGTTTTCTTTTAGTCATGGAAGTAAAAAGCAGGCTTGTAATTGCTTTAAATGTATGGCTATCCAATATCATCAAAAAAATAATTTACAAGTATGTAAGATAAGGTTTGTACTCTAAAAATACTTTATTTGTAACAAACAGGAGATAAAGAATTTACAAACGGCTCTCCTCACGTTTCAGCACTTTGGACAGCGTTTTTTTAGCAAAGAGTTTTTTTTAAGCATTACTTAAAATGTTTTTCATCTCACCATATCCACAGGTACAGAGTCATCATATACAATAAATCCGTGAGGTAGCATTAAAAAAAACATTTAAAAACAGATGCATTTGTTTAAAGCAAAGCTTTTATTTACTTACCAGGCTGCAGGTGAAGCTGCTCTTTGCGCATTCTAACGTCTCATAATAAGTCCTCAATTATGTCCAAGAGACTCAATAATAATATTTTACATTCAATCCTTTAATCTTTCATATTTAAAAGCATTTTTGTGCTGCTGGGCATTCATGTACTTTGTCATAAGCAAACCCGCGTTGTCCTCCCGTTTATAGGCGCATATTACTAATGCGCTCTTTAAATAACATAAAACATATTGCGCCATTGACTTTAGACTTTAGACCAGGTTTTTGTTGGTCAATGGCGTAGTCTATTTTAGTTGCCTCAAAATAGCAACGCGCCAACAATGCGCCTGAACACACCTCGTTTTTCAGACCAGAACGCCCATGGGCGCAAAGGGGGCGCAAATGCATTTGCTATTTAAACAACGCGGCGCTAAACGTGAAAATTAGGGTGGAAACTAGCGAAAGACACTTGCGTCACGCATTGCGCTGCATTGCGCCGGGTGTAAGATAGAGCCCCACATGTTTGTGTGTAATGTTAAATATTGTGACACTGTGTTGTGGTCCAAGGAGGAGTTCATTGTGCAACGTATCTTAAGAAATGAAGAGTTTTTGCTGGAGGCTTTGCCAAAAGCACAACGCTTCTTTATCTTGAGTGTGTTGCCTGAACTACTGACAAGACGACATGACCCTGTCTTGGTATCACAGAGAGCCTGCAAATACTGCGAAAGGCCAGTATTTGGAAAAATGATCATCTGTATCAAATGCAGCAACCACGTTCATTACACCTGTGCACACATAAAAAGGAAGCCAGCAACATAGTTATGTAGGGAAAGTCTTAAGAGTTGATGTTTGAATGATTACCTTTAGGACTGGGAAATGTATTGTATTGTGTTATGAATCTGGTCCACATTGCCCATACCTACATTTATTGTTTTCCTTTATTCTTTTCCTTCATTTATTGTTTTCCTTCATTACAAATTGAATTAATAAGCACTGTGAATTGTTGATATAATCTGGGCGGAAAGTACATTATACAAACCAGTGGCAGCCTACATTGGGAGGTTTATTATAATGCATTAAGTTTCAAGCACAGTACATTTGTTTTACAAATATAAATCACTTTAAAACTACTACATGGTAATGTGTTACTCATTTGGAAACAATACTTTTACAGAGGTTTGTGAGGGCACGACATACAGTCACAACATCGTTAACCTGCGACACTGAAATAACTGTAGGCAAAATTTTAAAGTTTTTCAACCGACTAATAACTCGCTCCACATGGATTCTCACACGAGACAGTTGTCTACATCAGTGGTTCTCAAACTTTTTCTGCGTGCGGCCCCCCTTGTCTACGGTGCATTCTTTTACGGCCCCCCAAAGAAAATTTATGACAAAAAACTGTTCTAAAATGTAACATTTTAATCAAGCAAAACATATTAAATCATACAAAGTAGTGCTGTTGGTTAGTAGCCTTATTTTTTTTTAGGTTTAATTACACAGAATTCATGATAAATGAATGTATTTTATAAAATGTCATAAAACTGGGGCCCCCCTGGCACCATCTCGCGGCCCCCCTGGCCCCCAGTTTGAAAACCACTGGTCTACATGTGTCCACTTCCTGTGCAGAAAGCTGCTTTTGTCCTTTTGTGAAATGAGGGATACAAAGGGTTGCACCATAAGCTGCAAGCTTGTCTCTGATGAGAAATCTTCTTTCGGCTAAAACCTCATCCCTAGGGTCCAAAAGTCCTAAAAAAAATACTCTTTAAAAAATCGGTTTGTCTGAAACCCGTCAACCCCACCCAGGAGTTAGAAATAAAATTGGAGCAGCTGGGGTGATGCCGATTAAATATTTAATGGTGTTGTTGTGTTGACCATGTCTGGGCCCTAGCAGTCAGATTACTGGGTCTAGCTATGAACATTTCTGTGCAATCTATTATGCACAGACAGTTTTTAAAGTTCTGCTTTAATATGTTTTGGGCATATTTTTAAGTATTGTGCTCTTACTTGGCCATTTAATGAGTGGCTTAAGGACCAAGGCCATACCAGGGACCGAGCACCGCAAAAAATTTGAAATGGTGGTTTTTGATACCTTAAATCTATAAATGCCAAGTCAGTATTACATAGGCCCAACCTTAATTTCATCAATACAACCAATAGGTGGTCTTCTAGTGTAAGTTTTTGGCAAATTCTTTCCAAGCTGCCTGTTATTTTTTTAAGCAGCCACTCAGAGAGCACGGAGGTTAGTCCTGTGAAAAAAATCAATTGTCCAATGTTGCACTTAACAGTGGTGTAGGAAAATGTAGATTTCTGCAGCTCCTCTTTTAGCTTTACATTTTTTTTTACATTTTCTGCTTGTAGTGTCTCAAACTTCTGACACAGGTGTTCATAGTCCTCCTGAAGCTGTCTGTGTCTCCGGTTCAGGTCATCATACTCTGTAACTGGGATGTCAGCTTTAAAAAGAAAAGTGAAAATTAAGCATGTACTGCAACCAATGCAGACAATTTCACAATTAAGAGTTCTCACAAATATTAGCAATGACTTTTCAAAACTTTTCCATGTTCCATGCTTTACTGAACACAGGGTGAGATTTTTCATCTGCATTTGACTCATTCAGGGGCCTGTGTACAGATATGCAATTAGAGCAGTGTGCCTGGCAGGAGCACATACACACTAGGAACACACTGACTCTTTCAGTCCATGTTTCCATTATACGTTACATTCCCATACCTTTAAGTTTAAAATAGGTAGGCCTATTATTGTAGTATGATTACAAGGAGAGTAGGAGTAAGAGGGGAAGAATAAAAGAGGAGGTAGTGAATCATTAAAGGTTCAGCAAAAAAAAAAACAGTTCAGCAAAAAAAAAAACAGTTTATAGATGAAGACTTAAAATTTAGTCTTTTATTATTACATTTATTCTTTTATTAAAATGTATTATTTTAATATGATTTCATTATTATATATTATGTATCTGTATTATTATTCTTTATATTCATACTCAGTTGTGTTATCTTATGGAGTGATAAATGCATGTGTTTGAATGCACGAGACTATAGATAGTATGGATCACATGTCAGGGGATTGAAAGAGGGTAACACGCTCCATTGATAATGACATTATCAATGGTCCAGTTAATCCAATCCCTCTTAAAAACCCAGACAAAGAGTTATGAGTTGATGGATCTAGTTACTATGTCGATGGAAAACGACATACTGGATGGGCTGTAGTGGAAGCTGATGGAACTGTTGTAAAGAAAGGATCTCTTTCTGGACAGTTTTCAGCACAAGTAGCTGAGCTTGTAGCACTTACGGAAGCCTTTGAACTATCGGAAAGAGATCGAGTCAACATATATACGGATAGCCGCTATGCTCTAGGCGTGGTACATAACTATCTAGCCCTGTGGAAAAGACGTGGACTTATCACTAGCAGTGGAAGCGAAATACAACATGCTTCCATAATTCGTCGCTTGATTGCAGCTTGTCACTTACCTAGAGAAGCAGCCGTGATCAAAGTAAAATCACATCAAAGTCCAAAGAAAGTCAGGGTAACACGGCAGCAGATGCAGCAGCTAGAGAAGCAGCTCTACTTCCTCTTACTCCTGTTACCTTGGTAAAAGAAAACAGCGAAGATTATCTTGAGCTCCATCTTCCGTCATATCAAATGGAGACAGATGAAGAGAAAGAACACTGGATAAAAGCAGGAGCAAAAGAAGATGATCAAGGTATCTGGAGAATTCCAACAGGACAAGTGGTAATGCCTATCGGAACAAGAAGAGAACTAATGCAGCTGTATCATGGAAAAGTGCACGCTGGAGCAAAAGCAATGAAAGCTCAAATCAGTGAGACTTGGTGGTGGCCACGAATGAAGAGAGACATTCATGATTACTGTAGAAGATTTTTGATCTGCATAAAAGCAAATGTGGGAAAATCTGAAAAAGGTGCGAATGTCACATGCACCTAGACCAACAGGTCCATGGACTCATCTGCAAATCGATTTCACAGGACCTTTATCACCCAGTGGAGGGTACCAATATATTCTAGTAATTTTGGACAGGTTTACTAGGTGGGTAGAAGCATTCCCTACGAAAACTTGCACGGCTGAAGCAGCAGCACAAGTAATGGTGGAGGAAGTCTTTCCCCGCTGGGGTCTTCCATATGAACTTGATTCTGACAATGGAACTCACTTCACTGGAAAACTGATGAAGGAAGCAATGAAGTTGATGGGGATTAAACAGAAATTCCACATTCCATATCATCCACAAAGTTCAGGAATGGTAGAACGAATGAACCGATCACTGAAAACATCTCTAACCAAGGCTATTCTGCAAACTGGCCAAGGTTGGCATAAATTATTACCTGCTATTTTGTGGAATTTGAGAGCAACTCCAAACAGAGTTACAGGATTAACACCTTTTGAATTAATGACTGGAAGAGCAATGGTTCTACCTCCTGATGCTCCACCACCTGCGGGAACAGGAGGAGATTCTACTTTGTTCCAAGAAAAGTTACGACGTTATCTCGCAATGCTGGACAAAGCTATTAAAGACAATAATAAGAAAGTGCGAGAAGCTCAACAGCGATGGGACGCAAAACACACCACTACTGATATTCCACATATTCCCGAGTTAGGCAGTTTTGTTATGGTCAAACGCATTGCTAGGAAAGGTTTAGAGCCTAGATGGGAGGGACCATATGAGATACTCTTAACAACTGATACAAGTGTTTGCCTCAAAGGGAAGGGTGTAGGGACAGATAGATGGTATCATTGGTCACAAGTTAAACCTTGCTTAGTGAATGAACAAAATGATGATAATGTCTTATGGCCTGAGATTGAGCAATGTTCGTCCATTATCTTTAAA
The DNA here is from genome assembly GCF_027580225.2 of Misgurnus anguillicaudatus. Taxonomy (NCBI): domain Eukaryota; kingdom Metazoa; phylum Chordata; class Actinopteri; order Cypriniformes; family Cobitidae; genus Misgurnus; species Misgurnus anguillicaudatus. Next base: position 8,406,930 of record NC_073341.2, on the reverse strand, counting down.
GAATGGGAACAAAGAATTGATGTTTAATTATTTCTCTGTTTCCATTTCAGGAATCAATCCCATTGACATTGATTAGAGATGGTGGGAAATAGGAGATTTTACACATACTACACAACCACATAACAATGCACATTCGCTTACTGATTTTCAACCCTAAGGGATAGAATTCTTTAACACCAACATTTATTGGTGACGATTTATTAGTTTTTTCTTTTCTTAGATGATTGGGGTTCATTTTGAATGCTTACACATAGTCGTTAATTGACACATAGTATACGGGGACATACCATGGGTTGGGTTTTTTTTGTTATTTGTTTTCCTTTCCTTTCCCATTCTTCTGTCCTGTCTGACTATCTCTTGGTCTGCAATTTCTTCTCCTCACTATCACTTCAATAGGTTGGCCCCCTGGGAGTAATGGTGTGGAACTGACGGCCGTAGTTCCAGTGGAGGGAGATGAAGACTTAAAATTTAGTCTTTTATTATTACATTTATTCTTTTATTAAAATGTATCATTTTAATATGATTTTATTATTATATATTATGTATCTGTATTATTATTCTTTATATTCATACTCAGTTGTGTTATCTTATGGAGTGATAAATGCATGTGTTTGAATGCACGAGACTATAGATAGTATGGATCACATGTCAGGGGATTGAAAGAGGGTAACACACTCCATTGATAATGACATGTCAGATGTGTACAGTTTGCAAAGCACCACAAAAGCATACACTAAGAATAGTATCTTAATATAGGAGTGGACTGTGCCATGTGTTAGCATGACATATATGTTCTATATTTGAGATGCTCAAGCAACATTTTTTTCTACCTTACAAGGAAGTCTTTCTGTGATGTATAAAAGCCCAAACCTTACTGTACCACCCCAGAGAAACTGAGGGATGACGGGGTGAAAGGAAGGAGAATCAAAGAAATGTATAGGCTGTCATAAATAGAACATCTTTACTGGTTTCTCTCCTGATATATATATATATATATATATATATATATATATATATATATATATATATATATATATATATATATATATATATTTATTTATTTATTAAAGATTTTTTCTTGGCAAAACAATTGGTGTCCGGACCAGTGAATCAAATAATAAAGAGGAAAAGGCTTAATTCCAAGTCTACAATAAACATTGTTAAATACAAAGCCACTTTAACAGGGTACCCCCAGGATCCTCCAAATGAAATTCAATGCCAACTCCGTTCCCATTCTGACAGAAATATAAGCAAAAAATGTCAAATCTGTAATCATCTTGAACCCTAGAAAATAATTATGTAGAACTAGGCTAATTATGTAGAAACATGCTTGAATTAAATAAAACATTTTATTTAAATTATCAGTTCTATTTAATACATACGCAACAGCGTAACACACATTTGATTTGTAATAAACAAAATAAACAAATAGATTTTAACTTATTGAACACTACAGCCTTTGCAGCTCTGCTGCCTTGGTTGCAATTTTTTTGCTCAAGCTCTCAAGTTGTGTCAACTTCTGCTTGTGGCTTCTTCTCAATGTGTTTGACTTGGCAATTAGCTCTGCCATTTTGCTGCCTTGTTTGCCCTCAGCCTCTTCTGCCATCTTGTCTGCATCACCCCTCAGATGCTCTGCAACTTCCTGGATGGTCTGTCTTGTCTTTTTAAGCTGCTCCAACTCCTGTTCAATCATTATTCTTCGATGTGCTTGAGATTCTTTTTTCTTTCGTTCACTTTCAAGATGCATCCTGTACCTCACCCTTGCTAATGTGACTGAAGACAGGAGCTCTGGTGAAAGGGTCACCTTGGTAACACCCCCATGCATGGACACGTAATCGCACACAACTCTTTGTGCAATAACAGTGTCCTCTTGGATATTATAAGTTTCTACTTGTTTATTGATAGAGAAGGCCCTCTCTACCGTAGCCTGCCCATGGGAGAGGAGCAGAAGGTTTTTGATGAAAGCCCAGAGCTGTGGGTAGGGCTGACTAATATATGAATGGTGAAACACATCAAACCTCTTCTCAAGGGGCTTGAAAGACAGGAACTTCTTATTCCTCACCTCTAGGGACAACAATTGTGAAAATTGCTGAATGATCAGATCACCTAAAGAATGAGTGAAAAAAAGACTCACATATATACAACCCCAAATCAGCAAAAGTTGGGACACTGTAGAAATTGTGAGTAAAAAAGGAATGGAATAATTTACTAATCTCATAAACTTATATTTTATTTACAATAGAATAAAAATAAGATTTCAAAAAGTCTGACTTTCAACATTTGATATGTCATGCCAAATATTGGCTCATTTTGGATTTCATGAGAGCTACACATTCCAAAAAAAGTTGGGACAGGTAGCAATAAGAGGCCAGAAAATTAATGTTTATTTTTTAATCATTGTATACCACTAGTCAACTAAATAAATATAAAATGGTAAAGATGAATACACATTTATACATTGATTTAATAGATTTATAGCATTTTGAAATAAAAAACTGTCATGGATTTATTGCATTTTGTGGAAAAAAGAATTCGTTTTTATAATAAATCTTTGAAAATCAAGTTATGGATTTGAATTTTTTATGTTTTTATAACCTAAAGATGCTATGTGAAAGTTTGTAACAGAAAATAGTGGTTTTCATCTTGTCACTTTCTTGGTATAGAAAACACGTTTTTACGGAAATTTGTCAAAATTGATTTATTGCGTTTTGGAACCAAACTCTTCATATATGGATATTTCTCTTCAAAAATAAAAAAATTTGAGCAAAAAGCTTTAAAATATTGCGTTTTTGTTAAGGAATTTTGTTAGAGATCAGATTCAGAACGATTATCAAAACATAGCCTACACGAAAAAAATTAATAAAAAGATTTTTTCTTCAGTTTTTTATAAATTGATTAAGAATCTAGTGGATAAAAGCGGTATTACACCTTCCCGTAAAAACTTGTCAGGAAAGCGTCTTTATCAGTTAAATATTGACTTTTAATTAAAGAGATAACGTGTCAATGGCGGCGAAAGTGTTAAACAATGTTTGTCATAAATACCTACAATTTATTTTCGTCTGTGAAATAAAACAATATTGCGTCTAAATTAGGCTACTTGTTTATTAAATTATACATTCAATGTAACATTTGCAATCATGATATTATAGAACATATCATATATTATTTATAAATAAATAATAACAAAAACAACATTTTTAAACACCAGAATAACAACTTGCTTTGAAATGTTTGAGCAGGTCCACCGCCGTTGCATGACCCATAAACTGCGAGCCGAAGTATCGTGACTGGATGTGGTCGTCCACGCAGCAGCGAATATGAAGGTCCAACTGTTTACTTTTTGTTATCTTATTGAGACTCTCGTCAAATATGATCACAAACCCATTGGTCATATTGACCTGGTCAGTCAGTTCTTTAGTCGTAAAGGGAGCCAATCCGAATTTAGTTATATATGCCGTTTTGTTGCTTCCACACGAGAATGTAGTTGCAGCCTCGGAGTCAGGAAACATGGTTTTAAACATCTCTGCAATGTTCTCATTCGATGTATAAGAGTGGTGCTAAGAAATTGTTTTAAGGACCCACATCACCTCTGCCCGCAGAGTGGGTGTCGAGCCATAGTAAGATAGGATGTTCCTTGGCTGTGGTGGCAATGTTTCTAATGTAGAAACTTCTTCAGTATTGATAGCCAGAGTTGTTTCAGTAACCAAAGAGGTTTGCGGGGCACAGAACAGCACAATTGGTGCCTGCCGCTGGCGAGCAGTACTACACGTGTGGTGTTTGGCACCCTTCATATGGGGGTCTAGGGCCGTAACACTCATCTTCGCCAGCTTAAAAGATTTCCGGCGCCAACAGCAATAGGCTTCGCAGTCATTTCCTGGCACAGGCTTGACCCAAACGTAATCCGGATTCCTTGGCCACAGCAGGGCCGGCCCGAGGCATAAGCGAACCAAGCGGCTGCTTAGGGCCCCGCTGGCCACCAGGGGGCCCCCACCCCAATCGTTTTTTTTAAATATTTTTTTTATACAATTAAATAACTTAAACAGGTAATATAAATGGATGAATGAATTAATACGAATTTATAAATGAATAATTAAAGACAAGAAAATTTTGATTTGGAGACAACTATGTGTCTGCAGTGCTAGCGTTTTAGTCAGGCGCAACATAGACACCTGCGCCACCTGCGCGTCAGCGCGCAAGTGCACGACGTCGTCACTCACTGTAAACAATGATGAGCCATTTGACATGTCACAAAAAAGGATATATCCCTCTGGGGCCGAAAAGAGAACAAAGAAAAGGACCGAGGATGAGAAAAAAAGAGCAAGATAAAGGTATGTTTGCATGATTATATACAGTATGTTTAATTTGTGTTAGTGGTGTGACAGATCGACGTTAATCCGTGACCGTTATCGACCCACGGTTCGGCTCGCATGCGCTTAAATAGTGAAAGTTTATCATTTGCACGTGTTTCAAAGGCTTGCAAAAGTTAACATTTCAAGTGATTTTAAACAATTTATCCCGCAAAAAGGCGCTAAAGTGAGCAGTATTCTGCATGCCCAATGCCCATGCGGTTTAAATTGTCCAGCCCAGCTCCCTTCAGAGATCAGAACACTAACACGTGATGTTTAAACTTTAGAGAGAGTTGCGCTACTGTGTCTCATGCTGTAGTCCAGGGGTCGGCAAGTAACTTTGGCCGCGGGCCAATATTTTTTTTTTGCCAGTAGATGGCGGGCCAACTGTTGTTGGCACACTTACGTCTTATTTTGAATTAGCCTAGTATAGGCTATCTGATCTTTTGTCAAGAAACATTGTCTTTATTTCCTATTTAAAAGACGAAAGACGGCATTAAAAATTGCTAAAAACATGGTAATGGGTCTGTGTATCATTCGTTCAATCGTTTTTTTTTTTTAATTAAAAACAAAAATGAAAAAATTAACCACCACGGGTTTTCTGATTGTGTGCTCAGATAAAAAAAATTAATTACTGGATTAGACATTTTTTTTATTTAACTCCTTTATAGGCATAATATATCAATGAAATCATTTTAAACAGATCAAGTACTATAGTGGTAATATTACAGGCATTTATGCTCTCATGAAATACTCTTACAGTCCGACTTTTGAACTATTCCTTTTTTTATTAATATTTAACCGGGACACACACATACACACCTAAGGTTTAAGGAGGTCTCCGCTGGACTGTTTTTTGTCCAGCTCCGACAAGGTTCTATTCATACATTCATACACTTTGTGTTCACCCGCTTTATTTCCCGACCTGACGGGTCCGCAAAACTTAACGTCACGTTTCGTTTCCAGAATCTCACATTCAAATGTCTCTAACGAAAAGAGACAGATAATTTTAAATGTTATACAAAAATTGTGTTCGTGCCAATAAAAATATTATTTTAACATTGTATTCATTGTATTTATAATGAAATATAAATAATAAATTAAATAGGACAAAGCCTCTCACTCAAATTTCTCACCATCATAAACCGAGTTGGTTGCGGAGTTGCTGTTCAAATTGCTGAACATCCTCCTTTGCCAAATTTATAACGTTTTAAACGGAGGTAAAGATCAAAGAACTATGCGTTAGGAAAATTAATAATGGCTTTATTTTAATAGACATGTAAAACCATATTTTGGCGAATTACTTTCAGTTTTTTAACGAATTTACCTGACCATTTAGTCTTAATAATTAACGGTAAACGAACTTGACTTGCTGTTTTCGAAGGCAGGTCGAACCAGTCGGGTGCTCGAGCCCCAAGTTCAAGTAGCAGAAAACAACAGTATTCCTTTCAAATCTACTTTAAAAGTGTATTAGTTAAAATATTATTGCAGTAAAAGAGTTTATTTTTATCATATTTTGTAGTGGTTTCTAAAAGCCAGCAGTAATTTGCAATGTCACGGAGTTTAACGTCTTCACGCGTGATGAATTGACATGATTTACGAGGTAAATTTGCAAATGATTCATGAAGTCATACCTCTGCAATTATTTGATCGATTGTGTTTTAGAAGTATGCTCAAACTCTAATGACAGTTATGATCGCGGATGCGCTGGTAGAGAAAGAGAACGAGAAAAAGCGGCCCGTTAAGATATCTATTATACGCATTTTTTTCAGGACATTCTTGCTATTTGTCAGTGTAGCAATAAATAATAATAATAATAATAATAATATACGCGAATAAATAATAATGAAAAAAGTTCAAAAGTCGGACTGTAAGCGAATGAGACTTACAGGAAAGCATGGTTCCTATTCAAACCCTTATTAAAACCCTTATTAAAATGTAATCTGTTAGTACCTGATCTGTTTAAATTTATTTCATTGGTATATGTCTGCTAAGGTGTTCAATTAAAATTTGTCCGAACCCGTTTTCAGTCATTTTTTTTATTTTTGATCTGAGCGCACATTCAGAAAACGAGTCGTTTGATTTTAGTTCAGGAAATAAATAATAGAAAAACAAGTCGTTTTTCTTTATTTTCTTTTTGGTTTTGATTTGAAAAAACGAATGAAGGAATGATACACGGGGACATTTTTGTAAACTGTTATTGTAAAATAAAAAAGTCTGATTAAAAAAAAATTAAAAAACGGACTTCAAATTAATCCGGCGGGCCAGAAAATATTGCTGGCGGGCCACTTTTGGCCCGCGGGCCGCCAGTTGCCGACCCCTGCTGTAGTCCATTAACATATATTTGAGGAATAGAGCACTGAAAACAACATAACGGTTTTATGCTCCGCCGTCTGTATTTCCGTCTGTGTGAGCGCGCCGCATATAAGTGCACTTAGTAGGGCACACATGAAGAGACGAACATAAAATCTTTCTGTTCTTGACAGGGCACATACAAACAAAATGATCTCCACAGTACTCTTTTCCAATAAAAACATTTGTTTATGTCTTTGGACGGTTTATGTATAGTTTAGGCAGAAACCATGTCCGTGCTTCTCTTAAAGAGACAGTAACCTTAATTAACCTACTTAAGTCTGTGTCATTAATGTTAATCAAACCTTCCAAGACAAAGAGAAAATCACTTCTGTAGCTCTAAAGAAGAATAATTATATTTAATTCATACAATAAAGTGTTATGATTCATTTGATTTGATTTCTGTACCTAATGCTAATTTTAGCCCTTACTTAATGTGCAACTTTGTTTTTTTATAAATGTTTGTAAGTAATTTCCTCATTTTTTATTAGTTTTTCCAACCCCTTATTCTGCTGATCCGAAAAATGATCAGATCTGTGCCTCAAAAAACATAATGTGATCCGAACCGTGAGTTTTGTGATCCATCACACCCCTAGCTAGCATTGCTGTATGTGTTGAAGTGAACGTTCCAACTTCGGTAACGTTCCAGCTTCATAGGCAAAGCACATGCGCTCTCTGTCTAAGATCTTTGGTAAGAGATGGTATTGGACTTTATGAGAATATATACCTGATGAAAATAGACTTCAATCTTATTTATATGGTGGGTAGTGATGTAACAGTGCTATCCTCATATTTATTTATTTATTGCTTGTTGTGTAAGTAATGAAAAATTAGCAAATAAACTCATTCTGCTCGATCAACTATGCACTTATCCAATGCTATTTTTTTCAGGACCACTGTTGAAGTACTTTGGAGCACAACCAACTCTACCCGCCCCTGATGTTTCATCAAGTGTCAGTGCCTCCACAGCTGATGATGCAGCAGATGAGGTTTTTCTTGTTGGCCAATGTTAACATTCCATAGCCTGTTAATATGACATGACACATTGAAGAATAAAGTATTTTATTTAAGTATAGTTTTTTTTCATTATTTAACCTCACTGTATTCATTTATAATGTAACATTAGAGCGTGACATTTGTGTCCGCGTGGTGGGAGGGGGGCCCCCAAACACATTCTGCTTAGGGCCCCCAAGAGGCTCAGGCCGGCACTGGGCCACAGCAGATTAAACCGACACTTTCCCATTTTAGCCGACAAACTATGCTAGCTACGATCTTGTTCTTTACCTCGCTAGTCTAGTAACCATAGTAACGGCTGCGCACTTTTGCGCTTTCTGCTATGACGTGGAGCGCGAGGTGCACTTAACTTTACGGTGCATAGTAACTAATTACGGTAATTAGCCTACATTAGTAACAGTTAATTTTGTTACAGTATGAACTTAATCTTAGGAAAGGCAAAAAAATATAAGACCCTTGTAATGAAATCCAAGACTTTGTATACCAAATTCAAGGCTATTAACCCCCTGGGGTCCAAAAACGCGGCGCCGCGTTTTGACGTGTTTTTTCCTTATCATGGCAGAATCGACTTAAAATACTCCATCATTAATAATCATACACTTACATGTTTGACATCATTTGAAACGGTAAAGGGTCTTCTTTAATATGTGTTCATTCACAATAACAACAGATCTTTGTGTTTTTGTCAAATAAAGAAAATAAACAGGGTGTGCATCCAGACATTTCTGTCTCCGCCAGCTGTCTCTCAAAACACGTTACAAAAATCAATTGAAACTCCGCGAATACTCGTCACACAAACATGATACACATATCCAAAAAAAGCCTGAAATGTCTACTTTTAAACAAGCTAAATATAATCGAAAACAAATAATGCCTGTTTATATAATCTGCATCGAAGTAAAGAGAGTACCGTTTGTCCTGGCTGACTTCATTATCTTTAATTCGATCACGCCCACAGGCGGTACCCGCTGTTGACATGGAAATCAACAGACTAGCGGTTCAAACCATAATAAACAAAGCGTAAAGTTTATCAGATTTAAAGACTTTACCGCATGTTTGGATTATAAACTTTATACACACACGTGAGGAATATCTTTATTTATGTCTGGACATTGAGGAAGGGAAGCATTTATCTTTAATGTTACCTTAGAAGAACAATGGAGGACCCACTGGAGCTGGAGGAGGATATTAGAAGTAAGTAACAGTTAATTTATACCATTTATATTTGCTATCATGTAATATGCTCATGGCTTGTGCAGTTCAGCCTACATACAGTAAGCAACCTCAGCAGACTGCACGCTTCGGATTGAAAAACTTTAGCATTGTTTACAAACGAGAACGCGATCTCACGTAATGGAGGATTTCACTGTTGCATGCTGTAACAGTGTTAAACACAGTTATTCACTTATATCCTTCATGGCAACTTTCAGTAACCCTGAACTGCTGTATCTTTTAAGTGTGTGCTGTAATATGATTCCATGTTAACATGCTTATTTACAAACAAATCCGCGTGACCTCCCGTAATATGGCGGATATCTTTTACATGTTTTACAGTGTAAGACACAGTTATTCACTTTCGTATCCTTCATGGCAACTTTGAGTAAATGCTGCACTGCGGGATTTGCTGTAAAATGATTCCATATTGTTTACATGCAAGGTAATTCTGTATGTCGCTTTACACGCGACACCGTTTTTATGAGCGCCGCGTTACACGGAGACGCGAGCTCGCGCACATGGACGCCGTATGCGATGTGTTTTTAAAGTTCATACACGCTTACAGAAACGCGTTTAAAAAAGAAACTAGACGATAAGGGGATGGGCATCTGAAAACAGTCATCTGAAAACAGCTTTTTATATAACTAATCACTGCAGATGTTTATTTGAGATGTTCTGAATTTAGTTTATGTCAGGGGTGCAAACTCATCAGGGGTGAAAAAGGTGACAAAGACACAAGCGCTCATATATATATATATATATATATATATATATATAATATATATATATATATTATAAGTTATTTGTATTTGTGCACGTGATATAGGAAACAATGTAATACAGATGACGGCGATGCGCAAATCGAGTTACCCCTCTCACTTCTGGTAGTTTTATTGAGATATCTTATCCCGCACTAATTGGCCATTAATATTACAGACAACCTGAGGTAAAATAACATTATTACTTTATGTAAATTTAATCCCGTCCCGGTAGTACCAGGCTTCAAATTACAAGTGACACAATAATTCTATGTAGAAATAAAACAATTATTATTGGTGTAATAAAATTGGCCAGTGAATTTTACACAAGTGTCATAGACTGTATTATCAGTGTTGGGCAGTCACTACTTGTAGCTTAGATAGTAACTTAGTATTTTATTGTTAGCTTTACTATTTACTTAAAGGGGACAGAGAATGAAAAACCATTTTTACCTTGTCTTTGTTGAATAATTGTAGTCTACCCGCATTCACAAACATGCAAAAAGTTCTAGACATTCTAAACATCTCAGTCTCATAGAAATTCCTCTTTTAGAAATGTCAGCCAGAAAACAGCCCAATCTGAAAAACTGATGCTTATGACATCACAGGCATCTCCCTGCCCCTTTACTTAAAAAATGTAGCCAATTATTTTAGAGTGGCAGCAAAGTCAGCCAATCAGTAATGAGATTGCAAGTTAAGCCAGTAGGGGGAGCCAAATAGGTGCAAAACCACTTGTTTAAATTCCCCCACCCTAATAGAGCTATTTGAGAGAGGTTTTTAGGAAGCTTCTAAGACATTACAGACCCAAACAAAAGCATTTTTGTCTACATCTCACATCACAGAACAAGGATAAATACCCCGTTCAATCATTCTATGTCACCTTTAAGTAACTTTTCAGTAGCTTAAAGCTGCGTTCGGCAACTTATTTGATCATGTTTTTTTTATCAAATTCACTGAAACCAACACTATGCTCCGATAGAACAACATAAATTAGACTGTTTAAGAAAAAACCCTGCGCTTCTAGCTCCACCTGGAGCCTGTTATTTGTTTTGCAAAAATCCACCGCTCCCGGTTCATTTGGTCCAATCAGCGCAGGCTGGTTCATTTGGTCCAATCACACAGGGCTGTGTAAAATCTGCCTGTCAATCACAGTACCTGCACGCGCCACAGATCCCCATCCCCCTCGTTACAATATCACGTGCATCCGCCTAAATTCATAGGTGTTTTGGTTTGAACAGCGTGATGGCGGAGAGAACTTTCAGTAACAAACTTCCGATTTCTCGGTTAACAACTAGAGCTAGGAAAACAACCAATGAAAAGAAGGAAACAAAGATAGAAAGTGACTGTGACCGTTATAAAACTAGGATCAATATCGGACCGGCATTTGAAAGGAATCTACAAGATTTCAAGCTGGATGCAGAGCTTGCCACATTTCTTCTCAACAGATAATTGTGCTTTATCAACCATTGATTGTATTTCGGAGTGTTATGTAAGTAATCTAAGTATTCTTGCTAAGTATGCGTTCACAATAATACTTTTGCACACACGCTGACGAGAACGAGCTCTGAGGGAGGTTGCTCGGAGGTAGTGGGGGAGGGACATGAAATTGTAAACATTTGGAAACTGCTCAATCCTCCAAAGTTGCCGACGGCAGCTTTAACTCCTTTATTTAACCTCCTAAAGGCCGGGATACACTGCACGATAATTGGCTGTCCCAGACGAAAGATTGCCATCGTGAAACCATTGTCGCGATTTCTGTGATCGTGGCTCTCCATCGGTGGTCCTATGTCGTACAGTGAGAGAGGTTCAAAGACGGACGTTTTCCCGGTCTTGCGTCCAAAGATAGCCTACGATAGCTTTCTGGCAGTGTCAGAAATTCGGCATGATCACCGCACAGTGTGTTTGCTGCTACGACCTGCACGCCAGTATTAGTTTACCACGAGCGCATGCTGGTGACGTTGTGCAACGTGTGACGCAGCCGCCGAAGCTTCCGTGTCATCATCGTACAGTCTACACGTCCCTCGTACCCGAGTTTAAACGATACATGTCGCACAGTGTGATAAGGTAATGATCTTATAAGAGGACAAAAATCGTGCAGTGTATTCCGGGCTTAAGACCTGGATGTCCAGATATGTGGACTTGTGACAAAGTGAACACCAACGGTTCACCTTTGACGTGGGTAAGTCCCAAAAATAAAGAAAAATCCCCAAAACAAAAATGATGGCTCAGACCGCAACTGTACTCTTGTACAAAGTGAAGTTTATTAACAGTGAATCAGGAGAAAAACCAAGGTGATATATTTACAAGTGCAAAAATCAAAACCCCAAAATAAATAAAACAAAACAATGATGAAAAATATACACAAGTAAATATCCACAATATATCAAAAAGCAACTTTTTTCTACACAACCACCCACTCTGGTCGACTTTGTTAACAAGTCCTGATTGTGAGTCTGGCCTCCCTCTTTATAGAGCCAGACTCCTCCCCTTCAAGGGGAGTTCCCATAACCAGGTAAGTATCCAGGTAAGTATTTAAATTGCCATTAAACTCAGATACAATGAATTTAAACACATAAACATTACATTATATACACATAACAAAACATCTGTTTGACACATATTAAAACCATAATTTAACACATAGCCCCTTTAACAATGACATACAAAAACAACACCCCCCTATATACAAACATAATGGACTCTGCCAACTGTCGCGAATACTGCGCCGGCGCGGCACACTCTGTGACGTCATATGCGTGTGCCGCTCAATCGCTCAGGTTCGCCAGCGCAGCATCCCATCCCGGAAGGCTGGCTAAACAAACAAACCAAACAAACAAACAAAACAAAGTGTGTGCATGTGTATTAAATAACAGGATTAACTGGGGGAAATGTTGATGACTGAAATGTCCATGTGAATCGGCTTCGTGTGCACCCGCCGCCGAATCGGAGTATAATTAAGATAAGTGTATGCGGTGTATGTGCGTGTGTGCGCCAGTGTTGCCTGCTCAGCGTGGTTGGCGATCGTGCTCCATCACAGGACTTAACATTGTTTTTGTTGTTTGCACGATAATACTTAATTATGTGTAACTGGAACCTGTTGTACACAAATATGGACAAATACACTGCTTCATGTTTAAAGGAACATGTTTGGTTATTATATTTATTGGTTCTTCCTAACCCCAAATACCTTGAAGCAATCTGAAAAAAAGACAAACCAAAGATCAGGTCTTAGAAGGTTAAAAATGCGAGTTTTGTTGAAGAAAGGTTTTAAGAAATGTGAAGGAAGAAAATAAGCTTGACCTCCTTTGTAAAATGTTTTTGTGTAGACTCTGCAAAATTTTCCATTTATATTTTGAAGGTTTCCCAAGGACAAAAATATGAGGTAGAAGTGGGAAGTGGCTTTGAGGAGAGAAGGATTCCATGCAAGTGATTCATCAGTGCTTTGCTTTCCACATTTTAAGCATGGTGATTTTGATAGGACGGGTCAGATTGTCCGACTCCGAGAAGGTGTTATTCCATCCGTCTTCAGCTTTCCGGTTCACCTCCAAAGAGTAGGTGTATCCTCATAAGGCTGTTAGAATTCATAAATGTAAATATTATATTATCAATCACGGGGCAGGGTAAGATACTTGTCCCTTTATACATATTTCATTATGTATTATGCTTCTTCATTTTAGTTGCAAAAAGGCAGGGCTATGTCTACCTCTAGAAAAGCTGTAGAAAGCCTATCCGTGGCCTCTCATGATTCCCAGGAAATGATTCACTAGTGACAGTGGCAGAAAGAAGGACCCTGGACAAATTGCTGTCCATATTGGACAACGCACACCATCCCCTGCATAACACCTTTATCGGACAAAGGAGCACATTTAGTGGCAGATTGTTGTCCCAGCCTTGCTCCACAAATAGATTTAAAAACTCTTTTGTCCCACTGGCCATCAGACTACACAACAGCAAGTCAGGGCAATAATGGACTACAGATGATGTTTTTGACAAACTTGACAATTTTTTATCTATCTATTTATCTATCTATTTTAACTTTAATTATTTATTGTTATTGTTAACTGTGTTTATAGTGTGATTAAGTATTTTTTAAACGCTACTGGGTACATGAATTTCCCTCCCTGGGATAAATAAAGTATCTATCTATCTATCTACCTCAAGCCCACAACCTCAGCCTAATGATGTGAATATTTCTACTTTAAACATCATATCATAATGTTTCCTGGACATATTCAAATCTCACTTGTTTGCTTCCACAAATATTAAACACGCTCACATATAAACCCATACTCACACAATTTAAGACACGTTGAACATGCATTGCTGACACACACACACACTGCTGGCAGTAGCTTTGCCAGGTGATGACTTTTAAAAAAGAATGTGGGCCATAGTGGTGTCAAATTGATGTTTGTGAAGTGAAACATTACTCAAACCATGTTCATCCCTCTTTTTGCTAGGATCATGGCTATGCCTTGCCTGCTTCTCCTACCGCTCTTAAGATCAGACTAAATGAAGCTCTGGCAAGAGTGGAAAGTCTAGAGCGAGAAAAGAAGAACTCCATGGCCAGAGAAAAGAGGGCCAAAAACACAGTGAAGAGTCTTTTGGAGGATTTAAGGGAAAAGAACCTCATTAATGAAGAGTTCAAAGAGAAGCTTGAATTATACTCTGGTAAGACAAAATTAGCACTTTGAAATGTAATGTACACTATTCTTCTTACTCTCTTTATTAAACTCCTTAGTTATTATCTGAAGGGGACTTATTCATTTTAAATCATAACATTTCAGATCTTCAGATAGACCTCATGGCAAAGCAAGGGCAGGAGTACACAAAGGAGTACAGAGAGTTTGCGCTCACGCTACATCTACATGGTCCAAAGGCATACAAATACCTCCGAGAGACTCGACATTTTCCCCTCCCACATCCACTACAAAGGTAGGCTTAATGTTGTCCGAATTTAATTTTGGGAAATTACTCATGCCAACACATTGAAAAGGTGCTTTTTAATTTTTCTTACAGGTGGCTGTGTTCGGCGGATGCCAAACCTGGCCTTAACAAGATGATGCTGGATATGCTGGAGAGAAGATGCCAGGGAGACAAGGCTAAATATGGATGTGTTGCACTCATGTTGGATGCCATGTCCATCAGAAAACATGTGCAATATAATCCACATATACAACCAATGTCTGGGTTTGTAGACATGGGTAATGGAAACAGTGAGACTGATGTTGCTACTCAGGCTCTTGTGTTCATAGTGGTTAGCCTACAAGGACATTGGAAGGCTCCCATTGCTTACTTCCTGACCAAGTCTCTCTCTCCAGATACACAAAGGGTCCTTCTCAGTCATGCTTTGGAGGAGCTACATGCACAGGGCATTAGGGTAGTATGTGTTACAATGGATGGTCATGCCATGTGCAACCAACTTGGGTGTGAGCTAAAGGGGGACCCACAAGAGCCACTTCAAACCAGTTTCTTGCATCCTGTGACTGGCGAGAAAGTATTTGTAATGATGGACGCTTGTCACATGCTCAAGTTGGCACGTAATTATGTTGCAGGTAAATAATGATCATTGTAGACCTATTTGTACAAGTTATGCCTCTGCTGCTAAAAGTTATATGTAGATATTGTTATCTGTCCATTGTGATGATAAAACTGTTGCTGTTTGTACTTGTTTGAGCAGTGACTGATTCTTACTCTGCAGGCATACAGTCCAATTGCAACAACCACCGGACAGATCAATTGTAGATCAAAATTTCTTTTTTTATAATTCATCGAAGTGGTAAAGCTCTGTGAAATTTGCTGTAGTACAAAGCATACCTATGGAAAGAAAGTCAAGTAAATATTAATACCTGCATGTTTACTAATTGAGCAGAACGTTTAGAAATATGTACTGTGAAACCATAAACATCGCGTTCCTAACATGCTCCTAACTGCTTCAATTTTGTTTGTACCTAAATTGATTTTTTTATTGGTGTGTTATTGTGTGTGTGTGTGTGTGTGTGTGTGTGTCTTATTTTCTCTGTTCTGTAAAGTGTTCTGTAAAGCGCTATATAAATATGTATTATTTTTAATAATATTATAAGGTGCTGACAGCTACAGAGAGGGTGATCCACCAAACATCTACAATACAAGCCACCATCTATTGGTGGTTCCCTGCTTGCGAAGTGGAAAGGAAGGGGTGTACATCAATTCCAACAATTATTTGATGGGGACACACTAAAGTCATTTGAAGTTCTAATGTTAGAATACGAAATTCCGAAACAGGACTTTTATAAATACTTACAAATCCGCCATTTAATAAATACCCTAAAAGGGGAGAAACGCTTGTCCTTAGGGCTAACAAATCTTGAGGAAATTCTGGTAAAATCAACATCATTAAAAGGAAAAATCTCTTAAATGTATAGTGCTTTGTTGGACCACTGCAGCTCTTCCTTGACCTCACTTAAGAACATATGGCAGAAGGATATGGGGCGTACTTTTGATGAAGATCAGTGGGACACGATATGTCAGAATGTTTTTTCCTCACTGTCCTGTAATAAAATAATCGAACAAAATTACAAATTCATGCACAGGATGTACCTTACTCCTCTCCGATTAAGTAAAATGTTTCCTAACTCTTCCCCCAGATGTCATTGTTGTAAAATGTGTAAAGGGTCAAATATGCATGTTTTTTGGGAATGCAGGAAATTAAAACATTTCTGGAAGGCGGTACATGATCTAACTGTTAATATTGTGGAAACCCCGCTGGACATTACACCAACACTGTACCTATTTGGTACGGAATTGGATAAGACACTGAATACCACATGCAGGAAAAGGATTATCATAATTTCCTATATTGAGAGTGAGGAGCTGTCGTCATAGTACAGAGCTCCTCCCCCTGTCCGCCATGTTGGCAGGATTCCGGCGGCAAAATATGATTGTTTACGTGTGTTGTTAGCTTGGTAGTAGAAGAGGTTTTCGCGAATCCACACTGTTTTACCATGCCTGGAAGTCACTGCTGCGTAAAAAACTGTTCCAGTACATCACACGATGCATATGGAAAACATAGAAACAACGGTACACAGTTTTTTAGATTACCCAAATGGAGACGGCATCAGGGAGAGCAAATATCCGACCTGACGAGGAGACGACGGATTGCTTGGTTGGCTGCAATAAGAAGAAAGGACCTTACTTTCGATTTCACCCCCCAGTCGATGAGAGTCTGTTCTTTGCATTTTCACACGGGTAAGTTCTCTAAAAATGTCTTTATGTTGTTGTCTCTTAAAGCTACGAAGTGTAGGTTACCTAATGTTGTTGCAAACCCTGAAGTGATTCTGAACTTGCTGCCTAGATAACTATCTAACAGACTGTTGCCTCTTCGAAAATGCTCAATGACCAACCGTTAATGTTAAAGGGTTACTTTACTGTAAAATGAAAATTCTGTCATCATTTACTCATCCTCATGTTGTTTTAAACCTGTATGAATTTATGATGAACACAAAAGAAGATGTTTTGAGAAATGATGGTAAACACAGCAGATAGTGTCCATTGACTTCCATAGTAGGAATTTAAAAAATATGATGGAATTTAATTGGTACAGTCAACTGTGTGTTTACCATCATTTCTCAAAATATCTTCTTTTGTGTTCATCAGAAAAAACACATTCATACAGGTTTAGAACAACATTAGTCTGAGTAATTGATGACACAATTAATAATTGATAACACTAATTATTCTGTTATAGGTAAACCATTATATGAGAATATGATATTACTAAATAGTTCAGATGTTGTGAGATGTCATAGGCACCTTGTTGCCAGTTTAAAGCATTGATTAAATAGAGTTTTCATAATCTAATTAATTGTTGTAGGTAAACCATCATTTGAGATGTTGGAGAACCACCCTGACTGGACACCATCCCTGCGGTTAGGCCACAATGATGTTAAAGAAACAAATGAAGCAAGATATCAGCGGCAAGTGAAGCGCAGGACCCAGAAGCGGCCGCCAGCCCAGGACGACCAGCAGCCATCACCGCCAGCCCAGGACCACCAGCAGCCGCCATCGCCAGCCCAGGACCACCAGCAGCCGCCATCGCCAGCCCAGGACCACCAGCAGCCGCCATCGCCAGCCCAGGACCACCACCAGCCGCCATCGCCAGCCCAGGACCACCAGCAGCCGCCATCGCCAGCCCAGTACCACCAGCAGCCGCCATCGCCAGCCCAGGATGACCAGCAGCAGCAGCCGCCATCACCACCAACCCAGGAAATGGAATGTGGACTCTGCACATCTAGACGAGATGTCATCAACAGTCTTTTGGAAGAAAACAGAGAGCTGAAGCGGGAGCTTGATGAGTACCGGATGAATGAGAACTTTCTGGGTGGTGATGATAACACGGTGAAGTATTACACGGGGCTTCCAAACTTTGCATTGTTCCAGACACTTCTACTCACCCTCACTCCATATCTGCCTCAATGTAGGATGAAGAAGCTCTCACCCTTCCAGCTTGTCCTATTGACTTTAATGCGCCTCAGACTAGACCTTCCAATACAGCACCTCAGTCATCTGTTTAGAGTACATAGGACAACAGTTGCTGATGCCTTTCACCATACCCTTGGAGTGATGTACACACAGCTGTGTCCATTGGTGCACTGGCCAAGCAGGGAATGCTTGTTGACCAGTATGCCACACCAGTTTGTGGAATCATTTGGGAACAATGTGGCTGCCATTGTGGACTGCTTCGAGGTGTTCATTGAGAAACCCTCAAATGTACTGGCAAGGGCACAGACCTTCTCTCAATACAAACACGCATACACAATGAAATATCTTATTGTGATCACGCCCCAGGGTGTCATTTCCTTCATATCGAACGGGTGGGGTGGGCGCACAAGTGACAAGCATATAACTGAGCAAAGTGGTTTCCTGAACAAACTGTTACCTGGTGACATTGTGCTGGCAGATAGGGGCTTTAATATAAGAGAAAGTGTGGGTATGATGTGTGCAGAAGTCAAATTACCTACATTCACAAGGGGTCGTGCACAGCTGGAGGCGAAAGATGTTGAGGAGACTAGGGCCATAGCACATCTCAGAATTCACGTTGAGAGGGTGATTGGTGTTGTGCGCAACAAGTTCAAATTCTTACACTCAACTGTACCTGTGCACATGCTTGTTAAATGTGAGGGCGAAAACCTAATGCCTTTAGATAAGATTGTCACTGTTTGCTGTGCCTTAACGAACATGTGCAAAAGTGTTGTTTGAGTGCCTTGTTCACTATTTTTTTTGTCTTTGAAATAAATGCTTGAAACAAGTTGATATGGCTTAACAATATTTATTGACAACTGTGTATATATAATATATATATATCTTTTTTTGGGTAGGTAATCTCTTGGAAAAGTTGCAAAAGAACACAAAGTAGTGCAAAAGAACATGTGTGTATTCAAAGTATTTCCAGCATGTAAACAATGACAATATATATAATAATAATAAAAAAAAATTCACAACACTGTATGTCCATTGAATACATGGTCTGTCAAAACTGAATGATCAACATGACAGCTCTTATCTTTATCACAGCTTTAACAAACCAGTAAACGACTTGATAAACACTCAAAAACCAAATTTGGAGATGTACCAGTAAAATGAAATCATATCAAGATATCGCAGGAAGCACAAAATTTGTCTATAAGGCTTGTACTTTTAATTTTGTGTTTTAAGGAATGTGTTCACAATGTATGCAAAAAAGTGTTTCACTTTCCCAAAAACGTACATTTTATTTAATTCTAGGTAAACGTTTTTTATTTGGCAAAAACAGAGAAGGCACCTTTAGTTTATTTGAAAATATCTGAAATGCAATGTGATGTTGACTGATAACATATATAAACTATAAAGCTGTTAAAGATTAAAATTATTTAAATTAATTTCTCAGGCTCATTTTTATGCATATAGTGCAAATAAGAAAAAAATATGATTTTCGTTAACAGTGCAAGAGAACACATAAACAGTTCAAAAGAACATGTGTGCATTCAAAGTATACAAAATGTCCAGCATGCAAACATGAACAACATCAGTATTAATAAAAATAATAATAATAAAACAATAATACTGTTATTAGTGCAAAAGAACAAACAACACAAAAATAAACACTATTCAGCACAAGAAGGGCAAAACCATGGCGTATCAGCAGAGGGTCTGTCCACTATTCCCACACAACTGAAGTGATACCACTGCACTGGGCAGTTCTCATTGTCACAGGCCACCATTTCACCCTCCTCTGGTCCGGCACAGAGACACCACACTTCCTTTGTTCTCTTGCCTGCTTTTTTGGAAGGCATCTTTCTTGGCCTCTTCCCATCTACTTGTTTTGGCTGTGGCTGTTGTATTTCCTGTAGCACGCTGTGACCAGATGATGGTTGAGAGGTAGGTGGGATAGTGAAATATTGCACAGCAAGTTCAGGGAGAGCCACCTTAACAAAGAAGTCCTGTGCCTTTTTTAGTCGTGCATTCCAAAAAGCACTATCTGGAACTATGCGCAGAATCACAATATCCTTCAAGGTCCACACTACAAAGTCGCAGTAGGAGCTCTCTGTCACAAACAGTTGGGTCTGGACTTGTGTGTAATACTGGTGATTCTTTTTAAGGTGCACCTGACCATGTACTACATGTAAGCAGAAGTTGCTGTCATCCGATGAACAAGCTTGAAGGATTGTGCAGTCCTTGTATTTTGCTGGGCATTTCACCTCCACGCAGCCTTTCCCACAACAGGTGCAGGTTACAATGGCATCTGGCGAGGCTCCTACCTGTGGGAAGGCCGGGTTAACAAAAAAACCACAGGTTTGCACTTGTCGATCAGTGTGCTGGTGTGCTGTTTGGGCTGTGTATGCCTGCCTCGCTGTCTCCTCGTGTCTGATTCCCCAACTGGTGGCAGCTGTTCCTGGCCCACGAGTTGGGTAACACACCCTCTTTACGATGGAGAGTGCTGGAGAACTGAGGTCTGTTCCATAGACGCTATGCATCGAGGAGGCCGTGACTCTCCCTGCCCGTGCAGCAAACCAAAGAGATGACGTGTGCTGTCCCCTTGTCCGTCTCTCCATCTGCACTGCCTGTTCCTCAGACACATCTGCAACAATCTTTATGGTCTGGCAGTGCTGTTGCAGCGCAGGTAGGTCACTCCTATTAAGGCCATTTCCATTAACCAGAGACTGTAGGCTCCGAATGGGCAGAACAGGATCTCTAAACAGCTCACAGTAGTCAGGGAGCACACGCAAAATGGCAGATTCTGTGCCTGTCGTGCTGATTTCCCGGTAGAATATTGCCAGCTTTTCTGGTGTTGGTGTTGGTGGTGGTGTTGCTTTGGCCATACGTGTTCTCTGCGATGCACTATTGTTGGTCTCACCATCAATTTGTCTGTCCAGAGATCTGCGTTTGGCTGCTGCAGATATAAAATTGATCCGGTGACCAACCTCTGGTTGCACCTTGTTGATGCTGCTTGGGAGCTTCCAGTACGCCGGCTTATCTGTCACCGTGGCCTTCTCCTTTAGCCGGACACAGGCATCGACCATGAAGAGCAGGGCTCCAACGTGAGTGCACGACTCCGCTACGCCAGCCATACAGGTGCAGTGGGCTGAACACACTTGCCCCGATGGTGTTAAGATCACCCACGGAGTAAGAGGAGGCTCACTGAGCCGCCGTGAATGCAGGACCTGTTAAATAAATAAAGGTAAATAAATTAGTGAAACCGTAAAAAGCATTTAAGACAAAAAGTGCCCATTTTTATTTCAAGTTTCAGTATACACTTTAGATTACCACCTGTCTGCAGCCTCGTCTGTATCTCATACACCTTGCATTCCCACTGTCGTAACACTTTACTTGAATAGGTGTGCATAAGACTGACATGACACCTTCATAATCATGAGATGACAGATGTCATGAATATGAAGGTTTTATGTATGTTTATGACAGCTGTCATTAAGTGTCATTCGCTGAATTATGACATTTTTTAATGCAAATATGACATTGTTTAAGATGTCTTTGTCATAACAACTTAACATAAACCAATACATCATAAAATATCAGTGTGTTTCTCATAACAACTTAACATTACCAAGAAAACATAACCTGTCATAAACATGACATAGAAGATTAATTGTCAAAATTAAGTAACTACTATATTGATTACATTTGTTCAATTTGTACCACTGTACTTGAGGTAAAAAAAAAATGACCCGGCTATATAATAATTTGTATTAACAATTAATGACATTTTAATGACAAATTAAAATTGTACCACTGCAGTTGAGATAAAGAAAAACATTCATGACACAGTTATAAGGGCCTCATGACAGCCAATGTCAAAATCAACCACATGAAAGTTTAATGTAATGTTAACTCATAAAGCTAAGTAGTTTCTTAAGTTTAATCATTAATCTGCTATGGCATGTTTATAACAATTTATGTTGGCTTGGTAATGTCAAGATGTTATGACACTGACAGGTTATGATGTATTGCTTTATGTCAAGTTGTCATAACAAAGACATCTCAAACAATGTCACATTTGCATAAAATCAAATTACAACTAACTTACATACCTAAACATACATAGCTTTAGCCTACATCACAACATGTTGGAAACGTTTGTGTACATTGAACATCTCGTTACATGAGTTAATGTTTACGAAACAGTCCCGGTTAATTACTTTGTCATTTTTGTCAAGAAGTGTCTGCTAAATGCAATGTAATTACAACACACTAAACACATAAGAAACTTAATTACCTTTGCAATTACAACGCTGTTTTCACCACCTGGAGGCTTGTAGATGGCCAAGTCCTGCACCCAGCCACAGCAGAAAGCCTCGAAACTTTCCAAGGACTTGTGGCTTTTAAATTCCTGCATTGTATAGAAGCTAACACCAAAAACAAGATAATTGACAATGTCCATGTATGTGCATGGAGGCAAATGGTCCAGGTCTCTGTGCCATTCCGCTGCAGGGAGTTCATATGGATCAATATGTTGGATGCATGAGAGCTTCTCCAAATACCGCCGTTTTGCGTTTGGTGTAAGTTTGTTTATATAAGGCCCCTTTTCTTTAACCTTATCTTTTTGCATTTCTTTTTATGCTTTCTCTCTGTTTATCGTATTTGTATATACGTTTCTGCTGCCGAAATAATAAATGCCCCAAAATTAAATAGCTCTGATAGTCGCGCCACTGTGAGGTTGCCTCTGGTAACCGATAGCGTCTCCTACCATCATGGCCGACCGGCTCTGACCCCGCCCAAATCGGCACGTGACTCCTCATTCTCAATAGCAAAGAAATGCATTCTGCTCAATTGAAATCAACAAAGACCCCCATCATTTAAACTGTTTAAACAAATCCTAAATGAAACTAAGACTGGAACAACGCACATACACCCTAAAACATAAGGGAGACGCATTCCGAAGGATATGGGAACCACTTATGGACCTCTGACGCTACCATGTCATAACAGGGTTTGGCATGTTTACATAACTTGTAATGAATCGTGATTTGTGACCATGGACCGACTTGATTTAATTTGCTATATATTTATTTATTTATTTATTTTTTCTTCTTTTCTGTTAATTACTATTATTTATTCATTTTTATTTCTTGTGATTTTATTCCTTTTTCTTTCTGTCTGCTTTGTTAACAAAATGTACAAAATCAATAAAAAGATAATTGAAAAAAAAAAATACCTAAAGGAAGACTTTTAAACAGTTTTTCACAAAATTGAGAGAAACTACGAGAAAACTGGCAGAGAGCAGCTACAAAAGGCCATAAAACTCACAGAACCAGAAGGAAGTAGTGCGAGTACAGATGTACAAGCAAAATTTCATTTTGGGGAAAGATTTTCTCCTAAAAGTGCCTTTTTGGACAAATTAATATATATTTTAAAGGCTAAACTCCAGTGGATTTCTGCATATTCAAAAAACGACACCTAACTGCCAGCAACAGTCACATTATTTGAAGAATGCCAGAATCCATCCCCATCAAATATCCACCTTCAGCTACAAATGAGACCTTAAAGAAAAGGCATAAAGAGAAACTCCTGAAGGAAAACACAGAAACACTGTACTCAGACCTGTATAAGAGCGGAGAGGTCAGCAACATCATCTTTTATACAGAAGACCCAGAAGCCTGGCACTCGGCGATCAGACATCATTACCCCTCAGTCATCAGAAAGGGCATCAGTAATGGATGGAAACTACAGGTTAAAGATAATGATGATTCAGATTCTGTCATGATAACAGCCAACCTATATAAAAACGGGACGGTCATGATTCAGGGGAATCTGAAACTGTTTGAAAATGATTTCACTCAGATAAAAGAAGATGCTCAACAAAACAAGAGCAATCACACAACACTGAAGCAGACTGCAGACACATCCACCTGTCAAGCTACCAATGAACAGTCGGAGGATGACAGTGAGGAGATCTCTGTCCTGCACAACATCATCAGGGACATGAAGGAACAGTTCAGAGAGATGGAGCTGGAACTGGTTCAGCTGAAAGAGGAGGTACATGGAGGAATACAGCAAACCAAACAAACAGAGAACCAAGAGGATTATAGGAAAGAAATAGCCATGTTAAAAGAGGAATTTCTGGAACTGAAAAAACAAAGGGAAGAATACAACAAACAACTTTGTACAATAAGACATGAGATAGAAGAGCTGAGAGAGGACAGAAAGAGCTACAGAATTCATCTTCCAGTTCTGAAAGAGCAACTGACTCAGACAGAAGAAGATCAGCCGTCTCCTCAAACCACTGACACAAACATCAACAGCCCTCCTTCATCCAGCACCAACACAAATATCAGCAGCAGTCCTCGTCCATCAACCACCAACAATCAATCAAAACCTCAGATTGTACTTCTGATGGACTCAAATGGAAAATTTCTTAATGAAAAGAAACTGTTCCCAAAACAAAATGTCAGAAAAATATGGTGTCCGAACACAGAGAAGGCCCTGGAGCTCCTATGTGAGGAACAACTGGGTTCCCCAAGTAACCTCATTATTCACACAGGAACCAACGACCTGAGAGTCCAGCAAGAGCGAGTCGCTACAGCTCTCATAAATGTGACGGAGAAAGCATCCACAAATTTCCCCACATCCAAAATCATTCACTCGACCCTGCTGCTGCGTCTAGACATTGTACCCTAAAGCCCAACGTACACCTGGCTCAACATCCTACTCTGAAGCTCAGCAGCCTCTATGACCACATCCATCTCCACAGGCGAGCAGTACCCATCTTTGCCAAGAGCCTAAAAGACACGACACTGAACCGCAGCTCCAGCACACCGCAGCTGCCTCGTCCACACCTCGTAAAACCATCTCAGCGCCCCCTTCACCATCAACCTCTTCATGAACGACATCAAATGGCAAGACCTGCAATCCCCTCTCAAACGCAGGGGCCGAACAGTCAGACGTATGCTGAAGCAGTCAGATCTCAGAGTCACTCCAGGACCAGCACAGGAAAAACTCAAACTTCATCCAGTGAGCTCAGAGATATACAGGAGATGCTTACTGTGCTTTGCTCTCATCTAATGGGTCAGTGAATGGACTGATATTGTTATTGTATGTGTGTATATATATGTATATGTGTGTGTGTATGTATGTATGTATATATATGTGTATATATATGTGTATATATATATATATATATATATATATATATATATATGTATATATATATATATATATATATATATATATATATATATATATATATATATATATATATATATTTAATTTTCTCTTTCATTGTATTAAGGGTATATATACTTATAGGAGTCTTTATCATATTTGTTTTTTTAATCAGTCAATTTAACAGACTGATGTTTGTCTTATTTCTAGAATAACAGGAAGATTTAGTTGTTAATGAGCTAATATTCCTTTAAAATCTCTTGTTGGAATATTCAAGGTTTGAAGTCCTCCATTTTTGGAGTAAAAAGTAATCACCCAGACTTCAAAAAAGAAATGCGTAATTCTGATATTATAATTTTACAAGAAACATGGAATGTAAAAGATTTAAACACTGGCTGTCCAATTGGATTTAGGGAATTAATTTTACCATCAACTAAACTAAAAGGGGTTTCTCAGGGCAGAGATTCAGGAGGAATGATCATATGGTACAAAGCTAAACTCACTGGATCCATATAGAAACAATCAAAACTGGAGAATTTAATGTTTGGCTAAAAATCCAAAAAGATATCGGGCCCTATTTTAACGATCTAAGCGCATTGTCTAAAGCGCACAGCGCAACGTGTAAATGGGCGTATCCGAATCCACTTTTGCTAATTTAACGACGGGAAAAATGGTTTGTGCGCCGAGCGCATGGTCGGAAAGGGTTGGTCCTATTGTAATGGGAGTATTTTGGGTGTAACGTGCAGTAAACCAATGAGAGTCTCAGCTCTCATCCCCTTTAAAAGCAAGTTGCGCTGGCGCTATGTCTAATCCCTATTTAGATGACGGACTTTGTAAACTGAAAAACTAAGCGAAGGAAGAAGATCCCCAGTTTAAGATTAATGTTAAATAATTGTGTTGTTTTTCACTTGTATTGCAATTGTTATTTTTTATTAAAACCTTTAAACCCCGTTTTCTTTTAGTCATGGAAGTAAAAAAGCAGGCTTGTAATTGCTTTACATGTATGGCTATCCAATATCATCAAAAAATAATTTACAAGTATGTAAGAAAAGGTTTGTACTGTAAATACTTTATTTGTAACAAACAGGAGATAAAGAATTTACAAACGGCTCTATGCGCGTTTCAGCACTTTGGACAGCGTTTTTTTTAGCAAAGAGTTTTTATAAGCATTACTTAAAAATGTTTCTCATCTCACCATATCCGCAGGTACAGAGTTATCATATAATAAATCCGTGAGGTAGCATAAAAAAAAAAAAATTAAAAACAGATGCATTTGTTTAAAGCAAAGCATTTATTTACTTACCAGGCTGCAGGTGAAGCAGCTCTTTGCGCCTTCTAACGTCTCATAATTAGTCCTCATTTATGTCCAAGAGACTCAATAATAATCTTTTTCATTCAATCCTTTAATCTTTCATATTTAAAAGCATTTTTGTGCTGCTGGGCATTCATGTACTTTGTGATAAGCAAACCCGCGTTGTCCTCCCGTTTATAGGCGCATATTACTAATGCGCTCTTTAAATAACATAAAACACATTGCACCATTGACTTTAGACCAGGTTTTTGTTGGTCAATGGCGTAGTCTATTTTAGTTGCCTCAAAATAGCAACGCGCCAACAATGCGCCTGAACACACCTAGTTTTCAGACCAGAACGCCCACGGGCGCAAAAGGGGGCGCAAACGCATCCGCCACCCAAACAACGCGGCGCCAAACGCGAAAACCAGGGTGGAAACCAGCGAAAGACACCCGCGTCGCGCATTGCGCCGGGTGTAAGATAGAGCCCATCGTCTCCACAGACCAGCACATATTTTTATGCGCCACTTATTTACCCCCAGCTGAATCTCACTATTCAAATCAAGAAACATTTTCTATCCTACAAGATGAGATCTGTCATTTCCAAACAAAAGGACATGTTTTAATATGTGGCGATTTAAATGCCAGAACTGGAAATGAGTCAGACGAGATTAACACACAGGGTGATAAATATATCACAAATACATTGCCCTCAATCCGCCTGAGAAACAACTATGACAATATCACAAACAAAAGTGGGAAAAGCCTTCTGGAGCTGTGTAAATCACTGGGCCTGTATATAGTCAATGGCCGCACACGGGGAGACTCTTTCGGTTCTTATACGTTTAACTCTTTACGGGGCAACAGCACTGTTGATTATTTTATTACAGATATTGATCCTGTGCATATCAGAGCTTTTACAGTCAATCCTCAGACACCTCTGTCAGATCACTGTAATATAACTTTATACATAAAACAAACTCAAACCAATCAAACATATAAACAACCCTCTCAGTTAAAAAGACTACAACAACCATACAAGTGGTCTGAAAGCGGCAAAGAACAATATCAAAGTGCAATAGAAAGCCGTAACATCAAACTACTGCTGGACAAATTTATAACAAACCCATATCCACATAATGAAGCAGGAGTAAATCTGGCACTAAATTATATTAACAACATATTTCACCAATTAGCATCCATGTGTAATTTGAAAAAATCCCCAAAAAGAAAACCAAAAAAACTGCAATGAAAAATGGTTTGACAGCTCATGTAAAAGAATTAGAAAGACGGTACGAACTCTATCAAATAAAAAACACAGAGATCCTGACAATCAAGATCTTCGACATCAATACTACGAAGCTCTGAAAGAATACAAACAAACTCTAAGAGAAAAGAAGGAAAACACACAAATGATTTATTTAATGAGATGGAGGAGTCAATAAATAACAGTAACTTCTGGAGTAAGTGGAACAATCTCTATAGATCTCAACCAAAAGATCTGGCCATTCAAAATGGAGATCTATGGACGACACACTTTAAAGATTTATACAAAACAACAGAAATAACCCCTGCGCAAAATGAATTAAAAGCGAAATTAGAGATCTTAAAACATACAATAAAAGAAAACCAAAACCCTCTTGATTTCCCGATCTCAGTAAATGAGGTCACTGATAAAATACATGCGTTAAAATCAAATAAGGCAAGCGGCATAGATGGTATTTTAAACGAAATGATCAAACACACAAATGACAAATTTAAGACAGCAATTACTAAATTGTTTTACATTGTTCTGAGTAGGGATGGGAATCGAGAACCGGTTCTACTTAAGAACCGGTTCCCAGTGAATCGATTCCTTTGAACCTTAAGCATGCCTGCTTAGCGATTCCGCTCGTTCCAAATCTGTCATGACGTCACACACACACTGTGTTGTTTTGGTTTAGAACGCAGCAAACATTGCATCGAGGCAGAACAATCCAAAGTTTGGTTATATTTTGTGGTGGGCAGAGGCAGAGCGAGGCTTCGCGAAACACTGAAACAGTTGAATCAGTAACTTATATTTCACGCGAACATACGACAATACGGTCGCGTTGCAGGAGGTTGCAGGACTGTCGCGTGTTTGATACACTATTACACAACAACACCAGTGAGTCAAGCACCAGCAGAGCTAACGGGACGCCATCTGTTATTAATGCAGAATGTAATGTGTTAATGTTAATGTAAGCGCCATTTCATTATGTAAACTTTTACTATACGGGTAATATCCGTTGTCATTGTCCATCAAATTGCTGACGGGCAGAGTCTGGCTGGCTCTCACACTGGCTCAGAGAGATTGCAGAAAGTATCTCTCGTGCACTTCTAGCTACACCATTTACAGAGGCAGGGAGGAATAAAATGACCGAGGCGAGGATAAACACATTTCACCGAGCAGTACAGGCGGACACTACTTAAGTATTTCTACTTAAAAGTACATTTTCAAGTATTTGTATTTTATCAGTGTTTTTGTATTTTTTTGAAAACATACATTCCAAAGCATATTATCATATTTTTAACTCCAATACATTTCATAATTTCAAGTTTTTGGTTTATATTAAATATTTAAGTACATTAAAAATCTAGTAATGCTTTTTACTTTTACTTAAGTAGAAAGTACTTTTACTCAAGAAAAGTAAAAGTACACAATTTTTATGTAATTATGTATTCAATCAATTTTAATATGCAATATAAATACACAGTATGATTCTATGCTTTAGAATGTAGTGAACATTTTTTAGTAAAGTAATTTTTTCCCAAGACAACACTCTGATAAAGCACAGATGCTTGGAAAATGAAACTAAAATACTCAAGTAGTGTCCACCTCTGCCGAGCAGTGACTAAGTTTGTGGTAAAGGGTTTGCATCCGTTTGCCACAGTAGATGCATCTGCATTTCGGTAGGTTAATTTGCTGTATTTTGTCCAGCATCATGTCTTTAAAAGAAAATAACAAATGCATGCATGACCAAAAGTTGCATGTTTTATGTCAGTCTAGTTCTGTTTTATTAATTCCTAGTCCTATCATATATTTACTGGTTGAGAAACACTGCCCTATGCTATAGGTCCCTGGACTTACTTTAAGAAGTAGCTCACCTTCTTTTAAGTTTGTTCTGAGGTTGCTACACATAATGTGTGTATACTCTGTTCTGTGTCTTCTGAACAGAAATTAAAGCGAGTTAATACAAAGATACAAATTTGTACTTATTCCCTCACCCAATGAGAATCGATAAGGAATCGGATCGATAAGCAACATCGATAATGGAATCGGAATCGTTAAATTCTTATCAATTCCCATCCCTAGTTCTGAGAGTGGGATATTTTCCAGACACCTGGAACCAGGGCCTAATTACACCCATCTTCAAACATGGAGACAAATTTGATCCAAACAGTTACAGGGGCATTTGTGTGAACAGCAACCTGGGCAAAATATTCTGTTCAATCATCAACACAAGACTGCAAAATTTTCATAAAACAAATGAAATCCCAGAGAAAAGTCAAATAGGATTTCAGCCCAAACACAGAACATCAGACCACATTTACACCCTCCACACTATCATTGACAAAAATATACACCAAGAGAAAACTAAAGTCTTCGCTTGCTTCATTGATTTTGAGAAGGCTTTCGACTCAATCTGGCATGAAGGACTTTTCCTAAACCTTCTGGAAAACGGGATTGGGGAAAAACATTTGATTTAATCAGCAGCATGTATAAAAACAACACGTGTGCTGTGAAGATAGGCAACAGACGAACAGAATTTTTCTCGCAGTGTCGAGGAGTCAGACAAGGTTGCCCACTGAGCCCCACATTATTTAACATTTATATAAATGAACTGGCCAAAGCATTAAATAATTCGACCGCTCCCGGCCCAACCCTGACCGAATCTGAAATCAAATGTCTCCTCTTCGCAGATGATCTAGTCATTCTGTCAAAAACAAAAGAGGGACTACAACAGCTCCTCAACATCATAGATACTTTCAGTCAAACCTGGGCTCTCAAAATTAACCAAACAAAAACCAAAATCATGATTTTTCAGAACAGATCCAGGTGTAGGGAAAATAGATACACTTTCAGAGTAGGACATCAAGTACTCCAACACACTTATGATTACACCTATCCGGGATTAAAAATAAGTTCAACGGGAAACTTTAATCTGGCTGTTAATGATTTGAAAGCAAAAGCAATGAGAGTTTACAACATGATTAAAAACACAATTCGATATGAAATCCCAATACAAACATGGTTAAAAATCCTAAAAGCAGTTATTGAACCCATTGCGTTAAATAGCAGTGAGGTATGGGGGCCACTAAAATCACAAGACTTCTCTAAATGGGAAAAAGAAGAAATTGAAACTGCATACACAAATCTGTAAGAACATCCTAAAGGTGAACAGATCAACCCCAAACAACTCATGCAGAGCTGAATTAGGACAATACCCTTTAATAATCAGCATCCAGAAAAGAGCCCTGAAATTCTATGAACATCTAAAAAGCAGTGACCCAATATCATATCAAGCTCAAGCCCTTCAGTACCACCAGCAGAACCCCAACAAAAGTGGACTTTTACAACTCATACAAAAACTACATCCAAACCAGCACAACACAATATGGCCCAATCAAATTATCACATTACAAAAACAAAACTACATTACCTATTGGAATGATATCACTAAAACACAGAAGAAGATGGAACTCTATTTACAATTAAAGAGAGACTACAAACCAGCAGAATATCTGAGCTGTGTTAAAGATCATAAAGTGAGAAAGACAGTAAGTAAATACAGATTAAGTGATCACTGTTTGGCTATAGAAAGAGGACGTCACAGACAGAGATATCAGCCAAGAGAAGAGAGATTGTGTTTATTGTGTTCTCAGAGAGATGTTGAAACAGAAGAACACTTCCTTCTACACTGTCAACATTATGACAGCATCCGCTCACAATACTTTACACAATTTCAGAACATAGAGCCAAACTTTATCACACTACGAAATTCAGAAAAAATAAGATATATTTTAGGAGAAATGCCCACTTTGATAACAGTAGCAGCAAAATATATAACAGCCTGCCATAAACATAGAGAGACAGCCAGTAAATAAAAAGGTAACACATTGTAATATATTTATTTTGTATGTATTTATTTAGTTATTTATTTATTTTACATTGTTCTTGTTTATTTATTTATTTTACTATGTATGTATTATTATTTCTTAATTGTCTATGTTACTAAAGCTTTGGCAATACTGTACTATAAGTCATGCCAATAAAGTTTATTGAAATTGAATTTGAGAGACCGAAAGAGAGAGAGAAAGAGAGTCTGAGTGTGTGTGTGTGTGTGTGTGTGTGTGTGTGAGAGAGAGAGTCTGAGTGTGTGTGTGTGTGTGTGTGTGCGTGTGTGTGTGTGTGTGTGTGAGAGAGAGAGAGAGAGAGACCGAAAGAGAGAGAGAAAAATAGAGTCTGTTTGTGTTGTGTTGTTTGTGTGCTGTGTTTTTTGTGTTGTGTGTGTGTGTGTTTGTTTGTTTGATTGTTTTGTTTTGTTTGTTTGTGTGTGTGACAAATCATTATAAATAGTTTTTTCAATTTATTAAAGTGCTCATATTTCTGGGTTTTGTGGTGTTCATTTGTGTCTCTGATGCTTCCACACGCATACAAACTTGGAAAAAAATCCATCCATGCTGTTTTGAGTGAGATACACGTTTCTGAATGTCCTCTGCCTTGAGTCTCAGATTGCACAAGTTCAAACTCAGCTCCATTGTGACTTAACTAGCCGTTTCTTCACATTCCGTTTGAATTTTTCCGCCCACCATCCCACTCGCAGGTCTCCACCCACCAGGTAGCTAGAGAGCACAGAGCAGTCACTTCGCTGATACCCTCTGTGCTGTTAACATGTCTCACTGAAATAACAGCGCTATTTGGATTATATTCCCGCCTACTTTTAAAAACAAAGTTTAAACGCGTGTTTATTGGAACCTAAAGAGTAATCTTGTATACAGTGTGTTACGACATAAATAGTCCTCAGATTGTAGGCGATAAGACATAAATAGTCCTCAGATTGTAGGCGATAAGACGTTCATGCGAAATCTGATGTAAAAAACAGACTATGTATCTATATTTCACGGATTATACGCATTTGTGGACAAAAATGGTCATTGGATTTTATTGGACTTTCATGGATTATTCACACATCTAAAACAGACTTGATTCGATTCACGATCGTTATATCAATACAAAAGGTAAGAAGTCACGTTATATTTTACATGTTGTCATCTTCTGTCACAAACTACATTTATGATGCTAGAGCATCTGTATCTCAAAACAGAGACATACATTAATGCTAATCTCGTAAATTATACCTTTTAAATGTATAGTAATGTGAATAATATTGTTTAGACAGTATGCTATATAGATATTTTTTTGCAGGCTAGATAGTTTGCAGCATGGTTTCGAAAGTTAAAAAAATATTTAACTGCTTTATTTTACAATTCTACATGAACTAAGTAATAGTGCTTTGCCAAACTAAAAGTGTTTAGCCAATCTAACCGAGACCGGGCCTTACCGACCCGGCTTTTTTGACGAGGCTAACGTACCCCCGCGTCTCTTATAACTTTACGGTCCGGACCTCCCGCTAGCTTCTAGCAATTAGCACGTGTTCCACAAGCAGTATACATCCCCCGCCGGGTCTAAATTTCTGTAATTTGCGAAAATAATGCGTTTGAAAATGTTTTATAACGGGAATATGTTAGCATTGTCCATGGAAAACGAGTGTATTGTTGAGACTGCTACATCACAATTTACTCTGGAATCATTATGTGTCATGAGTTTCTTCTCCTGGAGTGTATTTATTAGTGATACTTTTCTGCATGATTTGTCTGTTGGCAACATAAACCGTTAATAATAATATGTTAAAATAACACAGTATGGTCTGTACTGCTCACGATACCACTGAGCACGCGCACGGGCACATGACGTTAGTAGTGGGGCGTGATCAAAGGAGCAGCAGCTCATAAATATGTAATGACCACCTTAAAACGGCACAATCTGAAATGCACTGAAACAGAGGCTCCTAGAGATGGGTAACAATCTTTTCCTACAAGCAATTTCAAGCAAACAACTTTTGAAACATGCTTTATGGAACTCATACACCTATTTAACTTGTGGAAAAGCAGTCATAAGATGGGCACTTTAAAATATCTTACTTTACTGCAACAATTTGTTTCTGCTTTTTTATCATATTTATAGTGTGTGATTTGTAAAATACCTTATCCTACATCACTTCCTACATCACATATTTTGATTTTGGACGTCTGGTCCCTTTTTTTATATCACAATATTATATTATTGTTAAGTAATGAATATTATCCTACTATGAGTGAATAGAAAAATATGCCGAACCATGTGTCCTGTATCATAGCTACATGAATGACCTTTGCAGCAAAAAAAAAAATGCGTAAAAATCTGTTCGGTATTCAGTAAGATATTATTAATTTAATGCGCTGACAGCTCATTGCACCGGCCATACTAATTACACTGAGTGGAGCGGGTGACCGATCTAAGATGGCGGCCCCACGGCTCGTCCGCGCCAGTAGCGGTCGATAGGGTATCTATCTATATGATGACTATGGGCGCCGCCAATTCTTCTGAAACGGCCGTAATCCTGTCGGAATCCTACAAAACTTAAGGCTAAGCCGTTTTGTGGAATACAGATTAGTTTATTTCTTTATTTGAAAAGGATCCCCATTAGCTGACGCCGAAACGACAGCTAGTCTTCCTGGGGTCCAAACAATACATAAAACATCATTACAATCACAATTACTTCCAAATATATCATGATAATAAAATATTAAGAAAACAACATAACACACAATCAAACCCTACTCAACCAATCCAAAAAATATGTCAAATGCTGAATGGCTTGCGTTGAGCCACCGTAGCGGAACATCTGCGTGCTGCGTATGTCATAAACTGTAGAGAAAAGTTCGCGTCTGGTCTGAGAGAAGAGATAAAGAGCAGACATATGGATGCATATCACATTTGATTCTTTCAAGGGACCCTTTGTTAAACTTGTGATGCTACAATCAAAACAAAAGTGAAGCGGGATCGCAGGAGGGTCATACTCAAAGGCAAGCACAAATGTTTTATTTACTGATGTTTATCAGCTACATAACTTGATATAACTCATAAACCAGTGATGTCTTGTAATGATTGCCTGAGTAACTTAAGTTATAAGATTGATAATAAGTGTACAATTTCACTGTCCTCACATTTAAGTATGTAATGTATTTACTGTAAAGAGGGATGCATGACTGAAGAAATGTAGTGCACTTAATGTGAGATAGTGGTGTTACGTCTACTACATGTGTTTTCAATTAATCTTTCAAATGAACAACTTCACGTTTTTAATATGCATTTCTGTTACTGTTTATTAACTGTAACAACCTACTGGACTCTAATACTTGAATTTTTAAAAAACATTAACATTATAACTTTTTTAGGATTGGCCTATATAAGAATATTTGGTAACACTTTACAATAAGGTTCATTGGTTAACATAAGTTAATGTATTAACTAACTTGAACAAACCATGAGCAATACATTTGTTACAGTATTTATTAATCTTTGTTTTTAGTTAATAAAAATTTAAGCTTTAATTGTTTGTTCATGTTAGTTCAGAATCCATTAACTAATGTTAACAAGATTTTAATAAAGTATTAGTAATTGTTGAAATTAACATTAACAAAAATTAATAAATGCTGTATAAGTGCAGTTCATTATTAGTTCATGTTAACTAATGTAGCTAACTAATGTTAACTACTGAACCTTATTGTAAAGTGTTACCATATATTTATAATCACAAAGTTAGGCTATATATTTGTCACCATGGCACATTCAAGTAGGCTATAATGACACTAGACTAAAATTACATGGGTTTAAATTAAATTTATTGTAGACTAAAATCTCATGGCATTTAGTTGAATAAATTGAACTAAAACTAAATCAATTCAGATGACAAAAATATGACTAAAACAAATTAAATTTGAGTCAAAAGACTATGACAATGTTTAATCTGTGTTTGTTCTGCCATGTCAAAATATTGAGGTGTTTGATTTCTTTTCTATATTAGGAAGTAAAACCTCATAAAAAAACTGTCTTAGTTTTCACTGACCTACAATGTCTCTTTGTGTTGAGGACTACTGCATCTTTGAGCCAACATTCAGTACGAGTAAAAATACTTAAGTACTTTTAAATTGGGTTACTTTAATGCTTTTACTCAAGTCGTATTTAAATTGGTGACTTGTAACTTGTAGTGGAATAATTTTTACAGTAAGGTATCTGCACTTTTACTCAAGTATGGCTTTCACCTACTCTTTACACCTCTGGTAGAATCATCAGCAAACATAGTCAATTAAGCCTTATTGAGTATATACGGCATATCATTTATAAAAATTGAAAATAGCAAAGGTCCGAGGCAGCTACCTTGAGGAACACCACACTCCAGGGACTTGCTACAAGAAAATGCTCCATTAAAATAAACTCTTTGCGACCTCTCCGACAAATAGCTCTTAAACTACTTGATTGCTGAGGAAGCAAAGCCATATTTAATAAGTTTGGAAATCAAAATTTCATGGTCAATCACATCAAAGGCAGCACTAAAGTCTAGTAGTAGTGTACCCACTAGCATTGATTTATCAATTGATGCTAGCCAACTGTCCAACATTTGTATCATAGCAGTACTGGTGGAATGACCATTCCTATATGCATGTTAAAACATTGTAGTCAACTCATTATTAGAAAAGTAATCTCGCACTTGCTCAAATACAATATTTTCCAATAATTTTCTTAGAGCAGGCAAAATGCTAACAGGCCTGTTTTTTGGACCACAGAAAGTTGCTTTTGTGTCTTTGGTTAAAGGAATTATCTTACTCGCTTTCCAAAGTTTTGGACACTCACCACCTATCAGACATCTGTTAAAAATGTGACAGATTGGTTTAGAAATATGTCCAGCTGATAACTTCAACAGCCTACTATCCAAGTTGTCCAAACCAGCAAACCCACCCACCGTCAAAGATCTCAACAACATTTCCACCTGCACAACATTTTTAACCTGCTGAAATTCAAATGTACACAGTTTATCTGTTTACCTTTCAATTAGCTCATTTGAGTTGAAATCAACAGTATGTTTCATTGTCTCTCTAATGTTAGAAACCTTAGTAACGAAATAGTCATTAAAACAATTTGCGATCTGTATTGGCTTAG
This sequence comes from Misgurnus anguillicaudatus, assembly GCF_027580225.2. Lineage (NCBI taxonomy): Eukaryota > Metazoa > Chordata > Actinopteri > Cypriniformes > Cobitidae > Misgurnus > Misgurnus anguillicaudatus. Next base: position 8,370,039 of record NC_073341.2, on the reverse strand, counting down.
TCAAATATACTCCATTCAATTCAACAAAAGAAGTGCCAGCCGTAGATTAGTGCAACCATAAACACAACAACCAGACATTTTGAAGCTAGAAAACCGTTTTAATAAACTTTTCTGATCTGATAACCAGTTAGAACCAATGGGGAACAACACCACTTCCGTTGCCTAAATGTGTGCGCAACTATTTGATAACGTGAGCTGTAAAAGGGTCTATTGCAAAGATGGAAAAAACAAGACTTGACAAGCTGATTGATGTGGGGATCAAAACATAGCCTATAATCGAACAACACACCAAGGTTTCGTATAGTGGAAGAGGGTTGAACCAGAACACCGTCAATGTTAATAGCATGAAAGTCATGTTAGGTAAGATGAAGTGATTTAGGGGCTACTAGCAAAAGTTTTTTCCATGTTTCATTTTTAGAAGTTGTCATCCATCAATTTTTTGTTAAAGATAAAAGGTTCTAAAAAACAAATGGATGCATTCACACTGGACTATAAAATTGGACTTCATTGTCGTGATATAGGTCTTAAATTTAATTCATTATGGTCTTAAAAAGGTCTTAAAAAGTCTTAAATTAGACTTGGTGAAACCTGCAGAAACCCTGCGTAAGCATGATGTTAAAAAAGGGGGAGGGAAAACAGAGTTAGGTTGTACAGCAAAATAAATTTGGGTGTCATTAGCATAACTGTGGAAATTAAAGCCATGGCGCCGGATGATCTGACCTAGGAGAAGTGTGTAGATTAAAAAAAAAAGTGGACCAAGGACAGATCCTTGAGGTACTCCACGGAAGAGGGTGACAGAATGAGAATTCAATTTGTAAATGCTAACGAACTGTTGCCTATCTGTGAGATATGAAGTTAACCATTTTGAAGCAGTGTCTGAGATGCAGATTGCGGACAAACAGGACAAAAGTACAGAGTGGCAGATGGTATCAAAAGCTGAACTCAGGTCCAAAAGGACCAAAATGCTGAGGATACCAGAATCAGAGGTGAGGAGGAGGTCATTCACCACTTTGAGAAGAGTAGTCTCTGTACTATGGAGGGGGCGAAAACCAAACTGAAATGGTCCCTGTACATTATTTTTGTACATGCGAGTCTGCAGTTGTGTGGCAACCACTTTTTTTTTAGGAATTTAGACAAAAAGGAAGCCAGAAGCAATCATTTCCTTCTCAATGGACTCCCATCTTGTCCTCACATCAACTTTAGTGTCCTCTTGGCTGAAATCGTCCATGTTGGACAGCCTAAACAGATGTGCTAATATACAACCAATCAAATAAAAACTAGTCATTATCTGCATTCACTATAACAAAAAAAAAAAAACAATACACCCTCACTGTGTTTTACCTGGTAAATCAAAAGCAATTTTCCAGTTTCCATCTACAATCAAAATGAGAGGGCTGTGGTCACATCTGACACATGAATAGCTATAAGAGTACTCCCTCAGAGCAGAGAAATGATAAAATGCCTTTTGAATCAGATTGCGTGGAACAGTGAGGTTGGCATGATCCTCCATTGTTTGCAAAAAAACATCCTAGGGCAATATGATTCTATAAAAAACAAACTCACATTAATAAAGATGTAGAAGCATGTGAAATGTAAGTCATGCTTTCCTGTTATTCACTGCGAGTCCAGATGTTGTAGAGCAGTGGTTCCAAAACTTTTTCAGCGTGCGGCCCCCCTTGTGTACGGTGCATTCCTTCGCGGCCCCCCAAAGAAAATTTGTGACAAAAAACTGTTCTAACACTCAACATTTTAATGATAATAAAAAAAACATTAAATTATACAAAAAAGTAGTGCTTTTGGTTAGTAGCCTTATTTTTTTAGGTTTAATTACACAGAATTCATGATAAATTAATGTATTTCATAAAATATCATAAAACTGGGCCCCCCATAGCACCATCTCACGGCCCCCAGTTTGAAAACCACTGTTGTAGAGAACAGAGAGGAATGGTCAAAAAAGTCCTGTTATAATAATTGTGAAATCCATACTGATACTCCTGAAACCTCATTGGACGTCTACAAACAAGACACTTCTTCACATACACTGGCACACCTGGAGAACACAGACATTGTGTCTTTAACATTTGTAGCTTTTCTTTATGTGAAAATACATAAAGATATAAACATTTCTGAAAATAACCTCAAGTCACTGAGGATATGCCATACACCATCCCATGCCATGTAATTAGCACCCTTTCCCCCAAAGCTAGTGGTGTTGGGCCAGGGCAATAAGATCAGTTGGACTCCAGGGGTTCAAACAAGTCTGGGATTTGGCGCCCTTTTGTTGACAAATCCTCTGGAAGTTCTTCTGGCACCCTCTTTTTCCTCAACAAATAATCTGTCCAATCCTGTATTTCAGGAGAAACAAGTGCTGCCACTTCGGTCCACATCACTGTCTCCAGCATTTGGGTCAGTCTGACAAGAAAAGAGGTGGAAACAGCCACCACATGCTCAAGAACCTGTACACTGGCAGTGCCACTGGCCCACATGGCTATCAAAAGAAACTCTTGTCCTTTTAAACTGACACCAGTTGTCTCTTACCCCAGTAAACACAGAAAAATAAATAAACCTGACAGAGGTGCCAAAAAAATGGGAATCACACAATCAACACCACTAGTAAAACTTTTGATTCTGAGATGCAAACATCTTGATGGGTTCTGGACATTAGGCCACTGTCTACCATTGACTGCAAAAAATCCTCCCCAAGTGCTCTGAAGGTGCTCACACTCCATGCCTGGACTGCCACGTTCTACTCCAATCCTCATGAAATCACGACACAGAGGAGATTAACAGGCAATAGACCCTGAGACAATTCTCTAGGTCCATGGGAATCTTTTGGGGTGACAAAAATCCCATTTCTCTCATCAATACAAAATGCAAAATCTGCAACCAATACAAAGTGATGAGGGGGTTAATCTTAAAATGAATAATCAAAATAAATAAAATTTAACTAATTACATTACACATACCATGATTATGGAGGTGCTTTTTAAAGTCAGGTGCACGACACAAGATGTGCTGACACTTAGGGCAATGGCACCTCTTCCTTTGTTGGGAACTCCAACTAAAGCAAGGAATGCAATATTTTTCTAGAAAAACAGGAGAAAATGAATACATTTTACAGCCAACATGAACAAATGTGTGAAATGTGGTTTGTACAATGCTTATACGGATGTCATTATCTTCAAAATATATGGCATACTTTAAATGTTTGCTTGAAAGTGTTCAGGATTTAACATCACCCCAGCTGTACAGCAGGGACAACTGCCTGTCCCAGAATAGACTTCATCTATTCTAAAAGAAAGTCGAACACATGCATTATATTAGAGAAAATATCATACTTAAACATTAGCAAAACAAACTCATTCAAATATAAAAGGTAACATTACAGAAGTTGAATAACATTTTCCCATGGATAAGTTTATGCATGTTCTGTTTAAATTCACTTAAGTTAGTAAGATTTTGGAAACGTAATGAATTCTCACCTGTCATAACTGATAGACAGGTACAGTACACAAAAGGTGAAGACAGAAATAGAAAAAGCGAAGTTGGTGAATATCAGACAATTACCTGAAAAATTAAACACAAAAAAAAACTATGAAAAGTGGTGCATGTGTAGCTTCTAGAAATCCAGTGAAACAACATTCATTTTGTATTATTATTTTATATGATTTGTGACATAAAAATTATTGTTTGTGTTGCTTTGCTTTTTTAGATATTAAAAGAACATTTATAGGACATACTGAGGTCACGTAGCCCCCAACATGCTCCGAATACACCCAAAACAGTCTTAAACGTTTGTGCTACGTTTGTGATGGTTTGTGCAGGTAAAAATTTTGTTTGTGCTGCTTTAGATTTTATAATATTTGACATTGAATTATGGCAAAGACGTCACTCAGCCTCCCGCATGCTTCAGGTTCACCCAAACTATTCTTGTTTGATTGTGCTTTGTTTGTGCTGTAAAAAAAAAACGTTTGTGCAGCTTTTGTTTTTTAGATATTAAAATAATTTTGGCTATTTGCATGCTCCATGTTCACCCAAAATAGTCTCGTATGTGCTTTGTTTGTGCTGGTTAAATTTAGTTTGTGCTGCTCTTATAAGAAATTAAATTATATGCGATAACGTCACAGGCTCCATATGCTCACCCTAAATAGGCACTGTCATTCCTCCAGGTTTGTGCGATTAAAAGTTCCGCTAATGCATGCTCGCTCTTCGTCATGCATATGCTCTCTCTTCGTCATGCTCGCTCCAGTTTTCACAGCTTTCTCATAAAAAAAATTATCAAAATAATCCGAAATCAGATGCATGGTATTTTAAGCCTTCAGAAAAGGTTAAAGTCTTACTCTGTCCATCTTTACACTTTTGAAAACATTGGTAAGCAAAAAATAAATGCATAACATCGGACTCCATTCTCCAATGATTTGGTGAAATACTCCAATTATTTAAATACAAAAATTGTATCTGGTTATTATGAATTAAATTGTCTTTTTTCATGTAAATGTTTTTTTTTTTACTTTGTAAGTGTTTTCTTTATTAGAATCGTATTTTAACATATTGTGAGTAAATGTCGCTTATATAATGATGTATAATAAGCAAATGCTTCAGCCTACACCTTTTCGGTCATTATACATAATTATTATTTATTATTAATTATGAAAATTGCCTGTGAAGATCAAGATAAAATATATCATTAATTCTCATAATATATAAAACCAAGAATAACAGTTAATGTTATTGTGTTTGGATGATAATTGGCCATAATTAATGATTTATTAATGATTTTATTGATTTTGTGAAGAAATAATGAAATTACAATACTGCATATGTTAATTTATTTGTGCACAGAAACATAAATATAAATACCAAGTCTTTTTTGTTTTTCCTTTTGGTATTGTAAAGAAAAATTGAAAGAATTGTGATTTTGTTTTTAAAGAAAAAATAAAATAGTCTCTAGTCTATGGATGTCCCGATCCCACTTTTTCATTTCCGATCTGATTCCGATACCAGAATTCCGTATATCAGCCGATACTGATATCTGCCCGATACTGTTGTAATTAAATGTGTATAGTACTTTCTGCTACATCTAGTACCATTTTAAATCAATAATTTAAAATTATTTACAAGTTGCAGGAAATATTAGTAAATATTAATTATGACAGTGTTTAGGAGAACATATAATAGGTACGTTTGATCAATTAAGTATGCTAAATATATTTTTCTTAATTGCGTAAAACTTTCATAGTAAAAAAGCTTTAGTGTGCAGATGGTTACTTTGGGAAATACGCGCTTGACCGGACTTTTTATGCACATTCCGGGTGCAGAATTGATGCGCCTAAGTCATAACACCCTACGTTCATGGGGTTTCTGGGTGCAAAATTGATGCCCTTGAAGCATCCTAATCCTCGCACCGCAATGGAAAGTTCATAACTGTGAAAACGCAAAGAGAATAGATGCATCGTGTGCTCAGCTCAAAGTGAATTGCATCCATCCAACGGCTTACTGAGACTTTATAAAATCAGATCTTTAAAATAGCGTAAAGTTATCTTATGTGTGCGTGCGTGAATGACGCATTCATACTTCCGCTTCACCAGTGAATTAACCCAGTTTGTGAGTAAGTTACAGTGTTTCTGTGCACTTAAAGGAGTCATATTTCAGATTGCATGTTTTCCTTTGTTTTTAGAGTGTTAAATGATGTCTGTGCACATAAAAGTATGGAAGCATATGGGTAGCTAAATTCAATTTAGAATGTAATATGCAATATGACAATGCAATATGTAAAATGACAATGCATTTCTGTATTTAAGTTTACATTTTCCATTCATTTATGTGCAATCCTTGGTGCAAAATAGAAATGAAAATGTAATACTTTAATTTACATTTTCCATTTTCTACAGCCCTGTTTTAAATACATATTTTAATGCTTTAAAAGTTGCAAAATTAAAATGGAAATGTATTACCCGAACTGATATAATGTGTTTCACATTGTCAAGAAAAAACTGTAGCAAAATTATCATTTAAATGTAAATTTCCCTAAATGCATTTACATTTACGGGTGGGAAACTTGGGATTGCATTTTCATTTACAATGCATGCAATGGATGTAGCAAAATTAAACTGGAAATGTATTAGCTGGATTGATTAGATGTGCTTTACATGGTCAAGCAAAAACTGTAGCAAAATGATCGTTTAAATGTAATTTTCTCTAAATGCATTTACATTTACGGGTGGGAAACATGGGATTGCATTTTCATTTACATAGCGCGCAACGGATGTAGCAAAATTCAATTGAAAATGCATTCCGAGTTGACCACGCCCCCGCCCTGTGAATCACTGCGTCAAGGCGGGGCCAACAACTCCCATTGCCTGGCCTCTCACGTGGGAAACATGGCGGCAGCAGGGCTGATTGAGAGTGATATATTCCTGACCGATTAAGTGAAGCATAAACAGAGAAATATTAGTGTTTATGGAGATTATTACGTGTCTGTAGGTGACAGAACTACAGCGTTGTTTGATCCTCTCACCGAATTGTCTGCATTATCAGACGCTAGTTCACCTCGCACTGTCCTGTGGCTGCCTTTCGTGCCTTCGCATTCAAGTTGCGGAGCGGCAATCGGGAGAGTCGGTACTTTTCCCAGTGGACCGGCAGTGTTTTGAGGCTGCGAACGCCGGTCTGATAATAGTTATACATTGCGAGTTAGCAACACAATCTGGCAGCCTGATGTGCGGCCGATTCCCGCTAGTCAAACTGTGCAGCCTTTCTGCTCAACACAGTAAAGTGCTCAACCCGTTCGGCAGGTCCAACATGTCTAGGATTTACAAAAATACGGGGATCAATGAACGACCCCTCAACAAATGGCATAGCCTGTTGGCCTTTGATGTGTTTATTGCAGTATGTATGCGGTTAGATTTGTCAAGCAGCCGCCTTGTGCTTTCACACTCCGTTTGCAGTGCGCTGCAGCTGCTGACCGCTGCTTTTGACTATAAAAATATCGTGTGATTGACACTTCCTGCGGAAAAGCGCAAAAACAATATAACATCATCATTTTTTTTCACAAAACAATATACTTTAGATATTATTTGATAGACTAGTAAGTGTGGATTAATGATGTTTAAAATCTCTAGCCTGGTAGTCAGGAAATTAATGGATCAAATCAGCAGATTTGCAAATGTTTATTTATTTCCACATATATCATTAAAAAAAATTAGGAGTGTAACTTTGCAGTATACCACATTATATTTCCTACGTATATATGATTTCCATATTATAGACGAGAGTATTCAACGGCAATAAACGTCTCATATGGCAATAAATATCTTCACAACATTATTGTTTCTAAAACGTTGAAAAAATTATTTTCAAAGTTATTCAGAGATGCACACATTATTCCGCATATGATTTGAATATTAGACTTAACATAACAGCATCATGAAATGAATAAACAGAGAAGGGAGCAGGATTGATATAAATTGTATTATTATAAAACAATAAGCAATATTACTGAAATAAACTCTTAAGGTAAATGCGCCAAACACGCTTTTAACCACACTAACAGGTCAAAATAAGCAATGACAGTGGAAAAAACATTATTATCTCTCAACACTTTATATGACAAATAATATATTTAAAGGAAATATTCTTACAGTATTCAAAGATGCACACATAATTCCATTTATTACTTCCTGTTGTCTCTGGCCTCGCTCTGTTAATATTGACAGGTGCGCATCCCTGTCTTCCAAACTGGTATCATTTTGTATAGTTAATCCTTAAAATTAGCCATGATTTTATTATTGTGAAAAAAATTAATTACGGTTTGTATTACTCTTGTTTTTTTTTTTTTACCACCGAGGGCCTACAGATGTTTCTTCCGCGAACATTTCATCACAGTTCAAATAAACCCTGACTGTTACATGTATGTATTTATACGTTGAAAACATTGTCCAAATCTTTTTTAATTATTTTAAAATACAGAAAACAGCGTTAAAACCCCTCACGGAGTGAAAAAAGGTAGACAGACTGAACTTCGACATAAATACCTTTTGACATGTTTTGTGAAGAAGAAGAACCGTTCCGGTAAAATTCTGTTCTTTAACAATAATGCATGGATTATCATTTAACAAGAATAACCATGGTTTTACTACAGTAAGGTTTAACTATGGTTGTAGAAAATCTGTAGTAAACATGTTTTTTATTTTGCTTCAAGGTAAAACGGTTCATTTTGGTAAGGGTCATTAATTGTTTTACTGTTTGCTGTTACGACTACCACAATTAAACGTAATTTTCTTCATATGTTTTGTTTGCTTCATTAAAACGAATTTAATTTCATTTAATTTGTTTCTTAATTTTAATTTATGTTTTGTTAATAACTTTTGTGGATATAAATAAATAAGAACATTAAAAATAGTGAATAAGATAAGACGACGTCACTGGCCACAGGTCAGTAGCCTACCCTTCACTACGCTTTTGCTATGAAAGTGTATAAAGGTACATAAGTTAAATGTATGTTTGGTCTGATCGGGTCAATATGCTGATGTCCGGGTGTGTAAGACTAGTCGATCTGCAATAATTATTCGAAAAGAAAAAAACCTATTAATTTTTTTTAACGTGTCACAGGTTTAAGGCATTGTAATATAGAATGGTCATTTAATGCGTTATCACTTGATCTGTGTTATTTTATGTAAAGAAGTATACATGAAAATTATTAAGTGTGCTTGCAAAAGCACACTTATTGTTCTTCTTAAGTTTTATTATTAAGTGTGCTTGCAAAAGCACACTTATTGTTCTTCTTAAGTTTTATTAGGGGTTCAAGCCCGTAGGGCTGAAACCCTATTGTATTTGTATGGATTTTTAGGGGTTCAAGCCCGTAGGGCTGAAACCCTATTGTATTTGTATGGATTTTTATTGTTCTTTTTATTATTTTTCTTCTGCCGTAGAACGGATCGTGCAGACCAAACCGTAAGGCCTAGAGACTTGAGACTTGGCCAAATGGTAGGACCCAATTTGGGGAGAGGTTGATAGAGTATCAACCCGATTGGCCTATAGGTGGCGCTATAGCGATAACAAACGCGTTGATGCTCATAACTCCCACAAATCTTGTCCAAATGTCAAGTGTCTTATATCACTGGAATCCTTGCGTCAAGACGAACAAAACGTATATCTCCGATTTCATTTCCGTCATTAAATTTTTTTCGCTATTTTCGATTTTGTCGAAAAAAATAAAAACGAACTAGTCCTAGGTTTTTTGTCCGATCGGAACCGTTCCAGTGCTGTTATATTCCTTGGAGTGTGAATATCAAAAGTTATCAAAAAAAATTTGAACTTTCGACTCACCGGCGTAAAGTCACGCCCAAACGCCCCCAATGGGCGGAGCCTCTTGGACATAAATGGCTATAACTTGGGATTGGAAAGAAGTATCGAAACCAAATTTGGTACACATATACAGGGGACTATTCTGGGGTCACGTGCAAAAAATTGCGCCGCTTGACCACTAGTTGGCGCTATAACACCACCTCAACTTTGAAGGTCTGTAACTATAGAAATATGCGACCGATCAACTTGAGATTTGGCACCGGTGCTCCTGGTCTAGGGTCTAAAAGGAATTTCGTGTAGCTAAAAGAACATGGCCGCCATCGGCCAATCAAGAAAAAGCAGCTATTAGACAGGGTTAACGGAGGCCGATCAAAACGAAACGCGTTGGGCCTGTTCGTCTCTTGGCCATGAAGGTCTGTGCAGAGTAAGAAAAAATTCGGCCTCCGGGAGGCGCTATCGCGTTTTTTCAGTGTTTAAGTGATTGTGTATTATGCAGTGTTTCAGATATCAACAAGATCTTCATATCATTTAATAGAGGTACTTATAATGAACAACTTTCCCTCAAGAAGCATTTGTCTCAGTCGAATCGTTTGTTAGATATTCATCATTTTCTTTTAAACGTACTTTTGCGAACTAGTCCTAGGTTTTTTGACCAATCTGAACCAATCCAGTGCTGGAATATTCCTTAGACACGGAATATCAATAATTATCAAAAAAAAGTTGAACTTTGCACTTTTCGTCGCAACACCACGGTTAAAAGTACGAACAGGCGGTGCAACAAATACTTATATGGCTATCATTTATGATAAGAATCAGATATCAACACGAAACTTGGTACACATATGTATAGACCTAGGCCGAGGTCACATGCAAAAAATTGCAGAGATTGTCCACTAGGTGGCGCTATAACCTAAGAACAAAGAACGATGACTATAGCATATGTATACGACACATAAATATTTGTCTGACCTACTTGTTATTTTGCACTAAACATCTGCTTTCAGATTCTTATAAGGGTCTATTAGGATAATTACATATCTTAGAAAACATGAGACCAACAGCAAGCCAGAATTAACCATGTACGAGTCCAGTGTAATGGTGTGTGATTACAACTAAACTGATGGGCCTGTTTGTCTTATGTTCTCAAGTGTCTGTGAGGATTTTTGGCTCATCATTCCGGAAATATTTGCATCTAGAACAACGGGTGTTCCGTTAACTGTCCCCTAGATCAGTGGTTCTCAATGTTATTCCTTTGTATATTGTTGTATGTGAGTATTAAGTCTTATTGTCCAACATTGCGATTTCTGCTTGCTTTTATAAATGTGTGTGTGTGTGTGTGTGTGTGTGTGTGTGTGTGTGTGTGTGTGTGTTTTAGGCCATATACACATGCTGGTTGTATCAGGGCTACAACAACTTAGGATGCCCAAAAAGAGGGCTAAACAATTAGCAACATACTGTGCCTTGTCTGCCACCATATATGGTAAAGTCGATGCCATTTATATTCATAGCAACTGCAAAAAATGGCAGAGATTGTCCACTAGGTGGTGCTATAACATGAGAACAATGAACAATGTCTATAGCATATGTATATGATATATAAGTATTGGTCTGACGTACTTGTTATTTGCATATAAAATCTACTTTCAGGTTCATCTTTCTGACAAATGTGTGTGAAGTAAAAGTTCTCTAGATCAGTGGTTCTCAACACACCTGCTTCAAATAATAAGCACAATAGTAGAGATCTCTATGAACTAAACTGATTATGTCAGATGAGAGAAACATTCAAAATGTGCAGAGCAGTGGTCCACCAGAAATGGAGTAGAGAAACACTGCTCTAGATGTTTATGTTTATATGAAAAAACTATTTTGTTAACTAATACTTGGTTTTTCACTCAACAACAGTAAAGACAATGCAGTACAATTTCCTGTAGTCTGTGAGACAATATAAATGCCAAATTGTGATCACCAATTGTAAGTCTTATTCCTTTAGTTGTTTAAGTTTGAATTACAAAAACAACCTTTCAAAATTACTCCTAGGGTTTTCAGTCAACAACAATAAAATTAGTATAGTACATTTTTTCTGTCCTTTGTGTGTAAAGATATATCAAATATAAAATGTAATGAATTTGAATACCTGCTGTTGTATGCAAAGATTTCATGTGATGTCACACAGTGGTGTAGGTGTCATTTGTACGACTGAATTGCAGCACGCATGTTTATAGGAAATCATAAAGATATGGATTAAAGTTTTCCATTTTACCCAAAACTCTGAGCATCATCAGAAATGAATTGCTGCTATAAAGAGGATATATGTCTGGCTGTATTTACATCAGTAGCATTAGTATTCTATTCTACCTTCCATGACATAAACGTGTCCTGACATGATGTATAATATAGTTAAATTTTTATACGTTCTTTTTAAAATATTGCACCCAAAACTTCATGTAATAATGCAATTGGTTATTATTCACATACATGACCTGCTAGAACCCAACTAAATAGTTGCACTTTATGAAAGTGAACACAGTCAAATGCTCACCAGCAAATATGCTGCAAATCTTCTAAATGACATGACATGTTATTGACACAATTTGATATTGAAAACATATCTGGATAAGTTATTTATTGGCCCACCCTAAAATCACATGCCAATGATTGCAGAGCTATACCACTATTTGACAATTTAACATGACAGAGCCTAAAAATGTTTCTATTAAAATATGTAACATTGCTTTATTGTTTCCAAATCCAAAAATCTATATTCTCTTATATACTCTCTGTGTGAAACACAGACCCTCATTAACATACTTAAGAGCATGCTTATTAAGATTTGAATTGAAAATGTGTCTATCTTTTTTCCTTTACAATATTCACTACTAATTTTATGTTAAATTAATTGTAAAATTATTATTTATTATTCAAAAATGTATACCCAATGAAATTGTGTTCACGTTTCATCAATGGATACATGATTTAACTTTATGAAGTCATTTATTATTATGTTAAATAAACATTTTATCAATCATTCGGACGGTATCTGTTTTTACAGTCAAGCGACATTCTGACAAAGGCGAAACATTTAAATAGGTTGATGAACTCTTGAAGGACATCAAGCATATGGAGATTGTTCATTTATTTCAAAGTCTTATTTCCTAACTCTGCCATTTCTGCTTCTGTGTGTAAATGCATGTATGTGTGTTAGCTTAATTCTAAATCATTGCTGTGTTATAGGTTAGCCCTGTGAGACTTATATCTCTATATTAGAACATCATAGAGAAATTGTGGTGGGCTGTTTTGTCTCATGTTAACAGTTTTTGAAACATTTTGTGTGGCAAATCTTGCAACGGCATGCACCACATCATTTTCTCTTTTACCTAATTTACCTAATTGGTAACATGTTAGTATTTCATATTCTAAGTATATTTGATAACAATGCAGCAAATCTAAACATAATATGACCCTTTAAGACCTTTAAGGGCATGCCTGAGTTTTTTTAAGATGTAAAATGAATCGTTGGTGTCCCCAGAGTGTGTATGTGAAGTGTTAGCTGAAAATACTCCACAGCTAATTTATTATAGCATGTTAAAATTGACACTTTGTAGGCCTGAGCAAAAGTGTGCCGTTTTTGGGTGTTTCATTTAAAATGCAAATGAGCGGATGAAATGCAAACACTGATCACAATGATGGTGGTTTGTTGTAATTGAAACTCAATTGTGCTCTCGATTATTTTATTTTTTATCTTTTTCATGTTTTCTAGGTTGATATAAGCACTGGGGATCCAATTATAGCACTTATACATGGAAAAAGTCAGATTTTCACGCTATGACCCCTTTAAGGTCCCAGATCGCTTGAACCCCGCTAATCGCTGCTGAAACCCTATTGTATTTGTATGGATTTTTAGGGGTTCAAGCCCGTAGGGCTGAAACCCTATTGTATTTGTATGGATTTTTATTATTATTCTAGTTATTATTTTTCTTCTGCCGTAGAACGGACCGTGCAGACCAAACCGTAAGGCCTAGAGACTTGAGACTTGGCCAAATGGTAGGACCCAATTTGGGGAGAGGTTGATAGAGTATCAACCCGATTGGCCTATAGGTGGCGCTATAGCGATAACAAACGCGTTGATGCTCATAACTCCCACAAATCTTGTCCAAATGTCAAGTGTCTTATATCACTGGAATCCTTGCGTCAAGACAAATAAAACGTATATCTCCGATTTCATTTCCGTCATTAAAATTTTTTCGCTATTTTCGATTTTGTCGAAAAAAATAAAAACGAACTAGTCCTAGGTTTTTTGTCCGATCGGAACCGTTCCAGTGCTGTAATATTCCTTGGAGTGTGAATATCAAAAGTTATCAAAAAAAAGTTGAACTTTATACTCGTCGTCGTCAAGCCACGCCCAAACGCCCCCAATGGGCGGAGCCTCTTGGACTTAAATGGCTATAACTTGGGATTGGAAAGAGGTATCGAAACCAAATTTGGTACACATATACAGCTGACTACTCTGGGGTCACCTGAAAAAAAATGCGCCGCTTGACCACTAGTTGGCGCTATAACACCACCTCAACTTTGAAGGTCTGTAACTACAGAAATATGGGACCGATCAACTTGACATTTGGCACCGGTGCTCCTGGTCTAGGGTACTATCTATGTGTAAAAGGAATTTTGCGTAGCTCAAAAAACATGGCCGCCATCAGCCAATCAAGAAAAAGCAGCTATTAGACAGGGTTAACAGAGGCCGATCCAAACGAAACGTGGTGGGCCTGTTTGTCTCTTGGCCATGAAGGTCTGTGCAGAGTAAGAAAAAATTCGGCCTCCGGGAGGCGCTATCACGTTTTTTCAGTGTTTAAGTGATTGTGTATTATGCAGTGTTTCAGATATCAACAAGATCTTTATATCATTTAATAGAGCTACATTTAATGAACAACTTTTCCTCAAGAAGCACTTGTCTCAGTCGAATCGTTTGATAGATATTCATCATTTTCTTTTAAACCTACTTTTGTGAACTAGTCCTAGGTTTTTTGACCAATCTGAACCAATCCAGTGCTGGAATATTCCTTAGACCCTGATTATCAACAATTATCAAAAAAAAGTTGAACTTTGCACTCGTTGTCGCAACACTACAGTCAAAAGTACGAAGAGGCGGGGCCACAAATACTTAAATGGCTATCATTTATGATAGGAATGAGATATCAACATGAAACTTGGTACACATATGTATAGACCCATGCTGAGGTCACATGCAAAAAATTGCAGAGATTGTCCATTAGGTGGCGCTATAACCTAAGAACAAATAACCATAACTATAGCATATTTATATGACACATAAATATTTGTCTGACCTACTTGTTATTTTGCACATAACAACTACTTTCAGGCTCTTATAATGGTCTATGAGGATAATTATTTATCTTTGAAAGCATGCCACTCAACAGCCAACCAGTATTAACCATGTACGAGTCAAGCCTAATTATGTGTGATTACAACTAAACTCATGGGACTGTTGGTCTTATGTTTCCAAGTGTCTGTGAGGATTTTTAGTTCATCTTTCTGAAAATCGTTGCATCATACAGAATGTGTGCAAAGTAAACAGTTCTCTAGATCAGTGGTTCTCAATGCTTCAAATAATCAGCACAATAGTAGAGATCTTTATTAACTGAACTGATTGTGTCAGATGAGAGAAACATACAAAATGTGCAGAGCAGTGGTCCTCCAGAAATGGAGTAGAGAACCATTGCTCTATATGTTTATGTTTATATGAAAAAACTATTTTGTGAACTAATACTTGGTTTTTCACTCAACAACACTAAAGCCAATGCAATACAATTTCCTGTAGTCTGTGAGCAAATATGAATGCCAAATTGTGATCACCAATTGTACATCTTATTCCTTTTGTTGTTTAACTTTGAATTACAAAAACAACTTTTCAAAACTACTAGAATTTTTTCAGTCAACAACAATAAAATCAGGGCAGCACATTTTTCTGTCCTCTGTGTGTAAGGGTATATCAAATACAAAATGTAATGAATTTGAATACCTGCTGTTGTAAGCATAGATTTCATGTGATGTCACACATTGGTGTAGGTGCCATTTGTCCGACTGAATTGCAGCACGTGTGTTTAAAGGAACTCATAAAGATATGGATTAAAGTTTTTCATTATCCCCATTTATTTACATCAGTAGCATTAGGATTCTATTTTACCTTCCATGACATAAACGTGTCCTGACATTATGTATAATACAAAGTTGTTACATTTTTATATGTTCTTTTTCAAATATTGCACCAAAAATTATCATGTGATAATGCAATTGGTTATTATTCACATAAATGACCTGCTAGAACTCAACTTAATAGCAGCACTTTATGAAATTGAACGCAGACAAATGCTTACCAGCAAATCTTCTGCAAATCTACTAAATAACATGACATTTGTTATTGACATAATTTGATATTGAAAACATATCTGGATCAGTTATTTGTTGGCCCAGCCTAAAATCACATGAAAATAATTGCAGAGCTATACCACTATTTGACAATTTAACATGACAGAGCCTAAACATGTTTCTATTAAAATATGTAACTGTGTTACACAGTGTTAGCATATAGCCCGCTAGCTTCAACAAACGCTGCCGACTGAAGCTAGCATTTTCCGATCTAATGGCGGATTCATCTGATATATGCTTTTCTGACCTGTCCTCGCCTGAGCGGGAAGCTACGAAGGAGTTGATCGGTTTGAGCAGATCCAACGCGAGCTACAGCGCCCACTTCACCATGTCTCCGGACGTCCACAAGCGACCGAGGAATGCGACAAACGAGTACTCCACGCGATGCAGCTTTACGGACCGTAAGCGAGTGAACGGAGACGCCATTGCCCAACATGAAAGCGATCGGGAAGCTGTGGAGGAGCCGCTGCCCGGCCTTCGCAGATTCAGCATGCCCAACATCACCCTGGACCCAGACGTTCGCAGGCGACTGAGGCGTACCACAACCAAACCCCCAACGCGATGCAGCTCCGCGGAGCGCGTTCGGGTAAACAAAGACGCCATCGCCCAGCATGAAAGCGGTAAGACTCCGCTTGTTATTGTAACATGTACTACTTGCTACATGTATAGTTTAGCTTCTGCCGTTAGCATAGATGGGTTTACATGCACTAAGTGTATTGAAGTATTAAGATTAACTGAGAAGGTTGCTGAACTAGAATCGCGCATCCGAACGCTAGTTGAGGATAGCAAAACCGCTAACGTTACTGTTGTAAATACTGTATCGAGCGAAAAGACTAATGGCTCGGTTCCGACATCAGATGCTAATGTAAACATTACAAACAATGTATCGAGCGCACATAGTGTTCCGACATCAGATGCTAATGTAAACATTATAAATACTGTATCGAGCGCGCACAGTGTTTATCATAATACACATGGCTCGGTTCCGACATCAGAGTCAAGTCGGCGGTCTAACTGGGTGACTGTCAGGCGGCATAGTCATATACGGCGTCCATCTAAGACCCATAACGTTACGGTACTTTCTAACAGATTCGATCCCCTAAGGAATACACTAGCTGAAACACCTGTTAAAAGTGCCCTGGTCATTGGAGATTCTATACTCAGGAACACTAACATTGAGGCACCAAACACCCTAGTCGACTGTATACCGGGAGCCAGAACGTCTGACATTAGATCCAAACTTAAAGTGCTGGCTAATGCTAAACGGAAGTTTTCTAAGATTGTTATTCACGCCGGAACAAATGACACCAGACTCCGACAGTCGGAAATCACCAAAGATAATATTAAGGAGATGTGTGAAATTGCAAAAACAATGTCAGACAATGTAATATGCTCTGGTCCCCTCCCCGCCTACCGGGGAGATGAAACACATAGTAGATTAGAGTCTCTAAATGGCTGGATGTCAAAGTGGTGCCCTCAGCATAATGTAGGGTTTATAGACAATTGGAAGCATTTCTGGGGTAGACCATTTCTCCTAACCCGAGATGGCCTTCATCCGACATCAGAAGGAAGTGCTATACTCACCAAAAATCTGATTAATATTCTTAATTCTGATATAGTATGACTATCCAGGGCCCAGGTCAGGAAACAGACGGATCAGCTTAACTGTCCGTCTGCTAGCTGGCATGATATGTCTAGATCACATATATCCCAGAACTTCGAGTCGATCTTACCAGAATATCAACACATTTCAACTGTATCTGTTCCCCGAACAAGCAAATACAGAGCACCGCTTGCCACATCACGTACAAATTTGACCAACATAAAATTAGAAAACAATACATTACAAGATGAACCTCGAATGTTAAAATTCGGCCTTCTTAACATTAGATCGCTTACCAATAAAGAACCTATTGTTAATGAAATAATTAATGACCAAAACTTAGATGCTCTCTGTTTAACAGAAACCTGGCTTAAAGCAGACGACTACATTAGTTTAAACGAATCCACCCCACAAGACTATTATTATAAACACGAACCTAGGTTAAAGGGGAGAGGGGGTGGTGTAGCTACAATATACAACAAAATTTTTAAAGTAAACCAAAAATCTGAACTAAAATTTAAATCATTTGAACTAATGTTGTTAAATATGGAAATAACTGATCGTAACCACAAACAGCTCTCTTTTGCCTTAGCTACAATCTATAGACCTCCGGGCCACCATGCAGATTTCCTTAAAGAAATAGCAGATTTTCTGTCTGAGCTTGTAGTCACTGTAGATAAAGCTCTTATCGTTGGTGATTTTAATATTCATGTGGATAACCATAAAGATGCTTTAGGACGTGCGTTTATGGATGTTCTAAATTCTCTCAATATTAGACAAAACGTGACAGGGCCAACGCATACTCGTAGGCACACATTAGACTTAATTCTGTCACTCGGGCTTAATATTAATGACATCAAAATATCACCTCAGAGTGACGCAGTTTCTGACCATTACCTTGTGTCATACACTGTACTTCTAGATAGGATCACTCAATCCACAACATGCTACAGATTAGCCAGAACAATAATTTCCACCACTAAAGATAGCTTTATTAGCACTCTTCCAGACCTGTCCCAAATTAAACATGCAGATAACTGTGATGATCTAGATATTGTAATAGAAAACCTAAACAATGTCTGTTCTAACACATTGGATGCCGTTGCTCCCATTCGAAAAAAGAGAATCAAAGAAAAGCCGCCAGCTCCATGGTATGATCATCACACCGCAGCTCTTAAAAAGGCAACTAGGAAAATGGAAAGAAATTATAGAAGCACAAAATTAGAAGTATGGCGTGCAGCATGGAAAGATAGTGTTAAACACTACAGACAGGCTATTAAAACCGCCAGATCTACCTATCTTAGCAAGCTTATAAATGAGAATCATAATAACCCTCGTTTCCTCTTTGGCACCGTTGCAAAACTGACTAGAAACAAAGAACAAACAGAAACCAATAGTAAACTCCAACACAATAGTAACGACTTCATGAACTTCTTTTCTAACAAAATTACGGCTATAAGGGAAAACATCGTAGCTACACAGGCAGCCACCACTCTACCCGTTAGTTCACTTAACACTAGACTACCACACGAACATCTTGATTCATTTAAACCTACTACAATAGAAGAGCTCTCTAAACTAGTAACGTCATCCAAATCATCGTCCTGTATATTAGACCCCGTTCCCACAAAACTACTTAAAGAGGTATTTCCTGTAGTGTCAACCCCGGTTCTAAATATCTTTAACTCATCGCTAGAAATAGGATACGTTCCAACATCTTTCAAACTAGCAGTTATTAAACCGCTGATTAAAAAACCACAGCTTGATCAGGGAGAGCTTAATAACTTTAGACCAATCTCAAATCTCCCTTTTCTTTCGAAAATATTAGAAAAGGTAGTGGCAAGCCAGTTACGCACATTTTTGACAAATAATAGTACATATGAAAAGTTCCAATCAGGATTCAGGCCCCACCATAGCACAGAGACAGCGTTGCTTAGAGTTACAAATGACCTCCTATTAACATCCGATCGTGGTGAAATCTCAATTCTTATATTATTATACCTTAGTGCAGCCTTTGACACAATAGATCATACAATCTTACTCAATAGACTAGAAAACTATGTTGGTATCAGTGGTCAGGCGCTAGCATGGTTTAGGTCGTATCTAACCAATCGCTATCACTTTGTTTATGTAAACGAGGAAGAGTCATATCACTCCCTGGTTAAATACGGTGTACCGCAGGGATCGGTTTTAGGTCCTATCCTGTTCTCGTTATACATGTTACCTCTAGGAGACATTATCAGGAAACATAACATAAGTTTTCACTGCTATGCGGATGATACCCAGCTTTACATCTCCTCAAATCCCAGCGAAACACACACGTTTTCTAAGCTAACAGTCTGCCTTAGCGATGTTAGTGAATGGATGGCACATAACTTTCTTAAGCTGAACTCCAATAAGACAGAGATACTTATTATTGAACCGAATCGCTACAAACATAATATGTCAGATTACACGTTGCACATAGATGGCTGCACTGTGGTGCCATCTTCCACGGTAAGGAACTTTGGTGTGATGTTCGACAGCAACTTATCCTTCGATAGTCATATCGCCAACGTCTGCCGTAGAGCTTTCTTCCTCCTTAGAAATATCTCGAAAATACGCCATATACTGTCTACATCTGACGCAGAGAAGCTTATCCATGCTTTTATGACCTCTAGAATAGACTATTGTAACTCGCTACTCGGGGGATGCCATGCAAATCAAGTAAACAAGCTTCAGCTAGTTCAAAACGCTTCCGCAAGGGTACTTACTCGATCTAAAAAGTACGACCACATAAGCCCAATTCTGGCATCTTTACACTGGCTACCAGTTAAATATCGCATACAATTTAAAATATCACTACTCACCTACAAAGCTTTAAATGGCCTAGCACCCTCATACCTTAGAGAATTACTATCAGAATACAATCCATCACGCACACTACGGTCACAAAATTCTGGTCTCTTGATTATCCCTAGACTATCAAAAGTGTCTAAAAGTGGAAGGTCATTTTCCTACTTAGCCCCTAAGCTCTGGAATGATTTACCAACCAATGTCCGAGAATCAGACACAGTCGATAATTTTAAATCTAGACTTAAAACTTTTCTCTTCAACAAAGCATTCGCATAATTTGTCTAGTAAAAGTACTTAACTAGAAATAGTTATTTGTACCGAACAAAGCACTCGCGGTCATAAAACAGACCAACCAAATAAATAAATAAAAACCTTATCTTAACGTATAGTCGGATTGCGATTTTGGAACTTTCGTGTTCTTGTGAATAGTATGCCATACAAACCCGTTTGCCACTGATCGTGCATTAACGGCGTCAGTGGGGCATCCAGCCTTAGTCAAACGGGTTGGCACGTATGGTTGGGTTGGGCTTTTGGCGCTTTCTTTATATTGTGAATACTATGCCATACAGACCCGTTTGCCACTGAACCTGCATTAACGACGACAGTGGGGCTTCCAGCCTTAGTCAAACGGGTTGGCACGTATGGTCGGGTTGCGATTTTGGCGCTTTTTTGTGTCTTGTGAATAGTATGCCATACAGACCCGTTTGCCACTGAACCTGCATTAACGACGACAGTGGGGCCTCCAGCCTTAGTCAAACGGGTTGGCACGTATGGTCAGGTTGCGATGTTGGCGTTTTCTCATGATCTTGTAAATAGCATGCAATATAGACCCGTTTGCCACTGAACCTGCATTAACGATGACAGTGGGGTTACAGGCCTTAGTCAAACGGGTCGACAGGTTTCATTTTCTCTTTCTCTTAAAAATCAGAAGGTGACCCTTAGTTACCATATATACCGTCGCAGTGGGCCCCCAATTTGCAAAATCCTCAACTGTGGATAATATAATTATGCCGCAATAGTTAGTCTGTCTGAAACTAAGCTGATTAAACCACATCACTGTGTGACACTTGCATTACATGTGAACGGCCCCTACGCTAATATGATTTTGTTTTTCTCTCCCTGTCCTGTCCTCGACCCTGAGGACAATGGGACAAACAGACCCAGTTCCGGTAGATGTGAAAGTCGACTCACCTCTGATCTACTGGTCGTCCATCACTGTGATGCCCAGCTGATGCCTGACCAACGACCACCGGCAGAACCCGCTTAAACCCCGCTTAATCCCCGCTTAATCTCCTTATCCGTCTATATGTGTTCATATACATATATATCTCCCAAGGGTTTTTCCCTCCTAGGACTTTTTATTTTTTTTTCCTCGGCTCAACAACCCGGGGTTTTTGTTTTTTTTCTCCTAGGGGGTTTTTTACCCCGGGGAGGTAGCCTGCTTGGGCTTAATTTAGCATCTTCTCCTAGACGTTACATTAGTAATACGCTCGTTCATAATGTCGAGTCATAGCCTCAGCAAATTTGACAGCTTATGCTATTGTGTATTATGTTGTGCTATCTGTCATTTTTCTGTGCTTTTACTGCTTCTATTAATGTAAAGCTGCTTTGAAACAATTGAGTATTGTGAAAAGCGCTATATAAATAAAATTGAATTGAATTGAATTGAATTTATTGTTTCCAAATCCAAAAATTTGTATTCTCTTACAATAACACAATAAAAGGATTATATGAAAAATATATACTCTCTGTGTGAAACACAGACCCTCATTAATATACTTAAAGAGTAACTAAACCCTAATCCAACTTTTTTTAGTTACTGATCTGTAAGAATGATGGTTTATTAGTGCTGTTCATTGATTTAAGTAAGTTTTTTGACATTTGGATATAAAGTGTTTCAATACTACAATATATGGTGTAAAACCGTCTGAGTGCTGCCCTCTTCAGGTTGAACGGTGGCTACTGTAGTTGAATTTCCCTATTGGATGTTGGGTCCAAAAAATGACTCGTGACGTAAGCAGGTTCAAGCTTACCACGCCCTTTTACGATCTCACCACACACTTGGTACGAGCTTAGGTCGTACCCTCTATCTCGGTTTGGATCTGCCTATTTTTCTTGCATTTTTCAAATATTGCCAGTGGGTGGAGTCAGTCTCTGACCAGGGGTTTAGTTACGCTTTAAGAGCATGCTTATCAGGATTTTAGGTAAAAATTTGTCTATCGTTATTTACTTTTCAACATTCAAGTTCAAGGTCAAGTTTCAAGTTCAAGTTTCACTTTATTTATCCTTAGAAAGGAAATTTAGTGTGCAGCAGGATATGTAAAAAAACAACTAAAAATACCACCAGATGCCATCATCAACAACAACATTGTAGACACAATAGACACACATCAACACCAGAGCAAACAATGGGGACACTCCTTATCCTGTAACTAATGACAAAGACCAATACACTCTACAAGTCAATATGTCATAATGAACATAAGCAGAGATAATAAAATAATAAATAAACATTTACTATAAAAAATTACATAAAATGTCACCTAAGAGAATTCAAGTTCCTAATAGCCACAGGAATAAAATAATCTCTGGCACGTCTGGTTCTTAACATAGGTATCTTAAAACTGCGACCTGAGGGGAGCAAATTAAACTCCCCAAAAAGTGGATGATCAGAACAATTAAAAATTTGCTTAGCCTTCCCTTGGACCCCTTGATCATATATATTTTGCAACTGTGGTAGCTGTACCCCAACCACCTTAGACGCAGCATTTACCAGCCTAGCTAGCTTACGCTTATTGTTCATTGAAAGGCCACTGTACCAAGCCACAATACAAAATGACAAGACAGATTGAATAATCAATACTAATTTTATGTTAAATTAATTGTAAAATGAAAAAAATTATTTTAGCCAGCAGATGGCAGAAGGTCATCTTCTGCCATCTGCTGGCTAAAATTATTATTTATTATTTAAAATGTATACTCAATGAAATTGTGTTCACAGGTTTTATCAATGGATGCATGAAATAACTTTATGAAGTCATTTGTTATTATGTTAAATAAACATTTCATCAATCATTCTTACGGTATCCGTTTTTACAGTCAAGTGACGTTCTGACAAAGGCGAAACATTTAAATAGGTTGATGAACTCTTAAAGGACATCAAGCATATGGAGATTGTTCATTTATTTCAAAGTCTTATTTCCTAACTCTGCCATTTCTGCTTCTGTGTGTAAATGCATATATGTGTGTTAGCTTATTCTTCATCATTGCTGTGTTATAGGTTAGCCCTGTGAGACTTATTTCTCTATATCAGAACATCATAGAGAAATTGTGGTGGGCTGTTTTGTCTCATGTTAACAATTTTTGAAACATTTTGTGTGGCAAATCTTGCAACGGCATGCACCACATCATTTTCTCTTCAAAACATTTACCTAATTGGTAACATGTTAGTATTTCATATTCTAAGTATATTTAATAACAATGCAGCAAATCTAAACAGGCATGCCCTTAAAGGTCTTAAAGGGTCATATTATGAGTTTTTTTAAGATGTAAAATGAATCGTTGGTGTCCCCAGAGTGTGTATGTGAAGTGTTAGCTGAAAATACTCCACAGCTAATTTATTATAGCATGTTAAAATTGACACTTTGTAGGCCTGAGCAAAAGTGTGCCCTTTTTGGGTGTTTCATTTAAAATGCAAATGAGCGGATGAAATGCAAACACTGATCACAATGATGGTGGTTTGTTGTAATTGAAACTCAATTGTGCTCTCGATTATTTTATTTTTTATCTTTTTCACGTTTTCTAGGTTGATAAAAGCACTGGGGACCCAATTAAAGCACTTACACATGGAAAAAGTCAGATTTTCACGCTATGACCCCTTTAAGGTCCCAGATCGCTTGAACCCCGCTAATCGCTGCTTGCAGCTATATTTATTAGGGGTTCAAGCCCGTAGGGCTGAAACCCTATTGTATTTGTATGGATTTTTATTATTAGGGGTTCAAGCACGAAGTGCTGAAACCCTATTGTAATTGCCAAGGTTTTTATTATTAGTTATTATTATTCTGCCGTAAAACGGAACGTGCAGACCAAACCGTAAGGCCTAGAGACTTGAAACTTGGCCAAATGGTAGGACCCAATCTGGGAAGAGGTTGATAGAGTCTCAACCCGATTGGCCCATAGGTGGCGCTATAGCGATAACAAACGCGTTGATGGTCGTAACTTCCACAAATCTTATCCAAATGTCAAGTGTCTTATATCCCTGGATTCCTTGCGTCAAGACGAACAAAACGTATATCTCCGATTTCATTTCCGTCATGAATTTTTTTTCGCTATTTTCGATTTTGTCGAAAAAAATAAAAATGAACTCGTCCTAGGTTTTTCGTCCGATCGGAACCGTTCCAGTGCCGTAATATTCCTTGGAGTGTGAATATCAAAAGTTATCAAAAAAAAGTTGAATTTTCGACTCGCCGTCGTCAAGCCACGCCCAAACGCCCCCAATGGGCGGAGCCTCTTGGACTTAAATGGCTATAACTTAGGAATGGAAGGAGGTATTGACACCAAATTTGGTACACATATACAGGGTACTATTCCGATGTCAGGTGCAAAAAATTGCGCCGCTTGACCACTAGTTGGCGCTATAACAGTACCTCAACTTTGAAGGGCTGTAACTACCGAAATATGGGACCGATCAACTTGACATTTGGCACGTGTGCTCCTGGTCTGGGGTACTATCTATGTTTAAAAGGAATTTTGCGTAACTCAAAAAACATGGCCGCCATCGGCCAATCAAGAAAAAGCAGCTATTAGACAGGGTTAACTGAGGCCGATCGAAACGAAACGCGGTGGGCCTGTTTGTCTCTTGGCCATGAAGGTCTGTGCAGAGTAAGAAAAAATTCGGCCTCCGGGGGGCGCTATCACGTTTTTTTAGCGTTTAAGTGATTATGTATTATGCAGTGTTTCAGATATCAACAAGAACCTCATATCATTTAATAGAGGTACTTAAAATGAACAATTTTCCCTCAAGCAGCACTTGTCTCAGTCGAATCGTTAGTTAGATATTCATCATTTTCTTGTAAACCTACTTTTGCGAACTAGTCCTAGGTTTTTTGACCGATCTGAACTGATCCAGTGCTGGAATATTCTTTAGACACTGAATATCAATAACTATCAAAAAAAAGTTGAACTTTGCACTCATTGTCGCAACACCACGGTCAAAAGTACGAAGAAGCGGTGCCACAAATACTACAATGGCTATCATTTATGATAGGAATGAGATATCAACACGAACCTTGGTACACATATGTATAGACCTAGGCCGAGGTCACATGCAAAAAATTTCAGAGATTGTCCACTAGGTGGCGCTATAACCTAAGAACAAATAACGATAACTATAGCATATGTATACAACACATAAATATTTGTCTGGCCTACTTGTTATTTTGTACACAACATCTGCTTTCAGATTCTTATAATGGTCTTTTAGGATAATTACATATCTTAGAAAACATGCCAACCAACAGCCAGCCAGCATTAACCATGTACAAGTCCAGCGTAATGGTGTGCGATTACAACTAAACTGATGGGCCTGTTTGTCTTATGTTCCCAAGTGTCTGTGAGGATTTTTGGCTCATCATTCTGGAAATATTTGCAACTAGAACAACGGGAGTTACGTTAACTGTCTCCTAGATCAGTGGTTCTCAAAATTGTTCCTGAAGGCCCACTGCTCTGCATATATACAAAAGTCTTCTATTTTAAACAAATCTACTTTAATCATCAGTAGAGATTTGTATGAACTGAACTGATTCTGTCAGATGAGAGAAATATACTAAATGTGCTGAGCATTGGGTCTCGAGAAACCACTGCGTTTCACTGAGTTGAAAGTACTGCTCTAGATGTTTATGTTTATATAAAAAAACAATTTGTGAATTTACTGTACTATCTGGGCAAATATCAATATGAAACATAAAATAAACTTTTGCCGTTGTATTCCTAGATTTGGTGTAATGTCACATAGTGATGTGGGCACCATTTGTAACCTGTATTCGTTATTTCATTTGTAGCTGCTGTTATGTTCCTTTTGTCCATGGGTTTGCATCTGCAGGAAAATTATTATTAGATTCAATGATTTGCAGTCATTTACCACATTAAAACTAAAAGACTTGAGGTAATCAATTCAAGCATTTTGAAATGTGACATTTTCAAAATGGGCCAGACTAAGTATATCTAACTAATTAACTAGTAATATAAAGCTTATGACAAAATATTAATAGTTTTATTAAGATCAGACAATATATGTCTTTCCAAGACTAGGGCTGGTTGAATAAACATACAGTAGCCATTAAGATAAAACTGTGTTTTAAGGACAAGTCTGAAGAACTAGTAGCTAATTAGGGCTATTCAGTCTTTGTCACGATGCTGCACACAATTGAGTAAGGACAGGAGAGAGTGGATCCAATATGCAGTATTTTATTCAACTTGAAAATATAAACAAAACAAAACACGAGAAACTCTGGGCAACACCGAAACATATGTGGAACACGCAACAATGAACCGTACAAGACAGGGGAAACAGAAGTGAATTTAAACAACACAATGACCAATGGGTAAACGGAAACAATGAATCACCAAGACAACAAACAAGGGGAGGAGCGTAAAAACAAAAATTAATGTTTTTTAAAAGGTTTGTTTGTAAAAAGTACCTAAATGTTTTTACATAACTAATGGCTAGTCATGCATCAATTTAACCTGTGGGAAACAACCCAATATGTTATAAAGCTTCAAATGTTGTCTTGGAATTCTTCAAATCCTAAACATATGAAAAAGATTGCTGTAAATATGTGGATTCTTAAAGAACAGGCCAACATTAGAAATAATAACTAATAATCATACATAAAGAGAATATATATTTGGCTATCAGTAGCTTTAGTATTCTAATCTATTTTCCATGACATAAACACGTCATGCTGTGTCTTATAAAGTTTTTAATAATTGTTTGTAGAATTATTGCAATGAAATTGTAATGTTATGATACAATTGGTTATTTTAAATGTAAATTATTTACTGAAAACTTACTCTAGCACAGCACATGTGTGAACACAAATAAGTGCTTAATAGTAAATCTGACTGACATTTGCTTAATGACATCATATTTGTTATTAACTCCATTTGATATAAACAACACATCTGGATCAGTTATGTATGGACATAGCCAGTTGTTAAATATAAAAAATGTAAAGCTTTAGTACTATTTTTAGGCCTACTATAATATGACAGAGGCTGTCATCTGAAATACATGTATGTTTGCACATAATATCTATGTCAAAGAATATATGTTCTATAAGAACAATTACTTTTGTTAATAAAAAATAGTCTAAAAGATTTAAACAAGCAACCATTTAGTAAGACCTACAGAATAGATCTCTATGAATTAAAATGACTGTTTCAGATGAGAGAAACATACAAAATGTGCAGAGCATGTTTGTGTATATGTTCCTTTTGTCCATAAAAATATATACGGTTTAATAATTTGCATACCTCACTTTATTTACCTAATTAAAACAGAAAGCCTTCATGGTACTCGATTAAAGGACATGAACATGAATCTGCTAAATGAAATGATATTTGTTATTGACACAATTTAATAACACCATCCACCATTCCAAATAACGTATCTGGTTTTGTTTTATTAAATTGTTTCAGTTCTTACACTCAACAACAGTAAAGCCAGTGCAGTACAATTTTCTCTACACTGTATAATATATATATATCAAATACAAAAACAACTTTGCAGAAGTATAGCTATCACACAGTCATTTTGAAAACGGCCCTGACGAACGGCCCCTAAAGCTTATGACAAAGCATACAAGTATTATTGAGATCAGGCAATATACTCAAATTCCTTATTGTGGTTTTTAGGTGCAATTTTCCGTTATGTCCACTAGATGGCTGAAGAGGATCAATCACTGGCTGACATTTGAACTCACAGAAAACACAGAAGATGATTACTCTTTAACTAAGTCTACTATTAATAGAACTCTGTACACATTTAAAGGTGCAGTGTGTAATTTTTAGAAGGATCTCTTGACGGAAATGCAAAATGATATACGAAACTATATTATCAGGGGTGTATAAAGACCTTTCATAATGAACCAGTATGTGTTTATTACCTTAGAACGAGACCTTTTTATCTACATACACTGAGGGTCCCCTTACATAGAAGTCACCATTTTGTGCCGCCATTTTTCCACAGAAGCCCTTAACAGACACATTTTTTTACTAAGTTGTCTCCGACGATGACATGTTTGTCTGGTGGCGGCTACCGTAGCTTCTCTATGTGTTTCAAAAGCGAGGAGTGAGCAGTGGACTAAGCCATTGGTTGCAATTCGGGACCTCACCACTAGATGCCGCTAAAATGTACACACTGCACCTTTAACTTCATGATTTTACTGTTATAATATTAAAATCACATTTAGTGAAAGACTACCACTTCAATTGTTCTGAGTTATCAATTTTAACACTCATGTCATTTTATGATAGCTGTGAAACGTGAACATAATTTTGGAGGCACTTACACGACATTTGCAGTAAGAATTATATATTTTTTGTTTTTTATAAAAAAAACTACATACCAAATGAGTGTATAACCATGTCAATATTAAAGGAATAGTCTACTCATTTTCAATATTAAAATATGTTATTACCTTAAAGTTCCACTGTGTACTTCTTTTAGTTAATTCTTAGCAAAAACCCATGTTTTCTTTCAAAAGTATGTGCTCATTCATGTGTAATTACTTCCACCCCACTAATCAAAGTATTCGCGTAAGTGTAGAATCTGCTATTTAAAATACATACCGCCGTATCGCTCTCTGGCTGAATCCATGTTGTGCCTCCATCTTTGAAATACATTCGCCGACGAGGGACATTCCTGAAAGTCAAGCTCCGCCTTTCGCGCTTTCAGACTACACGTAAACGCTGGTTGCACGGAGGTTGCATGCGTAGGCGGTATACGTCATCAAGACTGCGTAGACTGAATCCTTCGGCAGCACGCCGTGATAAACCTGCGATCTAATGCTTTGATTTGAAAGCCTGTTGAAGACATATTCTCGAGGACATTAAAACAAGTCGCCAAGGAAGCGAAACGGGGATTTTAAACAACAACGCGACAGGAAAAACATCAAGACCAAAGTCAATATTGGAGTTAGTTTTCCAAGATGGGGCCTCAATGGACACTGAAGTTGCTAAGTTATTTTATGTCTTCACCACAGGTAATTCAGCATATTCGTTTACATCTATACAGTCTATGTTGTAAACTTGAAGTTTTATAGTTCCTTGGCTAACTATAGCATGGATATGCAGTTAGTGTAAACACGCATGTGGTTTTGTGTGCTGGAACAGCCACACGCCGTCTCTCCGCCCATTTATGTAATCTGAGGTACTGAGATAAATGTTTTTCATCTTTTCAGACCTCTAGCACAAACACACGGTGACAGCGCTATTTTTAGCCTTTCATTGATAAAACGCCGCTGATCTGCGCGTCGTTTGTTTCACTTTACAAGCGTGCGAAAGTTGTGCAATCTTATTTCACCAATATCAGAGAAAGCTCTTACATATACACGGACATGTAACGTTTACTTAAAACATAAGCATTGGACTCTGACATATTAGTTTCGCGTCCATTTAAACCTGTGATTACTCTAGCTCATAATTTAATGACAGGAGAGGGTCTCGTCCACAGACCATCTCATCAGTAATATGGAAAGAAGCGGTCGAAAATGGACAAAAAGAGACGGATTTAAACACCAAGTGTAAACGTAATGTCTCTCTCTCGTCCACTTGTGATCTGATCGACGAAAACACATCTAAATACCAAGTGTAACAGCCCCTGTGATATTTTTCCTCGCGTGGATGAAAAAGGAGTGTCTAAGCTACGTTTATGGTTGTTTTTTGTATGTGATTTTAAACGGACATATCATGACAATCAGACTTTTTACATGTTTAACATAAATCTGTGTGCTTTGACGGATCACACGATTGCAAATTGTTCATTTTTTTCATTGCTTTAGCTACTGGAAGCCATGTTAACCTTGACATGACAGGGCCACCGTACTAGTTAAAACGCGTTCCGAATGGTGGGGGCTAGAGCGTATTAATCAGTTGGTTGTCATATAGATTTCTACCGCTAGATGGGAGTAGATCCTACACAGTGGGGCTTTAACTAAGAATTGTTGATACATCCCTCTGTCATCTGTGTGCGTGCACGGGGGCGCTGGAGCGCGCTGCGACGCTTCGATGGCATTTGGCTTGGCCCCATTCGTTCAATGGTGCCATTTGGAGATAAAGTTAGAAGTGACCAAACACATCTACGTTTTTCCTATTTGGGACGAGTGGTTGTACGAGCAGGTTTGGTGGTACAAAATAAAACGTAGCGCTTTTCTAAGCGGATTTAAAAGAGGAACTTTTTTTTGTTGGTGTAATAGCACATTTAGGAGTACTTCGACTCGGCGCAGTAACACCCTCCCCCTCCCATTATGAGAGTGAGAAGGGGAGCGGACTTTTCAGGCGAGTCGAAGTACTCCCAAGGACTAGTTCGCGCTTACGTGCACGCACACAGATGATAGAGGGATGTATCAACAATTCTTAGTTAAGGTAATAACATATTTTAATATTGAAAATCAGTAGACTATTCCTTTAAGTCTTGTTCTTTAACAGTCTTGTTTCTCCTTTCTCAGGTAAACGTGTGTGTGTACAAAATACAATGCAGAATATCTATATGGCCATGTCCTTAAACGTCTTGTGATTTAAATGGCTTGAACCCCGATAATCGCTGCTAGCAGCTATATTTAGGGGTTCGGCTCTTTTGACTCATTAACCCTATTTTAATATTTTGTGAGCTGAGTTTTGCCACTGCAAGCACCAAAAACATTTCCTTCAGTGTTCTATTTGTCAATGTTCCGTGAGAAGAGAGGGAGACATTTCACTGAATGATAGCAACTTTTTTCCTGATAACTTTGAACACGTGTGTCTGGTAGCTTATTTTTCATCATTTATTTTGTACAATGCAGCAAATATATACATGTATGCCTTTAAAGATCTTAAGTTCCCAAATCACTTGAACCCCGGTAATCGCTGCTTGCAGCTATATTTATTATTCTAGTTATTATTTTTCTTCTGCCGTAGAACGGATCGTGCAGACCAAACCGTAAGGCCTAGAGACTTGAGACTTGGCCAAATGGTAGGACCCAATTTGGGGAGAGGTTGATAGAGTATCAACCCGATTGGCCTATAGGTGGCGCTATAGCGATAACCAACGCGTTGATGCTCATAACTCCCACAAATCTTGTCCAAATTTCAAGTGTCTTATATCAGCGGAATCCTTGCGTCAAGACGAACAAAACGTATATCTCCGATTTCATTTCCGTCATGAAAATTTTTTCGCTATTTTCGATTTTGTCGAAAAAAATAAAAACGAACTAGTCCTAGGTTTTTTGTCTGATCGGAACCGTTCCAGTGCTGTAATATTCCTTGGAGTGTGAATATCAAAAGTTATCAAAAAAAAATTGAACTTTCGACTCACCGTCGTCAAGCCACGCCCAAACGCCCCCAATGGGCGGAACCTCTTGGACTTAAATGGCTATAACTTAGGAAGGGAAGGAGGTATTGACACCAAATTTGGTACAGTTATACACGGGACCATTCTGGGGTCACCTGCAAAAAATTGCGCCTCTTGACCACTAGTTGGCGCTATAACACCACCTCAACTTTGAAGGTCTGTAACTACAGAAATATGGGACCGATCAACTTGACATTTGGCACCGGTGCTCCTGGTCTAGGGTACTATCTATGTGTAAAAGGAATTTTGCGTAGCTCAAAAAACATGGCCGCCATCGGCCAATCAAGAAAAAGCAGCTATTAGACAGGGTTAACGGAGGCTGATCCAAACGAAACGTGGTGGGCCTGTTTGTCTCTTGGCCATGAAGGTCTGTGCAGAGTAAGAAAAAATTCGGCCTCCGGGAGGCGCTATCACGTTTTTTCAGTGTTTAAGTGATTGTGTATTATGCAGTGTTTCAGATATCAACAAGATCTTTATATCATTTAATAGAGGTACTTACAATGAACAACTTTCCCTCAAGAAGCACTTGTCTCAGTCGAATCGTTTGATAGATATTCATCATTTTCTTTTAAACCTACTTTTGCGAACTAGTCCTAGGTTTTTTGACCAATCTGAACCAATCCAGTGCTGGAATATTCCTTAGACCCTGATTATCAATAATTATCAAAAAAAAGTTGAACTTTGAACTCGTGGTCGCAACACCACGGTCAAAAGTACGAAGAGGCGGTGCCACAAATACTTAAATGGCTATCATTTATGATAGGAATGAGATATCAACACGAAATTTGGTACACATATGTATAGTCCTAGGCCGAGGTAACATGCAAAAAATTTCAGAGATTGTCCACCAGGTGGCGCTATAACCAAAGAACAAAGAACGATGACTATAGCATATGTATACAACACATAAATATTTGTCTGACCTACTTGTTATTTTGCACATAACATCTGCTTTCAGATTCTTATAAGGCTCTATTAGGATAATTACATATCTTAGAAAACATGCCGACCAACAGCCAGCCAGCATTAAGCATGTACGAGTCCAGCGTAATGGTCTGCGATTACAACTAAACTGATGGGCCTGTTTGTATTATGTTCTCAAGTGTCTGTGAGGATTTTTGGCTCATCATTCCGGAAATATTTGCATCTAGAACAACGGGTGTTACGTTAACTGTCCCCTAGATCAGTGGTTCTCAAAACTATTCCTGGATGCCCACTGCTCTGCACATATACAAAAGTCTTCTATTTTAAACAAATCCACTTTAATCATCAGTAGAGATTTGTATGAACTGAACTGATTGTGTCAGATGAGAGAATCATACAAAATGTGCCGAGCATTGGGTCTCGAGAAACCACTGCAGTTCACTGAGTTGAAAGTACTGCTCTAGATGTTTATGTTTATATGAAAAGCAATTTTGTGAATTTGCTGTACTATCTGGGCAAATATCAATATGAAACATAAAATAATTGTTTGCCGTTGTATTCCAAGATTTGATGTGATGTCACATAGTGATGTGGGCACCATTTGTAACCTGTATTCGTTATTTAATTTGTAGCTGCTGTTATGTTCCTTTTGTCCATGGGTTTGCATCTGCATGAAAATTATTATAAGATTCAATGATTTGCAGTCATTTGCCTCATTAAAACTAAAAGACTTGAGGTAATCAATTCAAGCATTTTGAAATGTGGCATTTTCAAAATGGGCCAGACTAAGTATATCTAACTAATTAACTAGTAATCTGAAGCTTATGACAAAAAAATTAATAGTTTTATTAAGATCAGACAATATATGTCTTTCCAAGACTAGGGCTGGTTGATTAAACATACAGTAGCCATTAAGTTAAGACTGTGTTTTTTAGGACTAGTCTGAAGAACTAGTAGTTAGTTAGGGCTAATCAGTCTTACTATTTGGAATTAAATATAATTTAAATAATTTAAATATTTTTTCACATGATACTTAAAGCAGTTATGTTCAATCATGAAGACAAAAATGTATGACTAACTTTTAGGACTAGTCTTAGAGATTAATGTTACTGACCATTGCTTTAAATGTAGTTACAGACAAAAAATTAGGTTTATGTTTTAGTTGTCTTACTTGAAAATAGCTTACACTGGCCTTTCTTTAAATATATCAGGGCCATAGTTTTGTCTTAAGATGTACACCAGTAATGTTTTTTAAAAGGTTTGTTTGTAAAAAGTACCTAAATGTTTTTACATAACTAATGGCTAGTCATGCATCAATTTAAACATTTGGGAAACAACCCAATAAAATTATAAATTCTTCAAATCCTAAAGGTATGAAAAAGATTGCTGTAAATATGTGGATTCTTAAAGAACAGGCCAACATTAGAAATAATAACTAATAATCATACATAAAGAGAATATATATTTGGTTATCAGTAGCTTTAGTATTCTAATCTATTTTCCATGACATGTCATGATGTGTCTTATAATGTTTTTAATAATTGTTTATAGAATTATTGCAATGAAATTGTAATGTTATGATACAATTGGTTGTTTTAAATGTAAATGATTATCTGAAAACTTACTCTAGCACAGCACATGTGTGAACACAAATAAGTGCCTAATAGCAAATCTGACTGACATTTGCTTAATGACATCATATTTGTTATTAACTCCATTTGATATTAACAACACATCCGGATCAATTATGTATGGGCATAGCCAGTGGTTAAATATAAAAATATGCAGAGCTTTAGTGCTATTTTTAGCTCTACTATAATATGACAGAGGCTGTCATCTGAAAAACTTGTACGTTTGCACATAATATCTATGTCAAAGAATATATGTTCTATAAGAACAATTACTTTTGTTAAAAAATAGTCTAATACATTTAAACAAGCAAACATTTAGTAAGACCTACAGAATAGATCTCTATGAACTAAAATGACTGTTTCAGATGAGAGAAACATACAAAATGTGCAGAGCATGTTTGTGTATATGTTCCTTTTGTCCATAAAAATATATACGGTTTAATAACTTGCATACCTCACTTTATTTACCTAATTAAAACAGAAAGCCTTCATGGTACTCGATTAAAGGACATGAACATGAATCTGCTAAATGAAAGGATATTTGTTATTGACACGATTTAATAACACAATCCACCATTCAGATAACGTATCAGGTTGTTTTATTAAATTGTTTCAGTTCTTACACTCAACAACATTTAAGCCAGTGCAGTACAATTTTCTCTACACTGTATAAATTAATTTATATATATTTATATATATCAAATACAAAAACAACTTTGCAAAAGTATAGCTATCACACAGTCATTTTGAAAATGGCCCTGACGAACGCCCCCTAAAGTTTATGACAAAGCATACAATGTATTATTGAGATCGGGCAATATACTCAAATTCCTTATTGTGGTTTTTAGGTGCAATTTTCCGTTATGTCCACTAGATGGCAGAAGAGGATCAATCACTGGCTGACATTTGAACTCACAGAAAACACAGAAGATGATTACTCTTTAACTAATTCTACTATTAATAGAAATCTGTTCACATTTAAAGGTGCAGTGTGTAATTTTTAGAAGGATCTCTTGACAGAAATGCAAAATGATATACAAAAATATAGCTGCAAGCAGCGATGCCGGGGTCAAGCTAAAAAGGGCACAGAATGAAGTATTGGTTGATGACCGTCATGATTTAAGATTTAAGAAGTTTTCAGTAGATTAAGGCAAATATAGCCATTTTTCAAATCTTGAGTGCTGTGTAGAAACAATGGGTTTTGCCTCAGGTCATGTTTGTGATGACACCCACCAAATTTAATATACATATGATTAAGCAATGTTGAGATATAGCCTCAAATGACTTGACCACTAGGGGGCACTGCACTAAAACAATAGATGGTGCCTCAGGTCAAGATTGTGAAGACACCCACCAAATTTGGTGTACATACGATTAAGCAATGTGGAGATATAGCCTCAAATGACTTGACCACTAGGGGGCACTGCATCGAAACAATAGATGGTTCCTCAGGTCATGATTGTGATGACATCCACCAAATTTGATATACATACAATTAAGCAATGTTGATATATAGCCTCAAATGACTTGACCACTAGGGGCACTGCACCGAAACAACAGATGGTGCCTCAGGTCATGATTGTGATGACACCCACCAAATTTGATATACATACAATTAAGCAATGTTGATATATAGCCTCAAATGACTTGACCACTAGGAGGCACTGCACCGAAACAATAGATGGTGCATCAGGTCATGATTGTGATGACACCCACCAAATTTTGTGTACATATGATTAAGCAATGTGGAGATATGGCCTCAAATGACTTGACCACTAGGTGGCACTGCACCGAAACAATAGATGATGCCTTGGGTCATGATTGTGATGACACCCACAAAATTTGATATACATATGATTAAGCAATGTTGAAATATAGCCTCAAATGACTTGACCACTGGGGGCACTGCACCGAAACAATATGGTGCCTCAGGTCATGATTGTGATGACAAATCCAAATTTGGTGTACATACGATAAAGTGATCTGGAGATAAAGCCTCAAAACTCTTAACCAGTAGGGGCACTGAAAAGTTTACAAGGGCTTTCAAAAAATGTCACTGATGAACTAGGTGGTGCTGTAACAAAACATTCCATACACCCTCAGTTCATGACATTTACAAGTTGTGAAACATTCACCTATTCATACAGTGTCAGCCACACAAGAGCCATCCAGCTCATCGGGAGCATTTGGGGTTAGATGTCTCACTCATGGACACCTCATCACTTGGTCAGGTGGAGCTGGGGTTTGAACCACCAACCTTCCGATTTGTGGACAACCTACACTAACCACTGAACCACTGCCAATACACACATCAATGTGCAAAACCTTTGCGAAGATATAGCCTCAAATCCATTTTCGTGCTCGCCATTATATTTGTTGATGTGCTATACAACAACTGACAAAAACTTTTTCTCTAGAGTCTAGATTGTGTGTACCAAATCCAAGCCAATCAAACGAACGCTGTAGGAGGAGTTTTGAAAAAGTTGGTATGCTTTGTTATTGAAAATGGCAGACAGAAAACGTTTTGATATCATTTGACTCGGCATGCCTCAAGGAATCTAACAATAGCACTTTCATGAATTTAGACTCAATTTTGCAGTAGTTATAAGCAAAAAAAAATCACTTTTCAATGACTGTTATGCATATAACTCATGGACATCTTGCCACTTGGTCAGGTGGAGCTGGGGTTTGAACCACCAACCTTCCGATTTGTAGACAACCACCACTAACCCCTGAACCACTGAACCACTGCCAATGTGCAGAACTTTTGCGAAGATATAGCCGCAAATCCATTGCGGCATGCTCATCAACATGCTCAAACTAGGTGGCGCTGTATCGAAACTGTGCACGCATCCTCAGGTCATGACTGCCATCAAAACTACCAAATCTCATGTGAATATGTTTAACTTTGGCGAAGATACTGCCTCAAATCCGTTTGTTCCCAATCCGCGTAAAATTCGTTGACGTGGTGTACGGAAACGGATTGGCGAATCGACACGAATTCCATAACTTTTTGCCATGAGTGTCTCTAGATGCTACACACCCATTCTTTACGCAAATTGGACAAAAGCTCTAGGACGAGTTCGAAAAAGTAGGTTTTACAAACAATTCAAAATATCGAAATAATTAGCATGACGGAAATGATGTCATATGGTGCAATCGAATTGGCATGAGCCAAGGAATCAGAAGAAACAAGAATTGTGTTTCTATGACGTACGGGTCAGCAGTTATAACCAAAAATGTAAGTGAAAATTTGGACTGTTGGTGGCGCTATCGGGTTTGACATAGACACTCCAAATTTGGTGTGGGGACTATTTGGAATGTCCTCTTTGAGTGTGCCAAATTTCATAACTTTCCTACAAAAAAAGTTAAAATTCAAAATGGCCGACCCCCAAAATGGCCGACCGAAAACCTTTTGGTATCGTTTGACTCGGCATGCCTCAAGGAATCTAACAATAGCACTTTTATAATTTTAGACTCAAGTTTGCAGTAGTTATAAGCAAAAATAGCCATTTTTCAAATCTCGTGAACACTAGGTGGCGCTGTGACGAAACTGGGCATGGACCCTCAGGTCGTGACTGCCATCAAAACTACCAAGTTTCGTATGAATACGCTTAACTTTGGTGAAGATACAGCCTCAAATCCGTTTTTTCACGCTCTACGTAAAATTCATTGACGCGTTATACGGTAACGGATTGGTGAATCAACACGAATTCCATAACTTTTTGCCATGAGTGTCTATAGATGCTACACACCCATTCTTTA
Organism: Misgurnus anguillicaudatus; assembly: GCF_027580225.2. Taxonomy (NCBI): domain Eukaryota; kingdom Metazoa; phylum Chordata; class Actinopteri; order Cypriniformes; family Cobitidae; genus Misgurnus; species Misgurnus anguillicaudatus. The sequence goes on along the minus strand of NC_073341.2, from coordinate 8,331,926 downwards.
AGCAAATTGGACAAAAGCTCTAGGACGAGTTCGAAAAAGTAGGTTTTACAAACAATTCAAAATATCGAAATAATTAGCATAACGGAAATGACGTCATATGGTGCAATCGAATCGGCATGAGCCAAGGAATCAGAAGAAACAAGAATTGCGTTTCTATGACGTACGGGTCAGCAGTTATAACCAAAAATGTAAGTGAAAATTTGGACTGTTGGTGGCGCTATTGGGTTTGACATAGACACTCCAAATTTGGTGTGGTGACTATTTGGAATGTCCTCTATGAGTGTGCCAAATTTCATAACTTTCCTACGTACGGTTCTATGGGCTGCCATAGACGCACTGGCGGAAGAAGAAGAATAATAGATAATAATAATAATAATAAATATAGCTGCAAGCAGCGATGCCGGGGTCAAGCTAAAAAGGGCACAGCATGAAGTATTGGTTGATGACCGTCATGATTTAAGATTTAAGAAGTTTTCAGTAGATTAAGGCAAATATAGCCATTTTTCAAATCTTGAGTGCTGTGTAGAAACAATGGGTTTTGCCTCAGGTCATGTTTGTGATGACACCCACCAAATTTAATATACATATGATTAAGCAATGTTGAGATATAGCCTCAAATGACTTGACCACTAGGGGGCACTGCACTAAAACAATAGATGGTGCCTCAGGTCACGATTGTGAAGACACCCACCAAATTTGGTGTACATACGATTAAGCAATGTGGAGATATAGCCTCAAATGACTTGACCACTAGGGGGCACTGCATCGAAACAATAGATGGTCCCTCAGGTCATGATTGTGATGACATCCACCAAATTTGATATACATACGATTAAGCAATGTTGAGATATAGCCTCAAATGACTTGACCACGAGGGGGCACTGCACCGAAACAATAGATGGTGCATCAGGTCATGATTGTGATGACATCCACCAAATTTGATATACATACGATTAAGCAATGTTGAGATATAGCCTCAAATGACTTGACCACAAGGGGGCACTGCCCCGAAACAACAGATGGTGCCTCAGGTCATGATTGTGATGACACCCACCAAATTTGATATACATACAATTAAGCAATGTTGATATATAGCCTCAAATGACTTGACCACTAGGAGGCACTGCACCGAAACAATAGATGGTGCATCAGGTCATGATTGTGATGACACCCACCAAATTTTGTGTACATATGATTAAGCAATGTGGAGATATGGCCTCAAATGACTTGACCACTAGGTGGCACTGCACCGAAACAATAGATGATGCCTTGGGTCATGATTGTGATGACACCCACAAAATTTGATATACATATGATTAAGCAATGTTGAAATATAGCCTCAAATGACTTGACCACTGGGGGCACTGCACCGAAACAATATGGTGCCTCAGGTCATGATTGTGATGACAAATCCAAATTTGGTGTACATACGATAAAGTGATCTGGAGATAAAGCCTCAAAACTCTTAACCAGTAGGGGCACTGAAAAGTTTACAAGGGCTTTCAAAAAATGTCACTGATGAACTAGGTGGTGCTGTAACAAAACATTCCATACACCCTCAGTTCATGACATTTACAAGTTGGGAAACATTCACCTATTCATACAGTGTCAGCCACACAAGAGCCATCCAGCTCATCGGGAGCATTTGGGGTTAGATGTCTCACTCATGGACACCTCATCACTTGGTCAGGTGGAGCTGGGGTTTGAACCACCAACCTTCCGATTTGTGGACAACCTACACTAACCACTGAACCACTGCCAATACACACATCAATGCGCAAAACCTTTGGGAAGATATAGCCTCAAATCCATTTTCGTGCTCGCCATTATATTTGTTGATGTGCTATACAACAACTGACAAAAACTTTTTGTCTAGAGTCTAGATTGTGTGTACCAAATCCAAGCCAATCAAACGAACGCTGTAGGAGGAGTTTTGAAAAAGTTGGTATGCTTTGTTATTGAAAATGGCAGACAGAAAACGTTTTGATATCATTTGACTCGGCATGCCTCAAGGAATCTAACAATAGCACTTTCATGAATTTAGACTCAATTTTGCAGTAGTTATAAGCAAAAAAAAAAATCACTTTTCAATGACTGGTATGCATATAACTCATGGACATCTTGCCACTTGGTCAGGTGGAGCTGGGGTTTGAACCACCAACCTTCCGATTTGTAGACAACCACCACTAACCCCTGAACCACTGAACCACTGCCAATGTGTAGAACTTTTGCGAAGATATAGCCGCAAATCCATTGCGGCATGCTCATCAACATGCTCAAACTAGGTGGCGCTGTACCGAAACTGTGCACGCACCCTCAGGTCATGACTGCCATCAAAACTACCAAATCTCATGTGAATATGTTTAACTTTGGCGAAGATACTGCCTCAAATCCGTTTGTTCCCAATCTGCGTAAAATTCGTTGACGTGGTGTACGGAAACGGATTGGCGAATCGACACGAATTCCATAACTTTTTGCCATGAGTGTCTCTAGATGCTACACACCCATTCTTTACGCAAATTGGACAAAAGCTCTAGGACGAGTTCGAAAAAGTAGGTTTTACAAACAATTCAAAATATCGAAATAATTAGCATGACGGAAATGATGTCATATGGTGCAATCGAATTGGCATGAGCCAAGGAATCAGAAGAAACAAGAATTGTGTTTCTATGACGTACGGGTCAGCAGTTATAACCAAAAATGTAAGTGAAAATTTGGACTGTTGGTGGCGCTATCGGGTTTGACATAGACACTCCAAATTTGGTGTGGGGACTATTTGGAATGTCCTCTTTGAGTGTGCCAAATTTCATAACTTTCCTACAAAAAAAGTTAAAATTCAAAATGGCCGACCCCCAAAATGGTCGACAGAAAACCTTTTGGTATCGTTTGACTCGGCATGCCTCAAGGAATCTAACAATAGCACTTTTATAATTTTAGACTCAAGTTTGCAGTAGTTATAAGCAAAAATAGCCATTTTTCAAATCTTGTGAACACTAGGTGGCGCTGTGACGAAACTGGGCATGGACCCTCAGGTCGTGACTGCCATCAAAACTACCAAGTTTCGTATGAATACGCTTAACTTTGGTGAAGATACAGCCTCAAATCCGTTTTTTCGCGCTCTACGTAAAATTCATTGACGCGTTATACGGTAACGGATTGGTGAATCAACACGAATTCCATAACTTTTTGCCATGAGTGTCTATAGATGCTACACACCCATTCTTTAAGCAAATTGGACAAAAGCTCTAGGACGAGTTCGAAAAAGTAGGTTTTACAAACAATTCAAAATATCGAAATAATTAGCATAACGGAAATGACGTCATATGGTGCAATCGAATCGGCATGAGCCAAGGAATCAGAAGAAACAAGAATTGCGTTTCTATGACGTACGGGTCAGCAGTTATAACCAAAAATGTAAGTGAAAATTTGGACTGTTGGTGGCGCTATTGGGTTTGACATAGACACTCCAAATTTGGTGTGGTGACTATTTGGAATGTCCTCTATGAGTGTGCCAAATTTCATAACTTTCCTACGTACGGTTCTATGGGCTGCCATAGACGCAATGGCGGAAGAAGAAGAATAATAGATAATAATAATAATAATAATAATAAGAAAACTAACAATCCCAATAGGGGTCTCGCCCATTCTGGGCTTGACCCCTAATAATAAGAAAACTAACAATCCCAATAGGGGTCTCGCCCATTCTGGGCTTGACCCCTAACTATATTATCAGGGGTGTATAAAGACCTTTCATAATGAACCGGTATGCGTTTATTACCTTAGAACGAGACCTTTTTATCTACATACACCAAGGTCCCCTTAGATGGAAGTCAAAATTTTCTGGCGCCATTTTTCTACAGAAGCCCCTAACGGACACATTTTTTACTAAGTTGTCTCTGACGATGACATGTTTGTCTGGTCGCGGCTACCGTAGCTTCTCTATGTGTTTCAAAAGCGAGGGGTGAGTAGTGGACTAAGCCATTGGTTGCAATTTGTGACTTCACCACTAGATGCCACTAAAATGTACACACTGCACCTTTAACTTCATGATTTTACTGTTATAATATTAAAATCAAATTTAGTGAAAAACTACCACTTCAATTGTTCTGAGTTGTCAGTTTTATCACTCATGTCACTTTATGATAGCTGTGAAACGTGAACATAATTTTGGAGGCACTTTCACGACATTTGCAGTAAGAATTATATTTTTATGTTTTTTATTAAAAAAATCTACATACAAAATGAGTGTGTAACCATGTCAATATTAAGTCTTGTTCTTTAACAGTCTTGTTTCTCCTTTCTCAGGTAAACGTGTATGTGTATAATATACAATGCAGAATATCTATATGGCAATGTCCTTAAACGTCTTGTGATCCCAAATAGCTTGAACCCCGCTAATCGCTGCTTGCAGCTATATTTATTCTAGTTATTATTTTTCTTCTGCCGTAGAACGGATCGTGCAGACCAAACCGTAAGGCCTAGAGACTTGAGACTTGGCCAAATGGTAGGACCCAATTTGGGGAGAGGTTGATAGAGTATCAACCCGATTGGCCTATAGGTGGCGCTATAGCGATAACCAACGCGTTGATGCTCATAACTCCCACAAATCTTGTCCAAATTTCAAGTGTCTTATATCACCGGAATCCTTGCGTCAAGACGAACAAAACGTATATCTCCGATTTCATTTCCGTCATGAATTTTTTTTCGCTATTTTCGATTTTGTCGAAAAAAATAAAAACGAACTAGTCCTAGGTTTTTTGTCTGATCGGAACCGTTCCAGTGCTGTAATATTCCTTGGAGTGTGAATATCAAAAGTTATCAAAAAAAATTGAACTTTCGACTCACCGTCGTCAAGCCACGCCCAAACGCCCCCAATGGGCGGAACCTCTTGGACTTAAATGGCTATAACTTAGGAAGGGAAGGAGGTATTGACACCAAATTTGTTACAGTTATACACGGGACGATTCTGGGGTCACCTGCAAAAAATTGCGCCTCTTGACCACTAGTTGGCGCTATAACACCACCTCAACTTTGAAGGTCTGTAACTACAGAAATATGGGACCGATCAACTTGACATTTGGCACCCGTGCTCCTGGTCTAGGGTACTATCTATGTCTAAAAGGAATTTTGCGTAGCTCAAAAAACATGGCCGCCATCGGCCAATCAAGAAAAAGCAGCTATTAGACAGGGTTAACGGAGGCTGATCCAAACGAAACGTGGTGGGCCTGTTTGTCTCTTGGGCGTGAAGGTCTGTGCAGAGTAAGAAAAAATTCGGCCTCCGGGAGGCGCTATCACGTTTTTTCAGTGTTTAAGTGATTGTGTATTATGCAGTGTTTTAGATATCAACAAGATCTTTATATCATTTAATAGAGCTACATTTAATGAACAACTTTTCCTCAAGAAGCACTTGTCTCAGTCAAATCGTTTGATAGATATTCATCATTTTCTTTTAAACCTACTTTTGCGAACTAGTCCTAGGTTTTTTGACCAATCTGAACCAATCCAGTGCTGGAATATTCCTTAGACCCTGATTATCAATAATTATCAAAAAAAAGTTGAACTTTGCACTCGTCGTCGCAACACTACAGTCAAAAGTACGAAGAGGCGGGGCCACAAATACTTAAATAGCTATCATTTATGATAGGAATGAGATATCAACATGAAACTTGGTACACATATGTATAGACCCATGCTGAGGTCACATGCAAAAAATTGCAGAGATTGTCCATTAGGTGGCGCTATAACATAAGAACAAATAACCATAACTATAGCATATTTATATGACACATAAATATTTGTCTGACCTACTTGTTATTTTGCACATAACATCTACTTTCAGGTTCTTATAATGGTCTATGAGGATAATTATTTATCTTTGAAAACATGCCACTCAACAGCCAACCAGTATTAACCATGTACGAGTCAAGCCTAATTATGTGTGATTACAACTAAACTCAGGGGAATGTTGGTCTTATGTTTCCAATTGTCTGTGAGGATTTTTAGTTCATCTTTCTGAAAATCGTTGCATCTAACACAATGTGTGCAAAGTAAACAGTTCTCTAGATCAGTGGTTCTCAATGCTTCAAATAATCAGCACAATAGTAAAGATCTTTATTAACTGAACTGATTGTGTCAGATGAGAGAAACATACAAAATGTGCAGAGCAGTGGTCCTCCAGAAACGGAGTAGAGAACCACTGCTCTATATGTTTATGTTTATATGAAAAAACTTTTTTGTGAACTAATACTTGGTTTTTCACTCAACAACACTAAAGCCAATGCAATACAATTTCCTGTAGTCTGTGAGCAAATATGAATGCCAAATTGTGATCACCAATTGTACATCTTATTCCTTTAGTTGTTTAACTTTGAATTACAAAAACAACTTTTCAAAACTACTAGAATTTTTTCAGTCAACAACAATAAAATCAGGGCAGTACATTTTTCTGTTCTCTGTGTGTAAAGGTATATCAAATACAAAATGTAATGAATTTGAATACCTGCTTTTGTAAGCATAGATTTCATGTGATGTCACACATTGGTGTAGGTGCCATTTGTACGACTGAATTGCAGCACGTGTGTTTAAAGGAACTCATAAAGATATGGATTAAAGTTTTTCATTATCCCCATTTATTTACATCAGTAGCATTAGGATTCTATTTTACCTTCCATGACATAAACGTGTCCTTACATTATGTTTAATACAAAGTTGTTACATTTTTATATGTTCTTTTTCAAATATTGCACCAAAAATTATCATGTGATAATGCAATTGGTTATTATTCACATAAATGACCTGCTAGAACTCAACTAAATAGCAGCACTTTATGAAATTGAACGCAGACAAATGCTTACCAGCAAATCTTCTGCAAATCTACTAAATAACAGGACATTTGTTATTGACATAATTTGATATTGAAAACATATCTGGATCAGTTATTTATTGGCCCAGCCTAAAATCACATGAAAATAATTGCAGAGCTATACCACTATTTGACAATTTAACATGACAGAGCCTAAAAAATTTTCTATTAAAATATGTAACTTTGCTTTATTGTTTCCAAATCCAAAAAATTGTATTCTCTTACAATAACACAATAAAAGGATTATATGAAAAATATATACTCTCTGTGTGAAACACAGACCCTCATTAATATACTTAAGAGCATGCTTATCAGGATTTGAGGTAAAAATTTGTCTATCGTTATTTACTTTTCAATATTCAATAGGGCTTATTCGATCTACGTCATCAATGTTCGCGGCGGCCATATTGTTGACATAAAACTGTCAGGCTGTCAATTGACAAGCGAGGCAGCGTGGGTATTATGCATGGTATTATCGGTGTATTTTTTTAAAACCACGCGATGGTGTGTGGTGTAATACACGGATGTTCTAACAACAGCAAAAAGAACTCCGGAATTAGTTTTTATGCGATACCGACTGTCAGAAAACATGAAAGGAGACAGAGGAGTTGAACCAGCGAAGGAGAGACTCCCAACACAGCAAAGTCTGTCCCCATCATTTTACCCCAGGTACCGTTAGGGATATATGCTCACAGCAAAGTCTGTCCCCATAATTTGATCACATATGGTTAGCTGTAAGCAGTGGCTGAAACTGCTCTTTCAAATAAGCTGCCATAAATTGAGACAATTATTAAATTAGTAGTAATAACTATATGAACATAATAATAGGTCTGGCATTGATACTAGGTAGGGAATTAAGGGCCGTTCACATAGTTTTGAAAATTGTTTTATATTAAACAGAATAGCGGAGCTCACACCAAAACTATAACAAAACAGATACAATGAACGACATCATTGGGATCACTTTCTGAGCGATTTTTCCCACCTGATGAAGGATAAACCATTGATAGCATTAAAATCTATTTGAACTTCAAGTGCACGGCCACTTAAAATGACAGTGAAGCTCATTGCTGAGCTCTATAACATTAGATTACCTCCAGTTGCTGTGAAAATTGACTACGTAATGCTTTTTAATCTATTACATTAACTAACTGTTATGCCAAAAGGTAAGAGATTACACAAACTATTAGATTCACTGTTTAGAGTTACTCGAAACGCAGCGTGTTGAGGACATCTGTAAAAGTTTTTATTACAAGCAATATTAAAGGCAAGTGATTTGCGCGAGTGCCGTGAGCGAATTAGCATAAACGTATTGTTTGGTGATGTGGACAATGATATAGTTATCGTTATAGTTATCGTTATTATGTGAACGGCCCTTCAGTGCTTGTATGATGAATGCGGATACTGTATGAACGATATAGTTATAAATATCCGGATAAGGTACGGCTGGCAATAAGGACGGATCTTTACTTAAGGCTATTGGGTCTATTTGATATTGTTCCACAATAATCAAGCTCATCTTCTCTTAATACAGACGAGATTAAGGCATTAGGCTACTGCTCCCCTCGACTCAAATCTACGTGCGGCTAGCGGCAGGACAGATGTCATGTCAACAAGATGGCCGCGGCTAGCGACTTCTGGTGTTTACGAATAAGCCCTATACTAATTTTATGTTAAATTAATTGTAAAATGAAAAAAATAATTTTAGCCAGCAGATGGCAGAAGGTCATCTTCTGCCATCTGCTGGCTAAAATTATTATTTATTATTTAAAGGGGTCATATCGTGAAAATGTTAGCATTGCCACCCTGTAGGTGTGAGCAAAAATAGGTCATTGAAATTTGGCTTTCCTTATGATGTCATAAGGATATCTTATTCGAATAATACCGCCCCCTTAATGTGCACTATCCAACCACAGCACTGCCATTTTGTGCAGAGAGAAAGAAAGAGAGAAAAAATAATTGACAGCACAATTGAGTTTGAATTGCATCAAACCACCATCATTGTGATCAGTGTTTGCACTTCATCAGCTCATTTGCATTTTAAAAGACACACCCAAAATGACACATTTGTGCTCAAACCTACAAAGTGGCAATGCCAACATCTTCACGATATGACCCCTTTAAAATGTATACTCAATAAAATTGTGTTCACAGGTTTCATCAATGGATGCATGATTTAACTTTATGAAGTCAGTATTATTATGTTAAAATAACATTTCGTCAATCATTCTGACGGTAAACGTTTTAACAGTCATGTGACATTCGAACATAGGATAACTCTTGAATTCTTGAAGGACACCAAGCATATGGAGATTGGTCATTTATTTCAAAGTCTTATTTCCTAACCCTGCCATTTCTGCTTCTGTGTGTAAATGCATGTATGTGTTTTAGCTTATTCTTCATCATTGCTGTGTTATAGATTAGCCATGTGAGACCTAAATCTCTATATCAGAGCATCGTAGAGAAATTGCGGTGGGCTGTTTTGTCTCATGCTAACAATTTTTGAAACATTTTGTGTGGCAAATCTTGCCATGGCATGCACCACATCATATTCTCGTCAGAAAATATACCTAATTGGTAACATGTTAGTATTCCAGATTCTAAGTAGATTTGATAACAATGCAGCAAATCTACACAGGCATGCCCTTAAAGGTCCTAAAGGGGTCATATTATGATATTTTTTTAAGTGAGTGTGAATGTGAAGTGTTACCTCAAAATATTCCACAGATCATTTATTATAGCATGTTAAAATTGACACTTTGTAGACCTGAGCAAAAGTATGCCGTTTTGGGTGTTTCCTTTAAAATGCAAATGAGCGAATGAAATGCAAATTGATCACAATAATGGTGGTTTGTTGTAATTGAAACTCAATTGTGCTGTCAATTATTTTTTTCCTTCTTTCTCTCGCACTAAATGGCAGTGCTGTGGTTGGATAGCGCAGATAAAGGGGGCAGTATTATTGTAATTCGCTTTGCTACCTACCTCACAAAACAGGCAAAAGTTGAACGACGTATTTTTTTACATGCTTACAGAGAATGGTTTCCCCAAACAAAGTTACTGGGTTGATCTGTTTCACATTTTCTAGGTTGATAGTAGGACTGGGGACCCAATTATAGCACTTAAACATGGAAAAGTCAGATTTTCATTCTATGACCCCTTTAAGGTCCCAAATCGCTTGAACCCCGGTAATCGCTGCTTGCAGCTATATTTATTCTTATTATTATTCCCGGGTAGATTTTTTGTGTCAGCTCTAGCGACCAGACCGTTTGACGCAGAGACACCGTTCAAACTTTAAAATGTTCGGGCAGTACCGGTGTAAGTTGCTTGAGAGGATGAAGTCACAGATCCATGTCGTTCGGCCGCCATATTGGAGAGAACACAAAACCTTAAAAAAGTTTCACAGGTCACAAATTTTGTCCAAACTTTATGAAATTCCACGTACGCGATCCTTGGACCGAGCCTCACAAAAGTTACTAGAAGGATTTTTGATTTTCGGAAGCGTTTGCGCGCCACAGCCCAAACTAAATGTGCGTCAACGCCGCCAAAACAGGAAGTAGTTCAAATCTCAATATGTCTGTAACATTTACTAACCAAAATTTTTATATGAACTCTTTACTCCAATGTGAAGATGCCCAAGATAAAAAACATTGCAGTAACATGTCTATATTATGTTATTTTCACTTTAAAATGTCCAATTAAAACCTGTGTAAAAATAAAAAATGTCATTAGCCTTTACCAGTAGAGGGCAGCCTTTACGTTCAAACGTGTTTTTTAGACAGAATGTAAAGATAGCGGCAGCCATCTTTAGAAGCTAAGCTAACAGGCTATTGCTCCGTGGAAAAGTTTGAATAACAATGGCGGGATGTAGTTTTAATGTTAAAATGGCAAAATGGAATTTAAAAGAGCTTTTCAGAGAATCGGTGTTCCTTTAAGAGCCACAATACAGCGAAGAGCTGAGGAAGAGAAAGCAGAGAAGCCCGGAGAAGAGGCGACACCCTCAGACTCTGCTGCGAGCCCGTGGAGGACTCAGTAACCTCGGCTGCCACCCAATCTTCGTATCGTATATGGACAGATTCCTGGATACATATTTTTAGAATCGTAAACTTCATCTTATTCACTATACAGTATGCGGTTTCGGACGCAAAACTGCAAATGGATTTTATATTCTGAATGCTTGAATCAACGCGAGCTCTCTGGATAACGTGCATTTTCACATACAGGTAGGAATTATATGATTCAGACATATTTTAATCCCTTTCTTTTATTTCAGTGATATATGGCACGACAAGTTTAATTCCCTTTTTCATCAATGTAATACATTGTAAACGTATTAGTTTGTAAAGACGTCAGTTTCGCGTCCTCGCGTAGCAGTGATCGTTTGGCATCGGTATTTTAATTAATTACGAAATTTGTATTTTATTTTTAAATTGCTATCTTGTGTTTCTGGCGCATTCGCGGATTAATGACTCATTTGAGTCGTTTTCATTACAAAGTGTTGCAAATAAATGAGTCTTTTGAGTCGACTCTTTACAAAGCGAATGGGCCAAATGTTTTAAAGTGGTTCGCGAATCAGTTTGAATGAATTGTTCAGATCGCTTCAAACACGGAATCGTCCGAAGCTGTTTTACTCGTAACCTATGTAGAAACACGCAGAATATAACCAGTGTTGGGTGACGTGGAAATGAATTTACCAATCTTTTAACTAAAAGCAAAACTTCACACATGTACCCGCCATTACATATGCGCGACCGCCGACCTGTTCGTCGTCAGACACAGTTAAACGCGTGCAACCTCCAGAAACACTGTAGCACAGATTGAAGAAAATCCATGATCCATGAATTCGATGATTGACGTCTGATTCGCTGTTTAATGTACTGTATGATGTAAGTGATTCTCACAAAACACACGTGACATGACAACGTAAGAAAACATGAGTTTTGTTATAGTGTAAACTGTCAATGTCCTCAGACCATCTTAGGAGATTCCAACTTTATACATATACAAAACTGTTGTCAGTTTACTTGTCTGATATTTCAGCTACAAGCTACATCAACATTGAGACTAAAGTTAATTTGTTAATTTGAAATGCTTGTCTATTCTGTCCTTGTATTCTTTTTCTGTACTGTTGGTGTATGTTGCAGTTTTACACATACTGTAGAAGTGCCCTTCATAAGTATTGTTCTGTTTGTTGTGGAGTCAAGAAATGTCTAAACATTAAAAGATGAACATGAGACAAAAGTACAGAATCTGTCACATTATTTTTTTTAATGGGCACTGAGCTGTGTCCTGACTGTTTACACATGAAAAGCATAAAATATGTAGGATCAGTTTGATTCACTTATGTGCATTTGTGTACAATACACATAAGTCAGCATTTAATGCTGTTGTTCTTTGTTGTTAAAGCATGTATGTGTTGAAACATAAACAAAGGTTAATAAAATGTGACATTCTAAACTTCTGGCATACTGATATTTATCTTACCAATTTCTGGTCTCCACATCAAACAGAAAAAGCTTGTCTTTATTGTTCTGATACTTATGGAGGGCACTGCGTGTGTGTGTGTGTGTGTGTGCGCGCGTGTGTGTGTGTGCGTGTGTGTGTGCGTGTGTGTGCATATATCTAGATTTATTTTTTCATGAGTAACTAGTAACTCGCTACTTGAGTATTATTTTCATTGCATACTTTTTACTTCTACTTGAGTAATTATTTATTTAGTTACTTTTACTTTAACTTCAGTAAAGTTTTTGGCTACTCTTTCCACCTCTGTTAAAATCTTCATGAATCTAGGCTGAGTTTGCCACGTTGAAGCCTAAATAATCAGACAGATAGTAAGTTAATCGGCCATCGCTCACAGCCCAGCACCTGCACAACTGCATGCGTATCGCGCTGACAAACATACACCTGATTTTACTGCCCTGACGAAATCTAAAAGTATAATTTCTCTTATTAGAAGCTAGCCTAATGTTTGCCAGCTATTAAAATGGCGGTTGTAGTTTAAATAGAGGTCGTGAAATAATTAGCATTGACAAAAAACTGCATAAAACAATGTTATATTCCATATTATAAACTTTTGGTTATGTGTACTTAAGTGAGTAAATAAGTTAACCGCAAAAACTAAATGTGCGCCGACGCCGCCAAAACAGGAAGTAGTTTATCTCAGGAACGCTTTCACGTATTGAAACCAAACTTTGTACATGAACTTGGGACTCCAATGTGAGGATGCACAAACTAAATCGGCGGCACCAGAGCAAGCACACTTTTGCAGTTCGTCCCGAAATGCATTTTCTAGTTCTTATTATTATTCCCGGGTAGATTTTTTGTGTCAGCTCTAGCGACCAGACCGTTTGACGCAGAGACACCGTTCAAACTTTAAAATGTTCGGGCAGTACCGGTGTAAGTTGCTTGAGAGGATGAAGTCACAGATCCATGTCGTTCGGCCGCCATATTGGAAAGAACACAAAACCTTAAAAAAGTTTCACAGGTCACAAATTTTGTCCAAACTTCATGAAATTCCACGTACGCGATCCTTGGACCGAGCCTCACAAAAGTTACTAGAAGGATTTTTGATTTTCGGAAGCGTTTGCGCGCCACAGCCCAAACTAAATGTGCGTCAACGCCGCCAAAACAGGAAGTAGTTCAAATCTCAATATGTCTGTAACATTTATTAACCAAAAATTTTATATGAACTCTTTACTCCAATGTGAAGATGCCCAAGATAAAAAAACATTGCAGTAACATGTCTATATTATGTTATTTTCACTTTAAAATGTCCAATTAAAACCTGTGTAAAAAATAAAAAATGTCATTAGCCTTTACCAGTAGAGGGCAGCCTTTACGTTCAAACGTGTTTTTTAGACAGAATGTAAAGATAGCGGCAGCCATCTTTAGAAGCTAAGCTAACAGGCTATTGCTCCGTGGAAAAGTTTGAATAACAATGGCGGGATGTAGTTTTAAGGTTTAAATGGCAAAATGGAATAGAGAAGAGCTGTTGAGAGAATCGAGTGTTCCTTTAAGAGCCACAATACAGCGAAGAGCTGAGAAAGACGGAGAGCAGAGAAGCCCGGAGAAGAGGCCACAGCCTGAGACTCTGCTGCATAGAGCCCGTGGGGCACGCAGCACCATCGGCTGGCACCCAAGCTTCGTATCGTATATGGACAGCGGAATCCTGGATACATATTTTTAAAATCCTAAAACTTCATCTTATTCACTATACAGTATGCGGTTTCGGACGCAAAACTGCAAATGGATTTTATATTCTGAATGCTTGAATCAACGCGAGCTCTCTGGATAACGTGCATTTTCACATACAGGTAGGAATTATATGATTCAGACATATTTTAATCCCTTTCTTTTATTTCAGTGATATATGGCACGACAAGTTTAATTCCCTTTTTCATCAATGTAATACATTGTAAACGTATTAGTTTCGCTCGCGTCAGTATCGCGTCCTCGCTCGCGTGATCGTTTGGCGTCGGCTCTATGACAGCTGCATGATTTAAATGATTGTGAATTGACGCGAAAAAGTGTCACTTTACCTTAAATCATGCATGTGACGCCAAGTGTATTTAAACAGTCATGACTTTCAGAAATGTATGACACATTTAATAACACAGCGGGGTAAAGTTAGTTTTGTTTTGGATATTCGTGACACATTCGGTACTGAACGGCAATGAGCCCAAAATAAAACATATTTATAAAAAGAGCAAAGCTGATAATGTTTCACAACCTTCATTAACAATGGTTTCTGTCGATATAATAACCACTGACCCGCAGAAGCCCTCGCAGAAGCCGTCGCAATCTCAATTGCGCTGGAAAGCGCTCTCTTGGCGGAGCCGCAATTAAGGGACCGTGGGGAAAGTGCAGGTTTTCTTGTTTGATAAGCGGTGTTTTTGTAATAGCTTTTTTGTAAAATATCCTATGAACAACAAACCAGTGTCATTCAGTACTGGAGGACAGGGGACATCTTTCACAACTTCTATTTTAACCCCTACTGGTGAAAAATGGAACTGCATGTCTAATATAAACCTTTTTTTGTAATAACTTTGTCCATCGGCGAGACAGACACATCAAACAAGTGTCATTCAGTACAGAGGGACAGGGGACATCTTTCACAACTTCTATTTTAACCCCTACTGGTGAAAAATGGAACTGCATGTCTAATATAAACCTTTTTTTGTAATAACTTTGTCCATCGGCGAGACAGACACATCAAACAAGTGTCATTCAGTACAGAGGGACAGGGGACATCTTTCACAACTTCTATTTTAACCCCTACTGGTGAAAAATGGAACTGCATGTCTAATATAAACCTTTTTTTTGTAATAACTTTGTCCATCGGCGAGACAGAGACATCAAACAAGTGTCATTCAGCACAGAGGGACAGGGGACAGCTTTCACAATATCTCTTTTTAACCCCTACTGGTGAAAAATGGAATTGCATGTCTAACATTAACACTCTTTTTGTAATAACTTTGTCCATTGGGGAGACAGACACATCAAACAAGTGTCATTCTGTACAGAGGGACAGGGGACAGCCCTCACAACTTCCATTTTAGCCCCTACTGGTGAAAAGCGGAACTGCATGTCTAACATTAACACTCTTTTTGTAATAACTTTGTCCATCGGGGAGACAGAGACATCAAACAAGTGTCGTTCAGTACAGAGGGACAGCGGACATCTTTCACAACTTCTATTTTAACCCCTACTGGTGAATAATGGAATTGCATGTCTAACATTAACACTCTTTTTGTAATAGCGTTGTCCATCGGCGAGACAGACACTTCAAACAAGTGTCGTTCAGTACAGAGGGACAGGGGACATCTTTCACAACTTCTATTTTAACCCCTACTGGTGAAAAATGGAATTGCATGTCTAACATTAACACTCTTTTTGTAATAGCGTTGTCCATCGGCGAGACAGACACATCAAACAAGTGTCATTCAGTACAGAGGGACAGGGGACATCTTTCACAACTTCTATTTTAACCCCTACTGGTGAAAAATGGAACTGCATGTCTAATATAAACCTTTTTTTGTAATAACTTTGTCCATCGGCGAGACAGACACATAAAACAAGTGTTGTTCAGTACAGAGGGACAGGGGACATCTTTCACAACTTCTATTTTAACCCCTACTGGTGAAAAATGGAATTGCATGTCTAACATTAACACTGTTTTTGTAATAGCGTTGTCCATCGGCGGGACAGACACATCAAACAAGTGTTGTTCAGTGCAGAGGGGCGGGGGACATCTTTCACAACTTCTATTTTGGCCCCTACTGGTGAAAAATGGAACTGCATGTCTAACATTAACACTCTTTGTAATAACTTTGTCCATCGGTGAGACAGAGACATCAAACAAGTGTCATTCAGCACAGAGGGACAGGGGACAGCTTTCACAATATCTCTTTTTATCCCAACTGGTGAAAAGGGGAAGTGCATGTTTAAAATTAACACTCTTTTTGTAATAGCTTTGTCCATCGGAGAGACAGACACATAAAACCAGTGTTGTTCAGTACAGAGATTCTATTTGAAGTTGTGAAAGATGTCCCCTGTCCCTCTGTACTGAACGACACTTGTTTAATGTCTCTGTCTCGCCGATGGACAAAGCTATTACAAAGAGTGTTAATGTTAGACATGCAGTTCCATTTTCACCAGTAGGGGTTAAAATAGAAGTTGTGAAAGATGTCCCCTGTCCCTCTGTGCTGAATGACACTTGTTTGATGTGTCTGTCTCGCCGATGGACAAAGCTATTACAAAAAGAGTTTTATTGTAAGACATGCAGTTCCTCTTTTCACCAGTAGGGGTTAAAATAGAAGTTGTGAAAGATGTCCCATGTCCCTCTGTACTGAATGACACTTGTTTGATGTGTCTGTCTCGCCGATGGACAAAGTTATTACAAAAAGAGTGTTAATGTTAGACATGCAATTCCAGTTTTCACCAGTAGGGGTTAAAATAGAAGTTGTGAAAGATGTCCCCTGCCCCCCAGCACTGAACGACACTTGCTTGATGTGTCTGTCTCCCCGATGGACAAAGTTATTACAAAAAGAGTGTTAATGTTAGACATGCAGTTCCATTTTTCACCAGTAGGGGTTAAAATAGAAAATGTGAAAGATGTCCCCTGTCCCTCTGTGCTAAATGACAGTTGTTTGATGTCTTTGTCTCACCGATGGACAAAGTTATTACAAAAAGAGTGTTAATGTTGGACGTGCGATTCCATTTTTCACCAGTAGGGGTTGAGATAGAGGTTGTGGGGGATGTCCCCTGTCCCCCTGTGCTGAATGACACTTGTTTGGTGTGTCTGTCTCGCCGATGGACAAAGATATTACAAAAAGAGTTTTATTGTAAGACATGCAGTTCCTCTTTTCACCAGTAGGGGTTAAAATAGAAGTTGTGAAAGATGTCCCCTGTCCCTCTGTGCTGGGTGACACTTGTTTGGTGTGTCTGTCTCGCCGATGGACAAAGTTATTACAAAAAGAGTGTTAATGTTAGACATGCAATTCCATTTTTCACCAATAGGGGTTAAAATAGAAGTTGTGAAAGATGTCCCCTGTCCCTTTGTGCTGAATGACACTTGTTTGATGTGTCTGTCTCACCGATGGACAAAGTTATTACAAAAAGAGTGTTAATGTTAGACATGCAATTCCATTTTTCACCAGTAGGGGTTAAAATAGAAGTTGTGAAAGATGTCCCCTGTCCCTCTGTGCTGAATGACACTTGTTTGATGTCTCTGTCTCACCGATGGACAAAGTTATTACAAAAAGAGTGTTAATGTTAGACATGCAATTCCATTTTTCACCAGTAGGGGTTAAAATAGAAGTTGTGAAAGATGTCCCCTGTCCCTCTGTGCTGAATGACACTTGTTTGATGTGTCTGTCTCGCCGATGGACAAAGCTATTACAAAAAGAGTTTTATTGTAAGACATGCAGTTCCTCTTTTCACCAGTAGGGGTTAAAATAGAAGTTGTGAAAGATGTCCCATGTCCCTCTGTACTGAATGACACTTGTTTGATGTGTCTGTCTCGCCGATGGACAAAGTTATTACAAAAAGAGTGTTAATGTTAGACATGCAATTCCATTTTTCACCAGTAGGGGTTAAAATAGAAGTTGTGAAAGATGTCCCCTGTCCCCCTGTGCTGAATGACACTTGTTTGGTGTGTTTGTCTCGCCGATGGACAGGGCTATTGCAAGGGGAGTGTTATTGTGGGACATGCAGTTCCTCTTTTCACCAGTGGGGGTTAAAATAGAAGTTGTGAAAGATGTCCCATGTCCCTCTGTGCTGAATGACACTTGCTTGATGTCTCTGTCTCGCCAATGGACAACGCTATTACAAAAAGAGTGTTAATGTAAGACATGCAATTCCATTTTTTACCAGTAGGGGTTAAAACAGAAGTTGTGAAAGATGTCCCCTGTCCCTCTGTACTGAATGACACTTGTTTGATGCCTCTGTCTCGCCGATGGACAAAGTTATTACAAAAAGAGTGTTAATGTTACACATGCAATTCCATTTTTCACCAGTAGGGGTTAAAATAGAAGTTGTGAAAGATGTCCCCTGTCCTCCAGTACTGAATGACACTGGTTTGTTGTTCATAGGACATTTTACAAAAAAGCTATTACAAAAACACCGCTCATCAAATAAAAAAACCTGCACTTTCCCCACGGTCCCTTACTTGCGGCTCCGCCAAGAGAGCGCTTTCCAGCACAATTGAGATTGCGACGGCTTCTGCGGGTCAGTGGTTATTATTAGGGTTGCCAACCGTTCCGTATAATACGGAATCGTCCCGTATTTGACACACAAAATTCTTGTTCCGTATTGAACTGATACGGAACGCAGTTTGTTCCGTATTTTATGAAAATTAATTCAGTGCAAATACATGACAGACATAGAGCTTATAATATGTCAGCCATGAACGAAGACCGCGTCATTTGTATAAGAAAACCCTGAGGGTGCGGTAATTTCTCCCTCTGTTATGATCAGCGTAGCGTTTTAACATCTTGCAGCCCCATCAGCTTTTAATTGGTCGTTTCAGTCATTGTGATGTCACGTATCATAGCAACGATGACGACAAGTGACAACAGCGGGAAATGTAAAAATGACTGCATCCGAGCAGCCGGCGAAAAAGAAACGAGCACAAAAATATAGAATTAAATGGGAAAATGACTACCCGTGGCTGAAATGCGTGAGGGACAATGAATACAAGGCCAATCGTACCATATGCCGTCGCGTTTTTTATGTTTGTCACGGCGGAGTGTGTGATATTAAGCAGCACGCATGAGGAGATAATCACAAGAGGAGCGAAAATCTGCGGGCACAGGATGGAGCAATGTCAAGGTTCATTGTCCGTCAGTAGTCTCCAGAGGCTCATATGGTATGTAATTATGTGGATTTTTAAAACTCAAATATAGTTGATAAGAAAGTGTGCTCTCCCTCTGTTCCTGTGTCCCGCTCCCTCCCGTCCCATAATGTGTCAATCATTTCTGATGGGTTTATTATTAAATAATTATGGATTTAGATAGCTCAAGGTTTAAAAAGTGGTGGGGTCTTTGAAGAGGGCGTATTATAAACTATAAACGTTTTATGAACAAAACCATGGTTCATTGTTGGCAAAATGATCATGATAGCCTTTATATTTCACATCTATATGGTTCAGTCTTGTATACTTATTAGGCATAGGCCTACTTTGCTATTCATTAAATAAGAAGTTGTATGAAATATATTTATCAAAATTTATGAATTAGTTTCCACTATTTTCACCAGAAGTCTTCATTTCAGGGGTTATTTTTTTTCAAAATTCTCTTCCGTGGGAGCATGTCACCGGACCCAGTAAACCCCCCCCCCCCCCCCCCCCCCCGTTCCTTATTTCCATTTCAGAAAGTTGGCAACCCTAGTTATTATATCGACAGAAACCATTGTTAATGAAGGTTGTGAAACATTATCAGCTTTGCTCTTTTTATAAATATGTTTAATTTTGGACTCATTGCCGTTCAGTATCGAATGTGTCACGAATATCCAAAACAAAACTAACTTTACCCCGCTTAAAAACACAGCTTTTGCCAGAAGACTGCGTATATGCCATTTACATGATCTTCAGGTAAGAAGATACATATATCTAAATCGTATGCTTAGCTACTGTTGAACGGGAACACGATTGATTGCATTATGCTGTCAATCACTGAGGGAAATATTTTCTTTTATCATTAATTTCACAGTCTGGGTCGACAGAGGCGCGGGCGCCGCAAAATCTTTATTTTTCAATCACTCCGCAAAGAGACTTAGATAACTCTGCTGATTTTGGACTTACATATATGATTTATACATCATTTAAAACTTTAAAGTGTCTAGTATTTTTTCTGTCCACTCCCATTAAAAACAGAATGTTGTGCTTTTCGCAAAATTAAGAAAATAAACATAATGCGGGTTTGCTCTCTCTCTTAGTGACGTCCTTTCAGAAACACGTCAGAAAAATGAGCTGTAACTTAACGAATTGTTTTCATAGAAACATAAGATAAATGTCTACATAATGCTTGGAATGTCTGCTTTTAAATGGTGTAAGTGAAATCGAAAACAAATATTGTACTTCGTTGTTAACTGTATTAAAAGAGGGAGATGTACCGTCTCTCATGTTACTGCATTATTTATAAAGAGCCACGCCCCGCTCCATTGAAGAGAAGAACAGAGATCATCCATATTCATTAGTCAACGCCACAACGAATGTTTTCTCTGTGCTTGCTCATACAGCAAAGGCTCAAATATTATGCGAGTCATCGTTCTCACAAAAGAATGCAATTTAAACGAGTAAGTTAATCGGCCATCGCTCACAGCCCAGCATCTGTCCTGCACCACTGTATGCATATCGCGCTGACAAACATACACGTGATTTTACTGCTCTGATGAAATCTAAAAGTATAATTTCTCTTATTAGAAGCTAGCCTAATGTTTGCCAGTTATTAAGATGGCGGTTGTAGTTTAAATAAAGGGTTGTGAAATAATAAGCTTTGACAAAAAACTGCATAAAACAATTTTATGTTCCATATTATAAACTTTTGGTTATGTGTACTTAAGTGAGTAGATATGGCTCTTATTTACACCTTTAAATGTAGAATAAGAATAGAACTCGGGTATCTTACAATGCACTTATGTTGTTATGCAGTTTTAAAATACAAAATACAAACATGTCTGGATGTAGATAAAGCCTACTTGGTCATATTACAATGCACAAGTTTTGTTGTATGCAGTTTGAAAATACATGTTTGTAGAAAAAGTATATTGTACAATGCACTTATTTTGTTGTTATGCAGTTTCAAAATACAACATGAGTATGTTTAAATGTATATGTCGTCATCATCACTGATATATCTCTGGCCCTCATGACAAACTAATTGAATAGCCCTGTCGTAGACGCTCAACACACAATCATATTCATAAATAGTAAAGAAATGAAACGATATTAGGCTATCAGTGCTGCTGTCGCTCTTTCCTATCGCTTATTTTAAAAATGAGCTTATGATCAATAAAATGCAGCTTATATCTGCTGCTTTTTGTGACGTGAACTCTGGCCTACATTAAAGGTGCAGTGTGTAATTTTTAGAAGGATCTCTTGACAGAAATGCAAAATAATATACAAAACTATATTATCAGGGGTGTATAAAGACCTTTCATATGGCTCTTATATGGCCGTTATGTTTTTATTACTTTAGAATGAGATGTTTTTATCTACATACACAGAGGGTCCCCTTACATGGAAGTCGGCATTTTGTGCCACCATGTTTCTACAGTCTTAATGGACAAAATCATGACATGTTTGTCCTGTGGTGGCTACCGTAGCTTCTCTATGCATTTCAAAAGCGAGGGGTGAGCTGTGAACTGAGCTTTTGGTTGCAATTTGGAACCTCACCACTAGATGCCGCTAAAATTTACACACTGCACCTTTAAGTCTCATGTTTTTAAGATTATCTTAAGTACTAAAGGATTTTTGGTATATTATGTACAAAATTAGTGTGTAAAATATGGCACTTCAAAGGGATTGTTCACTCAAAAATTAAAATTATTTAAATTACAATTCTAAAAAAAATGTAATAAGAAAACACTGAGGGCTTGACATTAACTTTTTGAGGAACTTGTCCTTCGGACAAGTAAATTTGTGTTTCACTTGTCCATGCACAAAAGTCACTTGTCCGGGTAAAGTTTTATAATATAATGTATTTTTTGTGTTTTGATAATCAGTGGCAGAGCAAGGGATTTTTCATAGAGGAGTCGGACAACTAATTTTTTCTTACACTTGTCCTACAAAAAATCCACTTGTCCCGGACAAGCGGACAAGTCTTAATGTCGAACCCTGAACATGTGCAGCACAGCCGTTATAGTTGGTTCTAGGCTAGCTAGCTATCCCTGTATTTACATAAAATGGTCTGTGCTAAGCCCCGGATGTCCTTAAATGCTGGAAGCACCCCTGGTTACAAGCCTGTATACATTTCTGTGTGTGTGTGTGTGTGTGTGTGTGTGTGTGTGTGTGTGTCAGGAATGCTTTCACGTATTGAAACCAAACTTTGTACATGAACTTGGGACTCCAATGCGAGGATGCACAAGATAAAAAACATTCTAAAATGTAACATTTCACAAATCACGTTAGTGACCGCACCAGAGCAAGCACACTTTTGCGGTTCCTCTGGAAGTGCATTTTCTAGTTTTGTATGTATTTCTAATTGTTTTGGCCATTCGGTTCGCAGTAACCTATTTCGAGATTTAACACCGGGTTTTCTGATTTCACTTAATCGCGTGTTATTTAGACGTGCTCCGCATCATGAGAAATTAGCCTCTTTTTACCGATAAAACAGAAGAGCTAACCGAGACAGACATGGAGAATGAAACGAAACTTAGAAAAACAATATTATTTGCGGTGCTCTGGTTATGAACCGGATTGCTGGAGATGCAAACAGTAAAACAAGCAATGACTCCGTCTTGGACCCTTACGAAAATTAATCATAGTTTTACTATAGTTATGGTTACAACAAGATCGTTTCGAAAACCAACCACCCAATAGCTTAAAAAACCTTAAACCTTACTGTAGTAAAACCATGGTTATTCTTGTTAGATGATAGTTAGATGATAATCCATTATTGCATGATTGTTAAAGACTTTCAGTGGAACAGAATGTTTATTCTTCTTCTACAAAAACATATCAAACTAAATTAAGAATAGTCTGTAATATAGCCTATATACCTTTTATCATTCGCTCCGTCTGATGTTATAACACCATTATCTGTATTTTAAAATCTTTAAAAAATGTAACAATGTTTTCAACGTAAAAATACATTCACATACATGTAACAGTCAGTGTTTATTTGAACTGTGATGAAATGTTTGCTGTAGAAACATATCCGTAGGCTACTTGAATGCAAAGGCAGCCACATGAAAGTGCGAGGTGAACTAGCGTCTGATAATGCAGACAATTCGGTGAGACGATCAAACAACGCTGTAGTTCTGTCACCTACAGACACGTAATAATCTCCATAAACACTAATATTTCTCTGTTTATGCTTCACTTAATCGGTCAGCGAATATAACACTCTCAATCAGCCCTGCTGCCGCCATGTTTCCCACGTGAGAGGCCAGGCAATGGGAGTTGTTGGCCCCGCCTTGACGCAGTGATTCACAGGGCGGGGGCGTGGTCAACTCGGAATGCATTTTCAATTGAATTTTGCTACATCCGTTGCGCGCTATGTAAATGAAAATGCAATCCCATGTTTCCCACCCGTAAATGTAAATGCATTTAGAGAAAATTACATTTAAACGATCATTTTGCTACAGTTTTTGCTTGACCATGTAAAGCACATCTAATCAATCCAGCTAATACATTTCCAGTTTAATTTTGCTACATCCATTGCATGCATTGTAAATGAAAATGCAATCCCAAGTTTCCCACCCGTAAATGTAAATGCATTTAGGGAAATTTACATTTAAATGATAATTTTGCTACAGTTTTTTCTTGACAATGTGAAACACATTATATCAGTTCGGGTAATACATTTCCATTTTAATTTTGCAACTTTTAAAGCATTAAAATATGTATTTAAAACAGGGCTGTAGAAAATGGAAAATGTAAATTAAAGTATTACATTTTCATTTCTATTTTGCACCAAGGATTGCACATAAATGAATGGAAAATGTAAACTTAAATACAGAAATGCATTGCCATTTTACATATTGCATTGTCATATTGCATATTACATTCTAAATTGAATTTAGCTACCCATATGCTTCCATATAAAAGATCTGTAAAGTTGCAAAAATTAAAGTTTCAAATCCAAAGAGATATTCTTTTTAAACGTGAAGCCTCATCCACGCCCACCTAAAATAAAGCAATAAACCCCGCAAAGCAGTGGGTTACCAGTGCATTTTATAACAGCTAAGGGGCGTTGTTAGGCACGACGCAACCCCCTTAGCTGTTATAAAATGCACTGTAACCCCACTGCTTTGCGGGGTTTATCGCGTTTATAAAACGGTTACATCATTTGCATAGCAGGGTTTCACAAAATAAAACACAAATAAGCTGTAATTATATTACCGGTAGTACAAATATTACTTTTCCGCCAAACAAAGTAGTTCCTCAGAATCAAGTGTGACTGAAACAGAGCGCAGTTCACAACCAACACAGACGCAGCAAAGACACAATGAAATTTGATTAAAGACTGTGGTGTTTATTTTATAAATCAACATTCATCTAACGTTAATTTATACATTAAAATTTATATCGTGCAACTGTTGAAGTGATGATCAAATATGCTTGGAAGCATGCTTAACTCTTTCCCCATCAGCGTTTTTTTTTTAAGTTGCCACCCCGTTTTAGTTTAATGCCTTGCAGAAAAATTATCTTCTTTAAATAAACATAAAATATCAAATGAAAGAACAGTCCATCCGCTTTCCAACAACAAGAAAAAAAAAGTTTCATCCTACCTTTTTTGTTCTCTTATCAGTTATCACTTCTCAAATTTTCAGCTAAAAGCGGAGATAATTCCATTTTTGTGAAGAACTTTAGTAAGAGATCAGATTCAACGCTGTTGTGTTGAGTGAATGCGTCAGTGTTTAAGTTGGGTAAGATTGCCATCTAGTGGATAATAGCGGAAATATCAATAAGACAAAACAACTCGGAGAACGTTTTCTCTTTATTGACGAAATGACTCAACAATATTTATTGACATTTATCTGGATATCGCCATAATTGTGCAAATGTAGAAAAATTTAAATGTGATTAAAGACTGTGGTGTTCATTTACATAAATCAGTACGCAGCAACAGTGGCGCAGTGATACTTGTGATGCGGTCTGAACTGTGGGTTTACCGGGGTATTTTATCACGGCTTTGAACACGTTTCAACCAATCAGAATGAAGAACCAGAACGAGCCGTTTTATAACCTACCTTTCCTAATAATGATCCAAACTTGAGATTTGAGAAGTGCAAATTAGTGCTTGTTTCTACGTTCACAAATGCAAACATGGTTTATGTTTTAGTATCCTTACCTTACAAATCTGTTACGTTCTGCTCACATCGCGCTGGTGAAGTTGATCGATAACCTTAGCCATCTGTGTTTTCTGGGTCAGATTCAGGCTCGTGTTGATAAGGTAGTAGTAAATACGATAGTATGTCGTGGCTTTCACTATTGTTTTGGGAGCTCATCTTCCAAAACTTGGCAAGGAGCGTCATATTTCCGATTACGTTACTGAGGTATTCGGCCAATCACAACGCACTGGATAGCTGGCCAATCAGTTCACACCCGTTGACACCGCACTCTCACAACGATGAGCTTTGTACCAAACGACCCGTTTCAGATGTGCGGGACTTAGAGGTGGTAAAAAAATTTATGGTATGTGGAAAATAATGATTTTTTTTAAACCATAAACCACACAAACACATTGTATTACACCAAATACACAAAGTAATGTGCTTTTTAGCCCTATAATATGACTCCTTGAACATCCCTAGTCATCCCTAGTCTCTACTGCTGAGTCACAGCGAGTCATTTTTATTCTCTAAAATTGAAATGTGCTCTGAAAATAGTGCATTTACCTCCACCTAATATTAGCATAGATTATGGTGCATGATTCGCCTCATGATGCTCACTTGTGATTGGATTAATGTTACTTCACTCAAATCTAAGTAACAAAGCAAAGATGCCCATGTACAAATAATATGAGGAATATGCATGTTCAAATGCTATTCTGAATTCAGCCAGCCATTTGCTTTTACCTCAAGGGGGCACTCTCCCTACTCCACCCTATTCTATCTGCAACACTACTCCTACCACTAGGCACGTAAGAACCTCTAAAACAGTCTAGAGTTGGTGGAGGAAATGTGTTTTCTGGACAATTTAAGTACAATGTTTTAACACTGTCAGTAACAATATTATTAGCTAAATTCAAGGATAATGGTACAAACATTCAAAAGCGCTAAGATTGCCAATGTGTGTTAAACAGAAAACTCATGTTACCTATTTTGGGTATTTAAATACATTGTGCATCTACCATATGTCCTACATTATGTTATTACTATATTAAATTATGCAAAAATTCAGACCAATACAGTAAAATATGAAACAAGTTTACTCTATGACATTAAGTCAGGATTATTTAAGCAAGTAACTATGTTTTGCTTATGCCGGATGCCCAAGAAACCAGTGGTTGACAAGGATTCCACTTTCATAGTGCTGTGTTTATCAAAAGAGGCCATAGTCCAAAATGGCAACATAGCTACTCCCACACAGAGCATCTGGACAGAGCTTAATAAACAGCTAGAAAACACGATCACCCCAAAGGCTCTATACGCTTTGTTAAATTAAACAGAAACAACATCTGGGCTACTTTAGAGTTTACTTATGAAAGTGATCATGAAGCAAGTGGCAGTAGTGATGACACTGCTTTTGAGCCAGGGCCCCTTTCCCAAAGACCAAAAGATTGCTGGGCTTTTGGTCTTTAAGTTCCATTTCAGAAATTGATTGAATTCATCCCTGAAACGGTAGAATACAAAAACAAGTTCAGTTGAACTTGAAAAAAGGGAATACACCATTTTGAAGCCTGCCAACTGGACGCATGTGATAAATCATCACATTTGGCAAGTGGTGAAAAGCCCCTGCACATTCGCCTTTAAAAGAGCCAAGGTCTATCCATCAGCCTGCTTGAAGAAAAAAAAAACATTGCATTAAAAATTTCTTTGTGAGATCAATGGCACAGCTTCTTAAGTCACAATCCATGAATGATGCGAAAGAAATAGACATATGTGAAGAGAGCAGGTCGCTTGCCGGGGGTAATGGTGATCATGATAATATGCACTTCCTCCCTGAGATTATTCCTAATATAATGTAATGCCCTATAGCTTTAATACAGAACAGCTGGGTAAAAACATTTATTTTTATATTTTTTTCTGTTTGTTCATCACCTGTACATCTTGTATTAATCTCTAATCCAGAGTTAAAAAGTTAATTAATTTCAATATGTTTTATATTACGTGTAATGTTCATTACATCATCCTACATAATGTTGGGTTGAAATGTACTTGTAAAACACGAGGCGTGTGTGTGATCAAGTTTGCTATTTGATATGTGATTGGATGTAAATGGCTAAAACCCGCCTCCTATGTGGGTTCCTGTAAAGTTATTGGGTGATAACGAGTGAGTGACTGGAGAGAGGAGATACGAGATTTGAACAGACGAGAGTTTTCAGGAGTGAGTGAATAATTGCTTGCTATATGTGAGAAAAGCATTGTTTTTGTGTTAATACAGAGTATTTCTTGTGAGTACGCAAAATAATCTTTGACTCAACATCTGAGTTTAAGTTTTCATTTATTTGCGTTTGTTTCAAATGTTCAGGACTTTGATATATCTACGAGCCAGCTCACGCTGTTCGTTTGGAAACGAGAGACACATTGAGTGTTATTTCTGTCTATCTATGTTGCTTTTTCTACTGATTTGCCATCCCGTTTGAGCTTAAGAGACGATTAAGATCGCCTATTGAGCCCAAAAGGACGGACTTGTTTACATCCATATTGTGAAGAGGTATCCACCTATAGACCTTTCTCACAGTAACCAGAAATACATAATTGTCGTGAAAGCGGAGTTCCTGTCAAGCGTCAATACACTAGAAAAACATAAACCCGGGCAAGTTTAAAATGGATCAAAGCGTCTACACAACTTCGTTAACGGATTTGCCAAATATTACATTTGCTGATGTGACACGACTAATGGAGGAAAACTTTTTACATGAAGAATTTGTCCATAAATATCTAGGTAAGTAGAAAGCGAGTCTAACTGTTACTGAACTGTTAACTAAAACGACACATTATTAGCGTGTCCACTTAAACAAAATGTATGTATAGTAGATGATATAGACTACCTTACTAAAACATTATAGTCTGCTTTGAATTAAGCCAATTACCTTCAATTACTGCCTATGGTTGTCCAAGTGAACGTCTTGTGTGTAGCAACAATAACGTTAGCCTGATGCTATCATTATCAGTTAACATTTTTGTCTGGTAATGTCTGTGATCGTATGTTTGTGTGTCGGGATGAACTCGTTCCAAGAAAAATGGGTAGAGACAGCATTTGGTTGCAAGCGGCGACCAGTGAGCCCTAAAATGTAGTCGTCTTTAGTGAACTGTCTGCTGCATACATAAGTGCTCCCCTTTCTTATTTTGAAGTTAGGTCCTTAATCTCGCCAGATAGCCTGAATCCACTTCTGTCTAACTCAGGGGTGGGCATTGAGGGCCACAGTCCTGCAAAGTTTAGCTTCAACCTTAATCGAACACACCTGAATGTCATTTCCAAACAGTCCTGAAGACGTCGATTAGATTTTTCAGCTGTGTTTGATTAGGGTTGGAGCTAAACTCTGCAGGGACACTGGCCCTCAGGACCAGGAGTTGCCCACCCCTGGTCTAACTTCACCATCAACAGGGAATTAATGGAACAGATACGGCTTTTTACATTGCCTTGACTGCGAAGGAAGTAGATTTCCGCGACGATTGCGTATTTCCAGTCATAAATACGGAAGTTGTGAGAAAGGTCTATTGCCCGTAGCAACGGATGCTGTCTGGCGTTCCTACGGTTACGAGTGACGGTGAGCATTGTCACAAGTGGATGCGGTTGCCCGGTACAGGATCTATTGCTGCTGGTTAAGGAGCACAGGTACCGAGTTTGCTTTGTTTATTTGCTCACAGGAGCGAAGCGGCCATTTTAAAGTTTCAAAGGCCTCTACGATCTCAAGCAACTAAAGTTACACAGGCCTGCATCGGGGTTGGGGTGTGTGAGTACTGTTGTTTGTGAGAGTGGGCCCATTCTGTATATTGTTAATATTGTGGTTATTAATTGACCCGTTACTATTTGTTACCATTTGTTTACTTTGATACTGTGAGAAATGTGTGAAAATTACATCCCGTGTTATAATGATGAATAACAATAAGCTAAAGGTTCTCATGTGTGTTTGAGCATACCATTTTGCACTTTTACCTTTTGAGATTTTGCATACCAGTATTGTAAAGTGTTATTTGGGGTTTTGCAGTTCTTCTCTTTGCTATAGTGTGTTATTCTCTGATATATGCTGTGTAGTGTAAAAATAACAGTTGAACAGTGAATTAAGAGTTCACAAACTGTGATAATAAGAGGGTTATTTCAGTACGAGCATGTAATTGGTGTTTGGTGATCACACTACAATTTTTGGAATATTCTTTTTTTTTAAATAAAATTCTATTCTTTAAACACAAATATATATTTTATTGCAATCATATTCATATTTTTTCTATATTTTGTTAAAATAAATCCACTTAAAGTGTTTTTTTTTAAACTGTTTGGGTTATTTGAGTTCCCAAAAGTGTCTTTAAGGGTATCAGAGTAGGATGTTTATTTTTTAGTCGAGAGGCAAACAAATTGAACCCGTCGTTCACTCTAAAGAAATTTGAGTCATACACATCAAATAGGGTAGGGGGCACTACATAATTTGGCTTGCAAGTTACTTACCACTCTGGACAGCGGTAATGGTCCCTCACTTCCGAAGAACCAACATTACCGCAAGTTCAGCCAATGTTGAAGCAGAATTCAAAAACATCAAGCGCAGCCTTTTCAAGCATGAAAACTTGCCAATTAGGGTGGATAGATTCATTGCTCGACATCTGTCCTTCATTGAAGGCAACATGCGAATTTGTTCTGCAAAACAAAAAGGTGAAGAAAAAGATGTAACTGTTGCGGAAGTGATTGTCACAGGAGACAATTCAATACCCACCACTCTTGATGCTGTCATATGCTGTGAAAGGGAAACAACTGAAAGTGGAACTGTTGAAAAATGGAAATAATCAATAGCCTGTTAAAATCGGGAAATCAAGAATTTCTGTGCTGAACACGTGCATTTGATGCTTTTTGTCAATGCCTATGTTGTGCTTTCTGCGATAGTGTCACTTTTGGAAACACTGTTTGCAGTGAGGACTCCAACAACCTTCTCCAGCTAGTAAAAACCAGAAAAGGTCTGAATGCACATGCCTACACACAGATGGCACAGCTGCTAAGTGAAGTATTTGAAGCTGTCCAGTTGAAGTCTGGTGTTCTCCAAATCAATGCACACAGCCACATCTCCACAATCATTAATAAGTTAATGACAAGATGCGTTTCCCTTACCAAACAGTGCTCCTCACAGTATTGCAGTCTCAGCAATCCACTCACAAGGGAAATCTCTTTTGCTTGTACTTCTGAAGCTTTACTGCAGGCTTCTGGCGTGGCTCATCTACAGTGGAAGAAGAGCTTAACCTTCTGAAGTCCCCCTGCCTCAGGCCAATCCAAAGTCAGTCACAGTGCCCCTCTCAATTTAAAGGAGACATATCCTGCTAAATCCACTTTTATAGCCATTTAATGCATTTTGTTGTATACTTGTAGTGTTAAGAAGTACAGATAAGTTGAAATTAGTCTCTTTAGGTGCTTTGTTGATATCTTTAAATTCTGTTTTGGTCACATTTTCCCAACCTGTTCAGATTTTTCTATTCTTTATTACGTTTTCTGAACAATTACGTCACAGTATTTGCAGCAGAACTGCCAAATAAGGACATTGACTCCTCCCAGCCCAACACTTTGAGCAATCCACCATTTGCATTCCTCACTGCGATATTGTAGTCCAAGCTCAAGGATGCAGAAGTTATGAGAGAGTAAGTCCAAATGTTCGGTTTTTAGCTGTATTAACCCACACGATTCATTACACTGAGGGGTCAATTCCTTCTATCTTTGGAGACGATGAGCAGAGCACTTTGGTAAGCTGTAAATAACATTAAAAAAGTAAAGTACACGGTGGTCATGGTTTAGCAGTACTTTTGTCTTTAAGTAACGTTACACGTCTATAGCAGTATTAATGATAATGAGTCTCATGGTTACAATGGTCATTTAGCTGCTGTGTTTAAACGTAGCATATTATCAAAACAGATTTTTAGTGGTAAGATTAGGCCGTAGTCATTTGTCTTGTTAGTGTGCTTGTTTCATGGGCGATCCCAGTGTATGCAGCTGGTCGGTATTGTTTACTTATTTAATGTAAAAGATGTAACTTAACAAAACAAACAATACATCATTAGAGAGGTCTAAGGCTCCAGAATTTGTATTTGACGTTTATTTTATTAAAACTTATAGTGACAGTAATGCTTTGAATTGTATCACAAGTTATGAAAAGTTCATAGAGAGAAAATAATCTACTTGCACTTTATTTAGAGGGCTAAACCAACAAGACAAAAACCAACATTTGTTGACAAAGGCTGTCAAACAAAACCCCAGATGTGCTCCGCTGGGACACAGCTTTCTATTAAAACTCTTCTACCTCATGTCAGAAGTACAGGTAAGCGAAAAGGGGTAAATGCTATGATGTAAATTTTATTACAAAAACAATATTGCTAATACTACTTTTTATTTGTTTTACTCAAAGGCACACAGGTGTGTGCCCCAAAGTGCTCAGATGTTGGAGTCTGCACTTCAACTACTACCTTTGTGCGAACACATGCTTTCCTGTCCTCCACACCAGTGAAGCGATGCCGGTTGCTTGATATTGAGGAATAAATCACGCCAATAAAGAGACCCTGTCTGGTGCAGACCGAAGTGGGTGTTGACTCTTTAGAGGGCTGCTCTACAATGATACAGAGCCCCCATGATCCAACCTACAACCTTGAGGACTCCATAAGTGCTTTGACAGAGGATACTGGACACATGTACGCATAACAATACCAGTAAACAATTTATGCAGACTCTTTCATGAACTAGCTGTTCTTTGTATATTTATATCTGGTTGTTTTTTCTATAGCATGGACCCTTCTACATCAACCTACTAAATGCCTACTTATATTGTATATGAAAAATGCCTCTTAGAACTTTTTGAGGTGTGCCCAGTGTGTCAACGAGGGACAAGGGTGCAGACCAGAACAGTTGGGACCTCTCTGTGTGTAGAGCAGCGATGTACACACTGTGATTTTGTAAGAAAATGGAAGAGTCAAGCACTACATGGAGGCACCCCAGTAGGGAATCTACAGCTTTCAGTTGCTGTGTATTCCAATGTGGGCTCATTTTTACAGCTTCAAAGTTGTAATGTGTTAAATATCGGCATATTGCAGTGGTCACCAATCCTGGTCCTGGAGGGCCGGTGTCTCTGCGGAGTTTAGCTTCAACCCTAATCAAACACACCTGAGGCATCTTAATTAGCTGCTTCAGGTGTGTTTGATTAGGGTTGGAGCTAAACTCTGCAGAGACACCGGCCCTCCAGGACCAGTGGCCTATACCATGAAGCCGGTTTAAGTGGATAGCCAGGTAAGTTTAAGATTATTTGCGCCAACCCTGGGTTTTAGGTACCATGAAAGTAGCGCGGCTTTAATCGGTGTTCGTCGCCATGGTATCTTACGCTGCACGGCTAACCTGCCCCAGGGCAGGTTATGTTCTGGATTCGAGATCTGAGACTGCAGTTTGACCAATCAGCTGCTAGCAAAGAAGTGACGTAACTACTAGCGTCTCCGCGCAAATTTTATTTATTTGTATTTTTTTATTGAACATATTAAAATACAAACATTAAGGCATATTCAACAATCACTATTTCCGTGTTGATACCACAAGAAAAAAAAAGGAGGGTGAGGGTCTTAATCTTAAACATCCAAAGCAGAAAGAAGTCTCAGGGGTCTCCGCGCAAATTGTTAGAACAGCGCTTTGTAGAGAGAATTTTTAGTTTTCCCTTGCCCAGTCATTTGTATGAAATATCTAGATTTTCCACGGAAGGAATCTCTTATCTTTGCAAACTTCTTGCCTCACATAAAAAAAGTATCACGTTAAATCCGTGCCCTTACTGTACCGTAAATGATGTGTATTGCATTGTGCTTGTTTGCAAGTGGTACATACTTGTATGCGGTCGGTGGGGAAAACACGGTTTGTCGAACCATGCGCAAGGTGGTCCTTGCACTGTAAAAGAAAGCCTACATTAACAGCTTCATAGTGTTCCACGGACATTTCCTGACCATGTCTTTAAAAGAGGGCTTTTATAAAATTCCCTGTAAGATTAACAAATTTAACAAATGTAAATTAACTTAAAAAAGCATGTTTCACTTTGGGTACCTAAATAAATTATCCAATGAAGTACATGTTAATGTACATGTTATATTAAAAAGAGCAGAGGCAGTATTATTTCACTCTTGAAATACATTTTTATAATCTTCATAATTTTGCATAATTAGCTCATGGTCCTCCGCTAAAAAAATACACTGCTCGTACGTGCTCTCTCTATTTTCTATTCCGATTGGTTGTTCGGTGCCGACGTCACTCTTTTATGTGCACGCGCGGGTGGAGTAATCATAACCTAAAGATCAAAGCCTGAGTTGACAGAGAAAGTTGATAAGCCGCTTCATGGGACCACTAAAGCCTGATTGCATCGGTTTGGTTTTGTCAACTCAAAACCAATCCTGTAACCCCGAGTTTGTTCAGCTACCTTCATGGTATAGGCCCCATGATTGTTGACCACTGGCATAGTGTAACATGTTTGTTTTTGCTTAGATATTCCGAACAATGAGGCTGCAAATGCAAATAGAACAACTTTTAACTGGACAAATTGTACTGTTGCTGCAACCTGAGCAGCCTCCTAGCTGCTACAAGCACACTCTGAAAGTGGCGGTGGAGGGTAGAGCACACAGCCCCGCCCATCCCGCTGCCTGCAGAAGTGTCTGATACCAGGCACTGTTGCGCTTTTCAACCACATGGGGGAGCTGCAAGTCATTTTTACATGGAAACTACATAGTGTTGCTTTAATGTGGTAACCAGAATAAAATAAATCTAAATCATTGTAGCAGCATTTTAATAACAATAAAAATGTTTTTTTTATAACATTAATGACGTTCTCATACAGAGTAATAACAATTGAACCAAAGCCACACAACAAAAATAAACAAATTCAATGCCACTATAAATGGCAGTGCAATTAAACAAACTTTGGAAATAACTTCCATAATTTATTTTGCTTGTCATTACAGATTATGTCGACGACATCATGGAGCTGGTCCTTGAACAAGTTTTCCCTGACCCAACTCCGTATATAGATGAGGTAGCAAAGATAAATATCCCACCAACCCTCTCATCTCAGCATCCACAACCAGACAAGGACAAGGCAACAGTGGTCTCCACTTACGTCTCCCGCTTCAATCCAGGACCGGTCTGAAGCCCACCTACTGTCCCTCATTGTCTGGAAACTCCTGCCGTATCCTCAAGACGCCAGGAAAACACACTTTCCAGCCCAGATATCCCCAGCACCATGAAACAAAGCACCTGTATGCACAATATCTGTAACGACTAAAACACAAACAGCAGAAAATAGTTTGAAATGAAGTTTGAAATGAAAATGTTTATAATATCTTGGTTTTTTTAGTATTTGGAAACTTTGTAAATGTGTTTTTCAATAAATGGACAAAACCAAAATTCACTTACTGTACCATTCCTCTTAGACGTAATGGCCAAACTATGCTTTGTAAACATTTATTGCATTTTGTAGAGAATACTCATTGAGACACACAGGCTCAAATCCAGGATGATCCACCGTGCACGTCAGCTGACTGGATACTTCCTCCATTCGAGCCTTAACCTAACAAATGTTAAATTTATTATGGAGGATTGTGTATACTCTAACCTAATATGTAATAACAAAGCACACTGACCTTAGGAGTTTCCGAC
The DNA here is from genome assembly GCF_027580225.2 of Misgurnus anguillicaudatus. Taxonomy (NCBI): domain Eukaryota; kingdom Metazoa; phylum Chordata; class Actinopteri; order Cypriniformes; family Cobitidae; genus Misgurnus; species Misgurnus anguillicaudatus. The sequence continues at coordinate 8,296,872 of NC_073341.2, read as the reverse complement.
AGCATTGATTTTCAACTTCAGTTGGCATAGTTCCACAGTTACCACAAGAACACCTGAGCACATGATTGGTCTAGTACAGGGGTCTCCAACATTTTTAAAATATAAAATATTTAGATGATAAATTAACACAAAGCTCACCACTTAGTGCTTTTCTTTAATTGTTTATAATATAACTTATATTTTGTTTTGTAATTGTTAAATAGTCGTAGGCAGTATTGTAGTAGTGGGCATGGATGGAGAAGTTACTGTAAATACAGGCTGTTTCTCATTCCTAAGGCTGCAGCCTGCGGAGGTCGCATTTGGTCATCAAGCCTGGTTTAAGTTAACGGAGCATTACATTCGCAAGTCATGAGCATACAATTTACGGTTAACTTAAGAATAATGGTCAACTTCATAATTGTTAATATTCTGAAATAAGACCGTCTTGATGCATGCAGCCTAAAATGCGACCTCTGGAGGCTGCAGCCTTCGGATTGAAAAACGGCCACAGTAACGCACCATTGCGATACATCCATATGAAGACGTTGTTCTGCAGGTTCGTCGTCTTCATTTTTATCTCGCTCCGTTTCTGACTCTGGCTCGAACATGTGAGGCTGGATGGACAAGTTTTCCGTTTTTGACATTTTGTTAATAATGTGTGAATAAGAAGTTTCTGTGCCGCTAGATAATCGTATCTCTGCTATAAAACTACAAAAATGGCCGAACAGGGTGGAGTTCAACTGCCTGTCACCTCTGAAACCTGGAGAGGGGGCAGGGTATGAAGTGTCTCATTTGCATTTAAAAAGACAGCACCAAAATGAGTTGCTCTCAGACGCACATCAGAAAAGGGGTAGAAAAGGGGCCTTTGGAGCTATAATAATGAGGAATTCAGACCCTAGCATTGCAGTTCCACTTTATGTAGACCACAAATATATGATTTATATGTAAAAAGGAAATATTTAAAAGCATGATATGTCTGCTTTAAGACAGACTCTACATCAGAAAAAGTGCTCTGTGAAGGGACAGTTTCTCAGAGTTACAGTCTGGGAGAACTTCTGTGGATTGACACTGACCTGGGAAGGAAATCCAGAGTCCAATTTCCTTTCTGTGAATTTTCCTCCAACCTGATGCTTCATGGGAAGAGATTTGTTTTAAGGGCAGTCATTGCTTTCAAAGGAGGCTTAACCTATTGGACATTATGTGGCCTACTGCAGTAGGTCTTCATGTGTCTGAGAGATGTATGATGACCTGAGAAGTGGAATGACAGGAGTGTCAGAAATAAACAAAATATGCCCACATGCTGTTTTATACACAAAAGAGTAATTTAATTTATTTAAATTAATTTCTGTAAAGTAAATTATATTTTGTTGTATGCCACAAACCTTCCTACTAGGGGTGCACCGAAATTTCGGTCGCCTAAAATTTCTGCGGAAAATGGTATTATCGGTTTCGGTCCGAAATAAAAATCCAAACGAAAATGTCAACCAAAAATGAATATCAACTGCGCCCCTCCCATCCGTGCGCTAGCGCTTGGGTTTCACTCATGGTCAAGCTGTTATCAGTCGTCACCCACCCCTCCCCTCCGTGCTCAAGCAGGTTTCACTCAAAGTCGAGCTGTTTGCATGCGTCTGCAGCAACATGTCTGCGGTGTGTATGTATTTAACCGCAAAAAGGCGCTAAAATGAGCAGCTTTCTTTATGCACAGAGGCACATGCGGTTGAATGTGTCCGGTCCATACGTGATCATCACAGTATGCCCTTCAAAGATCAGAACTCTTGATGTGTAAACTTTAGAGAGAGTTGCGCTACTATGTCTCATACTGTAATCCATTAACATACATTTGGCGAATAAAGCAACCTAACGTTTTTATGTGGAGTGACTGTTGTGCTGTTTGAGATTCACCCTCACGGTCTCTGTGTGTGCGCGCATGTTTAAGTGCCCTCAATAGTGCACATACAAGAGACACGTTAAAAAAAAAACAAGCGAACATAAAATCTCTCTGTTATTGACAGGGCACATAAACAAAATTATCTCCACAGTATTCTTTTTCTAATAAAAACATTTGTTTATGTCTTAAGTGTATAGATTACAGTCAGAAACCAGTCTGTGCTTAAAGAATAACCTACTCAAGTCTGTGTCATTAATGTTAATCAAACAACCCATGACAAAGAGACAAATAGCTCTAAAAATAATAATATATTTAATTTATTGTGTTAGGATTCATTTAATTTGATTTATGTACCCAAGAATAATTTCAGACCTTATTAATGTACAACTTTGTTCTTTTTTATAAATGTTTGCAATTTCTTTATTTGTTATTAGATTTTTCCCACCCACTTTTTTCTAATCCGAAAAATAATCTGATCTGTGCCTCAAAAACTGTAATGTGATCCGAACTGTGAGATTTGTGATCTGTCACACACCCCTAGTAAAGTTAGTACACAATGATAGCCATAAATGCAATTGTACTAATAACTTGCATAATAATTTCTTTCGGTGTTTCAGCCTTGGTTTACTTTTTTTCCGGTTTCGGCCAAGAATTTTTATTTCAGTACATCCCTACTTCCTACTGGTGTTCACACTCAAGTTTATTCTGTGGTGTTTTTGTTTTGAAGTCAGACAGTGGCTTGTCAGTATTAATTGTTTTCACATTTTTAAAGGCAGCAGGCACTTATTTTGGCATGACACGTGACACAAACACATATTTTGAAATGACGAGGCATACACATGACAAGCTACATACATGTTGTGACGAACTTCGCATCATGCGCTTCAAAAAAATAAGTCACCAGCCACCACTGGTGTGTGTGCGTGCGTGTACATTCAGAAACTCCAGGCGTGCTTTTCACTCACAGCTTTGACCAAAATAATCTAACGGCATTGTGTTTTGCAATAAACCTCCGTCTTGGCGTTGTGTTTGTATGCTTCTTTTGTGAGGCTGCTTCACAGCGCGCGGTCTTGCAGTGTTGCAAAGTCCTCTGCTTTTTTGTACGTGAATACCATTTTGCCGCTTAACCGTTTATGGCTTTTGGCTCACGAAGCGATCAAGTTTTTGGTGTTAATAAAGTGTGAAGGTGCCGGTCCCAATATTTTGATCTTTGAAGTAAAGCATTTCGATTTATTTCAGCTTATTATTGGATTTTTCTTGCTCACTGTTTTTTTAGTGCAAGATCAGGTAACACTAGTCAGCAAACCTTGTGCCTCTGTCATTTTCTGAACCGCACATACAGAAGACTTTTTTCCCCTTCTAGGAATTTATTTTTTTAGAAGAGAGATCTGTTTATGATGCACGCTTAAACACTTGATTAACTACTAGTCCGTTATTTTACTGCAACACACTGGCAGGCAGCAGCCAGTCGCATCATACGTGCAGACAAACACACACATCACACACATCAATGCATGGCTAGCACGATGTCCACAAAGTCAGCAATAATTTGTTTTGCTTACGAAAATCATAGAGAATTTTTTTGCAAGACATCTGGTAAAAAGAAGATACCTCTATATCCCTTTCTTTTTTTATCAGTTTTGATAGGATACTAGTTGACAAAAAATAAAAATGTTCAATGGCAATGACAAGATGCAATAGAGGTATTTTTATTACATTTTTATATTGCCATTGGTTTAATGGGTTGGAAGGTTAAAGTATTATAGAAAGTAACAATTTACAATACAAATTTTGTATCTTTTTTCAATTAATTACTTTCTGGACTCGGGCGGACTCGACTTGGACTCGGCCTTTAAGAACTCGGACTTGAGTCCAACTCGGGCCCTTTTGGACTCTGACTTGGACTCGGACTTGATGTTTAAGGACTTGGTCTTGACTCGTACTCGACAAAGGTGGACTCGAACCCAACTCTACTGCACAGTGGTAATTAAGACCTGAACATTTTTACAGCACAAATGAAGCACAATCGAACAAGAATATTTTGGGTGAACCTGAAGCATGCGAGAGGCTGAGTGACGTCATTGCCATAATTCAATTTAAAATATTATAAAAACCGAAGCAGCACAAACAAAATTTTTACCTGCACAAACAAAGCACAAACGAATCACAAACGTTTAAGACTATTTTGGGATCATTTTGAGCATGTGGAGGGCTGAGTGACCTCTATATGACCTATAAATGTTCTTTTAATATTTAAAAAATGAAAACTGCACAAACAAAATGTTTCCCAGCACAAACGAAGCGCAATCAAACAAGAATAGTTTGGGTGAACTGGAAGCAAGTGGGGGGCTGAGAGACGTCTTCGCCTAATTCAATGTCAAATATTATAAAAACCGAAGCAGCTCAAGCGAAACTTTTACTGGCACAAACCAGTACAAACGAGGCACAAACGATTGAGCATATTTTGCCGACTAGTACTACTGTACTAACAGCAACAATTATACATGATGTAACACATTTTTTAAAGCACATTGTTTTGTTATTATTGTAAGTGTACAAAAATAAAAGTACACCATTTACAGTTTTGAATGTTGTTTTACTTTTATCAGTATGACCACAGGTAAATTAAGATGCAAGCTCATCTACCATATGCTATCACTGGGCAGAGCGAAAAATAAAGAGACATTAAAGTTTTTTTTAACATATTACGCTACTTGATTTTTTTGGACATACCATTGGAATCACATATTTATAAGGTAATTCTTATTTATGATGTAATTCTAAATTTGAATATAAGTGCAGCACTTGAGTGCTTAAACACTGCTGATCGCTCATCTGTCAATCTGCTCACACTCAAAGTTTCACATTAAATGATAAGATATTTTTCCATTCATGGCCCTTTGCTTATTTCTGTCCATGCTCTGTCTGAAGATCATTAAAGGTTTCTACTTACCGTGCGATTTGCGGTGCGGCCGGTCGCAGTCTTTATGTCAAATCGGTGGGTATGAAATAAATTGATTTTGTACTTTAAAGAAATACTGTACCCATCTAGGCCATAGTTCTCCATCACACACCACCATTCCTGCAGTTCTGGCATGTCTAGCTGCTCATAACATGCAAGTTATTACCCCTTTACATTTTTTAATCACACTAACTTAACATACTAGTCTAAAAAAGTATTCCCAATTGTGTAGTCAAATGTGGAATCCATCAGCACATAAAACGCAGACTATGAATAAAAAAAATCATAAGGCACATAAACGGTCTAAAAACCGACAGAACCCAATCAAACAGAAAAAACTAAATGTTCTTACCATTAATATGAAGACACCACAGTCATTACAGTAAGGTTGACTTGGAAACCCCTTTAATAAAACAAAAGAAAGGTAAATGGACTGCATTTATATATTTATAATGGACTGCATTTATATTTATATAAATGGACTGCATTTATAGTTATATATATATATATATATAGCGCTTTCATAGACCAACGGCCAGTGTTGGTCAAGTTACTTGGAAATAGTTATTAGTTACTGATTACTTCCCTAAGAAAGCAATCCCGTTACTTTACTGATTATTTATTTTCAAAAGTAATTAGTTACTTTACTAGTTACTTTAATTACTTTTCAATGATGCACGACCTGAATGTGCTAAAGCAACAGGGCCCGGTTGCATAAAGCACCTTAAGTGTAATTTTCTCTTAAGTTCACCCTTCTGTTTAATTTAAACTAGGGCCGGGACTCGATTAAAAAAATTAATCTAATTAATTAGAGGCTTTGTAATTAATTAATCTAAATTAATCGCATTTTAATCGCATATAAATATTTGACCTGAGAACATTAAGTAGTAATTTTTTACATGGATTTTAGTATACACTCTTAGAAAGGATGTGTTAATTTTATACACATCATTGTGCTGTAAGCTTTTAACACACCATGTGTAATTTCAACACACCATGAGTCATTTTGTCTTGATTTTGTGTTCAAGTATAACACATGTTGTGCCAAAAGTAACACAAAATGTGTTGTTTCAATAATAACACAGAGATGGGTGGATTCCAGGACGACGCAGTTAGTGTGTTGTCCCAGAATCAACACTAATGTGTTGTTTTTAACACATTCGTTCTTAGAGTGTACCATGAATAATGACTGAATACATAAGCTTAAGCAACAAAACATTGTTTATTGAGCCCTATTCGGACGGGATTAGTTTTACAGGGGTAGATGGCGTAATGTAATTTTACCACAGGACGTCGGTAATATTAATGGTCAATTCGGACGGGATTAGAAATCTCTGTAAAACATTCAGAAGTGGGAGGGGTAACTCGTTGGCGCAGCGCGTCACCTCTCGTCTTCACGTGCACGTTAACTTGCTTCCAGATATCAGATGTGCAAACAACATGACACAGACAAGGAAAACGCGAAACACTGTGTTTAATTTCAGTTTGGGGAGAACGTCAGTTTCATAAACAGTTCCATGCCTCTGAGAAGTAAATTTGACTTTTTTTTTAAAGTTTGTGTCGTGTTTTATTCAGAAACTGACTTGTAACTGACTTGTTTCTCCGTCTAGAATGCAAGTAAATGCTTCTTTAAGCGCTTTTATATTTAAAAGAAACCCGCAAATTAAAAGGAAATGACGCGATTTACGTGTATATTTACAGCTGGTCTATTCGCACTGGATTTGTATTACCTGAGGTAATTTCTCCGGACCTTTTTACAGAAGGTAAAAGACGCCGTAATCTTTACTGACATTGTCCGTAATGATTACTGACATTAAGCATTCGGACTGGACTAAAATCACAGAGAAGCTCTGATAAAAACTTGCTTTGCCCCACATCCCTATGTAAAACTAATCCCGTCCGAATAAGTCGTTGTACCCGGAGTCGGGCTAATGTCCACGCTAGCTGCTGTATGTTTTGCATTAAGATGCTCGATGTGCTGCGGTGATATGTGAATTCCTTGTTGCATAGCTTACACACAACCATGCTCTTATCGACGCTTACATCCGTTCGTTTTTTATAAAAAAAATTTCCATCCACGGGGCCAACCAAAGCGATCTCATCAGCCTCTTGGTTCATGTTCACTGTGGTTTGTTGTGAAGTCATGAACGCTAGTTGGTGCTCCAGTATAATCGGTCCGCCGAAACTCATGAGAAATGTTCCGCGGTGCAAAAATAAGTGCGATTAAAATGCGTTAAAAATGTTTAACGCGTTATTTTTGTGTAATTAATTAATCTTAATTAACGCGTTAAAGTCCCGGCCCTAATTTAAACTTAAGGGTGTTGCAAAAAAAAACGTACATTTTTTTTCTGTTGCATCTCCACAACAACAATTAGAAAAGAGATATCTAGTTAACATTTGTTAACTTTTAAAAAGCATTACCCTCCCAGACAATCAGTTTATGTGACAGATAGACAGACAGACAGACATACAGATAGATAGATAGGAAATTATATAAGATTTCTTTTTGGTTGTAGGAATGTTCTGTCAAATATGTAGACAGCATAAACAAGCGGTTGTGAGAGGAAATCAGACCTGCCCATTTATAGAGTCTCCCTGCCAGTCCTATAGAAAGGACAAACTTGACAAACATATGGCATCTGAGCATCACAGAACAGCCTGTCAGCGCTAGTCAAGTTTGATAACAGGTAATTTTATTTTATTATGATTCAATGAATAATATGTTTGATTCTTTATTTCAAATGATGCATATAATTTCAGGCAACACTGTCCTTGCATCATTTGAGCCCACAGTTGTCCTGGAACATGAAGCTGTGGTGGGGGCGTTCAAGTGCTTGTACTGCTAATAAAGCATGAAATAGCCCACCACACCAACTATCCAGCCTTGCTGCAACTAGCTAATCTTTTGGGCTGCACCTATTTTGACAAGCTTAATGTAAGCTGCTTCTTTTGTAAATGTTTACCATATTTCTAATTTGTTTTATATGATCCCTATATTGACAAGTAATTGAAAGTTTCTTGCATAAAATGAGTTAAAGAATTCCAACTGCAATTTTTCTGTCTTTTCAATTTTTTAGATTGGCAAAAGCACCAACTACAGATCTCACAGAATAATTGATGAAATGCTTGAAATTCTAGCAACTGTAATTGAAAAGCCAATATTGAGGGATATTTCTCAGTCACGAGCCATAGGCTTGGAGATTGATGAGACCACAGATGTATCTGTGTGCAGACAGCTAGACATTCACGTGAGGTAGATCTACTTCAAGTTTTAAATATCATTGACCAATAACATTTAAATAACAGATCATTGAAAAGTATTAAATGTATCATTTGGACATATTAGATACTTGGACAATGCGGGTAAGGTCTTCTGCCAATTCCTGGATCTGATTTGCCTTACTGACGGGAAAGCAGATTCAATAGTGGCAGCACTAAAAAATATTCTTCACACGAAGGGCATACCAACACACCTAATCTTCGGCCTTGGAACCGACGGTGCTGCTGTAATGACAGGTGTCATAACCTTCTTTTTGTAAATAATTAAACTGTTTGTAATATTTTGTTTCTTGTTAAATTAATAAAATGTATTTAATAGGAAGACAAAATGGAGTTGCAAAACAGCTATCAAAGGAATGGCCACGACTCCTAAGTGTCCACTGTGCTGCACATAGGCTAGCTCTAGCCTGTAAGGATGCATCTGAAGAGGTGCCTTACATGGCTACATTCAGAGACCATTTGGAACAGTTGCACCTGTACTTCAGAAACAGTGCAAACCGCTCTGCTTCTCTGAAAGCTGCTGCAGAGATTCTTGGTGTGTGTGAGCTGAAAGTGAAGGTAAGTTATGCCTAAAAGAAAATAACATATAAATGCAAGTAAAGTATTCATATTCATTTTTAATCTTTTTTTCTGTCATTGACTAGCAAGTAAAGGACACACGGTGGCTCTCTCAACATGAAGCAGTAACAAACCTCCTAAGGAACATAACTGCTGTACTGGGTGCCTTGGCAGACGAAGTAGCGACCCGCAAATGTCCTACTGCTAAGGGACTTTATTCATTCCTTGCCACCTATCGCTTCATTGCCGCTCTTCATCTGCAAGCTGATGTGCTCCCTCACCTGGCACGCCTCTCTAAGCTCTTTCAAAAGGAGGATGTCATGTTCCTGGCAATCAAAGAGCAGGTAACTACATTACTCAGCTCAACTGCTATGTTTTCTTTTGTTTCTTTATTTTGTTTATATAGTGTACCACAATTAATCTTTTCACATGAGTGAGTCAATATGCTTATTTTTTTCTAGGTTCTTGTCACCCTGGCCTTAATAAAGGGCATAAAAGATTCTGGTGGTCATCAACCTGGCTCACACCTGAGTAAGTTGACCCAAAATTTGGAAGACTCTTCAGGACTGGGTGCATTCTGCATCTCTGCTGAACAGGAAAGAGGGGGAAGAGGAGACAGACAGCAGTACTAGCACAGATTTCAATCACAGGTATGATTATGTGGCTTTTGTCTGACTTTATTGATCTAAATTAAATATAGCGGTTGCATAGTTTTAATTATAGTTTACTGACATTTTTCATGTGTTTGATGAGGTGATGGATCCATATTTGGATGGCCTCATTGCCCATCTCGAGAGACGTTTTTGTGAGGTTGGAGTTGTGGCTGCATTTGGAATACTTGGTCCACAAGCAGTTACACTCCCTAATGACATTGCACACACAAAACTGAGGATACTGGTAGATAAGTTTTGTTCTAGTGTCGATTTTGGAACATTCCTTGAAGAATGGGCTTCTTTCAAAGAGCAAGTGGTCTCAGGTCCACTTAAGGTAACTTATAAATGTGACATTTTTACATGACATTGTTATGAACACTACACTGCATTACTGATATCATTTGTAACCTTTTTAGAACAAGACATAGCTGGCAATATTGTCTGAACTGTCCTCAAAATATGAGGACTTTGGTGTCCTGTACCCAACTACTGTATGAGCCAGCTGGCTTCTATTGCTCTAACGGTCCCAGTCAGTAGTGTAAACTGTGAGAGGGACTTCTCAACCATGAACAGGGTAATACAAACTTTTCACAATAGGATTTGCTGCTTTTAGCTATATGTTAAGCTATCACATTTAACAGTTAATGCATTTGCAGGTCAAGACAAACATCCGCAATAGGCTGCAAGGAGACCATCTTGCAGCATGCATGCGGATCTCAATAAATGGGCCAGACATTTCTGACTTCCCTCATCAAGAGGCTCTAGGAATGTTCTTCCAGAAGCCCAGAAAGATACACTGCAGTGACAAAAGCTGCACACTTTGTGGATAAATTACGTAATAATAAATGTTCAAATTTTTAATTTAATGTAAAGTTCAAATAATTGTTCAGTTAATATATTCACTGCTGCCATTAAAAGAAACACATTTATACCATGACTCCTTTAAGTGTTTGTGTCCGTGTCACTTTTCCCCAACCAACCAAACCCCCCCACCCCCAAAGCTGTAACCTAGGGGAAACACTGACCAGTCATAATGTTTTTAAAATACTTTGACTTAAACAGTGACATTTTTACATTTAAAATATCTGCTAATGATGAGAACATTTTGATTATTATTTACATATAGAAAATCGGCCAAACATATCGGCCATCGGCTGCCCTGATTTCTAAGCATCAGCCAGAGAAAAAGCCATATCGGTCGACCTCTAGTGTGCAATATCTTTGTTGATTACACAAAAAAAGGTCGGTTTCTCAAACTGAGGTTAAATAAGAGCTATGGTTGCCATAAATTAAATAAGACATTCAGCAATATGCATAACATTAACATGATACTGACAAAAAAACACACACACACAAGGGATCCACTACTACTCTCAGTAACCTCTGAGAAGCCTTTTCAAGAACACAGGAACAAGTGAACAGGTACAAACCTTAATTAAACAAAAGCACAACAATGCACTGAACATCTCTCTGAAAGCGCAGCCGCACACTGAACATAAACATGATCGTCCAGGGGTCGACATTAAGGCTTGTCCGTTTGTCCGGGACAAGTAGATTTTTTGTAGGACAAGTGTAAGAGAAAATTAGTTGTCCGACTGGACAAGTTAAATTTCAAACAATGTTACTTCACGTTATGTGCCGTTAACGACAGAGCAGAACGCGCAGCGCAAACACCGAGCAGAATATTGAACAGAGCGCGCTGACACACACACGTTTACATGTTACTGTTATTGTTACTAAACAAGCTGTGTGCGCATTAAACCTGATCGACGAACACGGAGGGGCGGGAGTCATGGGACGGCATGGAGTGGAGAGTGATGTTTCTTCAGGCTCCGGCGTGAATATAAATGACTTCACTGTGTGTCAAAAAAGCTGATTTAAGTCCGTATTTTTTCTCTTCTAACATTCAGTAAAAACACATAAAACAGATTCTTAAACAAGATTTTAAGCCCATTATAATGAGAATCTCTCTTTCAGCGCGCCTGTGTGTGTGTGTCACACGACAGCCGATTTGAATCTGACAGAGTTCGGCACTGTACATAAAAAATCCCACACGAACATTACAGCATAAATGCTAGGATTAAGATTGATTTTATGTATAACAGATAATCTAGATACATTTACCATAATAAGTTTTTTAAAACATGGTAGTGTTTTAAAGTCAGACGATCATTGAAACGTGGGAAAAATGAATAGAAAGGCAGCAGATATAACATCCTTCTTCAGAAAGAGTAGCAAGAAGCAGCCAAATGAATCTTAGTAAAATACATGTCAGTGGCCTACAAAATTCACATGATTTTCTGGTCTTTTTGATTTCACATGTTTTTTTCAGCAATGGGAGATCCTGGTTTCAAAGTAAATTTCAAAAGTTTTATTTGATTAAATAGTTAAAAAAACATGAGGTTGAATTATGACTATAAATTGTATGTTAATCTCAATTCATTTTAATTAAAATTAAAGTATTGTATCAATTGTATGTTATACATTATTCTGATTAAAGGTAGGGTAACACATTTTGAAAAATGCTAATGGTAGCCGCCTAGCAATGAAATCCCGATCCCACCCTCCAGTCAAATCGCCATCCAAAGTCACGCCTCTTTCAAAACACATGAACACGCACAGATCAGATGGTCACATCTCATGTCTCATTCAGCAGTGAGAAAACTTTGCAGTACAAAGTGAATAACACTTCCAAAATAGCCAAACAACTGGTTTACATCAGAATTAGTTTAAGCACACGTTCGGTTGTGTAGACGTAGTAACTATATCGTTGCGCTAATCCGTAAACGAACACAAATTTCATAAGCAACACAATGTTTCATCAAAGTAGAACATCTGAATCCATCTCAATACAAACATATCGCGTACCTACCTTACCAAAATAAACAGTGCGACGTCCCTTTCAGGCATTCAAATTACGCTTACGTATGAGGGACAAAAAAGGAAACGTCTGTTCGGACCAAAATCTATGATTTGTTGAACATTTTTTGGTCCTATGCCTTTCACAGATGACATAAATTTCTACAAATACATTTAAACAACTTAACACAGTGATTGCTATCAGGGTGTGAGGAGACTTTTAACCAGCATAACTAAAAATGTTTCAGGATCAAATCTTTTACCCTACCTTTAACACACCTATAATACTTAAAAGTATTTTAAGGTTGGATGATAGAGATTTTATGTGCCACCCCAGAGTAACTGCTGGCCCCTGCCTTGCCACCTTTATGAAAAATCCCTGGCTCTGCCACTGATTAGCAAAACACAAAAAATACATTATATTATAAATCTTTACCCAGACTTTTGACTTTTGTGCATGGAGAAGTAAAACACAAATTTACTTGTCCGAAGGACAAGTTGCTCAAAAAGTTAATGTCAAGCCCTGTCGTCTCTGAACAAACGTGCAACCACGTACTGAATGTTAACATGACCGTCTCATGTTCTCTGGATCTCTCTGTAGATTAAGATGGCGCCTGTGTGTTGGGCACGCCGTCTGTCGCTCTCATGTGTGTGCGTTTGGTTGTCTGCCTTATTTTTAAACTGCTACGCGCTTTTAACCTATGATCGCCAAACACTGCTGGATATCCGCAACTCTGTTGCTAAATCTCTGACCATCCAAAACACTTCGGAGTTGGACTGCCTTTTCAACTCTACCCATGAGTCCATCAAACCAGCTCTACCTGATTGTGTGTGCCGATGGCCTCCTAACATCATCCGGAGGAAACGCAGGAGGAAACGGGGCATCCGCGGTGGTTACGTCGTGAAGCTAAAATCTTATCTGCGGGCGAACCTTCGCGTGAATCCTTCCTACGAACCAGCGTATGGCGGCTATACGCTCCAGCGCTCGCTGGGGATGTCACACAGGTGCCTTCGCTTCATTTTACCCTCGCATCCAAGCCCGGATCACCACCGTGCGTGTTGTGCTGGTATGCACCGAATTGGTCTCGGCTCCTGGGGTCGAGGTGTTAAACACAACAATTTGCGCGAGCTGGAAAGAGCGTCCTCCTCACCTGTTATCATCTCATCACCGAAGATGGCATTATTAAATGCCCGTTCGCTGGTAAATAAGACCTTTCTACTAAATGACTTCTATTCTTCCCATAACTTGGATTTTATGTTCGTCACGGAATCCTGGATAAAGGTTGGTGATTTAACACCATTTGCTGATCTGGTCCCCACGGATTGTAAATTTTTTAACACGCCTCGTCGGAGTGGACGCGGAGGGGGTATAGTTACCATTTTAAAGAGCTCTCTATCTGAACGCTGTCGTCTAAGTTCAACTATGACATTTACCAGCTTTGAAGTCCAGATTCTTCATTTAGACTGGAATGGTCCGGTGTGCTTAGGGGTGATTTATCGTCCTCCACATTCGACCACGGACTTTATACAGCATCTCACTGAACTGATTGGAAATATTGCTATGAGTTATGATCGTCTGAAAGCTTGTCTCGTTTTTATTCACCACAGTTTACCAATAATTTTAACTCGTATTTTGCCAATTGCTTCTCTGAGCTGCTCTTGGAGCAGCCGTTACCTGACTTGGATGCTGACCATCATCTTAGCCTCTTAAATTCTGCCTGGCTTGAGACTGCAAATGCAACTGCTCCCCTCAAACCTCGCAAGAAAAAAATAAAACTGAAGTTTGGCAAAACGCTGAGACTCGCCTCCAAAGACAAATCTGCAGGAAAGCAGAACGTAAATGGAAAAGGGACAGGTTACATGTTTCTCTTCAGATATTCAGAGACTCTCTTACATCTTATCAGAATTAAGCTAAATCTGTGAAAGCTGCTTATTTCTCTGATTTAATTGAAAGAAACCACTCTAAACCTATGATTCTATTCTCTATTATTAAATCTGTGACAAATCCCTCTGTTAAATCTGTGACTACTGCCTCTGTTGCTGTCTGTGAGGGCTTCTCGAGATTTTTAGTGACAAAATCACTAAACTAAGACTGAATGCTCCCCCCATTACAGTTCCTATTTACTCCCCAATCACGCCAAAAGCCTCTGCATCTTTTAGAGCTTTTGAGCTCATCAACCTCCACCAACTTAAGGAGGTGATTGACAAGCTCAAACCCTCTTTTAGTCCCAGTGACATAATTCACCCCAAATTTTTAAAAATGATTTTCCATTCACTGGGTCCAGGCTTGCTATCCTTGATCAACAAGTGCCTGCAAACGGGCTCAGTCCCTGCCAACTTCAAAATTGCCACTGTTACCCCTTTACTCAAGAAGCCTTCACTAGACCCCTCCATTCAAAAAAACTTTCGTCCAATCTCTGTCTTGCCTTTTTTCTCAAAAATTTTGGAGAAAATTGTGTTAAACCAACTTCAATGTTTTTTGAATGAAAATTGTATTTATGAGGTTTTTCAATCAGGCTTTAAATCTGCTCACAGTACTGAGACTGCCATTTTGCGAGTTTTAAATGACATCTATCTTTCTACTGACTCTGGAGATTCTGTAATTCTTATTCTTCTTGATTTATCAGCTGCATTTGATACCATAGACCACTCCCTTTTATTATCAAGGCTTGAGTCCTGGGTAGGTCTAAAAGAAAATGTGTTAAGATGGTTTCAGTCTTACCTAACTGACAGAAAGTTCGTAGTGAAACTTGGTAACTTTTGCTCCTCTCCTGCCTCACTGTCTTGTGGCCTTCCACAGGGCTCTGTTTTAGCTCCTTCTTTATTCTCATTGTATATGCTACCCCTGGGCTCGATTTTCCGGAAACATGGTGTTTCCTTTCATTTCTATGCGGACGACACCCAAATCTACTTGCCAATTAAGAAAAATAACCCGACAGCAATTTCTTCTCTTCTACTATGCTTGGAAGAGGTCAAATTATGGCTGGCGCAAAATTTTCTATTTCTAAATGACGAAAAAACTGAGGTAGTAGTGTTCAACCCAAATGAGAAACCCTGGTCCGCAAGCATCAATTTAGAGAGTTTATCTGTTTTTAAATCTTCACAAGTGCAGAATCTTGGCATCTTTATTGATCAGCACTTAAAATTTGATAAACATATCTCCTCAGTAATTGGGGCTAGTTTTACCAACTAAGGCTTCTCTCCAAAATTAAACACTTTCTCACCCCTAAGACTCTAGAAATGGCGGTACATGCATTTGTAACCTCTCACCTAGATTACTGCAACTCCTTATACTGTGGTATATCAAAAACTCAGGTCAGGCGTCTCCAGCTAGTTCAAAATGCTGCTGCCAGATTTCTGTCTAGTTCTCGTAAATATGAACACATCACTCCAATTCTCAAATCTTTACACTGGCTGCCGATCTCTCAAAGAGTTGATTTTAAGATTCTACTTTTTGTCTATAAGTCTCTTGATGATACTGCTCCTCTATATTTATCTGAACTTCTTCATCTCTACACCCCTACTAGACATCTTCGTTCTTCTGACCAGGCTATGCTAGTGGTCCCTCGTGTACGGCTAAAGCGCAGAGGAGAGCGTGCCTTTTCTGTGGCTGGCCCGCGCTTATGGAACTCTCTGCCTTTAGAAATTAGGATGGCACCCACCGTCTCTAGTTTCAAGTCCCGGTTAAAGACCCATCTTTTCTCTCTAGCTTTTTTATGATTACCCAGGGGTTCATGTTTGTTCATTTTATGGTCTATTATTTCTTATTTCTTTTTTTTTTTAAATTGTGTATTTTATTATATTTTTCTGTCCGTGTTTTTTTTTTTTTTTAAACAGTCTATCTACTTTTATTTTTATCCTTGCTGCTATTATTCTTATTACTGTGTCTATGTGTAATGTCAGATGCACTGTAAAGCACTTTGGTCAGCCATGTGGCTGTTAAGAAATGTGCTATATAAATAAAGCTGAAGTTGAAGTCTCTAAACAAAAGCGCAACCGTGCACCGAACGTGAACATGAACGCCTATAAACAAAAGCACAAAAAAGGAAACGCGCATTAAATATATACAAAAGACCTTAACAGAGCTTTGTATGGCATCAAATCCAAGTGGTGTCTGAGAACACATAGAATCTAGAAAATGGTAAGTATTGGATTTTACTTAACATTTTATATTTACACATTCTTTTAAATAACTACATGATAAATAAAGCTATTTTTAAATGTTTACATTTGTTGATACTTTGTTGGTACTCGTACACTAAAATACTTTTCTTATATTCACCAAATGCAATGTGCGAACTACGAGTATAATAGTAAACAGAACCACATATACATACAGGTAGACTCAAAAACGGATCACAGTTATTTGGTGGCAGCCATGTTGGTACAACAAAAAGATCAACCATGTAAACCTTCTTGACATGGTGTGTAAAGGTTATCATTACAAATATGTAATGTAAACAATATTATAGAAACTGTAAAACTATTGTATAAACAGCATTCACTACAAACTACATAACTGAATTACATTTAACCTCAACTGTTATCACATTATACTACAATATCAGTACAGTATGCCCACCTGATGCTCCCCAGATTTTCTGGAACATTTTGTCATAAGACTGCCTGTTCTTCATCTCCGCTATTAGTCGTGAAATAAGATCCATTCGAGAACCTTTACTGTCAGTATTACAGGCCTTGCACAGTTTTGTAACAACACCAACCTGATATGCAATAAAAGCAACATAGTCAAAACTTCAGTTTCAAAGATCACATAAATTAAACTGAAGTTTAATTTAATCAAGAATTCTACCATCTGCCTCATTAATTCATCTTTAAGACGGTCTTCTGACACATTCATCATTTCAGCTTCAACGGATGTGACTTTTGCTGTTGCAACTTTTGCATATTCGGTATTCAGGACAGTGTGATCCATCCTAGGGCTGCTTCCTATCCATGGAGCCCACCTTTCATAGCTAGGTTGCACAGCAAATAGATTTTTGGTCCTGCCTGAGGCAACTGCACATTATATGAACATGAAGACATAATCCAGAGGAAAATAGTTAGGTTAAAATTGTGTCACAAGCAACTGACTTCAAAAAATCACAATTTAATAACATGTTAAAAGAAAAGACAGTTACTGGGAACAAATCCACAAGCAATCATCTCAAGATTTACTGATTTCCAGAAATCCTCTATTTCAACTTCCCCTCTAAACTCAGTTGAAGTGAGGTCACTCACTTAAAATAAGAAAAGTACATATCACTTTTTCACGAAATTGAAGTTCATTTTTGTTTGTAACTGCTTTATTATATTAAACAAACGCTTACCTGACATACTAAAAACACCCTTCTTGTGCAGGTCCATAATGATCACAGGAGGATGGTAACCACAATTAACACATGAATACAAGTAGTCATTATCTGTCAAGGCCTCGAAATGACAGTCCCCATGAAGTATGGCATCTCTGTTGGGGTACTTTACTCCTCGAAGGCCCTCCAAAGTGTCTATAGCCCTGGAAACTGATACATGATTCTGGAATAGACATAATGGGAATCAATTAAAATATGTAGGGAGGTTGTCGGGACAGCGCTCACTTCTTTTTGAGATAGACCACAGACTCTGTATTACATTTAACAATTATTTAATTAAAACTAAATATTTATTATAATATATTACTAAAATGTTATAAGAAAGTGCAAAACAACATTCTAAATTTGCCTTAACAACAAACAATTTTAACAAACACTATACAAAGTGCAAAACAACATTGTCAAAATGTGCAAGGTGATCAGTCACTGCTTATGGCAGAGCTGACATATAGCATTGCTACAGGCTATCCTTCTTGGTTTTAAAAAAAACAATTCAAGGGCCCTTTGGTAGTTGCACTCTTTAAAGGGCAGTAAGTAGAATTTTAAGTGTTTTATTAATCAAAATCAATGTCTTTATTCATAAATATGTCCTCATTGGTGTCAAATGACCTCTGCTAGTGATCAGACTTTTCTTTGTAAGCTTAGAATTTCTCCTCTTTACTTACATTAAACGGGTAAGTCCAAGTAGGCTTCCATGTCATTTCGGCGTATTGATAAACTTTAATAGCAGAGAGGGACAAAAAGCACTAACCTACCAACGCGTTTCCACAACGTGTTTTCATTCAGAACACGTGAACCAGCTTCAACGGACAAGGAGATCAGTGATTACATAATGGCTACCGTAGTTGCAACACACATTTGGAAAGGCAAGGCGCTAAAGAGCACTGTTCGTTTGAATGCAAAATACAATTTCACCACTAGATGGGCGTAAATCCTACTTATTGTCTTAAGTGGACCATTGATGTTTATTTTCACGCAGGCCGTCACCCTGCAGCCTGTTCCGCAAGTCTGTCTTGATCTATACACAAAGAGTGAATGAAGTTCAGATTATTTTATACTTTTGTAATATTTACAATTTTGATAGAATCTAAGATTGAGAGATGATGATGGACCCTGTTCATCGCAGAGAAATCCCTCTCACAATTCACACTTGAGACAGGTATTGTGAGGGCGATTGCTGATAGGAGGGACAGGTTTGGGTAAAGCAGCAGCTCCTCATACCCAGATGCCATTGCAGTCATTATGTCTAGCTGGGACTTATGTGTGTCCTGATGGAGGAGAACATTGGTCAATAACACACGTGTGAACTTACATAAAACAACTTCATAATGCAAATCACTTACTTTTAATATTCCAGTTGTTGTAAGCACTTTAAAGCTCTGCCATTCTTGGAGAAGTGCTCATTGATGGGTGGGAACTGCTTGGCCAACATTTGTAGGTCTGAGATGGCATGACTCTCATCACCATGTGGTCCCAGAGCACTAAAGGCACCAAGAATTTCGAGCTGCTGGAACCTCAGCTCCAGGTTCTGAGTGAGGCTGTCAATGTATGGCTCCATGACCTATGAACATTAGATGTGAGAGAGAATTAATAATATTTAAGAGAATGCTTATTCATTCTTGAGCTTGCTTCCATGTGTCTGAAAATGTGCCCATAGGGTGAGATTGTAAAGAGGCGCCCCACGTCTCCCCCTCTCTTCTTCGGTGTAGATATTAAGATGGGTCACCTTCTCTTTAACCTGAGCTAGAAAGGAGCCCTCAGGTTGCTGCTCACCTGCTGCTTTAATTTTTCTTAATGTCTCATCATTGTGACATAACAACTTACATGGTTTTTGATTGCCATGAAATGAATATCTTCCTTCTGGAACAATTTGGAAAGCTGTGCCAGGTAGGGCAGGATGTCTGCCTGCATGTGAACAGCTGCAACGAATCTATAAGTTGCACAGTATGTGTACAACCCTCGTCCCACTGGGTCCTTCTTTATATTCGCCTCCTCAGCAAGTGTAGCAAGCACTGCAAGCAGATTTCTCTGAAGATTTGAAATGGCCTTCTCTTGTGATAGCCACCTAGTGTCCTTAACCTCCTGGGTGTAAGGCAATTAATTCAAATCCATATTTCTATAAGGAATTTGGTGTAGCCTACAATGTTTTCACGTACTGTGACTTTCAGGTCCGCTACTTGGAGAACACTGGCAGCTGCTTTTAGAGCACTAGTGCGGTTTGCACTATTCCGAACATAAAGGTGCAGGTCTTGAAGGTGCTTTCTAAAAGTTTTCATGTATGGCACTCCCTCTGATGCATCTCTACATGCCAGGGCAAGGCGATGAGCAGCACAGTGCACAGTCACTAATCCTGGCCAGGTGTCAGTCAACAATTTTGCTGTGCCATTTTGTTTTCCTAAAATAAAAATTTTAAAAGGTTAAGATTTAGGCAACCTATTCATTAGTTTTAACTTTAACTTAACTGGCCTTTTTCTTCATTCATTTACTTTACCAGTCATCACTGCGGCTCCATCTGTGCCAAGGTAAAAGATGCGGTCCTCAGGTATTTTTTTTATCATGACCACCTGCTTCACAGCCTCTGCAATAGTTGTGGCCGTGCCATCTGGAATGGATACAAGATCCAAAAATTGACAGAACAGCTGTCCTTCCTTGTCTGTATATCTGAAATATTTACGAAAAACAATTAGTCTAGTCCTGGTTTTGATACACACACACACACACAGGACGCCAATAGCCTTTGATGTTCTAATGGCTTCAAAAATGGGGTCCTCAACCACTTCACCCATAATCTGTAACATTTCGTCCACAATCCTGTGGGACCTGTAGTTGGTCCTTTGAACAATCTAGATATTTTTTTTAAATTATAGTTCATTTTATTTGTAATTATTTGTAATCCATGACAGCAAAAGTACACTAATGAAATAAAATTCTTACCTTAAATTTGGCAAAATATTCACAGCCTAGGAGGTCTGCCAGATCCAGCAATGCCGGGTAATTTGTATGGTGCGCGATTTCATGCTTTACCAGCCAGTAAAGACATTTAAAGCCACCAATTATGGCCTCATGCTCCACATTTAAAATGGGCTGAAATTTGTTTATGGGCAGACCTAATAAACAAACATTCAATAAGCTGTCACTGTTAGTTTAAATTGAATAATTAAATCACCCTAGTTTGTTATGGGCTGCAATTCCAACACATGAAATGTGATTGGTTGAGCTCAAGTGTGAGTCTAAGGCATCAAGCCTGTACGTTGTAGTTTGTGCAGGTTACCTCTATGAAAGGCCTTTGAGAGGGGCCACGTAATGCCCTTTGACGGTGCATCCTGCACAGTCTGCAAAACATCCATAGAAATAATGCAATAACTCATTTGATATAGCAATACTTAATTTCAACATTTAGTATAAAATAAATAATAAATAATAATCTACTCACCGTGTTCTGTGTGGTATAGCCACCCTGCATATTTAGGGACCATAGCCCACTCCGGGTTCCACCCACTACGTCGGTGTTTAGAGGATTGCGGGGATCTGCCGGTGGAGGTGGTGAAGGCGGTACGGATGGTGAGGTAGATCTGCTTCGTCGTACGAAGAATGCAGCAATTTTAAGTTGTGTTTTTCGGCCCATTTGGTTGTGTACAATGCGACAGAAAACACGTGCAATCGTCAAACGTATAAAACCTGTAAACACAACTAGCCTTGATAAGAAAACATTACACCTATCATAATAATTGAAGATGCTTCAAGCGAACAGTTGACAGATTATTATAGTATTTAAAGACCATTTCGAATAATTATCTTACCTCGATGGTTATCCAAATGCTAGATGAATGTCTTCACCCAAAAAGGTTTTCTTTTTCCCTGAATAAAGAATGTTGTAGAACGTCCGGTAAACGATGATAGATAGCGCGAAGATTGTAAAAACTGATTATTTCCCACTATTAATTACATTTCTTAATGTAGTGTAACTAGCATGTAAATAATGCAAATAAATATTGTGAGCAAGAGCCCTCTACAATTATATAGAATCAACAGGCACGTCCAATCTAGCTAGCAGGTGAAGAACTCAAACAACAAAATCACCAGATAACTTACTTTAAATGTGCAAGAACTATAGACTAATACAATAACAGGCTTAAATAAACCCAAAACATAAGTCTACTTACAGTTCTCATGGACACACGTACTGGCTAGTTATCCTCCAATGACTGACACGTCTTTCACTCATTTCGGCCGTGTGGCGCGCCTGCCCGCTCACTATGTCAAGCAAGCGTGCCTGCGCTACTCTCCAAGATGCACTTGACGGCAGCAGATTTTTTTTACTATTTTTATTGTTGGACGACCTTGTTAAGGCGGTAGGGTTTCCAAGCTTAGGCGGGCCGCCTTAACTATAAAGTGCTGTGGGAAACCCTGACCATTACTCTACCAAGGCGATTATAGTGGTGAATAATAGACTTATGTATGGACAGGGTGATCTGCATTTGTGATTCACCAAGTGTCCCCAACACTGAAAATGAAACATGAGCTGCCAGTGCCAATTTTTGTCTCGTTAAACAAATTGCCTTTTTTGCTTCTCCTGTGAATTCTCCCATCTCATTAAGGACACTTTGATCTAGGTGATCCTCAAATGCGATGTCACCTGAGCGAAGGTGTTCACAAAGGCTAAGTGTATGTCCACTCCGGTGTGCAAGTAGCTGCTATTGGCAACACTCCTCTAACTCACATCTAACATGGTGAGTTTTGCCCCTATGTTTTTTTCTGAACATGAACTGGTACAGAGAAACCATGACAGCTTCTTTGAACTGTTGAGAGTCCATTTGATAGGTCAATACAAACACTTGACAGATGCAAGTACATTGTAATGTCTTTCGAATGGTCGGTATGTTTTCTGTTAATGTGGATTGGCAAGTTCTTTTTAAGATTTTGTCTTTTTGATGACTGTGAACCTGTTGTTGCAAACAAAGAATCCAGAGCTGGTGCAGATGGTACTTGGGACAATACAGGTGTCATTGCAGGCATAGAAGTTAATGCAGGTGTTGTTGAAGCAGGTTCTAGAGAGAGTGCAGGTGTCATTGCAGGCTTAAAGGGATACTTCACCGATTTAGCATTCAGCTTTGTATCTGTAGAAACCCGGCAGTATTACTGAATGACCATGTTTCCCTCCCTCATTTCCCCCTGAGAGGAGAGATATCTGCATTTTGGTTCTGCAAAAAAGTCCTCCGATGATGTAATATGACGATTTTTGCATCATCGGAGGACTTTTTTGCAGAACCAAAATGCAGATATCTCTCCTCTTAGGGGGAAATGATGGAGGGAAACATGGTCATTCAGTACTACTGCCGGGTTTCTACAGATACAAAGCTGAATGCTAAATCGGTGAAGTATCCCTTTAAAGGCGCTCTAAGCGAATTGAAGCGTTTTAGACCATAAAACATTTTTTGTTACATAACGGAAACATCTCCTCACTATCTGCTTGCTGCCTGTCCGCTGATCAAACTGTAAAAAAACGCGATCTCTGTAGACAGCCCAGGCTTCACAAACGGCAATATCAACAAGTGGCCAAACCTAGCATCACAAAACAAAGTATTCCAGCCAATAAACGACAAAAAGGATTTGGGGGTGGGGGTTGGGCACGTTCATGAAAGCACGGAAGGGCGGGGGAGGAGTTAGCTACGCTCCGTCTGTTTGAAAACAGTTTCAAACGTCAACAATAACTAACGTCTCGCAGATTCGCTTAGAGAGCCTTTAAGATGTAATGGAGGTGTTGTTGCAGGTGGAATTTGAGAGTGTGAACATCTTTAAGTTCCAAAACTTCCAAAACATATATGACAAATATGGCAGTCTTGTCACCCATTCAAGATCAGACAGATGCTTAGCAAGTGGGGATCTTTGGTCTGTGAGGAAAATGTGCACCTTATGCGCAGCCCGTACAGGCGTCTCAGCACATTTCCTCGCGACAACCACCTGACTTCTGTGTGCAGGAGCAGGCCTTTGTGCTCTGATGCCATTTCATTACAGAGAGTGGAAAACAGTTGTGTGTTCAGTGGACGTGATTTTATGTAATTAACAATCTTCACAGCAGTGTCAGGAACATGTTTAAACTCTGCATTCAGGTTTTAGCACGCAAGGGCTTCTCTGTGTATGATGCAGTGCGTGAAATTGAGGTGCGGTGCAACTTGAAGGACTCGTGCCTTTACTCTTTTCTTTTTTCCCAGAATTGCCCCAGCTCCGTCTATGCACACTGATATGCACTCGCCCCAAGATAGTCCTTCATCTTTAAGTTTGCTGTCCAGTTTATTGAAAATGTCCTCCCCATGCATTATCCCTCCAGTTGCATACAAAATAACATTTGCTCATTTAGTTTCCCCTCAAAAATATATCTAACAAATACAAGGAGTTGAGCAGTACTGGAACATTGTAAGGCGTACCTCCCACTCTTCTTCACTCTGTCAATCAGTTGACACTTGATATCCAGAGCCATGTCTGTAATGCAGCAGGATACAGTCCTATCAGAGAGCAGCACTTCTTCCAGCTCAGCGGCGAGTTTATCTCCATTTGGTCTATGCAATTAAATATGCCACCTCATATGAAGCCCTCTGAGCTTTAGTGGGGATAGTTGATTGTTTAATAAGGACTTTCTTTTGTCCCTGTCTGCAGTATCTGTGAGGGCTGGGGTGTTTGGTGTTCAGGTGTCTTTGCATTTTCACAGGCTTCAGACTCTCATGTGCAAGAACTTTGTAGCACACAACACATTGTTATAAATTGGTACAACACCCTCAATGCATGTGAAACCACAGTTTATGTATCCCTCTCTGTATACTCTGGCTTTCGAGGAGGGATGGTCCGTTTGCGGGGCATGGGTTTGGCGGGATGCCCTTCCAGAGGTGGAGGGTGGTCCTGGTGGCTAATCCTCTTCTCTGCCCTCTGCATTTTCCGCTGATCCCACTCTCTCATCAGCAGGCATCTCTGCTCCATTCTCTTTTCTTTTGATGATAATAACCACCGTTTCATTTTTTAACAAGTTTATATCTCAAAATAGACCGATCGCTGTTTAGCAAAACACCAAATGTGCATCTAGCTAGCTAGCGCATGTTTTTGTGCTATAAATTGTGATTGACGCGGTCACTTAACTGTCGTAATTACAACCGCATCATTACAACCTTTTTAACACATAAAAAAATAAAGTTTCTGGAAATCATCTTGCGACCCCTGAACTGTCAGAACTGCTGCACTGAGGCACCAGGGGTTTTTCAAAAACTGATACTATTGAAGGGTGCATCTGCAAGAAGAGAGCAATAAGACCAATTATATAACTTTTTTACACACACACACTTGAAAGTATTGTACACGTTTCGAGTTAAAAAATGTTTAAGTAAATGTTCAAATTAACAAAGGTTAACATGCTGAAGAAAGACAGTTCCTTATTAGTTAACTAACTTAATAACCTTCAATTTCATTCAGATTAGTTATCAACACCATCATCAAGCACTTAACCTAACACTATTTTCACCACAAAGTATTATGGAGTAACGTTATACCCTATTTAGTGGTTTCAACATATATGCCACATAATTAGTTAGTTTAGTGTATCTATTTATAAAGAGTAAAAGCATGATGGTTGGCTAGTTCGGCTATACAGTTATTATTAGGCCAAATATTTAAACAAAGAGCATGCACAGCTTACGCAAACAGACATAATTTTGTGTACTTAAGATGTAACTCTAAATATAAGATACTACCATAAACTGTTAAAGCATAAAAAAGTATTAAACTTACGGTAGGATCAAGGTTGTCCTTTCTCCGACATGTGCATATTCTACTCGTCCACATAAAAAGCGTAGGGGTCGAAAAGTGCAAGTGCTGCAGTCAGACTTTTTTGGTATAATCACCAGTGGATGCCAATTTTCTCCCCAGCAACCAAATACAGTATTCTAGAAACAGAATAAATAAAACCTTATATCTCTGCATCAGAACATCGTACGAGATATGGGTGTTGCACAGTTTTACCTGTGGCTTGGAGTATAATCACTGGTGGATGCCAATTCAATGCCTGACCATTGCAATGCCTAGTAACTTATACACAAACCTTAGTTTCTACACATAGAATATGATATAAACTGCTTGTTAGTTATTGTTTATAACAGTTCGTGTGTTTGCATATATTTTTATGGTTTAAAATGCAAACCCTTACGAAAATTAGCCATGGTTTTACTACAGTTAAAACAAACAAAAAAACATGGTTACTATAGAAAAATCAAAGTAATCACAAAATAACCATGGTTTTGACAATTTTCAAAAGAGATAATGATATCTTATACTGTGATATAATAGTTTATGCGTGCCTAAAACAAAAAATAAAATCCTGATAGCTACATCTCAGAGACTTCTATTTGATTTCTGCGTTTACATTTGCAAGATGTATTTTTTTAATTGTTTGCTCATCTGCAAAGTTGACAGTTAAGCCATTTTAAACACACACCTGAAAGGGTTAATTAGGCTTTTATCACACCTCATCCTACTCAAATGCAGGGTTTTACCAAAAGTTTGGAGTGAGATTACGGGGGCCTACTGTAAAGACCTAAGTGCATGGTCTAAAGGTACATTCGCATTATAAGCGACTAGCAATAGCAGAACGACGCAATCTCATTGATTGACACGAGCAACAGTGATCGTTGACCGCTGGATGGGCGTGTCCAGTCGCGCGACAAAGTTTATAAATGTTTAATTTTATGCAAATTATGAGCGACATTCCGGATCGACTACCAGTTAAATATCACATAGATTTTAAAATACTTCTAAATGACCTAGCACATTCGTATCTTAGAGAACTACTATCAGAATACAATCCATCATGTAAACTGCATTTGCAAAAATCTGGTCACTTAATTATCCCTAGAATATCAAAAGTGTCTAAAGGTCAGAGGTGTAAAAAGTACTTAAAAATTTTACTCAAGTGAAAGTACAAGTACTAAGTGTAAATTTTAGTCAATTAAAAGTAAAAGTATCTGGCCAGAACCATACTTGAGTAAAAGTAAAAAAGTACCACATTACTTTTTTAATACTCAAGTACAATTTTAATGTTAAAGTACAGGAAGAATGAAAACTGAAGATTCTTGTCTAAGCTTTTAATCTCTAAAAACATATAGTGAATGAACAACATACAAGGTTTTATCCTGCATTACAACAATTTGTATTTAATTGTATTTAATTATCAAAATATAAGACTACCTAATTCAGAACATGCTACTCAAAGTTGTAAAACCTCAAATTTAACTTAAGCAGAAGCTGATTTGAAAAATTGTGAGTGTCAAGCCTAGCTCTTTTGGGGCTGAAAAACAATCCTGCAGTGCTGACAACCTCTTACAGGCAGCCGATGCAAGAAGAGGTGTATTAGACCTTGTTCACACTGCC
Organism: Misgurnus anguillicaudatus; assembly: GCF_027580225.2. Taxonomy (NCBI): domain Eukaryota; kingdom Metazoa; phylum Chordata; class Actinopteri; order Cypriniformes; family Cobitidae; genus Misgurnus; species Misgurnus anguillicaudatus. The sequence continues at coordinate 8,269,914 of NC_073341.2, read as the reverse complement.
AGTCCAAATGCGATTTTGGTGCAAATCCGATAGAAATCTAAAAACATTTAGAACGTATAAACGGCCAAAAACCACATGAAATCTTTTTTTGGTAATCCGTTTCAGGCTACATCTAGGAGGTGGTTTGAAATCCTTTTCAAAACGCATTTCCAGAAATCCATTTCAGTCTGACCGCATTTTTATAGCTTTTCGGTTATGTCATGCGGTCACGTCATGTATTACATAAACACGTCAGATGTCGAGACTTCACGCCATAGACACATAATCCGGAAAACGACAGATTGCTACAGGACGCAAGAAAAATAAGTCTGGTTCAACTGCAGCTAAAAAGATTTTTCAAGACTTAATTTCTCGTTTCAGGTACCCCGAGAAACTTCACCATGACCAGGGGAAAGAATTTAAGAATGGCCTGTTTCAAAGATTACAACAGCTCTCGGGAATCGCACACTCCCGTACCACTCCATACCACCCCCAATGCAATCCTGTGGAAAGACTGAATCGAACACTCCTTCAGATGTTGTGCACTTTGGAGGAGGAAAAGAAAAGTGAGGGGAAAGATTACTTAACTCACATAGTGCACGCCTATAACTGCAAAAGGCACGATCCAGCGGGTTTTTCCCCATTTTTCCTGTTGTATGGCAGAATTCCATCGTTGTCGATTGATTTACTGTTTAACCTAGGAGATGAAACGGAAAAACCCAACCCTCAAATTTTTGTCCAGAAGTGGGCCAACAGAATAAGACAAGCTTACCGCATAGCAGCAGAGAACAGTGAGAAGTTTTCTGCCAAAGGGAAAAAATTAGGGCTGTCAATCGATTAAAAATTTTAATCTAAATTAATCGCATACAAAATTTTTGCTGTTAAAGTATTAAATATTTCAATTTAAATGAATCAATGAATAATCAGCATTAGTGACAAGTTAAAAACTCTTTTATTATTACAGTATTTTCACTGTTCAAATAATGGCCATAACAAATGAACAAAATGACCTACAGTAATATGCTGTAGGAAATAAATTAAAAAGTACTTTAGGAAGATTATTTACCAAAAGTTTAACAGTGGAATATCAATTGCAGGGATTTTTGTGCAATTGAACATAAACCTTAAATAAAAAAATCAGCCCCTTTACCTTTGATATTACGGGACGTTCTTGGATGCTTTGCATTGATGTGGTACTTTAGAGTGGACGGACTCCGGTGACATCCGAATTCCTTGCTGCAGACATTGCAGACAACTTTATTTTTATCATCACTTCCATCAGGCCATTTTTATAAGTTTATGTTCCAATCAATGAGGCTGTTCAAAACGTTTTGCGCTCGTCCACTTTCAACCACATTCAGAGGTAGTTGAAAACACTTTCGATCAAATTGCTTTTGTAGTGTAAACGCACATGTGGTTGAATGTGTTCGAACAGCCACAGGACACCGCCTTCTCTCCACCCATTTATCTAATCTAAGGTACTGAGCACAATGTTTTACGTCTTTTCTGGTGCGAACACATGAAGAACAGCGTGTGAAAAGTTGCGCAATCCTATTTCATCAATTGCGCTGAAAATTCAGAGAAAGTGTCACGGAGTGACTTATACGGGCGGAACAAAAATGGTGTAAATAGTTCACTCATGAGAGATTTTAATGAAGAGATGAGCATCAGCTGTGAGAGTGGAGCACATGGATCGGTGATTGGGTCACACAGGTGGAGGATGGAGTATAAAAGCCATCTTTTGAGGAGAACATGGGAAGAGCAGTGACACAGACAGAGGAGAGGGGGGACCTCGAGTGGAGAGCCGGAAACAGCCGGAATGGGGGAAAGAGAGAGAAGAGAAATAACTTCGACACCAGAGAATTTATAAGAGATGAAGGACGGACGTGTACGTACCCATTGGGACTGAGCTAAGTGCTGTGTTTACCGTCCATATTGTCTTTGGAGAAGTTTGTTCCGGCGTGCGCTGGGAGTGAGGTGGAAGCTACCGGTGTGTTGGAGGAGACGTTCCTGTGTGGATTTACAGGCTGGGCGGAGGAGAGACGGATATTTGGGCTGAAAACAAACACAGAGATAAGTGACAGATCATTCATTACTGCAGTGCTGTTTGTGATCCTATTGTGTGTTTTGAAGGAACTGGATGTTGAATAAACATAGAAAGTGGATCTAAGGAGAAGCGGAGACGGAGGAGAGTGAAGCAGTCCGCTGGACAAATGCTTCGAATAACTGGGACATCTGTTATGAGAAGTGAGGTATTGTACAGTTAAAGGAACAGTGTGACACGTTGGAACCCCCTCTGTTATTGTACTGCCATCTTTATTTCTGCTAATACCATCGTCCAAGTTCGTCTCTGTGTAACAGTACTAAGTGTCTATTCACCACACCACCCAGTCTGTTTTGAGTCACTGTTGTTTGTGGGAGTTACCGGAGGAGAAGGAGGAGTCCTAGGATCGTGGCCTCTACGCTTTCATGTGCTGGCCTCCTGGCGTTGTGGCTGTGGAGAGTGTCAGCCTATGTTCAGTTTCCATCTCCCCATTCTACCTGTGTAAAGAGGTGTCGTATCTCTCGCCGTGTGTCTATTGGAGAAGTAATGGTGAATGAAATTGTGTGTTCTCTGCTACCAGCCTGCAGGTCCTGAGCTAGGGCTCCGTATCGTTGTTGGACTGTTCCACTGTGTGTTGGGAAGTCAACGCCTGGGTGTTCACTGGTATACCTACCTGCACGTTTAAAAGCCAACGGCCTGTGTGCACGTGTATACTCTTCCTGTACGCTAAAAGCCCAGTATACTCACCTGTATGCTAGGGTTGCCGCGGTGACGTAATTTTCCCACCGGTTAATCAGCGCGTCACAAACCCGGTGATACCGGTGTCACTGTGTGGGAGGGGCTTATAAATGCGCATGCAGACGTGCACATTTTACTTTCACTTTTGAATTACGCAACTGTTTAAATGCAGTGCTTGCGTACGCTACGTTAAATTGCGTATGAATTTGCGTGCAATGTGAGTGCAACAGCTGGTTTAATTAAGTGCTTGAGTCAATGTGCGCAGATAATTCTCAAAGAACCAGCCAGTCCCAAGCAGAGCAACCGGCTACTTCTCCATAAAGCGCTGCTTGAATGATGGGTTTATTATTTTTCTTGATGATAAACACAACAACAAAACGATCTCGCTTATATTAAACATCATATATTTATATTATTAAAAAAAACGAGTAAGCACGCGGCTTCTGCCTTCGTCTGGTCAGTCAGCTTGCCTCGCAAACTCTGACAGGAATAAATGAAATCTGACACCTGCTGCTTTGTGACGTGAAGCGCGTTCAGCTCCGCTTAATTCAGGCACCAGACACATTCAGTTTGCTCTCTCTAACGAAACTAAATGATTAAATTACACGAAAATATCAAAACGACGGTGAAAGACGGTGTCGCGGTGGGCAAGTAAACTAACCGGTGAGAGGCTGAAGCACCGGTTATCACCGTTTCACCGACTATCGCGGCAAGCCTACTGTATGCCTCCTGTATGCCCAAGCTAAGAGCCCAGTATACTCACCTGTAGACCTCCTGTACGCCCAAAGCTAAAAGCCAATGTACTCACCTGTATGCCCAAAGCTAAAAGCCAATGTACTTACCTGTACGCCCAAAGCTAAAAGCCCAAAATACTCACCTGTAGACCTCCTGTACGCCCAAAGCTAAAAGCCAATGTACTCACCTGTACACCCAAAGCTAAAAGCCCAGTGTACTCCCCTGTATGCCTCCTGTCTGCCCAAAGCTAAGAGCTGTTGTACTTACCTGAATGCCCCCTGTGGGAGTCGAGGAGACGAAGGCCAGAGGACTTTCCTGCCGGCCCATGTGCGAGGCGAGGAGACGCCCGCTAGCAACTCTTAAATATTTAAATCCCCTTTTTCTTAGTCTAATGAAATAAAACTTGTTAAATTTTATACCTCTTGTCTGTCTGGTCATTGGGGTGTTGTGGGACCTCCTTGGGGTGGAAACAGAAGGAGGAGCGTGACTTGTGACAGGGGCGGTCCGCTCCCACCTGTGACAAAAGCTCTAACATATACATGTAAAAAACACTGTGCAGCATGTTTACTTAAAGACAAACAGCAGACTCCGACATAATATTAGTTTGCATCCATATAAACTCATCATTACTCCCGCTCGCGGGAATGACAGCAGAGAGACTCGCCCATCATTTCGACAGACCACCCCCTCACAGTATTCAGGACAGAAGTGGTCGAAAGTGGAAAAAAGAGACAGATTTAAATTCCAGGTGTAAACGTAATGTGTCTCTCTTGTCCACCCAAGTGTAAACAGCCCCAATGATTCAGTCACAGCCAGCAAGTTCTCGTCTCCCTCCTTCATTCTACAGTCGAATGGTGGCTAGAACATTTCCAGGTCAATACGGAATGGATTAATCTGCGTTATTTTGACAGCCCTAGAAAAAATACTAGTATCATTCAGTGAGAGATGCCATTCTTCATCCTGGCGACATAGTATTAGATAGAAACATGTCAGAAAGACGTGGGCCTGGAAACCTACGTGCCTATTGGGACAGAAGCGCACAGAGTGGTGAAACGAGTGGGAGATAGCCCAGTGTACAAGGTACAGCCAGAGACTGGTAAAAAGACTTTATGTGTGCTCAATCGCAATTGAATGAACTTCCAGTGGAAGAACCTGCACCTGTCAGTAAGAAGACAAATGCGAGTTAAACCGAGACCTTTGTTGACCACTCAAACAGAAGAATGCATAGACATTGATGCCTCTGATGAGGAGGAACAGACTTTCCATTACTACCTATGAAAAACAATCTCCTGTTACCAACTGGTCAAACTTCCTCACAAGAAAACAGAAACTGTACCTGTGGTGCCTCAAAACCAGATTAGCCTTCGTCCAACTGCCAGAGAGTTTTGTCCTGCGAAGCTGAGTAGTCCAGTGCAGAACCATGTTCTAGAGCAGAGTCAAGGAGAAGAGATACTCGACCTGGATTTAGACCAAGTAAGGAGATCACAGAGAGCTGGAAGACCAAAGGAAATGCTCACATATGACTAGGGATGGGAATTGATAAGAATTTAACGATTCCGATTCCATTATCGATGTTGCTTATCGATCCGATTCCTTATCGATTCTCTAATCAATTCTCATTGGGTGAGGGAATAAGCACAAATTTGTATGTTTGTATTAACTTGCTCTAATATCTGTTCAGAAGACACAGAACAGAGTATACACAAATTATGTGTAGCAACCTCAGAACAAACTTAAAAGTAGGTGAGCTACTTCTTAAAGTAAAGTAAAGTCCAGGGACCTATAGCCTATAGGGCAGTGTTTCTCAACCAGTAAATATTTGATAGGACTAGGAATTAATAAAACAGAACTAGACTGACATAAAACATGCAACTTCTGGTCATGCATGCATTTGTTATTTTCTTTTGAAAAGACATGATGCTGGACAAAATACAGACAATACAGCAAATTAACCTACTGAAATGCAGAGGGATTTACTGTGGCAAACGGATGCAAACCCTTTACCACAAACCTAGCCACTGCTCGGCAGAGGTGGACACTACGTGAGTATTTTAGTTTCGTTTTCCAAGCATTCCCTGTGCTTTATCAGAGTGTTGTCTTGGGGAAAAAAAATTGACTAAAAAATGTTCACTACATTCTAAAGTGTAGAATCATACTGTGTATTCCTTTATATTGCATATTAAAATTTATTTAATACCTAATTACATAAAAATTGTGTACTTTTACTTTTCTTGAGTAAAAGTAAAAAAGTACTTTTTACTTAAGTAAAAGTAAAAAACATTACTAGATTTTAATGCACTTAAATATTAAATATAAACCAAAAACTTGAAATTATGAAATGTAGTGGAGTTAAAATTATGATAATATGCTTTGGAATGTATGTTTTAAAAAAATAAAAAACACTGATAAAATACAAATACTTGAAAATGTACTTTTAAGTACAAATACTTAAGTAGTGTCCGCCTCTACTGCTCGGTGAAATTTGTTTATCCTCGCCTCGGTCATTTTATTCCTCCCTGCCTCTGTAAACGGAGTAGCTAGAGGTGCACGAGAGATACTTTCTGCAGCCTTTGAGCCAGTGTGAGAGCAAGCCAGACTCTGGCCGTCATCAATTTGATGGACAATGACAACGGAGATTATCTGTATAGTAAAAGTTTACATAATGAAATGGCGCTCACATTAACATTAAAACATTACCTTCGTCCCGTTAGCTCCGCTGGTGCTTGACTCGCTGGTGTTGTTGTGTAATAGTGTATCAAACACGCGACCGTATTGTTGTATTTTTGTGTGAAATATAAGTTATTGATTCAACTGTTTCAGTGTTTCACAAAGCCTCGCTCTGCCCACCACTAAATATAATCAAACTTTGGATCATTCTGCCTCGATGCAATGTTTGCTGCGTTCTAAACCAAAACAACACAGCGTGTGTGTGTGTGTGACGTCATGACACATTTGCAACGAGCGGAACCGATAAGCGGAATCGTTAAGCAGGCATGCTAACGGTTCAAAGGAATCGATTCACTGGGCACCGGTTCTTAAGAAAATGTGCATATACATAAAGATAAATAGACACCCCACAAAATGAAATGGTAGAAAAAAAAGGTAGTTTGTAACTTGTACCTGATTTTGTACTGTGTAATATGGAGTCATGAATGTGTTTTTGGGCTGATCCTTAAATTGTCATTATCTTTGCCTCCTGTAGACGCTTCAAAGCTCAGATCAGAGTTCATTAAACATTGCCAGGGCTCAGCAGCATAAACGTGTCTCTCCTATTTCTCTGCAGGTGAGCAAAAATATGGTTTGTCAATCACTTAAAAGGGAAACTAAATGAGTCATGATGTCGTTGTCATACGTGTGAGAGCAGAAAAATGCAATTACGCTTGTTTAAAAAAAGTTAATTTTGTTAGTTTTGTCAAATTCGTAATTAAATTGTGTAATCCATGAACGAATATGCACAGAAACCTTAAAGTATATGCAAGCATGTACACAAAATGAGTTCATAAATGTGTTAGAAGAGTTTTATATATGGATTGTGAGTTTAAAAGGATGTGTATATGAGTTTAATGTGTTTTTGAGTCCGAACCAAAATGGTGGCGTGTGTATTTGAGTTAGAGGCCGTTTCTCAATGTCAAGGATACTTCCTTGGCAGGACTGGTCCTTACAAGTGACTTCCTTCAGAGGCTAGGCGAGGATCCTCTTAAGCATTCGGAGAACACGTAAATGGAACAGGCTAGCAAGTGCACGTCATTGTGTCAATGAAAGGTGTGCTTTCAGCGCAATGCGCATAGGATTGTGGGTGATTTCAGCTCGCGAAGAGCGCAAAGGATACACATTTGCATCCTTTCCTGTATATGGGATATTTCTCAAACGAAGCACTCAGTCCTTGGCAGAAATTCCTAGGATCCTCGACATCGTAACAGTCCTTCGACGGACGTGGATGACATAGCATCCTCGAAATTCTGGCTTCCGAGGATCCTTCCTTGACATTGAGAAACGCTAAAGCCAAAATGGGAGTGTGTGTGTCACCGGTCGGGGTGGACCACTAGCGTCCCCCCTTGAGTTCCACCTCGAGGAGGTCCCCAAAGATACCCCTGTTGCCTTTTGTCCTCCTCTGTATGATGTTGTTGACGCGTGGCGCCCTCCTCTTCTCCTGGAGGCAGAGATACAAACACACAATGAGTATATGGAACGAATGTGAGCGACTACCTGCAACCAGGCGAGGATGATATCCCTGGTTGGAACTAATTTGTCTCTCTCTACTCTTCTCCACAGGGTCCCTAGGTGGCATCTACCTTTCCGGAGGCTGGAGGTGGACACCACAAGCTGCAGCTGAACTCCTGGAATTGCAAGTAAAAGGTAAGGTCAATGCCGAGACCAGCTCCCCCTGTACGTAACTGACTCCTTCTCTCTCCTCTCTTCACAGGCTGCCTCAACAACTCCCTTCCGTTCAGGGCCTCGAGGTCCTCTCGGCTTGTAGTGCGGAACTCCTACAGTCATGGCAAGGAACAAGGTAAGTATAACTTGTACTTGGGTCAGATAGCGCCCCGCGTCTCACCGGGCGTGCCGTTCTGGGCTCTACAGAGTAAGTACAGCGTTAGCTTGGCACAAGGGCTGAAGTTGTAGATGGGCGAGTACAAGAAGATAGTCACTGCCACAGCAATCCACGTAGCACTTCTCACAAGTTGGCCTGACCTAGGTGCGAGCACAGACAACAGGAGACAAGGCACAACACTGCAAGACTTCAGGTGCACGTCAAAAGCATACTCACCCACTGCAATATACACACACTTAGTGACTGGTAAGGTCTGTACTCCACCCTATGTCAAGACACCCTACGGGGGCCACTGGAGCCACTGACACAGGCCGTGCTGTTGTTGCTTCAAGTAACCCACACACTGGTGTACGTTGCCCCTTTTTGTCCTCTGGCTCGCCCACCGGCTTCGTTCTCCTCGGTGGGGCCACTAAAACAATACAAAGTCTCCACACACAAAATTAATCTCCACTTCCTGATGTCCCAAGGTAAGCAAACATCCCACTGTACTCACAGTTTCTGAAGCGTTTGTCTTACTCCTCAGCTCTTTTCCTCTTCCGACAGTTTTCCACTCGCCCAACAATACTGTCAAGTTCCCGTCGTAAGATCGGCTTTGTGCTCCGCCTTCAATACAACACACATACAGGTAAGCACATACCCCTTTAACTTCGTCTTCTTCAAACCTAATCCGTTGTTACATCTCCAAATGCTTCGTTCTGTCAGCGAGTCCTCCTTAAATGTTTCTGCCTGTTCGCCCCGTCTCTGCAACAGCCTAAACACAGCTTCACCCACGGTAGTTCGTTCCAACCACACAATAACAACAACGACCTCCTTCCTATATCTTACATGCTTCCTTTATACTCACTTCAGGATGTGAACCGCCCATTCAGTGATCGCCACGTCATCGCCCCCACCTGTTACACATCGGCGTTGATTTGGTTGCCCGGGGTTACCTGGAAGTGACGGGTGTTTGTACACTTCGGTCCGGGCGGGACCTTCTCTCACATCTTTGGTTCCACCCTAAAAGTCACTCGTGACGTGTATTTGAGTTAGAGCCAGAATGGCAGTGCCCATGTGAAAAATAGCGTAAAAGAAAATGCCGTGTTTAAAGCCTATTTAATGAAAACAGGACATTAAAATCCATGTTTTGTTAATGATTATGACAACTGTGAATATGTGAGTAAACCAAAGGGGAACATTTGTAATTTAAATTGCAATATATGATGTGAATGTGGTGATAAATATAATATAATGTGATTATACAGTCATCCAGAATACACAATGCAATGTATTGTTCACATTGATGCCCTATTGCCTTACAGGAACAAATATGTACTTTGTAGGACAATTTGGACTTTAAATAGACAATATATTTGAACACATGGACTTTTGAATAGTTGATAAGAAGTGAATATTCTTGTGTAACTTTTTTTCTTGGAACTGAATGGGGGTAATTCATGTTGACCTCATCTTATAGAAACCAGACAAGAGATAGAAAGGTCAGAGTTCATTAAACATTACCAGAGCTCAGCACCATAAACGTGTCTCTCTTATTTCTCTGCAGTGTAATTAATTCAACTTGCCCCTTTGGGTTTCTCGGGCCTGGATCGGGTAACAAATGCTTAGAGGTGTGCGTATATTTACACACATTTCTATGTATAAGTGCAATTTGATAAATAGGGGAGGATCATGTCTTTTTTTCTTTGTTGAGTGGAGGGTCATCCAACTTTTTTTAGTCTATGGGGAGGGTCACAACTTTTGTATTCATGAAAACATAAAAATTTCAAAGTGGCTTGTTCAGTTCATATTTTCTATGTAGCTCCACGTAGCTCCTTCAGCCCCCCCTACATAGCTAGCAAATGGGTCTGACCTAAAAAAGTTTTGGATACTGTTCAGCTTCGGCAGCATGAGCAGAGCGTGTGCAAGGCTGGCAGCCTTCCCCTGCCACGGACTCCTTGATACGTGATTAAGATTTGATTTTTTTTCCACGCATATCACTAGCTGAAAGACAGCTGTTTCTGCTGCTTTTACATTAAAATGCTCACAACTGCTCAAAACAGTTTTCTCTTTTCCAAAATCCAAACAGCGGCCGTTTCTCAAACAGAAGGCTGCATCCTTCGGAGGTCGCATATGCAGGCTCCATACGTCACCAAGCCTGGTTTATTTCAGTTAACTGAGCATTGCATTTGCAGGTCATATGCATATTACAACAATTTACGATTAATTAAGTATAATAGTAAACTTTATAGTTGATAATATTCTGAAATAAGTCAGTCTTTATGATGTCGGCTATGACGTTTAAAAGTGGACAAAAGTCTGCAAGCATGTGAATCAAGCGCGCATGCAAATTACAGCAGCACGAGCACAGTGACAAAGCTTGCACGTAAAATAGAAACCTGCAGAAATCGCAAATCCCACAGTTGAACACAAAAACCAAGACTGTGCGCGTAAATCAACACTTGCGAGGGTAATAACAAACCCCTTGAGTACAAATAGTTTGCTCACGCGCAGCCGATCTGCTCGCGCGAGCTGCGATTCTACACGCGCGAGAATATCATTCTACACGCGCAAGTCAGTTTAGTGTATCAATCAGGGCGCGGGGCACCACGACTTTGTGACATCAAATGCCATTGGCCCCTGCTACTACTGTTGTGATTGGCTGTTGCTGCCGCCTCAAGTGTTTAAAATCTTTTTTACAGTATATGCTTACGCTTAAAACGTATTGAGATAATATTTCTTTCCAAACAGCTTTATAAGTATAATACATATTTTATAATCATAATCTAGTCAATTTAATAGTCAGGCTTGAGGATTCACATTAGTTGTTCAAACGTAAAACGAGAGGATAAGGAAGAACGGCTGAGCACTAACAGTCCATAATAATTGATTGAACAATAATAATTGAACAGGATTACTAATTAATTACTTTGATTAGGGGAAGTTAAAATTGTTAACATAAGACTTGTTACTTGTTACAAATTACAATTATTTGAATGCAATATAATGAATGCAATATAATCTTAAAATAGACAAATTAGGATTTTTTACATCATGTTCAAAAATAATAATTATAAAACGGGCAGTTTTGGTCGTTCATTCTGAATCTGACAGAGTGGTTGAAAAATATATATCGTCAATTAAAAGAAAATGCTTCCCTGATTTGATCAGTGCAGTTAATAATTCAAGTAGTTGCAGAAATTAGTATTTTCTACAATTTTAAAAACTTGCGTCTCATTACAGCTTTTACTACAAAGCAAAAATACAAAGTAATTTTGCCTCCAAATTGTAGTGATTAACCAATATGAACAATATATTAAACATGATTATAAATATGAAAATATAATGAAAATATGATTAAAGACTGTGGTGTTTATTTTCATAAATTAACATTCCTCTAACTGTTGAAGTGTGGATCAAATATGTTTGGAAGCATGCTTAAATTTACCTGCCAGTGTTTTTAAAAGAGTTGCCACCCAGCTTTAGTTTAATGCCTTCCAGAAAATTTTTCTTCTTTAAATATATAAACATGAAATATATGAAATGAAAGAACAGACCCTCTGCTTTCAAACAAACAAAAAATATGTTTCATCCTGAATGTATCAGTGTTTAAGTTGGGTAAGTTAAGCATTTTCTTTTAATTGACGATATATATTTTTCAACCAGTCTGTCAGATTCAAAATGAACGACCAGAACTGCCCGTTTTATAATTATTATTTTTGAACATGATGTAAAAAATCCTAATTTGTCTGTTTTAAGATTATATTGCATTCATTACATTATATTCAAATAATTGAAATGACCAACATTATTATTAACAGGAAAATATTCAGTATTAGGTCAATTCCAGCAGTCTTATGTTAACAATTTTAACCTCCCTTAATCAAAGTAATTAATTAGTAATCCTGTTCAATTATTATTGTTCAATCAATTATTATGGACTGTTTTAGTCTAGTGGTGCTCAGCCGTTCTTCCTTATCCTCTCGTTTTACGTTTGAACAACTAATGTGAATCCTCAAGCCTGACTATTAAATTGACTAGATTATGATTATAAAACATGTATTATACTTATAAAGCTGTTTGGAAAGAAATATTATCTCATTACGTTTTAAGCATAAGCATATACTGTAAAAAAGATTTTAAACACTTGAGGCGGCAGCAACAGCCAATCACAACAGTAGTAGCAGGGGCCAATGGCATTTGATGTCACAAAGTCGTGGTGCCCCGCGCCCTGAGTGATACACTAAACTGACTTGCGCGTGTAGAATGATATTCTCGCGCGTGTAGAATCGCAGCTCGCGCGAGCAGATCGGCTGCGCGTGAGCAAACTATTTGTACTCGAGGGGTTTGTTATTACCCTCGCAAGTGTTGATTTACGCACACAGTCTTGGTTTTTGTGTTCGACTGTGGGATTTGCGATTTCTTCAGGTTTCATTTTACGTGCAAGCTTTGTCACTGTGCTCGCGCTGCTGTAATTTGCATGCGCGCTTGATTCACATGCTTGCAGACTTTTGTCCACTTTTTAACGTCATAGTCGGCCCTCTGTTTGAGAAACTGATCAGAAATCATGACGTCAACAGAGCAGCTGTGGAAATGCTGTGAGCAAGCCCAAAAAGTTAAGTTATTAGCTACTTTTTAGACAAAGGCTATACAAGTAATACATTACAGTGTTTTTAAATCTAATTGTGATTACGTTAATTAAAAATGTATTCATATTAAATCTTATGCATATTTTTATGACACATATCCAATAACGTAACACGCTTAAAAAACGCGGGGTGATGAGCGTAAAGTATAATATTCTTGCAAGCAGCCAATATTTACAAACATGGACATATACGCACTTCAAGACCAAGACGGATCAGAACAACAACAACGCGTCAAATTCAAGTTTGCAGTCAACATAACAACAGCATTAAAGTTTGAAGACATTTTTAACACATATCATGATCCAGTAGGGCCAAACGCAGTACATTGACTTTCGGAACGTATCGCTTTTTAAAATATATGTTACTTTATGGGGAGCGTTTATGTTTATGCTATGTGTTGATTGTTGCTATGGCAGGTGGCAACTTTTGGGGGAAAAAAACCTCTATAATTTGGTTTTGCATTTTAAGTTTGATTCTGTAGGGACAGACAGCGTGTTTACATCTTAAATGTAAGAGCACTCGTGAATTGTTTTTAAAGCGCAGCACAAAATGCGAGGATGCCTGAAAGAAAATGTGCAATTTCTGACTGGTCCACTATTCAACGTTTAAATCGCGAAAGACGAGCGCCAAACACGTCAGTCTAAAGTGTTTATAAAGAAAAACAATTAACTTAAATGAATGAAAAGTGGAATAAAAAAACTGAATTAACCTTACCCTGGAGTTAAATCACCCTTTGCCTATGTTCGGCAGCTTATAAAGTTAAAAGCTGCTACTTATAATGCTAAAATATACAAATGAAGCCTAGTGACGAGTCTAATGCACCGCAGGAATTTTTTTATCCCCACTGTGCTTTGTTGACTGGTCTTATGGCGCACTCACACTATCCAAACCAAACCACGGTTTGGTTAAACGCGCCCGGGCCCATTTGCAGAGGTGGGCTGGAGCGCGGTTCACTTGGGTCAGGGTGCGAAAGGCTGTAGTGTGAGCGCAATCGCGCCTGGGCCCGGAACAGGAAGCGATACGTCAGTTGTGCGACACGCGTTCATTCCGGCATTCGATCAACATGGCTACCAAGGGTTCACTGTGGTCTACGGCTGAGGTCCAGTGTTTGATCGATATCTGGGCTGATGAAAGCATTCAGAAACAGATGGATAGTACACACAAGAACTCAGAGATATTCGGGAGAATTCGTGACTATCTTTGTAGTCGTGGTTAGAAGAGAACCATTGACCAGTGCCGCGAAAAGTTAAAAAAGCTGCATGCTCAGTATCCGGAGGTACGAGATGCACTACACAGATCAGGCAGCTCATCTGACGAAAAAGACCGGTTTCCGTGGTACGACACAGTCGACAAAATAATCAGGCTCAAACCGAGCAGCCAACCGTGTGTATTACAATCTTCTGAAACACGTACGCCATCTCCACCAGCAACGACCATTCCAGAGAAAACTTTTTTTTGTGTGTTATTTCATTCATTTGCCGAACATGAAGTGTATTCATACATTTATGTGTATTTGTAAATACAAACTTTTGTCCCTTACGAAAATGAACCATGGTTTTACTATACTTAAAACAAAAAAAAACATGGTTACTGTAGTAAAACCATGGTAACCACAAAATAACCATGGTTTTGTGAGCCATAGTCTTCAAAAACCATAGTGAAACCATGGTTACTGTAGTAAAAAAAAATTTTTTGCTAATAGCAATAACCAAAAAAACCACAAAAGCATGGTTAATTTTCATAAAGGGTGTGTGTCTGTAATTTTATATATATATGTATATGAGAGAGAGCAAGAGAGAGCTGTTGCCTCTGATTACACAGATGTTCATAGTTTTGTTTACAATGTATATTTCGCTTTTCTTTTTTTAGACTCAACACTCCCTTCAGAGAGGTCTCACAGTGGCGATCGTACTGAGGAGTCACCCGAGACTTCTGACACAAACGCAAGTTCGGACAATGTTCCAATGCCCTCACGACAGTGCCGAAAGAGGAAAAGGCAAACTGATATGGGTGACATGATGGCTGCCTTCCTGGACATGCAAAAAAAGCAACATGAAGAATTCATGCAAGGGGAGCAACAGGGTTCTCAAGAAGAGAAAGAGATGCTGAATAATTGAATGAAGGCACAAATGGACATGGAGGAGCGCCGGCAACAGCTGCAGAGGGAGGAACGTCAAGAATCAAACAGGATGTTCCAACAAATGATGAACAGGCTGTTTGATGCCATGCTTCCTTCATACCATCAACACACACATTTGTCCAGTTATTATATGTCTCCACAGCACAAATCTTACCCTGCACGTCCAGCAAGACAATCAACACCATCATCATACAATGAGCATCCTGAACACTCTGTGTATGAAGACCTATGAAGGAATATAATATTCCAAATGTCTTGAACATAAACACTTGTTTTTTTTTACATCTTATGGCACTCTTGGACACACATTGTTTAATCTGTGCCTTTTAAAACATCATTTTGTTTGTCTGTTTGACCACTGGGTGGTTTATTTTTCCAAAAACCTTGTACTTTTTTTAAATTAAGGAATTTTTATATAACAGTGCACTACCTCAGTATATTACATGGGTAATATACATAACTGTAAAATTACACTGTACATTACACAGTGCACAGTTTATGAGTAATGTAGGACATACTGCGCTTTATAGTTTGCACATATTTTTCCCCTAGATGTGATTTAATATATTTATACTTTAGTCAACTTTGTTTACCTTCTATGTGTGTTATTTTATTATTCTTATTCTTAAAGCTCCCGTTCTTTCTGTGTTTTTGAAGCTTTGATTGTGTTTATAGTGTGCAATATTACATACAGATAAGTCAATTGTGTGAAAAATGCCTCGTTTTTTACACGTGAAACATGAACACATGGTATATTGCCAATATAACATGTGTTCATCTTTCACGTGTAAAAAAACGAGGCATTTTTCACACAATTGACTTATTTGTATAGCGCTGTTTTCACTGTCCTCAAAACGTGCTGATGTCTTCCTTGTTCTGTGAAGTCCCTCCTTCAGAAATACATATCGAGTTCTGATTGTGTAGTTTGTTTAATGTGTTGTGATTCGCACAGTTTAGCAGAGCCGTTTGATCCAAAGCTGGTGACTGACGAATTCCTGTGGGCGGAGTTTAGTCAACGAACTGTTTTACTGACGTCATTAAAGCAGGAAGTAGAAGGCTGTAGTCCAAACCGGCCGTTCGTTGTAGACTTTGAAAGAGGAATTCTATTAAAGAAAATATATCACCTGGCAGTGAACTTTGAGCTTTATTGTTTTAGTATTATTTATGCTATTATAGCAACATTACACACCAACTAGGGTTTAAAAAATGGGATCAGGAAGAACGTGACCTTTAAATATTTTTAAAATTTTCTTCAAAAACATACTACTCTCTGTCTTAATCTCTTGTAACGCTATACATTTTAGAAGATGAAGTATTGATGCATCTCCTGCATTAAATAAGATGCGAGATAAAGTGTGTGAAACACTATTCTTACAAATGCATTGGGAAAAAAAATCACAGAAAAATGCAAATATACTTCGAAACTACGCTTAAAAATTTCAACTTTGTATTTAGTTTAGTTTAGCCTTGATTCCATTGTGTTATATTTTATGGTGTTGTACTATTGTGGTACAATGCTCACTCCAGGTAATTTTCAAAAATATAAAAAGTCCAAAAAGTTTTTTGCTCATTCCTAGTCTGCAAATCTTATTACCTTTGGACTGACTGGTGATTGCTTTCTCGATGAGGTCTTCTTCACTTTCAATCCCTTTTTGGGGTTCATCTTACATCTGTTGAATGGAAAAAATAATAATTACTTTAGTAATAAATCATGGACTGTAACATATGCTCTAAATATATTAAACATAGAATAATAAAAAAATTGCACAGGGCATGCTTGTGATGGATATTTGCTATAAAGACATATATGTGAGAGGATGTTGTGTGTGAGACAGACTGAGAAGATTGTTTGTGATAGTGTAGTAGAGTGTGTTGTGCAAGTGTGCGTGTGTGAGTGAGGGTGTATGTAAAAGTGCGTGTGTGAGAGGATGCCTTTGTGAATGAGTCTGTGTGCTGCACACACTAGCATTGCTCCTCGGTCTCCTTGGTATAAAATGTTCAAGCAGTAATGTGTAAACACGTTTTAAAGCTCACACATGACGTATGCGAAACTAGTGCCCAAGTGTTTACAAGTGTGCAAGATGAGCGTTCAGACGTTATTGTATGTGGAATGATACTAATTAATGTCTTCATGTCAGTTTATTGTTTAAAATGATAACTATCGTTTTGCTAGATAAGACCCTTATGCCTTGTTTGGGATCGTTTAGAGCCCTTTGAAGCTGCATTGAAATTGCAATCACATCTTCACATTGACTCTCATTGACACATCCTTACTCTCACATTCTAACACTGACTGTCACCTACACATCCACACAGACCGAGTTTTTCTACCTCCTCCTTAACCTGATCCTCCATGAGAGCAACAAAGGGGGACACAATCAAAACTAGTTGCCAGCCTTTGGCTTTCCCAGTTTCTTGGTGACGATCTGTAAATTAAACGTTTCCCAAAACCTGTCGGAAGTAGGACAACAACATCATCTCCATTAAAAATGTTTAGCAAACACTCTTGGGGCTTCAGTTGGCAAATGCCGGGAATATTCTCCACAACACAGTGAATTGCATTCTGTGTTTCAATGTCCACTGTAAACTACAATCATACATTCGGCGCTTAGCGTCTACATCACGGCTCTCAGACCGCCCTCTGTTCGTTGAACGGGCCGGCCGTTTTGGAGTCGGAGGAAAACGGTTATAATGGGAGATATCTCAGACTAAGTACGGAAGCAAAATGAAATTGAACGGAAGTACGAAGTCTGGCGTAGTCAGGCTAGTAAATAATACTAGTTGCCAACTTTACCCAACTATGTGTCAACGTCTGTTTGGGTTTTTCCTCAGGAACAACATGGCAGTCAATGGCAACAAAACCATTGTGCTAGGACTCTCATAAAATCTAACAAAAAAGAAAAAAATACACAATTCATCAAATGAAACAAAAATGTTTAACCTTTTAAGATTTTAAATGACTGTTATTGTCAGTGCCCAAGTTTGAAACATACACTGCTAAACGTTTCAAAAAGGTAAACATTTCAAAAATGCTAGAGCCTAAATACAGTACATTTAGAACAAGCATATCGTAATGAACCAATTAAAACCATGTACTTTACCTGCTTATTTTCGCCTCACATCCAAGATTGAAGGCAACGATTAAGCACGCAGTGGGGCTCTGGGCGTGAAAGGAATCACTGGACTTTAAAGGAAAATGTATAGTACCCTTGTGCCTGTGCAGGAATTACTTCAGTTTGAATATTTAAACATCGTGTTATTATATCATTTTATGAAATAATACTATGGGAATAAATGTGTAAAAAAACCTAAACTGAGCAGAATTAGACCTGTTTGAGTCGCGACTCACTCGGATCTTTAACCCGGATCTTTAAATTAACTCATGAGTCGCGAGTCTCTAGTGTCATTTACCCGGATCAGTTGAGTCCTACTACAATTCAATGTAAAACCATAAACAGCGCCACCACACACACAAACCTTTCAACATTATTGATGAGACTTCGCTCGCACTACAGATCCACTCGTAACCGGCTGATCTGCGCGAGAACTGACCCGAGATTCTCACTCAGAGCCGGTAACATTGCAAACTCGAGAGACCCGCGGGAGCCGCAAATTGACCCGAGATTCTCACTCAGAGCCGGTAACATTGCAAACTCGAGAGATCTGCGAATCTGCTCTGACTTGAGAATCTTTCAACTCGTAACCGGCTGATCCATAACCGGCTGATCAGCGCGAACTGTCTCTCCGCCTCTGGGGGCTGCAAAAGCAGGACACAGTTTTTTTCTATATTATTATGCTATTATTATTATTAGGCCTAATTTTTTAAATGGTCGACCATACACACCAAACCTAAAACCTATAAGCATATTATCTCAGAAGTGAAAGGCTTTTGTTGTGGATTTGCTTTTGAGGAGACTTCAGTCGCTCTATAGAGCCACTAACCGGCTCCGGCTGATCCACGCGAATCAGCCGGTTAGTGGATCTGTAGAGCGAGTCCCATGGTCTGCGAGTCTGCAATGTTTCCGGCTCTGAGAATCTCGAGTCGCGTGGATCAGCCGGTTACAAGTGGGTCTGTACTGAGTTTCCTTGGCGATTTAGCAATACTGACTCAAGTGATTCAAGTGACTCACACAACCCGGATCACTTTAGTAAGTGACTCACAATAACCCGGATCCTTAAAAGGAGTCGAGTTTGCCTAAGCAGAATTACTTTATAAGCGGAAGATGTGGTCTACTGAGCCCCTAAGGTGACATTGGAGTAAAAAAATCTAGGGTTTAGTTTCATGTGCTCGCGTGAAACTTTCATGTGCAGAATTTTTTTTAAAGTTTAGTTTCGCGTGCGCACGTGAAACTATCGTGAAACTTTTGCTTTCACGTGTGCACGTGATAGTTTCACGTGCACATGCAAAACTAAACACGATAGTTTCACATGCGTTCGTTTATAAAAATAAACGCATCTTCATCAAAATATCAATTTCATAAACCAAAAACAATTAAGCTGACATTAAGTCAGCTGCTTTGTTCAAGAGTTAATGAAGTTCTGTTTAGAATGAGCACAGACCCATAGGTTACATAGAAAGGTGCTGATCTTTCGGTTTATTTTAATTTTTTTTAAACAATTTAATAAAGAAAATGAGTGATTTATTACAGTAAATGAATAATGAAACATTAACATTCTACCCCTATAAATTAAGCTCAGTGTACATTTGTAATGTTATAATGTATAAATATTTTTTAATGAAAAAATCTTTTTAAAAAATTGGGGGGTGTTATGCACATTGACATGTTTGAGAAAAAAAGAAATCACTAGAATAATGTTAGACTCTGAAATAAAAACAAAAAGACAAATAAATAAACATTTAATTTGCCTTAGGTTGAAAGATCTTACCACAGCAGTTTAAAGGTGCTCTAAGCGAATTCATACGTTTTAGCCCATAAAACATTTTTGTTTCATACAGTAAACAACTTCTCACTATCTGCTAGCTGCCTGTCCCCTCACTGTAAAAAAACGCGGTCTCTGTAGACAGCCCAGGCTCCACAAACCGCAAAAAACCCAAAGTGGTCAAACCTACCACCACGAAACATAACAAAGTGTTACAGCCAATAAACGACAAGAAGGATTTGGGAGTCAGGGTTGGGCGCGGTCATGACTCTTTCAGAAAGCACAGACGGGAGGGGGAGGAGTTAGCTACAGCTATAGCATCAAGCTTCTGTCATGCTAACACACTGACCACAGGGGATCTTATGAAAAACTAGGGATGCGCATTATGTCATTTTTTCATTTCGATTAATCCATAGGTCTGAAGAACGAGTACTCGATTAACTGGGGGCGTGGCAATCAAAGGGGCGGGGCGTACACGTCATGGTGAAAATGAAAATGTTTTTATTAAAAACACTGAAATAAAACTTAATTTGAAGAAAATATGACAGAACAATGAACACATGCTAGATTATTAATGAATTAAATGTTTTTAACAGAAACCCCTTACAGGAATAGCTGCGTGATGAAGTGAAACTAAAGGGTTAAGTTAATAAACACAAACCGAAGCGCTTTCTATGACGCACTCGCATAATATTAAGCCTTTATACAACATAAATGTACAACATGCATCTATCTGCATAAAATGCAAGACTTCAACTAAGTTTTCAACTAAGTTATCTAAAAAAAAAGAAAGTTTAATTCCCTTTGTGGATGTGCATCATAAACAGCGCACTTTCAAACACAGTCAAAGCACAAGCTTCATAACATTAAGCAGCTTTAAGTCTTTTGCTATCATTTTAGCGTTTAGCTGTGTCGTGTCATCCTCTTACCTCAGTCAAGATGTAATGTTAATGCTCGTATGGCTCTCTGGTATCTCTTAACATTTGATGTTTAAATATGAGATGATAATCCATTGAACTTTTGACGGCGCTGAACATTTTGCACCTGACTGTATTTCCGAAAATCACGGCATCCTTTTAAACCAGGGGTCTTCAACGTTTTTTGGGTCGCGGACCCCTTAGATGAAAGAGGCATGGAGCAGGGACCCCTAATACTAAATGTGTAAAACAGAGATATTTAAGTAAGCAGTAAGGTACGAGAGGCTGCCTTTTCGTATTAGGCACAACGCAAAGTGGAGTAAAGTACAACTGATGACCAATCAGAATCAAGGACTGGAACTGTTTTATATATAGAAACAAACCATATTGTCACACAACCATGATACTATATTAACATGCATCATTTTTTTGTTAAAGTAGAGCTTGTTTTTATATTAATATAATAATATAATAATAATAATAAAAATAAAAGAATATTATTTTAAGGTATTTGCAGTGTAATATATTTTCATTTTACTGTGAATTAGACAAGGGCTTTCAGTTTATAAAGATGACTGATCATGGTGAATGGCACAAAGACTCTATTCTGCTGGGGAGCTGTCAGATTAATTGAGGAAAAAGTGGGTCACCCCATAATGAAATTACACTGCATAATACACCAAGAAAACCTCTGTGCAAAAATGTCAAATTCAGATCTTGAAGGGATAGTTCGGCCAAAGACGATATTGAACCCATGGTTTACTCACCCCCAAGCTGTCCGAGTTGCATATGTCCATCGTTTTTCAGACAAACACATTTTCGGATATTTTAGAAAATATTTTAGATTTTTCGTTTGATTAAATGTAATGTTACGGGGTCCAGCAATAGTCCACGACCTTCAAGTCCAAAAAAAAGTGCATCCATCCTTCACAAACCAAACCCAAACGGCTCCAGGATGACAAACAAAGGTCTTCTGTGGGTATTCCGTGCGGTGTTGTTGTAGAAATATCCATATTTAAAATGTTATTAACGTAATTAACTAGCTTCCGGTAGCGCCGCCATCTTAGACTCAGGAGAGAGTATTAGCGTAGTGTACGCACTTTTCTTAGTGACGTATGACAAATTCGGAGGGCGGGGGCACAGAGCAGCAGCAGAGAAACTCTGTACGCTGCGTAAGCGCTCATCCTGAATGCGCATCACTCTAAGATGGCGGCGCTGCCGGAAGATAGTTTATAACGTTAATAACATTTTAAATATGGATATTTCTACAACAACACCGCACGGATTACCCACAGAAGACCTTTGTTTATCATCCTGGAGCCGTTTGGATTTAATTTGTGAAGGATGGACGCACTTTTTTGGACTTGAAGGTCGTGGACTATTGCTGGACCCCGTAACATTACATTTAATCAACAGAAAGATCTAAAATATTTTCTAAAATATCCGAAAATGTGTTTGTCTGAAAAACGATGGACATATGCAACTCGGACAGCTTGGGGGTGAGTAAATCATGGGTTTAATATCGTTTTTGGCCGAACTATCCCTTTAATGGAGTTATGGCTACAGTTGTGAAGATTGTTAATTTCATTGTTAAGCGATCTTCCCTCACGCACCGACAGTTCCAGTCCCTTCTTGAGGAAATGGACTGCACATACAAAGATATTCCTCTCCACTCGGCGGTAAGATGGCTAAGCTGTGGTAAAGTTTTGGAGAGGTTTGTTGGCTGCTTCGACAGTGTCAAAGCCTTCCTTGCTGAAAAGGGCCAAGTCTACAATGAACTCGACGATGAGACGTGGGTTTTGAAACTTATGTTTCTCGCTGATATCACAGGCCATCTTAACGAGCTAAATCTTCGACTTCAAGGTGCAGAACAAACTATTTTGAACATGTTCGAAACATGGGCTTCCTTTGTTGACAAGCTAACAATTTTCTCAAGGGATATTTCTACCTCAAAATTCCAATATTTCAAACATGAACGGGAGCTGTCCGCGCAGCATTAATACGGGTGAGATTTCCAAATACATTTCCGAACTCGAATCAGAACTCAAAACACGATTTGGGGACTTTCGAAAATATGGACCAATGTTCCCCTTTTTGATTAATCCTGAGAGCTTCGATGGACACGAATTCGACGAATCTCTAATCGGGTGGATGGATACACAGGACATGGAAATGCAGCTAATTGAGCTCAAGACTTCAGCACTCTGGATGACAAAATTTGCAGAACTTCGCAAAGAGTTGGAAACCACGGCAGGAAACAACCAAGGATCTTGCATTTTTACTTGCTGGGCATCATTGCCAGAGAAGTTCTGCTGTCTCAAAAGGGTTGCTTTGGCTTTGCTGACGGTTTTCGGGTCGACATACCTCTGCAAGCAAATATTCTCCCACATGAACAGTGTCCTTTCCCCCTCTCGAAATCGCTTGAGCGTTGATCACTCCGAAGCATGCGTGCAACTTAAAGTGACGCACTATACTCCCAAGATAACAGAGCTCAGCAAAGGAAAACAAGACCAGGGCGCACACTAACTGGTATTCAACTGGTTTGTTTGTTATTTATTATTATTTTTTCATTAGCCTGTGCAATTTTGGTATTCTAAAACACATGAAAAAGCAGCAGAACGTGATTTCACAACTGTTTGTGTTTGTGTTCCATACACTTTCTGCTCTGATTTTTGTTTTTAAGAAATACAAATGTTTTGTATGCATATGTAACAGTTTTAGTTTCTTAGAAATCTGTGCAAATTTGTGTTATTAAAATAAAGATGATAACCTATGCAACAATGTTCTTGCTATATATTAACAGTTTACATCTGAATTACATTGTGTTACATTTAAATGTAAAATTAATGTTGGTATGGCACAGTCATTGACAGGAAAAAATAAAATGGCACGTCATGTCAAAAAGGTTGCCGACCCCTGCTATAAGCTATATATAAACTAATCTATATCTAATCTATCCAATTTATCTAAATCTATAAGCTAAAAAATGTCTTATTAAAAAGAAGGCTGAACACAGAGAAAGTACAAGAACAGTAACAGCCTTATTGCAAGTATAAATATGAACTGCTCTCTGTAGAAAAAGCCAAAACACAAGGAACCTGGAAAAGAAACAGATATATTAAGTCACATGAACTACAATCATGGTGGTAATGTTATAAAAATGTTATAGGACTGCTTAAAAATCCACCAACACTAAACAAGATAAAAGTGCAGCCAAAATGGTCTTCAAATCTGTGAAGCTAAAAACAAACAACAAAAAACAAACAATAAAACTCAAGTCAGCTATGCATAACATGCATATCAAATATTACTTATTTTTCTCTACGTAAATTTTTAGATATTATCTTAAGATGTGAAAGGAGTTCTTGGAATAATCAATTACAGTATATAAATAAACAAAGCAAGTTATGTCAAATACACTGGACTGGCCATTGATCCAAGTCTACAGCAAGAAACCTATGAGAAGCAACAGCATCCCCTTATATAGTACAGGTGATTTTGGGAATGGATAATGAATCTGGTCACACATAAAAGTGTCACACATAAAACTCAACTACGGACATATATAGTAGAAATAAATTATATACAGAAAGCGAGTAAAATTATTTCACATTACTGAAGTGGTTCAACTTGAAGTGGTACTCACTGAATGAGTAAGGCTATCTCACAAAAATTTCCATTATAATCATTTGGAGTTGCCTATGCTTTCAAAATGAACTTTATAGATTCAAATCAATTCAATTTTATTTATATAGCGCTTTTCACAATTGTTAATTGTTTCAAAGCAGCTTTAAATTAATAGATGTAGGAAAAGCATAGAAAAGCGAGCGTAGTAATAACGTAACGTATACAGTAAAGTAGTAAGTTAAGCCAAAGGTGGCGGACTCTCCAGGGGATGAAAACCCCCCCTAGGAGAAAACCCGTCCTGGCTAGTTCAGGCGGAAAAGAAAACCCTTGAGAGAGATACATATATATTTATATATATAAATACTATCGGGGTATGTGAACGGGTAAGCTAATTAAACTGGTTCAGCCGGTGGTTACTGGTCAGGCATTGGCCGGGCATCTCGTTGAAGGACGTTCAGTAGATCAGAGGTGTGATGACCTTCACAGCTGCAAGAACTGGGTCTGTTTGTCTCATTGTCATCAGGGTCGAGGACGAGACAGGGAGAGAGAAACAGAATCCTAATATGTTCAGCAGACATTGACATGACTATCGAAAGATAATTCCTGTCAAACGCCTAAGTTCTTAACCGTGGAAGATGGCACCACCGTGCAGCCATCTATGGGCAACTTGTAATCTGACATATTATGTTTGGAGGGATTTGGTTCAATAATAAGTATTTCTGTCTTATTGGAGTTTAGCATAAGAAAGTTATGTGCCATACAGTCCCTAATATCACCAATGCAGTCTGTTAGCTTAGAAAACTGGTGGGTTTCGCTAAGATGTGACGAGATGTAAAGCTGGGTATCATCCGCATAGCAGTGAAAACTTATGTTATATTTCCTGATAATGTCTCCTAGAGCTAACATTTATAACAAGAATAGGATAGGGCCTAAAACTGATCCCTGTGGTACGCCGTATTTAACCCTCTGGGGTCTAAGGGGTTTTTAGGGCCCTGGGGAAGTTTTGACATGCACTGACATTTGTGCTTTTTTCAGTTGCTTCAAACATATTAAATGGCAAAAGTCTCATAACACTGTGTTCATCACAAACTGGGCTACAATATCATATAATCAACATTGATTATACATGTATGTACATGTTTGTATTTTTGAGAGAAAAATGTTTATGCGTGGTTTTTGAAAAAGCTAAATTTTTAAGTCACTGATATAACTCCACAAAACTCATTCTAAACATGTTTTCCCAAGACTTTTCAAAACAGGATCTAGTAGTCTAGAGTTTTTTCTTCAAAATGATGTGAAAATCATATGGCCTACTCATTCACATAAAGCAAGATTTTGATTTACAATTTCTAAGACACTTTTGCTTGGGAAAGGCTGTATGCGTGGAGGCGGGAAAGCTCCTGAATAATCAGTGATTGACAGCTGAGAGACAAAAGAGTTGAATAATGAGCCACATGAGCCTTGTGGGGATGTTCAACAGGAATGTAACTTTCTCTGTAGTAATGATAAGGTTTACTTCTTAATATAATGTAAATACACACACATTATATATATATTTCTATTGAAATATTTTCTATTAATTTCACAAGTATAAGTTACCTTTTAAAAACCATAGTAGCCTAATCATGGTAAAGGTACTGTTTGGCCATCTTAAAGTGAACACACTTCAACACAGGGTTAGTGTTTGGTTGGCCAGCGAGAGGTTTACTTTTGTGCAGTAAAAAGCTCAAAAGAACAACTGCCTATCGGTGTCTGGACTCTTATGTGTGTTTTTGTAATCATTAGAAACACAACAAGGGACACGCGTGATAAACCTATCAATGTTTGTTTACAGTCGCCGCCATTACCACACGTGTTGATCATGAATGCAGTGAATGTGTGCACACGCGAGTGATCCTGTGTTTAATAAACATGCTGTGCGGAGATATGCGCTTAGACGCAACTAAATAAGGATTGTACTGTTTGTAATCGCGTATTTTATAAGAATACCAAAAAGCGCGTCGAGTTTCCTTCCTCGCGTGTTTGTGTATGTGCGTTCCCGTCGCGTCAACTGTTTGACGGAAGACAAAGAAAACACTCGCGTCTGGAGATACTGACACACATATGCTAAATAAGGATTTAGATGTCATGTTTGGTGCAATCGGATGGAACAACAAGGAATGGAGAGAATGGATTGTGGATTGCGTATCCATTGACTGCAGAAGGCAGTCATGCATATGGATGTTTCTGCTCGTTCACTTCAATGGCGCGGGGGTGTGGCGATCTCTTCTCATTACAGATAATGAGGTAACTGGAGAAATACGGTCCTTCTCCACCTTCTCATACAGTTTACACCGAATGACAATATCTGTTTTCAATCTCACTTACATCATTTAAAAGGAGACATTCCAAGCATTATGTAGACATTTATCTTTTGTCTCTTCGACAAGTATTCGTTAAGTTACAGTTTATTTTTCTGACGCGTTTCTGAAAGGACTTCACTGAGGGAGAGAGAACAAAACGCGCATCATGTTTATTTTCGTTATTTTGCGTAAAGCACAACATTCTGTTTTTATTGGGAGTGGACAGAAAAAAACTAGACACTGCAACGTTTTAAATTATGTATAAATCATATCTGTATGTCAAAAATCAGCAGAGTTATTTTAAGTCTCTTTAGGGCTTTTCACACCTGAAATTGTTAATCCTGGGTTATTTTTTTCATGTTTCACACTGTTCAAACTTAACCAGGGGTTAAGAGATAACCCTGGGTATTCATAATTTGACGTTTCACACTGTGCATTCCTAAACCCTGGGTCAGGAGTCTCCAACCCAGTTTCAACACACCTGTCTGTAATTATCAAGCCTTGATTAGCTACTTCAGCTGTGTTTAATTAGGCTCATTACATTCTAACCCTGCTTCGTTTCACACTGCATGCGTTTGGCACCACAATGCGGGGTTAACAACACAAATGCGGTGCTAACCCTGCTCCAGAGCAGGGTTTCATAACCCTGGGTAAAAAGCGGTGGTAACACCGCTTTCAAATTACAGGTGTGAAACGCTCCTTAACCCAGGGTTAAAAGCAGGGTTTAGAATGAAGATAACCCAGGGTTAAGCGCAGTGTGAAAACCCCTTTTGTGGAGTGATTGATAAATAAAGAGTTTGTGGCGCCCGCGCCGTCGTCGACCCCAGAGTGTTAACCGGGGAGTGATATGACTCTTCCTCATTTACATAAACAAAGTGATATTGATTGGTTAGATACGCCTGACCACTGATGCCCACATAGTTTTCTAGTCTATTGAGTAAGATTGTGTGATCTGTTGTGTCAAAGGCTGCACTAAGGTCTAGTAACATAAGGATTGAGATTTCATCACGATCGGATGTTAAAAGGAGGTCATTTGTTACTCTAATCAATGCTGTCTCTGTGCTATGGTGGGCCCTGAATCCTGATTGGAACTTTTCATATGTATTTCACTATGAATGTGCGTATCTGGCTTGCCACTATTTTGCTAATATTTTAGAAAGAAAAGGTAGATTTTATATTGGTCTAAAGTTATTAAGATCTCCCTGGTCAAGGTTTGTTTTTTTAATGAGCGGTCTAATAACTGCTAGTTTGAAAGCTGTTGGGTCATATCCTAATTGTAGCGATGAGTTAAAGATATTTAGTACCGTGTCTGACACTACAGGAAATACCTCTTTAAGTAATTTGTGGGAACAGGGTCTAATATACAGGACGATGATTTGGATGATGTTACTAATTTAGAGAGCTCTTCTATTGTAGTAGGTTTAAATGACTCAAGATGTTTGTATGGTAATCTAGTGTTAAAATGTACTATTGGGTAGAGTGGTGGCTGCTTGCGTAGCTTCTATGTTTTCCCTAATAATCATAATTTAGTTAGTAAAGAAGTTCATGAAGTCGTTACAATTGTGTTGGAGTTTGCTATTGTGTTGGAGTTTGCTATTGTTTCCCGTTTGTTCTTTGTTTCTAGTTTTTTATTTTTTATTTAACCTTTATTTAACCAGGAAACCTCCCGTTGAGGTTAAAAAACTCTTCTTCAAGGGAGTCCTGGCCAAGAGGCAGCAAAAACATAGTCAGTTACATTTATAAAAGTTGTTACAATACAAATAATTAAAAACATTTACAATTTATACAGATCATTTCAGGTTCTCTCAATCTGGCCTTAAAAACATTTAAGGAAATAAGTTCAGATAATTTCAAGTCTTTTTGCAAAGAGTTCCATGCAGAAGGAGCGGAGTAAACAAAAGCCCTTTTTCTCAATTCTGTACAGCCAAATGGAACCAAGAGCAGCAAGTGATCATTTGATCGCAATGAATAAGAACCAGCACTTCTCCATGTGATTAAATTACAGATGTAAGATGGCAACAGACCCAGCATGACCTTATAGATAAAAATATGCCAATGCCCTGATCTCCTGTTAGACAATGATGGCCATCCCACTCTGGAATACAGTTTACTTTGTTTCTAGTGAGTTGCAATTGTGCTAAATAGGAAACGATGGTTATGATTTTCTTTAATAAGCGTACTGAGATAGGTAGATCTGGCGGTTTTAATAGCCTGTCTGTAGTGTTGAACACGCTCTTTCCATGCTGCACGCCATACCTCTAAGTTTGTGCTTCTACAATTTCGTTCCATTTTTCTAGCTACTTTTTAAAGGGCTGCAGTATGATGGTCATACCATGGAGCTGGCATTTTTTCTTTGATTCTCTTTTCGAATGGGAGCAACGGCTTCCAGCGTGCTAGAACAAACGTTGTTCAGGTTTTTCTATTACAATATCCAGATCTTCACGGTTATCTGCTACATGTTTCATTTGAGACAGGTCTGGAAGAGTGCTAATAAAGCTATCTTTAGTGGTGGAAATTATTTTTCTGGCTAATCTGTAGCATGTTGTAGACTGAGCGGTCCTATCTAGAAGTATTGTGTATGACACAAGGCAATAGTCTGAAACTGCATCGCATGGGGTGATATTTCTATGTCATTAATATTGAGTCAGAGTGACAGAATTAAGTCTAATGTGTGCTTACGAGTATGTGTGGGCCCTGACACATTGTCTAAACGCACGTCCTAATGCATCTTTTGGGTTATCCACATGGATATTAAAATCACCAACGATAATAGCTTTATCTAAATCTGTGTGGTGGCCCGGAGGCCTGTAGATGGTAGCTAAAACGAACGAAAGCTGTTTGTTTTTAAGATCATTTATTTCCATATTTAACAGCATTATTTCAAATGAATTAAATTTTAGTTCAGATTTATGGTTTACTTTAAATATTTTGTTGTATATTGTAGCTACACCACCCCCTCTCCCCTTAAAACGAGGTACGTGTTTATAATAATAGTCTTGTGGGGTTGATTCGTTTAAACTGATGTAATCGTCTGCTTTGAGCCAGGTCTCTGTTAAACAGAGTGCATCTAAGCTTTGGTCTGTAATTATTTTATTGATAATAGGTTCTTTATTGGCAAGCGATCTAATGTTAAGAAGGCCGAATTTTAACATTCGAGTTTCATCTGTTAATGTATTGTGTTCTAATTTTATATTAATAAGATTAGTACAAGACGAGGTAAACGTTGCTCTCTATTTGTTTGTTCGAGGAACAGACACAGTCGAAATGTGTTGATACTCTGGTAAAAAAGGCTCCATGTGCTGGGATATATGTGATCTTGACATGTCAAGGCAGCTAACAAACGGACGGGTAAGCCGATCTGTCTGTTTCCTGACCTAGGCCCCGGATAGTCAGAAAATATCGATACGTTATATCTCCACTTTGCTTTTTATCATGACAGAATATTCAGTGACTGAGCAGGAGTATTCCTGGCTCAAAATGAAGTGATGTGATTGTGTACCATGGCTCAACCACACTCTTGTGCTCTTGTGAAGTTCAGAGCGCCTCCCTGTGCAGATAAGGAAAGTGCAACCCTTTATGCATAATGAACCGACCACCATCTACACTAAAAATGGTCAATTTTCATTTAAGTATCTACATGTATGCAACGTAAAATACAACATATGGCTAATGGGCCATAACGATTCTTTTCACACAATTTAGTATCTTGATAGGTATGTTCTTTATGACATATAACACAGCAAATGGCTAAAACCATATAAACATAATGGGCTGGTTTCCCAGACAGGGATTAACTTAAGCCAGGACTAGGCCTTAGTTTAATTAGGAAATATAACTAGTTTTAACAAACATGCCTTACTAAAAACATTACTATAATAATATATTTGTTATGAAATCAACACATTTCTGACACAGAAAGCAGCAGGCTTCTGTCACTTTAATACCAAAGACTGCTTTAAGTTTCAATATCCTGAGTAACAGAGCTTTTTATGTCAACTTAAACAAGAAAGAAAACTTCAGTGATCAAGCGTGTGTTATACATATACAAGCTATAAATGCTGATAAATAGATGTCAAGAGTGTCACGTTGCTGTGGGAACGCACACTCATACAGTTTATTCACTGCTGTGGTGGATCTGCTGTTTTTCCTCAGTTTCCTGAATTTGTGAATGTCTTGTAAATATACTTTTAAAGCTGTGCAGACATGTGCGTGCGCAAGGCGGATGCTGAAAGAAAGTACAGTATACTGTAACTATTTTGTCTGCTGTGTTTTGAGCTTTGACAATCCCTGTTTGCGCATCCAACATTATACAAAAGGAAAATGTTTCTGCGCATTTGGATTCCGTGATTCCATCCGCGTTATTCTACTAATAAATGAATAACTTGCCTAATCTTACTCCACTCCTTCAAGTCTAACTGACACTGTGATTGTAAACCAAGAGCGCATGCCGCATCCTGAAGTGCTTGCACCACATTATGCACAGTGTGTAAACATTATTGATCACTTATTGAACTGCCGTTATCGCTTCATCGGTAAAAGTTATATCGGTAAAATTATCGTTATCGAATTATCGCCTAGCACTATGTGTGAGTGTGTGTTAGTACAAAAAGGTACAAACTCCAAGTTAAACGATGACACGGGCTATCATTTCCAATGTAAATCTGTTTTCTTGGACTTCAACAAACACACAGATTGTAGGCAACAGTTTACTTCCTGGGCCTGTTGAAAAGACAACCATTATCATCATTCCTCCCGCTTTGACTGACAGCCTGTAAGGTAATTCCTGTCAGCATTGCACTGTGAGCGAATCTTTCAAACATAGTAAGGAGCGTCACATTTATGGCTGCTATCAGAGGTATTCAGGCCAATCACAATGTACAGATTAGCTGGCCAATCAGGTACACAGTGCTTTTCAGATCGATGAGTTTTGTAAAAATATACGGTATGTGGTAAAAATTTTAAATGCAACACATGGTATTAGACCAAATACACAAAATAACGTTGTTTATTAGCAATTAAATAGGTGCAAATTAAAGAAGCTGGAAACCAACAGATGATTAAAACAAATAAGCAGCGGGGAACCTAGGGGGCAAATCAAGAAGTCAGAAAGTAAACAAAAGGGAATATGAAAAAGAGCGATATGTCACTTGTTTAAAATATCAAATAAAGAGAAAGGAGGCTAAAAAGGAGTGATATAATCAATATCCTCAATTCAGGAAGAAAACCCAACACTACATGACCAGAAGGTATAACATGTGTTGTCGCTCAGACAAAGAAAGAGTACATGGTGGTCAGGAGGTACCAAACAGATGATCTATTCCAGTCAAAGAAGAAAGAGTACATAGTGAAAAGGTACAGCATGGATACTGTCTTTCAGAGGAAGATGAAAGAGTACATGGTCAAGACATAAAGATGACCCAGAGTTCAGAGCATGTCACATGCTACAATGAACCTTGTACAAAACACAGAAACCTATCAAGGATGTTGCATACCACATTTTTCATAAGTTGCAATGGGCAGTCCGCATCAAAAAGAAATATAAAACATAAATGAGTTCCAAAAAGGAAACACTGCAGCTTTCAAGGCAAGGCAAGTTTATTTGTATAGCACATTTCATACACAGAGGTCATTTAAAGTGCTTTACATAGAAATGAGAAGCAGCACAGTGCTCATTCAGTAAATGCAACAGAATAACACAACAGAATAAACACTTCACTACAGTAAATATTTCAGTATTTCAGCTCTTGTGGACTTCTAACCCTCAATTCAGCTGTTCAACTGTTATTTGGGACTCAGTCTCCAATACTTGTGGGTTAATTTACCCTTACAGAGATCATGCATTAGAAGGAGACCTTGCTTTTACTGAGCTTCTAAACCGACTGAGAGTGAGGTAGAAGACTGATCCTGTTAGAGAAGATAAATTTAGCTGATTTTATGGAAATGAAAAATGTATTAAAGCAGTTAAAACTAAATGTTGTAAAGCCAGATTTAAATAGATTATCTGAGATGAGTATGGATATATCTTTTTAAAGGAAAGACAAACCAGTGGGTTG
Organism: Misgurnus anguillicaudatus; assembly: GCF_027580225.2. Lineage (NCBI taxonomy): Eukaryota > Metazoa > Chordata > Actinopteri > Cypriniformes > Cobitidae > Misgurnus > Misgurnus anguillicaudatus. Next base: position 8,237,281 of record NC_073341.2, on the reverse strand, counting down.
ACTGTGAAAGTATTGTTTTTGGTGTAACTTGTCTTGATATTTACAATGTGCAAGAGACTTCAGTTACAAAAACACAGGTAAGATAAGAGAAAAGTTGTCCAGTGTACAAAATATCGTCCATAATTGAATAGCAGTCATGACTGAAAACACAGAATGGATGGATGGTGGATCCTGAAATCTTTATCTGATATGCAGAAAGTCATTGTTGAGTGTATTTGATTTGACAAAGTAAAGGCTAACAGAAGGACATTTAATCATTAAAACAGAAAACTCTGAGATCAATACAGTTACGTCTGGCTTTAAAATAGCTCAGTTAAGATCTTTTTTTATTGGTTTTAGTTGGCCTGAAATAAGATGTAAGATTTATTGTAAAGACAATTGTGAGTGCATCGACTTATTGTTGAATAAACAAAACATACAACCAGTCAGTGTAACATGGAAGCCAAAACCAAGGAATTAGAATGTGCTATAACTGTGGTCCCTGTAGACTGGTGTAGCTTACTAGACAAAGGCTTCAAAGCATTGGCTTAGTGGTGTAATGATCTAAAATGGTATACCAGAAGTAACAAATATAAGAAAGGAGAACAGCCTCCTTTTTCAATGGCCACAAAATGTAATAAAGAAAAAATAAAGTGCATGAAATTTTGCATGACTAATTATATAGCTAATCAGGATTTGAAAAACAAGAAAGATGGAAAGAAGGGATAAGAGGAAAGCTTTGTTAGATGGAATGGAATTGTGGAAAAAAGCTAGCGGTTGTTGGAGTAAGGAAGCTAAAAGAGTGATGGCTAATAGAAAAGAGGTCAGACCACAAGAGCTGGCAAAGCACAGAGAAAGAACAGAATAGACAAGATTGCTAGCCATTAGACACAGCAAACCAAACATGTGGTCACTTAAACATTTAAGCCACCGCCCTATTCTCCGCCCACTGCCTCTACCTCCTTCACTCCATGCTCTCCCTTTACTGCACTTACTGACAACAGCCCTTCCTTTACTACTCTCACTGTAAAAAAGCAGAAGAAAACAACTGAACAAAACTAGACATTAGGATGAGCTAGCTAACCTACCAGGACTCAGTTAGAACATCTGGACTGACTAATTGAACAAAGAGCCAGGGTGATAACAGAACTAACTAAGAAAGGTAAGTCTTTGGGCTATCAAAGGAGAGTTGGACATAAGATTACAAAAGGAAGGAAGGATGATCTTGGAGCAAGAAAGGCAGGATAGAGAGACAGCAAAAGAAAAGCTGCTTAAACAACAAAAGGTCAGGGCAGTGTAGGCTATGGAACATAGAAAGCAAGACATTGATGACTGCCTGAATATGAGAATGACACAAGAACACCCAGCTCCGAAAGGTGGTATAGATGTAAAGACCTGATGGATTAAGAACTTATAGAGCTAAGATGTTGGTAGAGGAATAGAGATTTGGACTATAGAACATTTTTTTAAGATGTAAACAATACTGGTCCAGAAGCACAAATTAACAGAACAAGTTTTGAACAGACTGTATGACACAGGAATGGAATTTTCTAAAAGAAAAACTGACTGTAGCAAAAGAGCACCTGGGAAAAGTAATCTTTGAAAAGCAAAAAGAAATTTGTGACAAACACCACAGAACCAGTTCATACCAGAAAATGCCAGTAGGGTAAAGTCTTTTAGGGAATTTAAAGGTCAGGACATGGAAAAAAGTCAGGCAGAAATGTTGTTATATTCTAGAGAAGGCACACCACACGGTTGTATGACTAAAGAACTTAAAGATAGGAAATTGAGAACAGACTATGTTTACGAGGGGGATCCCAGTTACAAGCATTTGTTTGTAGATGGTTCATGTTAAAAAATGAAATGGGTCAAAGTTGTATGGCATAAAGTGTGGTCCTGGGAGATCCAGTGGCTGATAGATTTAAAGTATTGAGATGTGGGAAAATGTGGCATGGGCATATGTCTGCCCAGCATGCAGAATTAATGGCCTTAATTGAAGCATGTGAAATTAGGAAAGGTATAGAAATCAATGTATATACTGATATGTGGTGAAAATTAGTTTAAGAGAAGTAATGGCCACCCAAACACAATTATTTGAGGCAATACAAAAACAAGCTAAAGTAAATGTAATTAAGTGTGCAGCACACACAAAAGGAGAGTCATTCATTGACAAAGGAAATGAAAAATCCGACAAGAAAGCAAAATTAGGTGCAGCCAAACCAGAGCGAGCTGAAACCATGACAGTGGTAGTGACAAGATCAGGTAAAAAGATGACAGTGAACAGGTGAGCATTTCTGCAGACGTAACTGTAGATAAAATCAGAGACATGCAAATCACAATTTGGAAAAAAATGGATTGGCAAAGCAGAGGTGTTGTTAATGTACAGGGTTTGTGGAGAACAGAGCAACAACAATTAGTCATACCATCAAAAACAGAGACATATACAGCCTTCACATGCAACCTGGTGCTAACAGAGAAAAGCGTTTATCTCCTCATGAAATGGTAAGAGGGAGACCAATGTTCAAAGCCAACCAAAATTAATTATTAGCATGTGGAATGAATGACTACAGTATATTGCTGAACTAATGAGAAACCATAAAGCTATTTTACAGACAGATTGAAAGCAGATATAAACACAGTTTCCTGTAGGAACATGGGTGTACATCAAAGTTTACCAGCGTAAGTGGGACGAACACAGACGGGAAGGCTCGTACAAGGTCACAGACGCTAGCCAAACAGCTTAAAGGTTAAAGGTTCCAAATTGTGGTATCATATGCTCATTGCAAGCAGGCACCAGAGAAGACAACCTCTGCGACTGTCTCCTTGTCATCATGATAAAAATAAAATAACCATATGACAAATAAACACTGTAACTTTATTTTATAGATTCTGGTGTGATGAACCGTAGAAACTGGATTTGGAGAATGGTTTGAATGGGTAATGTATGATTAAAGCCTTAAGGATGAAGATTCCATGACAGCTTCCAATAATGAAAATGTTTCTTCCACCAAATGTACAGGTTTATCAGGGTAATTATACATGTTTTAAGAGAACATTGGGAAATGAAGATGTTAAAAATTTCACAGATGGGTGATGCCAAAGATAAATAGATTTTACAAATGACAAAAAGGGATACAAGGCAAACTGGTTTACAGGCCAGACCACGAATGTATGGTCGATGCGTGGTGACATAAAATTAAGGCCAAGTCTGAGAGTAAATTGGAAGGGAACCTGTACCATTAACAATGCCATTCCAAATGTTTTCATTGCCTGATTTTGGGAGGCTACGTGATAAAATAAGCGGTAAGAATATTAACAGACAGAAAAGAAATATGCCTGTGGATCTTTTGATACAATAATAGAGTGTTTATTGACGCTATAGGGGTTCCAATGGGTCTGCCAGAGGAATTCAAAGCAAGAAATCAGATTGCTGCAGGTTTTGAGTCAATTCTTTTCTCAATAAAAATGTTGATTGGATTATTTGAATAACGTTACGGGGATAGATGAACAATTGGGACTGACTTTACTGATGGCACAACAAAACAGGCTGGCGTTAGATATGTGGTTGCTGAAAATGTATTACTAACAATATTGCCCCTGATGGGAGCATTACAAGTCCATTAGAACGTTTGACCACCTTATTAAATTAATTGGCTGATAACTCTAGAATAGATGATCCATTTACAAATATGATGAAAAAATGGTTTAAGAAATGGAGTACAATGATAACTTCTTTGCTGATGTCAACTGCTGTAGCTGTTGCTATACTTGCATTGTGTGGTTGTTGTTGTATACCATGTGTCAGGAGTTTGTATTTTCTAGGGATGAGCGAGTACAGCATTATCTGTATCTGTAAACCATATGAATTATCTGTATCTGTACTCGGAGTGGGTGTGGCCTAACCCGGAAGTAGGGAGGGTTTGTCTTGAAATGGGCGGGGCTTTAACCGGTATGTTATTTTAAGCATGCAATTAATATATGGGTTGATCAGAAATTGTTATATTTATTGCGGATTAGAAAAATATTTACAGGACAGGATCAGGATTGAGCTTCAGATCAATGGTTTTGATCACGATAGCAAACAAACTATATTACAGAACAAGTTTTGCAACAATGAAATCAAAACAATGCAGTGCTGCAGTATGCAATTATGAAGTAAAATGTAAATGAACAACATAACTTTCTTTTTTAACTTTTAATTTTTTTATGATCAGTGTTATTTTATTTATTTTTTTGGTTCTTTTTTATTTTTTATTTCCACACGAGGTGAGTGTGTGTGTGTGTGTGTGTGTATGTGTGTGAGTGTGTGTGTGTGTGTGTGTGTGTGTGTGTGTGTGTGTGTGTGTTGGTAGCTTAATAATTAATTTGTAATATTTATTATAACACTAGCTTAATACCTTTATTTTTTTTATGAAATAAAGCAAAAACGTGTCAGAGACACTCAGTGTCTGGTTACTGGTTAGAGACAGCTGAAGGTTTAAAAAAGAAAAAAATTCTCCGACAGGCAGAGACGCAATGTGAGTTGCATTCACGTCTGAACGAACCCACGTTTACCAGACCTCTGCTGGTTAGTACGTATTAACGTAACAACCCGAAGTAAAAAGCTGAAGAAACCCTAAAGTTAATGGAAAAGAACCGCAAACCCGAGTGATTGAGAGAGAGAGACAGAGAGCTGTTCTGTGTGTGAATGAGCAGAGCGGGACACAGCAACAATACATCTGTATGTGTGTAGGGGAGGGGCGCTGTTACTACTAGCCTATCACAGAACACAATCAGCTACCCAATGATGATTTTCATTTAATCCGAGCACAGATATTGACCCGTATTACTCATATAATACTCGTACTCGGCAGAAGTGCTTTATCCGTACCGGATACTCATTTCAGCCGAGTATCCGGCTCATCTCTAGAATTTTCTCAGGTTGTGTGGACTGGACGTGCAATCAGAGCAGCTGAACACAGCACTGGTTGGGTTTCTGGTGTTATGATGGCTAGGGAAGGTAAGACGCCTACAGTGGGCCTTAGCCAATGGTTTGATGCATATGGTTATGTTGTGGTGTTTTGCCATACTGACCTGGGGGCACTGAGCATGCATTAACAGTGCACTAGGGCTTCGACAGCTTTAGCCAGAAGATAGGCAATTATGGTTGTGCTGTGGTGTTTTGCCATACCGACTCTGGTGCACTGAACATGCATTAATGGTGACAGTGAGGCTTCGACAGCCTTAGCCAATGGGTAGGTGGTTATGGTTGTGGTGTTTTGACAGACAGAACTGTGGGCAATGAGTAAGTATTAACAGTGGCAATTGGTTGGCTCATATGGTTGTGTGTGTCACTGAGCTAACAGAACAGCAGTGCAGGAACCAGAAGCAGTGGGACAAAGCAAGAAGAGGTGTGGCAACTTCAGGGAGGACCGATCAGCCGTAAATCTGACGCTCATTACCATGTTTGAAAGATTTGCTCACAATTCAATGCTAACAGAAGTTAACTTACAGGCTGTGAGTCTGAAGCCGGAGAAATTATGATAATGTTGGTCTTGTCTACATCACCAATCCCAGGAATTAAACAATCCGTGTGTTTCTTGTAGTCCAACAAAATAAATTTACATTGGAAATGATAACTTGCGTCAGCGTCATCGTTTACTTTGCTGTTTGTACCTTTTGCATATTGTTAACATGAACTAATACACACACACACACACACCAAAAGAAATGTAAAAACGTGAATCAGACAATAGGTGCTCTTTAATAGAAGTTAACTGAATTTGTTTAATCTGTACAATTTGTAACAATCTGTACTGAATGTCTTCAATGCATTCCACTGGTAATCTGTTATTAAGCACGAACCTCACTTAAAGGGGAGAGGGGGGTGGTGTAGCTACAATCTATAATAAATTATTCAAAGTAAACCATAAATCTGAACTAAAATTTAATTTGTTTGAAATAATGTTGTTAAATTTGGAAATAACAGATTGTAGCAACAAACAGCTTTCATTTGTCTTAGCTACCATCTACATGTTTCTTAATTCTCTGGGTATTACACAAAATGTGTCAGGGCCCACGCATACCCATAAACACACATTAGACTTAATTCTGTCACTTGGGCTCAATATTAATGACATCGAAATATCAACTCAGAGCGATGCTGTTTCAGACCACAGCCTTGTCTCGTACACCATACTCTTAGTTAAGACCACTCAGGTCCACAACATGTTACCGATTAGGCAGAACAATAATTTCCACCACTAAAGATAGCTTTATTAGCACTCTTCCAGACCTGGCCAAGATGAAACATGTAGCAGATAACCGTGAAGATCTGGATATTGCAATAGAAAACCTGAACAACGCTCGTTCTAGCACGCTGGAAGCCGTTGCTCCCATTCGGAAAAAAGAATTAAAGAAAAAACGCCAGCTCCATGGTATGACCATTATACTGCAGCCCTTAAAAATGTAACTAGAAAAATGGACCGAAATTGTAGAAGCAAAAAGTTAGAGGTATGGCGTGCAGCATGGAAAGAGAGTGTTCAACACTACAGACAGACTATAAAAACAGCCAGATCTACCTATCCCAGCAAGCTTATTTAAGAAAATCATAATAACCCTCTTTAGTACAGTTACGAAACTGACTAGAAACATAACACACAGAAACCGATACTAAATTTCAACAAAGTAGTAACTAATTTATGTAACTTCTTTACTAGCAAAATTACGGTTATTAGGGAAAACATCGAAGCTACGCAAGCAGCCACCACTCTACCCAATAGTACATATAATACTAGATTACCATACAAACATCTTGAGTCATTTAAGGCTACTACAATAGAAGAGCTCTCTAAATTAGTAACATTATCAAAATCACCGTCCTGTATAATAGACCCTGTTCCTACAAAATTACTTAGAGTTATTCCCTGTAGTGTCAGACCCAGTATTAAATATCTTTAACTCATCGCTAAAACTAGAGTACGTACCAACAGCTTTCAAACTAGCAGATAATAGACCACTCATAAAAAATACACCCTGACCAGGGAGATCTTAATAACTTTAGACCAATCTCAAATATCCCTTTTTTTCTAAAATATCAGAAAAAGTAGTGGCAAGCCAACTATGCACATTCTTAGTAAATAATAGTACGTATGAAAAGTTCCAATCAGGATTCAGGCCCCACCACAGCACAGAGACAGCACTGCTTAGAGATACAAATGACCTCCTCTTACCATACGATCGTGGTGAAATCTCAATTCTAATATTACTAGACCTTAGTGCAGCCTTTGACACAATAGATCACACAATCTTACTGAATAGGCTAGAAAACTATGTTGGCATCAGTGGTCAGGCGTCAGCCTGGTTTAGATCATATCTAAAAAAAAACGCTATCATTTTGTTTATGTAAATAAGGAAGAGTCATATCACTCCCCGGTTAAACACAGTGTACCGCAGGGATCCGTTTTAGACCCTGTCCTGTTCTTGTTATACATGTTACCTCTAGGAGACATTATTTAGGAAACATAACATAAGTTTTAACTGCTATGTGGATGATACCCAGCTTTACATCTCCTCACATCCTAACGAAACACACCAGTTCTGTAAACTAACAGAATGCATTAGCGATATTAGTGACTGGATGGCATATAACTTCCTTATGCTAAACTCCAATAAGACAGATATACTTATTGAACTGAATCGATTCAAACCAAATATGTTAGATTACAAGTTGCCCATAGATAGCTGCACTGTGGTGCCATCTTTCACAGTTAGGAACTTAGGTGTGGTGTTTGACAGCAATTTATCCTTCGATAGTCATATCTCCACCGTTTGCCGCACAGCATTCTTCCATCTTAGAAATATCTCAAAAATACGCCATATGCTGTCTGCATCAGATGCAGAGAAGCTTATCCACGCTTTTATAACCTCTAGAATAGACTATTGTAATTCGTTACTCGGGGGATGCCATGCAAATCAAGTAAACAAGCTTCAGCTAGTTCAAATGCCGCTGCAAGAGTGCTTACTCGATCTAAGAAGTATGACCACATAAGCCCAATTCTGGCATCTTTACACTGGCTACCAGTTAAATATCGCATACAATTTAAAATACTACTAATCCCCTACAAAGCCTTAAATGGCCTAGCACCCTTGTATCTTAGAGAATTAATATCAAAATACATTCCTTAACGTACACTGCGGTCGCAAAATACTGGTCTCTTAACTATCCCTAGAATATCAAAAATGTCTAAAGTTGGTAGATCCTTTTCCTACTTAGCCCCTAAGCTCTGGAATGATTTACCAACCGACGTCCGAAAATCAAACACAGTCGATCACTTTAAATCTAAACTTAAGACTTTTCTCTTTAACAAAGCATTCACGTAATAAGTCTAGTTAACATACTTATCTCGCAATAGTTCACCTGTACAGAACAAAGCATTCACATAACTCGTCTGTGTAATATGCTAATGCCGCAAAGCTAGCCTGTCTGGAACCAAGCATATATTAAAACAACACTGTGTGACAATTGTCAGTACACATCTTATCAGTGTCAGTGTTTCCCATAGAATTGTGTGACTATGGCACTTGAAGACGCTAACGATAATCTTAATATTTGTTATGTCATCGTATCATATTTGTGTTCAACAGTCGAATAAATTGTTTACATTCAAAAGAAATAAGGAGCACAGTCTCAGAATTAATGGGAAACACTGAGCGTGTTGTTTCCGATGCTTGAACTTATATGTGAAATATTAGATTTTAAAAAGCATGATTTCAAAAGTGAGAGAGCAAAAATGTTTTGCATAAATTAACTAGTTTTTCAAACGTTATGTTTAATAAGCCTTACAGAGTCAAAACAATTCAAATAAATAAACTAACAGTGTATAATCTGTTTTACCTTCTCTACCTCAGCGTGTACTGTATGTCATCTTAGATTTAGCGGCTTGATGGCTTCATTAGACCTACTCCAGTATAATAATTCAACCAATCTTAAGCTCTTTATAAATATTTCTATTATCATATTATAAATTTGCATTTCTATATTTACTAACTTTAAGGTAAAATTTGTGTGCTGTACTAGAGGAGGATAGGTTCCCCCTGTTGAGTCTGGTTCAAGTTTTTCCTTGCCACATGCGCCATTGGCTTGCTCACTGAGGTGTTGGGTTAACACAGTCTCACCCCATGTCGTCAATATTTGACGACACTTGACCATTCGTCAATATGTGACGCGGAGGGTATACCTTTCGCGTCATTTTTTGACGAACTGGGGACTTCAATACTATTACGTCCGTTGCATTCTCTTCTCCTATTTTCTTACCATTTTCGCGTCGGTTTAGGGTTAGATTACGCAAAATTAAACAGTGTACGCGAAATTAAACAGTGTTCGCGAAATTAAACAGTTGTCACCTGGCGTTGGGGTTAGAGTTAGGTTTGGGTAGGGATGTCATTATGTAAATCTAACCCTAAACCGACGCGAAAATGGTAAGAAAATAGGAGAAGAGAATGCAACGGACGTAATAGTATTGAAGTCCCCAGTTCGTCAAAAAATGACGCGAAAGGTATACCCTCCGCGTCACATATTGACGAATGGTCAAGTGTCGTCAAATATTGACGACATGGGGTGAGACTGGGTTGGTTGGGTCAACTTCTGTCTCCCTCTCGATTCCTTTCCAACTAGTCATTACAAAACAGTTTTTTTTACATTTAATAATTAAATCATAAAAATGTCAATTAATGTAAATATGACTGCACAAATAATTTGAAATCAAAATAATGTAATGTGACCAACAGAAGCTACTATACAGAAAGTATTTGAAGAGTTTGGTTCCAAAACGCATTAAGCGCCTTTTAAAAAAAATGGTTACTGCCAAAATCAGTATTGAATCTGGTCTGTATTAAAAAAAATCAATTTTTCATTTTACGCAAAAATCCACGACAAATGTCAGTCCTCCTTCTCTGAAAAATGCAATAAATCCGCTCAACCAATCACAGCGCAGTATTCCACACAGTGTAAACAATAATGGTGCTGCTTTGAATACACACATAATCCTAGTTTTCCTCATCTACTTTGAACTTCGTGATCAACTACTAAAAACAAAAAAAAGTAGTAATTTTGACAGCATTGATAAACCTGTGGTTGTTTTTGTGGCAGGAAAGAAACGCAAGCCATCACAATCTAATAATTTATGTGAGAGGCACTCGGGAGACTGCTGAGACATTGGTTAAATTTAGAACTCTCTTCTATACAGGTATGTTACATTATTACTTCACTCACTAGTATGGTTTATCTTAGCCGCTGCACTCTGCAACTTCTATCCATTTTTTAAAAGTAAGTATAACATGGAATTTTAAGCAATTTATGCAATTGTTTAAACATTTAAAGTAAAACTTACTTTAAAAGTGGATGCAAAAATGATGCATTTTTAAGTAAATCCAGCATATTATTTTTTACAGTGTAGGCTATAAGTACTTCTTGTTTCATTTATTGGTAGTATATCCTCACAACCTACTGCTGTATTTATAGAACGGGACATAGGCCGACAAGATACAATCTATGAACTATTGGGCATAAACATCGTAACAGTAACAATACATGCTTACCTTCTTTCAAGGCTGAGGCATAGCTATCATTCTGATAATTTCGATGTGATCCCAGGAGCTTAATAATTTCTGTGGCTTTGACATGAAACAGCAAACGATGAATGTTCATCATGTATGCACAAAATAAATTACTCACTAAATATTTTAGAACACAGGATGACTTGTAAATGATTTTCAGGTGTTTGATTAGGGTTGAAGCTCCAGGACCAGGAATGCCCACACCTGTGTTAATTTATGGTTTTAAAATCTTATTGACGCTAGCAAAGGTTTCTAATCAAAAGCAGTGAATGTTTTCTCTGTTTTCTTTGAGAAAGAGATTTGGCAAGTAAATTCCATTTGTTTCCTTTTGTTAAGGCTTAATGGGGCGGTTTCCTGGACCAGGATTAGCTTAATCCAGGACTAGGCCTTAGTTTAATTAGAAAATATAACTAGTTTTAACAAACATATCTTACTAAAAACATTACCTGTGTGCATTTTGAGGTAAAACAAAGGGCATTGATGTATTTTAAGATATGTAAGTGCAAGTTGTTTTCAGTTTGGAGAGCTCTTACAAGTGTTTAAGTCTAGGACTAGTCTAATCCCTGTCCGGGAAACCACCCAAATATAATTTTAATATTGGACAGTATCCCAAAACAGTATATCCATGAACAGACCTGTGTGTCTTCAGCCCCTCATATCAGCGAAGTCTGTTCACACCTTTGATTGGCTGCTGCTGTCAGTAATGCTAATAATCAAACATCACAACACATCTTTAACAAAGATTAATCTAGATTTAATTTACACAGTAAATACTATGCAGCATTATTTTACAATCAATTATTAGGCCTACTTTTCAGTAATTTAAACAGCTTTGTTCCACATTAATAAAAAGACATTTTACCTGAACAACAAACCAGCATCTTAGACTTCTGTAGGGTCATGTTGTGACATTCCTTTAAAATTCGACCACTGGAGCTTAGAGAGAAACACTTGCACAAAATTTCAAAGCTCATAGCATAGTTTCACAGCTCTTCAGAATCAGATCAAATGAAGATGTCACTGGGGAAAGACAAATACCAATCAGCTGCTGCTAAATACATTATCTGCACACCCTTAAAAACAACTTACGGCCAGGTATGGGCAGTATTTGTGTTACATTTATTTCAAATACATATTTCAAATACAAAATAGTATTTTGTAATTTGTATTTGATAGGTTTGATGATTTTTAAAATACTGTAAAATACTTTGTAGGAAGTTTACATGATGACAAGTTTGCCCTATCAGAGGCCAGAAAATGTATCCATCGGTGGTGGTCAAGGTAAAAAAAAAAACGTGCCGGCTGCCAGCTTTTCATAAATTTCTTTGAATAATTTGCTATAATTTGTAACAGTTCATGTTAAGTTTGATGTTTGTTTTAATAGCCTAGGCCTAATAGTTTCAATGGTGAATTAAGCAATAGATCAAACAGTTTAACTGATGGAAGGTTTGCGAAGAAATTTCATGCTCCAATTTGCATTTCATATTTTCAAAATACAAAAATACAGTGATTTATTTTGATACATGTTGTGGCTGCTGTATTTTGTACTTTATTTGGATACACTTAAACTTAAGGTATTTTATTTTAAAAATAAATTTTGGTGTATCTTTGCCCAAACCTGCCTACAGCCCTGTGCCCGGTTGCATGAAAGTCCTTAAGCTAATAAATCCCTTACCCTTAGTACACCCAAAAGTGCTATTACGCCATAAAATATAGTTCCTCTTTTAAATCCGCTTAGAAAAGCGCTACGTTTTATTTTGTACCACCAAACTTGCTCATATTACTACTCGTCTTAAATAGGAAAAACGTTGATGTGTTTGGTCACTTCTAACTTTATCTCTAAATGGTACCATTGAATGAATGGGGCTAAGCTAAATGCTATTGAAGCGTCGCAGCGCGCTCCAGCGCTTACGTGCACGCAGACAGATGATAGAGGGATGTATCAACAATTCTTAGTTAAGGTAATAACATATTTTAATATTGAAAATGAGTAGACTATTCCTTTAAGGAACCATAAGGCTGTCAATAAGTATTTACCCTTAAATGCTAAAGTATTTCCTTAAGTTCTGCTATGCGTTGCTAAAAAGTCCTTAGTAGGCCTACCCATTTTTACCTTAAAAAATTAACGTAAACCACTGTGTTTTTGTTATTTAAGAAAGAGGAACTACCGTGGCGCAATTTTAATGATCAAAATAATCCCTTGGGAAAAAGTAATGTGCATCTATTAGGAGAATAACGGTTTGAACGTCAGTCAATCCAAAGTGCTTCAAGTTTTAATTACTTTGAGGTTTTATACATGTGGTACTTTACAGTTTGTTATTTGCGGTGTTTCATTGTAAACAAATCCGCTGTCTGTTGAGCTGCGTACGTTGATTTGTTTACGCTGTGAGATTTTGTAATTTTATAGCAACCACTTCTTCATTGCTGAGTTTTGGCAGAGACTACCGTAAAATACTTTGTATAAACACTTAGGTAAGGGTGACAGTTAAGAAGTACCTTCCAAAATGTTTGTCAAAACAGTTTACCAACAGGTAAAGCAAATAGGTGATGACAAATGCGTTGTATGATTGGCTTACAGAAATTGGCACTATATGCCACTCATTTCAACTTGCCAAGCTCAGCGCCTATAACAACAATCAATACAAGAATGCATGCGTGGCAATAAAAAATCGGTTAACAGCAACATGTGCAAAGGCACAAATTAAACACAACCAAGTTAGTATTTTGAAAATATAGGGGCGGTTTTCCGGACAGGGATTTGACTAGTCCTAAACTAAAATAAATGTAAGAGTAAAGAAATATAATCTCTTTAAATATATCAGTGTCGTTTGTTTCGCCTAAAAATGCACACAAGTAATATTTTAGTAAGGCATGTTTGTTAAAACTAGTTATATTTTTAAATTAAACTGAGGCCTAGTTCTGGCTTAAGCTAACCCCTGTCTGGGAAACCACCCCATAAGTAAAAAATATTTAAATGATGTAATAAAAATTGGGGTAATTGATAACAGAATTTAGTCAGACACATTTTTTTTTTATTATATATGTGGGCTATGTTAACAGGTTTGGGGAAGGGCTGTATGCTGTCCTAAACAATCAAAAACAAAATCAATTTCAGTATTTTGTTTTTTATTGTTGGTGAAAGAATGTAAAGAATTGTTCTTTGGTTAGTCAATACTTTGCATATAATGCTGCTTCCATAAGGAATTTTGCGATCACCCTGGCTTCAGCTAAAGTGGTTTGAAAGGATAAGGAGAAATGGTGTGGACCAATCAAAATGTCCTCTTCTTCTCACCATTTTTTCAAAGGCAGTTGGGGGGGCTACAATGTTTGTTATCTGGTGTTCGCCACAAATTGAACAATGAATTCTGCTATCTACCAAAAAATCCTGAACAATGTCCGGCCATTTGTTTGTGGCCTCAAGCAGGACAATGATCCAAAACACACCAGCAAGTCCACCTCTGAATGGCTAAAGAAAATCAAAATTAAGACTTTGGAGTGGCCTAGTCAAAATTCTGACCTCAATCTTATTCAGATTCTGTGGCATGACCTTAAAGTGTAACTAAACCCCTGGTCAGAGCCTGAAAGCGGTTTCACACAACTGTGTTTGATTTTGATTTTGAGTTATGTACTGTATACACTGATACTGTAATTTCCCTTAGTACATGAAAGTGGGAACAAACACTTTTGTAAAAAATAATGCCACATTGATGACTCAATGAGGTGTAATTGTTCAAATAACATTGTTTCGGTATATACTGTATAAAATTGCCCACCCAGGATATCTGCCAGCCCACCCTTATATCATCACAATATCATATAAAGTTTTGTGAATGAATTGAATGCTTTTGTAACTGATGCGTGTTGTGCTTTAGACAGCTTTAAGTCAGAGGATTATCATAGAGGATTAGACAGCAGATAATCCATCAGCACAGCTCAATGAACGAAGAGCTTCTGTTGAGAGATGAATGGCGTTCATACTGGGAAATCGAGGTAAGATTTGATCCGTTTAAATGTTTAAAAGTGTAATTTCATATCTGCAAGACGACCTAGATCTGATTTCTAACAAACACACACTGAGCTCTATATAATTCAACAACAGATGTCAATCACGCTCTCACCCCCCTCGCTCTCTCTCTCAATGTGTGTGTTTGTAAAACTCAATGTCCTGTGATGATAAACGAGCAGCTGAAGGCTTGTCAGATGTTCATGTGAAGGTCACTGCATATTCTCATGTGCGATTTTTGATCTCTGGATCATTTCTAATAGCACTCGTGGATTTACATTGCTGTCGTGCGGATGTTACGGAGACACGCTCATGTGATGAAACTCAGGATAAACTATCAGTTTAAACAATATAGAGGATGCCTTTCGATTATAAGAGTTTCGGTGTAATAGAGGAGATGAAGGAAAAACTGAATGAAGGTAAATCTACATTGAGTTGTTTCATTGATTTTACTCATCCTGTACTGCTTTAAAATGTTATGAGTAGTTGTAGTGAGGGTTGGGCAAAGATACATCAAAATAGATTTTAAAATAAAATACCAAATACCTTAGATTTAATACAGCCACATGTATCAAAATAAACTACTGTATTTTTGTATTTTGAAAATACTAAATCCTTTTACATTGGAGCATGAAATTTCTTCGCACACCTTTCATCAGTTGGACTATTTGTATTGCTTCACCATTACATTGACTGTGATTGAGTCATGCAAAAATCTTGTATATAATGAAGGGCCTACTTGCATTAGCAACGCTGACAAACAAGTCATTTATAAGACAACTGTTGGCACATGTATTCATAGCGACTAGTTTAACTAATTAATCATTCAATTATCATAAATATAATAATATATTGTGTGTCAAGGCAGTCATTTTTGCAATGGTATGCAAACCAAAATATCATGATCCTATTAAACAGCTACTTCAACTAGGGGTACACTACTCAGCAATCAATTATTTATTTATCAAATTGACACCTGTTGAGCAGTTGAAAACAAACATTTTATAATTTCAACAATTGTTAAATGATCAATGTTTAGATTTTAAATGCATCCAGAAATTTAATATGAATTCAATTGCATTTCTATGATGTCATCATGTAGACTTCTTACAAAGTATTTTACAGTATTTTAAAAATACAAAACACTAAATTATTTTGATACAAAATATGAAGGCATTTATATCAATAATATCTACAAATAAAAAATACTATTTATTTGAAATACGTATTTGAAATACAAGTACCAAAAATGCTGCCCTTCCCAGGTTGTAGTTAACACTTTTACAATATACTGTTACGGAGTAAGATTCTCAAAAAAAAAAAAAAAAAAACATTAAATACAGCTGTATTTGAACATACAAAGCAAGTAATATTTTGAAAGAAAAACAGCACAAACAACACTTCAGCAAACAGTAAAAATGAGCAGTGTGATGATGTCATACAGTAAATTGTCTTACAGTTTTGTAATTGTTTGGTTTATTATTTAAATACATGTTTGTGCTTACTTTTGTTTGGTTGTTCAAAAACAATTTAACTTTTTCTGGTCTAAGGTGCACATTAGATTAAAGAAAGGACAACAAAAAGTTCACATTTAACTTTATTTCAAATTTGGTTGATTTCAATCTTACCTTTTGTTCTCTGGGTGCACGACTGCCACATGATTCATGGGGAACAATTAAAGAAGGTGCGCGCCTTCCTGTTCCCCATTTTATGCTATCCTGGAGGATTATGGGTAGTGTAGGCCTAGTCCATCTAATATAATTGAGCAGGGGGATCATTGTATCATTGTGTTTCCTTAAAATATTATTTTTGGAAATGTATTGTGGTTATTTTTGTCTTTGCTTTGGATTTGATTTTGGGGATAAGATTGATGTTAAAATTTATTTTAAACTTAATTGTCAAATGTAAGTTTAGTTGTGTATTCATGTATATGATTTCCATTCCCCCTATGTGTGTGTATTGGTTTAACCCTTAGTTATAAAAAGGGTTTATTCTGAATTGCTCAGTTTTGCTGGTGTCTCCTTGTGAGGAGGATCACGGTTGGTGTTCCTATTCTTTAAAGTTTTTTTATATAAGTATTTTGGCATATATGTCAACAACAGTGTTACATTATGAGATGAGCTAGGTTACACCTGTGTTAACTTGTTTTGTAGTGACCCATATTGTGCAACAGTAGGCTACCTCTTACAGAGTAAGTTAGTGAGTATGAAACAAATGGTACTGCACCTGCTTATGTTCTGATCTAATATTTGTCTTTCTCTTGTGTTTGTATATTTGCAGGGTCAAATATTGACAGTGGCACCAGGACCCCAACCTCTAGGGATGCCCCCATCTTCAATCATTATTCACCAGCTCAGTCCGCTGCGCTGTCCTGGAATTCTGCTATTAATGCAGCAAGACAATTTGAGGGCACATCCAGGTCCTTGAGTATCCCATCGGCTGCGGCCGCCGCACCCGTCGGATCGCTGGCCCAGAGGAAACGACAGCAGTATGCCAAAAGCAAAAAGCAGGCGAGTACCACCAGCAACAGACCACCGAGAGCACTTTTCTGCTTGACCCTCAGTAACCCGCTACGCCAAGCGTGCATTAACCTGGTGGAGTGGAAGTATCCTTATATCAGCTGTGTTATATAAAATCTTAAGAGCACATTTTACGTTGGTGACCTAACTGATCTGGAAGGAAATTAATGAATTGGATCCATTTAAAGCTGCTGTGTGTCATTTGTTGGATGTTTTAAAATATTTTTTCATATGCACAGTCAGCTATTAATAGCTTTTGGATTATTGACCTGAAGTGTGTAAACATAGGGTGTGTTCTGTTCCCTTTAAATGCTTTATTAACCATAGTAATGGCTTTAGGGAGTTGTTTGGGGGGCTGTAGGTAAGTAGATTCAGAACAGTTTTTTTGGAGGGGGGTCTGTATGAAACTATTGTACAGTGTAGATGCCTCTTTCTTCATGAATGTTGTTTGGAGTTCATTGACTCTGACATTGTGCCATGACAACCTTTGGATACACTGCCAATGTGATTTTGGGGCGAGCTATTGTTTTTTGTTTAGGAAGACAGGGAAGTGTTTAAAAAACATCCAACAAATTTAGCATTTTGGTGATTTTGTAGTTCGATGATGCAAAAAGACATCACATATGAAACCGATAACATAAAAAACATCTGATTATAGACTTATGTTGAATATTGCTTTGGTAAACTCTGTTTGACTTCCTAATAGTTTTTATAGTTTTTTTTTTAATGCCTTTTGTTAGACAGACATCATGTTATAATCAAATTGACACATGGATCACAGTTATTGCTCCTTAAACATCTCCAGACCTTTTGATAC
The DNA here is from genome assembly GCF_027580225.2 of Misgurnus anguillicaudatus. Taxonomy (NCBI): domain Eukaryota; kingdom Metazoa; phylum Chordata; class Actinopteri; order Cypriniformes; family Cobitidae; genus Misgurnus; species Misgurnus anguillicaudatus. Next base: position 8,219,367 of record NC_073341.2, on the reverse strand, counting down.
CTTTATTCTGCTGTCTATTTTTGCCAACTGTGTGGCCTTAGCTGTTTACATTCCCTTTCCTGAAGATGATTCCAACTCAACGAATCATGATTTGGTGAGTACTGTGACGTCTCTTTTCCTTAATAATTGGCTTTTTGAGATTATTTTTTGAATTGGCCAACACCATTTCCTCATGTTTGTTTGCTGTAATCTGTAACAATTTAAATTTTCAATACTTTAACAGTGTATTTCAGTATTTACAGATATAGTTTTAATGCAATGGGTCTATGAAAGCACAAATCGTTTTGGTTTACTGTCTAGCTATTTGGCATAGACATTTTTTTGCAACTGTTGATTTAATATGCATCAGTGTGGAAGGTTTGTGTGCATAACGAATTTGTAGGATATTGAATACAAAAATCACGCACTACGGTTTACAAAGAACTTTACTGTAAACACTGTCTGAATGACACCAGATTTACAAACCCAAACATATAGATCTGCCTACAAAGACTCACAATCACCAGTGCCAGTTATACTTCGTCTATACAGTGTGAGCAAGGTTTCTGTCAGCTGTGAAAGTCAAAATAAATTGGTACAATGTATATGATAAAATAATGTAGAGTGATCAACTACAGATTATAAAGTGCTTTAACACATCCTAAAGTTTGACTTCTCAGAGTTTTTCAAAATAAAAGTAAATCGGGTTAAAATGTCAGGAGTTGCTGTCGGGACGAAAGTAAATATCTCTTGTTTGTTGTGTTACTTTTGATCCACCTGTGTGTTACTTTCGTCCCAGCTGACAGGGACAGGATAATATTTTAGACGGCGATTGCATTTTTGCTGTGGTCAATAACTCACAAGTGTTTTATCAATACCAGGTGGAATTTTGATCAAATGTAAAACAACTTCAGTATAATTTCACTTTGAACATTAGTAGCGCATTGTTCCTTTTGACCCTGTCAGCTGGGACGAAAGTAACACACAGGTGGATCAAAAGTAACACAACAAACAAGAGAAATTTACTTTCGTCCCGACAGCAACTCCTGACATTTTAACCCGATTTACTTTTATTTAGAAAAACTCTGAGAAGTCAAACTTTAGGATGTGTTAAAGCACTTTATAATCTGTAGATTGATCAGTACTATAACACATAAAATGAGAAACACAATGCGTTATATATAATGACCACTTTAAGAATTTACTTATCATGGTTGATAACAGATTTCAGGACATACAGTAAACGCGCAAAACTGTGACGAAATAATGCAAAATTTGTTAGCTCTCAAGGATTGCGTGCTAAAGATGCTGTCATAGTTTGAAATGCAAATGTAATTATGGTTCTCATAAGATCACTGTTACTTTTCGCCCGTGTTACTTTCGCCCATATGCAAGTCAATGGGTAGAGTCAACTGTGTGCTTACCAATATTTATAAAAAAATCATCTCCCATGGCTTCATGGGATGGAAAAGTGTCCATCCACAATTCAGAATCTAGGTAGTAATGGGTCACCCGGGTAGTTTTCGTACTGTGGAGTCGGACATACTTAATTTGTCACATACGTTTTCTCGCCTACTTTATAGTAGGACAGTGTGCTGTTTCAGATGCACCCTAATTCTTTAAACTGCTTTGAAATAATTATTTCAGAATCTCTGAGAAATGAGGTGATATGCAGGTTTCAAAACAATAACAATGTTTTTGGACCTTGTATGCACTTTAGAGCTGCAACTAATCAGTAGATTATTTTTTCGAATAATCAACTAATCGAATAAAAACACAAATATTACTCTGTTCGATTTTTCACTTATTATAGCTAAATAAAGCACTAAGGGCCAGATTTACTAAAAGCTTGCGCCAGCGCAAACCATCATTTTGAAGATTAATAATGAATATCAGGATTTAATAAAGACATGCAGTGGATAATTAGCACTAAAAAGGTGTGGTCTAGTTATTTTTGTGACTGATCCTATTCCATATGCATTTCCAGGAGTTTCCCTTTCAGAAGCAGAATTTGAGATTATTTAAATGATTCGCACAACGTGATTTTTACTAATGTTTGCGTGTGTGTTATTGTCTTAACATATAACAGTTTATTTGGAATACCAGAGGAACATTGTTTAAAAATATTGTTTGCCAAGCCATGTTGTTTTTTATTTGCTGAAGTAAATAAAATAGAAATCACTAGAAGTCACACAATATCAGACGTTTAAACTTAGCCTTAGCTGTTTACATTCCCTTTCCTGAAGATGATTCCAACTCAACGAATCATGATTTGGTGAGTACTGTGACGTCTCTTTTCCTTAATAATTGGCTTTTTGAGATTATTTTTTGAATTGGCCAACACCATTTCCTCATGTTTGTTGCTGTAATCTGTAACAATTTAAATTTTCAATACTTTAACAGTGTATTTCAGTATTTACAGATATAGTTTTAATGCAATGGGTCTATGAAAGCACAAATCGTTTTGGTTTACTGTCTAGCTATTTGGCATATAGACATTTTTTTGCAACTGTTGATTTAATACGCATCAGTGTGGAAGGTTTGTGTGCATAATGTACAACTTTCAATAAATAACTATGTACATGCTTGGAACACTTGCATTTTGATGTACAGGTAGAGATATAAAAACGGAGACTAGTAGTGTTTATCATTAAAATCTGAATACGTCCTCGAACCCAAAGACACTGACGCTGCGTCCGAAACAGCCTACTTCCATACTATATAGTAGGCAAAGTAGTGCTTTTTGCATACTGTATGGTAGTAGGCGATTTCGTACGCAGCATAAGACTAACTGACCCAGTTAGTCTCAGTGTCTTTGGGTTTGAGGACGAGAAAGAAAAAACAAAGTCCTATTAGCATAGGGGCCGCTCGTATGTAATGAAAGTGTCATATAGTGTAATGGTTGAATTTGCTCGGACTGGCCAACTATTGCGGCATAATATTTACTAGACGATTTTTGTGAATGCTTTGTTCCGGGCAGGTTAACTGTTGCGACCACAAGTATATTTACTAGAGGACTTTGCTAGTAGGCTATCGGTAGCATTTTTTTTAAATCAGATACCCTGCCTTTAACTGGTAGCCAGTATAAAGATGCCAAAATTGGGCTTATGTGGTTCTTAGATCGAGTAAGCACTCTTGCAGCAGCGTTTTGAATCAGCTGAAGCTTGTTTGGTAACACTTTATTATAATGTTCATGATTTAACATTAGTTAATGTATTAACTAACATGAACAAACCATGAGCAATACATTTGTTACAGTATTTATTAATCTTTGTTAATGTTAGTTAATAGAAATAAAGCTGTTCATTGTTTGTTCATGTTAGTTCACGGTGCATTAACTAACGTTAACCAAATTTTAATAAAGTATTAGTAATTGTTGAAATTAACATTAATATAGAATAATAAATGCTGCACAAGTGCAGTTCATCATTACTTCATGTTAACTAATGTAGTTAACTAATGTTAATTAATGAACATTATAATAAAGTGTTACCGCTTGTTTATCTGATTTGCCGACATCCCCAAAGTAACAAGTTAGAATAGTCTATTATTGACTTCATAAATGCGTGGATAAGCTTCTCTGCACCTGATGCAGACAGTGTATGGCGTTTTTTTTTAGATATTTCCAAGATGGGAGCATGCTGTGTGCCAGACAATGGAGATATAACTATTGAACAGAGATGGGAAAAGTGCACAAATCCTTTACTCAAGTAGAAGTACACATACTCGTGTTTAAAAATACTCTGGTCAAAGTTAAAGTACTGACTATACGTTTTTACTTAAGTTAAAGTAAAGAAGTATGGGCTCTCACATTTACTCAAGTAAAAAGTAGCCATTAATAGTACCTGTTTTAGTGTCAAAATGGTACTGTAACTGGACCTCACATTATTTTAATACATTAATATAAAAAGATCTTATAAGCTTATAAAGCACCTAGTACTTTTAAAACTGAGGTGGTTATTCCTTATCTCTTGACAAAAGTCACTTCTCATAATTATTTCAAAATTGTTTAAACAAATCATTACATATGTTAAAGGGATAGTTTACTCAAAATGAAAATTGTCATAATTTTTTTACTCATGTTATTACAAACCTGTATAAATTCCTTTGTTCTGTAAGTGAAAAATATAACCATTTATTGGCCCAATGGCGGAAACCATTTTAGCGCATTCGGCCTTTTCCAGGGCTTACTGATGACGTTTTGACCTAATTTAGGTAATTTTATCTGACTCCAAAAGATAAAATCTCGTTGTTTATAGTGCGAATCGGATTAATCATTACCTTAACAATTACAGAATTTGGGTGAATGTTTGATTATTCTGATTTAGCACTACTTGGTATTGCATCCGTTCGTTCGATAGACATGTGTCTTTGGACTCACGCACTGTAAGATACTTTACTTATTCCCCTTAAGCCCGGGATACACTGCACGATTATTGGCTGTCCCAGACGAAAGATTGCCATCGTGAAACTATCGTCGCGATTTCTGTGATCGTGGCTCTCCATCGGTGGTCCTTTGTCGTACAGTGAGAGAGGTTCAAAGACGGTCGTTTTCCCGGTTTTGCTTACAAAGATAGCCTACGATAGTTTCCTGACAGTGTCAGAAATTCAGCATGATCACCACATGGTGTGTTTGCTGCTACGACCTGTGCGCTGGTATTTGTTTACCACGAGCGCATGCTGGTGACGTTGCGCAACGTGTGACGCAGCCGCCTAAGCTTCCGTGTCATCATTGTAAAGTCTACATGCCTCTCGTACCCGAGTTTAAACGATACATGTCGCACAGTGTGATAAGGTAATGATTTTATAGGAGGGCAAAAATCGTGGAGTGTATCCCGGGCTTTAGAGGTGCAACTTAATTATTACTATGATCAATTATAACCAGAGGTTCACAAACACTATCATAAAACAAAACTGACCGTCTTCTCCCATGATAGTTTTGTATAATTGTGCCATAATTTACTATGCAACTTAGATTAATATTGAAATTACCAGAGGTTGAGGCTCATCTGAGAGTGGTCAGACAACATTTGTTACTCTAAACAGGAAATACACTATTAGCCTCCATGCATAATTTAACTTAAACTAATGCCAAGTGCCAGTCGGATCTCCAAAATCCTCTGCTAATGTACTACTATGCCATCTAGACTGGGATTTTAGTCCGGTACTAGCCTGATTTCAGTCATTGCCGTAACAAGGATACATCGTAATTAACTAGTCATGTCAATAACTTTCGTAGCAACACACAATAAATCCAAACACAATTTATTAGCCAGGTAGGAAGATCATAATTCAAGTGTCAATTAACAATCCAATTAAAACACGAAGAAACAAATTTAATCAAAGGAAAATATTGCATACCTGGGAAATGATGAAGATCTAGCTACAGAGTCTTCAAAGTAAATAAAAATGCATGATGCTGTGTCTAAGATATTCTCGTCAAGAGAGTGGTTAACTCAGTCGGTGGTGATCCTCCACCTGTTTAGTTTTGTTATCGTTAGTGCTTTGTGACTTTACACGACAGCACAAACTCTTCACGGTGCAACGAAGATAGGCTAATATATCTGACTTAGTGTCATTTTATCTTACCAGTTCTGTTGGACTCCCTCTTAAAAATAGTTATCTCCTTTTTTTTGCCACAACAGAGATGTTTTATATTTTTTATAACCTCCAGGAAACATGATCTTCACACTTTTCCATCCATTATTCAATTGTTCCTGTTTTTTTGCCGAAGTTACATTTGGATTTAGTTTGCTTTTTTAAATTGTTTTTCTTTTCCTGTATTCTTCCAGAAATATACAGTTCTTAGCCTCAGTCCAGTTTAGCTTTTCTTTTTGTTTTCCTTATCAATTTCTTTGTCCATTTATACGTTTTCAGTTGTGTTGACTGGGTTTAGTAGTGTTTCTATGGTAACACTAGACTTTCATTACGTGAAACCAGGATCGCTGTCGTGAAACACAGTTTCCGGGATAAGTTACCATTTAAGGGATTTTATGCAACACCCTTAAGTTATCCTCTTATGGGGCAATCGCCCCTTAAAGGGATTTTTAACCCAAAAATGAAAATTCTGTCATTTACTCTAATGTTGTTACAAACTTGTATGAATTTCTTAATAGTGAACAGATAACACATTCTTAGTGTACATTTAACACTGGTAATTTTTCTGTGTATAGATTAAGAACCTGTAGAAGTTCTGTATAGACTTAAAACAAGATTAAAATTTTTCATAGATACTGTTATTGCTGGGAAAGGACTAGAGTTGGTTAAATACAGCTTTTTTTAATACTTTAGAAATGAAAGGAAACATAGAAATAGGACGAAAATTGGTAAAATCAGATGCATTGAGTAAAGGCTTCTTGAGGAGATGGGTAACTGACCAATTTTAAATCATTTGGGGCAGTCCCTGATTCCAAGTATTTATTTAAAGACAACAGACCGGGCCCAATAGTATCAAAGTTTTCTTAACGACAGCGAAGATGTATAACATCGCATGGGCAGTAAGATGGTTTTAGGCTATTTATTATCTTTTGGAGTGCTGGAAGAGAAATATGGTCAAAATTGCACCATAAGACTGATAAACAGTACTCAATGGCTGGATCTGAGACCTCCAATATTATTTTCTCATCAAAAACTTCAGGAAGCCTTCACATAGTGCCACAGAGGGTTCAGAATTGATTTTAACAGAGGAATTTAAAACTGCGTTAATATCAAAACAGAACTTTGTGTCTCTGATGGTTATTTTCAATGAGAGTGGAATAATAATTTGTCTTGGCAGACTTTAAATCTTTTTGATAGGTTGTTAGAGAGTCTTTGAGGACATTTTTAAAAACAAACATTATCAAATAAAATACTGGTGTGCATTTTGAGACAAAACAATAGCACTAATATATGTTTAGAGAGATCAGTATTTTAGTCAGCGATAAGTTCTGTCTGTGAAAAAATGTCCAATTCATCCGGACCATCTGATGTCACTGTGTATTGTTGCCGCCATTGTTTGTGTCCGGTCACAGCTGCGCAGTTCACAGCCTGCTTTAGTCTATGGTCACAGCAGCCACAACTACCAGATGAAGCTAAATAAAACACTCCCAGGAGGTTCACAACAAGATTACAATATGCCCGGGATATGTTGTGCTGTTGGCTGTAACAGCAGTCATCAGAGGAACCATGTCTATATATTATATAAAATCTACTGTTGGGTAAGTCCATTTTGTATTATTTGATTAAAGTGCTTAAGTTTTACAGATGTTTGTACACACTGAGTATGGCTAAAATTAGCTAACTTAGTAGGCTAAAAGTTACTTTGAACTTATACATGGTATATCATAATATAAAATGTTTAATGTTACAGTCAAAGTTATTACTTTTATTTATGTAGCCTTTTAAGAGTTTCTTTCAGAAAGTAAATTATCTGAAAGAGAAGTTATTTGGTATGATGGAATTGTAATGATTTGATTGCCTAAACATTGCAGATGTAAAATGTTAAATACTGTTCTGTATTAAAAGCTCAGCGTAAGTGTTTGATTAACTTGCTTTGCTTTTGTTTTGTATAAAGGAAAAGCAGAACCTAATCCAAATAAAAATAAACAAGCTGTTAAAAGGACTGTTTCCTACCCAGATCCTCCTCCAAAATATAACCATTCAAAACCCAAGCCAGGTAAATGCCTCGGTTTGAAAATACACTTAAACAAATGGGAGTTGGTATTTGTGGGGTTAATAACATTAATTACAATTTCATTTTATTTACAGTTGAAGGTGGTCAACACAAACCAAATGAAGATGATGCACATTCTACAAACAATAAAAAAGAAGGGCAAACTTTAGATATGGCTTAAACAGTCTACACATTTGTTAACTTTCTAATTTGTCATATGTCCTTGTTTGTGCTAAAGATCAAGTTTTGTGTCAAACACACTTGGATGAGACGTGCCCGACCCCTGACTTTGTCTACCCTACATTAAGTTGTAAGTTTTTGACTGCTTTGCTTAATGCTACGAAAAATAATCATGCTTTCAAAAAGGACTTTTAAATATTTTGATATGAAACTCAAAAATGTATATAAATTGTTTTGGTGTATTTTGTTTACACAGGCACACTTCATGACAGTAAACATCGGGGTCAAGATGGTGTGATTGATCTCTATACCCTAGAATAAGCTGTGACACTGAGACGTACGTGCTACTGATGCTTTTGTTATTTTTTTGGTGCATTCCCACACTATACAAACACATTGCCTGGCTCCAAAGTGCATACACTTTTGACTTTATAATGTCATTCTCATTTATAGGTAAAATTTCATTCCATGAGTCAGGGTTTTGCCTGAATGTCAACATAATATCCCAAAACTTTGATATAAAAAGTGATTTATTTTAATATTTTACACTATGTATTTTTAAAAATACATTGTGCATGTGTATGATAATTTTACATTGAAACTACATGTTGAAATTACATCCAAGATGTAATTTGTTTCACAGGGTCACATAATGAACAGCCATCTTCCAGACAACCGAAAGAGGCATAGTATTGTTTTGTTTTTTGTCTATTGTTCTACACCTAAAGATTATTTTTTTGTAATCGTACAGTTATGGTGTTATTCAATCATTAATGTGTCATTTCTTACCTTAAATGACTTTTATATGTAGTATTGTCCACAATCCCAAATTCTGGATTGATGCCCAGTACCAGACGGCACCCCAATCCCAGAGAGCATCCCACTGTATGTGAGAACATTACAGTTGCATCTTATTTTAAGCAGATTATATTAGGGAGGCACAATATATCGCATGTGATTGTCAGTGAAGCCGGTTCCGACTACGGCTTTGTGTAGAAAATCCCGCTCCATCTGAAAGCAGGTGATGGCGATTTACTACCAATCAAGGAAACGGCTTTACTGATGAGATGCACATGATATCGCATGCAATTTATTATGCATGACTAGATTCTACATTTAGTGACAACACAGTTTAGAGTATAAACATGTACATTTCTCTGAATCTGAGTTATTAGTTACAAATACAGAGCATATAATGTCTATCATTGCTCAACCACAAAGACCTAAAACTACAGCCAGCTGACTTTTAAAACTAATGCAGTATTACACTGTTATTTTAGTTATTTACTGTTAAAATTTTACACTACCATATAATTAACTATATTTGTCCAGGTGAGGTTACACACAAGAAAAATTAACAGGATGAAGACTACCTGATTCTTCACCTATGGCCTCAGCTTCAAATGCAAGAAGTAAGAAATGCTATATGACCGTGTATTTTGCATTATGAATACATTATGAATGCATTATGAATACATCAAAGGTGTTGATAACAATTTGATCTGCGCAAGCTGTGACACAAAGAACATGTATATATATTTCCATCTATCTTTCTATAACATTATTTCAAATGTTTTCACATTTAGGTCCAGCAACTGTCTGAGCTGGTGGATATTCTGTCAGAGACTGTGTGAACAACGTTATGAACAGGTATGTATTTCCCTTGAATTGTGTAATCCTGCATACTATTGCAGGAAATGTATATTGATTACCACTATAATTAAACCAGCCATTTATATAACTTCAATTCAGGATTTAATCTGTCACACATCACTTGTTCAAAAGTTTTAATGTTTGTAGTGACTTAAACAGTCAGCCATACTGAAAACAATAAATCAACATAATTTCAGTGTAAGCCATTACTTGTCATCAAAACTTATGGATGAGGATATAGTTCATAACACTTGTTACATGGTAGATGAGTAGTTGTGAATGTTTGAACATTGCATGCAATTGCTATGTTGCTCATTACTGTTAATTGTGACTTATTGACCATTTAGGTTATTTGTCTAATGTGAAGTAATCTTCAATTTTTTTTCACAGAATGATGTCAAATTGTCTTATGTCAAACTTCAATATGAGGGGTGATGGACATCTGGAAAAGTTGTCTTTTAAAGGCACACCTTGGTATTATGTAATTCAAGGTAATTTGGGGAATATGTTGAACTAAAAAAAATTACATCTTGTATATTGATGTAATTTTTATTGCTATGCTTTTTTGTATTCAGGGGACATCACAGCTCACCTGTCTTTATCAGAAATGTCCCGTTCATTTTTTGACAGTTACACACCTAGTTTAGGGTCTTTCTCTTTGGCACCACAGTGGTATTGGAGAGGGGGGGGGCAAATGCTGTTTCCCCCACAACTGATCTAACACTTAAAGCAGAACATCTTCTATAATCATACTATAATTTTAGCTGTAGACCATAAAGATTTTGAAAACAAGTGCATGTCATTTACCTCAATATTTAAATTTGATTTATTTAAAAAAGAAACATTCTTCTCTTCCCTCAGATGCTGTGAAGAGGTGGAGCCCAAATGCCACAGATTTGGAAATAGATGCAGCTATGGCAGACCACCTTAAGCACGCTCTAGGAAGAGCTGGGGTGGTGAATACAAAAAATAAGCCAAACAGCGTAAAAGAGTTCACCCAAAAATGAAAAAGATTTTCTTACCCACATGTTTCAAACCTGTATACCTTTCTATTTTCTGCTGAACACAAAGATTGAAGAATGTTTGTAACCAAGCAGATCTCACAACCCATTAACTGTCATAATTTTTTTTTACAATTGTGAGATCTGCTTTGTTACAAACATTCTTTCAAATATCTTTATATCTTCAAATATCAGGTTTGAAACATGAAAGAGAGTAAATGACTAAATATACATTTTTGGGTGAACTCTATCCCTTTATATAAAAGTATTTTTAAATTGTTATGGTTAAACGGTTAAATAAAAAGTGCTCAATCAAAACATGCTTCTTTTTTGCTTATGTGCACAAATGTGTTCTTTAATGTGTTTGTGAAGTACACGTGATTAAAACGTTTTATGGACGTTCAGGTCTGACTGGACCATTTTGAACCTTTGTGAATGTGTTAAACCTCAAGACAATTGATTGCCTTTGATGATACACAATGGGTGTATAATCATTTTATATGCATGCTTAAACATACATTTAAACCAGTGGTCACCAATCCTGGTCCTGGAGGGCTGGTGTCTATGCAAAGTTTAGCTCCAACCCTAATCAAACACACCTGAAGCACCTTAACTAGCTGCTTCAGGTGTGTTTGATAAGGGTTGGAGCTAAACTCTGCAGAGACACCGGCCCTCCAGGACCAGGATTGGTGACCACTGATTTAAACTATGCAGCAACACATTTAAACATCCAGAAGACGGCACATTTTCCATGGACGTGCAGAAAAGACGTGTAAATCATGGCCAGATCACGTCAAAGACGTCCGCTCAACTTTCATTTTGGATATATTTTTCAACGGGGACGAGACGTCTTTTCAATGGACATCACGCGTCCAAATGTTTGCTGGGAAGTTTGGTCATCATATTACGACGTTACGTAACAGTTACGTATTTGTGTTAGCTGGATATGGTGTTGCATTGGGCGGGGTGTGAGCGCAGTAATCCTTTATCCTTTATTAATTTAAATCCTCTGGATCTCATTTTCGAAAGTGTCTGAGCTAATTTTTTATTAGACGCTACTTTTATTAACCAACCACTTATTTAAACTTTGAATGCATAGGCCTATATTCATGCCTGAACAACTCGTACACTACATTTTGTGACTAGATAACATTATTATTATTATTATTATTATTATTATTATTATTATTATGAGCATTTTGCTGTGGGGAAACATAGCTGTCATAAGTCCACATATTGACCAGATTTGTCTTAATCAGTTCAGTCAACATAGCCATTCTAAATGTTGACTGGATTTGAAAAAAAAAAACGTAATTTACTGTTTTAAAAATAAACTTACGCAGACTTAAAATATGTCTTCTCAACTAAGCCCAAACAAGAGTATTGGTTTCTTATATATTTTTGCCCTTCCAACATTTCATTAATTGGTGTTTTTACAGTGTACATCCAATCACGTATAACTTCGTAACCTTAGATGTTGGTCGGCATCCAAGTCAGTTTGAGAAGACCCCAGAGACAGTAATATACACTGACTTCATTAAAAGTGGCAGAGAAGTGATTGCAGTGGGGGCGATTGCAGTCAAGCTGTAGCAATAGAACTTCAAAACTGCTATACATAGCGGAGGCTGATGCGTGACAGCAGTGACTAAATGTATTTCTTCCAGAAACAAGGGGTGAGTTAAATTTACAGTCTGCTAGAACAGCATCTGAGAAGGGACTGGGATCTCCCATTTTTACCAATGTTTCTGAAATCATGTAATAAAAATGGTTTGTTGACCATCGATCCTGCATTAATTAGTGCCATCCTAGGGGATGCTTTATGGAGATACAGATTTTGATGAGAAACTCCACCTTGACGCAGCCAGGGAGCAGAAAAATCCTGCGGGGGCCAGGTAGCTGATGTGCCACTAACAGCGCACCGCGTCAGGGAATCCAAGCACAGGACAGGCCGGAGCCTAGTGGCGAAGCTACTTTGAGTTTTGGATCACCCCCTCAAGCCCACGGTATAGAGGGTATGCATTGACGTCAATTTTCCATGTGACCACACTGGAGCACGCCCTGTGGGTGGCAAACGTTCAACAAAATGACTGGTTTTCATAGCGCTGCTGCGAAAATGCCAGTAAAACTGACTATTATCAGCTTAAAATAAATTTAGTTGGCACCCACTATGAAAATTAGCCATTTTGTTGAACGTTTGACACTCAGCAGGGTCTGGTCACGTGGAAAAGTAACCTCACTGCTTCCTCTTTATACTTTTTTCCGGCTCGTGCGTGCACGCGTCAGCGCTGCTTTCAAAGTATGCTCATCGTGGCTATTTTCCTGACAAATGTGTAAATTATTTAAGGAGCCAGTAAGATGCCAATTTAAGCTTTCTATCACTGTTTATAAGTCCCGGACAACAGGTTTAAATGCATGCAAGTTCAAAAAACACTAATTTTCTCAAAATATAAATGTAAAATTGCCCGATTTCTCCGAGATCCCCAAACGATTAGTGTGAAGCCATTCAAAGACTCAATCTGCCTAAACCCCACCTTTCAGTAGCCTACTCTGCTCTGATTGGTCAGCTGTAGTGATGGGATTTATGGCTCTTTGAGGGGATCCGGATCTTTGCGATCCATTCCTTTCAAATAGCCATTCAAAAGAACGTCTCTTTTGGCTCTTTTTAAATTTAGTCAGTTTTAAAAAGCCAGCTTGGGGGCATCTCAGTTTATCCTGGAAAAATCACTGGGAGGAATGTTGAGGTGAGATTTGTAGTAAAATAATTAAAACTCAGATATCACACACCAATATCTGAGTTTGAATTATTCTGAAATATAGATTATTACCTCATTTGTCATGTGTGGACTTTATTCCATAGGGTTCCACAACATCCCTCTGCTTAGACAGTGACATCACTATTTTGGATTTACCTTTAGTACAAAGTGTGTGTATGTGTAAAGCTACGTTGACTTATGTTATTCATTCAATACCTACTCACAAATAAACATCCAAAACAAAGCCGGCTGCAATGATTTTCTGTGCAAAACAGCTTTTACTACAAACACTTCCACAAATTAGAATAAATAAAATGGAAATGTCTACATACAGTCCACTATTACTACTGTAAACTTTGCAAATAGGACATCAGCCCCTTCAAGTCTTAAATGAACAATAACAAAGTGGGCTGTAATGATTCATGCTGTTAGGCCAGGGATGGGCAACTTTGGTCCTGGAGGGCCGGTGTCCTGCAGAGTTTAGCTCCAACTTGCCTCAACACACCTACCTAAATGTTATTAGTATGCCTAGTATGACCTTAATTGGCTGCTTCAGGTGTGTTTAATTGTGGTTGGAGCTAAACTCTGCAGGACACCGCCCCCCCAGGACCGAAGTTGCCCATCCCTGTGTTAGACAGTAGCACCCCTGCGCTGGGTGAGCCCCTCCCCCTATAACTGTTCTGTCTCGCGGAAGAGATAATTTGTGTCCCCTTCAGCCGCGACTCAGCTCCCATCGTTCATGTTTATGAGCCGTTCAAAAGAATCAGTTCGTTCGCGAATGTCACAACTCTAGTCAACTGACAGAGTCTCCACACAGATCAGCGGCACTGACCAACAATAGTGCAACATGTATTGACCTAGTGCTAACATGATTTACTGAGAAGACATTATCAACATCAATACACATCATTCATCATTAATCCAAGCAATAAAAACTACGACAGAAACTAACGTTTTTACACTCATTTAAGCATTTATGTAAGCTAACCGGGTCATAGCAAAGCCTTAAGTGAGCATGCATTAGCCACTTGCTAACGTGACTCTCTGGCAGTATATTAAGAGTTTAAACAACGACATCATTCATCATTAATCCAAGCAATAAAAACGACGGTAGAAACTAACATTTTACACTTATTTAACCAAGTATGTAAGCTAACCGGGCCATAGCAAAACCGTAAGTGCAGCATGCGTTCGCCACTTGCTGATGTGACTCTCTGACAGTATATTAAGAGTTTAAAAAACAACATCAATACACATCATTCAGAATTAGTCCAGGTTATAAAAACGAAGACAGACATTAACATTTTTACACTCATTTAAGCAAGTATGTGGCTATACCCTGCTGAAAAAACAGCATACCAGCAAGACCAGCATATGTTGTGTTTTGGTGCTGGTTTGCTAGTGAACACCAGCTAAACCAGCATTAGCACCAGCACCAAACCAGCATTAACACCAGCATCCCATGCTGGTCATACCAGCAAGATGAGCATATGTTGTGTTTTGGTGCTGGTATGCTGGTGACCAACAGTTAAACCAGCATCAAACCAGCATAGACCAGCATAATACAAATGCTGGTTGGATGCTGTTTTTTTCAGCAGGGTAATCATACTTACAGGTTGTGGTTAGAAGACGTATGTTGTTCCAAATAAAGTGGGTACTGAACCATCTTTCATTGTCAAATGTCTAGTAAATCCCTCCGTGAAAAAGTAATTTTAACCACTGATTCTTCACAGCCAAACATCTAGTAAATCCCTCTGTGAAAAAGTCATTTTAACCACTGATTCTTCACAGCCAAACGTTTAGTATATCCCTCCTTGAAAAAGTAATTTTAACCCCAGATTCTTCATATATCTTCATCCTTTGGTAGTCAAAACAACGCTAACTGAAAACACAGCGTGATATGATGTTTACACACTAACTAGCTGTGGGCAGGTCATAGTTTTCATTTCTCCCGCGGGCAAGGCTATAGGCGGGGATTATTATGCAAAGTGTTGGTATTACGTGGACAAAGTCAGGCAGGAGATTCAATACATATGAAGACTTGTTTCAGAGTCGACTCCCTACTTTAGAAGCCAATAACTTTATTATTTGTGCACTTTTTGGTTCAACTACTTTGCACATTGTTTACATTGATGGACAGCTACATGACACACTGCAATACAGGTCATTTTCGATTTTAATATTATTAATTTTGATTGTTGATATTCAGGCGGATTGTGATGAAGGCAGACACATCCATCTTTGAATATCAGCCTCTACTTTTTCGAAAATTGACATGTAATTAACACTTGAATGAGGGGTAAAGTGGGTCTCGGCTCAATCCCTAAATATTTCACTTGTGTTGATACTTCAATATTATTTGGAATAGAAAAATTAAAAACATTTGAGTTAAGAGGCATCAAAATAGTTTTAGAGTGGTTAATTTTAAATCCAGATAGCGCCTTTTGGGTTTGGGATTTGGAGAGCAATAGGAATTTGTATATCGGATAAAAATAGAAAAGTATCATCTGCGTACAGAGAAATAGAAATGAAATGATAAATAGAAATGTTGCTCATGTTTTTTCAAAGTAAGCGCAGAGTCTGCTTGGTCTGCTACCATCTATGTAATATTTATGATTTGTAATGTACATTAAATATTCTGCTCTTCTTCCAAGTAGATCATTAACTCATTCCCCGCCAGCCTTTTTTTGAAAAGTTGCCCGCCAGCATTTTTTTGTGAATTTCACAAAAGTTTCACAAAATGCCTTCCAGGAAAATTTTCTTCTAAAATATATAAACATACAAATATATCAAATGAAAGAACAGGGGCCTGTACCATGAAAAAAGTTAAACTCGGGGTTACTGGATTAGTTTTAAGTTAACAAAACCAAGCCAATGTGCAGGCCTTGTTGGTACAAGCTATTTTCATGGTACCAAAACCCAGGATTTTGCATAATCCTAAACTTACTTGGCTAATCAACTAATCAAGGCTTCATAGTATAGGCCCCAGATCCTCTGCTTTCAAACAAACAAAACGGGGGAAAAACGTTCATCCTATCTCTATTTTTTCTCTGCTTATAAACTCTTTAATATGGGTATTTTTCCTCAAAAAGCTAAATTTTGCATTTTGTTGGAGAGCAGATTCAGAATAATATCAAAACATACACAGAGTGTAAAATAATAAATCATTTTTTGCTTCAGTTTTTTTATAAATTGTGTAAGTCTGGGATAATCTGGGTATTACAGATAACCATAAAACTCATCAGGAACATGCTTTTCATTCGAAGTTTTCTCCTAACTTATGTTTTAACTCGCCAATGGCGGCCCTTTTAATGTAAAATTTTTCCGCGTCATTGGAAAATTGATGGCCTAATTCCCAGTTCTAGTTCCCTACATCTTCTCTCTAATATTGATTGTTGTTCTTTTTAAGTCTAGCAGAAAAGGAAATGGAATTGTTCCTTAAAAACCCTTTCATGGACGCCCATAACATTTCAAGATTGGAAACAGGGCTCTGTTTTAAACTGATAAGTTCAATCAATCCTTTCTGTTGCGTAAGAAAGTCTTAATTTTGAATCAAAAAAAGTATTTAATCTCCATCTGGATGGTTTATAGGATGTATTCATCTGAAAGTGTGCTAATATAGCATTACGATCCAAAACACTTTGTGGTAGAAATTCAATATTTATAAGACCTGGAAGTAGTGAAAATAAAATATAATCAGTTCTTGAAAATAATTTGTGATTTGTAGAAAAATAGGTGTAATCCTTAGCTGTTAGATTATGTATTCGCCAAGCATCACATACATTTAAATCTTTAGAAAACAACCTTAGCGCCGTAGAATACTGAGATTGCGCTACTGAAACTGAAGGATTGGAACGGTCCAATACTGTGTCAAGCATGGCATTCATGTCAGAACCAATGATAATTGAATAGCCTTGGAGAGATGGTAGGGATTTTAAAACATTTGGAAAAAAGGAGGCGTCATGTGAGTTTGGAGGATTTATATTGACAAATGCAAACTTCTTTACTTCTATTTACATACAGCACGTAGAGTCGCATGTTTGTGATGTTTAATATTTTGCTTAATGTAAAATTATTACAGAACATTTTATTAATTTAATTTTAACAAATCATAATAACTTATACAAATCCTACTAAAGTAGCCTATGAGTTTTATATAACTGTCTGCTTATAATAAACAAAAACGAGACAAAGAAATCTGGATTAATAATTTTTTTTTATCTTTATAAATAAACATTATCATTCCAGAGTTGAACAAAATAAGGTTGAGTTTCATACCTTTTGCTGATATTACTGTATAGTGGCCATTCTTAGCAGTGTATGATATTCGCTTTGTCTTGATTTAATTAATTCATTCCGCAGAATGGAAAAAACCCTTCCATATTTGAATGAATATACGCGCATTAGTAAGACCTTATGGCAGATCACGTTGGCCAAAACATGAAAAGACCTTTCATTGTACTTGCCATTCATTCAAGTGTGACAATAAGATCCAGTCTGAGTTAACTGCGTTTGATTTGACCACGCATCTCTAATATAGTTTGGTGAATAAAACAACGCATGCAACACTGAGCAAAGTGTGAAGCTTCGTTTGTCATTGTCACGTAATTTCTACATTAACAATACAAGCTTCGAGTTGAGGCTTCATCTGGCACACCCACTTTTGCTCGACCCAAGCTCCGAAGCCTCAGTTCAAATGCAACATTACTTACTAGAGGACACTTTGATTACACGCGAAAATGTTTGAATACAGTGCATTACGCTTTCTTTCTTTTCAGCACCAGTTTATCAGGAAGTGTCGATTTTGCTCTCTGCAGATCACTGGATGGAAACGCTGCTTTATTCACAAATGTTTAATGCGATATTCCAATTATGCGCATAAGTTTATTACGTAACTTTGGATGGAAACATAGCTATTGATAGAAGGCACTACAAGGTATGTGTTCCTTGGCCTTATTTCAGCAACTTTTTAAAATATGTATTTCTTACTAGCATTCATAAACATAATTTACTTAAAAATACAATCCTGTATATACATGTTACTCGCATATTATTGTAGCACAGTTGAATACAGTGTTTTGTAATATTAGTCAGTAATATGTTTTAAGCAACTGAAAAAATGGCAAATGTAAGAGCATGTCAAAACGTCTTCAAGTGTCCCCAAACCCTCAGACCCCAGAAAAAAACAATCGGTCAGTAGGTCGGCATTTATTTTTTTCATTGGGCACCCATTTATGGTCTGCTTTAGAACAAGCATATAAGATATTAGAGATCATACCTTCAGGGTATGTCACAGCCATAAGCAATGCTATTAAACAACAACAAAAAATAGCTATTACCAGTTAGTGGCAGGTGGTATATGGGGAAGGACATTCTCATTGTAGATGAAAATCTAATTGGATGTAGGATTTTCATTAGTAAAAATGCCAGTTGTTGGTCAGTTTGCGTATCACAAATAGCTAAAAATTAAAGATTAAAGAGATGCAACTAAATCTCTCCTTTCATTCTGTTACACAGGAAAACGTGGAATATGCCTTTCTGATAATTTTCACAATCGAGACCTTCCTCAAGATCATAGCTTATGGACTCGTCATGCATCAGAACTCCTATGTAAGAAACGGTTGGAACATGCTGGATTTTGTTATTGTCATTGTGGGGTAAGTAATCAGTTAGCCACTGATATACTTCATTTGATATTACGATTATATTGAATGAGTCTATTTTGAGCCTAATTTATTTGTCCCGTACGGGACCTCCCACGTAAAATTTTTTACTTCTACGCTAATCTAACCAGTGACTGATATGATGTGTGGTGTCTTTCTGTGGGGCAGCTCAAATGAAAAGGAATGGGGTGGCCACAATCGTGGAGCTGTAGGGGGGTAGCATGCTTTTGCTCTTCAGGGAACAAAGGTGAAGTGGTTATGTAACCTGATATTTGGTGATAACATGAACATGATTTTGGAAAATAATATGAACTTTTGCATGGAAAAGAGCAAGAAGACAGTTAAACAAACTTGGATCGACACAATGTCTTCAATTTCATCTGATTTGATTGACAATCCAATTTGGTTTGACATATGCCCCTACTTATGATAATTAGATCAGTGTCCCTATTCTTTCAGATTCACCTCACAAACCAGCTTCCAAAAAGTAAATGCAAGGACTCTAGTGGACATGGAAACGAGGATATCTTGCCTGCTATAGGTGTGCTTTACCTTGAAACACGTCAAAACTTTTTAAAAGATATCAGCGATTGAAATTACCACCAAAGCAAACCTCCAGCAAATTCAGATCTTAACTGTGATTGTGCAACAGCTTGTTGTGGGTGTTGGTGCCCATAAAGAGGCTATTGGTCATCTGAAATCGGAGATCTATCCGCTGAAAGAAAATAAGTCGCTGAAAGCAAGTATTTAGGAACAGAAGCGTTACACCTGAAGATGGTTTTTGAAATTGCACGGTCTTGCAGAAAAAGATGGTGAGGATATTGGACATGTGGTTCTTGATATCTCTGAGAAAATTGTGCCCTGAAATCGTACACACATGACAGACATATTAAATAATGGCATAGTGGGCTTTACTGTTTCCAAAGTGTCATTTTATGATACAGCGCAGAGTTCCCTCAAAAGTGAATGTCTTTGTTACGTATTTAACCATGCATATCCAATAAAGTTGAAGAATTCATTTTTAAATTCTTTAGAAAATCTACCATCAACTTTTCCATCTCTAAATATTCTGATATTGATGAAGTTTGCCCATTTATTTTGATTGTAATTTTACCAGTCGATTTTGGTTGACTTAAGTTTCTTTTCAGCTTTGTAAATGTGACCAATATTTAAAGGCCAACAAGAAGAGCATTGCAATAGTCAAGCCTGGAGATTACAAGGGCCTGAATCAGAAGTTGTGCAGCATGCTCCGTAAGAAATGGCCGTATCTTTTTGATTGTAAAACGCAAAATGGCAAGAGAAGAGAAGGATGGTTCGTCATCAAAGATTACACCAAGGTTTCTTGCAGTTTTGGAGGTAGAAATGGTTGTGTTGCCAAGTTGAATGAATGGGTTGTGCTGTAGTGTTGGTGGTGCCGGAAAAAACAAGCAGTTCGTCTTGGTGAGGTTCAGCTGGATGTGGTGTTTTTTCATCCAAACTGAGATGTTTTCTAAGCAGGCTTTAATATGTGGTGCTATGGTGGGATCATCAGGGTGAAATGATAAGATCTGTGTGTCATCAGCATAGGAGACTAGGAACATAGGAGAAGCCATGTGCCTGTATTATAGGTCCTAAGAATGGTGTGTAGATGGAAAAAAGGAGTTGACCAAGCACTGATCATGAAGGACACCAGTGACTATCTGGTGAGCTGTGGACTGCTCACCCTTCCAGGACACCCTGAGGGTTCTCTCTGAGAAATAAGATTTGAACCATTGGAGGCGAGTACCCAGGATCTCTAGCGATGATAGGGTGGCAAGTAGGGTCTGAGCAACAACAAAATGAATAACACTGTGCTAGTAAAATTCTGCATATTGTACCTTTCATTTAGCTTTAGTAAGCATTACAGTTTTTATTTAATATAAAATGTGTAATATGTGTTGTAATGGGTATCAATAGTCCCCAAGTGGAAAAGCCACAGGTGTTTGTGCCAGGGAACAAACACTTTAAGATGTGTAGAAATAGAGAAAAAAGTCAAATTTCCAACAATACCTCTATCCTTGATTGAGATGAGCACCATCAGGAAAGCTGTCTTCAGCAACTGTGGGCTGAGATTTGTGACTGTGGGCTGAGATTTGCCTCCTTTAGGTACCTGAACATGGTTTTGGATGCCACATACACTTTTGTTTGAAAGGAGACAGGTGCATGTCCAACCACTCCTGCAGAAAGGACAGCACTATCCTGATCATCTCTCTCTGTGAGTCTACACAAAGAGCACCAGCTCATGTAGAGGGAGCTTTGTCCTCTAGTCTGTTTATCACTGCTGATGTTAGACCAACTAGGTCCTCAGCATTCCATCCAGGTGTCAGACATGGAGGTTTTAGAGGTCTGGCTTTGTGCCAGATTGTGTTCTGTCCATAAAACAGGTCTTCAAAGGGAATCTGCCAGGGAGAAGCTGCTGTCAGGGGCATAAGCTCCTAGACCAAGACTCTCAAACTCAAACTGGCTTAGGGACATTTCTGAGAATGACTTCTTGTCAGAGGACTGCAGAACTATTTTAACAAACTTGCGTTTAACACATGTATCTTAAACGTTTACATCAATAGTCAAGCAAATATGAAACTAAGTAAATACAAATATTTCTGCAGGCCAGATTGCTATATTTTTGACAGCAGATGCGAGCCACAGAGCGGGAGATGGCAGGCCGCAAATGGCCTGCGGACCTGGAAATTGAGACCACTGTCCTAGACCCAAGTTGTAAATCAATGGTCGAATCCTCCTCAGGGCCAGACAAACTGCCAATAACTCAAGGCAGTTGAAATGCAACTCCAGATACGACCCCATCCAAAGCCTGCAGGCCGACTTTCTGTCCATCTTTAAATGTGCACCTCTACATCTGACTCAGTGTCTGTCTCTCTGTCTGTACATCTCTATATGTGACTCAGTGTGCAGTGTTTCTGCTACATGCATTCTGCTGTGTCGAGCCGCCACTCCTATAAACATTACCGCCATGCCTGCGGTTGTGGCTAGAAGGGATACAGCAAAGAAATCTTCTCGGGTAAGCACTGTTTTATCCCACTTCTTCACCCAACCTAACCCTAAATACTACATTTCACAGGATTTAGGCTGTATTGTATCTCATCTAGCCGAAACCACTGTTTTCATCCTAATTCCATCTCCAAATATTATCTTAAACTTTTCGGCTTTTGCTGAATCCCTTCTAGTCAAAGCCCATGGATGCACCTTGCAAAATAAGGCAACCAAAATGGTCGCCCTGCCAGACTGGCTGTCTTAAATGGAGAAATAAATTTCTTTCTTAATAAGCTTTGTTCACTCATTTATAAATAAATCCCCTATCATAATTTTAGAGCAAATAACATTAACCATAATACTTAATTCTGTGTAACTGGAACCTGTTGTACACAAATGTGGACAATTACACTGGTTTATTTTCAAAGAAAAATATTTGGTTATTATATTTATTGATTCTTCCTAACCCCAAATAGCTGGAAGAAATCTAAAATGCAAGCCAAAGAAAGCTCGGGTCTTAGGAGATTAAAATCAATAGAACATGACGATTGCACCTTTGTTTGGAGAAAAAATAATAAAATAAATAGGCCTACACAAAATATGTTTCTTAAATAATTATCAGATTAACAAAACAAATAAAAAAGTAGCCTAGCCTACAGTGTTATCTACAATCGTTTTGTTAGATAAAACCCTTATGCCTCGTTTGGGATTGTTTATAGTCCTTTGAAACTCTGAAAAAAACTGTTAAGTGTTAAGTATTAATTGTTGGTGTCTATTAAAGTCCATTAAAATAGAAAAATCCTGCAATGTTTTCCTCAAAAAACTTTTTTTTTTTACTCTAGTACTATTCTAATCGCTGTCCGGGAAACTGCTCCTAATAGTCTTCATAAGGGGTGGACATTCCTGTTCCTGGAGGGCCACTGTCCTGCAAAGTTTTGCTCCAACCCTTTTCAAACACACCTGAATGTAATTCCAAGCAATCCTGCAGCCTTTGATTAGATTTTCAGGTGTGTTTGATTAAGGTTGGAGCTAAACTTTGCAGGACAGTGGCCCTCCAGCACCAGGAATGCCCAACCTTGCTCGACATTAATCTTTTTGGGAGGAATGGGTGGGACTAAAATAAATTAAAATAAACAATGCTGCTGCCATCTTTTTGGAAGCTAAGCTAACAGATGCCATGCCCCTCCCCCACTACCACGAGCAACCTCCCTTCCAGCTCGTCCTCGTCAGTGCGTGTGCTCCAGTATTATTGTGAATGCATACTTAGCAAGAATACTTGGATTACTTGCATAACACTCCGAAATACAATCAATCGATGGTTGATAAAGCACAATTACCTGTCGAGAAGAAATGTGGCAAGCTCTGCATCCAGCTCGAACCCTTTAAAATCTCGTAGATACCTCCACATTTCAAATGCCGGTCCGATATTGATCCTAGTTTTATTACGGGCACGGTCGCTATCTATCTTTGTTTCCTTCTTTTCATTGGTTATTTTCCTAGCTCTTGTTGTTAACCAAGGAATCTGAAGTTTGTTAGTGAATGTTTTCTCTGCCATCACGGTTTAAACCAAAACACATGTGAACTTCAGGTGGATACATGTGATATTGTAACGTGCGCGAGGGGCATCTGTGGCTCGTGCAGGAACTGTGATTGACAGGCAGATTTTACACAGCCCTTTGCTGATTGGACCAAGTGATCCGGCCTGCGCTGATTAGACCAAATGAACCGGGAGCGGTGGATTTTTGCAAAACAAATAACAGGCTCTAGGTGGAGCTAGGAGCGCAGGATTTTTTCCTAAACGGTCTAATTTGTTGTTCTATCGGAGCATAGGGTTGGTTTCAGTGAATATGATAAAAAATATTATAAAAAAGTTGCCAACCGCAGCTTTAATAAACCACAATACAGCGAAGAGCAGCTGAGGGAGATGGAGGAACAGGAGGCAGCTGATGCGACCTGCCTGTGTTGGGTGAGGAGCCCGGACTGCCTCGAGCTGGGAGGGATTGGTGGTGCTTGTGCTCTCGCTGTGCGCCTACGGACACAGAAATGGAGTCCGTCTGCTGCAGAGAATCTCGAAGATGCCAGTTTCTTCTGGATGAAATTTCTACATCAGATGAAGGTATGGATGTTAGTGTGGTGACGCGAGGTAAGGACGGTACCATGCAAGAGTTCACCATTTCGAAAGAAATACAAATTGAGGGGTGTTCTGGATTAGTGGGAGCTGTGCATTGTGGGAGTTGTCTTCCATACAAATGCACCTACAGTAAAGTCTTTGTCAGTTCTGTCTTTTCTCTGTCAAATAAGCACAAAATTAGATTTTTTTTTTACATTTTGACTACAAATATGACCAACTTTCCATAAAGATTAATGTTTCCACTGGTGAAATGTCCCTTTAAACAGGACTGTGCATGACTGCACAGGGAACTGTAACACTAAACATGAGCATGAACTTGCAAACAACATTAAAACTACAATGAAGGATGAGAACGAAGCTGTGTAATAAGACATGTTTTTAGAAAATACATTTTAAAACAAACATAGAAAAGCAATAGGCGATAAATATAAGGAAAAGGAAATGACAGCATGAAAATAATAAATACATGTTAGTTTACAGTATATTCTACATGAAAAAATAGTATGTACATTTAACGCCCCTGCCGCCACAGCTGGACAAAATCCTAGCAGAAACACTGGTGTCTGTTTTTACATCTCTGTATCTCACTCAGTGTCTGTCCCTGTGTGTACATTTCTATATCTGAATCTACATTTGTAAATGTGTGTACCTAAAATCATGTTGCTGTGTGTGTTTTGTAGTCTTTTCAGTGTGGTGCTGGAGCTGATGACCAAAAATCGAGATGTCAGTGGGCAGTCTGGTGGGAAGCCAGGCGGATTTGATGTAAAGGCTTTACGAGCGTTTCGAGTTTTGAGGCCCCTCCGCCTTGTCTCAGGAGTTCCAAGTGTGTCAACATCTTCACCTATTATTTTCAGCATTTGTGCATAACATGATGTTGATAATAACACAAAATAACAGACTGATGATTTGTTAATATGAACGACATCTCAACTGTCCCTGTGTGTGTGCTTGTGTATGCAGGTCTACAGGTGGTGCTAAATTCAATCATTAAAGCCATGGTTCCATTGCTTCACATCGCTCTGCTTGTTCTGTTTGTCATTATCATGTACGCCATCATGGGCCTTGAGCTATTCCTTGGGAAGATGCATGCGACCTGCTATCTGAACGGCACACGTCAGTTTCCTACCCAAGCATGTTAAAGTTATATAAGTGTTATAAAATGTTACAAACATTCAAGTTTTTTAAAATTCAAAATACAAATGAAGAATGTATCCTCCTAATATCCATCCTACAACATACTAAAGCATACTTTCTCTCTCTCTCTCTCTCTCTCTCTCTCTCTCTCTCTCTCTCTCTCTCTCTCTCTCTCTCTCTCCGTGTGTGTGTTGTGGTTTCTCCTGACAGGTACATTAGCAGAGGAGGAGCCCCGCCCCTGTTCTCTATCAGGTCAAGGCCGTCAGTGTCCTCTCAATGGCACTGTGTGCAGGGAAGGTTGGCATGGGCCCAACAACGGGATCACAAACTTTGACAACTTCATGTTTGCCATGCTGACTGTGTTCCAGTGTATCACCATGGAGGGCTGGACTGATGTGTTGTACTGGGTAAGATGTCACAACTGAGGTTATACCGCGTCAACTTGTCTTGTTCCTTGCCAGGGGTTGTGTACACCAAGGCGTCAGTGATGCGTGGGTCAATGTATAAACAACCCGACCAACGTTTTCAATTAACCCGCCCACAACTTGGACCACAAAAAACAATATCGTACCTGACCCGCTTCCTGGCATCCATTTTTTTTAAAGTAGTACTTTTTAAAATAGTTAATTGGCATCTTTATTTGAAATGACCCAACCGACCGCGACCTGAATATCATTAAAAATATCTTTGGATGACTTGTAACCGCGGGTGACCGCAGGCAACACTTATTTTGGATCAACCCGTGCATCACTGCAAGGCGTTTATGCCAGTGTATGTTTTCAATTGTTTTAAATGGAAGCTCTGCGCTTTTGAAAAACGGCAGTAGCTTGCTCTTTTTACAATTGTTTTATTGTTTCAAAGCAGCTTTACATTAATAGATGCAGGAGAGAACACAGAAAAATTGATGGACAACATAAGCAGTAAAATACAGTGGCTAAGATTAAACCATACTAGCGAGCATAGTAGTAATGTTACGCATAGAAGAGGGTGCTAAGTTAAGCCAATGTCATCTGACACCCCAGGGGTTGAAAAAACCTGGCTTTTTTAGTCAGGTAGGGAAAAGTCCTAGTAGGGGAAAAAACCCTTGAGAGAGAGCCAGACATAGCTGATTCTATAGAAGGATATATTATATAATGGGTACAATTATATCCAATTTTATGGGAATTAAAACACTTAAAATAATTATATATTTATACAATTAAGTAGATTAAATGGGGCAGCTGGTGGTTGTTGGTCAGACATCGCTGGTGTGATGACCTTCACGGCAGTCTGAACTGGGTCTGTTAGCCTCATTCTCCTCTGGATCGAGGATGAGACCAGAAAAGACAAACAAAACATGCCGTTGGCATGTAATGCATGTGTCATACAGTATTGTGGTTTAATATCCCTTGGTTACAGACAGGTTAACTAGTGAGGCATAAGTATATTACCCAGACGAGTTATGTAAATGCCTTGTTCCGGACAAGCTAACTATTGCGGGATAATTACATTTACTAGACAAATTATGTGAATGCTTTGTTAAAGAGAAATGTTGTTAGTTTAGATTTAAAGTTGATCGACTGTGTCTGATTTTCAAACTTTTTTTGGTAAATTATTCCAGAGCTACGGGGCTAGGTAGGAAAAGGATCTGCCACCTTCAGCCATTTTTGATATTCTAGGGATAATTAAGTGACCAGAATTTTGCGACCCGAGTGTATGTGATGGATTGTACTTTGACAGTAGTTCTCTAAGATATGAAGGTGCTAAGCCATTTAAGGCTTTATAGGTGATTAGCAATATTGTAAAATGTAGGCAATATTTAACTGGTAGCCAGTGTAAAATGCCAAAATTGGGCTTATGTGGTCATACTTCTTGGATCGAGTAAGCACTCTTGCAGTGGCGCTTTAAACCAACTATGGGGAACTTATAATCTGACACATTTTGTTTGGAGCGATTCGGTTCAATAATAAATATCTCAGTCTTATTGGAGTTTAGCATATGGAAATTATTTGCCATCTAGTCACTAATATCAGTAATACAGTCTGTTAGCTTAGAAAACAGGTGGGTTTTGCTAGGATGTGAGATGTAAAGCTGAGTATCATCTGCATAGCAGTGAAAACTTATGTTATATTTCCTGATAATGTCTCCTAGTGGTAACATGTGTAACAAGAACAGGAGAGGGCCTAGAACTGATCCCTGCGGTACGCCGTATTTAACCGTGGCGTGATATAACTTTTCCTCCTTTACATAAATAAAGTGATTGCGGTTGGTTAGATACAATTTAAACCAGGCGAATGCTTGACCACTGATGGCAACATAGTTTTCTAATCTATTGATTAAGATTCTGTGATCTATTGTGTCAAAGGCTGCACTAAGGTCTAGTACAATAAGAATTGAGATTTCACCACGATCGGATGTTAAAAGAAAGGTAATTTGTAACTCTTAAGCAGTGCTGTCTCTCTGCTGTGGTGGGGCCTGAATCCTGATTGGAATTTTTCATACATACTATCATTCACTAACAATGGTGCATAGCTGGCTTGCCACTACTTTTTCTAATATTTTAGAAAGAAAATGGAGATTTGAGATTGGTCGAGGTGGTTTTTTTTTTTTATTAGCTGTCTAATAACTGCCAGTTTGAAAGCTGTTTGAACGTATCCTAGTTCTAGGAATGAGTTAATGATATTTTGTACTGGGTCTGACACAACAGGGAATACTTCTTTTAGTAATTTCGATGGGAACAGAGTCTAATGTACACAATGATGATTTGGATGAATTTGTTAATTTTGGGAGCTCTTCTGTTGTTCATGTGGTAATCTAGTGTTCAATGTACTATTGGGTAAACGGGTGGCTGTTTGCATAGTTTCTATATTTTTCCCAATAAACACAGTTTTGTTGGTGAAGAAGTTGAATTCATTACTACTTCCAATAACGTGAGTGTTGGCAAAACCGGTTGTCATTTTAATGTTGAGGCAGTGGGGGTGTTGGCAGCTACTGGAATGTAACTAACAAAGTAACTTGTAATCTAACTTAGTTACTTTTAAAATCAAGTAATCTGTAAAGTAACTTAGTTACTTTTTAAAGGAGTAATCAGTAATCAGTAATTAGATTACTTTTTCAAAGTAATATGCAATTCAATCAGCTGTAATGACTTTTCTGACCCCGACATGCGCAGTGGGAACCGCCTGTGAATTGAACTGTGAAGGGGTCTATTACCCCAAACTTAACATTGTTCATTTATACCTACAGGTAAGTACTGTAGAGGTACTTTGTTGTTACAAATAGGTACTTTGTAAATTCGGTTTAATTACGCGGTAAATTGTGGATCGTAATGTAAAGCGTTACCTACACGCCCCCTCACTGATGTTTACACTTTTTTTCTCTTCCACTCTGTGCTGTTTTTCATAACACACACACACAGAGCTGAGTAAATGTTAATGAGATTGAGACTCTAAGGCTATGTTTACATTAATGCGTTCATCCTTTAAAACGCGTTACTTTTGCTACGTTTACGCCTTTCATTTACACTACACCACCGTTTTTGACCCTCATAAACGGATTCGTTCGCAAACGCTGCAGACCCTGTTTTAGTTTGAGAACTCAGATATTGCGCTGCAGTGTAAATGAACGTAGACGGAGTCTTATGTAAACGAACGTGACAACACATCATTTTCAAAGTAAAAATTATTTTTATTCAGGTAAATGGAGGTTTGCAACGGAGGTTTTGACAAAAATAGTAAACATCTACCAACCAGCTATTATAAACGCTATCTATCAGATTGTTTTAACATGTTTTCTCACATGTGTCCTTATAGACAATGTCTGTTTTATATTTATGTTTGAGTATTGTTGGGTTTGAATATTGTTGTAATGTTGTTTATGTTTTGTTTAAATTTAGTTAGCTTATTACGAAAGAGAGACTGTAATTTTAAACGGCATATAGAGCATTGTAAAAGCCAATATGAAGGGAGAATTGTAATGGGTCAGACATTATTTTCGAGTTTAATTTAAGTTTTGTTTGCTACCTTAAAATGAATTTCGTTTCATATAATTTGTCTCTTAATTTTAATCGATGTTTTGTTGATAAGTTTTGTGAATATAAATTAATATAAACAATACAATCAACGTCATATTAATATTTAATGCTCGTTTAGCCGATTGCGCTTTTTGGTATTTCTGTGTTGCTAGCGGAAGACATGCATGGACCTCGCACACTTTTAAAAATTAATTAATTTTTAATTAATTGATCCCACACTGAACAGCGAAAGGTAAGGGAAGTTAAGTTATTTGGTGTTTTTCTGAAGAATACAGTCAGTACGTATGAAAATTTTCAAATGGACTATAAGAGCATAAATATGAACTGCGAACAATGAACTAGGAAATTATAAATATAACAGCGTGAAATGGCTGAAGAGGAACTCCCTACATTAAAGCAATAAGCATTTGCTGAAATGTATTTTTGCTTCAAGTTCGCTATGCTGTTTAGTACTGTTCACTTGAATGCTTCCTTTTTAAATCATAAAGATCTTTCTGTTTGGTTTATAACATCATCATTAACCTATTAATCATATTCATATGTTGTGGGGGGAGCTAGAACAATATAAAACTTTCCCAAACACATTTTTATAGGTTCAAAAATGGTGTCTGTTGTAGTTGCCGGCAAAGGATCCAGGTATGAATTTTTGTCAATATCGCACACCCCTAGGCTGCATAAATGCGCAAAGGTAAGCTATTATTAGAGTAATAAGTTATTTTACACTTTTATGCACATGCCCAGTTACATGATTGGTCATGTTTCATGTGTTTATGGTCGTGAGGATCATTTTCATTTTAAAATGCCATTTAAAACACAAATGCTGTAATGTAAACAGGGCCTAAGACGGAAGGGATAAAGTCAAAAGACCAGAGAACAGTAAAAACAAAAGAATTAAAGCAAGGTTTGAACATGCGTGTTGCCTGGGGAAAATGCATTTTCTACAAGAATGTACATCAAATTTCATTTTATCTCTTTTAAATTGTATTTGGATAGCTCTGAGAATTATCTTTGCTGAAAGTCAGCTGTGTTAAATAGACCTGCTGAATAGACATTCAATGTGTTAAAATTGGTTTAAAAAATTCAGCAAATGTTCAGCTGACAGGGAACACTGGGATATAAATGCACAGAGTAAAAGGATAACAAGACGGATGAAAAGAATCAGGAGCAGGATTACATAGGGCTAAATCAGAGACTGTGTTTGTGTTTCAGATGAATGATGCTATGGGCTTTGAACTGCCCTGGGTCTATTTTATCAGTCTGGTCATCTTCGGCTCGTTCTTCGTCCTCAATCTGGTGCTGGGAGTTCTTAGCGGGTGAGTGAATCATTTTATTCAATGCCCATAGAATTCAAACATCTAATGCCATAAACAAAAAACATAATGAATATAAATGTGTTTCCTGATTGTGTCATTGCTGTTTGTATATACTCTCTTTTACCAGTGTTACAGTATTGTGTGGTTTGTGGCCCCCTGCAGCTCGCCAAGCTTTAATTTGTGGCTCTCATGCAGGGTTGGGTATCGAGAACCATAGACCCCTATGTTAAAATTCCCAACTTGGCAGAAACAACTGTGGGGGGGGGGTGATTTTTTGTAACTCATCTGTTTAAATTCTATTAAGACTTAAAGTTCTGCATAATAAACGGGGTGGCCACTTTGCTGTTGCTGTTACTACCCTCGAGTAAGGCAGGCATGGTTCCAGCAATCAGGCACCTCAGCTCCTCCCATGTTGCGCCTCTTTGCCACTTTTCGGGTTATCTGTGAGTGATGCACCGTGCTGCCAAGGTGCCGATTGTTTTGCAGATTTTATCGGCCGATACGAGCCTGTGGCAGATATCTGTATTGCCATATAAGCCGCAGATATGCAGCTAATATGAACGTTTCTTACAGAACACATTAAATGCTTTTGAAAGATGTAAGTGTTTGTCCAGCAGAGTGCGCTCTATTGGTTGCTAATGGTGACCCAGGTCACTCATTGTAGTGACACCAGCCAATCCCCCACCCCCTTCACTTCAGTCAGTCTCTCAGTTCAGGTGGCGGCAGTCACGCTGTGTCTTCACGACATTTTTACACCTGGTATTAAGATGCGCTTTGTTTGATTGTATTATAAGTGGACGAGAGACACACATTCCTGTTAACATTTGGTGTTTTTAATCTGTCTCTTTTGTCCACTTGCCAGTTGTAAAAAAACAAGTGGGAGAAATGACACGAGGCGGAGAAAGGATGCTTTTTCGCAGTTTGTGGGAGTACAGATGCTTGTGTTGTTACTGAGCATGCTAATTTCAAAGCAATTGCTTAAATAAGCTCGCGCAACTTTACACCCTCGCTAAATAAAAGCGTCGGAAAGCAGACACTTAAGTTTTATAAAAGTTTAAAGTCCCGGCAGAACACTGTGGGTTCGCGTCATAAAAACATTGTGCAGGACATTAAACATAAGCCTACATCAGTATATTGTCAGACAAGCATTGTCATCTTAACTGTAAGTTGCTAACTAATTTGTGAAATACATAAGTTACTGTAAAGTTAAACAATTACTCCATAAGTTTCCTTTTCAATAATACAAGTCCAATATAACGTTATTCTTGTCAAAACTGCCGATGATTTAAGAAGTTTTATATATTTTGTTCTGTTTGTGTCATACAAATTTCCACTTACTATGGTAAAAACAAATATGGGTTAAGTTGAGCAATGATAATCTCGAGCTACAACAGTAGTCGCTGTATATTTACCTCCATCACAGTTGATCTTATTAAAAAACATTCACAACAAGCTGCCGCTTTTACTTTTGTGTGTTTACTGGGCAAGCTCCTGCTGCTTTGGCTATAAAGGGTATGCATTGACGTCACTTTTCTACGTGACCACGCGAGAGCTCGCCCTGTTGAGTGGCAAAACGTGCAACAAAATGGCTGGTTTTCATAGGGGCTGCTGCGAAAATGCCAGTAAAACTGACTATTATCAGCTTAAATTTAGTTGGACTTGATAGCAGAGGTGGACAATACTTAGTTACATTAGTTACATTTTCCAAGCATCTGTGCTTTATTAGGATGTTTGTATTGGGAAAATTTTTTCTTCACTACAGTCTAAAGCAGTGTTCTTCGCTCCCAGCCCTGGGGAGCCGGTGCCCTGCAGAGTTTGGCTCCAACCTTAATCAAACACACCTACCAGTGATTTTATAGTGATCATTAAGACATTGATTAGCTTGCTCAGGTGTGTTTGATTAAGGTTGGAGCTAAACTCTGCAGGACACCGGCTCTCCGGGTTTGGGAGTGAAGAACACTGGTCTAAAGCATAGAATCATCCTGTGTATTCATTAATATTGCATATTAAAATGTATTTAATACCTAATTACCTTTAAATTGTGTACTTTTACTTAAGTACACAGTAAGCACAGTAAGTTGATGTACTTAAATATTAAATATAAAACAAAAACGTATTATTTATGAAATGTAATAGAGTAAAAATGATGATAATATGCATTGGAATGTATGTTTTCCAAAGAAAAACACGGATAAAATACAAATACTTGAAAAATACTTTTAAGTAGAAAGTAAAACCTCTGCTTGATGGTGACCCTAGCAACTTATCAACCCACCTGTGATCTGTGGACGTTGGCATGAACAATCAATTTACTTCTCTCTTTGGTGTTGTTTGGCAGTCTGTAAAACGATAGCTCCGAATTCTTGTTAATCTGTTAGTACAGTCTATCGCACAACAGCTTTTTCACCATGTTTTCGCCGATGTCACGCTGTACTCAAATGCTGCCGCTCTGTCTTTTGCCACTCAGTGGGCGTTACCGCAGTCCCTCTCGACGTTGACGTCATGTGCATACCCTCTATTAAACTGCTGCTTTGGGTTGAACATGTGGATTCTGCCTAATAAAGGTCTGCATGTGTAATTGCAAGTCGACACAGACGACTATGCAGAAATGTTAATAAAAATCGACGTGTAGGCTGTGGCGATGAAGCTATGGGGTAGGTCCTACGCAGAACTATAATGAACACTTAACACAGGGTGTGTGTTTTGGGTCAAACAGAGAGTTTTCTAAGGAGCGTGAGAAAGCAAAGGCTCGTGGAGATTTCCAGAAGCTGAGAGAGAAACAGCAGTTAGAAGATGATCTGAAGGGATATCTGGATTGGATCACACAGGCTGAAGATATCGACCCTGATAATGATGAAGAAAGAGTTCAGGAGACCAAACACAGCCGTATGTACACTCGCACACACTTTTAAATGTTTTGTTTTTTACACTGATTTTCTTGAAACCCTCTCTGCATTACAGTAATGTACAAATGTGATTGTATTGTATCTACAGCATGCATTCCCGCAAGCGAGACAGAATCTATAAACACAGAAAATCCAGAAGAGAATGAGAGGATCTTGTGCTGTGGACCTGTCTGGTAAGCTTCCAGAGACCATGATGTGATGTTTCTTCAGCTTCTAGCTTTCTGTTAGCTTGTGTCATGACATGCTGTGATGCCATATCTTTCATCCTTTCAGTCAAAAACTGACAAAGTCAAAGTTCAGGTCAGTAGCTCAATGTGTCAGTCTTGCATGTGCCCTTGTCTTATTTGTGTGTTTGACGTCACCTCACTTTATGTTTCAGAAGAATTTCACTGTGAGTGTGGTTGTGTTTTTATAGTCCTGCTCTCATGTATTCATGTTCAGTTTATCACTGAGGCTTTAAGTTGCTTGTATTTTGTATTTGATAGGAATATAATTACAGAATACCATTGTCTTTCTATGTAATTGATAAGCAGTGACCAGAATATTCTTCTTTGATTTGGACATAAAGGTATTCCAGAAAAAAGTTAATTTACTCATTAGCGCTTGGTTGAATTGATTAAATCAAGCATCGTTTACTGAAGATGATCAATTTCAGGTGAATGATTAGTGTAGTCAACCCAAAGCATTGTGTTGTATGTACATGTGTGTTTGTACATGTAAATGATTAGACAAAAATTCGACTAAAGTGAATTATAACCTCTAACAGCAATCACTACAATGAACAGCTGTACTGCATTTTCATGTAATGTTGCTGTTAGAGCATAAATGATATTTGCAGGATTATAAAGCTCAAGTTCAATGCCAAGAATTCGATTTTCAAGGACTACAGTGTAGGGGTGGGCAGCGGAGTCAGTATTTGTATCTGTATTTGTAACAATCTCAAAATTATTTGTATCTGTATTTGTATTCGGATGGAACCGGAAGTGAGTGGGTCTTAAACGGGAAGTTTGTCAAATTACATGAAAATGGCATTTTAAATGCATTCTTTCTTTCTTTCTTACTATAATTATAACTTAAAGAGCCAGTAAGATGCCAATTTTAAGCGTCCTATCACTGTTTATAAGTCCTGGACAACAGGTTTAAATGCATGCAAGGTCAAAAAACAATGTAATTTTCTCAAAATATAAATTTAAAATTACCCCATTTCTCAGAGATCCCCAAATGATTCGTGTGAAGCCGTTCAACGACTCAGTCTGCCTAAACCCCACCTTTCAGTAGCCTACTCTGTTCTGATTGACCAACTGACACAGTCTTCGCACAGATCACAGATCAGTCGCGCAGACCACAGATCAGTGGCACAGACCAACAATAGTGCAACAAGTATTGACCTAGGGCTAACATGATTTACTGAGAAGACATTATCGACATCAATACACACACTCATACATACACTCATTTAAGCATTTATGTAAGCTAACCGGGTTATAGCAAAACCGTAAGTGAGCATGCATTAGCCGCTTGCTAACGCGACTCACTGACAGTATATTAAGAGTTTAAACAAGGACATCGTTCATCATTAATCCAAGCAATAAAAACGACGACAGAAACTACATAAATGCTTAAATGAGTGTAAAATGTTAAACTAACCGGGTCATAGCAAAACCGTGAGCATGCGTTAGCCGCTTGCTAACGTGACTCTCTGACAGTATATTAAGAGTTTAAACAACGACATCATTCATCATTAATCCAAGCGATAAAAACTAACATTTTACACTAATTTAAGCAAGTATGTAGATATAATCATACTTACAGGTTGTGGTTAGAAGATGCATGTCTTTCCAAATAAAGTGGGTACTGAACCATCTTTCATTGACAAACGTCTAAATCCCTCCGTTAAAAATTAATTTTAAACACTGATTCTTCACAGCCAGACACGTTTAGTATATCCCTCCTTGAAAAAGTCTCCTTTGGTAGTGAAAACAACACAAATTGAAAACACAGGGTGATATGATGTTTACACACTAACTAGCTGTGGGCAGGTCATAGTTTTTGTTTCTCCCACTGGTGAGGCTATAGGTGGAGATTAGTATCTCGTGTGACGTGGAAAAAGTCAGGCAGGAGATCCAATCCATATAACGACTCGTTTCAGCGATTCAGAGGCGACTCCCTACTTTAGAAGCCAATAACTTTATTAATCGTGCACTTTTTGGTTCAACTACTTTGCACATTGTTTACATTGATGGACAGCTACATGACACACTGCAATGCAGGTCAGTTTCGATTTTGGATCTGTGTGGTTCTTTAAATAACTAAATATCTATAAAAAATTATATTAAAAGCAATCATACAAAATGTTAATCGAAAAGACATATTACCTGATTCTCATTACTAATACGCATGAAAAAAGAAAACTTATTTTTAAAACTAATTTTCAAAGCTCCATACAGCTTGTGCATATGTGCTATGCATCACTGTATTGTACAATTTAAATAACTAACTTGATGGCCCGGACAATACTGTACATCATCTTTAAGCATTTATTGTGTCTGTCAGCACAGTTCCATATGTGAGGCATGCTGTCTAAATGAGTGGGAGGTTTTCAGAAAAAATAAGTTGCCTACAATAATTCCTCTTCTAGCGATCTCAATACTCTAATAATTTAACATCTAAAATTATCTTTATTTTGTTTTTTGAGAGGTGCACCGTCCTACATGATTAGCCTAATACTACAAAGATGCGTGTCCGTCCACATGCGCGTCTGACATTTTGGTTTCAGTTTAAAAACATGCAGGAATTTCGAGATCGACAAGACTCTGACTGACAGATCCAAAACGCGCAGACGCACAAGTGCGCACACCGATATATACACAGAATAGTTTTAAAAAATCTGTTTTGAGAAGAATTCACAAAAGCATAATAAGCATTACAACAAACTTGCTGAGCTCATTATTATCTATGTTCCTACAGCGTTTGCGCGAACATAAATTGTTTTAAAAAAAACTTTCTCATTAATCTTAATCTAAATAAATCAGATATTCGTTTAAAATTTCAAATAAACTCTATTATTTAAAAATCAGTTTTGACCATTAGTTCAAAAAAAGCAAAATGATTTTAAACAATGAGGTAATTAGAAACATTTAATTAGTTATTTATTTACTTAATTTTTGTTAATTGCAATTTGTCACAGTAATCTTCAGTTTAAATTTTGCTTTTAAAATATTACATTTTCATATTTTATCTACTTACTTGTTTTATATTCACCTAGATTGACAATAAAGCTTGCTTCAACTTGAAGTAATTAAAATGTCATCTGTTACCATAGTCTGTAGTTATTAACAAATATTTTATTCACTTTTCTGGTCTTGTGTAATTAAATAAAACTAAACAAAAAAAGAAAAGTTTGATTTTTTTACTGTTGGGTTAAAAGATGTTTGATATTAGCAGCGTTTTTAAGATTTTTAAATTATTCAAAAAAAGCTTGGGTTTCTAAATAAGAGACACACAGAAAATTCATTTCAATGATTGCACTCATTCACTTCACACACATTGTTCGTGCTTTAAGGGGGTTATAATTTAGCGCTGTTCCAGCAAACACTTGACTGTGTCTGGCCGAATATTTCTTTTCTGTTATTCGGATGAATTTGTTATTCGTTTTGAAGTCATTATCCGTGCCCTTCCGAATAACCTATTCGGCTTCGGCCATATCTCTACTACAGGGAAAGGCTGGTTTGGACTAAACACTCTACTTTGCAGTTAGATGACGACAATATTCTGAATTATTGACTAAAGCCGCCTTTTCACTGAACACAACAAACCACAGCCAATAAACCTGAAGTCATTAATTTCCTATGGAGAGTCGCAAAGGGGTTGCGTGAGGTGCTGTGACTATCTGCGGATGCGTAATTTTCAGATCCGTTTTGAACGTAAAAAAATTTAATTAATGCCAGACCCGGCGCCAGACACAAATTCGTAGACATGCATTTCATTTTTTTCAGGGGGGCACAAATGAGATCAACCTCACTGCAATGCATAATATCATTAATTATGAATTAAATGGACAAAAAAAAAACGAGGAAGAACTGACGTACCTCTCCATTGACGCAATACAACAGAGGAGTCGTAAAGATTGGACCTAGCCTGCTAAAGTAGTCTAAACACACACGTTGCAGGGCTCGACATCAATGCTTGTCTGCTTATTAGGAACAAGTGGATTTTTTAAAAAGCCAAGTAAAACACAATTTTACTTGCCCGAACAGACAAGTAACCTAGCCTGATTAAAACACCAATACATCCTTTAGTCTCACTGGCGACCGAAAGTGCATAATGTAATTACACTAAACAGATGAGCGCAGCAAACACAAAGTGAGTTAAAGGGCCATTTCACCGATAGGAACATTAATCTTTATGGAAAGTGAGTCATATTTGTAGTCAAAATGTAACATAAATGTAGAATTTTGTGCCTATTTGACAGAGAAAAGACAAAATGTGACTTTAGAGCACATTTTTATGAAAAACTACAACTGCCACTATGCACCACAATGCACAGCTCTGCAAGCCACTCCCATTAATCGGAACACGGCTCAGACATGCTATTATGTACATAAATGCCACGTTAGTAAAACAAAGAAAATAGCCACCACCACTGTGTCTGACTGACACCAATCATGATTTACTTTTAAACGTGATGTTACATTGTGTTACACACAATAACACTCTGGCCTGGTGTGTAGCAAAGTCTTATTCAAACAGTAACGTGCAGTTTCAGATCCGCAGTACAAATGTCTTTCCAAGTACTTAAAAAAAGGGTATGCATTTTAAATGTTTATTTAGTTTTACCAATTTTCTTTTTGTCTCGTGTTTACTGTAATTACATTTGTGTTATTATTGGCCTCACTGCTCTCACAATATAGACATATAAAACACAGCTCAGATATGCTATTGTGTACATAAATGCCACGTTAGTATAACAAAGAAAATATAAACACTCACTTTAGTCAGACGTCCGTTTATCCCTGCATCCTGCACACAAACGTGTCCCCTGCATAATATCTCCACAGACGCGCTGCCTCAGCTCTTGGAGCTTGTGCTCGTAAACCGAAACACGTCTTTGAAATAAGCACGTGACCAGAAATATTCACAAAACAAACGTTCATATCCTTATCTGATCCAGAAATGTTAAACCGAAAGCAAACGGCGCGAGTCCGTCCAAGCTTATATACTCCGCAGCGCGTCTGCTCGTAAACCGAAACATGTCCGTGAAATAAACGTTCCAAACGCGCGCAAAGTTCCTCTCTTGCCTAGAAACCTTCACCAAACAAACGTCCATATCCTTATCTGATGCAGAAATGTAATAAAGCAAGCACACAGCGAGAATACAGGCAGTAGTCTGTCCAAGCTTCTCTACGCAGCAGATGCCGATGGT
Source organism: Misgurnus anguillicaudatus (assembly GCF_027580225.2). Taxonomy (NCBI): domain Eukaryota; kingdom Metazoa; phylum Chordata; class Actinopteri; order Cypriniformes; family Cobitidae; genus Misgurnus; species Misgurnus anguillicaudatus. Next base: position 8,180,563 of record NC_073341.2, on the reverse strand, counting down.
TGCGGTGTCTTCCCCCGGCTCCTCTACCCAGCCGACGCCCATGCTCCGGCTTCTCCTCTGGCTTCTGTTCCTACATCTGCCTCAGCTCTTTGCAGTATTGTGGCTCATAAAGGTGCAATGAACAGCGGATTAGAGCATCACGCTTGTAAAATCACCCTCTTCCATGTAATATTGATTAACTTCCACTGTTATTGTAACATGAATTCTGGCTCGCTCCACAACTTCTGTTTAGCTTAGCTTAGCATAAAGATGGCGGCTGATCGTTTTTTTTCGGTCTGTGTTCGTATATTTTCGTAAGTCCCACCCACTTATCTGTAATTGGTCTGAAGCGTGAGTGGGTCCCACCCATAGCCCCCACCTTGGAAAAATGAGGAATGAGTGTCTGTAGTCTTTCACACTCAATAGAGATACAGGATTTCCTTCTTTCAATGACGCAAAATGACGATTTTTACATCATTGAAAGAAGGAAGTGCCTCACTGAAATCAGTATTTCTCCCCTCTCAGGGGAAGCTGAGGGAATGGTGCACGACCATTCAAAAACATGACTGGGGTTCTAACGGTACAAAGCTTAATGCAAATGGGTGAAGTTTCCCTTTAACATTGCGTTAACGATGTAAGTTAAACTTGTTAACATACTGCGGTAAAAATGTGGAGTTTTTAATAACATGATACAGTTAAGCAACATCACAATTGAAAATGTGACACCAATTTCATATGACAGTTCACTAAACAAGTAATTAAGTCACTTACGTTTTAGACGCAATATTGACTTTGTTTTGTTGTTTTAGCAGCGAAAATAGTTCAAAGATCACAGCAGAACCATAACGTGTCTCACTGTAACAATCAGTCATGTCTTAACGTCGAGCGGTGGCACTATGCTTAGCAAAAAAACAAACATTTCAGCGCTCACTATCGACAAACCAATTAAATACGTTTAAAATATTTCTTTTTTAACACCAGACCAAACACATTTTTTTATTATTCAAGAGTAATATATACATAAAACATCTTTTAATAACAATAGCCTATTGATAAAAAAGTGCAAACAAGCAAGGACTGTTGGTTGGTGGGACATGGAGCTGGTAAACAGGGCTGCGTTCAGCCTCGACAAAATGTTGCACAACGTTTATTAAACGGAAATGGTGATGCGTTGAACTCCCTGTTGTGATGAGACAAGAGTTGCAACTACATTAGCTGAGAGGCCATTCTTTGTGTTTTTTTAAAATGTTTCTGGAGCCTGTTCAAAATTATAATTACGTTAACGTTATAAATGTGTTTAATACTGTAAAATACGCTTGATGTTACAGTCACTGTCCTTGCTGTCCAGAATGTAAGAGAACATTTCAACTTGAACCCATTGTGCGCTCTCTTTAGTAACATGCGGTTTATTTAAATGTTGCTGCTGATTGGACTGCAGTTCTGAAACACCCACCAAACAAGATAAAAAGTATCTCAAACCCTGTTTGGTCATTGTTCCAGGAAACATGTCATTAAACCCCTTAAACCGTAGCAAAACGTTTTAATCTTGAACGTGAAACAGCAGGCTTGTCCATGTGGCACTGGGACTGACTAGTGCGACTACACTGCATGTGATATGCCGACTGAAGTGATGTATTTCAGTGTATTCCAATCAAAAACTGTTACTATCAGTAACATTTAAATCCTTAAAAAAACGATTGATTACTGATAAGTAATATATTAGTAAGTTAATAAGTATACGTAATTTAATTAGGAATACATTGTAATAATTTTTTACCATCCCGGGCACACTGGGCTGTGTCAGTAAAGTAAACATATAGGCTATAGAATCATTTTAGTGAATAAACTAAAAACTATCAATAATTAGTTTATTAAATTAATACACAATATTTTAATCTTGTCTTCATATGTTCTCTCCTAAAAAATATTGGCAGTCTTTGTTCATATATGCATAGCTTTTTATTGTTTCATTCATTTGCGTTCATTTATTTATTCCACTATGGTAAATATTGGAATGAAGGCTCTTATGGTGGAACGAGCTTCTCTTATATAAATATACATGTTTGGCAGGGCTTTGAATCAGAATTTTTTCCCAATTGGTTCGTTTCGAACAGAAACAGTATTTTAACGTTTTCGGTTTTCTGTTCAACCTTAAAGTTGACGTTCCTGAACTGGTTAGAATAAAAAAATAAAGTTCCCAAACCGGTTAATAACGTTCCATGTCAGCTGTGGGACATACAAATAAGTAGGCTGATCATTAGGACATTAAACTTAAATTATTAGTCTACATAATTTGCCTTAAATCTTATCAAACATTAAAAAAGGCTACATTATGTAAGCGGCATAACTGTAATTCTGACATGCCTACATTTGTTGAGTGCACTTAAAGGTTTTGCGGAGGATTTTCTTTTTCCGGGTGGATCATCAAGACTATTGGTCCTCCTAGTTGTCAATCAGGAGTGTTGCGCATTAGCATTTTTTAAAAAAGTGGAGAAGGCGGTTCTTTTCTGAAATTCGAGAAAATCCTCCGCTACACCTTTAAACACACAGACGGAGGACGAATTCCAAACAGCGCTTCTGATCTTTGAAGGGCATAAGGATAATAGGGATAATAAGGGCATACGATGATCATGTTTGATTGGAGTTGGACCGGGCACATTCAACCGCATGTGTGTCTGTGTGTACAGAAAATTTTCACTTTAGCGCCTTTTAGCGGTTAAATTGTTTAAAATCACTTAAGTGTTAACATTTGCAAGCCTTTGAAACACGTGCAAATTATCAACTTTCAACTTTCATTATTTAAATACGCAAATCAAATGCGAGCCGGACTGTGAGTCGTGATCTGTATCAACTGCGATCCGTTAAACCACTAATTAATATTAAAAACACAAACATCTTGAGATAGTTGATAGCCTACAATATTTACCTCTTATGATTTAGCATTAGAGGCTTGGGCTTGAGTAGACTACTTGCTGGTGGCAAGCTTCTCATTTCTCCGATGAATCAACGACGACCGGAAGTGAACTTCACCGAGTCATATTGCACAGAAATCTTGTTGAAGAACGGAAAAAATAACAGTATTAACCGGTTACAATTATTTTTTAAAAAAAGTTCTGTCCCAGAACATATATTTTTGGAAAGTTTCTGGTTTCGTTTCTTTTCCTTGCAAAACATCAAAAGATTCTGTTTTTTGTTTTCGTTCCGTGAACCGGTACAAAGCCTTGATGTTTGGTAATAAAACAAACCCATGCTGGATTGTTGTTAACCCCAACATTAGTTGAAACAACCCATCATTTCATTGAAACAAACCAGCATTTCATTGAAACAACCCAGCATAGGTTTATTTATAACCCAACATATGTTCTGTCTAATATTTACCCAGCATTGGGTTAAAAATAATCCAGCAGAATTTAGAGTAAATCAGCACATCCTACTTACAAACTTATTTCTGTGCACAACAACTAAAAGTCAATGCAAAGTTTAATGTTCTGTCTACAAGTGTCAATTTCTATACCAGAAGACATCCCTGTACTAACATAATATAATTATTTGTTGACTAAACCAATTGTTGATTATCCGCGAAAGCATATAATAGTATCAGATTAGTTCAGTAGACATTCTGTATCATAGCAACCAAAAAGTGTCCGCTAACACTGCCAAGCAAGTGTTTTCAGCCACGTTTAAATGCTTTGTGGTATACAGTACACTGAAATAATTAAGCCGCCTTAAGTTATTTTAAGGGTTTGCCAGCAGAAGAAAGCCTGTCTTAATTAACTAACTGTTAGCAATGAGATTATATTTTCTGAACCGGCCTGTTGGCTCGGGGGCAGGGATCCAGTGCCCGGACAGCGTCATACACATCACGTGACGCTGCTGTGCAGGTCAGGAGTTCTAATAGACATTAGTCTGCCACCCATTGGTCGTTAATGATCCAGCAACATCTGATAGTTTATGATCCGGTAATACAAGTGTTCAACTGCTTATCCAATAACATTTAAAAAACGAAAACGCAATTGATTTTTTCCTAAATTTTATTTAGTTTTAGTTCGTTTTGCAGGTCCACATTATAGTTGTAGTTTAGTTTTTCGTTTTTTTTAAATCTTAGTTTTTATTTTATTTCTGTTAACGAAAATGTTTTTTTCACAAATAGTTTCAGTTTTCGTGATAGTTTTTGTTTACGATAATAACCCTATTGCTAATTACAGTTCTCTTAATCTGGCATGGCCTTTCCGGACAACGTGTGCTAAACTGCTATCGAATCACAACACACTGCACCAGCTATACAATCAGAATTCGATACGTATTTCTGAAGGAGGGACTTAATATATAACAAGTAAGACATCAGCTCGTTTTTAGAACAGTGAAAACAATGCTGTACAAATAAGTAAATTTTGTGAAAAATGTTGCATTTTATGTCATATTGTGCACTCTAAACACAATCAAAGCTTCGAAAACAATGGAAAAATGGCACCTTTAATTATATTATAAGGATGCACAACCTCTTCTTTTTTAATCTCTGCGCAAAGAGACTTAGATTACTCTACTGATTTTGGACATACAGATATGATTTATACATTTTAAATGTTAGTGTCTGTTTTTTTGTGTCCACTCCCAATAAAAACAGAATGTTGTGCTTTTTGCAAAAATTAAGAAAATAAACATGATGCACATTCTGTTCTCTCTCCCTCAGTGAAGTCTCCCTTCAGAAACACATCAGAAATATTAGCTGTAACTTAAAAAATACTTGTCAGACAAACAAAAGAGAAATGTCTACATAATGTTGTAATGACTAATTTTAAATGATGAAAGAAAATATTATATTTTTTTGTAAATTGTATGAGAAGTAGGACAGGTACAATCTTTTTCCTGTACTTAATTACCTGAAATGAGCTGAGATCGTCGCACCCCGCGCCATTCACAAGTAAAAGGGCTGAGACGATCCATATGCATTGCTCACTGCCCACAGTCAAGCGTCACCCAATGCCTCCTCCAGTTCCTGCATTCAGCAAACCAGACATCTAAAACCTTGCTTATTCTTATCTGTCTCCAAGCTTATTACACACACAGAAGTATGCCTGTCCAGAAACGAGGGAAAATGTGATGACCTACTTGTAACTGCCAGAATCAACCCGGCTGAGTATTTTTGGGGGTGAACTTGGATAGTTTCCTCATTATTTCATTGGATTGGACTGACTAAAACTAAGTAGGCTGCTTCAAAACTACTTCTGGGGAGTGGAGACAGAAGAGGGCATCAGCCTTAAAATTGTTGGAGTGGGGACAATAGGTAAAAGTCAAACCGTGTGAGGAGCAGAGCCCAGCGTGCCTCCCGAGGGTTCATATGTTTAAGCAGTGTCTTCAATCCTCAAAGCCGAAGGATTCCCCTGCTGCTGTGAAAGCACTGCTCCGGATCGTGAAACATCTACCTCAACAAGAAAGGAGTTGTGGAGCAGAACTAAAGGCTGTCTTGAGTTTCTGAAAGGTTTTGTTAGCAGCGAGTGTCCATGACACTCCATGGTTTTGGTGGATAGTTGGATGAATTTCTCCAATCTAATGATGTCATCATAAGCAGCGAGATGGGATTCAAACCTTGACGGTAAGTGGTAATCAATGTTCGTTCGTTCCAGCCACTGGCTGCTGCTACGGTACGGAACTTAAGGGCAAAGTCGGACACACGTTTTTTTCTCATTTTAAATGATACAATTTATCAAAGAGAGAGGGCAGAGGGCTTACCAGACACTTCCCGGATGTAATTGAGGAATTCTGAAACCGTTTTAGCTGGTCCAGACTGGTGCCATATAGTCTCTGCCCATTGTGATGCCTTGCCGTTAAGAAGTGTGATTATAATAAAAGCAATCTTAGCTTTCTCTGTGGTGAATTAAGAAATAAAGAAAAATCTGAATGCCATTTTGGCAGATTGCCAACTTGACTAAATGTAATTCGTAGTCCCGCCTAGTTGGTGGCAGTGTGTTGCTCTGATAGTGTAATCCCTAATGAGAGGGAGAGTCAGTGGATGAAAAAAAGAAAAACGATTTTCATGCAAACAAGTTGATGTAAACGACACATTCAAGTTAATCAATAAAGTCGAAAGTATCGCCCAGTCCTATGAACATGTGACCGTGCTTTTAGCTAAGCAGTTATGATATTCATCACCTGATAAATGGCTATTTACAGTCCTGCATTTCTACAGTAAATGTTTGATTTTGAGTTTGTTTGTGCCCCCCAAAGTTTTTTTCGCACCAGCTGAAACTGCATTGGAGTAAGAAGCCATTGCATTTCTCCGTCAAACCAGAGTAGGGTGCGTTTACCATAGGATCTGCAACTACGGTAGCTTGGATGGGTGCAGTGACTGGTCTGGTGGTGGAATGTAGAAGGAAACTGTGTAGTGCATCCACCAATTTCCTTGAACAGATCTAGGTTTGTAGTACTCATCCTGTTGATACTATTACTGGTCTGGTCTTTTGTCAAGGATACACAGACCAAATGGAGTCACTAAGTTGCCCCCCCCCCACACACACACTTCTTGACAGTCACTGAGATATAGATTAATACTTTCCTTATCTTTGTATAGAGATTAACAGAGGATCCAAGGATGAGCACGAGGAGGAGAATGCTGCCCTGTCCATTTGCCTGTTTACCATGTATGATTGTATGCTGCCTGCCCTGACCCTCTGCCTGTTTTCGACAATTATTGCTGCCTGTTTAAACTTGTGGACAAGTTGCGGCACTATTCTGTTCATCTTGTCCTCTTGTATGCACAACTCCTGTTAATAAAATCATTGCAGATGGATCCAACTCTGCCTGAATCATTGTTACAGAAGACTTCGCTGCAAGTGCTCACCCAATCCAGCAGGATCCAGCAGTGCTTACCCAACTCACCAATGAGCTTTTCCGCCCAGACTAACTGGGCTAACCACATTAACCGAGGAACTGGTGTGATCTGTACAAAACCTTCACAGACCTACAGCAGAGTCTCCCATTTCTACCTCTTAAATTTCTCAGGTACCGCTTTCCTTACCTAACAGTATGCCCACGTTGAGACCTCGACTAGAGTTTCCTGAAAAGTTTGATGACTTTCTAGATGATGTGACATGTTTTGTCAAGTATGGTAACCCATACTCGCAATGGGACCTCTGCATTTGTAAGTGATCCTGGTAAGTGAACATTCGCACTATAATTAATGATCAGTCATTCACACAGAGCAGTGGGAGAAGCTACCACTGTAGCACACAGGGAGCATCTGGGGTTAAGCTGCCTTGCTCAAAAGTACCAAAGTCACCACCTGCCGATGTGAGACTTGAACAGGCTACCTTCAGTTTACAAGCCTGACTCTGTAAATACTGGACTACAGCTGCCCCCAAAGAATATAGAATATGTGGGAGTGGGTACACTGTCATATGTTGGCAATCACCAACAAACTTTCTTCATATAAACTGCATTATTAGTAAAATCAGAAATTTAGAGAGATTTTCATTTCAAAAGGAAAAATAAAGAAATGCAAAGTTACATACAGTTGCGGCTTTGTATTAGTAAGTGAGAGGTTTGCAGAAGAGATGGGTTTTTAGCTAGTTCTTAAAGATGGCCACAGAGTCAACAGATCTTGTCACAACTGGCAGATCATTCCACAGATGTGGAACAGATCCAGAGAAGGTGTGCGATAGTGATTTTTTTTCTTCTTTTTGATATGGCACCATGAGATGCCGCTCGTTGGCAGAGCTTAGGGATCTAAAGGGAACATGAGTTTGTATAAGCGTGTGAAGGTAAGGGGATTCTGAACCAGTGGTGGTTTTAAAGGACATGAGCAGAGATTTGTATTTAATGCGAGCAACTTGCTGCTGCGTTCTGGATCATTTGTGAGGGTTTGGTTGTGCAGGCTTGGGAGTCCAGTCAGTAACGCATTGCAATAGTCCAGTCTGGACAGGACAAGAGCCTTGAATAGAACTTGTGTAGCAAGATAGGAAAGGTCAAATTTTCCTAATGTTGTAATGGATGCATCTACTGGAGCGGGTGGTGCTGGCCACATAAAGCTAAGCTGATCATCAATGACCACTCCCAGGTATCGGGCTGTCCTGGTAGGCGCGATGGTCGAGGAGCCTAGCTGAATGGAAAGGTTGTGATGAATCTTTGGTTTAGATGATATGACAAGCAGTTCTGTCTTAGCAAGGTAAAGCTGGAGATTGTGAATCTTCATCCAGAGTGAGATATCCCTCAGGCATGCTGAGATGCGGGCAGAAACCGTGGGATCATCAGGGTGGAATGCCAAGTGAAGTTGAGTGTCATCCGCATAACAGTGATAGGAAAAGCCATGTTTTCGAATGACAGAACTCAGAGATGTCATGTATATCAAAAAGAGCAGTGGTCCAAGCATGGAGCCTTGAGGCACCCCAGTATCGATACGTTGGGGTTTGGAGACGTCACTTCTCCAGGATTGATTATACTTACTATGAAGCATTTATTTATCATGCATTAATAAGGCACTCTTACTGCATTTATTTACATCACTGCTGGATTACTTTGGTGTAAATTAACATCACTCTACTCTGAAAAGTACTTACAGATTGAGCCTTCATTTACCATCCTTTTTTAATCATTGCATGTCCATTTTATCTCAATGTAAAATAAGTATTCTAATGTTGCTTATCTCTGCAGCCGCTGGGGTTGCTGGAACAGGTTCTGTCGAAGGAAATGCAGAGCTGTTGTGAAATCCGACATCTTTTACTGGCTGGTCATTCTGCTGGTGTTTCTGAATACCCTTACCATATCATCTGAGCATTACGATCAACCCAAATGGCTCACGGAGGTCCAGGGTAAGACACCTTCTAAATTTTGAAAAATGTATGTAATCAACTTAACTGATTAAGTCAACACTCTTCAAGGAAGGTTTACAATACAGTGGCTTCTACATAGTGTGTGTGTGTAGGGATAATAGCACCAGATTGTAATACCAGCCAAAAGGCATATAAATAAAAACTAAATGTAAACATGCAGAAAGTTTTCTGTGAGGTAGAGAACCTCACAGGTCCAAAAATATGTACCTTATCTTAGTATTATTTGCAGATTCAAAAGTCTACTTGCTGTCACGGTTAAGGATGTCTTTACAATTACAACTTTGCATTCTTTTTTATCTTGAGTCAGCCTGCATAATAAGTATTGTTTGACCGATTAAACTGATAAGGAATGCTCATTCAGTGCCATGGGCCAGACATTAGCATTGCTAGCATCCCTGTGCGCTTTAAGCAAAGTCTGACCAATTTTTTTTTAAATGTATTAAAAAATGGGAGAAAGAAATTACATTGTTTCATCAAAATTAAGTTTTATTTGAGTGTTTTTAATAAAATATTTTCATTTTCACTATGATGCTTATGCCCTGCCCCTTTGATTGCCCCGCTCCCAGTTAATGGAGTACTCATTCTTCAGACCTATGGATTAATTCGAAATGAAAAAATTAGATAAATGCCCATCCCTAGTATCCACCTTATTTTTGACATAAATGCGGGCCCGTCATCTTTGAGCTCATATGGATAGACCTGGGACTATGCTACAAAATTGGCATAGAAATATGTGTACACAATTTTCCAGGCAAATATCGGTATTTATAAAAAAATTAACTTGTCGTAAATAAATGTGCACCATACGAATGCTCTTGACTGTGCGTATGCACTCTCTTTGAGCGGAGTGAAAGAACACAAACTCTGTTCTTGTTTTAATACACATTTAGTTTTAATATTCCTATTTCATACATGAAGATCAGCACTCAAATTGCATCTAGGAGTTGCATCTGCCTATGAGCAGTGAATATTTAACAAATTTAAAGTATTGAAAAGACGAAGCCTCTACAGTAAATGGAGTGTTGCACACATCTAATTTACTTTTAATGAAAATGTCTCTCGTTTGTCCAGTCATTGACCTAAGATTGATTTTAGTGAGGAAAGCATTGTAAAAAAGTTTACTTTTAATGGGAAATGCCGACTGCGGAGTGTAAAAGTAGGCTACACTAAGAAGAATCAGAGGACGAAAGATGAAGGGTAAAACTAAGTTTTGAAACACCTGATTTAACTTCTCCTCATAACTTCTCCTCTTTAATCCAGCAAATAAAACATAGCATGGCTTGGCAAACGATATATTTTTTTGCTAAAAAGGTTGGGAACCACTGACATAGCCCATATAGTTTAGCCTAATATAAAGAGACTTTTTATATTCTTACTAGGGATGAAAATTATCGATTAATTGTTAGTTGATTGACCTTATCGATCGATTAATGATTAACTGATAAGCAGCTATTTTCCTGAGAATGTAAATTTCTCACTGTATCAGTAGTGTCTTTAACATATAAAGCAAAATACTGCTTATATACACTGAATAAAAGTGCATGTTATATTGCTCAATTGATGTTTTATTCTAACAGTTGGGATACAGTACAAAAAATGGCATTTATGTAGTTTAACAAAATAAATTATCCACAGAAAATTAAAATGCATAAAAAATAATTGTGCACTGGCTGACTTGTTGCATGTGAAATATTAAAGGTGGGTTGCACCAACAAGGATTAGGCCTAAATCTGTTTTAAATCAAGGCTTATATTTAATAATTCTGGTGCACCAAACTTAAACCAAACGTTTAACTTGTTTAAAAATAATCAGGAAAACATTACTGCTGGGCTTGTTGCAAAACACTCATCTCAGCTGTTTTGTTGTGCTGGCTGTGGGACCCTGTCGGCTGCCCCGTGAAGAGCAGTAGACTCTACTAGTTCCTCAAAGGTTTTAAACTGACTAGAGTACAGGAATCCATTTTGCGTACTTCAGTATCATTTATGCCCAGAGGGTTTGGACATTTGGGCCACATATTAGAGCACTTGAGTACCCACGAATACCTTGAACCAACATGTGTCAGACTGCAACCATATGAGGACAGTGGTGGAGTCAGTCAGGTGATGGGTTCTATGCTCAGGGTTAACTCTGTTTGAATTACTGTAGTGAGTTGAACTCCAGTAAGAGCAGCACAATCTTTCCAGGCGAGGAACAGATGATTGTTCTTTGGAATCGTTTACTAATTTCTGTCTTTCAAGGGTCTGGAGTAACACTGAGAGGGAGGTTGATATGCTGTAATGATGGTAGCTCTTCTTGCCACTCTTTCCAAGTTTGCAGAAAATCATTGGCCAAGTGTAGATCATCCCAATCACGTTTTTGTCCCACAGACGTTGCATAATAATCTTGGCTTGTGTGGTATAAGGAATGAAATGACCCAAAGGCAGAGATGGGCATAAATACATGGAATACATCCCAGCGTGTCATGAATGTGTTAGCATTTAGCCTAGTCCCATTTATTCCTTAATTCTTCCCTGTTTAGATACTTAGAAGCCAGCAAACACTTCCATGTTTTCCCCATTCAAAGAGTGTTACATAAGAAGTTACACGAGTAAGTATGGTGGCACAAAATAAAACGTGGTGATTTTTAAGTGAATAAAAATGAGAACTATATTGTATGGCGGAAGAGCACTTAGTTTGCAGCACTTCAACCTCTGGCGCAGTAACATCATCCCTCCTGTGAAGATGTTACTGCGCGCCGAGGTCAAAATGCTGCAAACTAAGTGCTCTTCCTCCATGCATTGAAATAGATAGTTATGTATTAATTTGTCTAAGTTGAGGTAAGAACATAGTAAAATATTAAAAAATTGTGGTTTTTCTTTAAGTGAAAAGTGTAAGCTTATTTGTCAGCGTTCCACACTCTATCTCAGTCGTGCAACGTGCAAGTGCCTGCCAACATGCAAGTGTGAATTTTAATTTCCTTTCGCGACAGTTATAATAACACAAATCACATCACACCCAATAATTCAATTGCCCTTGCTTTTTTCCCACTCCAACATTTCAATTATTGCCTACTAAAAGCTGCACAGATATATTTGCTTACCTGAACTCTTGTGTCTGGTCTGAACTAGTTGATGCATGAAAACAGCACCCTGACTGGTTGACTGGCTCAAAGTATTTTGAGTATTTTAAAAATACAAAAATACTCATCTTAAATGTATTTAAATACAAATTACATTTCATTTTTTTCAAAGGCTTTAAAATACAAAATACTATTTTGTATTTCAAATACGTATTTTAAATGCATGTATTTGAAATACTGCCCATTCCTGCCCAAAGGGTCATACTGTCTAGCCAGAATCTTGTATATACGTGTCATGGTTGTGTCAGTGCTTTCTATGGCCTGGTATTTAAAGGAGATGGTGTCAGTCTCCTGGTTCCAGAGGAGTCCCAGAGTGGATTCTTGCATGTTTATTCGTTCTCGAGAAATCCAAAGGGCTGTACTGCCAGAAATAGCCTTTGCTGGAAAAGGTGACTTATTGTTGAAAATTTATTTGCTGACCACTGTCTCAGCTCGAAGCCGCAATCTGCCAGTACAATATTGATTGTCAACAAACTGTGTCACATCTTCTGATGAGGTGAAACTTTGTAGACAATTGTCCACGTAGAAGGATTTTAGGACAGAATGGTGGATGTTATCACCAGGTTGGCTATTGTCCAGCATGTGTTTTTGCAGGGCAAAGATAGCACAGCAGGGGCTGCATGTGGTGCCAGATGGTAGAACTGCAATTTCAGATCTCTCCAAAGGAAACCTCAGTAATGGTCTGGTTCAGGCATGTTTTTGGCACGCAAGAGGGAGTTGCATATCGCTTGACAGGCAGTGTTGATCAGTCATCTTTAACCGTGTGTGTTGAACCGGACCCTGTAATGTCCAGCCCAGCAGGGTTTTTACAGCAGCCGGTCCCCCTGGTTGGCCTAGCCTCAATGGTTCCACTAGGGTGATTAGATGACGGTAAACAGACCCGATGAGCAGCATTGGACAGACTTCAGTGAAGTTGTTCAGGGGAGTCTTTGTAGGGTGTTTGTTTGATTAAACTTAAAGCAACACTATGTCGTTTTTTTACCTTTAAATAATGTCTCTAAAATTATTTCAGTGATTGAACAACTTTTAACTGGACAAATTGTACTGTTGCTGCAACCTGAGCAGCCTCCTAGCTGTTACAAGCACAACCTGAAAGTGGCGGTGGACTATAGAGCACACAGCCCCGCCCCGCCCCTCCCCCTGCCTGCAGAAGAGTGTCTGATACTAGGCACTGTTGTGCTTTTCAACCACATGGGGGAGCTGTAAGTCATTTTTACATGGAAACTACATAGTGTTGCTTTAACTTTTGAGCTGTGAAGGCACCCTCGATGAGATATCGTTTACTGGCTGACCTATCGGAGAAACTGTAAATGAGACTGTGGCACCATTACTGTATAAAACACTTTGGGCTCACCTGTTAGCCAGTAACATTTTAGAATATTCCTCAAACTATATGATTATTTTTGCAAATTGGGGATGAAATATAAAAAACCTCAATCTAAGACCTTTCCCAAGATATATATATTTTTAAGATTAGTGCTGGTTAAGAGTAAGAAATTATTGTTTTAAATGTGTAATGCCAAACGTCCCACCTTTGACACCACCTCCACAGTTTGATTGACAGGCATCACAGCGTCTTCATAACAGCGTTCCCTGCTCTCGTCTCAACCGGGCCATCATATACGAATTATTTTAAGGGGGCATGGTGTGCACAGCTACCCTTAATACTTCATAATTATGAATATCAATTAAACATCAAAACCTTTTATATGTATTATTCTTATGGACTAATACAGACAAAAAGAGAAGTGTTTATGGATTGTGTTTGTAAATGCCGCATGATGAACTAAGATGAATAAATGCTGTAGAAGTATTGATCATTATTTTATTTTAATGCATTAACTAATTATTAACAAACAAGCTTTATTGTAAAGCGTTACCAACACATTTATAGGAATGCATTTCATGTGCCAGCATGTGCCCCTCAATTTCAATGGGCATGACTCCTTTGGTCTATATTGGATAAAAACCTGGTTTAAAAAATGGTTGTTTAATTTGGGTGTTCGGCTTTATGCTTTACTGAAAGGACCATAAAGCAGGGGTGTCTAAATGAGAGGGATGTTAGCGGGGTGGGTGCTTTTAATGTTGTACTCTCAAATAATGGAAAAACTGCCACATTTGTTTAAGATGTTTTAAAGAATGCATGTATGTTTTCCTAACATGACAGTTAAAAACCAACTACAAGGGACACTTTTGCTAATATGTGACGTGCTGAACCATGATTCAAAATGCTGTCTGGTGCCTCCAAATCATCTCATTAACAAATCATACAGTTTGTGAACTTGTACAAATGGATTAATAAAAAACACACTATAATAATAAGAAGAATAAGAGTAGAAAATAAAATAGGTTCACAATTTATACTTGTTCACGCTCAGTGTTAACTGCTTCAAGTTGAGGAAGTTGAGCAAAGAGGTGGGATGATGTGAGAAACATTGTATTGATGAGCATCATCCAGTCATGGCCATGTGGAGACATTGCCATTTCTCATGTGACTTTTATCCATTCTTTTCAGTTACCCCCACTCAGTCACCCTATGCTTTAGGGGTCTATTAAAAGTCAGTGGGCTCAGGGGAGGCAAGAGAGATGCCCAAACTGTTCAGGCTTTTCTGAACAGTTTATCATTTTCCCATTCAGTTGTCCCTCCCTTGCCTACTCAGAAAAAATGGTCCTACTTTGTTAACCTCATTGTTGTGATGTTTGTTTGCAGATGTGGCTAACAAAGTATTGCTAGCCCTGTTTACGTGTGAGATGCTGATAAAGATGTACAGTCTGGGACTTGAGGCGTACTTTGTCTCACTCTTCAACCGATTCGACTCTTTCGTGGTTTGTGGAGGCATTGTAGAGACGATCCTTGTGGAGCTGGAGTTCATGTCTTCTCTTGGCATCTCCGTGTTCCGGTGTGTTCGTCTCCTCAGAATCTTTAAAGTCACTCGGTGAGTAACAGCAGAGAATGTTTTGACAAGATTAACAGTAAAATATAACCAAATATGTATAGATACCTTGCTGTCAACCTAAATGTAATTTTAAAATGTCAAGTTCTTATGAGTGTTACAAACATTTAGGTGGGTTTACAGTCAGGAACTTCTAATTACAATATTTTGACATACATAACACATGTCTGGAAAAGTTATAGCCTAGTGCGGGGCTATTCAATGCTGGTCCTGTTTGGCTCCAACCATAAACCATCACACTTGAAGAAGCTAATGGAAGTCACAAGATTATTTGGAAATTAATATAGTATAAAGTTTCGATTAGGGTAAGAACTAAACTCTGTGGTACACCTCCAGGACCGGATTGTAATAGCCCTGGCCTAGTGGCTAGAGAGCCAGGGTTGTAACCAGAGAGTTGCCGGTTCGACTCTCATGGATGAGTGAGTTGCGACTGTGGTGCCCTTGAGCAAAAGCACCTTACCCTAATTGCTCCCCTGGTGCTGGGGGCTAGCTGCTCACTGCGTGTTTTGCATACTTGACAAGCATGTCACTTGCACATAGCCGTATACAGTATATAGATACAGCCTGAATATGTGGCTAAACTGTCTGCAGTTAGGGCTTTCACTCTTATAAAATAATTGTTTCATTGCGATTGATTGACCTCATTAGCCTGGCTAACACCAGACCAGTCTCATAGAGAATGAGACGTGGTCTTGGAACCACATGCTCATTTTCTCGTATTTCAGGCATGGTTTACGAATGCCCAGAGCCGTTTATTGGGCACTACGAGTGTCTATCAAATTTGTCTGTACATAGCTCATAACCAGTCGTTTCAATTATACCAGATGACGTATGTAGAGCACATAAATTCAAACGTAAACAACTTTTATCCGGTACATGTGTCAGAGCATGTGAGCGATGCGGAGCGGGAGCGGAGCGTTCAGCGGGTTGGTAATATTTCCATCAGAGCGCATTTCCAAAAATTCCGCTCCGCTCGCTCAATACGCTCAGCACCGCTCGCTCATCCCAGAATGCCTTTTGGTAATTTGCTAGTTCGAGAATCTGTAAAAACGGCTAGCAATAAGTTATGGAGTTCAAATATTGTTTTAATGAAGTCGCCAGCCTTATATATAAGGAAAGAAATTAAACTAAGATGACAGAATAACTGTAGCATCGTCTGCATCTAGATGCAGTTTTAAAGATTATAAATTACTCTAATCTAACAATCAACAAAATGCAAAGCGCCATAATATAACTGATTGCCTACCAGCATTAAAACCACTTAAAATAAAAACCTTTATAGTTCTTTGTGTATCTACAGCGTCCGCTCTGTGGATGAGGAAGCTGCAGCCAATAACGCCGGTGCCTTTAGGATTAACTGACTGAACACTTGACTCTTACCTGGACATTTAGATATTAAACTAGATTGAAGCAGTTATCAGGAAATGATAAATGAGACGCATAAACAATCTAGTTTGCAACATTTCTCATGGTGAATGTTTATATGCATGTTATCTCTCGTTGTAAGGAGCTGAACCATAACTTGTGTTGTGATGACGCGCGCATCCTCACTACGACACGCCCATTACGGCATTCTTGCGGCTTCTTGTTCACATAGAGGGTTATCCGTGTATCTGACTAGGTCCTCTTTCCAGCAACAATCCCAGAAGATTAACGGGACGAGTTTGTGTTCACACAGACGCTTGTCTGGCAATTTTATGGGTATTTTCTTGGACCAAAGGTCTGTGTGAATGGGGTTATAAATGAACAGAAATATACAAATCAAGAGCCACACATGAAAAATGCAAATAATATTAAGTGAGGTAAGTTCTCTTTGTATTGAATTTCCCTTTCCTGCATGTCCTTAACAGCATGACTAGGTTGCTCACACCCTGTCCATGTTCAGTCATGACAGTTTATGCTTATTAGCAGATGTGGGAGTAAGTCACACATGTGCAAGTCACAAATACGTCTAAAGTCTTAACCTTTAAGTCTCAAGCAAGTCTGAGTAAATTTTTGTGAGAGTCAAGTCACTGCTTTGTCAAGCAATTCAAGTCATGTCGCAGCTTGGGTCAAGCAAGTCATACAAATGTTTGATGATTTAACTAAATTTAGATATTAGATACCGTTAAATCTACAGTAGTTATGGACTGAGAGTTTTATTTGCAAATTTTTAAAAAAAAAAATTAAATTAAATAAATTATTTTTATTTAAAAGGTGTCCACACAAAATCTAAATAAAAATCGAAATTACAAAACATAATGTTATGTACCTGAACTTAGTCCAACATAAAAGCATAAAGTGTTTGGGGACAACTCTTTCAATATGCCTCTAATATGGCAGACCATGGACAAGTATAAAAAAAGGATTGGAGTGAGTGAAATTTATTAAATGTTAAATTGAAATTGAGAGAAAAGTATATGTCTCTGCTTGCATCTCTGAAGTTTTTATGCTGTATGATATTTTTCTGTGTATACAATATATTAATGTGAATCCCCATAAACTATCTACTGTATAGGCTTTCACTCAAAATCACTCAATTACACTGAAGACCAATTTTTACAAAAGTTTAATGCATTCCAGAAAATGTTGTTTTTTAAATGTATATAAACATGCAATATTTTAAATGAAAGAACAGCGTAGGTTTCTTCAGAAATACCTAATTTTGAACAAAAAGATTATTGCACTTTTGTCAAAGACTTTTCTAAGAGATCAGCTTCAGAACAATGATCAAAACATGCAAAGATCCGTATAGGGTTTTATAAGAAGGGTAAGAGCACAACACTCTAAGAATGTGTTAATTTTAACACATCGTTTTGTGTTATTCTATTTAACACATTTTGTATTATTTTAAGACATTGGGTAATTTCATGTCGATTTTGAGTTCAAGTAAATAAGAGAGACATCACAAAGTCTGTTGTTCCAAAAATAAGATGTGAAAAGATAAGGACAACACATTAGATGTTACAGTCTCTGCATCGTATCTGACTTTTATTTCGTTTTTTATTTAGTTCTCGTCTGTGAAAAAGGTTAGTTGACGAATATTTTTCGTCATAGTCTTCGTCAACAAAATTAACACTGCTTGAGTCCCCATCTCTGCTTATTAGATAGCGCTTTCCTTTTGTTTAAAAAAAAGTTATTTTAAGTCATTTAACTCAAGTTCGAGTCATGTCTCAAGTCATGAATGTCAAGTCAAAGTCAAGTATTTTATTAATATTTGTCACGTCTCAAGTCCTAAAATTTGCAACTTAAGTTAGACCCGAGTCAAGTCATTTGACTTGAGTCCCCCATCTCTCCTATTTTGCCATTTAAAACAATACTGAACTGCTTTGATTGCTGCAAGACTAGTACGGCTGTGTAAGAAATCTGTGTTAAGAGTTATTTTTTGCTATTTCTGCTGATTTCTTTGGCAAGATATGCAAAATTTTGCGGAATGATTTTAAATGTTTTGAAAAGATCTGAGAGAATGGGAGCTGTGAATTTTACAAAACAAACAAAACTATTTTTTATGATATGCGGTGCAGTAGAGGTCTTCTCAGGTTCAGAGAAATCTACCTGACACGAAACAACGCAAATTGACCCAAGTTTTTTACCCAAACCCGACATGCAAAAATCTGTTTTTAAAGAAAGACCAGACCCAAGACAAACCCGAGAAAATTAGACCTGAGTCTGACACGAACCAGTGGCTGGACCGAATGTAAACCGCACCGATGTGTGTGCAGTCTGCAGCCCTTCACGCACCAGTCAGATAGAAAGAAACCCCGGTGGCCTCACAACCAATTTGGCCCACTGCAGAGAGGGGGTTGGAAAAGGACATTGACCACACACGCAAGATTGTTCGTGTTTTCTTTGGTCCATTCGGCAAATGAAATTACCCGAGAGCCGATGCCACTATTATTATACCGGACCCTTGTCCAAGGCACACATGAAAATTTTAGACCCGAACCCGCTAGAGTTGTACCTCAGGTTTTTGGATCTATGTGGACGCGTGAAGACGTCTACTGTGTAGGGCTCTACACTTGAGCACATGGTTTAAAATGGGCGAATAAGGTCCTTTAGTTTTAATGACCTGTTCCTTCAACATGTTATTGAGGCCCTGCCTTTCTGTTTGTAGTCACTGGGCATCTCTGAGTAATCTGGTCGCGTCTCTGTTGAACTCCATAAAGTCTATTGCGTCCCTGCTTCTGCTTCTCTTCCTCTTCATCATCATCTTCAGTCTGCTTGGAATGCAGCTCTTCGGCGGCAAGTTCAACTTTGACGAGACTGTTACTAAACGAAGCACCTTTGATAATTTCCCTCAAGCCCTGCTTACGGTGTTTCAGGTGTGTATGTGCGCTTTTGAATGTTTACACCTGCCTACAGGCATGTCACTGTAATTGATGCTTACTGTAATGCTTTGGCCCTCCCTTCCATGGTTTTATTATTGTATTGTACTCATACATAAATAGTATGCTTGGTTTTCTCCAGCTGCATAATTTGTTTTTGTGTGTGTTTGTTTATGAACAGATCTTGACAGGTGAGGACTGGAATACAGTGATGTACAATGGGATCATGGCATATGGAGGCCCTTCCTCCTCAGGCATGCTTGTCTGCATCTACTTCATCATCCTGTTTATCTGTGGTGACTGTATCTTTTCATACTTGATGAAATTACTCAAACACCCATTCTTACTACAGCAAACATTTTTCCAACACTGTTTTGGTCAAGTCAGATGGGTCTGTGAACATTTTCATAGTTTGTTTTTCAACCTCAAATGAAATAAAACGAGAAAACTGGGGTACATTTCGGGCTGGGATTTTTTTGGCACAAAACAAATAAACCACTCTAAAATAAGTTTTAACATGCGTCGGTCCTGAGGCGCACCTCTCCGCTGATTAGTCAACCAAAAGGTGAATGTGTGACATCATCCGTTGTTCCTCAAGTCTGTTCAACAAAAAAAGTCCTCTGCTGCTGTAGTAGCAGCCTACACTCTTAGAACGAACACAGTGTGTTGTCCAAGAATCAACACTACTAAGGCCCTGTTTACATTAAAGCATTTGCATTTTAAAATGAAAACGATCCTCGTGACCAAACATGACCAATCACGTAACTGGGCATGCGCATAAGTGTAAAATAACTTATTACTCTAATAATAACTTACCTTTGCGCATTTATGCAGCCTAGAGGTGTGCGATATTCAGGGTTGTAGGGGGGGATGTACCCAACACTTCCGTCCATAATTGACTTTTGGTTTGATTTTTTGACTGTTTTCAGTGGTTATGAGGAGCAATATAAAAGAGAAATTTGGTAATCATTGTCCCACCTAACAAAAATTCATTATTATTAATTTTTTTAATATTTCTAATTAAAGTATTTCTAATATTCAGAAATGCGCTCTCCGCTCACGAGCAACAAACCCGAACCTCACTGTCTGCTGAACTTAAGCAGAAACATCAAAATATAACCAGCTTTTAAAATGGTTTTATAACTAAACATTTAGACTATTTTAGCACAAATTATGAGATTATTTTTTTTATTCTTGACAAAATTAGAATATAGTAACAGTTGTTTTTTTTAAAATAAAGTTTTAGGTGGGCCTGTTAAAAAGTGGGGCTGTGGGACATTGTCTTTCAAAACATAACCTGCGCGAAAGAGTAAAAAATGAATGCGTCTCTGTCCACAGCACATTTCGAAACATTTTAATTCATAAAAATAAATCATGAGAACATGAACTTCATCACTGCATTTGCAGCGATTGTAAAATATTTTTTCTTATTAACTCAAACATATGAGCTGTGATCATGCACAACGAAAAAACACAATAATTAAACCCCCCTTCCCATTACCATGGATAATGCCATTGCCACTCATGTCAAAACACATATTTATGAATGGCAAAACTATATGGCATAAACATAAATAGGCTATAGTGTAGGCCTATGCATCATACTAGGAAAACAGTCGGCCTTGATGATGGACTTCTGTCGTCTTTTTCTGCTTTCCTGTGGGAGCGTCATCTGCAGCATGTCGTCCCTCTTTTATCCACATTTCTGAGAATCTCTGGGCAGGGAAGTAGGCAACCCCTGGCCCATTTATGGAAATGAACAGTAGGTTGTTCAGTGTGGAGACGTTTATTCGCTTTCCTTCGTCTGTGAGAATATGGTTCATGGCGCTGAATCCCCTTTCCCACTCAGCTGTTGACAATGGGAGTGTGGAGACAGTGATGAGCACTTTGCGCAGATTGTCTCCTGTGCTGCCATGACACTTGAATTGGTGGAATTCCTTGAGGAGTATGGTACTGGTTGCAGCCTCAACAGCGAGAGTCTTCCGAATGGTGAGAAGTTTGTTGTCTCCATAAAGGATGCGCTCGTCTTCATCAGATGGCCAATTTGACGGATTTAGAACAACTGCATCAGAAATAATTCCGTTGTCATCCAGCCTGCGCTCAATGTTGTCGGCCAGAGAACAAACAGTCTTTCACGAAAGACCTCTGACTTCCGAAAGACCTCTGACTTCCTCTTGCGTTTACACCATCTGCTTGCCGCATAGACATCAGTGTTCTCAGTGCAACATCCACCTCAGCATTGGCACTGACAGCTGTGGCATCTCTCCTCTGCAGAAACAGGACAAGGCTTGCAGGGTTTCCAGTGCATCTTTTACCAACGGCATCTCCACCAAAAAAAGCCACTTTTTACCATGAATGCCCTGACATTTGGCTCTTTCCACAGAAGATCTGGATTTGTCTTCCATCAACACTCCAAAGAGTTTAACCAAGGCTGGATAGCTTTGCCAGAGAGCCGTCACAGACGTGCAGGATGAGGACAGCCAGCGCACATCAAATACTCTTCCTATTCTGCGAGCGTGCATGCCCAGATTGGAAGCTTCAGACTCAAACTCTCTCATATGTTTTGGTCTTGGTCAGAGAGTCAATGAACATCTGAAAATGGATTGCCTCTGTAATGTGTTTCACAGCATCATGGACAGCAAGTTCTAACTTGTGGTTCATACAGTGAATGACGGTCAGGTTAGGGTTGATCTTCTCACGTAGGAGTGTGGCTGCTCCCCTGTATCTGCCCATCATAGCAGCGGCCCCATCTGTTGCAAAGCCAATAAGCCAAGTGCACAACATGTCTTCAGAGATGACCCGTGCATAAAGGCTTTGGAGCAGGATGTCACAGATAGCCGATCCAGTGCACGACTGCAGCTCAACAAGTTGAAGGAAGAAGTTGCAGACCTCTAGGGCTGGGTACCGAAGTCGATACTTTTATGGTATCGAATGAAAAACTTCGATACTTTGAGTATCGAAAAATTATTTCTCTTTCGATGCCAAATTTCGTTTCCAAAAGCGGCTGTGTCTGTGAGCCTGTACTTGCATGTCAGGACCTAAAGCGCCAGCGATTGGCTGTCCACCACCACGTGACGGGGAGGCTCTCTGAAAATACTAGCAGTCCACCTCGCAGTCACCCAACATAAGTGTAGAAAGGATGCAATATGAGAAGTCTTTGTGACAGTCTTACCAATAGAGTTAGCGCAAGTATGGCCGTGTTGTCTCCGTGAAAGGCACGTCAACCGAAACGGCGCTTCTCCTAAAGGGCGCTTCTCCTAAAGCAGTAATTCTCAAAGTGTGGTCCGCGGACCACTATTGGTCCGCAAAACCCCCCCAGTGGTCTGCCAAAAGATGACCTAAACTAGGCAAGTGTTTATACAATCATCACTTATTTAAGTAGATTTTTAATGCACTTGCGAAACTGTGATATCAGTTCTTGCCATTCTGTTTTAATAACGTAAAAGTGGATCGGTGGCTAAACCAAAGAGGAGTCAAAAGAAAAGATCAAGCGTCAACTGAAAGCAGATAAAATCCACAGATCTATTAGTTTTGTAGTGTAGTTTTTTTTTCATGTGTAAAATCCCTGTAATTTCAGTGATTTTGGACTTTAAGGGGAACATTTTTTTAGCATTTTATTGTTACCATAGTTACAACCATAGACTTCATATACCCACCACCTCAGTTTTAAACTAAGGGCTCTTTGAAATGACATTAAGTGGGTCCTAGGCTGTTACAGTATGTTTAATTGCAGTTTTTTTTCACATGTGCAGTTTATTGTTCATATTAAGCTGTAACTCATTTCACATTTACTTGTTCAAATGAAATATAATCATTTCTGAACATAGCATTGCATTTGTGTTTAAAAAATTTGTTTTTGACTTGAAACAGTTGCATATTAAACTTAAATTTAGCTTATCCTTCCTATTTTGATGTTTTTTGGGGGCGTGTTAGAGTGGGATTCTGTTAGGTGGTCCTCAGAAAAAAATTGGAAGATAAAGTGGTCCTTGGGCTGAAAAAGTTTGAGAAACACTGTTCTAAAGTGATGAGGGGTTTCAATTTAAAGCACGCGCAGCCTGTGTCTCTGCTTGTTTTACTCGTGCCTGGTTCCGCATGGGAAGGCTTTGCGCGCGCGTCTCCCACAACAGTCTCGACAAGGTGTTTAAACTTGACCCACGCGCGCAGCTTGTGTCTCTCAATGCTTATGAAATACTTGCGCCTGTCTCTCCGCATCGCAAAGCCTTCATGCCCTCGTCTCGCAAAATGGACGATGCGTTTAAACCTTTTTTTTTACAGTCTATGGTTTAAACTTGAAGCACACGCGCAGCCCAAAGCCTGGCTCGTTATTTAAAACACACAAAAATTCCATTTAACTGGTTTGCTAAATTCACTTGAATGAAATGACATTGAACACAATTTTCTACTCATTTTAAAAATCCCAAATGTATTTAATATTTTGATAATTATAAGGTTGAGTATTGTTTACAAAAATCAAACATGCATACAAATCTTCCCAGTAAAACAGTCACCCATTTAAATATTTTAACTTTTTGTCAAAGTTGCAGCTATAATGAACCCACAAATACTGTTAGTCCAAGCTAAATACCATTTTACATTTCATAAAATAAAGCAGTGTAAATTATATTCTTAATTTCTTTCTTTTTGTTTCCTTATTTTCATTAAAAAAAAACTGATAAGCGTGTCTGCTGACGCACTCCTACCCAAAAACCACAACCAGTTTTAATAATAATTTTACCCTGAGTGAGAAGTGTTACCAGAATTTGTTTTAATTAAGGTTAAAAATAAAAGTTTAATGTATATTTGTTCATGTTTCAATGGATTTTAAAACGTGGTATCGAAAAAAGTATCGTTAGGAACCGGCATCGATACTGAGGTATCGAAAATGGCACTGGATCGAAAGATTTAAAACAATACCCAGCCCTTGTAAGTACTCAGTATTTATCCTACCTTTTGGTTTTGGACAGTTATCTTCATTTAATGTGAAACTGTTTGAGTGTTGATTTGAGGCGCAGCAGTGCGCTGCACTTATATTTAGCATATAATTAGATTAACTAATGGTCTGATGAATTGATGAAATGAGTGCAGTTATTCCAAAACGATGTCCAAAAAAACTCTAGTATGTTAATTAAAAAGTTTAATGTCTCCTATATGTTAAATAAAAGGATTAATGGCTTTTCTTGCCGCGCTGCGCCCCATACGTGCCGGTGAATATTTACGATGATGAGCTTGCACCACAACTTGTACCTTAAATTGTGCTCATACAGATAAAAGTAAAACAACATTCCAAACTGTAAATGGTGTACATTTGTGTACACTCACAACAAAGAAGAAAATATTGTGCTGCTTTAAAAAAGCATTTAAAAACATGATGTTCTTTTTGCTGCATCGGTTTTGGAGCATGTCAGAAAATCATATATGTTAGGCTACTTTTTAATTTGCTTTGAATAATCTGATAATTATTCAAGTGAACCCTATTTTGTGTAGGCTTATTAATTTTATTTTTTCTCCAAACAGAAACATAATCATCATGTTCTGTTGATTTAATGCTTGATTTGATATTTTATTTATTTTTAAATGATTGAACAATGCGAATCAAGGAAGGACTTTATTTCTCCATTTAAGACAGCCAGTCTGGCAGGGCGGACATTAGGTAACCTCATTTTGCCAGCTGCAGCTGTGGGTTTTTTCTAAAAGCAAACAAAGAAAAATGTAGCATAAGGTTTAAATGTATTATTAGCATGTAAACAGCGGTCCTGCTAGTTAACATACAGCTACAGCCTAATTCCTGGGAAAAGTTGTGTTTAGGGTTAGGTTGTTCGAGAAGGATAAGGATGAAACTGTGCTCATCCGGCGAGATTTCGTGTGTTGTATCCCTTCTAGGCACAACCGCAGGCGTGGCGGGTAGAATGCATATAACGGAAACACTTGAAGTGATGTTACTGGGCACCACGTTTTGATAAATACACATATAATTAACAGATTAACAATTGTTTTACAAATTATCTTGCAAAGTAATGTTTAAAAATGTATGAAAGCCTAAATTAATATGTATATTTGTTGTGAAATATAACTTATTTTATAAAAATCCTTTCAACCACTGGGCCCCCTGCAAGCCCCACCTATTTTGTTCTATCGGCGCATAGTGTCGGTTTCAGTGAATATATGATCAAAAAAATCTTGCCAACTGCAGATTTAATGTACCATGTTCATTTATTATATTTGTTTGTTATATTTTTTGCAATATGCACCTATGAAGTTGTTTCGCAACCAGCCATTAAACATTATAGGAATAAGACAGTGATGGGAACGCACATATTGCTTTGGTGATAGTGTTGTAGTACAGGTAAAAATTATAAAAATGTTGTCCGGTTTCTAGCACAAAGCGATTGTTTTGTGTCTTAGGACATCAATGTGTTGTCACGAACCACAGGGTTTATTTGGATTTGATTGCATGTTTTTACCTATCAAATTTTGTTACCATCCACTTGCATTATACAACTGACAGACTGAAACAGTTGGAGTTAAAAATCTACATTTGTGTTGTTCTGAAGAAAGAAAGTCACCTACATCTAAATTGATAAAACGATAGTTCATCTTAACATGACTTTTTATGTTTAAGATATTAAAAGATAATGAAAAATAAGATAATATAAAATATAATTTTTAGTTGTATCAATATTCAATATTGGAGTAATTTCAAACCATAGCACCAACCCCCAATGCACACAAAACTAATCACACACTGTTCCAGCCACTATAAATGCTGCTATAAAAACCTACACACTGTTTGCACTATGTAAATATACTGAGAACATATACTACATTAATGTGCCACAGTGTCTCTTTTTTAAAATACTATATATTATTTCTAATTTTTATGTCTAATTTTCTAAAACTTGTTTCTGTGTAATGTTGTTGTTGTACACTGCAGGGTTAAGGGAACGCAGTTTCGATAATTAATATTGAATTAAAATGTCTTGTACATTCAGCAGAATTGACAAAGTTGACTTTGAGTTTGATTTAAAGTAAGATAATTCCCCTTTACAAAAATGCTTAGTTTGTGGTTCATTATTAATAAAAGGACACACACACACACACACACACACACACACACACACACACACACACACACAAAAACAACAACCAAAGACAAACTCACTTATGGCGCTTTTCCATTGCATAGTACCCAACGGTTTGGTTTGGGTCAGCTTACTTGTGTGAGCTTTTCATTGGGTGCAGTAGGCCTACCTAGTACCCGATACTCTTTTTAGTACCGCCTCCAAACCTCCTTAGATACCAAAACGTGATGCGAAAACACTGCAGATCACTGATTGGTCTGAGAGAATTGTCACTACCAGCATCATCGCTATAATTTAAAGATTAGCTTTACCTTAGTTCTAGCTTTCGCTGTCTCGAGCAAACATGTTGTCATCTGTGCTCTGCTATAAGTTCCAACCTCCCTTTTAGCGATAAAAACATCCACAGGTTGAGAATCAGGAACACCATACCAATTTTTTCCAGACTTGCAGTTTGTGGCGGCACATTCGCGACGCGCACATCCGCATATATGCTTAATGCAACTTTAATGAGGCTTAGCGGAGCGCTTTGACTTTGGGTTTGTATAGAAACTCATGTCTAATGTGAGACAGGGGTAGTAATAAATGCGATGTGTAAATATCTTTTTGTGGTGGTCAATTTTAATTTGTGGTGGACTGAGAAATAAATAAATGTATGGGAATGAACAATGACGCTCTCACTTGTATGATGTCACAGCAGTAGGCAGCGCAAATATAACCACACGCCTGTAACGGTTTTAATATTGACAGCAAATTCTGATATCCTTTTGAATTCTTTTGAATAACACACCATTTAGTTTTAGTTTTAGTCTTCTTTTAGTCATCTGAAATCTTTTAGTCTTAGTCTAGTTTTAGTCAACAAAATCTACAGTGGACTTAGTTCACTAAATGTTTCACCAGAATTTCCATTCATTGAAAGTATCCATCAGTCTTTTATGGAATGATATTAAGGTTTGAATTTGCAATACAGACACAGATTTAATGGATGTTATACAAAACATGTATTTTATTCTTAATGTCAAAATCACTAACCGTGGCTTTTTCACTAAAGATAATCTCACGTAAAATAAGCATAAAATAGCGTGTTGCTAAAGAGGGAAGTCAACTGAAATCGACCAAAGCGTGTAACTAAGACTGTAAAAACTAAATATAATGTAAACAACATAACTGTTGTGAAAACAAACGTTTTGCTGCTTTTTAAAATCGCTCTGCTGCTTCTTCATAGATCAACCTACCCTCAAAGATTCGCTCTGATTGGATTTGATGAGTAAATCTGATTGGATCTCTTCTCCATTCATCCCGCCCTAACATTTTCATTTTATTTCTATTCATTGACTAAAGTGTCAGTTATATTTCGTTACAGTCTTTGTCATCATATCTGACTTTTTAGTTTTTATTTAGTTTTTGTCTGTGAAAAAGGTTAATTAACGAATATTTTTCGTCATAGTCTTCGTCAGAGAAATTAACACTGGCCTAAAATCCCTCCCACTCCGAAGTGTTACCAAAAGTGTACTTTTCCCGCAGTAGTTAGTTTGTCTAAAACAAAGCACTCACATACCTCATATGGGTAATATACTATTGCCGCAATAGTTAGCCTGTCTGGAACCGAGCTTACTTGAACCACTATAATGTCTGACACTTGCATGACATGCGAACGGCCCCTACGCTAATAGAATTCTGTTTTTCTCTCCCTGTCTCGTCCTCGACCACGAGGACAATGAGACAAACAGACCCAGTTCCTGTTGCTGTGAAGATCATTGCACCAATGATCCACTGGCTGTCCTTCAACGTGATGACCAGCCGATGCCCGACCAACGACCACCGGCTAAACCAGTTTAATTCGCTTACCCGCCTCCTATCCCTACCGTATCTATATCTATCTATCTATCTATATATATCTATATATCTATATATCTATATATCTATATCTATATCTATATCTATATCTATATCTATATATATATATAAATTCCTCCCAAGGGTTTTTGTCCTTCTAGGAGTTTTTCCCCATTGGGTTTTTTCCTAGGGGGGTTTTTCGTCCCAGGGAGAGTCAGCCAACTTTGGCTTAACTTAGCACTTTACTGTATACGTTACATTATTAATATGCCCGCTTGTACGGTTTAACCGCTATCTCTATTTCTTATATTATCTATTGATTTTCTGTGTTCTCCTCTACATCTTCTCATGTAAAGCTGCTTTGCAACAATTAACACTTGTGAAAACCAAACCGTGGGGTACTATGTGACGGAAAAACGCCATTAAATTAAACAAAGAATTATGTTACCCTAGCAAGCAAAACCAGAGACACTATAGACCCAATATAGTCACACAAAGGCACAGTTTTCTCATTTCTGATAATTTCTTTTGAAGTTGAAAAACAAACTATCAAAACGTACACAGACCCAGATGTGTGGTTGCATTTCAACAGTTGCTGGTCTTGTAGGTAATTGAATCGTTCTGACTCAAAGTTTTTGAATGTGTTACGCTTGGCATTAGATTGGCCTCATCTGACAGTACTTAAATTCCTCTGTTCTTGAAACTGTTGTTTCACCTCTCTGTGAGTAAATGTGTCTCAACGGTGTCCATTCCCTTTTTACGTTTAAATTCAAAGTTCCTTTAGCTCAGTTGGTAGAGCATTGTGTTAGCATTGTGTTACCTGTTAACCATTTGTGGACAAGGACTCAATCCCTCTCTGCGGTTGTATCTCTCGGCACATGATGACTCCCTCGGACTTGGGTGCTTCATACAGACGTCGATTCACGTGGCCAACTGTGTGCAGACCTGTATGAAAGGCCAAAATCCAAGATGGCCAAAATCCACTTGAAATGTTTCACCAACCAGAGTACAGCAGCACTCCAGAACCAACAGCTGAGCCCATGCAGGTATCCCTATCCTCTCATCCCTTTAACACTTGAGCAGCTTTTCTGATCCCGGATATTCACCAAACTGGACATCAGAAGTGGCTATAACCTCATTCAGATATGTGTGAGGGACGAATGGAAGATTTCATTTATCACTCCCCCTGATGGACTCATCAATGCCCCCTCCGCATTCTAATGGTATATGCATGAGGTCTTCCAGTAGTACCTCCAGTGCTTTGTGCAGATATGCACTGATCACATCTTTGGGTACTCCCAGAATGAAGAGGAAGATTGGCTGCATGTCTCTAGGGTCCTCCTATGGCTCCGCAAACATCAACTATATCTCAAAGCTGAAAAATGCACTTTCCATCAACCTCCATCCAGTTCCCTGGTTAGTGTTAATGGCAACCAGATGAATGAGAATGTGGAAGTCATATATTCCTGGCACATTCCCACAACTATCAAAGAACTCCAGAGATTCCTAAGTTTTGCAAATTTCTTACCCCAATTCATTAAAAATTACAGAATGTTTATTTCACCCCTCACCAACCTTTTTAAGAATAAGCCCAAATCTCTGTCCTGGACACTTGCAGCTGCTGCTGCTGCTATGAAGAATCTCCAAACAGTTTTTATGACAGCACCACTTCTGGTACACCCTGATCCCCAGAAACCCTTTGTTGTTGAAGTGTCCACTTCTAAATCCGGAGTTTATGCTGTCTTATCTCAGCAGTAGGCAAATCTGTCCAAACTCCATCCATGCGCCGCCTTTCCCTAGAAGCTTTCCCCGATAGAGCAAAACTATGATATTGGCAACCTGAAGCTCCTTGACATCAAGCTTGCCCTAGAAAATAGAGACACTGGTTGGAAGGGCCCATTACCACTTTGCAGTATTTACTGATCATTACAACTTGGAATACCTCCATGAACCAGAAAGACTGAATCCCAGCCCAGCTTTACCTAATTTGATTTTACCATCTCTTATTGTCCATGGACCAAAAACATCCCTCTTACATCTCAACTCATCTGAGAAACCTCCAGATCAACCTTATACTGATTTTGACACCAATGCCATACACAGGGCACTAGGTGTGAGTGACCCCTCATTCCTTTACTCGGGGCACCAGCTAAATAATTTCACTTTAACAATAAGAATGATCTAAAAAAGATAATTTAACAAATAAGAAAATATGTAAATTGGAGGGAGCTTGACATCTAATTTATCTGAAGGATTTTGTGAGATTCTGGCAAAATTGTAGAGCCTCTGATTACCAACACAAGAAAGACACAGTTTTAATAAAATGGGGTTTATTTGACTAAATGTGCAAGATGAATAACTACTATGTAATGCAAATAAATAATATAGAAATGAATATAAATGAAAAAAAAATTTGAAAAAGAAAACCTTAATATTGGAAATTAAATGAATAAACACAAGCAATAATGAATAGAGCGGGCAAATGCAATGCTGTTGGATGTGGTGGTCAAAGAATATTATTAGGTGGTAGGCTTCTTTAAGGGAAACACCTATAATTTCTGCAGGGTGGCAATGTTCAACATCTATGCTACAATCAACCAGTGCCAAGGTCTCTGAAAGTAGTTTGGTAAAAACTAATTATATTTGTTCCACAAGGTTGTGTGATCAGTCTGGCTTTGGGGACGTCCTTTGCTGGTTGTTGTTACAAGCAGTGGGAACAGTGCAGGCGGCTTGTGTAAATGTATTGCCTTTTTGCTTTTGGCCTTAAGATAAAAACAAATGGAGTTTTGGTGATAGGGCAAATACAGTGGACCAATGAAAATGTTCTCTACTTGCTGTTATGGTCCAAGAGTTTCCCTGCATGACCAAAAGAAGTCGTCTGGGAGATAGACGTTTGATAGGGCAAGACCTGTGGACCAATGAAAAGTTCTCTCACTGAAATTATCTTAATGTTGCCCTCCATGACCCAAAGACTGATGGCTGGCCAGTGTCCTGGCATCCTTATCTGCTAGTCCTGTGTATGTGTTTTTGTAAGCCCATCACTGACTGGGTTTCACTCATTGACCACACTTTTGCTCTCCTTTCCCTTTTTATTTGGAAATTCAATGCAGTGTTCATTCAGTCAACCAATTAGGTGAAAAACCTTTAAATACAGACACAAATATTATTATTATTTTTTAAAAACAAACAGACAAATACCATTTCATACAAACATGATTTAACAGTGATCAAATGCTTAATTTTAAATTACCATAAAGCAGACCATTTAAATAACAGCAGATATTTGGCCACTTACACAGTAAATACATCTAAATTCTAAAGATTTAATACTTTAAACATTTGTCTTTTATACAAAACAATTTACTTTAGAAATCTTAATCCCTCAACCAAACAAATAATGTCCAAATGCACTTTAAGAATGACCCATAGAATAAAGATATAAAAGCTCACCGGCTACATCTTCATTGTTTGTAGTAGCTTAATTCTGCACAAAGGATCTTTAAATCCAAGAAATGGCAGGCTTGCAGTGCTTTGTTCTCAGTTAGTTCTGCTTTGTTTCTTGTTATCACTCAAAACTGCTACTCCAAAGCTACCTCTGCGTCTACCCTGCTAATTAGTGAATCAACTTCACCTGGTGCATGCTGGCTGGTGCATTCGAACTGGTGCAATCTAACTAGTGCAATCTGGCTGAGAGGGGGCGCCAGTAGCTTGCCAGAACACTGACCCATCAGAATTAAGCAACTTTTCTCTACCATGACAGTGAAGGGGGACCCCGCTATAAACTACACTTCTGGGGAGTCCTTTGTTCTTGTGACCTCTGGAGTGTCCTTAGGCCTGTTGTTCACTACAGCTTGAACCTATCCCTCCACACAGTCTGATAGTTAGTCCAATCCAGTCATCCCTGGATGAAGTCGTCATGACTGCCAGTATCTTCGATCCAGCTCCACCGGTTTGCCCCCTGGATCACACCTGTTTTCCACGCACCAGAAGGATTGTTAATTCATGCAATATGCACACTTTCCTAGGCACTGGTCATCCCGGGGCCAATCAAACCCTCTCACTGCTCAAAGTTTGCTTTTGGTGACCTGGTATGGTGGACGACATCAGAAGGGTACAGTACATTGAGAGGGTGTCCTTCCCTGGCATCCCTGGTCACACCTAGGATTTGACTGTTACAGACCTGCCAGCATGAGATAAACTCACATTTATTTTAGTAGTTGTGGACAGATTCTCCAAAGCCTGCCATCTGGTTCGATTTAAAGGTTTCCCCAGAGCAATGGAAATAGCAGAACTCCTGTTCAACCATGTATTCAGAAACGTTGGCATACCCGAAGATAATGTGTATGACAGTGGACCACAGTTTATTCCACAAGTATGAAAATGTTCTTGCTCCTTGGTGGAACTATAAGTCTGTCTGTCTGGGTACCACCCTCAAATCAACGCCCATACTGAAAGGTAGATCCAGGAGATATGAATATATATCTTTACCTTCTGACATACTCACTTTGTCAACCTTCTACTAACCTTACCCCATCTCAATGCATGCTCAGCTACAGGCCTTCAATGTTCCCCTTGTCTGTAGAATCATTGAAAGTTCACCCAGTTATCTCCAGCTAGCTATAAGGCATTATCAATTTTTATGCCAATGCCCGGAGGAATCCCACATAGGACCCGGACCAGAAGTCTGGCTTTGCACTCGGGACATCCACCTACGTCATCTCTCAGATACATTGGCCCCTTCCCCAAGTATCTGATAAAAATTTACCAGTCTAACACAGTAAATCTAATCATCATACAGTAAAAATCACTTCAAGCATAAAAAACACTGCATTTAGTTTTGTTGTAAAAACAGTGCAATCTTTATTATAAAAGCAGACTTTCTTCAGTCCACAAAAACACTACACACTATTACAACCTACAATGAAATCATTATGTAGTATTTGCAACGTACGTTAATATTCTCTTAATATTTGTTTTTAAATAACAATGTTCTGCGCTTCCGCACGTCAAAATAAACACATTGATTAAAAGAAAGTTAATTATTGGAAGGAAACCAGCGCATTAAATTTGGGGTGGCCAGTCAACTGTCAGGGGGTCCAGTGCTACCTCGGATACCGCTCTGGCTCCTTTATGCAAAAATGTCACACAAGTATTACAGGTAATGTTTAGAAATCTAAAATTAATTTTCCTACTCGCAAAATAAGACAAAGGATAATAAAGTGGCTGTTTTTTAGTGATGCCATTTTTCAATCTTTAGTAGGTAAATGAAAGCAATATATTTTCTTTAACGGAATTCCCTTTTCAAGGAATACAGAGAACGGCCGGTTTAGACTGCAGCCCTTTACTTCCCAGACGTCAATATTCTGAGTTTTTAACTAACATCTGCGCACATGAATACGCCAGTCGACAGCTGCTGTCAAATCATAACACACTAAACCAGCCACACAATCAGAACTTATGTATTTCTGAAGGAGGGACTTCACAGAACAAGGAATATATTAGCCCATTTTTATGACTGTGAAAACGGGTATAGAGAAAAGTGAATTGTGTGAAAAATACTGCTTTGTGTTTGTTTTGCAATAACGTGTTCATGTTTCGGGTGTAAACAATCAAAGCTTCGAAACACAGAAAAAACGAGACTTTTAAAGTTTGTTCTGTTGCTAAATAATCTAACTTATCTTAAGTCAACTGTCTTAAGACAACATTTATCCTCAATCATATTTCAACCCCTTACCCCTACACTTTTCCCTACCCCTTCACTTACCATGTTATCGTGAAGCGCTAGGGAAGTCTCAATTCTCTTTTAGTTGGAGGGATAATGGAAGAGCCAGACAGCCTTTAAACAAAAATGTTTTTTAACCCTTTCCCTTTCCACTCTGTTTCAATGGGCAAGGGAAGGGGTGAGTGGTAGGCATAGGGGTATATGTATATGGGTATATGTATATGCGTATATGTACAGGACTGCACGCTTGCCTCCAGCATTTTTCTGGCCTCAGACTGAGCTGTTGAAAATCTGTTGTG
Source organism: Misgurnus anguillicaudatus (assembly GCF_027580225.2). Lineage (NCBI taxonomy): Eukaryota > Metazoa > Chordata > Actinopteri > Cypriniformes > Cobitidae > Misgurnus > Misgurnus anguillicaudatus. Next base: position 8,146,450 of record NC_073341.2, on the reverse strand, counting down.
AACAAACAGCAAGCATGTGCTTGAAATCTTAACTTCATTTATCAGATATATTATTGAATGTGTTCTTGGCCATCGCTGTGGATAACCTGGCAGATGCAGAGAGTCTTAACTCAGCCCAGAAAGAGCAAGAGAAAAAGAGGAGAAAGAGTATGATGATGAGAGATGCCGACGAGGGAAATGCAAAGGTTAGTGCTGATATCTTCAATTACTTTGGAGACGACTACTCTGTAAATCTTTACTGTGATAAGTGGCCTGTTAGAAATTTGTGTATGATGACACTAAACTATATACAGTGGTGTGAAAAAGTTATTCCTGTTCCTGATTTTTTGCATGTTTGTCACACTCATGAAACAAATGTAAATATAATCAAAGATAAAACAAGTAAACACAAATGCAGAAATCACCCCAAGACACCAAACACCAAAAAACACCAAAATTACTCCAAAAGAGCATTGACGACTCATCCAAGAAGTCACAAAAGACCCCACAAAACAACCAAAGAACTGCAGGCCTCACTTGTCTCAGTTAAGGTCAGTGTTAATGACTCCACCATAATAGAGACTGGACAGAAATCGCTTGCTTTGCTCAGTTCCAAGATGAAAACTGCTACTGAGCAAAAAGAACATAAAGGCTCGTCTCCGTTTTGCCAGAAAAAATCTTGATGATCTGACAAGCCAAGTTTAACTTTTTAAAAAAAGAACATCTTACCAACAGTAAAATATGGTGGTGGTGAGGTCTGGCAAAGATACATCAAAGGGCCTTTTTACAGCTGGTCACTTCATGTGTTTTCTCTGATCAGACAGCTATCTGATTTGTTAAAACCGTTCATTTACATTTGGCCACATAAATGTGTCTTGGCAAAATGGATTTGAATCCGATCTTCTACTCCCGCGCAAAATGCAAATACACTGTTGATTACTCCGCCTTAAAAAACTTAAGACGACATTTATGCAACAAAAGGCAGCACTTACAGTTTGTTTACTGTATGTTGGGCAGGGGACGCGCGTCTCCTTGCTCGGCATGAGCTGAAGCACGCAGAACAGAGTAGCAGGAGAGTGATGGCGCGAAGATTTAACGCACAGATCCATGACAGGAAAAGCGTTCACAAAACTCTTTCAAAGTTTTATTTCTTTGTTTAATATCATTTGAGTTTGTCATCGGACTCTTTTATTGGTTCTAGAAAGCTTTTTACCCGCTGCCGTCGCCCCATAAAGCAATAAGCATGTCATGTTTGTTTGTTTGCCTCTATGCCAGCTAAGGGTGACGTGTTTGCGTTTGGGAGGAGTTATCCTCTGATGGATGTGGTTTCAGCAACCAGATGCATTTACACTCCAGTTTCGTTTGAAATGCATCCTAGACCACCTCCTGAAGTGGTTTGAACGATCAGATTTAAATTAGTCTCGAAAATGTTTCGGAGGGCATTTACACCTAGTCTTTTTACGATCGGATAGCAATCCGATCCAAAAAACCGCATGAAGTGACCAGGTGTGAAAAGTTTAGTTTTAAGTGTATCCACATGAATTACAAAATACAGCAGCCACAACATGTATACACAAAATAAATTAGTGTTTTTGTACTAAATACTTTCACAAGGGAGCATGATATTTCTTCGCAAACCGCAAATGGATTTCTTCCATCAGTTGGACTATTTGACTTATTGCTTCACTATTACATTGACTGTGATTGAGTCATGCAAAAATCTGACAACTCTGTTTTCGAAGTCTCTCTCTCTCTCAGTGTTTGTGTGGGTGTGTTTATAGTGTTTCTGGCTGTTGCAGGTGTCTGTAGATTCGGACGCTGATGAAGATCAGGCAGAGGAGATGACAGTCGCTACAGGTAAACCCACTGAACATTCAGCCAATCACATCAACTTCAGTAATACCGGTTCACACTGCTCCAATTGCTTGTGTGTGTTTGTAGGTGAGGATGAGAAGGATAAGCCTAGCTTTCCGTCAGGCCGACGGCACCAGAAACTGCCAGATATGAGTCTCAGAGAAAAGAGGCCTCCCATTCCAGAGGGCAGTGCCTTCTTCATCTTCAGCAGCTCCAACCCGTATGTATCATCTGCACAGTTTGTCTAAAAATATATCTTGTGTCATCGTTGTCAAACTTAAAATTACCAGAATAAGGCCATATCTTTGGGATTGCATTCTGGTGACTGAATAAGACACAATACAATACCACACAGAGAATAAAGAAACCATATATTGTCATAGTTATGTATGTATGGTTTGCATGTGTTGTAACATTTCAAAAATCAAGGTCTTTAGACATCAGGTGCCCAGGTCAGAAAAATGTATGAGAAAGGGAATGAGAAAGGAAACGAGATACTGCGTCATAAAAATAACACAATGGGAACACGCCAGCACATGTGCTCACAATTTTTGTACAGCTATACAGAGCCCTTATAGAGATGCGGAGTGATGACACCACAAATGATGCGGAAGGTTATAAAAGGGAAGAATAAACAGCATGTTAGCTTCTTAACATGAAGCAAGCGCTACAGGCACATGGAGTTATGGCAAAGATACACAGCATTTCGTTCCCTTTCTCATCGAACCCAGGTTATATATGTAACACATACGTTTCCTTTTGAGGGAACTTCAATGCTGTGTCATGAAATAATTATATATGGGAATGACAATGCCCACTATGCCATATTGTAAGGTGTCTGTCCTATGGTGAATCTAAACCATGCACCAATTCAGGACATAAAAACCTAGGAACCAGGTAAAGATGGGAGGTCTAAACTGTGAAACATCATAAACGTGGTGGGAAGACAACTCTGCCGCATCACACACATCTTGCATAGATGCCCCCAACAAGAGGGCCTGAGATAAAGTCATACTCCTGATTGAACGTGCCCTAACTAGCAGAGGTGAAGGCATACCGCACACCTCCATAAGCTATCGAAATTTACTAATGGATTGTTTAGAGGCTTGATGTCAGAACTGATCTGATTTCTCCACGATGAACTATAAAATATTATTGCAAAGCCCTAACTAGACATAATAGGTAAAGTCTTTTAAGGTCCGCCGACTTGAGAGGAGAATGAAAGGCCTGTAGAACTAAGGTCTTACCTGGACCGGTAGAAAACTTAGGAACATAACCCAGTCTCGTTTGAAGAATGGCTTTAAAGTGCACCTATTGTCCGATTCACGTTTTTTAATTTCCTTTGGTGTTGTAGGTGTATATTAGTATGTTAACGATATGCAAATGGTACATACCCCAAAGTAAACGATGTCAAAAGTTAACGTCTCCAATGTAAATCTCTTTTCTTGGACTACAACAAACACACGGATTATAGGTTTATCACAACAGTTTACTTTCTGGAATTGGTGATATAGACAAGACCAACATTATCATAATTTTTCTGGTTTCGGACTTGTAAGTTGTTCGGACTCCGGCTTACAGCCTGTACGTTAACTCCTGTTAGCAACCAAATCTTTCAAACATGGTAAGGAGCGCCACGTTTCCTGCTGATGTCAGAGGTATTCAGGCCAATTACAATGTACAGGGATGCACATCCAGGGCACGAAGCTCCCATTCCACCACATCCCAAAGATGCTCTATTAGGGTTGAGATCTGGTGACTGTGGGGGCCATTTTAGTACAGTGAACTCATTGTCATGTTCAAGAAACCAATCTGAAATGATTCGAGCTTTGTGACATGGTGCATTATCCTGCTGGAAGTAGCCATCAGAGGAGATGTGTACATGGTGGTTATAAAGGGATGGACATGGTCAGAAACAATGCTCAGGTAGGCTGTGGCATTTAAACGATGCCCAATTAGCACTAAGGGGCCTAAAGTGTGCCAAGAAAACACCATTACACCACCACCAACACCAGCCTGCACAGTGGTAACAAGGCATGATGGGTCCATGTTCTCATTCTGTTTACGCCGAATTCTGACTCTACCATCTGAATGTGTCAACAGAAATCAAGACTTCAACTGTCCAATTTTGATGAGCTTGTGCAAATTGTAGCCTCTTTTTCCTATTTGTGGAGATGAGTGGTACCCGGTGGGGTCTTCTGCTGTTGTAGCCCATCCGCCTCATGGTTGTGCGTGTTGTGACAGTTGTAATTACCATCGCACCACCACAGTGGTGGACTGCATCCCGCAGTGTGGAAGTACGCCCTGTGGTGGTGTGCACGTCACAAATTATGTCAAATATAAAGTGCAATCTTGTCCAGTGAGATGTCTTCAGGTTCGTGTTAACGCAAACAGCCAGCAGACGCAGAGTTAATGCGCTATTTGCAAGGGTAGGCAACTGACATCAGTGATGACCCGCTGGCTTGGGGGCAGAACAATGAAGCAAGATATTGGGCATTTCTCAATCCAAAGGCTGTAGCCTCCGGAGGTCGCATTTGCAATTCTTATTTCATAACATTAACAATTATAAAGTTTACTATTATTCTTTGTTATTCATACATTTTTGTAATATGTTTATGGCTTGCAAATGTATGAAAATAATAAACCAGGCGTGATGACATATACAGCCTGCATATGCGACCCTTGGAGGCCGCAGCCTTCGGATTGAGAAACAGCCCTTCTTTCTTGGTCACTCAAAGTTGTGAAAAAGTATCAATCTGCACTACCAGTACACCATCAGAATATTTGAACAGAATTTGTGCGTTACCATCGCAGTGGTAAAAATTGCCACCTTCACAGCCCTAACCTGAATAAAGAAATGATAAACTACATTTCTGTTTGGGAAGATGGCAAACTCTGACGATGAGGATGTGAATTAGGCTTTATTTCTCATTATACATGTCAGTGTTTGTTATACATTGAGTGCTTGTTGTTTTCTCTAAAAATATATGGGGGGAAGGAGATGCCTGGGCATTTCTTACAATAACAATGACTACATCCACCTCCTTAGAACTGGATGAAGGATATCGTCTCTCTACGGACGGTAGAATTCGTAGCACGGGCTTCCGAAGACAAAGAAGCAACATTAAACTGTGAGCCTCAAGACTGCAAACCCTGTGCGGTCTCTTTGCAGATCTATAAATATACAGTACAGCCAGTTGAAGTGGAGCAACAAAACAACAACAGCCTCCGCAGCAGTCACAGTGTTAATAGCAGAGCTGACTGACGTGCCCACTCCCAAACAAAGCTAATGCGTACCTATGCCCGTAAGAAGCAAATATATTTGTAAGACAGACAAACAATATTTGGACAAACAAATCACGAAAAACCTTTGTTAAAATGGCAGAAGCTTGCTGCTGCTGCTTTCTGTTTATTGGCCGTTCACTCCTAAGGAGTATTACCGCCACCTACTGTACTACATATTAGGGATGCTCCGATCAATGCCGATCTCCACTAATAATACGTGGCCGATCACTATTCTGAATCGGACAGCCGATCTTATTAAAGCTATTTCATGTACTACGGCTTTTGATCAGTAAGTCCTTATCGATCTAAAATCACTGTTAGTTTGAGTCGTTTATAACATGCATTTGAAAAAGCAACACTCGTCAAACATAATTATTATACATATTCTTTATTATCATGAAAATACCTGAAAAGGTTTGAAGAACAGAAATATATATAATGTAAATATATTCTTCAGCCATTTCATGGAGCTGCGTGTCATCACAGCTGCGTGTGTATTGTTCTTTGTCTACAGCGCATTTTGAGTTTCTGCACAAGAGCGCCCCCTGGCTTTTGGATGTAATTCATTGAGAAACATAGCAAGCATTATCGGCCGATCGACCGGAGCATCCCTACTACATATCTTGCGCATATAAGTAGTTATTTCACTACAATGAGACTATGTTTACAACATTTCATATCACGACATTGTGAATTATTTACTAGGTCATAGTCAGACTATCGCTTACCTCTTCAGTTAGATAAACTTCATCCACAGGCTTCCTAAAAGGAGCTGGCAATGACTGCTAGTTATATCTATGTTGTCGGCAAATGCACGCCGAGCCAGCTGAAAAATTTAACTTTTGCCGGGGGAACAGAAAAACATCTTTCAGATCAACAAATGCCTTGATTGGGTTTCTCTGTTTCTCTTTTAAAATCAATGCGCTGTCAATATCTTCTAGAACAGACTCAACGGCAGAATATTCACATCTCAATTCTCCTCTTTGTTGTAAACGCATTTAACACAAACACTTTCTGGTGAGGTTGTTGATTGAGTTACTGCCCGCCCTGACAATTTGATTGCCCGCCCTGACAATTTGATTGGTTCGACCTGCTTTCACCTGAGCATTATAGCGCTGCAATGGAGCGACCACAGACCGAATTTCCCGACCTCAAATGTCGTGGACGGGGCTAAATTCTGCTGGCACCCAGGCTACTATAATACCACCTACCTGTACTGTTACTTTCCCATCTTTGTTGCCATATTCTTATTATTCTCTATTAATTATTGATCTAACGTAATTTCTTCCTAAAGGTATCTTAATATCTCTCAAGTCTTTTTTTAACGTTTCTTTTGCTAATTTATCCGCTGTTAATTTTCTTACTATTCCAATATGTGCGCCACCCGACAAAATTATACAATTATACCCTCTTTGTTCAGCCTATATAATAATTTATACAGTTCTACTAGCATGTCTTTTCTGTCGACAATATAATTTTAAGTGCTGATGCAGAATCTGACCAAATTACAGTCAGCATCCTATTTGGCTTAGTCTGCTCTACCCACTGCAATCCTACTATAATTGCAGTTAGTTCTGTTGAATATATACAAACAGTTTGTCACTTAACCTTAAACTTATTTTCATTTCAAATTCTGGAATATATACTTCTACTCTCACTTTTTTAGACTGGGTCTTTAGATCCATCCATATAGATCTGTATACAAGAATAAAAATTTTGTCTGATTTGTCAGGTTTTCAAACCTGTCCTGGAGGACCACTAGTACTGCACAATTTGCATGTCTCCCTCATTAGACACACCTGGTTTAAATCTTCAGCTCATTAGTAAAGACTGCAAGACCTGAACTGGGTGTGTAAGGTAACTGAATGAGGTGTGTCACAAAAGGGAAACATGCAAAATGTGCAGTACTAGTGGTCTTCCAGGACAGGTTTGAAAACCCCTGTTATAGAACCATTGATTTCTATACGTATGTCTTTCTTCTGCTTTTTCCTGATCCTCCAGCTGTCTTATTTCAAAATTAAATGGGGCATTAGCATGGAAAATTCCTGAACCTTGTCATATTGGGACAAATAAATATTTTCAAACCACATTCATTAACCCTTTGTTTAGACTTGCATCAAATGGGAATAGTTTTGGATGGAAGTTTTAGGTGTGAAAAACCGGTGTTTTCCAGGCTTGCGGTTTGTGGCGGTTCGCATGCATGGCATTTTTGCAACTTAAAGGAATAGTCTACTCATTTTCAATATTAAAATATGTTATTACCTTAACTAAGAATTGTTGATACATCCCTCTATCATCTGTGTGTGTGCACATAAGCACTGGAGCGCGCTGCGATGCTTCGATAGCATTTAGCTTAGCCCCATTCATTCAATGGTACCATTTAGAGATAAAGTTAGAAGTGACCAAACACATCAACGTTTTTCCTATTTAAGATGAGTAGTTATACGAGCAAGTTTGGTGGTACAAAATAAAACGTAGCACTTTTCTAAGCGGATTTAAAAGAGGAGCTACATTTTATGGCGTAATAGCACTTTTGGGAGTACTTCGACTCGGCGCAGTAACACCCTCCCTCTCCCATTATGAGAGTGAGAAGGGGAGTGGACTTTTCAGTGAATGAAAAATAAAAAGTTTGTGGCGCCCGCGCCGCAGTCGACCCCAGAGTGTTAATATCCATTTCCTTGATTATTGTCGCCATCCGATGTATCTCCCCACACTTTCCTCCCTTCCGCTGCCATTTTTGCAAAGCTAACATGCCATGTTTACACTTCCCTTTCATAACTTTCCGGTTCTGCCGTTAGTTGTGACGTCATCACTACTTTATAAGGGCTTGATTTAGTTTTACAAAGATTTCACATATGCGCACAATGCTGGCACGTTCCCATAGTATCCATTCATAGTGCAGCATTAAAGTTCCCTCGAAAGGGAATGGGATAGAAGTCAAGAAACATATAAAGGATTAAAAGTATGTATAGCCATGCCACTCCTATCCTTATAATATGCTAACTGGATAACACTGAATATAACTGATTGTATAAAGTAATGTGTTACCAGCAACAAATCAATTACAATATAACTATAGTCAGGGTTCAGTAGCGGAGTGGCCATCGGGAGAGTCGGGACATTTCCCGGTGGGCCGGTAGTGTTTTGAGGCTGCGAGGGCCGGTCTGATACATTGCAAGTTATATAGCAACCCTGTCTGGCGGCCTGATGTGCGGCCGCTTCCCTCTGGTCAAACTGTGCAGCCTCTTTGCTCAACACAGTAGGCTATATAAAAGTGCTCAACCTGTTCGGCAGGTCCAACCATGTTTAGGATTTTTTTTAAATATAGGGGGATTATTGAACGGCCCCTCTCCAAATTGCATAGCCTGTCGGCCTTTGATGTAAAAAGCCGCGTCGCCGAATGCCTGTTTATTTCAGTACATACGCGGTCGGATTGATCCATCAAGCGGAGACTATTTGATAGTAAGTGTGGATTAAGGATGTTTAAAATCTCTAGCCTTGCGGTCAGTACTTGAATGGATAAAATCAGCACATTTGCAAAGGTTTATCTCCATATGGCTATATATAATAAATAAAATTTAGAAGGGTAACTTTGCAGTATCACATTTTATATTTCCTACTTTTAGATTTCTATTAGATTTCCATATTAATAGACGAGAGTATTCAACTGAAATATATAAATATCCTCACAACATTATTATTTCTCAAAACTTTGACAAAAATTATTTTCAAATGAATCTGTATTCTAGATGCACACATTATTCCGGATATAATTTGAATATTAGACGAGATAATATAACGGCAATGAACGTCTCATATGCCATTAAATATCCACATATAAATTAACATTACAGCATAATGAAATTAATAAAAAGACAAGGAAGCAGGATTGGCATGTAAATTGTATTATTATTAGCGGGGAAAAAGCAATATTACTGAAATAATCTCTGAGGTAATGCGCCAAACACGTTAAAATAAATAAGCAATAACCGTGGAAAAAACATTATCTCTCAAAACTTTATATGACAAAAATTATATTTAAAGGAAATATTCTTACAGTTATTCAAAGATGCACAAATTATTCCATATTACTCCGTTTATGAGCACATTCATCTCTGGCCTCGCTCTGTTATGTAATAGCTGATTGACAGGTGCGCAACTCCGTCTTTCAAACAGGTATAATTTTGTATAGTTACTCATTTAGGAAAATTAGCCATGATTTAAGGATTTTATTAATATTATGAAAATGTTTTTTTTTTTGTTGTTGGGCAAATTGATTGCGATTTGTATTACCCTAGTTTTACTACAAATAGGCTACGAGACATTTTTTTACCACGGAGGGCCGGTGGTATACGAAATTTCCCGGTAGATTTTTTGGTCCCACTCCGCCCCTGTCAGGGTTTAAACTGGGATTTATAGTAATCTGACTATAGTAATTATATTATTGTATTTAAATTATTATATATATTATTATAATAATGACTGGCCACTTACCTAAGATCAGCACTTCATGCGTGAGCAGAACCTAGGCGTAGCATGCTGTGCGTGGCTATTGTGCTTTCACACGTGCTGCTTTAGAGCGCTTACTGTGCAGCTTACCAACAATACAAAAATCTAAAGTTCTTTATTTTACATTGATTTATGAGCAAAACCTCTTTAATACGCTTTTTGACTGTCAGTGTAATTTAAAACACAGCTTATGCCCTCTGACATCTGCATCAGTCCGGCCCACCCCTTCCACTCCTTGGCTATCTGATGTTCTCCACGAGACATTGATCCACGCTCAGAGCTGCACAGAGGAAGTGACACAGATCTAAAGATCCTGCAGACCTCTGTCTCTATCAGTCTCCTCTGGGGTGACTGATATCAGTCTCCTCTATCAGTCTCCTCTGGTGGGGTCTTCTGCTGTTGTAGCCCATCCGCCTCATGGTTGTGCGTGTTGTGACAGTTGTAATTACCATCGCACCACCACAGTGGTGGACTGCATCCCGCAGTGTGGAAGTACGCCCTGTGGTGGTGTGCACGTCACAAATTATGTCAAATATAAAGTGCAATCTTGTCCAGTGAGATGTCTTCAGGTTCGTGTTAACGCAAACAGCCAGCAGACGCAGAGTTAATGCGCTATTTGCAAGGGTAGGCAACTGACATCAGTGATGACCCGCTGGCTTGGGGGCAGAACAATGAAGCAAGATATTGGGCATTTCTCAATCCAAAGGCTGTAGCCTCCGGAGGTCGCATTTGCAATTCTTATTTCATAACATTAACAATTATAAAGTTTACTATTATTCTTTGTTATTCATACATTTTTGTAATATGTTTATGGCTTGCAAATGTATGAAAATAATAAACCAGGCGTGATGACATATACAGCCTGCATATGCGACCCTTGGAGGCCGCAGCCTTCGGATTGAGAAACAGCCCTTCTTTCTTGGTCACTCAAAGTTGTGAAAAAGTATCAATCTGCACTACCAGTACACCATCAGAATATTTGAACAGAATTTGTGCGTTACCATCGCAGTGGTAAAAATTGCCACCTTCACAGCCCTAACCTGAATAAAGAAATGATAAACTACATTTCTGTTTGGGAAGATGGCAAACTCTGACGATGAGGATGTGAATTAGGCTTTATTTCTCATTATACATGTCAGTGTTTGTTATACATTGAGTGCTTGTTGTTTTCTCTAAAAATATATGGGGGGAAGGAGATGCCTGGGCATTTCTTACAATAACAATGACTACATCCACCTCCTTAGAACTGGATGAAGGATATCGTCTCTCTACGGACGGTAGAATTCGTAGCACGGGCTTCCGAAGACAAAGAAGCAACATTAAACTGTGAGCCTCAAGACTGCAAACCCTGTGCGGTCTCTTTGCAGATCTATAAATATACAGTACAGCCAGTTGAAGTGGAGCAACAAAACAACAACAGCCTCCGCAGCAGTCACAGTGTTAATAGCAGAGCTGACTGACGTGCCCACTCCCAAACAAAGCTAATGCGTACCTATGCCCGTAAGAAGCAAATATATTTGTAAGACAGACAAACAATATTTGGACAAACAAATCACGAAAAACCTTTGTTAAAATGGCAGAAGCTTGCTGCTGCTGCTTTCTGTTTATTGGCCGTTCACTCCTAAGGAGTATTACCGCCACCTACTGTACTACATATTAGGGATGCTCCGATCAATGCCGATCTCCACTAATAATACGTGGCCGATCACTATTCTGAATCGGACAGCCGATCTTATTAAAGCTATTTCATGTACTACGGCTTTTGATCAGTAAGTCCTTATCGATCTAAAATCACTGTTAGTTTGAGTCGTTTATAACATGCATTTGAAAAAGCAACACTCGTCAAACATAATTATTATACATATTCTTTATTATCATGAAAATACCTGAAAAGGTTTGAAGAACAGAAATATATATAATGTAAATATATTCTTCAGCCATTTCATGGAGCTGCGTGTCATCACAGCTGCGTGTGTATTGTTCTTTGTCTACAGCGCATTTTGAGTTTCTGCACAAGAGCGCCCCCTGGCTTTTGGATGTAATTCATTGAGAAACATAGCAAGCATTATCGGCCGATCGACCGGAGCATCCCTACTACATATCTTGCGCATATAAGTAGTTATTTCACTACAATGAGACTATGTTTACAACATTTCATATCACGACATTGTGAATTATTTACTAGGTCATAGTCAGACTATCGCTTACCTCTTCAGTTAGATAAACTTCATCCACAGGCTTCCTAAAAGGAGCTGGCAATGACTGCTAGTTATATCTATGTTGTCGGCAAATGCACGCCGAGCCAGCTGAAAAATTTAACTTTTGCCGGGGGAACAGAAAAACATCTTTCAGATCAACAAATGCCTTGATTGGGTTTCTCTGTTTCTCTTTTAAAATCAATGCGCTGTCAATATCTTCTAGAACAGACTCAACGGCAGAATATTCACATCTCAATTCTCCTCTTTGTTGTAAACGCATTTAACACAAACACTTTCTGGTGAGGTTGTTGATTGAGTTACTGCCCGCCCTGACAATTTGATTGCCCGCCCTGACAATTTGATTGGTTCGACCTGCTTTCACCTGAGCATTATAGCGCTGCAATGGAGCGACCACAGACCGAATTTCCCGACCTCAAATGTCGTGGACGGGGCTAAATTCTGCTGGCACCCAGGCTACTATAATACCACCTACCTGTACTGTTACTTTCCCATCTTTGTTGCCATATTCTTATTATTCTCTATTAATTATTGATCTAACGTAATTTCTTCCTAAAGGTATCTTAATATCTCTCAAGTCTTTTTTTAACGTTTCTTTTGCTAATTTATCCGCTGTTAATTTTCTTACTATTCCAATATGTGCGCCACCCGACAAAATTATACAATTATACCCTCTTTGTTCAGCCTATATAATAATTTATACAGTTCTACTAGCATGTCTTTTCTGTCGACAATATAATTTTAAGTGCTGATGCAGAATCTGACCAAATTACAGTCAGCATCCTATTTGGCTTAGTCTGCTCTACCCACTGCAATCCTACTATAATTGCAGTTAGTTCTGTTGAATATATACAAACAGTTTGTCACTTAACCTTAAACTTATTTTCATTTCAAATTCTGGAATATATACTTCTACTCTCACTTTTTTAGACTGGGTCTTTAGATCCATCCATATAGATCTGTATACAAGAATAAAAATTTTGTCTGATTTGTCAGGTTTTCAAACCTGTCCTGGAGGACCACTAGTACTGCACAATTTGCATGTCTCCCTCATTAGACACACCTGGTTTAAATCTTCAGCTCATTAGTAAAGACTGCAAGACCTGAACTGGGTGTGTAAGGTAACTGAATGAGGTGTGTCACAAAAGGGAAACATGCAAAATGTGCAGTACTAGTGGTCTTCCAGGACAGGTTTGAAAACCCCTGTTATAGAACCATTGATTTCTATACGTATGTCTTTCTTCTGCTTTTTCCTGATCCTCCAGCTGTCTTATTTCAAAATTAAATGGGGCATTAGCATGGAAAATTCCTGAACCTTGTCATATTGGGACAAATAAATATTTTCAAACCACATTCATTAACCCTTTGTTTAGACTTGCATCAAATGGGAATAGTTTTGGATGGAAGTTTTAGGTGTGAAAAACCGGTGTTTTCCAGGCTTGCGGTTTGTGGCGGTTCGCATGCATGGCATTTTTGCAACTTAAAGGAATAGTCTACTCATTTTCAATATTAAAATATGTTATTACCTTAACTAAGAATTGTTGATACATCCCTCTATCATCTGTGTGTGTGCACATAAGCACTGGAGCGCGCTGCGATGCTTCGATAGCATTTAGCTTAGCCCCATTCATTCAATGGTACCATTTAGAGATAAAGTTAGAAGTGACCAAACACATCAACGTTTTTCCTATTTAAGATGAGTAGTTATACGAGCAAGTTTGGTGGTACAAAATAAAACGTAGCACTTTTCTAAGCGGATTTAAAAGAGGAGCTACATTTTATGGCGTAATAGCACTTTTGGGAGTACTTCGACTCGGCGCAGTAACACCCTCCCTCTCCCATTATGAGAGTGAGAAGGGGAGTGGACTTTTCAGTGAATGAAAAATAAAAAGTTTGTGGCGCCCGCGCCGCAGTCGACCCCAGAGTGTTAATATCCATTTCCTTGATTATTGTCGCCATCCGATGTATCTCCCCACACTTTCCTCCCTTCCGCTGCCATTTTTGCAAAGCTAACATGCCATGTTTACACTTCCCTTTCATAACTTTCCGGTTCTGCCGTTAGTTGTGACGTCATCACTACTTTATAAGGGCTTGATTTAGTTTTACAAAGATTTCACATATGCGCACAATGCTGGCACGTTCCCATAGTATCCATTCATAGTGCAGCATTAAAGTTCCCTCGAAAGGGAATGGGATAGAAGTCAAGAAACATATAAAGGATTAAAAGTATGTATAGCCATGCCACTCCTATCCTTATAATATGCTAACTGGATAACACTGAATATAACTGATTGTATAAAGTAATGTGTTACCAGCAACAAATCAATTACAATATAACTATAGTCAGGGTTCAGTAGCGGAGTGGCCATCGGGAGAGTCGGAACATTTCCCGGTGGGCCGGTAGTGTTTTGAGGCTGCGAGGGCCGGTCTGATACATTGCAAGTTATATAGCAACCCTGTCTGGCGGCCTGATGTGCGGCCGCTTCCCTCTGGTCAAACTGTGCAGCCTCTTTGCTCAACACAGTAGGCTATATAAAAGTGCTCAACCTGTTCGGCAGGTCCAACCATGTTTAGGATTTTTTTTAAATATAGGGGGATTATTGAACGGCCCCTCTCCAAATTGCATAGCCTGTCGGCCTTTGATGTAAAAAGCCGCGTCGCCGAATGCCTGTTTATTTCAGTACATACGCGGTCGGATTGATCCATCAAGCGGAGACTATTTGATAGTAAGTGTGGATTAAGGATGTTTAAAATCTCTAGCCTTGCGGTCAGTACTTGAATGGATAAAATCAGCACATTTGCAAAGGTTTATCTCCATATGGCTATATATAATAAATAAAATTTAGAAGGGTAACTTTGCAGTATCACATTTTATATTTCCTACTTTTAGATTTCTATTAGATTTCCATATTAATAGACGAGAGTATTCAACTGAAATATATAAATATCCTCACAACATTATTATTTCTCAAAACTTTGACAAAAATTATTTTCAAATGAATCTGTATTCTAGATGCACACATTATTCCGGATATAATTTGAATATTAGACGAGATAATATAACGGCAATGAACGTCTCATATGCCATTAAATATCCACATATAAATTAACATTACAGCATAATGAAATTAATAAAAAGACAAGGAAGCAGGATTGGCATGTAAATTGTATTATTATTAGCGGGGAAAAAGCAATATTACTGAAATAATCTCTGAGGTAATGCGCCAAACACGTTAAAATAAATAAGCAATAACCGTGGAAAAAACATTATCTCTCAAAACTTTATATGACAAAAATTATATTTAAAGGAAATATTCTTACAGTTATTCAAAGATGCACAAATTATTCCATATTACTCCGTTTATGAGCACATTCATCTCTGGCCTCGCTCTGTTATGTAATAGCTGATTGACAGGTGCGCAACTCCGTCTTTCAAACAGGTATA
The DNA here is from genome assembly GCF_027580225.2 of Misgurnus anguillicaudatus. NCBI lineage: Eukaryota > Metazoa > Chordata > Actinopteri > Cypriniformes > Cobitidae > Misgurnus > Misgurnus anguillicaudatus. Next base: position 8,131,162 of record NC_073341.2, on the reverse strand, counting down.
ATTTTGTATAGTTACTCATTTAGGAAAATTAGCCATGATTTAAGGATTTTATTAATATTATGAAAATGTTTTTTTTTTTGTTGTTGGGCAAATTGATTGCGATTTGTATTACCCTAGTTTTACTACAAATAGGCTACGAGACATTTTTTTACCACGGAGGGCCGGTGGTATACGAAATTTCCCGGTAGATTTTTTGGTCCCACTCCGCCCCTGTCAGGGTTTAAACTGGGATTTATAGTAATCTGACTATAGTAATTATATTATTGTATTTAAATTATTATATATATTATTATAATAATGACTGGCCACTTACCTAAGATCAGCACTTCATGCGTGAGCAGAACCTAGGCGTAGCATGCTGTGCGTGGCTATTGTGCTTTCACACGTGCTGCTTTAGAGCGCTTACTGTGCAGCTTACCAACAATACAAAAATCTAAAGTTCTTTATTTTACATTGATTTATGAGCAAAACCTCTTTAATACGCTTTTTGACTGTCAGTGTAATTTAAAACACAGCTTATGCCCTCTGACATCTGCATCAGTCCGGCCCACCCCTTCCACTCCTTGGCTATCTGATGTTCTCCACGAGACATTGATCCACGCTCAGAGCTGCACAGAGGAAGTGACACAGATCTAAAGATCCTGCAGACCTCTGTCTCTATCAGTCTCCTCTGGAGACTATGTGAAGAAATGAACACTATCAGCAGTCAGTTCTCTGCGCCACCACCTCTTGCACATGCTCAAACTCCTGATGCATGCTTGCTCCCCTCTTTCTCCTCTCTGAAACTTTGCTTCGAACCACCCGACTACCTGCTCGTTAGATCCCATACCCACCCATCTCCTTCAGGCTATTTCTCCATTCACCATTGTTCGTAAAAAGTACTTTGACCCACCTATTGTTTCTATCTGCAGGGGACCACAGACATCACTATATCAACTGCAGTTTTTGTTTGGAACCGATTTCTCCCACTGGCTTGTGTGGCTTCCTAGACAGCTAACCTTTTACGGAGGCTTCACAGAAGGGAATAACTTTATCTGCGGAAAAGTTCACTCCATTTACCAGAAGTTCCTTCAGTTTGGTTGTGTGTGCCAGTCGTTGGTGCCACAAACTGGCTGTTATTGTTGCGCTTGACACAGTGACAGTTGGGTAAACTTCCCTCAACATCCAGTTGATACAACCAGTCAAATCTTTGCATTCCCAGTCCTTGAAGATCACCATCTTTACTACAGATGTAACAGCATATCCAACAATATAGCTGCAAGCAGCGATACGGGGCCAAGCACCATCAGCGCAATGAGCACCAAAAGCACAGCAAGAAACATACAACGTATCGATCACCCAGGGCGCATTGAGCACCCAAGGTGCATCAAAAACACAAGGCTCAGCAAAGAACCCAAAGCGTAGCAATGACAGAGCAGAACCACCGCAGTGCAGAGCAGCAACAGAAAACATGGCAAAAATAGAACATATGTGAACTACAGACAGGTCAAGAAGAATAGGTGGGAAAGAACAAAACTTTAATAGAAGAAATTAACACCTGGCTCAGGTTGGATTCGAACCCATGAACTCATGATCTCTTTGCATGCAACTTAACAGATGCGCCACTCAGTAGACACAGCTCAAGGAGCAGCAGAAAAGAGCTTACATGCCATACAAAGAATTCAGAAGTTATAAGCAGTTCTATAAGAACTGTTATAGTTTATACCCCTAGGTGGCGCTGTTCTCTGATTTCCTCAGGACGTCAGGCGGTTCGGTCAATCCCGGCATAATACATATCGACAGATGCGGCATAAGCCAAGGAATCCGTAGACACCAAGATCATAATTTTCTGACAAACGATTCGCACGTGTGGAAAACCAGACAGGTTGAGAAGAATAGGTGAGAAAGAAAAAACGTTAATAGAAGAAATTAACACTTGCCTTAGGCGGGATTCGATCCCTAGAAGAAATTAACACTTGCCTTAGGCGGGATTCGATCCCAAGAATTCAGAATCTCCTTGCGTGTGACTTACCAGTTGTGCCACTCGGTTGACACAGTTCAAGGGGCAGCAGAAAAGTGGTTTTAGAGATGCAAGGATTGACACATGCTAATCACCAAAGATGCAAAAATGACACAGCAGAGCAGAAATAACAGAAATACAATGTATATGAGAATCAAAAAGCTCAAGTGAGATTGAAAACAAGAAGAACATTATGTACAGTGATGCTATAAAATGTAGCATACAGTAATTAACTATGACAAATAGACAACGTCACAGTCACGGTCAACTTTAAAGAGATTTTTCTCAAAAAAATTCCTAGGTGCCAAAAAAATCTGTTCAGTCATTTCTGTGCGGATTGCTCCAAACATTATACGAGCAGAGCCTGGCATAAAATAAACAAAATTTGTAAAAGGAGTAGCGAAAAAATCGTTTACCATATTCCTTACAATAACATATGAACAGAATGATGGGAAATGACAAATGTGGTATCGTTGCGATCGGCATAAACCAGTGAATACAATTTCACAAAGAAAATGAATATCAGACAAAGTATTCAGAAGTTATAAGCAGTTCTATAAGAACTGTTACGGTTTATAACCCCTAGGTGGCGCCATACTCTGACTTCCCAGGTACCCTAAGGACAACATGTCGAAGCTCCCTACCTTTTTTTTGCGCCGATATATCCGATACTTCAAAAGTTATAGCAATTTATCACAGATTTCAAAATGGCGGACAGGCGGTTCGGTCAATCCCGGCATAATACATATCGACAGATGCGGCATGAGCCAAGGAATCCGTAGACACCAAGATCATAATTTTCTGACAAACGATTCAGAAGTTATGCGCAAAAATAGCCTTTTTTCCTATCTCATGACCCATAGGTGGCGCTGTCACCAAATTTGGCATGGACCCCCATTTCATGGTCGACATGAAGCGTACCAAATTTCATCTCGATTAATCAAAGAATGACCGAGATACAGCTTCAGATCCAATTTTGCGTCAATCTCGTTAAGTTCACGCATTAATTACTTTTGAATAAAGAAAAATATCAAAATTCTGTTCAGTCATTTCTATGCGGCTCACTCCAAAGATCACATGTGCCAAATCTCATAAGAATTGAACCAAATTTGAAGGAGGAGTAGCGAAAAAACGAAATATTGTACATTTCAAAATGGCCGCTACTGTAATGGGTGGAGTCTTACTGTAAAGTATCAAATTCAATAAGCGGGAGGAGAGCAATCACGTGTACTAAGTAGAATTCTCATAGATCTAATGGATCACGAGTTATAACCATTTGAACATTGAACTTTTGAGATGATGGTGGCGCTATAGAGTTACTGCTAGCGACCCCATTTTTGGCCAAATGACTATTTATGACCACCACTACAACTGTGCCAAATTTCATCATTTTCTTACATACGGTTCATAGGGCTGCCATAGACTCCCATTGGGGAAGAAAAAGAAGAAAGTACAAATATAGCTGCAAGCAGCAACACGGGGTCAAGCACCTTCGGCGCAATGCACACACAGCACAGCAAGCACACAAAGCACAACAAGCTCACAATGCACAGCAAGCACACAAAGCACAGCAATTACACAAATCACAGCAGGCACACAAAGCACAGCAAGCTCACAAAGCACAGCAATCACACAAAGCACAGCAAGCACACAAAGCACAGCAAGCTCACAATGCACAGCAAGCACACAAAGCACAGCAAGCTCACAAAGCACAGCAAGTACACAATGCACATTAAGCTCACAAAGCACAGCAAGCACACAAAGCACAGCAAGCACACAAAGCACAGCAAGCACAACAATTACACAAATCACAGCAGGCACACAAAGCACAGCAAGCACAGCAATTACACAAATCACAGCAGGCACACAAAGCACAGCAAGCTCACAAAGCACACAAACCACAGCAAGAAACATACAACTTATCAATCACCCAGGGCGCATTGAGCACCCAAGGTGCATCAAGAACACAAGGCTCAGCAAAGAACCCAAAGCGTAGCAATGACAGAGCAGAACCACCGCAGTGCAGAGCAGCAACAGAAAACATGGCAAAAATAGAACATATGTGAACTACAGACAGGTCAAGAAGAATAGGTGGGAAAGAACAAAACTTTAATAGAAGAAATTAACATCTGCCTCAGGCGGGATTCGAACCCAAGAACTCAGGATCTCTATGCATACGACTTAACAGATGCGCCACTTAGTAGACACAGCCCACGGGGCAGCAGAACAGAGCTTACATGCCATACAAAGAATTCAGAAGTTATAAGCAGTTCTATAAGAACTGTTATAGTTTATAAACCCTAGGTGGCGCTGTTCTCTGATTTCCTCAGGACGTCATGCCGAAGCTCCCTATCGATTTTTGCGCCGATATATCCGATACTTCAAAAGTTATAGCAATTTATCACAGATTTCAAAATGGCGGACAGGCGGTTCGGTCAATCCCGGCATAATACATATCGACAGATGCGGCATGAGCCAAGGAATCCGTAGACACCAAGATCATAATTTTCTGACAAACGGTTCAATAGTTATGGGCAAAAAGAGCCTTTTTTCATATCTCATGACCCATAGGTGGCGCTGTCACCAAATTTGGCAGGGACCCCCATTTCATGGTCGACATGAAGCGTACCAAATTTCATCTCGATTGATCAAAGAATGACCGAGATACAGCTTCAGAACCAATTTTGCGTCAATCTTGTTAAGTTCACGCATTAATTACTTTTGAATAAAGAAAAATATCAAAATTCTGTTCGGTCATTTTTATGCGGCTCACTCCAAAAATCACCTGTGCCAAATCTCATAAGAATTGAACCAAATTTGAAGGAGGAGTAGCGAAAAAACGAAATACTGAACATTTCAAAATGGCCGCTACTGTAATGGGAGGAGTCTTACTGTAAAGTATCAAATTCAATAAGCGAGATGAGAGCAATCACGTGTACTAAGTAGAATTCTCATAGATCTAATGGATCACGAGTTATAACCATTTGAACATTGAATTTTTGAGCTGATGGTGGCGCAATAGAGTTACTCCTAGAGACCCCATTTTTGGTCACATGACTATTTATGACCACCACTACAACTGTGCCAAATTTCATCATTTTCCTACATACGGTTCATAGGGCTGCCATAGACTCCCATTGGGGAAGAAGAAAAATTTACTAACAGAAACAATGACCAATATAGCTGTAGACAGCGATACGGGGCCAAGCAACAATGGTCCTGCAACACGCAACGAAGCTGAAAGGACATGCAATTGAAGAATGCAATGTATAATATTTATTTGCATGCTGAAAGAAGGACGGATTAGTCCAATGCTGACCTAGAAAACAATTTAACCACTAAAACATCATACTTGTTACACATGAGACTTAAACCAAAAGAGCACAAACGAAATAAAATAATAAAGTAAAACACAAATAATGAATTGAAGCTTTTGACTCTAAAGTGAGAGATTTCAATTGCTGCCCTAGCCAGGAATTGAACCCACAATCTCCAGGTTTCATGCCTGTCACTCATCTGGTTGAGCTAGAGGGGAGACATACTTACACACAGCTGCTTAAGTCACAATGTGTATGTTCAAGTTTGGAGAGATTCTTCTCTAGAACAGAATATTTTTTAATCCCCTGTAGGTAGTCAAACCTGTTTGAACATTTGACTCTACATGACACAAATTTGTCAACCATTTTAATTGCTGCCCTACGCTGGATTTGAACCCGTAACCTCTGGATTTCATGCCCATCACGCATTTGGTTGAGCTACTGGGAAGGCATAGATTATCCCATTAAATATTCTGCATAGAAGTTTAGTTGATTAAATGGTTTAAAAGTTATTCCTGTTGACAAATGTATTACTTTTGAACAAAGATAAATATCAAAATTCTGTTTGGTCATTTCTATGTGGATCAGTCCAAAGATAATCTGAGCCAAATTGTGTAACAATTCAACAAACACTGCAAAAGTAGTAGCAAAAAAACTGAATACTGTACTTTTCAAAATGGCCGCTACTGCATTTTTGAACTGGTGATGATGCTTGGCCACCAAATTGCAAGCCGTGCAGAACATGGAAAACAGACTGGTTGATAATAATAGGTGAGAATAAACTCAAAACAAAAATTAATAGAAAAACATAACACATGCATCAGACAGGATTTGAACCCTTAACCTCTGAGTTTTGATGCATGCGATTTAGAAGACTGAGCTACACTGGCAGTGTAGCTAGCCGAGGTTTTCAGAGGTGCAAGCATTCAAATGGAGGAAGGAAGGTGCAGACATGACATTGCAGAGCAGAAATAACAAAATTACAATTTATATGAGAATCAGATAGTTTAAGTGAGAAGAGTTAAAGTTTAAGTCAAGAAAAACATGTTGTATAGGAATGCACAACATGTTATAATACAGTCATAATAATTTAATATGACGAAGAGACAATGTCACAGGGACAGTCAACTTTGGACAGGAATTTCTCGGGAATGGCAGAGAATATCAAAAATGTGTTCGGTCATTTCTGTGCAGATTGCTCCAAAGGTTATGTGAGCACAGCCTGGCATAAAATAGACTTAATTTGCAAAAGTAGTAGCAAAAAAACTACTTCACATATGCTATGAAATAAGATATGAACAGAATGTTGAAAACAGACAAATGAGATATTGTTGCAATCGACACAAACCAGTGAATAAAAATTCAAAAAGAAAATAAATATCAGACAAAGTTATCAGAAGTTATGGGCTGTTTTATATAGTTTATGAACCCTAGGTGGAGCTGTCTTCAGATTTCCCAGGTACCTTCAGGACATCATACCGATGCTTCCTACCGATTTTTGTGCCGATACATTATATAGAATAATAGTTATCCCAATTTAAAACAATATTCATAATAGTGGACAGGCGGTTTGGTCATTTCCGGCATAATATATATCAACAGATTGGTCATGAGCCAAGGAATCCATAGACACCAAGATCATAATTTTCTATCAAACATTTCAATAGTTATGGGCAAAAATAGCAATTTTTCATATCTCATGACCCATAGGTGGCGCTGTCCTCAAATTTGGCATGGTACCCCAGCTCATGGTCCTTATGAAGGGTACCAAGTTTCATTTCAATTGATCAAAGAATGACCGAGATAATGACTCAGAACGAATTTTGGGTCGACATCGATAAATGTACGCATTTATTACTTTTGAACAAAGATAAATATCAAAATTCTGTTTGGTCATTTCTATGTGGCTCAGTCCAAAGATAATCTGAGCCAAATTGTGTAACAATTTAACAAACACTGCAAAAGTAGTAGCAAAAAAACTGAATACTGTACTTTTCAAAATGGCCGCTACTGCATTTTTGAACTGGTGATGATGCTTGGCCACCAAATTGCAAGCCGTGCAGAACATGGAAAACAGACTGGTTGATAATAATAGGTGAGAATAAACTCAAAACAAAAATTAATAGAAAAACATAACACATGCATCAGACAGGATTCGAACCCTTAACCTCTGAGTTTTGATGCATGCGATTTAGTAAACTGAGCTACACAGGCAGTGTAGCTTGCCAAGGTTTTCAGAGCTGCAAGCATTCAAATGGAGGAAGGAAGGTGCAGACATGACATTGCAGAGCAGAAATAACAAAATTACAATTTATATGAGAATCAGATAGTTTAAGTGAGAAGAGTTAAAGTTTAAGTCAAGAAAAACATGTTGTATAGGAATGCACAACATGTTATAATATTATAGTCATAATAATTTAATATGACGAAGAGACAATGTCACAGGGACAGTCAACTTTGGACAGGAATTTCTCGGGAATGGCAGAGAATATCAAAAATGTGTTCGGTCATTTCTGTGCGGATTGCTCCAAAGGTTATGTGAGCACAGCCTGGCATAAAATAGACTTAATTTGCAAAAGTAGTAGCGAAAAAACTACTTCACATATGCTCTGAAGTAAGATATGAACAGAATGTTGAAAACTGACAAATGAGATATCGTTGCAATCGACATAAACCAGTGAATAAAAATTCACAAAGAAAATGAATATCAAAGTTTTCAGAAGTTATGGGCTGTTTTATATAGTTTATGAACCCTAGGTGGCGCTGTCTTCAGATTTCCCAGGTACCTTCAGGACATCATACCGATGCATCCTACCGATTTTTGTGCCGATACATTATATAGAATAGTAGTTATCCCAATTCAAAACAAAATTCAAAATAGTGGACAGGCGGTTTGGTCATTTCCGGCATAATATATATCGACAGATTGGTCATGAACCAAAGAATCCATAGACACCAAGATCATAATTTTCTATCAAACATTTCAATAGTTATGGGCAAAAATAGCCATTTTTCATATCTCATGACCCATAGGTGGCGCTGTCCTCAAATTTGGCATGGTACCCTAGTGCATGGTCCTTATGAAGGGTACCAAGTTTCATTTCAATTGATCAAAGAATGGCCGAGATAATGACTCAGAACGAATTTTGGGTCGACATTGATAAATGTACGCATTTATTACTTTTGAACAAAGATAAAAATCAAAATTCTGTTCGGTCATTTCTCTGCGGCTCGGTTCAAAGATTATCTGTGCCAAATTGCGTAACAATGCAATGAACGCTGCAAAAGTAGTAGCGAAAAAACAAAATACTGTACTTTTCAAAATGGCCGCTACTGTAATGGGTGGAGTCTTAATGTAAGGTGGTCATTGTAATGAGCGTGAGGAGAGGAATCAGATGTAGTAGGTAGAGTTTTTGTTGATCAAATGATTCTACAGTTATAACCATTTGAATATTGAATTTTTGAAGTGTTGGTGGCGCTATAGAGTTAATGCTAGAGACCCCATAGTTGGTCACATGACTATTTAGGACCACCACTACAAGTGTGCCAAATTTGTTTCATTTTCCTATGTACGGTTCATAGGGCTGCCATAGACTCCCATTGGGGAAGAAGAAATATAATAATAATAATAATAATAATAATAATAATAATAATAATAATAAGAAAACCATCAAACGCAATAGTGGCCTGCCGCCCTGCGGGCTTGGCCCCTAATTAACATTTTTGCCCTCATGACTTTGAATATGTTAAACTGAGGATGACAAAGTCCAAGGATGTTTACAACTCTGCCTTCACCAAGTTTCACAGACTGTGGTTTTGGAGAATTTCTTCATGACACGTCATTGGCTTTGACGCTTTAGAGTCAATCAACCACTCGATCTGATGCATTCTTATCCTTTTTTGACTCTTTAGCCATAAGCACTCTCAGGTGAGTCTTCTGCTTGTTCATGTGTTAGTTATTGGTCTTGTGTGTTTTATTAATTTATATTTTCTTATTTGGACGGTGTCTCTTGATATGTCCCTCTTGCCCACACTTATAACATCTCCACTAGCTGGGTCTGTCAGCTCTTATTCCCTTGGAGTTGAATTGCATATCACTACAAACTTGTGATGGCCTCACTGATGCACCACCAGATACAGCGTTTATTAATGCTTGCTGAACAAACTGCAGCATTAAATTGTCCAACTTAGTTTCAAGTGTAGTAACAATTGTAGCATAGCTTGATGGCAGACTACCCAGCAGTGTTACAATCTGATCATCTTCCTCAATCACATCAACTATCCCTCCTAACTGGTCAGTTAGTTCTTTATTTGTTTCAAATGTTCAGTTATTCTTTATCCTTATTTTATTTCACACCTTTTTTTTTTCAGAAAAAGTTTTTTTTTCAGAAAAAGCTTATTTGCAAGAGTATCTCTCTCAAAATGTCCATTTGGCGTGTCCCATGCTTCTTTACAGGTCTAAGAGCCTGTTATTACATACAACTGAGACATATTCACATTTAGCACCAATACAGAAAACCAACACAGCTTTCCTTTTTTGAATTATGCTCTTGTCTCTGGGCATTTGCTCCCTCTGCAACATTGTCAGTATCCATTACCATGCCCCAAAGTTCCTTGGCTTTCATCAAATATTTCATTTGAAGTTTCTACATGGCCTAGTTCTCAATGACCTGCACAGCTTCTCAGAAACTCAGTCTATCCTCCATTGCGAGTTCCACAATACTGTCTATATCACACAAAAGCCTGTATAAAAAAGCTTTTTGTAAGCAAAGATCTTGGTCCAAAACCTGTTGAATTTTCATGTGTGTTTTATTGTTGTGCATCAGTGTATGTATGCGTGTATGTGAATGAGAATTTGTGGATGTGTGAATGTGACCATGTTACATGTGTGAATGTGACGTATGTATGCATGTATGTGAGTGTGTGTGTGTGTGTGTGTATATGTTTATATGTATGTATGTATGTATGTATGTATGTATGTATGTATATGAGAGTCAGTGTATGTGTGTGTGTATGTATGTATGTATGTATGTATGTATGTATGTGTGTTTGAAACTATATTATGAACTTATACATACATGGGGCTATCAACACGGCATGCTTTTAAGGCTCCTGTGGCCACTGCTTGTATAGGTTCCCTTGACAACAGTAGAGGCTTTGGAAAGGAGAATTAACAACTTTCTCAGGAGGTGGCTGTCTGTCCCCAAAAGCTTTTGCTTTATAGGGCTATACAGCTCCTGGAGCAAACTGCAATTCCCATTTACATCAGTTGTAGAGGAATTTAACACAGCCAAAGTTTGGTTGGCCATGATGTTGCGATGATGATGATCAGGCTGTGCAAGAGGGGAACATTGTAGTGGAGACAGGACGGTAGTGGAAGAATAGCGGAGCTTTGAGTGAAGTAGAGGAGCACTTATAACATGCATACATTATTGGCACAGTGACGCAAGGGAGGCTGGCCCTGATAGTCATTACCCGAGCAAGCTGGAAGAAGACAAAGGCAAAGGACCGTTAAGGGATTGTGCAGAAGGAGATTTGGGCTGTGGGGGAAGAGAGCAAACAAGCCAGGGCAGTAGCCATGAAACAGCAAGGCAGCTGGACTTGGTGGGAACGTGTCAGAGGAAAATCCCTGAGTTGGAAAGATATCAGGAACATGGAGGGGCATTGGATAAAGTTCCTACTTAGCTCTGTGTACGAAGTGCTGCCAACATCAACAAACCTCAGAAGATAGAAACTGACAGAGGATCGCTCCTGTGCACTGTGCGAGAGACCAGCAAACAGAATGGAGCACATTCTGTCATCCTGTTGGGCAGGCCTGACTGAAGGGAGGTTCAAGTGGCGACATGACCAGGTGCTGGTCAACTGGCCGATGGACTGGAGAAGGAGAGGAAGTGCAAAAGATCCAAGGCCCAAGACAAAGGCCCCCACTTTATTGGAGTCCTCAGGCTTTGGGAGAAGGCAGTAGGGATCCTTGGTACGACAGAGGACTGGGAGATGAGAGTTGATCTTGGAAGGCAACACAAGGTTCCATAGAAGATTGCCGTCACCAGCCTTCGACCAGATATCGTACTCTGGTCCCAATCAACAAAGCAGGTGGCCCTAATAGAGCTGACTGTACCCTGGGAGGAGAGGATCGAGGAGGCTCATAAACACAAGCTAGGAAAGTACAAGTCCCTCATCTCTGAGAGCCAGCAGAGAAGTTGGAAAGCCTGGAATCTACCGATGGAGGTGGGTTTTAGGCGGTTCCTGAGACAGTCACCCTGAAGAACATTGGAAATGCTAGAAGGTTAGGGGGGAAACTTGCAAGAATCTGGGGAATAATACATAAAAGCAGGCAGAGACTGCATCCATATAGCTGTGGTTAAAGAGGAGCGAGCGGGGGCTAAACCAGGCTGGCAGAGAGGGGCGAAGAGCTGAGTGGTGAAGTCCTGAATGACAGAGGGAGCAGTTCCAGGATGGTGGTTCTACTGTCAAGCCCTGTGGAGGTGTCGTGGGTTAGTTGACGAAACACCAGTGAGCTGGGGTGCCCACTTAAAAACACAGTGAAGTTAACAGGTCATGCAGCTCTGCCCTCAGATGAAGGCGTCTGAAGGGAGCGACTTCAATGCTAGCCACCCACATAAGGAGCAGGATGTTACTCTTGCCAAGTCTGTTGCCTGTGATATAACATTGTTTAAAGACATAAATATAAATATAAAGCTATATTATGAATGAAGCTTTATTTGTCATTGTACAAGTACAACGAAATTACAGCCATCAACCTGTCCATACATACAATACATAAAAAACAATGGGGGTAGACAGAACAGGTTGACAGAGCATTGAGAAGAAGTACAGCATTACATGAGAGAGGTTAGGTTAAAAAAACAAACCCCCAGACTATGCTCCAAAAGGAGTACAGTTTGGGAACAGGGAAAAAAACACCTCAGCAACATAAGCACATAGTCAGTACATCCTACAACATGAACAACACACAACTTGCAACACGATAGGGGGGAATGGGGGTTGGAGATAGCCCAGCGCAGGCAAGCAGCCATCCGGTCCTGCAGCCATGTTCGGCGCTGGTCTCAGACTCGTCTGTCCGGCTGGGGGGTACAAAGCGGCGAAGGCGAGGGATTTGGGTACTGGGTGGTGATTGCATATATATGTGAGTCTGTGTAAGAGTTCGTGTGTGTGTAGGCCTTCAGAGAGTCGCTTTGCCCGGCATCCCAAATCTCGGTGCCTCAGTCCGCAAGATCTTAAAGCGTTGACACAGCAAATTGCTATGGAGACGACCTTGATTAGGTCCAAACCGAGTCAACAATCATTAGGTGTCTTTGGGAGAGGGGTAAGGGAGTGCAAAAGCATCTCGCTGCAATGCTCTTCCGAGGGAGTTGTTGTTCCAGCAGCGGCCTTGGCCGAGGCCAGTGCTGGATAAGGGGGCCGAAAGCAGATAAGATTGCAATTATTTTGTCTTGGGGCGAGTAGCCGCATTCCTTTACACGACTACTCTCTTAGTCCATTCTGGTCCATCAGTTTTTCCAAATCCATTGACATCTCCTTGATGTTTTTCAAATCCGTTTGCATCTCCTTGATGGTATCCATATTGCGGGTCATTTCCAAGTTGTTATCCAAAATGCGGTTAATAGTCCCAGCCTGAGCGCTGACTGCTCTGCCCACCGCTTCAATCATCCCGGGCAGCTTTTTTGGACTTTTGGCAGCTGTCACCGTCTTCTTAATTTCTCGATAAACCAGGGCAAAGCATAATCCAGTCAGCAAACCCCAGGTTATCATGGTTATCATAAGTTATGAACTTATAAAGGCCCGGCGCCAGCATCGCATAATTTGGTGGGGCATTTTCATTCTTTTAGGGCTCCACACTATACCTTACCGTGACTGTTTCCTGCTCCTTTTTTATTTAAACGGCTACCTAGATAATTTTGCCTATAGACATTTGACTTTAACTACTAAATCGACTAACAATTTAATAAGCCTGATAATCTTGAATTAACTCTGTTATCCATTACATAATCTTAGGCAAATTCTTTGAAATAAAAAATGGGACAGTGAAATTCAGCAACGTAGGTGGCGTTTCCTTGATGGATTTTGCAGCCTGAGAGGTTTTAAACATTAGTTCCTTAAATGCAAATGTTGTTGTTGTCATTATCATAGGAAAAGAAGACACAAGTGAACTGCCAAGATAAATCCGACATTATTAATGAAACGGAACATCAGGACTGCAGCCACTCCAGTCTCCTGTGAAAACGAAGTGACTGAAATAAGTTTAAGTTGAAGCACTGAATAAACTGGAAAAAAATCAAAGCTTAAACTAAACTAAAAACTTGAACATAACTGATGTAAATAATATCTAGGGCTGCAGCTATCGATTCTTTTTGTAATCAATTAATCTAGCACTTAATCGATCGATTAATCTGATATTTTTTCCACATGTTTTTGCACAAAACATGGAACCAGAATGTGTGTGTGTTTGTGTGTACGTGTGCTGTGCATGAGGAAGAGACACCCCAGTCAGACCAGTTCCTTCATTGCAGTTTGGTACGGCAGAAATCCTTTTATTTTCAATAGAACGCTGCATTTGACTTGCATCACTTGCATTGCACTGCATTTTAGGTGAAGCATCCGTTCGAAAAATTGCCCACAACATCACTTCCCAGTTTATACAGTGAATGCATGCTAAAATTAGGCCACGTTACCTTGTTTCAGCGACACTTGGTGAAACAGCAGTGGATGTTTTCGCTTCAGATGCTGAATGTAATGTAATGTTAAGAATGTAATGATCCCAAACTTCAGACATTCTCTGCTGTTTGTGGACATCTTTACTCTCCGACATCTCGCCAACTAAATTCAAAATGTATCACACGCTATGTTGTGCTTCCCCAACATTGAACAACGGTTCGTGTGAATTAGATCCCTGCGCGTATAGTGCGCGTCATAAGAATTTAACAAGGCTTCGAGGCAGAATTTTTGCCTCTAGGAATTTTTTTAATCGAATAACTCGATGAATCGTTTCAGCCCTAATAATATAAAAAAGTAAGTATTTTAGACCCAGTAAAAAGTAAATGTCAATACTATGACAAAACAGAACTTAATGGTTACAAAACTATAAATAAATTGAATAAACAGAAGTACAGCATCTAGAAGTCTACAACTCTATTAATGGTAAGTTAATGTTTTTGGCCCTGCTTTTTTATAATGGGAGATGTTATATTGTGTGGAAAAATAAAATTTCTATTCAATTCTTAAATATAATTCAGATTATTATAATGCTATTTTTATATTATATGCAGCAGTCTCATGTAAAAAAAAGAAGAGAAAAATTAAAAGGAAAAAGAAAACTGTTTTAGTGAACAGTAAAGAGCAATACTAACAAATAAAACAAATCCTTTCGGCATTGATGACGCATCTTAATTGTCCCTTTTTTTTTTTGTAAAAAAATTGTCCCTTTTTTTAAATTGTCAATTTGCCTGATATTAGGTAGTTGCAGTCATCGGATGAATTCATTTATACACGTTATTATCGAAATTTAGCTTAGCAATTAAATTTGTATGAGAAGAAAACTGAGGGGGCACAAATTGTTTCTGCAGGGTCACATCCACTTTGTCCCCAGGGCCGGGCCTGAACTTATACTACTTCAATTTCTGTACTTTTTCACCTGTCAGGGTTCTGTGTCTTGTGTTGTTGTCATAACTTTTATTTTAAAGCATGTGTTTTGTAATGTGTATTTTCACTTCCTGTTGTAGTCCTTGTTTTATGGTCTTTGTGGTCTTTTGTGTTACAAAACCCTCGTATGTATATTTTTGGTGAAGAAATAAGAAAAAATAAATGTCATTATTTAAATGAAATATCATCAAATAAATGCATGGAATTGTGGAAACTTTTACTGTTTTTCACGTAAATGTTATAGTGACTTGTATTTTTAACTTACAGAACCCATAATTATAATACATTTTTACCATATACGTACATGTATAATTCATTTGACAATTATAGAGATTTTCACCATGAAATAATGATAATTCATACCTTTTACTTTCAAAAACGTATCTATTTTAGTTTTAACTATATATGTCAAGGTTTTCTCCTGTTAAAGGAGTCATATGACCCGAATTCATTGTTAAAAGTGTTAAAGTTGCAAATATTAAAAGTTTCAAATCCAAAGAGATCTGTTTTAAAAGTGAAGCCTCATTCACGCCTACCTAAAATGGCTCCAAACACGACCATGCAGTTACTAGTTTGAACATTTGAATAACACCGCCCTAATGTACACACAAAGATAGAGGGTTTAACTTTCAATCACGCTGTAGTATTGTTGTTTCCGCCTTGTCGATTAGACGCTGTGTTTCGTTGCGAAAGGCAAACTACTTTGTTTGGCCTTCCAATAGATTAAACATTAAGAAACCAAAGGTTAGGTTTTATTTACAACACTGTTCCAGAACAGTGCAGCCCAATTGTTCGATTGGTTGCTGCACATTTTAAGGAGGACTACTTTCTAAATAAGGCTGGAGTTACAAGGCTGGATGTACACAAAGGCTTTGTCTAAAAAGTGGAGCAGTTCCAACATTGCAACTACACTCTGGTTCTTCTGACTGACATCCTGTAAGTAGCCAATGTTTTCATATTTAATGAATCTCCTACTGACGATTCAAATGAGTGTTGTGCAGTGTAGAGTAGGGCTTGTTTGTCGTTTCTACGATCACAAATGCAGACATGGTTTTATGTTTTAGTATCCTTACCTTACCAATCTCTTATGTTCTGCTCACATTGCATCGGAAAAGTTGATCGATCAGCTTCATCCATCTGTGTTTTCTGGGTCAGATTCTGGCTGATAAGGTAATTTACGTGATTACGTAATTGAGGAATTCGGTCAATCACAACTCACTGGATAGCTGGCCAACACCGCTCTTTCTCAGAACAATGAACTTTGTACAAACCTGCTCGTTACAGAAGGGTGGGACTTAAGAGGTGCTAGAATAATGTACAAAATGTGGAAAATATCCTGTAATATGTGTACTAAAACAAACTAATTCTTGTGTGTAAGAACATGAAAAGTCTCTGGAAGCCATAGAGGGGCATTTTGCTCACCCCTATATTATGCTAGAATATTTTTTTTTTTAAATATGGATGTTATCTGCAGAATAAGGCTTTGGCCCACATTTTGATGTTTAATGTTGATTCTCATGTCCTCTGATCTCTTCAGGATCCGTGTGCTGTGTCATAGGTTGATCAATCACCAGATCTTCACCAACCTCATCCTCGTCTTCATCATGTTGAGCTCTGTCTCGCTGGCTGCCGAAGACCCCATCCGTAACCTTTCTGCCAGAAACATTGTAAGAGGAGAAATCTCTCTCAGTGCCCACAGTAGAGGTGTAAAGCAGTGAAGTATTTTTGCTCACTTCTCAAGTATCTGTACTTTCAGTGTTGCCTGCAGCTGTACTGTTTTTTACATTTTGAATTGATTGTTGATCTATCTGTTTACACTCAACATATTAAGAATGTTAGAGAGAATATGAAAAAATTAAGGTGTGCATTTAGGGAAAAGCTGTGCATATGCATAAGTGATTGGTGAAAGACTTCTTGAGGCGCTGTGGAGACCGATCGGCATATGATGTGGGCAGGGCTTGACATCAACACCCGCAAAATGCGGGTAGATTTCACCTGTGGCGGGTAAGACAGCCATTCCCACTAGCCACTTTGGCGGGTTGAATATAATTTTTTCTAGTGTTTGTAGTCTATTTATTTTTTGTTCTAATTGTATTTTTCTTTAATGCCATGTAAAATAATAAACAATATGCGGTGTGACGCTACAAAACTACAACTCCCATGAGCACTCCCTGCACCAAGTTCAAGTGCAAAAAATCTGCCAATGGGATAAGAAAATCTTTCTTGAATTAAGTATCCTTGCTACTTAAGTGGCAAATTGTTTTTGCTTGTTTGAAACCCATTCAGTACAGACTTATATTCTTAGGTCATTTTGTTCAAAAATGCTGTGTAAACTGCATGTTTTTCATGCAACTAAGTATATGATATGATCTGTATTAACTCTTTCCCCCCAGCGTTTTTAAAAAAAGTTGCCAGCCAGCGCCAGCATTTTTCATGATTTTCGAAAAATTTTAATGCCAAAAAATTTTGTTCTTTAATATATAAACAAACAACATGTCAAATGAAAGAAAAGACCCTCTGCTTTCAAACAAAAAAATGTTTAATCCTACCTTCATAGTTCTCTTTTTATCACCTCTCAAATATGGGTAGGTTTCTTCAAAAACACACAATTTTGAGCAAAAAGCTGAGAATTCCATTTTTGTGAAGGTCTTTTGATAGATATCAGATGCAGAGTGATCTTTAAAACATACACTGAGTTTTTTCTCTTTCACGTGAGACGCTATTTCTAGGTTGTATAAGTTACGCCCCCTGGTCAATAATAGCGGTATTGCGGAAATTCTTGTCATTGGCAGGGAAGCGTTTTCTCTCAATTAACGAGTTATCTCGTCAATGGCGGCGAAATAGTTAATACCAGGTATATACCAGTTAATATATGTAGTCTCAATTTGTGTGTTAATCTTTAAAAAGTAATTTTAGCATACCAAAGTCAATTTTAATTATATAAAATGTATTTTCCAACAATAAAATTGTGACCAGTAAAAATGCTGAGTGGCTAGTTACTTTGTAAAACAACTGGCCACTGTGGCGGGTGAGCAAAAACGTTAATGTCAAGCCCTGGATGTGTGAGTTCTACAAGAGCGATTAGTAGCCATTGGTCTCGAAATGGTGTTGTTACTTTGATGTCATTCACTGATCTGTCTGCGCAGCACTGCATGAAGTCAAACAAAGTGTGGTGGAGGAGTGCAGGTTCAGACTCCAGAATGAAATTTTAACTTCCACAAGAAGTTGTCTGTCTGAGCTGAAGATACAACAGAGTCTTCATTAGTCTGTCTTGATGTGTTTATTTTTACCCAAAGGCATGAACTTTGTTTGGGGATTAATTCAGTGCGGATGAATGGAGTTTTGAGTTCAGGCAGATACAGTGTCATACACAGTCATTTAGTGCAGTTCATGGTTTGTTGATATTTTTAGCAAATTTTTTTGTAATTGTGTTGTTCAAGGGTTTTACTGGCTTCCACTGTGTAAGTTCATGATTAAAAGCTAATAAGTGTCTTCTTATTAAAATGAGAAAATTAAAATTATGGGTTATAATTGATTATTACAGAATTTTTGTCTTTGTCTGTGAAAGCGAGTTTACGTGCTTTGTGGGGTTTTGGCAGCCTTACCCCTATGCATACCCTGAGATTAAATCCCGCAGGCGCTGCTGTGTATTTTATCAGACCTTTTTTCTTTGACAAACTTTTACTTACCTACATTCTGATGGATAATATTGTAGTCTACTTCTCACACCACCACATTACATGCATAAAAGTAGTTTTTTTAACATTCATACTTAAGATAATTAAAAACCCAGTACTTTCTAATTAATATTCGAGTAAAACTTTTAATTTTACTTAGTGAAAGTAATTAAGTATGTGACATTATTAATAATATTATGTATTAAATGATATTTAATATGTAATGTAGTGGAATAAATGAAAAACACAGATCCTTGCCAGGCGTGTTTGAGCAAGGAGATGAACAATGAAATGATAAACTTTTACCTGATATTTTTGTGGTTTGCATTATAATACTTCATTCTGTTTAACTGGAACCTGTTGTACACAAACATGGACAAATTCACAGGTTCATGTTCAAAGAAAAATATTTGGTTGTTATATTTAATTGGTTCTTCCTAATCCAAAAATATCTGGTAGAAATCTGAAAAAAAGACAAACCAAAGCTCGGCTCCTAGGAGGTTAAAAATAAATCGTTGGCAGCAGGCAGGAGACACTCATTTAAACATAACGTAGAACGGACAACGAAAGGGGAAAACGGAATGCTTGTATGGAGTGAAGAGGATGATGATTGCTGCCAGGGGTTGATGATTGGAGACACGAGACAGGTGAGAGTAGTAAAGGGGATGATGGAAAATAGGTTTCAGAGGAAGGCAAATTGTGAATACATGGGGAAAAGAACAGGATGACAGACAGGTAGTGTGACGTAACTGTTGTAAAAAAATACTTGAGTGCTTTACACCTCTGGCCCACAGAACAACATGAACTCCAAACAATGATCAAGAGTTTTTTTATGCAATACTGTGATTTATTATAGAGTTGATTTAATTATTACATTTTGCTACAAAAATTTTAAGAACGTTTTGTATTACCTGTTTAAGGTTTAAATCAAAATTTGTTTTTGGTTAAAATGTGTAGCTGTCACTGGGGCAGTACTCTTAAAAAAACCTAATATTTACCATTAGTTACAGATATGTTTACATTTGGTACCAATATGTACCATTGAGATACTAACATGAACTCTTAAGGTCCAAATTTAAGTCTTGGACTGTTGGCTGAACATCTGATGCACAATCCTTATTTCCAAGAAAGTTCCAACCTTGTTATTCCTCTCTTGGCGATTGAAATGTTTATTGCTTATTCCAGCTTTAAAAGTCTACTTTACAGTCATGGTGATTAATAACGCAGTTTTACATTTGTTGTGTATCGGCCGGGTCAACTTGCTTAATAATGTTTGCCCATTTGGATTATAATAATGATTGCTCGTTCAGTGCCATGCCTGCTTTCGTTAGCTTTACTTCTTTGCTATCATCTCTGTGCTCTTTGAGCAGAGTCGCGAAAACTTTAGATATAACAGCAAGACGGTCAATTTATAATGTTATTAAAAAAATTAGAGATGTCAGTGCAAAATGCGCAGTACGGCGGAATAGGTCCTGCCTTCTAAATAAAAGAGCCAATTGTCAAAGGTAAAGTCATTGCGTCTCACTGCAGAAGCTCCTGACTGGTAGCCACAGAAACATTAAAAGAGCACATGCGCGTTAGTTGCCTGGTTGGAGCAACCAAATATAAACTTTTTAACGCAATTTTAGCGTCATAGAAAAAATGTGTGTGACAGTTCATCTAAGTTTTTGTTGCTGTTTTTGAAATATTTTATTTAAATGTGAGTGTGTGTTCTCCAAGTCCGATCTACCTCGGGTATTACCCACAATGTTAAACGGACCCGGGACCCGAAGTAATAGATTGAGACCCGACCCGGACCCGGCTGATCATTTAAAATATAGACCCGAACCCGTACGGGTCCCGGGTCTTCGGGTCTCGGGTCTTCCGTGTAGACCTCTAGTCAATGGGGCAGTACTCTTAAAAAAAACCTAATGCCTCTAAACAAGATAAACGTGATTGGTTACTTGACATGTCAGTCATATTTCATTCTCTTAGGTGGTCCATGGTCGTTAAAAGTGGCCATGGATCCCAGACCTATATCGCGACTATAGAAATGTGTTCTTTTTGTAAGGGTACCACCACAGAGTGTGGGGTACATATTATGACAAATTTTTTTGACTGTGAACACACTATACTCTTGCGCTATTTACACATTTTCTTTAACAGAAGAAATACGGATCTCCCCCGCTTTCAGATGGAGCGGCATTTAATACACAAAGCCATATTTCACAGAGTAGCTTAGCAAAATCGCATACATTATCGGAGGAGATTGGTCCACGATTATGAACTAAATTTTGCCTAGCTTCTGGGTAAAATACAGCTTTGTGTAGTAAATGCCGCTCCATTTGAAAGCAGTTGATGGCGATTTACTACTAATCACAAAACCGGCTTTACTTATGAGATACGCATGAGAATCACAGGCGATTTATCGCCCAACCCTATTTTGGGTACAAATTGACATTGATAGATTTTGATCAGTATGATCAAACAAATGACGGATGACATTACAGGTCTATATCACTTCACCAGGTTAAATGAAATAATTATATAGTCTACAGTCCAGGACAGAGAATACACGTGTTTACAGTAATGAGACTGAAAAGCCTGTGAACAACTATCAATAGTTATGTCATATTATTCCTTATATATTTTCTACAGTAATAAATAACAAGAAATCCTCCGTACAAGTAGAAGTATTTAATTATTTTTGCTTTTAAATGATCAACATGAAGCAGAAACCTGTACAAGTAGGACTATCAAATGTTGTGTAAACTCTCTTAAGCGCTGGATATGCTGTTTTCCAAGTCAAAAAGTGTTTTTCTGTCTTATTACCCAGTGATTGTCTCCTGTACTCTGCTTCTGGCCATGCTTACATAGTTATATCACACTCTTACTCCAGCAATGTTATTTTAATATCAGACCATTCATTTAAGCTGTTTATTATCTGGTGTGTTGCAGGTTCTTGGTTATTTTGACTATGCCTTCACTGCTATATTTGCAGTCGAGATCCTGCTGAAGGTAAAAACCCCGGTTTACTTTCATCATATCTGCTTGTGCTGTTTAATAACTGCACTACTTTCTTTGTTTGCCATACACAGTGATATTGTTTTTCAGTTTCAATGTTATTTTAGAAGTCTGTTTGTTCTGGTGTTGTTTATTTGTCTGTATTTGTCATGTTCTTTAGATGATGGCCTTTGGTGCTTTCCTTCACAAAGGAGCTTTTTGCAGAAGTTACTTTAATTTACTGGATCTGCTGGTGGTTGCAGTCTCTCTTGTTTCTTTTGGAATACAGTACGGTCATAATATTCCCTCAAGCACTATTCAGTTGTACTGCTTTATTGTCACCAACAGTATACAATCACATTTAACAGTTACACGAAGATTACGAATGTAAAAAGTAGACATGATTGTCCAGTTATTAGTCAGTATTGAATGGTACTGAACGCTTGTGTTTTGAATGCAGATCATCTGCCATTTCAGTGGTGAAGATACTGAGGATTCTGCGTGTGCTTCGACCTCTCCGAGCCATCAACAGAGCCAAAGGACTCAAAGTCAGACATCACTATACTGCTTTTCAACTAGTTATCGAGTCTTACTCAAAGAGTCTGTAAACACTCACTTACTTCACTCCATCTCTACTCTGTAGATTTTTTAATTGCTTAGACACATGAAAACCTGTATCACAAACTCAAGTGGAGAAACGCTTTATTTTAAACTTTGATCTTATTTAGATTTGCCATGTTCACATGGTTGACGAAGCCTTTAAATATGCCTATAGACAAACACTTCAGATTTATTTAAAACAATAAACTCGCACTATTGAATATGGAATATTTACAGGGGTGTCCAATATGCTTTAACTCCAACCCTTATTTAACACATCTGCCTTTAATTTGAGATTTAAAGACATTTAGGTTTCATTTAATGCTTTATTCTTTTAGGTTTGGTTCAATGCTTTATTTCTTAAGGTAAGCTTAATTGCTTCAGAGGCCTATACCATATAGTCAGTTTAGCTGGCTCACAGGGTAAGTTTAGGATTGGTTTTGTGCCAGTCCTGGGTTTTGAGTACCATGAAAGTTATTAAACTTTAAGTGGTGTTTGTCGACATAGATACTTTAAGGTTCACTTCACTTTTTTGAAAAATGCTCATTTTCCAGCTCCCCTAGAGTTAGGGGTTGTGCACATTGAAACTTTTAAACGCGGCTGAAAACCCCTGGAGGACGCCGAATGTCATCTGTTTTTCAGCTGAGGGACAGCTTTCTTCAGATGGCTGTGATACTTCAGCTGTGAGCCAGTTGGTTGCTGTGGTAATGTCCCGCCCTTCCTGCACTGTGATTGGACGGTCGTGTGAGAACTGACATTGACGAGCAGAGCTTTTCACCCAAAGTTGAATATTTCTCAGCCGAGCGCCGGTTTTCGGAAAAAAAAAGCTAGATGCTGGCTTTTTTGAAAAACGCAGAGCTCATTGGAAACAATTGAAAACATGCGCTGGCCGCAGGCGTAAAAGCTTTGATGTGCACGCCCCCTTAAACAGTTGATTTTTACCGTTTTGATCTCCAGGTCTGGCACTTCCAGTTTTGGCATAGCTTTGCATAATCCGATAATTTTTCCTGATTAAAACTTGACTGTTCTGTAGTTACATTGTGTTCCAATACGACGGAAAACTAAAAGTTGTGATTTTCTAGGCAGATATGGCTAGGTACTATACTCTCATTTTTGGCCATATCGGCCTAGAAAATCCCAAACTTTTAATTTTCCGGTGGTCTTAGTACACGATGTAACTACAGAACAGTCAAGTTTTAAGTAGGAAAAATATCAAAACACTTTGGTTATTTTTTAGCCCAATGCTAATGGTCCAATCAGATTCGATGGATTGTGCTGAGCTGTGCTAGGGGTGGTATCGCCAGACCCTGAGATCGGCTGAATGGATTCCAAAACGGGTCAAATTAAACATTTAACTCTAGGTGAGCCGGAAAATGAGCATATTTTCAATAAAGTGGAGTGTCACTTTAATACTAGAGAGATATCGCTCTGTACTTGTGCGCACATCTTGAGCACTTTAGAGAAAAATAAAAGTTTAAATTGTAAAAACTTTAAAACGCATGCACATAACAAACTTTTGGCATTAAGATGCAACGTCCGGGTTAGTGTTGTATACGCTGTTTGATGGGGATGTGAAGACACATTGCTCCAGTCCTATTAGAAAATTCTCACATCTTTCAAAGGCAGAGAGAGAAGGGAAAATATGCAGTTCACACATGAGCAATGGTTTGTATAAATGCTCGCAGTGCGTAAAAATGGTCTCCAATTACAGCTGCATTCTGGAGCCCTATTGATGACAAAAGTAAATGGAAAGATCAGTTCATGAGATCGCCAAAATTAGAGAGTACCGATCAAGTCATTTAATGCCATGATCGACTGATAACGATCTGCGGCCGATCAATCTGAGCGTCCCTACTTAACACACTATACAGCTAACCTGCTTCAGGGCAGGTTATGTTCTGGATTCAATACAGAAATTTCACTATTACATGTAAGCAAAATTAAATCTATGTGACGCAAGTAATTCTCAGTGTCTGTTGCAATGGCTTCACAGTTTCTTGTGGAAATAATTGCACAAATTGTTAGATGAGTACTTTGCTCAGAAGTGAGGGACAGGCACAATCCTATTGCCTTCCCTGATGCTTGCCTACGTATATAAAAGGTACAGATTTTCTACGGAAGGAAATCTTGTATCTTTGCAAACTTCTTGAGCTGCACATAACAAATGTGCCACGTCGAAGCCATGCCCTTACTGTACAACAAATGCTATTTATTGGGTTGCGTTATTTTGCACGTGGTAGGCCTACATAATTGTATAAGATAGGTGATGCAAAGAACATGGTTTGTCAAACTATTCGCAAGGTGGTCCTTGAACTGCAGGGATACATAAATAGCGTTATGATGTTCTCCTAACATTAAGCGAACATGTCCATAAAAGAGGGCTTTTATAAAATTGCTGTTAAGATGTGAAAAGCTCAGATGCAAAAGCTGCTTAACACCACTTTTGTCACATATGAGATAATGATATTAACCAAATGCTCTTGTGCGTATTATACGCTCATCAAATTTTCTTAAGTGCACTGAATGTGTATTGAATAGATGCTGGTGTGCAAAATGGCTGTTGATCACATTCAAACTTGTGTCCCTTGTGAGTACTGAATTCATCCTGTATGTAGCAGTCACATGAATCACAGCGCCCCCTAATGTGTGCTTCAGTTTCTTCGTGTTTACACTTTGACTTTTCATTCTCATTTGCAGTATTTCTAGTTGCATCTTTAGTGATTTTGCAACTCTTTACTACGTCTTGTTTACAGAAGTGGAGGTTTTTGCCCAAAAAGCTTGCATGTACATAGAGGGTTTTGCAGCTAAAGACATTGCTTCAGGTTTGGTTCGTAGGTTTATACCTTTAGGTTTGGTTTGTAGGTTCATTCCTTTGGGATTGGTTCATTCCTTCAGTTTTGGTTCATAAGTTCATTGATTAAGTTTTGGTTCATAAGTTCATTGATTCAGGTTTGGTTCATAGGTTCATTGCTTCAGGTTTGGTTCATGGGTTCATTGTTTCAGGTTTGGTCCATTGGTTCGTTGTTTCAGGTTTGGTTCATAGGTTCATAACTTCAGGTTTGGTTCGTAGGTTCATTCCTTCAGGTTTGGTTCATAGCTTTAGGTTTGGTTTGTAGGTTCATTCCTTTGGGTTTGGTTCATAAGTTCGTTGATTCAGGTTTGGTTCATAAGTTCGTTGATTCAGGTTTGGTTCATAGGTTTATTTGCTTCAGGTTTGGTTAATAGGTTCATTGCTTCAGGTTTGGTTCATGGGTTCGTTGTTTCAGGTTTGGTCCATTGGTTCATTGTTTCAGGTTTGGTCCATTGGTTCGTTGTTTCAGGTTTGGTTCGTAGGCTCATTCCTTTAGGTTTGGTTCATTCCTTTAGGTTTGGTTCATTCCTTCAGGTTTGGTTCATATGTTAATTTCTTCAGATTTGGTTTATAGGTTCAGTGCTGCAGGTTTGGTTCATTGCTTCAGGTTTGGTTCACAATAGTTTTATTGCTTGAGGTTTGGTTTATTGCTTCAGGTTTGATTTATTGCTTCAGGTTTGGTTCATAGGTTCATTGCTTCAACCTGAAGCAATGAACCTATGAACCAAACCTGAAGCAATGTATTTAGCTGCAAAATACTCTAAGTGCATGCAAGCTTTTTGGGCAAAAGCCTCCACTTCTGTGAACAGGACATAGCAAAGGGTTACAGAATCACTAAAGATGCAACTAAAAATCCTGCAAATGATGAAAGTCAAAGTGTAAAAATGAAGAAACTGAAGCACAAAGTAGGGGGCGCTGTGATTCATGTGACTGCAACATAGAGGTTGTATTCAGGTTCAAGTACTCAAAAGAATGTGATCAAAAGCCATTTTGCACACAGCATCCATTAAATTCATCTTCAGTGCATTTAGAGTATTTGATGAACGTGTATAATACATTTGGTTAATATCATTATCTCATTTGTGACAAAGGTGGTGTTAAGCAGCTTTTGCATCTGAGCTTTTCATATCTTAACAGCAATTTTATAAAAGCCCTCTTTTATGGACATGTTCGCTAAATGTTAGAAGAACATAATGACGCTACTTATGTATCCCTGGAGTTCGTGGATCACCTTGCGAATAGTTTGACAAACTATGTTCTCTGCATCACCGACCTTATACAATTGTGTACCACGTGCAAAATAGCGCAACCCAATACATAGCATTTGTGGTACAGTAAGGGCATGGCTTCAACGTGTCACATTTGTTATGTGCAGCTCAAGAAGTTCGCAAAGATACAAGATTCTTTCCTTAGAAAATCTGTACATTGTTATATAGGCAAGTATCAAGGAAGGCAATAGGATTTCAGCAAAGTACTCATCTAACAATTTGTGCAATAATATCCACAAGATTTGAAAGAAACTGTGAAGCCATTGCAACAGACACTGAGAATTACTTGCGTCACTTATATTTCACTTCGGTCACATTTAATAGTCAAATTTCTGTCTTGAATCCAGAAGATAACCTGCCCTGAAGCAGGTTAGCCGTGTAGTGTGTTAAGTAGGGATGCTCCGATCAATCGGCCGCAGATCGTTATCAGTCGATCATGGCATTAAATGACTCGATCGGTACTTGCTAAATATGCAGTTCTCTTGAACTGATCTTTCCATTTACTTTTGTCATCAATAGGGCTCCAGAATGATGATAAAATGACCTCCATCTGACGTCAAGCCAGATGTTACACCTCACAGTTGCTCTCGATGCGTGCACACAGACACAACCTGTCATTCAGAGCACGAGTACAGAGCAATCTCTCTTACGTCTTAAAGCTACAGTAACCTACTTCATCTCTCTATAAAGTCACTCTCTGCTCATTGAAATTTGGCTCCCCTTGTGATGTCAGAAGAGAATAATACAACCCCTTAATTTGCACTATTCAACCACGGCCCGGCCGTTTAGATTTTATTTTAAGAATAATTCACCAAAATATGGAAATTCTAGCATTTTTTACTCACCCTCATGGCATTTTAGATGTACATGACTTCCATTTTTCTGTTGACCTGAACTGACTTCTGGGATGCCTTGAGGGTGAGTAAATTATTAGGGAATTTTTATATTTTGGTTAGCTATTCCATTAGTATAACATTTTAAACTGTTCCCTAATGAAGTTTTGACTGTGATTACAGTAGTTCGTTTTAAGGGAAAGTATTTTTGTCACAAAAACGACTGCACATCTGTATGTAAATTAATGGAAATCATGGGTAGGGTTAGATCGGCATTTTTCAGTGTGGGGCGGACCCCACTGGTGGGGAATAGGAATGTTACAAGTGGGGCGTGACAAACGGGAGGAAATTTTATTGTTTTTGTGCCCATCTCTATTAATTCCTTTATTTATTGACATACACTCAAAACAACACATTTAAAGAGCAACGAGGGTCCGATTCACGATTTTACATTTCCATTGGTGTGTAAGTATGTCTCAGTTTACTTCCTGGGATTGGTGATGTGGACAAGACCGACATTATCATAATTTCCGCTTCAGAATCACAGCCTGTAAGTTAACTCCTGTTAGCATTGCCTTGTGACCAAATCTTTCAAACATGGTAAGGAGTGTCACATTTCCAGCTGACGTCAGAGGTATTCAGGTCGATCACAACTTACAGATTAGCTGCCCAATCAGGGACACAGCGGTTTCCAAATCGAAGAGTTTTGTACAAAATAAGTGCGTTTCAGGAAGAGAGTGAAATCTGGAGCTACAAAAATGTACGGTGTGTGGAAAATAATGTGTTTTTAACCATAAACCATGCGAACACATTGTATTATACCAAATACACAAAATAATATTGTTTTTAGCAATGAAATAGATGATTTAAGTCTAACTTAAAACAACATCAGACCTTAGCTTACAAGAATGAATTTACATCGTAATATCACTTGAAGCGGAACAAAAACTTTATTGTGGATAAGCGATATAGGCGGTGGTGGGTATGAAAGTTAACAATGTATACGTTTGTGACACGAAATTAAAAGAAAACTTGGAGATTCGACACCAGCAGAGAAAGCCAGGACAGTCAGTGGACCAAATCAACCAAAAGCCAGCCAAAAAGGAAGTATGATGCCTTAAATATTAAATATTAACGGGTGCCATGAAACTTTTAGAAGAGCTAGTCTTTTTGATTGTTTCTTTAAAATCTGCCAGTGTAGTGTTTTTACAAGAAACACACACTGATTCTCAAAATCATTAAAAAGGGCAGATTTTTTTGTCATGGCACCAGCCTAAGTGTGGGTGTTGCTATCTTGCTGGCCCCTGAGTTTAAAGATTTGCCTGTGAATATTACCAAAGTGGTTTCTGGTAGGTTGATCAGAGTGGATGTGATGCTTCATGCTTCCATGGAGTTTTCTTTTTTTAAACGTGTATTCGCTGAACATATGGTGTTTTTTGCTAAGCTTAAGGATGCTATTAACGTAGTCCCGATAGGATAGGATTATTCTGTACACTAAACCATGTTTTAGATAGGAATCATTCTGAACCTCATAGCTCATCTTCTGATATGCTTAGATCTCTTATGTATCATGATCTGGTAGATGTGTTGAGGAAATCTTTTTTTTCCCCTCTAACATGATAGATTGGATAGATTTTATGTACAAAAGATGTATGAGAGATACATTTTGTTATAGTTCTATTACTCCAATTTCTCTGTCTGACCATCACCACCTCTCGGTTGATGTTGTCTCTGCTGAGAAAACTTAAAAAGAACCTTTTATAGGAAATGTAATAATAGACTGCTATTAGATCAGACCTTTGTGCTTGCTTTTACTTCTTTCTGGGAGTTTTGGAGAGAGAGGAAATGTCAGTGTCCTTAAGTCAATGTTGGGACATTGGCAAAGTCCACATTAAGCTGTTCTGTCAGAACTATTCTGCCTACTGTAGGAATAGTCTGGATAACACGATGGTGCAGCTGGAGCAAGAGATTTAACACCTTAGCACTGATGGGAATGTGTGTAAATATGAATGGGGCTCTGCAGCATAATCAGTTACAGAACCTTTTGGAGGAGGGGGCACAGGAGACGCTGACCCGTGCAAATTTTTATCCCCAGATAGCATGGACTCTCCTACATCCTTTCTCTTCAAATTTGAAAAGAAAGATGTGGACAAAAAATTCTGGGCTGTTTTAATCTCTTTGAGGAGGGTAGGACTACTGAGATTCATAGGATACGTTTGTATGCACATTGTCTTTTATGAGGAGCTCTACACTGCTAACTATTGTGAAGAAGAGATGGTTAATCTACTTCTCCAGGATTTACCTCAACTTTTAAGGAGATATCCGTCTTTGCTTGATATGCCACTAACTTTGGGTTTGATAACTTCAGATGTACAGGAATTGTCACCCGGTAAAGCTCCTGGCCTTGATGGATTAAATGCAGAGTTCTATAAACATTTTTGGCCTATCATTGGAAATTATTTACTACTTGTGTTTAAGAAAAGTATTGAACGTTCTTTTACCGTTGCGTTTAAGGAGGGCGTTTATCACCTTACTTCCAAAAATAGGGGATCTAGAGGACATCAAGTGCCGGAGGCCTGTTTCTTTACTTGTAATGGACTACAAAAAAAATTCAACGACCCTAACAAACAGGATTAAACTTTGCATCTCATCTGTGATCCATGCAGATCAGTCTTATTGTACTCCTGGTTATACCATTTTTTATAATCTTTTTCTAGCCCGAGACTTGATTTCATATGCCAAAAAGGCATATTTTTAATGTCCGAGTATGGTAAGGTGTTTTCTCCAATATTCATTTTTAATGGCTCTGTTTTGGCTTCAGTGTTTAAATCCATAGACATGACGACTTGCACTCTTTTAAGTGGTTTTACATGTAAATCTAACACTGTTGTCAGTCTTTTTTTGGGAAAAGACATCTACCATCGCTGATCTAATATGTTTTCCCTCCAAGTCATAGAGGACTATTTGTAGTCAAACAGGCATTAAATCTGTAAGGATGGTGGAACAGATCTTAAATGAGCTAAAAACTGATTGCTCTTATCCAATGCTGTTCCTATACAGTCATATACATGCAAAAGAACTGGGACGGTATTTTTGAAAAAGTTTCTAGACATTTACAAAGATGGAAATGGATTCTGCCACAGCTGTCTTATAGAGGAAGAGTGCTCATCATTCATAATTTAGGAGCCTCCATGATGTGGCATCGTTTAAATGTGCTCGACCCACCCAAAGATCTGTTGCAACGTTTGCAGAAAGTATTGGTTAATTTTTCTGGAATGGCTATTGTTGGCTCCCCCTGCAATTCTCTATTTGCTAGTCAATGAAGGGGAGCAAGGTTTGATTGACCTGGCAGCAAAGGTTAAAACTGTGAGATTTGAAAACAGCCCTAAAACTTACTTTACCCTGTGAATTTTAGGCCATAGGTGCTTTTTGGTCTGGCTCTCTTCAGAACTTTTGGTGGGTTCAGTTTAAAGCAACTGTTTTTAATTTTTTATTATGGTAGCGGTTCTTCATATGATGTTAAGTTTAATGTTTCAGTTCTAAACTCTTGGACAGCTTTTAAACTACTCAGACATGAAAAACACCATTTTGGACTTGATGAACTTTTTTCTATAATCCCTTTTTAGGTTGAAAATATTTGCAGTTCTAACTCCATTGTTAACACTTATGAAAAAGGATTGACCAAAATTTCTGATTAAATTGACACTTCCTCCAAAACATAGAGGTCAGCTGTGGACATTTGCAACCAGGCAGGGTGTAGGTCTGTCAGGGGGACAGAGCGGCTAATAGAAGAGTTGAAAGCAGCTCTTCCTGCCACTATTCTTCTGTTTGTAAACTGTTTTTTTGTCTGGAGGTCCTTCTACATGTATTTTTCCTGAGGTGTTTGTGTCTCCCAAGGTCTTTTCAGGTGATGATCGTGAAGGAAACTGCTTATTTTAAATGGCTAGAAGAGATTTATTTCCAGGTGGCTGGAAAAAGAGACCTCTATCAGATTTGTGTCAAACTTGACTGTTTTGAGAATGTTAAGGACAGATATGACAGAAAATGAAGTACTTTTCGAATGGTTTGTGCTGATCTTTCTTTTTCCTTGGAGGCTTTTTTATAAGAGTCCTCTTCTCAAACGATTTGGGGACCTAGGGTGGAGGTTATTGCATTGTGTATTGCCCACCAACACTCACATTTCTAAGTTTAACATGAATGTTTCGCCTGCTTGTTTTTTTTCTGTTCTGTCTTTCAGTGTTTTTAGATTGGTCCCATTTGTTTTACTTTAAGAAAAATACTGGGAGATTTCGGTTTTTTTTTTTTGATAAGATACTTTTTGTTTATGGGTATAAATATTCAAGAGCACACAGTCAGCAGTGCACGGTGGCAAACTTTGTATTTGGACAAGCTAAGCTAGCCATTTGGAAATCCTGTAGGGGTAGAATATAGATGTTTTTCAGCTATTTACCCCTTTGGTTGGATCTCAAATAAGAGTGGAGCACAGATTTTTTCATATTACAGGGAGCTTGCTTGAATTTTAATCTAAATGGTGTGTGAATGGAGATATATTGTTTAACTGGTGATATTTTGTTTATGTTCTGGTTCTCTCTCTCTCTCTCTCTCTCTCTCTCTCTCTCTCTCTCTCTCTCTCTCCCTCTCTCTCTCTCTCTCTCTCTCTCTCTCTCTCCCTCTCTCTCTTTCTCTCTCTCTCTCTCTAGCATGTGGTTCAGTGTGTGTTTGTGGCCATCAGGACCATTGGTAACATCATGATTGTAACGACACTCCTTCAGTTCATGTTTGCTTGTATTGGTGTTCAGCTTTTCAAGGTACATCAGCTAATACGTTTGGTTAAAACAACTTTCATTAACTCCTTTATTAACATTGTCCATTAGCGCAGAAAAAGCCTTAATGAAAATCTTTTGTCATCAGGGGAAATTTTACCGCTGCACGGATGAGACCAAGTCAAGCCCAGAGGACTGCAAGTAAGCCAGGTGTTGTTACGGATTTAGTTCTCTGGTACATGAAACACTTGTTTGAGGACTTCACAGTGTGTGTTTGTCTGTTTTGTTTCTAGAGGGACGTACATTGTGTACAGCATTGGTGAGACGTCACTGCCGCAGGTCCGACAGAGACTGTGGTACAACAGTGACTTTAACTTTGACAATGTACTAATGGCTATGATGGCACTCTTCACCGTATCAACATTTGAAGGCTGGCCTGCGTAAGAACCAACACACAAACACATCCCCCACACATATACAACGCACAAAACTTTTTCAACAGACGACTTTTTGGGACTTTAGCTTATTCACCGTAACCCGTGTCAATACATACCTTTTTCATCTCTGTGCATGCCGTAACTCTGTCTGACACACCCACCGCTACCCTAGCTTAGCACAAAGACTGGAAGTTAATGGCTCCAGCTAGCATACTGCTCCCAATAAGGGACAAAATAATGGCAACATTTTCCTATTTATATGTATATAGGCACAGCATGTACAAATAACAAGATCATTAAGACACAGCCATCTTTTAACCGTCGTGGGAACTCTATTCTCAGAAGGCGAAGCACTGCTACTTGGGCGAAGTGATTTGCTCGGAGCATTTGAGAAGCCCCGTGGTGAGGAGCAGAGAGTTCAAGCAAGTGTTGCGCTAATCACTCCCCCCAAGTAGCAGTGCTTCGCCTTCTGAGAATATAGTTCCCAGTATGTATACATATGTTATGAATGTAATTTGATCATAATCACTGATCATGCCTAGTCATTTGCAGTTGTGCTCAATCTTTTTTTACAATCACACATTAAATCATTTATGCAAGAAACTCTTTATGTGTGAGTCCAATCTTAGAAATCTTTCAGTAAGTTGTTAGGTGTCCCCAACATTAGTTGCTTCAATCTTTGCCAGATTAATGTAGAGACATGGCTGATGTAAAATTGTGAAAGTCTTTGTGATTTAAATAGTGTTGCCATGGTTTTGTTTCAAACTTTATTACTATTTTCAGTGGGCTTTAAAGATCTTGGTATTGCACACACTTGTTGTCCATTATACGTGGGCAAAAGCTTAGACATGGGTGTGACTGTTGTGGGTCATGGTCGTAACGCCACCAACTGCAAACAGGAAGTGTGTCACTAATAGTATACTTTTAAAATAGTTCACTGATATTTACCCACTTATATGCATTTCCCCACCATGCATGGTTTTCTGAGAGCCACCATGTAGTAATGGTGCCATAGTGCAACATCATTATTTCTCTTTTGCCATCTAATTTTCTGTCCAATTTTATGAGTAGGGGAGAATGGGGCACAACTTGACGCCTTTTTGGTTTTGGCTCAATCATTAAAAAAAATGAGTTTTGATTATATTGAATTATATTTTACACAAGCAACACGCACCTCTCTGCTACAAATGAACATTTGAAGTTTGTTTCTATTATTTAACCAAACATGATAGAAATGCAAACGTTACAACTTACCACATAGGTGGGATTAATTGTAACAGGCAAGAGGTTAGTTGTAAAAATTAAGTTTGCAGGCAAATATTTCAATACTATTATCTATATACCTGCAGTGGATATTGTTTATATATCTGTCTATAATAGACATGTATCTACACTATTCATCCCTCATCTAACCATCGTGCAATAATAAAGGGATACAAATGTCTAAATATGTGAGAAAAAGCAGCACAATTATGAAAAAAAAAACATTTTTATTTGTGACCCAGTCTGTAAAAAGCCATACTAAAGTATCAAAATCAAATTCTGAGATAATGAAAATCAAAGCCTGATTTTAGCCATTCGTTTCATTATGATTTCAACCTTGAACATGATCAATATTAAAGATATGAGCAAAATACATTTTGACACATTTTTTGATAAGACAGGCACATTTATTTTGTTGTCAGCCAGCAATCATTTTTGTGTAACCTTTTTAAAACAACGGCAAGAATTACGCTAACGTTAGCGGTTTTCATATCGTTAGTGCTGGGGGGTTAGTTGTAACAGCATTACAATTAACCCCGCTGGGTCAAAATATTTTCAAGCCCACCAAAAAAGTTGCTGCAGACATATTTCAAAACGATGCTATGTTTTAGTCAACAAGACACTGATTAATATGACATAAGATTGGATTTGGTATCTTACACACCCAAATTTACTTGGATGCCACCAAAACACTTGTTCATCAATAACTCTCTGGAAAAACATTATACCTTTCCATAAATTTGCGGGAGATCGTCTTTTGGCAGCGGGAAAACAATACCGGAAAAACAAAACACGTCCGTGTTACGATTAACCCCGCGTTAGTTTGTGCCACGCGCATCCCTAACATTTAAGGAATAAAATATTATGTGTGAGGTGGATCGTATTCTCCAAACAGACAGAAATGAAGGTAACTGAGCATTTAAATTCAGTTAAAGCACTAACTGTATTTCTGAAGTTAACTTTGTGTTACAATATCTGTCACCTAGAAAAACATAAAAGACTTCATTACTGCCATGTTTCACCAATGAAATACAACCCATTATCAACAAGCATTACTGTAATTACTTAGTAGTAAATGTACTGTATCAATACAGTTAACTCTTTCCCCGCCAGCGTTTTGTTTAAAAGTTGCCAGCCATCAGCAGCATTTTCCATGATTTTCACAAAAGTTTAATCTCTTCAAGAAAAAGTTGTTCTTTAAATATATGAACATACAATATATCAAATGACAGAACAGACTCTCTGCTTTAAAAAAATACCACCTTCATTAGTTCTCTTTTATCACCTTTCAAATATGGGTAGGTTTCTTCAAAAACACAAAATTTTGAGCAAAAAGCTGAGAATTCCATTTTTGTGAAGGACTTTTGATAGAGATCAGATGCCAGAGCGATTCTGAAAACGTACATGGACATACAGCTGTTTGCCCTAGGGCGATACTTCTGGGTTTTATAAGTTGCGGTGCATAATAGTGGTGTTGCGGAAAGCCAGAAATACTTGTCACTGGCAGGGTAGCGTTTTCTTAATTGACGAGTTAACGAGTCAATGGCGGGAAAAGAGTTAAGGTCTGTATTTGCAAAAATGACTTCACTTTCTGCTACCAGAAGCATACTGCAAATCCCACAGGAACGACCTGTTGAAATGTACAAAATGAGCTGAAATAATGACCAACTTTTATTGTATCCATGTTGTCATCTGCAGCTTGCTGTACAGAGCCATTGACTCACACAAGGAGAACATGGGACCCATTTACAACTACCGTGTGGAGATCTCCATCTTCTTCATCATCTACATTATCATCATCGCCTTCTTCATGATGAACATCTTTGTGGGTTTTGTCATCGTTACGTTTCAGGAGCAGGGCGAGAAAGAGTACATTAACTGCGAGCTGGATAAGAACCAGGTATGAGTGACTGTACAGATATCATCCCGCTGCATATCACAGTCAGGATATGAATCTTATTGTACTTTACTCTGTGTGTGTTTCAACAGCGTCAGTGTGTAGAATATGCTCTGAAAGCTCGTCCGCTGCGGAGATACATCCCTAAAAACCTGTATCAGTATAAGTTCTGGTATGTGGTGAACTCCACAGGATTTGAGTACGGCATGTTTGTTCTTATTGTCGTCAATACACTCTGTCTGGCAGTTCAGGTAAACATCTCTAAACATTAGCTCTTCTACACACACATGTGATGCCTTTAGAGAACATGAAACAGAGTTTAAATGTCTTTCTGTAGATCAACAACTAGGGTTGAATGCGATTAACTGTTATACCATGAGACTATTGAATGCTATACTCTGATTGGCTGAGAAATGTTTCATGGGTGTGGATTATTTTTCTTTATAAAACAGTTAGATCCAATTCTTGATTCTGATTGGTCAATAGCTGTGCTTTATTCACGATAAAACACGGCTATGACTGCTTCACCCAACAGTTCTATTTATCACTGCGCCCTTAGCAACACCCTTAGCAGCAACACGTATTGGTCTTTCATGCATATTACACATTAGAATGTTGTTGTTCACGTTCAGGGACTATTTTTTCTAGCGGAAGGAATGCTTTTATTGATTTAACTTCATGAAAGTTGCACTGATAAATTTTCTTAATTATGTCTGGTAAGTGCTGTATCGTGAATAAGTAACGGCTGAAGGAAGTTGTTAGGCATGACGCGAAGCCTGCAAACCCCTTCAGCCATTACTTATTCATGATAAGTGTAGTAAATCAAATATTTTCAGAAGTTTAAATGATGATAAAAGATGAAGATATTTTGATAAATGATAGTAAGCACACTGTTGATGGTAGCCATTGTTTTCCTACTATGAAAATCAATGGTTTATGGTTATCACAAAAAAAAGGAATTCCATGCAAGTTTAGAACAACATATCACAATTAAGTACAAAATGAGTGCACAAAAAATGGTAAATTTACTAAATGTATTTAAGGGCTCTCTTTCACCTGGAGGGCATTTGTAAACTCTTAACACCCTGGACCTCGCTAATTTTTAAACCCTGGTGTCAAGGATCTAGCCTTTAAAAATGAAAGTTTATTTAGCAGTCTTTGTTTTATTGGACTGCTTGATTTAAAGTATTTATGAAGGTCAGGTATAATATGTTTATGATGTTCATATTTTATTAATATATTGTGGCTAATAGATTTTTATCATCTGAATATAGAATTTGTGAAAATGAAAAATAAATATTCTTAAAAATTAAGCAGTGTTTGGTGAGGTGTTGAGAGGAGCCCAGTCCTTGCTTGTGTAACCAGGGCAAAACGTTTGGTGCTGGGGGCGTACATGCGTAATAAACCAACAAAGAGTCACAGTAACAATTTTAGTATACTTTTAACACTTTTAATATGTTTTATTTTCATGCAGCATGTGCATGTCAAAAGAGGAAAGATGTAAAGTTGTCACATATCAACCTGATTACTCTAGCAGTCATGTAAACACTGTTTGTGAAAAGTGTAAGTTAATTCGAATATATTTTACTTTCTAATTACAGCATCACGGCCAGTCACATCTTTTCAATTACTCAATGGATGTTTTGAACATGGTGTTCACCGGAGTCTTCGCAGTTGAAATGATTCTCAAACTGGTTGCCTTTAAACCAAAGGTAAGTCTTTTAGTTTGAGAGTTTGACAGCTGTAATGCAAAGCGCCTGTAGCCCCCGTCCCAAACTGTGATGTCGATCCTCCCTGTCTATCTGTAGGGTTATTGTGTGGACCCCTGGAATGTGTTTGATGCGCTGGTGGTGATTGGCAGTGTAATAGACATCATTCTGAGTCAGGTAGATCTCCGTCTCTCCTCTCAGCTGTCTGATGACAGGTTTCATTTCTCACCTGTGCTAGTTCATGTTGTGTGTGTCTCTCACTCTCTGAGATAATGTTGCCTTTACTGGAGCCACACATTGTTGCAGATTTTGAAGGATGCCAGATAATACAAGATTAAACAGAGAAATTACTCTGCATTAAAAAATAGTGAATCTCACTAAACATGCCTAGATCTTATTTTACCCCAAATACCAAAATAAGTAAAAAAAAAATTTAGCATAAAGGAGCTCATTTTAAGGAGAATTACTTATAAAAAATATACTTAAAACGAACTAAATCCCAGGGAATTAGTATAGACCTATTCCAAATATACCTTATTTGAAAAGCCCTTGAAAAAGTTTTCTTCTCACAATTATATTCCTTTCTAGAAAGAAATTGTGTCTGTGAGGACTTTCAGTCAAGATGTAGACCATATTATAGTACAGAATCACTTTTATTAGAGTTAGACATAATTTGCTCTTGTCTGTTTACTAGATTAGTTTAAATCGTATTTATCTGTCCGATTCCAATTTGTAGCTGTGAATAATGAGCTGTTAATCCAATCATGGCTACTGTATGAAGTGCCACAGGGCTCAGTGCTTGGACCTCTGCTATTTACCCTTTACATACTACCTCTGAGAGCTATAATTAAGAGACTTAGTTTTCACTGCTACGCTGGTGATACTTAGCTTTATATTTCTTTAAGGCCTGACAAAATGCATCTACACACCAAAATAACAGACTGCATAGCCAAGCATTTGATGCGTGTCAGAGGCGAAATCTGCTATCTTTCTCTTGACATCTGCAGCATTGTATTTGTAATTCTCTTGACTTTTTCTCTTTCTGTGAACTCCTTTCTTTCTTCTGACCCTGTTTTTCCTCTGTCTCTTTGTTTTGTCGGCTGTCTTCAGCACTATTTCTCTGATGCATGGAACAAGTTTGATGCTCTAATTGTTGTTGGTAGCATTGTTGACATCGCAATCACAGAGATCCATGTAAGTAGTATTATGTGTGTTTGAGTCTTCAAGTCAATTCAGATTTACTTCTATAGTATTTCACAATTTTGCATTGTTTAAAGCAGCTTTAGAGAAAAACATTTTAGAACAGACAGTAGAGACTGTGTTTTTACCATCAATTATTTACCATCATCATTTGATGATGACAGACTCTTCATTTTTGAGTGAACTATTTCCTTAAATATGTACATTTTTGTTCATATGTGGTCACATAGTTAATGCTACAACAAGCAAATCCATACATGTCAAGTGTCAGAACAATGCCAGATTCCAGGTTTATGGCGAATTAGTGAATAGTGTGATGAACAGCAGACAAGGCATTCCATCCAGGACCTCAAGCTTTATGTCATGGCCCCTCTCCAACTATCGTGGTAAAGAAAGGTTTGCTACATTGGGTATGGATTTTGGTGGGCTAACATTAACCAGGATAAGGCTGTTAGGAGAACTGCCAGACACCTCTTTCAAGGAAGGATGACCTCATTACTAGACTGGGATAAAGAGGACACTTAAATTGGTCCATGCTATTTCTCCAATCCCCCCCCCCTTACTCTTATTCTGGGCCTAAGCAAGTGGCACCATAAACTCTTTAAGATCTTATACCTGCATTCCGTAACTCTGTAGTGTGTATGTAGGTCAGTAAACTTGTTAAAAGCATATGACTTGAGGCTGAGCTTTAATTGGCTTGTTTCAGGTCATCCTTGGGGTGCAGTACCATAGAAATATATAATAAAGGCTAGATGTCTCATCTGCGCTGCTGGCCAATGGAGGTCGACATCTGCACTTGGCGGCCATCTTGTAACAGGCAGCTCGCTCACTCGTAACATTGTTTTAATGGTCTATGTACTTTTTAAATAACCATAACGTGCTCAATTTTCTACCGATTTTAAATTTTTTTGGTTTGTTATAAATGTCAGAGATGTACTTATGACACTGCAAACTTATGAATAATTTTCATGAAACATGTTCAAGCATCCAGATTTATAGCCATGTTAAGAACATTTGTAAGAAACCAAACCATTTTTAAATCCATTAAGATTTCAGATAGATAAGAGTATATTTTGAGTGCATGTTGTGTAGATGGAGAAAAGGAGTGGACCAAGCACTGATCGCTGAAGGACCCTAATGACATCTGAGGGGCTGTGGACAACGTGCCCCACCATGACACCCCGAAGCATCTATCTGAGAGATGAAATTATTTTAACATTGGAGAGGAATACCTCTGATCCCTAACAATGATAGGGTGGCTAGTAGAATCTGATGGCTGCCGACAGGTCTAGCAGAAGCCAAACCAAGGATTTGAACTCTACCTGAGCTAGTCATAATGCTAGCTTTTAAAAAAGACTTCACGTGTTTGTCGGACTTGAGCCACTTAATACAGTATGGATTCACCTTAAGCTCTACTAACTTTGTAGTCAACAACATGGGATTCAGGGTATTAAAAGCGGAACTAAAATCAATAAAAAGTAAGCGGGCATATGCATGACTATCTTTTAAATAATGGTTGACTAAAGAGTGATGCAGTTAATGGCATCTTCAGTACCTCGCCTCTCCCTATATGCAAATTGAAACGGGTCGAGTAAAGGTTTGACTTGATCCTTTAAGCCCATTAAAATATATCGTTCAAAACACTAAGAAAGCCAGAGAGGAGAGTTTCAGTCTGTGTGACAGGTTTTTTTTTACTGGTGTACGGTGGGTCATTACCAGCTTGTTATACTGGCCCTTATACTATTAAAAAGAAGTTGTTAGATTGAGATTTTGTCATCCTTAATCTGTCATGTGAACATGGTTAAAGCTTATCATAACAGAAATTTGAGTGTTCAAACCCAAAAATGTGATTCACCTTGTATTCCAGAGTCTAAAATCTTTATTGTTGGGCTCTTTGCATCTGAACAGAGGGATAAAGCAGACGAAGGACCATCTAGGTGTATAGTTGAGGGTAGCTGACTAGATAATGTTAAGAGCATATCTGAATTTTTCAACCAGCTACCCCATCTGTCTCCAGCTGAAAAAGCTGATGTCATGGAACTAGTGAATACGTTCTCAGTGCTGTTTAATGACATTCCAAGTCAGCCGACACTTGTTGAACATGATATTGATGTGGGTTTAATCTTTCTAAAAGAGTTCATTTACAAAAAGAAGTGGATTATATGTTGGAAAATAACATCGCTGAGCCCAGCTCCAGTCCATGGAGTTTGCCATGTTTGCTGGTTAATAAATCAGACGTCACTTTTCGATTTTGCACTAAAACTTGGTCACAAAAACTGACTGTTATCCTTTACCAAGGGTAGACGATTGTGTCGATCATGTAGGTTCTGCTGTTTACGTTTCGAAACTTGACCTGTTAAAAGGATACTGGCAGGTGCCTTTAACGGAACGTGCTAAGGAAATCTCGGCATTAGTTACTTACAATGCCTTTCTTAATTATAGGGTTAAGTACCTTTCAGCGGCTTGTCAATATTGTTTTGGCTGGTGTATCGGGTTGTGCAGCTTATTTTAGACGATTTGGTCCCATACAGCCTCCGTGGGATGAACATATGATTTTACTTCAAGTTTTTTATTGGTTGACTGATGCTAAGCTCACTGTTAACTTAAGTAAATGTGAATTTGGAAAAGCCACCATTATGTATTTGGGAAAAGTTATTCATTTTGCCCAGCGAAAGTATTCTACTATTGAAAAGGAGGCTTTGGCGTTGGTTCTTGCGATTCAACACTTGCCAATCAATCGTTGTGTATTGTGATCATAACCCACTTACCTTTTTGAATACCATGCGCAATCTTATGTCTATACCATGAGCGTCTTATGTGCTAGAGTTTATATTTGCAGCCATATGACCTCGACATTAAACATGTGGTGGTTGGCGCACTGTCCTGGATGGGATAGACTTGTGGGTAAGGTGTTTTTTTTGGTTTGTTTTCTAAACTTGGTTTAGAAGCAGAAACACTTGCTTATGGTGATGGGTTTTTTTGGGGATGAAGGTGTGACATGTATGCCTATATATTTGTCTGCCCTCTAGGGAGCACAAAAGTGTTTTTTGTGTTTAAGTAGATTCCGTACACCTGTGGGCCATTAAATGTGCTATATAATGATCCAAATTTTCACATTCCAGTGGTGGAGGTTGAGTGGCCGTCCAGACATGGATTCTTGCTCTCGTGTGTTTTCCCCTTTTGGTTTCTTTTCCTGACTAATTTCTCCTAAATTGTATTATTTTGTTTTAATAAATCCCGTAATTGACCAAGCCTTTGTGTTATCCTTCTTCTGTGTTATGGCAGTGGCTGTAACAAGCATGCTCAAATAGGAAAGGTCTAATTTTCCTAATGATGTAATTCAATTCAATTCAATTCAATTTTATTTATATAGCGCTTTTCACAAATGTTAATTGTTGCAAAGCAGCTTTACATGAGTAGATGTAAAGGAGAACACAGAAAATCAATAGATAATATAAGCAGTAGAACATAGCGGCTAAGGTTAAACCGTACAAGCAAGCGTATTAATAGTGTTACATATACAGTAAAGTGCTAAGCTAAGCCAAAGTTGGCTGACTGTCCCTGGGACTAAAAACCCCCTAGGAAAAAAACCCGGTGGGAAAAATCCTAGAAGGACAAAAACTCCTGGGAGAGATTAATATGTATATATATATATATAGATACGGTAGGGATAGGAAGCGGATTAAACTGGTTCAGCCGGTGGTCGTTGGTCGAGCATCGGCTAGGCATGACGTTGAAGCACAGCCAGTAGATCAGTGGTTTGATGACCTTCACAGCAACAGGAACTGGGTCTGTTTGTGTCATTGTCCTCGGGCCCGAGGACGAGACAGGGAGACAAAAACAGAGTTCTATTAGCGTAGGGGCCGTTCGCATGTAATGCAAGTGTCATACATTATGGTTGTTTAAGTCAGCTCGGTTCCAGACAGGCTAACTATTGCGGCAATAGTGTATTACCCATATGAGGTGTGTGAGTGCTTTGTTCTAGACAAAATAACTACTGCGGGGAAAGTAAATTTACTGGACATATTTTATGTGAATGCTTTGTTAAAGAAGAATGTCTTAAGTTTAGATTTAAATTGATCGACTGTGTCTGATACTCGAACATTATTTGGTAAATCATTCCAGAGCTTAGGGGCTAAGTAGGAAAAGGATCTACCACCTTTAGACACTTTTGATATTCTAGGGATAATTAAGAGACCCGAATTTTGTGAGCGCAGTTTACGTGGTGGATTGTATTCTGATAGTAGTTCTTTAGTATACGAGGGCGCCAGGCTATTTAAGGCTTTGTAGGTAGTTAGTAATATTTTAAATTGTATGCGATATTTAACTGGTAGCCAATGTAAAGATGCCAGAATTGGACTAATGTGGTCATACTTTTTAGATCGAGTAAGCACTCTTGCGGTGGCGTTTTGAACCAGCTGTAGCTTGTTTACCTGATTTGCATGGCATCCCCCGAGTAACGAGTTACAATAGTCTATTCTAGAGGTCATAAAAGCATGGATAAGCTTTTCTGCGTCTGATGCAGACGGCATATGGCGTATTTTTGAGATATTTCTAAGATGGAAGAATGCTGTGCGGCAGACGTTGGAGATATGACTATCGAAAGATAGATTGCTGTCGAACATTACACCTAAATTCTTAACCGTGGAAGATGGCACCACCGTGCAGCCATCTATGGACAACTTGTAATCTGACATACTATTTTTGTAGCGATTTGGTTCAATAATAAGTATCTCAGGTTGTTTTCACATATGTTGGTGCGCACCGTGGTGCGGCCTCGGAGCGCACCAAAATACATTGTATCATTTTTCAGTTAGTGCGGTCCGTGTTCACATATTATTTTTTTTACTGCACTCGAAATGCCGCACCGTACACCACGTGACAACGGTCAGCGCTGTCATTGGTCTCTGACAGCTCTTACCGTCTCATGACCACCCCCACGTTTCCACGACAACCAGCCTGACAGAGAGAGCGCAGCTATCAAGATGTGGAGATAAACAATGCACGTCTTTGCGAAGTTTCTTTGCTTTAACGCGAAATTGCGCAGCTGTTCTATTAAAGCCTTTCTCACGGAGCCGTTTGTTAAAAAGCCCGTAATGTCACTATTTGTGTGTGGAGGACAGCTATGCATTTATACAATCATCAGCTCAAACGTAAAGGAGACAGAGAATCTCTGCAACGGACCAGGATTGGCTTGTTTGTTGTTAACCCACAATATAACACCCGGCTCACGTCACAACGGAAGCCCAGTGGCTCAAACATGTGGAGAACTTCCTGTATTTGGTTCGGCCCGAGGTCCGGCAGTGTTCACACCACAGGTGGGTCGCACCAGAGTTCGGGGACAGCCGCTCCGAGACCACCTGTTTAGAGCGGTCTCGGAGCGGCCGTTTAGTGCGCACCCGAGTGCGGCTGTTGTGTTCACACTGACCCAAACGCACCGTACTCGGAGCGACATGTCATTTGGGCCGACCTAAACAGTGTATATGTGAAAACACCCTCAGTCTTATTGGAGTTTAGCATAAGAAAGTTATGTGCCATCCAGTCCCTAATATCATTAATGCAGTCTGTTAGCTTAGCAAACTGGTGGGTTTCGCTAGGATGTGACGAGATGTAAAGCTGGGTATCATCCGCATAGCAGTGAAAACTTATGTCATGTTTCCTGATAATGTCTCCTAGAGGTAACATATATAACGAGAATAAAGCTGTGGTCACCAATCCTGGTCCTGGAGGGCCGGTGTCTCTGCAGAGTTTAGCTACAACCCTAATCAGAAACACCTGAAGCAACTAATTAAGGTGCTTCAGGTGTGTTTAATTAGGGTTGGAGCTAAACTCTGCAGAGACATTGGCCCTCCAGGACCAGGATTGGTAACCACTGTTTTAGAGGATGAAGGAGCCTTGAGGTACCCCGGTACTGAGACATTGGATTTCGGAGACGTCACCTCTCCAGGATACTCTAACTGACCTACTTGTCACTCATGATGTCCATAGATAAGATGACTGCTATGTAGCAGTCAGTATGTAATCCCAGGGAACAGAGGTTACAGAGACATTCCCTTTCAAGGGAACTCTTTGACATGAAATGACATTATGGGAAACAAATTCCTACTTTGTCATAAGAATTGTCTGTCCTATTTTATAAGTAGAAACATAAGAAACTGGTTGCCAGGTAAGGATGAGGGGTTGGAAGCTGACTAGTTAGAAGGATAAAAGATACCTTAGCTATATACAGTATATATTGTATTGGGTATTGAATGGCTTTAATTCTGCCTGGGGCGAACTCCAGACATAAAGGAGAAGCAAGTAATCCTTGA
Source organism: Misgurnus anguillicaudatus (assembly GCF_027580225.2). Lineage (NCBI taxonomy): Eukaryota > Metazoa > Chordata > Actinopteri > Cypriniformes > Cobitidae > Misgurnus > Misgurnus anguillicaudatus. Next base: position 8,086,395 of record NC_073341.2, on the reverse strand, counting down.
ATGTCATTTACCTTGTTCAGAGAGGTGATGGCCAAAAGAAACGATAAGTTTAGCAACATATTTTTCTCTGCATAAGACTCAATAGGTTGGTGCTCAACTCGGTGTGTGTGGGAATTAGATCTGCCTGCATCTTTACTAAATCGAGCGCGCAGAACCTTATTCGCATGCAGAAACGCATCCTTGCATGAGGGCACGTCTGCTCAGCACCCACACATGCAGTCATGCAAGCAAGGACTGGAACGAGTGCTTGATCAACTCTCTCTATGCTATTGTTGGCTGCACAACACACTCTAGCTCAAGTCAAGATGACTTTGAAACTTTGGCAGCAGGACAGTGACAACTGTCCTCACACCTGTGATTGTTTGTCTGATTTAACAGAATTAATAAGAACAATTAATTAATTAATTAATGTGTCCACCGAATATACCCATAATTTTACATTCATTCTTAGAAACATTGAGCATGAGTTAGCAAATCGGTTTAGGTGACTTATCATAATCATAGCATAATCACTGGTTACAGGTTATTTAAAAAGGGAGCCAACATACAGCAAACATGCATATGTGTCTTTAAAGAAAAATCATGTTTTTTTTGGTGTGGTTTCATCAAAGATGTTTAAAGTGTAAGAAATGTTTAATCAAACAGAAAACTCAGGTAGTTTTCATCATTACAAACAAAGAAAAACACAGGACTCAAAGCCAGCACAGGTGTATTATTTAGACAGGGAGCATAAACATTATTGTCTCATTAATGCATCTCGTGTGTCATTCACCTGTTTTCTCAGAACACGGAGGACAGTGCGAGGATCTCCATCACTTTCTTCCGTCTGTTTCGTGTCATGCGACTGGTGAAGCTGTTGAGCAGAGGCGAGGGGATTCGGACACTCTTATGGACCTTCATCAAATCATTTCAGGTGTGCTGGTTTTAGTACACAGCTCTTATGTAGAATCCTTGAGGTTAGCAATGCACACTTCCTGCCAGTGTAAACTACAACAGAGTTTTTTATACAACCTTACTGAGATAGTGGAGCACATGGGAACAACAGCGTCTGAATTACCTGCTCACTTTAGTGTTCTTGATTGCTTAAATCTGCTTAATCCTGGTGTTGTTAGTTCCCTAAACCAGAGGTCCCCAACCACTGGGTTGCGACCCAATACCGAGTCATGGACAAGTTGCCACCGGGTCGCAAGAACGTCCTGAAAAAAATTGTATAATAGCTACGTAGTAGCGTAATCGGGTATTTTGTCCTTTACGAGCCGACTTCAAATAACATCAATCATTTCCACTTCTATAAAGGGCCGCACTCTCTCTTTCTCTCTCTCTCTCTCAATTATTATTAAGCAATTATTTCCAAATGTACCTCGCAAATCATGTAAATGCGTGAAGACATTCAACTCCGTGATATCGCAAATGAAAAGTAATTGCAGACTCTTAATTAATTATATTTAAACTCTTTTACTGCAGTAATAATATTTTAACGGATACACCTTTAACGTAGGTTTGAAAGGAACCTTAACAGTCATGTGTCAATCATCATTAAAAGCATATAGTAAATGCAAGTCTCCGTGCCTTCGCGCCCAACTGCAATTCTTCTGGCATCTCTCCTCCTCTTCTCCTCCTTCTCTGCACATTGTTTTCCTTCTGTTCTGTTCTGTTATTTGAACTTGGGGCTCGAGCCCAAACAAGATTCGAGCTGCCTTCGAGAACAGCAAGCCAAGTTTGTTTACCGTTAGTTATTAAGACTAAATGAGTAGGCAAACTAGTCAAACAATGAAAAGTACAGAAACACAATCCGCCAAAATATGGTTTTACATGTCTATAGAAAATATACTATAAATAAGGCAATTTTTAATTTTCCTAATGCATGGTTGTTTGTTCTTCAATTTGTTATACATTTCGCAAAGGAGGATTTTCAGAACTTAGAACAGCAACTCAGCAACCCTACTACACCCCTCCCAAACAACACCCAACCCCCGGGTCGCAAATTTTTTTAAAAGCTGAAACCAATCCGCGGTGTATAAAAGGTTGGGGACCCCTGCCCTAAACAATGGGGCTGTTTACACTTGGCATTAAGAAGGGTTTTCATCGATCAGATCATAAGTGGATGAGAGAGACACATCATGTTTACACCTGGTATAAATCTGTCTCTTTTGTCCACTTTCGACCGCATCTGTCCTGAATACTGTGAGGGGGTGGTCTGTCGAGACGGCGGGCGAGTCTCTCCGCTGTCATTTAAACGCAAGCGGGAGGAATAATGAGTTTATATGCACACTAACTAATATTATAGTAGAGTTTGCTGCATTTGTTGTAAGTAAACATGCTGCACAGTGTTTTGTACTTGTATTTGTTAGAGCTTTCTCTGATTTTCAGTGCAATTGATGAAATAATATTGCGCAACTTTCATACGCTTGCAAAATAAAACTGTGGAGATCATCCACTTTAGTTTTATCAATGAAAGGCTAAAATAGCGCTGTACACGTGTGTTCGTGCCAGAAGTCAGAAAAGACGTAAAACATTGTGCTCAGTACCTCAGATTAAATAAATGGGCATAGAGAAGGCGGGTCGCGTGTGGCTGTTCGAACACATTCAACCACATGTGCGTTTTCACTACAAAAGCAATCGATCGAAAGGGGTTTTGACTACTTCTGAATGTGGTTGAAAGTGGTCGAAAGTGGACGAGCGTTTTGAGCACCGTTCACACCTGGCATTAACCCTCTGGGGTCCGACCATTTAAGGACACTGGCAGAGGTTCTGACATGCTCTTACATTTTGTCTTTTTCAGTTGCTTTTAAACATAATAATGGCAAGTGTCTCATAACACTGTTTTCAGCACAAACTGGGCTACAATATTATATGTTCATGCGTGGTTTTTAAAAAAGCTAAATTTTTAAGTCACTGATATAAGTCCACAAAACCCATACTAAACATGTTTTTACAAGACTTTTCTAAACAGAATCTAGTAGTCTAGAGTTTTTTCTTTAAAATGATGTGAAAATCATTCTGCTTACTCATTCACATAAAACAATATATTGGTTTAGAAATTGTAAGACACTTTTGTTTAGAGGGGCCATATGCGAGAAGGCTTGATTGACAGCTGAGCAACAAAAGACTTGCATAATTAGCTGCATAATGAGCCTTTAAGCAGGAATCTGAGAGGGAACTACAGTAAAGAATGTAGAGGACAAAATGAATATATACATGTTTGTTTGTGGTTCATTAAGAAGTTAACAATATAATCTGAAACTGATAAACAACAGAGCTGTAAACTTTATGTGGCTCATGTTACCATATAACTTTGTCCAAAAGGGTGAATGTTTTTCCACTTCATAGTTTTGTACTGATGAGAGGGATGCACACCTCATAAGCTTAACGTTACATACATAACTGATGGGTAAATATCACTGATAGAACTACATTCAGATAAACTATCATGTACATAAACTAAATTCAGAACATCTCAGATAAACATCTGCAGTGATTAGTTATATAAAAAGCTGGTTCCAGATGACTTATTTGCAGATGCCCATCGATCGTCTAGCTTCTGTTCATAATGCATTTCTGTAAGCGCGTATGAACTTTAAAAACACATCGCATATGGCGACCATGTGCATGAGTACTCGTGTCTCCGCATAAACAACGCAGCTTTCATAAAAAATGGTGTCAAGTGTAAAGCGCATTGTATGGAATTGCGTTGCATGTAAACAATATATGGAATCATATTACAGCACACACTTAAAGATCCTTCAATGCGGCTTTACTGAAAGTTGCCATGAAGGATATGAAAGTGAATTACAGATTACAAATTATAGATAATGAAGTCAGCCAGGAAAAACGGTACTCTCTTTACTTCAATGCAGATTATATAAACAGGAAATATTTGTTTTCGATTATAATTAGCTTGTTTAAAAGTAGACATTTCAGGCTTTCTTTGGATATATGTATCATGTTTGTGTGACGAGTATTTTGGGAGATTCAATTGATTTTTGTAACGTTTTTTGAGAGACAGCTGGCGGAGACAGACATGTCTGAATGCGCACCCTGTTTATTTTCTTTATTTGACAAAAACACAAAGATCTGTTGTTATTGTGAATGTACACAAATTAAAGAAGACCCTTCACAGTTTCAATTGATGTCAAACACGTAAGTGTATGATTATTAACACTCTGGGGTCGCAGGCGCCGCAAACTCTTTATTTTTCAATCACTCCGCAAAGAGACTTAAATTACTCTGCTGATTTTGAACATACATTTTGAACATACAATGATTTATACATCATTTAAAACATTAAAGTGTCTTGTTTTTTTCTGTCCACTCCCAATAAAAACAGAATGTTGTGCTTTTCGCAAAATTAAGAAAATAAACATGATGTGCGTTTTGTTCTCTCTCCCTCAGTGAAGTCCTTTCAGAAACGCGTCAGAAAAATTAAATGTAACCTAACAATTCTTATCATAGAAACAAAAAATAAACATCTACATAATGCTTGGAATGTGGAAATGATGTGAGATCAAAAACAGATATTGTCATTCGGTGTAAACTGTATGAGAAGGTGGAGAGGTACCGTCTTTCTCCTGTTACCTGTTTATCTGTAATGAGATGAGATCACCACACCCCCGCGCCATTGAAGTGAATGAGCAGAGACATCCATATGCATAACTCGTGCCTCCTGCAGTCAATAGATACGCAATCCACAATCCAGTCTCTCCATTCCTTGTTGTTTCATCCAAGTGCACCAAACATGAGATCTAAATCCTTATGTACTTGCGTATGTGTGTCAGTTTCTCCAGGCGCAAGTGTTTTCTTTGTTCTTCCGTCAAACAGTTTACGCGACGGGAACGCACATACACAAACACACGAGTCAGGAACTTTGACGCGCTTTTTGGTATTCTTATAAAATAGGCGATTGCAAACAGTACAATTCTTATTTACTTGCGTCTAAACTTATATCTCCGCACAGCAAGTTTATAAAATACAGGATCACTAGCATGTGCACACACACTGCTTTGATGGTCAACACGTGAGGGAGGGCTGTAAACAAACATTGATAAATTTGTCACACTTGTCCCTTGTTGTATTTCTACTATAATGATTACAAAAACACAAATAAGAGTCCAGACAATGATTGGTTCTTATTTTGAGCTTTTTACTGCACAAAAGTAAACCTCTCACTGGCCAACCAAACACTTATCCTGTGTTCATTTTTACGATGGCCAAACAGTACCTTTACCATGATTAGGCTACTATGGTTTTTAAAAGGGACGTTATACTTGTTAAATTAATAGAAAATATTGGTTACACTTAATTTTAAGGCGTCACTGTTACATTGTAATTATATATTTAAGTACCAAGTAATAATCATCAACAACATGTACTTACTGTAGGGTTGGGGTTGGGAATAGGGTTTGGTTTAGAGTTAGTTGCATGTAATTATGCATAATTAACTGTTATTACTATAATAATTACATGTAAAATGTGTAACAAAGACACCGTAAAATAAAGTGTACCAAAATATTTTAATAGAAATTATATATATAAATAATAATATGTGTGTGTGTTTGTGTGTGTGTTTGTGTGTGTGTGTGTGTGTTTTTGTGTGTGTGTGTGTGTGTGTGTGTGTGTGTGTGTGTGTGAGTATTTACATTATATTGAAAATTTTGTTATAACTTCCCAAGTAAACCTTATCATGGTTTTACTAAAGAGAAAGTTACATTCCTGTTGAACATTCCTACAAGGCTCATTATGCAACTCTTTTGTTCCTCAGCTGTCAATCACTGATTATTCAGGAGCTTTCCCTCCTCCACGCATACGGCCTTTCCCAAGCAAAAGTGTCTTAGATATTGTAAATCAATATATTGTTTTATGTGAATAAGCAGACAGAATGATTTTCACATCATTTTGAAGAAAAAACTCTAGACTAATAGATCCTGTTTTGAAAAGTCTTGGGAAAACATGTTTAGAATGAGTTTTGTGGACTTATATCAGTGACTTAAAAATTTTGCCTTTTCAAAAACCACGCATAAACATTTTTCTCTCAAAAATACAAACATGTACATACATGTTGATCATATAATATTGTAGCCCAGTTTGTGCTGAACACAGTGTTATGAGACTTTTTAATATTAATATGTTTTTAAGCAACTGAAAAAAAAAACACAAATGTCTGTGCATGTCAAAACCCCAGGGCCCTAAAAACCCCTTAGACCCCAGAGGGTTAATGATGGATTATTTTAAGTTGATTCTGCTATGATAAGGTAAAAACACGTCAAAACATGGCGCCGCATATTTTGGACTACTGGGAGTTAACGTTGTCCACTTGTGATCCGATCAATGAAAACGCATGTTAATGCCAAGTGTAAACAGCCTCAATGTTATAATGGACTATTTCACATCCAGAGTTGAAGGATGATAGAGAGGTTACTAAAGTGGAGGAGTCAGATTAAAGTAGGCTTGTCATGCCATTGTCTTGTTCATAGTGGGGCAAGGTGCTTCGCACTCTTAAAAATAAAGGTGCTTTAAAGGTTCTTCACAGCGATGTCAACCTTTTTGGTTCTTCAAAGAACTATTTCTTTTATACATTTTTATAATCTTAGAACCCCTTTTCACCTTAAAGTTTCTGAGCTTGCTTGACTGCCTTGGTCTCCAGCAACATGTTAAGGCTCCCACACACACCAAGGGCCACACCCTAGATCTGGTCATTTCTGACGCCCCTATAAACATCCTGGAGATAGATGACCTGGGTGTATCTGACCACAAGTCGGTCTCTATGGCCTTTTCTTGTATGCTGCCATCAAACAGACCCAAACCCCAAATATCATTCAGGAACTGGCAACAAATTGATTCAACCTCTATCATTGAAGACCTTCAACAAATCAGCTGCCCAGCCTCTGCAACTGTAGATGAACTGACAACATACTACAATACAGCACTGAGTAGTGTCTTTGACCTCTATGCCCCTATCAGGACACGAGAAGTCAACTTTAAACATTCTGCTTCCTGGTTCACACAGGAATTGCGGAAAATGAAAACTGATGGTGGGTGTGAGGACGTTTGCACATATATAGGTTCACAGACAAGTAGGACATCCTGACTGGCAGATAATTTTGGTCCTGTGTCTTCCAAAGATGATGTGCATGGCAGTAGCCAGCTATGAGGTCAAAATGAAAACTGATGGTTGGTGTGAGGACGTTTGCACATATATAGGTTCACAGACAAGTAGGACATCCTGACTGGCAGATAATTTTGGTCCTGTGTCTTCCAAAGATGATGTGCATGGCCGTAGCCAGCTATGAGGTCACCGAGGTCCGGACCTCTGTAAATTTTTCATATTTAAAAATTTAATTTCTATGAATGACTAATTCGTTTTTCAAAACGGCTTATGGTCATCCGCGTATATAATTAAGTTTGGACAGTTTGCTGTATAGTTCAGTGAAAATGACATAGATTGACTCAAGTCGTGAGGGTACAGAATTTGCAGAGTTGCCAGTTTGCATTATTAAAAATCCTTTTTATAAGTACCATTTTAGTAATTAGACACTTTGGAATATTTATAAAGTGATGGTCAAGTGTAGGTTAGTGTTAGCGAGATATATATATATATATATATATTTATACAACAGTTCTTTCTGGTTCTCGAATCTGATTGGCTAAGAGCTATGCGATATTGTGCTAATATCGGCACTGTAACCGCTTCACCTTTCGTATCATTCCGCCACCTAGTGAATGGAGGTCCTAAGCAGGCTCATCTCTGAATGGAAAAACACAGACGCGCTGTTTTGAATCACTCTCCGTGTATCTCATTAGTTTACTAGCTCATAAATCAGTCTGTGAATCCCCAATCGGAAGTTATTATTGGATGTTACGTTAAAGTTAATGGGAGAAATGTCTTGTCACATCGTGTGGACGATTAACACTTGGACAGAGGAATATAAACACTCGTTTTTTTTCTGGAGCTATTTCTCATCAGAACGCGAAAACGCCGTGGAACTGCAGGTAAGCACCGCAGCTTTTAAATGTGGACATTGATCATTTACTTTATCGTGACGTGACTATTAAAACATGTTATGAGATATCGCCACTGGTATAACGTTATTTATAAGCAGTGTTAAATGTTCTGTGCGTTATTGGGATGGTGGGCATTTTGTACAAGCAGCATGCAAAAACATCTCTCTGACACTTATAAAAACCGTTTTATATAGTACTGACAAGAACAAAGTTTAATAATAATAATCGAGTGCTCGTATCACGTTAAGAATAAATGAGAAAGCAATAGTAACGTTATACAAGTAGTTTTATTAACTTTTACCTCGCGCCAAAACAATAACAACACAAAAGACACTAAATATGAATTAAAAAACAAGTAATAGTTTGATCATGACACCAAATACTGCTGATTTGATCTCATTTTGACGATCATAAACAAACAAGGCCAACATGAGAGCCAGGGTATTTCTGTCAGAGATGTAGCCCAGAGAGGGCGGTGGTCAGCGGGGCGAGTGAACACTGAAGTCCGCTCATGCTTTGGTTCTCATTCGTACCGAATCTCACTAAGCAAACGTTCAAACAGGCGCTATCTTTACTAATCGACTGCAGATTTAAATATAATACATATACATTCTCGACTGAACTAATCTTAAAACTACACTTTGTGACCAAGAAACGGTAATATAAAGTAACGACTTTTCCGTCCATTGAGTTGTTATGAGCTTCAAAGCAGCCGAAAGTTTTACCTGTCATTCTGGCCGCCCTCAAATCCGTGGCGGAAGAAGTAGTTCTCAAACAAAGAGGCTTTTAAAATAACTCCGTTGTTGTTTTCTAGTTTTCGTTTTTCAAACGTGTGCCATCGAACTGTTGTATAAAAGCAATATCACTCTCGGAGTCGTGTGATATAGCTCTATATCATCACGGCTGTGATTGCCTCCGGCACTCGGCCTACGGCCCGTGCCTCTGGCCTAATCACAGCCGTGATGATATAGAGCTATATCACACTCCTACTCGAGCGATATTGCTTAAATATATATATATGATTTATAGGTTTGAACTTCTTGTTCTTTATGGCCTATTATTTTTGGGGTTTTTTCGTACTAATATCTGGCAAACACTGGGTGACCAGCACCTAAACTGACAGTTATCAAAATTAGGTACATCATTCAGCACAGGCAAAATCATTATGATTGTGTCTGTAAGAGTATCAGCACTATTAAAAAACAAAAAAATAACTCTGGTAAAGATGTAGAACAATTGGGTTTAAATGAAATATGCCAAATATATTATGTTAACAGTAATGCTAATCTCAACAGAAAATACAGTAAGCATTAAGAATGTTATTTCACATCCTGAAAACATTCATAATAGTATTAAACAAAGTTCTTGTTTAGTATTTTGTATAGTTCTTGTTCATATAATATTGCTTATTAAAATGATTACAACAATAAGCATTGTTGCATGAAAAATAAATAAATAATCAACCCTTAGTCAACAGTCCTAGTCCATCCCCCAAAACAGACAGTGTGTTTACCCAAATTGTAAAATGGAATAAGGTTAAGACTACATTAGATCCCAGGTAAAAACTAAAGTATACTTGAATCTACTAAAACTACAATTTAATACCAGTAAATACATTTTTAAGTTATATAGGGGCGGTTTCCCAGACCAGGATTAGCTTTATCCAGGACTAGGCCTTAGTTTAATTAGGAAATATAACTAGTTTTAACAAACATGCCTTACTAAAAACATTACCTTTGTGCATTTTGAGGTAAAACAAAGGGCCCTGATGTATTTTGAGATATGTAAGTGCAAGTTGTTTTCAGTTTGGAGAGCTCTTAAAAGTGTTTAAGTCTAGAACTAGTCTAATCCCTGTCCGGGAAACCGCCCCATAAAGTTTAAGACAAATTTGGTATATTGGTATATTAGCTACAAAATAAGTGCGCAAAAAAGTATGTTTACTAAGTGTACTTAAAAACTGTATTTTAGTGCACAACAACCCACCCTGGCCCTTACTAATTTTCAAACCCTGGCTATGGCCATGATGATGTGTATTATAAATATATTAAGACCACTTAACTTTAGTGATTGCTTTTGGGATTTGAATAGATTTTCAACCAGCATGACAAATAGTTTCTGATCAAAGTTGGGATACCATGCCTTTAAGATAATTTACAGGTAAGCTAACACAATGTGATCCTGATCCCACACAGAGTAGCTGTTGTGATTGACACATTCAGTACTGTGTATCATGTTTGTCTTTTAGGCTCTACCTTATGTGGCTCTGCTGGTAGCGATGCTCTTCTTTGTCTATGCTGTCATTGGAATGCAGGTATTTCACTCTATTCACTGATTTACAGTAGCGTACTGATGTTATAACAGTCTTCTGTCTAATGATAAAGGGGTTGTTTTTAATACTTTAGGTGTTTGGAAAGATTGCCATAATGGATGGAACCAGTATTAATCGTAACAATAATTTCCAGACGTTTCCACAAGCTGTGCTACTGTTGTTCAGGTATGTTAGATGTTTTAGAAATATTTCAGCCAGAAATGAGTTTTTGATCATTCATAGCACTTCACATAAGCCTGTCTAACTTTATTTCCTTTGAAGACAATGACAGTGTTTCTGTTGACACAATAAAGCACATTGATCAGCGTCCGTCAAGTTTCATAAAAGCACATACAGGTTTCTTGAAGTCACGTTAACTTTGTGTTTTTTCCAATAATGGCTTTTATTGAGATGACTGAAATTATGACAACTACATCACATTTTAACCATTTCAAGAAATAGATGGGTATCCGAAATACCTGACAGTTCATCTGAAAGCTCATTTACACCCCAATACCTGATAAGAGATCAATATATCAAGACTAAAACTGAATATACTGTACTTTATCTGAGACTGTGAGACAGTCTATGTAATCCAGTCTAAAGTCTCTAAAATCTAAAACATTTGTTGTTTTAAATTACCTTTATAAATGAATAAACTAAACTAACCTAAACATAGAGGATTTTTTAAAGGAATAATATCATAAAACAAAGCTAAAATTCACATTAGCTTTACTGAGCTTTACTTAAATAAACAATTTCAACTTGAAGAAATTAGTTTAAAAGTTAAGAAAATGAGAATAAATGGCATTCAATATTTTATGGTCATTCTCTTGTGGTTTGTTCAGATGTGCGACAGGTGAGGCATGGCAGGAAATCATGTTGGCTTGTTTGCCCGGCAAACAGTGTGACTCTGAGTCCGAATACAACCCTGGAGAAGAGAAGAGCTGCGGGAGTACCTTCGCCATCGTCTTTTTCATCAGCTTTTACATGCTGTGTGCTTTCCTGGTACCTTAACCCAGCTAAATACTTCAATACTGTGTTGACGTGTTTACTACTGTACAAATATAGTCTATATTTGATGAACTACACGCTTACTCTGTTTGGAAAATTTACTTTGTGCATCCACACAATTTAATGCTTAAAAACTATATTTCAACCCTATATCTACACATTGCATGTCAGGTTAGCAGATACATCCCGCTGAAATCAAAATGGTTTTATTGTCAAACACAAAAAAAGTTGAAAAATGGGTTTGAAAGGCTGACAGCACAGGACAGCATTGATCCACATGTGAACTCATTTTATCTTTTAAAACATTACCCAGTGCCCTTTCATGTAATTGTCACAAATAAGCAAATAGAGTTTAATTTTTTTGTTTCGTTAGTTTATATGGTATTACTTTTTATTTGTTTGTTTTTCTTTCAGATTATTAATTTGTTTGTTGCTATCATCATGGACAACTTTGACTACCTGACGCGTGATTGGTCGATTCTCGGACCACATCACCTAGATGAATTCAAGAGGATCTGGTCAGAATACGATCCTGAGGCCAGGTATACACAGATCTATATTTGTCCATAAGATATTCCACATAAAGACCTGCTTAAGAAGTGTGTGTTTTGTTAACATTGAGTACTTTTTGTTTTTCAGGGGCCGTATCAAGCACTTGGATGTGGTGACGTTACTGCGCAGGATTCAGCCGCCTCTGGGCTTTGGCAAACTGTGTCCTCACAGAGTCGCCTGCAAGGTTTGCACAAAACAACACTAAATGCTCATAGATGTGGGTGAAAATCTACAATCATACACCTACACATATTTGAGAGGTGATAAAAACAGAACACATGAAGGTAGGATGAAACAGATTTTTTTGTTTGAAAGCAGAGGGTCTGTTCTTTTATTTCATATATTGTATGTTTATATATTTAAAAAGGAGCATTTTCTGGAAGACATTAAACTTTTGTGAAAATCATGAAAAATGCTGGTGGTGAAAGAGTTAAAGGAACTCCACACTGCATCAGAGAGCTGACACTTTGGGAACGCCTAATTTGGGACAGTGTCTGAGTATGTGTTTCAAATTCAACCAATGGTTGTGCGTGACAGAATAGGCGGAAGCCAGAGTGCATAAAAAGGACGAAAAGGAATGCCCACTTTATCTTTTAATGCCTAAGCGGCTATCTGTGGGTGTGTATATCAGAGTAACTAAATAGTTTAACTATGTGGTTGATAATGAAAGCAACAATGAAAGCAGAAATACTTTAGACAATGCGTTCCTCCTTGTACCTGCTTTATCACGGGGGAGGATTTGCATGACATGTTGCGCATTGGAGGGCGTGGCGTACATTCACTGTGAGAACCACAGTGTGGTTCTCGAACCTGGTCTCTCTTCTAGAGGGCTCCCCGTTTCAGGTGCCGATCTGGAGGTATCTGCAGTCTCAGGCTAGGAGAACTGTGGTTCACCCCTGCCTAGAGCGAATGAGTTTGTAGGTCTGGCCTCTGACTCATAGAAACTGGTCTTTCCACCAAGGTTGTGCAGACTATTTTACATTCCAGCACTCCCTCCACCAAAAAATTATACGCATTTAAATGGAGACTTTTTATTACATGGTGCCAAGAGCACTTATATGACCCAGTTAACTGGCCAGTTGGTTCAGTTCTTATAGTTTTTATAGGAGTGTTTCGCAGCTGGGCTGTCTCCTTTGACAGAGACCAACTAGTCATGCATTTCCTGTGAAGCACTTAGAGCAGGGGTGGGCAATTCTGGTCCTGGAGGGCCACAGTCCTGCAGAGTTTAGCTCCAACAAGGTGTGCTTGTTTAGGGTTGGAGCTAAACTCCCCCCCCCCGAGGCCTCTGAGTCATCTAGGATCCCTGCGTGGGATCTGTCTGTGGTCCTGGAGGGCTTATCAGGTGCACCATTTGAGCCATTGGATACGATTTCAGAAAGTTTTTTACTCTGAAAACTATATTTTGCCTAGCTATTACCTCCCTTAAGACGGTAGGAGATTTAGGGGCTCTCTCGGTTTCACTCACCTGGCTCGAGTTTGCTAAACACATGAAGGCATTCTACACCCTAGGCTGAGTTATGTGCACATGTTTGTGCTTAGAACTGCCCAGTTCAGATAAACAGAGCAGTTATTTATATGCTTGGGTTTGGCCTTGAATAGGTCCCTGGCCACCAAGCAGACTTTAAGCAGATGGATAGTCTAGGCTATTGCATGTGCTTATAAAGCCTGGCATGGTCCTCTTCTTAAACTGTCAGAGCGCGTTCAACTGAAGGTATGGCAGCATTTTTGGCTCTGTGGGCAGGGGTCTTGACCCAGGATGTCTGTGATGCGGCAGGCAGGTCCTCACCACTCACTTTTGTTTACTTTTTTGTATACTTTTGTATACTTTGTATACTTAGTTATTCCCAAATAAAGCGTTCCCAAAGTTCCATTGAAAGAGAACGTCTCAGGTTACGTATGTAACCTCTGTTGCCTGAGAAGGGAATGAGACGCTGCGTTTTCTACTTTGCCATACTTCCGGCGTGCCTGTACACCTGCTTCGGTATATGCCAGATAAAGTGGGCTTTCCTTTTCGTTCTTTTTATGCTCTCTGGCTTCCACTTATGAGGTCACGCCAAATCATTGGTCGAATTTGATATACATACCTGGACGCCGTCACACTGTAGGCGTTCCCAAAGCATCAGCTCTCTGACACAGTGTCTCATTCCCTTCTTAGGAAACCGAGGTTACCTACGTAACCGAGACGTTCATGAGCATCTTTTCATGGCTACAATCTATTCATAATAACTATTTTAAACATAATGTTTAAACTTTTCATTTATAGATGCAAAAATAAATACAGCTTTAGTTTTTACTTAATATTTTCAGGTTCACTCTTAAAAAACAGCTTTTCTACATGAAAATTATTAGTTTGTGTAAAATCTATTGTCCCACAAAAATAAAAAAATGTAATGTTTAGTTTTAGACAGTAGCTTTATTGTCTATATCTTGTACACGGTGAATACATACATATACACATACCCCATCTTGCCATTGCGAAAACGTTCGAGTGACTTTTGTGCCATCTTTATCAAGAATCCACAGTATCGTAGCCAAACTTCGCACAGTGTTTGGCCACAAGATTGTTTGTGAGTTCGGTCAGTTTCGCAACAAAAAAATCGTTCCTTATTTGTGCAAAATATCATCCACAGTTCCTCAAATCATGAAACCCATCCATGGTATGTGAATCCCGCCACAGTTGAATAAAATATGTGTTATACCCTATTAAAACTGTTGCATGAAAAATTTTTGGTTAAGTTTCTTTAAAACTGTTCAGAGATATATGTCTGTATTCATACAAGCACAAGCTCCTCATCTGAGCAGGGCTGTTTCGCTTCAAAAACCCCTATGGTGCGGTCATAATAATAATTACATAATCTATAAAATGTATGTATTTGGTTTTAATATTATGTAAAGGTACAACCTATATGAATAGAAAAAAAAGATATTCAAAAAACTCTTTATCTGTGGTGTGAAACTCCATGGCAGCAAAGACGCACACATGCATATTAAGGCTATTTGTGCAGTTGAAGAAGTTAGTTGGGATAGATGCATTTTGCTTTTCTTTGTAATTTTTAGAAGAGAACAATCATCTCGCTTGTCTAACAGGGTTGTCTTAAGATCTCATCAAGAGCAGGGTGGAACAGCATCTCTGTGTCAAAAAATTTGACTGCGCTAAGTTGTGATTGAGAAAAGGCAAATGGTCCTGTCATTGTGTTATGCTCATGTTTTTTTTTGTTCTAATGTAAAAAATAAGTTTAAGAAGTAAAACTTACTATATAAAAATGATTTTTGATGATTTTTTTAACTTTTAAAAGACATACCTATAGCCCTAGTATCGTTGAGGGTCAGTGCTCAAATACCAAAATATGTGACACCGTAATCTGTGTCCATGGTAAGTTTGTCTATTTTGGTATTTTAAAGTAACTTTTGTTTAATTTTACAAACGTTAGTGAAAATCAATTTTTAAAAATCTATATTATTATAATGTTATTTTTGTTTTACCATTTTTGATAAATTTTTACAATTTAAAAAAAAATTGAAAAAGGATTTCCAAACCTTTTATTACTCGCATAATATAAAGAGAGAGAGTTAAAAATATACAAACGTTTGTTCATGTTCTTTGTTAAAGGTTTAAGCCTAGTATAACCATTAACACAAGAAACAAAATAATTGCGCCCAAAAAGTCCTTTGTCTAGTGTGTTATGCTGTAAAACATGTCAGTTGCACAGACATTAATGTCATTCATGCCTTTGGATGGGTAGACAACACACTATCACCCCTAAAATCAGATGGTTGGAAACCCTGTACATTTGTTAAATGTTGAAAGTTCTTAGTATAGTTGGCCCCGTGGTTGTTGAATAGGGCATTGCTTAAACTATACACATACTAAATATTTAATTAATAAATTCTTTATGCATTATAAACACTAAACTTTATTCAGAACACAACATGGTTCAAGTGATATCAGATATGAGGGCTTGACCATATACACCTAAATGATTGAGTCTTGGACTTTAAAGAAAGTTTTGATGTTACAAACAAAAGTTAGGTTGCAAACATGAAAATACGCTTGGGTGCTTCACCTCAACACATGCATGGCCCCGTTTTTAATCACGATCTTTGCAAGGACAGTTCATAAAACTCTAAATTTAAAATAAACCTTTATTTTTGTCAAAGTGTACAGAATTACATTTATTTTACACTTAAGGTTTTAGAAACACATCCACTGAAACCCCTCCTGAGAAGTAAAATCGGGGCTGTGGATGAGAGAGACACCTACCATAAAAATGACAAACAGAAAAAAATCTCTGAACAACTTTTTAACTCGCACCAAAGAATACAAAACCTTTTTACTGACACATCAACAAAAATGACAAACAATTGCGCGACAACTGACAGACACAAAAAGAAATGCAGTGCCTTGATCGACGTGTTATAATGTCGGGCATCTGGACTGCAACCTAAAAAACCTATAAAAATGTCACTTAAAAATCGATGGCGCGTACAATTTTTTTGATTTATTGGGGTGGGGCACCACCTGTCAAAACATGATTGACAGGGGGCCATAAATCATATTTTGACCCAAAGGGTCAGATAACAACTACTAGTGTGTTTACACCTCAGTAGTTGTTATTGTTGATGATTATTATTATTATTATTATTATTATTATTATTATTATTATTATTATTATTATTATAGTAAAGAGATCAGCGAGTGTATATAGTGTGTGTTGAAAGGCCAATGGAAGAAGTTTTTGCCCAGACACTACTAGTGTTAAACTGACACTCCTATTCTCATAAAACTACTTGAACACAAAACTACACATTTTTACAAAACATTGATCTTTTGTCTTTTAGAGGTTGGTTGCTATGAACATGCCATTAAATAGCGATGGTACAGTCATGTTCAATGCCACCCTGTTTGCTTTGGTCAGAACTGCTCTGAAAATCAAGACTGAAGGTAAGATGTGTGAGAGAGACTCTGTGTGTGCGTGCGTGCTTGTGTTTAACTGATGTTTAACTGATGTTTATCTTCAGGTAATCTGGAACAAGCCAATGAGGAGTTGCGCTCTGTTATCAAGAAGATCTGGAGAAGAACCAGTTTGAAAATCCTGGACCAAGTGGTGCCACCTGCTGGAGGTCAGAAACGCAAATATAAAACATACAAATGTTGTCATTGAGAATGTCTATAAACGGTTTCAGCAGTAACAACATAAAAAACTGCTTTCGTGGGACACAAGTAACTTTCGGTAAACTTTGCAAAGAATCAATAACAACAAACTCATTTTGGAGTAGTTTATTTCTGATAACAAGCAAAATGAACAAGAAGTATATTACCTTAGTTCAAATTATAGCTTAAGCGTATCAAAAACTACACTGAGCTAATGTTACTGGGTAAAATGTGTACTATATAATGTATGCAATGTTAACTAAAGATCAGGTGCCAAACCTCTCATCAAATAGCGGTAATCCATGATAGGAGTCTTCTCTCGTCTTTAGAAAACCACATTTTTGATTATTTTCGAGGTATTTTTTCCAGAGTTCAGAAAAGCAAGTCGTCAAACCATTACACAAACAGAAACCGGAAGTTAAGTTCCACTCAGAAGCGTAATCGCGTCACCACACGTGCGTCCGATGAAATCATACAGGGAAAAGGATCAAGCAGGACCATGAGTGACACTGTGCCACAAGAAAGGCTTTGATTTTGGAAGTTTTGTGATAAATCATGAAGAAAATACACTGTAAAAAATAACACGCTGAATTTACTAAAAAATATAGTGCATCATTTTTGCGTCCCTCTTTTCAAGCAAGTTTCACATGGAATTTTAAGCAAGGTTAGCTAATTATTTTTAGTTTTCAATGCTTACACTTATTGGTTGGTATCACATAGAATTTTAAGCAATTTTAGCTAAAAAATTTTAGTTTTCAATGCTTACATTTATTGGTCAGTATCACATGGAATTTTTAGTCTGTAGTGCTTAAATTTATTCATTGTTGAGACAAAATATTTTAAGGAATTTTACCAATGTATTTTAAGTTATTTCTAGCATTAATATCTTTTATTCTATCTATTGTAAAAATTCACCTCATTTAGATTAATAATTACAATTACTTACAACTTAAAATAACTATAAGAAAAGACACAAGACAGTAAAATTAAAGGATTTCTTTATTTTTAAAACTTTGTTTAAATACTTTTTTAAATTTTGAAGTTCAAAGTTCATAGAAACAATGTCACAAAATATGCACTGAAAAAAATTATATGCTGGATTTACTTTAAAATATGGTGCATTATTTTTGCATTCCCTTTTTAACTAGGTTTCACATGGGATTTTAAGCAATTGCATAAATGGCTGCAAAAATGATGCACCATATTTTTAAGTAAATCCAGCCTTTATTTGTAAGCCATACAAATCCAAAAAAAAATGTATTGTATTCTGTGTTATGTTGAATAAATGTTGTATAAACAAGTATAAACAAGTAAATGATAACAATGACATTAATTAAACTTGTGTTGAACGTGTGTGAGTGTTTCGAAATTTAACTTACCAGCTTATTTTTTAGTGATAAAATCTTTGGTGACAATTTTGCACTAAGTTCAACAGTACTTTTTGAAAGAATTCAAATGTGTACTTGAGTCCTTTCGGGTAACACAGATCGAGACTGTATATCAGTCCAAACAGGGAAATACATGGACTCATTAGACTGGATAATCCTCCCAGAACCCGAATTCCATCCAGGACTATTTCTGCGTCAAATGGAGTGCCATCTGGTGCGCCCCCTCTGGTTATGATCTTCAGGCTGTGCTCTGCAATGTCTTCAACTGCAGTAGTGTCCTAATAGAAAAAAAAGATATCATTGTATAATGTATAGACCCACTATATCATCACAATTGAATCCAATTTTATAGTCCAGTGTGGATTTGTCCATGTGTTTAAGACCTTCTATCTTTCATGACAAAAACAAGATGTATTTTCTAGGGGTGTGACAAGACACTTCACAGCAGGATGAAACGAGACAAGATTGGGTTTACTAGAATAGCATGAGACAAGATTTTAACACTTTGACAGACAGTTTTACATCAAGACTTCAGGACAAAGTTTTAAGAAATCCTTAATGATCAAATATATAAATAGAAAATAGCCTGTAATTTAACTGAATTCACACCATTTGAAAATGTTTTAAACAATCTAGGGTTTTCACTAACAATTATTTTGGTAATCGATGATGATCAAGTGTTTTTCAGTTTTTTTTTTTGTTTAAATAAATATAAAATATATATATTCTCGACTCAAGTAATCTTAAAACTACACTTTGTGACCAAGAAACGGTAATATAAAGAAACAGCTTTTCCGTCCATTGAGTTATTATGAGATTCAAAGCAGCCGAAAGTTTTACCTGTCATTCTGGCCACGCTCAAATCCGTGGCGGAAGAAAGTACTTCCCAAACAAAGAGGCTTTTAAAATTACTCCGTTGTTGTTTTCTAGTTTTCTTTTTTCAAACGTGTGCCTTCAAACCTTTGTATAAAAGCAATATCGCTCTCGGAGTCGTGTGATATAGCTCTATATCATCACGGCTGTGATTGCCTCCGGCACGAGGCCTCGTGCCTCTGGCCTAATCACAGCCGTGATGATATAGAGCTATATCACACTCCTACTCGAGCGATATTGCTTAATTATGCACTGCCCGAAAATAGTCCCCTTGGCTACTTTCAATGGCAGGGGACTATTTCGGGCAGTGCATAATATCACTACGCCTTCTGCAGCCATGTTACATCAGCAAAGTTCTTTATTATTACGCCAGAATGAGAGTATAGTCCCAACCATATCTGCCCAGAAAACCACAACTTTAAATTTTCTGTTAGTCTAGGTCAGTGGTTCTCAATCCTGGTCCTGGAGCCCCACTGCTCTGCACATTTTGTATGTCTCCCTTGTTTAACACAGCTGATTCAAATCATCAGCTCATTAGCAGAGATCTCATTGTCCATCAGATAAGAAAGACATACAAAATGTGCAGAGCAGTGGGGCTCCAGGACCAGGATTGAGAACCACTGGTCTAGGTACATAATATAAATACAGAAGAGTCAAGTTTTAAATAAGAAAAATATTAAAACTCTTTGGTTATTTTTGCGATGCTTATGGTCTTATCAGATTCAATGAATTATGCTAAGCTATGCTAAAAGTGGTAGTGCCAGACCCGGAGATCAGCTAAATGGATTACAAAATGGTAAGAGTCAAATGTATCTTTCTAGGGGAGCTGGAAAATGAGCATATTTTCAAAAAAGTGGAATGTCCCTTTAAAAGAACAATTTGGAAAATTAGATCATTAGAGGAGCGCATGAATGCCACAATTAGGCTACATTTGGTTTGAGGGCAACTTATTTTGCCACAGAAAGCTAATATGGTAATATTTCTTCAGAAGAGTTGCTGAAACTAATGACTTCATTGATGTTTTTATTAGTACTGCAGCTTTTATTAGCATTTGAGATGGGACGTGATGGTAGTGAAGTTTATGCGGAAAGCGGGGTGAATTTCAAATGGTGTTTTTGCGCACTTGAAGGGCACTTCGGGAAGGGGATGGTGCATAAATAGTCAATCCAAATAAAAAAGAAAATGACATTGCATTTCATTGCTGAATTGACGAAGTGTATTTTATGTGGTCACACCATGAAACACAATTTCACAACTTTCTCTTGAGTTTATACATCAAGAGTTCTGATCTTTAAAGGCAAGAGGGCATAGGGATGATCACTTTCGATTGGAATTTGCCCTTCATCTTTTTGTGAGCCGCAGCCACGTAGGCTTTAATCAATCATTGAACAGATTATTAACAACAAATCATAGAACATTTTACTGAGCCTTAAAGTGGAGTGTTGAAAAAATTGAGAAAATGGTTTGAAATGTGATTGTATTCACACAACAAAAATCTCATACAGAAATGTAATTTTAAAAAAAGAACACAAAGCAGAAAAAGTGATGGCGCTTTAGGCAAATCATTAAACAAAGTATGACATAATGACAAAGCAGATTTTCGTGGTGTTTTATGCTGTACTTTTATCTACAGTCCTATTTTATTCCAAATTATCAGTTTAGGCACAGATGCGGGGAAAAACCCAAACGATACCAAACCCTACTTGCCAATGTGTTTTTTTAATCACACAGCAGTATTTAGAAGAAATTAGAACATTTTAAGGCTTTATATTATGAATGTTTTTGTGTATGTTCACTTGCTCAGGCCAACATAATGTCAAATTTTACATAAACCATATTCACTAACCTGGTAATGTTCTATGAGATCCTCAATGTTTTCAGATAGGTAGACAATCAAACAGCGTATCACCACTTCTCTACGAATGTCCACTCCGTGGTCCTGAGGACAAACAACAAAAAACAAATACTCTACTTGAAAATGCACTTCACAGTACTGAGGCAAAGATATAGAGCTTAAATCTGAAATAATCAAGTAGAAATTCCATTAACAAATACCTGGTCCAATAGTTTCATTGTCTCACGGATTTTGTACCCTGCAATTCCTCCCTTTGCATGAAACAACCCAAGGAGGTTTGCCATAACCTTGTCTAAATTTCCAATGAAGGTTGATTCCAGATCTACAGCTGTCAACCTTTTAAATTCTTCTTTGATCTTTAAACAAAAAAAAAACTAAATAACAATGTAACCTACATCTATGAGTTATATGTTAGCAACATACCTGAGTGACATGAAAAAGAGCTGGCCACCTTAGCATTAGCACATCCACAGCTAGGCTTTCCTTCACTATTTCCTGTCTTCGAATGGAAAACGTTGTAGCCATCTTTTCATTTACAACCCTTAAATTGTCCCTAATGTAGACATCTCCGAGAAGTTCTTCACAAATTTGTTCAAGAGACTCAGCTGTTTGTCCTTCGGGATGTGGGGGGAGGTAGTTCAGTTCAGCTTTGTGTGGCTTTTTGACAACTGCATACCTGCTGTGTGTTGATGTATTTACAGACAATTCTGGGCATCCAAGTTGTTTCAATTTTTTCCGATAGCTGGCCATTTTGTTTTTAAGTCTAGACAGCCATCCATCATAGCCTGAAACTGATCCTGGCTCCTTAAGGCAAGGATATTTTTCAATTAATGCTTCTGCTACAATGCAGATCTGTTTGCTTGTGGGATAAGCACAAGGGACGAGTGAGCAGACGAGGCATTTGAGGAAAGTGATGGCAAATTGTTCTCAGAGCTACATCCATCAACACTACTTAAGGTCAAAACAACAGGCTCCAAGCACACGAGTTTTATTGTATCTTTGTCATTCAGTTCTTTTGTTGTAGTCAATGAGAAAAAATCCCCAAACTCTGCATCCTTATAATGAATGGTGAAATTTAGAGAAATCTGAAGTGTCTCTCTGACCACCTCTTCCAGTTTATGTACTGAATCTGGAATCCCAGAAGGCAGGATGAGTTTGTGTATTTCATTGTCACCAATAATTACACGCAACCTTGCTGGTTCTGACATCTTCGGAGCTCTGTAAAACACAAAAGAGGAAAACATTTTACACAAGTTTAGCATACTTAAAGGGATACCCCGTCAAAAAGTCCCTCATTAATTCACCCTCAAGTCATCCAAGATAAATATGAACTTTGAGGCAAACACAATCAGAGTTGAGGCAAACGCAATCTGAATTACTTATGTGCAGGATGGATGCCTTTTTTTGTGCTTCAAACCATATGTTGCAAAAAACACCAGTTACTACCATTATAATGCTTGAAAGAGCAAAGACATTTTTAAATATGACTCTGATTGTGTTTGTCTGAAAGAAGATGGAAATATGTATTTCGGATGAGTTGAGGGTTAGAAAATCGTGGCCTAATTGTCCTTTTTCAGGTCAAACAAACAGCTCAAGACTTTAATGCCATTACAAGTATCTCTGTTACGTCTGTAACTTCTGTGACAGAAAGCAAACTGTTATGTTACATAAATAACATAACAAAGCAGAAGCATGAAATATAAAGAAAACAATGCTTAACAATGCTTACCTAAAATGTAACATTAATGTGACGCTTGAGGTTTACCATACACTTCCCCCCAACGTTGTATGCAGCCAATGGCACAACATCATTTAATTCATTCTGAACAAGGAATTCAAGATGTCCTGGTGCTTCCAACTCAAATGATGTCATATGTTCATCATACCAGGCTTTACGGGTCTTCACCAAGAATCCAACAATGTTCTTAACAATAACAACTTGTTGTATTACAACAAAATCTGTGAGTCCAGCGGTAGAGCCATGAGCAAGAATCATACCTGCACAATATTTTGTTCCATGACAGAACACTGTTTTAGCCAGGTGCACAGATGCCTGACTGGGGAACTTGCTGTGTATTGCTTCCTGTACATCAGTGTTCAATAAATCCAAAGGCACATGAGAAACATTAGACACAGACAGGGCTGGTGTTGAAGAGTTGTGTGAGTGAAAAGCCATCAACAGCTGATGTTTTGTAGCAAGAGACAGCAAGATGTTCTTAAAGGAATTTGTATGCCTTACAACACATTTAAAGAACCTGTGTTTTCCTTCAAAACGCATTGTCCACATAGTCACAAGAGGACCAAAAGCCTTTATCAAATCTGGATTGTGCTCAAGAAAATGATGCTTTGGAATCAATTTCTCAGTTAGGAAAACATCCAGAAATCGGTGTTTGTGTTCAGATATTTTGATGCGTATGTAGCAAATGGTTTCATGTGTATGAATTGGAGCTGCTGCAAGCTCAACAATTTCTTTCAGGTCCATTAGAATCAGCCATGCTGGTTCATCACTTGGAATTTTCAGTCCAATGAGAAAAGGAAGAAATCTTAAGAGAGCCCAGTTTTCATGAGCGTTTCCTCCTATAGTCTTCCGGGAAGCAAAATTGAAAGGTACAGCCTTGGGACAGTTAGTTCTGTCTGACCATTTGAATGGAAAATGTTTAATGGAGTCATTTATTTCTGACAAAGTCAAAAGTTTCTTCTTCATGAAAACACTGAGACACAAAGCAATTTCCATGGGAACAATTCCTCCAAAAAGGTCGTGCAGGATATCTGGTGGGTATCCTTTTAATACATGAAAATGGCTCAATTTGTCAGTCAGGGGACACTGCTTTTTCACTCCAAACGAATAAGTACCACTTTGCACTGCTGTGTGAACATGCAACAAGTGGTCCTCTTTGGTCCTTGCTTGAAATTCACCAAAGCATACTTCTTTTGACTGGTAATCAGATCGTTGTCCAAGACAAAATCTGCACGGGTACTGTCCTGAAAAGCTTTCCACAAATCCACCAATCGAATGTGCTCCTAAGTTGTCTGCGACTACACATTGCACAGTACCTTTGACATTTTTGGCAAGACTGGAAACAAAAACTCCTTCCTTCTCCAAGATAACAAGATCTCTCAAAAGTGGTTCCAGAACCAATGCATACCCATGCTTTTTGACATCATCTGCTTTGCAGAGCACCGCCAAATGAATGCAAGTCAACTCAGACCGAAGATGTGCCGGTATATTCCCTAATACCCAATAAAATGCAGTGATCTTGTGTGTTTTCTTTGAAGTTCCGATTGGATTGCATATTTCAAGGTCATCAACGTATAAGATCAGTGAAATCTTAAATTCATCTCCAGAAAAAAAGTGTTCTCCTTAAAGTATGTGCTGTCATAGAATGACGTGTACTGTGAATCTGATGTGCGTACATTGTTTGTGATGTCAAAGCTTTCAACAGCTTTTTCCAAAACATTCTTATTATTTAGAAGTGTAGACAAGGATTTTAGAATTGGAACATACTGGAAACTTCTCTTTTCCCTTCCATCAATGATGTATTCTACAGGTTCAACAACATCAAAGTTCTCTTTAAAGTACTTTTTCCTTCTGTACATAGAACAAAAGGGGCCATCCTCTCCAAGCGCTGTGCTTAATGGTCCTGTATCACAAAGTTGTTGTACCAACTCTGTGATTACTGGTGGGTCAACAGGACAATTATGCTTCTCTAAAGTGTTGCTAATAATATTTCTGAATGCTTGCGCAGATGCTTCTGAAGAAATAAAATGGAATTCTTCTACTAACTGGTTAATGCAGTTGGCTGAAACGTGGTAGAGGCTTTCCAATTTAAGCAGCAAAGAACCAACTTTTTTCACTGCAGTATTTTGTACAGATTCGTCGTCTTCATGAAATGCCAAATTAAAATGGTGTTCATTTATTTCTGTATCATCTTCATAATCAGCAGCATTGCCAGGGTACAATGTTCTTTTTAACACTGCAGGTTTATAATCTGCTACGGAGTGAGTTGCATGCTTTCTGCTTTTGTGAGCAGCAAATGTTCCATATACGTTTGTTAGATGAAGCCTCAGGTGTGTAAAAAACTCCTTTTCATTGGTAACCTACTGGATGTGCAATTTGGACATGAGAATACCAGATCATCATTGTTTGCTTGACTTTCAGTTTGGTGGTCCCTTGTACAATGTGAACGAAGTGAACTCAAAGTCTTGAATGAACAGGGACAATCAGACAACAGACATGACTGTGAACGGTGTCGTCCTAAACAGTCATGATCTAATCTGTAGTGTTTTAACAGATCTCCTTTTGTCTGAGCTTCTTTTCCACATAATTTGCAGTGCCACTTCATTTAATGCTAAAAATATAAAAAAAAAACCAAGGACGATGTCAAAACTTGTTTCTATGTGGTGTTCTGGGGTCCGTTTCAGTAAGGAGGTTCGACCAACTCTGAGTTAAAACTTGAAATCTGCGTTGGCTTACTCTAAGATGGGAACCTCTGAGTTTTCGGTTACAGAACAGCTGATCTGAGTTAGTTCAATCGACTTTGAGTAGGTTCACTCTGTTAAGCGCGTGCACGGCCACTATGAAAAGCCATTGTGAATGCAGCTCCGATATTACGATTTACCATGGCACATAAAAAGAGGTCTAAATCATTTTATGAACTTTACAAATGTTTGTCATTAATAAAACTGAAATATGCAAAGTTGGTATTCGAACTCAGGTCACTGATAGTACATCTGCCCTAACCACTGCACACAGCACTATACACTAGACCAGCAGCTCTGATGACTGGATTTATAAGAAATGTAAAGGCAACTCTTCAGAAGATTTTTCAAGTTACACCGTGTACTAAGACCAATAGAAAATTAAAAGTTGCAATTTTCTAGGCTGATATGACTAGGAACTACACTGTCATTCTGGCGAGTGTAATAATCAAGGAATTTGCTGCAATACCATGGCTGCAGAAGGCGCAACGATATTACACGGTCCCCTTGGTACGGCAGCAAAGTCCTTGATTATTACACTCGCCAGAATGACAGTATAGTTCCTAGGCATATTGGGCAAGAAAATTGCAACTTCTCCTTACAAAATTGCAACGCTTTAAATAATGCTTTGGAAAAACGTAGGACTGACTACATTATTGTAGAGACATAATTTACACAATTCAATACATGCAGAAACGTCACAAGGGCTGTGTGAAGTATGCATATGCATAGGGACTCCTGCCTCCAAAAGGCCTTGTGCCTGGCCGGAAAGCCAGAAACATATGAGGGTGAGCGATATACCGGTATGAAAGTGACTACCGGTATTTTGTTGCACCATGATATGATTTTGAACTCGCAAATACAACTTAAATGTCCTAATATAACTAAGACTTAGGGTGGGTTGCACCAACAAGGATTAGGCCTAAATCTGGTTTAAATCAAAGCTTATTTAATAATTCCGTTGCACCAAACTTTAAACCTGTTTAAAAATAAACAGGTTTAAATTTAAACTGTCATTTTGATCCAGGTTTAAATCTTACAGTAAATCTAGATTATCTTTAATCCTGTTGCTCCATTACTTTAAACTCCGTTTTAAATCTCAGTGAGGGATTAACTTTAAACTTGCATATAAGGAGGTTTAAATATGTTTTTTTTACTATTAAATGTCTGGCTAAATGATTAGAAACACATACCGCGAGCGGGGTGGCGCTATTTAAAGATGCGTTTATTATAACATCTCAACAAAGTGAGTTTGGCGGCTCAAAAAGATTATTAACAGCACCGGTGACAGCTACCGATGCTCGTATGTGCTTCTCCTCTGTCACGCGCGCTCCAGTCAGACGAAGGACAGTGAATGTACGGACACACGGTGGCGCTTCATGACAAATGCTTCGACACATCTTGTTGTTATAGCACAATATCTGAGCTTTGCGATATTTCTTGTCACAATATTTCCTGGTCTGTTAATTGTTTTTAAAAGATTGTCAAATGTTTTTATTTGAATCAGACCTTTAGATTAGCCTACCGGTGTATGTAGGTGATTTATAATACAACAATTACATTACCTTTGCTTGCATAAACTGCTTATTTCCTTTTTGAATGACAACATCAACATTGTTGCTGTTTAATTACACCGGAAAATTCAACATGGCGGACAAAATAAATCGCAGATGAAGGATTTAATACAGTTTAAAGATTTAATCTAAGATTTGTTAATCTGTGTTTAAATTTAAGTGGTGCAACACAACTCGAATTAAAATTAAACTGGGATCAACAAACCCTAGATTAGCTCTAAACTCTGCTTAATTTAATCCTTGTTGGTGCAACCCACCCTTAGTCCTTTATTAATCTAAACCCTGTCCAGGAAACTGGCCCCAAAACTGTGTTCATAACAGACACGAATGAAGCGTTAAGCGCGAGCGATTTACATGTTAAGTCAATGCAAAGACCCATCATGACATCCTGTGCCGCGATTTGCGCAAATAAGGGGGTGCGAAAGTCATAGAGGTGCCTTCCCGGACAGGGATTACCTTAAACCAGGACTAGGTCTTAGTTAAATTGGGAAATATAATTAGTTTTAACAAACATGCAGGTTAACTGGTTAGCAACTATGCTTTTGGGAAACCCACCCCTGGCTGGGTGATACAAGTGCCATACCAAACATCCAGAACGTGCTCAAAAGTGTGGGAATACTTTAAGCAGACACTAATTTAAATGGGGCTCTGCACACTGTGTAAAACTGAAATAGCATACCACAGCAGCACAACGTCTATGCATGAAAATCTCAAAAGAAAACATCATGGCGGTGTCCGACCTCAAAATGACGTGATAGCAGCATTAGTATTTAAAGTAATACAGAAAGTTTTCACAAAACAATAGAATGTAGGCCATATTGTGCTTAATACAGCTGCGTTTACATCTTTGTTTAATATGAGCTGCGAGACGTTACTGCCGCAACATCATATCACGACACGTCTGGGCAGTATTTTGAAACAGTAAATAAAGAGTGGGACACGTTTCATATTAATTAGAAGTTAAATAATAAGTTACTGTCACGCTGAGAGCTGATAGGCATGTGCCCGCGTGCACAGAAATATCTGCGCACATATTCACAAAAATAAATTGGTTAGGAACTCCGCACTGCCAGCTGAATTACACAAGCTCATCTTGTTAGGTATTCCTGGCATGCATTTCTTTAAAGTAAAAGCAGCGTAAAGGCTGTGTATTAAATGTAGAGTAACAGATTTGATCCTGAAACATTTTTTGTTATGCTGGTTAAAAGTCTCCTCACATCCTGATAGCAATCACTTTGTTAAGTTGTTTAAATGTATTTGTAGAAATTTATGTTATCTGTGAAAGGCGTAGGACCAAAAGATGTTCAACAAATCATAGATTTCGGTCCGAACGGATGTTTCCATTTTTGTCCCTCATACGTAAGCGTAATTTGAATGCCCACCGCGCAAGCTAGTCCACGCAGACACCATACGTCATCGGCGTGTTCACGTGCGCTCACCTCCTGTCTGTAAACAGCGAGAACAGCAAACTTTTCTGCTGAATTGACAACCTACACAGGAGGCACAAAACTAAAGGCATCTTTTATAACAACAACAGCAAAAACTGCCTGGATCAGCAAAGAGCAAAAACCCAAATTAACATCGATAACTTTACTGCTTTACCACGAGATGAAACAGCTGCAGGAGGCAAAGGGTCTGAAAGAGTCGTTGCACTGTTTATTTTGGTAAGGTAGGTACGCGATATGTTTGTATTGAGATGGATTCAGATATTCTACTTTGATGAAATATTGTGTTGCCTATGAAATTTGTGTTCGTTTACGGATTAGCGTAACGATATAGTTACTACGTCTACACAACCGAACGTGTGCTTAAACTTATTCTGATGTAAACCAGTTGTTTGGTTATTTTGGAAGTGTTATTTGACTTTATACTGCAACGTTTTCTCACTGCTGAATGAGACATGAGATGTGATCTGATCTATGCGTGTTCATGTGTTTTGACAGAGGCGTGACTTTGGATGGCGATTTGACTTGAGGGTGGGATCGGGATTTCATTGCTAGGCGGCTACCGTTAGCATTTTTCAAAATGTGTTACCCTACCTTTAAATATTGAAGATAAACTTGTGTTTTTACTTGGAATCTTCAGAAAAGTTTAATGTTAATATATGCCTATTTTCAGAGGTGGGTAGAGTACCCAAAATCTGTACTCAAGTAAAAGTACAAGTACTTATACAATAATGTACTCAAGTAAAAGTAAAAGTATCAATCTAATTATTTACTTGAGTAAGAGTAAAAAAGTATTAGATGAAAAAACTACTCAAGTAGTTAGTTACTCGTTACTTCTGATCTGATAGAGAAGTAGCGCAAAAGCACTGAATTTCAGATTACTTGGAGGGTTTTCACAAACCTTTCCGTTAAACTCTCATTGTTCTGCTTATATACAAGTAAAGCAGCCTATCTCAGTCCTGCAATACACTAACATCACATAACGTGTAATTTGAGCAAAAATCTCAAACACACACACACACACAGATGTTTTTCTGACGGTTAACTCTATATTTATTTTCATGTTCACAACACAAACTTGTCAGCGTCTGCCTTTAAACATGCAAACAGTAAACAAATAAGAACGTGTGTGTCTGTTTGTTATCATGTTTTTATATGAATAGGTTATTTTCATTGCCATTTAAAGTGCAATTACTGAACATAAACAGGAGCTTAATATAAATGATCATTTTAGAATTTCATATGGAACTTATCTGTTTTTGCAAATCATCTCTACATTTATTATAATATATAATGCATGTTTCTTTCAAATCAATCTTTATTCTTTTATTTTTATTCATTCATTCTTTAGGAAGGATTTAAATAAAATACAATCCCGTTTTTATTTGAATGTATTTTCTACACATTAGTGAGGTGTCCGGATTTGTGTATAAATGCAGTCATTACATTATGCTGTTAAGTTTGTTTAGTTGTGGGGAAATGATATGGAAATGTGCAGATGTGAACGTGCTGTTTGTATGGTTTAACTTACATTAGGATTTGTAATCGCTTGCACAAGAGTGCATATGGCAAAAAAACTCGGACAGTGTGTGAAATGACCATTAATAGTATTCAAATAGACAATACTGTGACACTTACTTAAGGCTGGATCTTGAATTCCTGTACGCTGAGATGTCAGCTCGTTTATTGAACAAAGCACGCATCACATTATGAAACTATTCTTTTTGACCTCCTGTGGTGAAAACATAGACCGAACTTGAAGCCCCCACGCATGATCTGCCTCCGATATCTCGCACACGCGCCCTCATCTGCTTCTCTTATCATCTACGCGGCTGCGCGGTTGCGCGCGCTAACCGCGCGGTCGCGCGCTAAAGGGTGACGCAGCCTGTTTCGCGCAACTTTCGAACACGCCCTATAAACTTTAAATATATATATATATTCATTAATTATTACCATTTGACAGTAGCGCAGTAACGCCGCCGAATGTAGCGAAGTAAAAGTACAGTTTTTTCACTAGAAATGTACTTGAGTAAGAGTAAAAGTACCCATCCTTAAATTTACTCTAAAAGTACTAGTTACCCGAAAAATGTACTCAAGTAAATGTAACGAAGTAAATGTAGTTTCGTTACTACCCACCTCTGCCTATTTTATTGTTTAAGGTGAATAGAGCCTCTTTTGCACTTTTTATGTTAGGGTGAATTTATGTTGGACTTGTTTTTTGTGCTTTTTGTTATATTTTCCCTGGCACAGCCACTTCATTTTTCAAGTTAGAAATCTTTGTTTGTGTGTTTGTTTAGTTGAGAACATGCATAAATAAAATGTTATGATTAATGGCAGATGTTACATTTACTATTTGTTGGTGAATTACATATAAAGGAAGTAATTTGAGTATTTCAGTAATTGAAAAAAGAATCTATAGATTAATCGATTGAAAAAGTAGTTGAGACTTGCAGCTCTACTAAAAACATTACTGGTGTGCATTTTGAAGCAAAACAAAAGGCATTGATGCATTTTAGGAAATGTTAGCGCAAGTTGTTTTCAGTGTGGACAGCTCTTACATATATGTTAATCTAGAACCCCATTCACACAGACCTTTTGTCCTAGAAAATACCTGTAAAATTGCCAGACAAGCTGCTTTGTGAACGCAAACACGTCCCGTAAATCTTCTGGGATCGTTGCCGGAAATAGGACCTAGTAAGATACACGGAAAACCCTCTGTGTAAACAAGTAGCCGAAACAATGCCGTAATGGGCGTGTCGTAGTGAGGATGCGCGCGTCATCACAACAAAAGTTATGGTTCAGAGATTTTGAGATTTACATGTATATCAACATTCCCGACGAGAAATGTCAGCAAACTAGATTGAAGCAGTTATCAGGAAATGATAAATGAGACGCATAAACGAGGACGCGCGTGTCTTGGCAACATGAAGTTGGTTCAACTCTTTAAAATGAGGGATTTAACGTTACATGGAGATCAACATTCAGGACGAGAAATGTCAGCAAACTGGACTGAAGCAGATATAAGGTTAGTTAGCCCGTCACTTACCGCGCTGAGGCGGATCATTCAGCAGCATCGAGTCATATGCTCATTTCAGCTTATAAAAACCAAAAATGGCCACATGACATCGCAAAAAGATATATCGTTAAGCTCCTCAAAACAACGGTTTTAAATGCATATGAACAATCACAATGAGAACCAGAGAAGCTGTTGAAAATATTAGTTTTTGCAATGCATATCTAAACAATTAGTGCATCAGTAGTGAAGTGTGAAGATAAAGTTGCATAATCAAGATATTTACTAAAACTGGATAGGGTTGGCCATTGTGACGCCTCTGCATGTCTTTTTTTAACATCATGTGGAAGTCACTGTGAAAGTTCTTACCTTCATTCAAGTCTTTTTTTCCAGGAATGCCTTTAAAAATACAAAAAATGTAAACAGAATAAAGTCAGGCCTGACTCAATCAAAAATCATGGCACAAAATTGTACAAATGCAAGTGTACTATGTCATCTTTTCACACTACAACATGCTGAAGTCATTGTAAAAGTTCTTACAATCACTGTAATATCCAGATCCCTTTAAAATAAAGAATAGAAATTAAAGGGATTAAAGTTACATAAAAATTAAATCTGATGTATAAGATACATATATAGCATTGGAGTTGCACTAATAGTCTGAAATTAATGCTGCTTATTGATTTTTATTGCTTTTCTACATGGAGTAAATGGTTTTGATTAGCTGCAATTACTTATTTTGAAGTGAAGCCACTGCAACCTCAATGTTACCACTGTCTCACCATAACAACCATAGTTTAACCATTATAAGATAATCAATCCTGCAAAAACAATACTTTCTCTTTCCAATTTCATATATTATATTAGTGACCATCTACACTGTGAGACATCTGCAATTATCAAATCATCTTTGATGATAACATTGCTAAGATTAGATAAATATACTAGATTATTTCGTTGCCAGGATGATGAAAACAAACAACAGGTTGTAAATATTTAAAATGCCAATACTTTCTTGACAAAACATACTTTACTTACCGCTTACTGTCTGATAATGTCCATTTATGATAATGTCATTAATTTTAATGTCCATTCTTTCTTTAACACGCAACATTTAGATCACATGCTCATTTCCCTCACCACTCGCGCCATCTATTGATTTCATTTTGTACTGCAACCATTCAGTATTTTGGACCAAATACAGCGATATTCAATAAATGTAAAAGTGTTATGTACATAAATTAGTAACTTTTTGAGCGGGTCTGTGATGGCAAAACGCCCTAACCATAGAGATTTTGTTGACAACTGATTTGGTAGAAAATATTAGGTGTTCGGGTGTTTTAGTCAGATCACTTTACTGTCATCATTTAAAGACAAACGTCCTCAAGGGTGTACTACGGTGTCTGACAACAAATACAGTTAAAATCCTGTTTTCGTGGTGAAATATAAGTTAAAAACAGATTTATTTAACGTTAATCTTACAAAAGCGTAACGTTAGTTTTCTTGTCACGCAAACCCTGGACAATACGGTTAACATTCCATATCCCGGAAACTAGCCAACTAATCTTAATTTCAATTTCAAACACAAGAAATCTGTATTTAACGTAATTTCATAAAAACATGGACTTATTTCACATAAAATTTAAATGTATAATGCAATTTTACTTACCTTAATTCATGAAGAGGTAACTAACACCACCAAAATGGCTGCGTGATGGGGTGTTGATCTGCGTCACGTGACTGTTGCTCAAAATTGCTTATAGTGTTAACTAATTTTTATAATTAAACCAATAGCTCGGTACATTAAGTAATAATTATATCCATATGATAAGTAATATGCAACACTTAAATTTATGAGTGAAATCTTAAAATTTATTTTTAGCCATATTTGCTGAGGACACAAATCAATTTTACTTACATTTATGAGTAAAATCTGCTTATATTTTTAAGCTATATTTGCTGAGGATGGAAATCATTTTTACAGTATAAAAAATAATAAGCTCGATTTACTAAAAAATATAGTGCATCATTTTTGCATCCCTCTTTTTCAGCAAGTTTCACATGGAATTTTAAGCAATTGCTTTTAAGCTTAAAATCCCTCTTTTTCAGCAAGTTTCACATGGAATTTTAAGCAATTGCTTTTAAGCTTAAAATCCCTCTTTTTCAGCAAGTTTCACATGGAATTTTAAGCAATTGCTTTTAAGCTTAAACTGCTTAAAATTCCATGTAATACTTATTTTAAAAATTGCAATTGCTTAAAATGCTTAAAATTCCATGTGAAACTTACTTTAAAAAGTAGGTGCCAAAATTTTGCACTATATATTAATTTTTTTTTAGTAAATCCAGCGTATTGTTTTTTTTTCAGTGTATTTTTGATAAATGATGGTAAGCACACAGTTGA
This sequence comes from Misgurnus anguillicaudatus, assembly GCF_027580225.2. NCBI lineage: Eukaryota > Metazoa > Chordata > Actinopteri > Cypriniformes > Cobitidae > Misgurnus > Misgurnus anguillicaudatus. The sequence continues at coordinate 8,052,343 of NC_073341.2, read as the reverse complement.
CGGTACCCATTAAATTCCATCATATTTTTTATTCCTACTATGGAAGTCTATGGTCACTTACTGCTGTGTTTACCATCATTTCTCAAAATATCTTCTTTTGTGTTCATCAGAAAAAAGAAATTCATACAGGTTTAGAACAACATGAGGATGAGTAAATGATGACAGAATTTTCATTTTAAAGTGAACTATCCCTTTAAATTAAGTGCAATGTCCCATCTTGTTACAAACATGCATTATGAATGTCGTCATGTAGTTATTATCAGTGTTGGGCATGTTATTTAAAAATAAAATTATTTATACTTCTTACATATAGTAACTGAGTTAGTAACTATGTTACATCATTATAAAAGTAACTAATTACCAGAAAAAGTAACTATTGCGTTTCTTAAAGTTAATATGTCAAGTAACTTGGATTCCCCCATATAATAAATATTTTAAAGGGGCCATGGCATGAAAATCTGACTTTTTCCATGTTGTGCTATGATTGGGTCCCCAGTGCTTCTATCCACCTAGAAAATGTGAAAAAGATCAACCCAGTAACTTAGTTTTGGTAAAATATTCTCTACAAGCACATGAAAAAATAGGTCGTTGAAATTTGGCTCTCCTTATGATGTCATAAGGAGCTCTTATTATTCACCTTTTTCCACCCCACCCATTTTTAATTCTTCGCTCTTCCACATTTTGTCAACCGACTTCTGCTGCTAACATGGCACAGTGCATTCGGTAGCTAGTTTGGTGGTTAGAAGATTGTTTGTAGTTCACTATAACTTTAGCGAAATGACAAATATCACTACTGCTGTAAATGTTTTAAATTAGAAGCACGGAGAAAACGTCATACGACGCTCGGATAGTCTTGTAATGTCCCATCAATCGTCTCGTGGTTAGACGATATGAAGCGGCCGCGGCAAGTAACCTATGGGACATATTACCTCGTCCTGTCAGAAGGAGTTGATGGAGCAGCATTGAAAATTATTAAAGTACTTATGCCTACCAATATTTACACAGTGATTTCGTCTTTTTTAAAGTAAATGTGCACCTTAGCCAGTCCAATAACTATTTCGCTTTTATGTGGTAATGTACCATGATAGAATTAATTTGCAAACTTGCCAACACTTATTCCTTCAAATCAGGAGACTTAAATCCTTTCAAGTGGAATCTACAAAGCTCACATATGGTTTAAGAAATTCCTTACAGATAATATCTGATTACATTGTAAAGGTTTATATAACTGCATGACAGGTAACATCTGATCACATAGTAAAGATTTAATATAACTGCACAACATCTGATCACATTGTAAAGGTTTAATATAAATGCACAACAGATCACATTGTAAATGTTTAATATCACTGCATGACATCTGATCACATATGAAGGTTTAATGTAACTTTACAACAGGTAAACTTTACAACAGGTAAACTTTACAACAGGTAAACTTTTCAGCAAGACCACCCTGCAATAAATTAAGACACAGCTTTATCAGAGTCATTAGGAGCTGATCCCAAGCATATATCTGGAAGCTGTTGGTGTATGTACTGGTAAAGTGCTTGGCGACTGTGTAATGCATGCAATATTAACCCTCTGTAAAGCTGACAAAGATGGTTGTTTCTCAGCAGAGATATGTACATTTGTGCCAGCTCAACACATTGAAGCAGTTTCTCGGACAGGGTTTACAGGACTAGGCCTTAATTATATTAGGACATTTTAGTTTTTACAAACAAACCCTACAAAAAACAAGACTGGTGCGCATTTTGTGACAAAACAATGGCACTCATATATGTTGAGGTATGTCAGTAGTCCCTTTCACACATACAGTCTTTACTGGTAATTTACTGGTAAATTGCAGTTAACATGTCATGTGTGAACAGAGCCTTTCCGGTAAATCAGTGCTCCCAATTGACCAGTAAGACAGGTTGTAAGATTAACGGTAATTTGCCGGTAAGCGCTGTGTGTGAACGAAAAATATAGCATTACCGGCATTTAGATGACGTCAGACCGCGCTGACAGATCGGGCGGGCCAATCAGAAAGTTTTTTATACAGGTGACGCGGTTTCCCCCAGACTGTTTACGGACGTTTCCACACACATGTTGCTTAAAAGTCGAGCACACCTGAAGTTAACATCCACATTTCTTCACCAAAGTTGTTTAAAACAGCTTACCATCTAATTGCCAAATTGCCGACGTCCTTAGCACACCATCTGTGAAGCCTAATGTGCAAACGCGCAGGTTCCGTTTGACGCCGCCTAACGCAATGTTGTTTGGTCACGAGCAACTTCGCAAACCGTTTGCCACAGATGTGAAAACAACAAAACACAGACCGTGGATATTAAGTCATAACCCGCCGTTTACAAATACGACACGGACGGAGCTCGCCGGCCGCGCGCCACAGGTAACTTCCGCTTTCTCTCCGAGTTTACCGGTATTTTGATACTGATGTGTGAATGATGTCTTACTGGTAAAAAGACGGAACGTCACTGCATGTGTGAACAGCACATTTTTGTATTTACTGGTAAATTCATTCTGGTAAATTCATGGTAATTTACCAGAATTACTGTGTGAAAGAGGCTAGTAAAAGGTGTTTTTAAATTATCGTAGTCAAATAAGCATTTTAGCCTGGGACCAGAATAAGCCCTCTCTGGGAAACCGCCCGGTTGTTTTCCCATATCAGATGTAGGTTGCTTCAGGTCGAGTTGTGATTTTAAAGTGTAGTTGTTGTCAGAGACGGATGGATCCTCCCATTGTGTTTCTGCATCACAGTTTAAGAACATGTTGAGCACTTCTACTTGGGCGTAGTGATTAGCACAACTCGGACCGAACTCTCTGCTCCTCAGCAGGGGTCTTCTCGGGTGCTGTGAGCAAATCACTCCACCCAAGTAGCACTGCTTCGTCTTCTATGAATATAGTTCCCAGTATGTATACTGTTAAAAGATGGCTGTGTCTCATATGACCTTGTTATTTGTACACGGTGTGACTATACAAATCACAACACATAACTAGGAAAATGTTCGCGATATTTTGTCACTTATTGAGAGCAGTATGCAAGCTGGAGCCATTTGCTTCCAGTCTTTGTGCTAAGCTAGCGGGGGCTGCGTCAGACAGAGTTACAGCACGCATGGAGATGAGAAAGGTATGTATGGACTTATCTAACACTGTGAATAAGCCAAATCCCCAAAATGTGGGCGTGTTCCTTTAACATTGTATACATTATAGTACACATTTTACACGGCAACATTAGCTCAGTGTAGGGCTGGACAATAATTCAATATCGATATATGTTGCGGTATATATATATATTTATCAATAACGGTGATATGGCTTCTAAACACATTTCCGATATTTCAATATACATTATAGCATCCTGTGGCCATTCGCATGTCACGTCTAAAAACACGCGTTAAACGCCGGTCAGTGCGCTTTTTCCATCAGAGGGTGTGGCGTCTTTCGCAACTAAGCAACCATGAGCCACGCATTCCAAAAAACATAATGCCTGATCGAATTCAAATCAAATCATTGTTATTATGCAGAGAAGAGCTGTCACTCAGAAGCACGAGAAGGAGGTGCGGTGTTAATTCGCGACAAGTCACAGCTTCCAATGGTGACCCAAGCGTGCCGCACAAGCCCTGAAAAGTGAAGCCAAAACGTCTCGATCGCCCCCCAGTGACCGGTCCCAGTATAGGTCATAAAGCCCGCCTCCCCATGTTATTCAATGGGACTTGAGACCAACTAAAAAAATTAATTACACTTCAATTATCTTTTTTCCGAAGCTGGTTTCTGTCATTTACTGTAGTTTTTATCACGCTGAGGTAAATTCAAATGTTTGTTTTTAAAATAGATTTGTGTTTAGTTAGTTATTTAATGATATAAAAACGGTGGTGTCACGTCATGATTGACAGCTGTGATATCGTGTGATATGCGCATTCTACGAGAGCGAGGGCGGGGTTTTGACTTCGCCTTCCCTTCCTGCTCACTACTGCGCAGGACTGGTCCCGAAATCGCTATTGCGCAGACTCAAGACCCAAGATGTCAGCGCCATATCGGGACACTGGCGGCTTCACTTTTCACCAATGGAAGAGAGCGAACAGGCGTCGTCCATCTTTTTTACAGTCTATGTGGTGACCCCATATAGGGAGGGAGAACAGAAGATGTAATGCAACACACACTGAACAACGTATGAGAAAAATCAGGTTCATGTGTTTAAAAAGGGGAAAAGAAACATGCAATAGATAAAAGTATGTAGGCAGCTATTGGTCTTGTTATGAGTATATGATGTAGTATGCTAGTATCTATCTAATATATGATTATGTAGCTTGCTATGCAATTACAAATAGAGCTTTGATATAAATGTTTCTGTCCAACTATCTTATGTTTTATTAAATAGCCTACTACCATTCAAAAGTTTTAGGGTGACTTTCACTTAGGCTATTTAATAATATTTTCCCACATATTACTAAAATAGTAAATTGATCAAAATTATGGAACTATGAAAGTTAATACTGTGACTGTATAATTTGTTATTAAAATGATTCATTAGTTTGAGACCCCTGCATTACAGCATTTATCACTGACATTCAGATGAACCTTATTAACATTAAAGGCGAGCCCTAAAGTCTGATTATTTGACAATGAGTTTACATTTAATTTTGTATGAAGGCTAAATACAAATTTAAAAAAATATTTTTATTTTTGTAAATACCATATTGTTTTATAGGAGGAGGCTTCAAAGACTAAATTCATTTGTTTAGAAGTTTGTATGTACAGACATTCGTTTTGGGCATAAAAATTTTGCCCATATCGTCCAGCCCTAGCTCAGTGTTGTTTTTAGCTATGAAATATGAACTAAGGTAATCTTACTAAAACTAAGGTGACAGGGCTTTTAGTGTGGCTGGTCCCAAACTCTGGAATTCCCTCCCACTTGCATTACGGCAAAGCACTTCATTGTCCACATTTAAATCCATGCTAAAAACTCATCTTTTCACTCTTGCTTTTCCTACATACTCATAGTGGCACCACTACCTTTTTTTTGTTCCTCTAATTCACATCTTAATGTCTCTATTTTTATTTCATTACCAAGGTTATCTCTTTTGTATGTATTACTTATGTTATTAAGTGTATAGTGTACATGTACTTCCCCTGTATTCTGCTTTCTTTGTTGAATCTATCACTTATGTTATTGTCTTTTTATCTGCTTTTATATTTTTCTCATGTTGTTTTATGTCTTAATTTTATCCTACTGTACAGTGTCCTTGGGTGACTTGAAAGGCGCTTTAAATAAAATGTATTATTATTATTATTATATTATTATTAAAATGACATAATTGAACATATGATACCTAATGACGGTTGTTATAAACATGACATGTATCTCCATGTTCATTACACGGGTCATGTCATGATTCTAAAGCCGTCATGTCAGGCCCTGTTTACATTAGAGCATTTGCGTTTTAAAACAGCATTTTAAAATGAAAACGATCCTCATTTATCCCTGTAAAACCCTCGGTTGCAATATTACAACGTCAGTTTAAAATCTAATAAAGTATACCTGTACATGTTTTTTCTCTTTAAAACCACATTTACACAACTTAAAAAGTCCTAATGTTTGACCCTGCAATGGGTTTGAATGGTAGACTTTGTAAATAGGTTTGCTTTGCTGGCCGTGAACTTACAAAACCTGCAAAACTGCCTTGAGGAACATAACCTTTTTTACTGGACTAAATAAATCAACAATCATGTAAGTAATATGCCTTAAATATCTTATTGTTTATAAAATATTCTTAGCTGGTCCTGTTATCTTGCCTGGTTCTTGTTTGCTCAAATATCTGTTTTCTGCATGACGGTCAGGTGATAATGTTTTGGAATGTGGGGTGGGGGTATAGGTTATATTGGCATTATAAATAGAGGACAAAACCCTTCCAGTATTGGTGAATTCTGTGGAATGGGTGAATCCTTTGAAATGTATAAATGTGATTGGAATAGATTTGCATCAAGATTAATAAGCATGAAAATAATCAGTGTTTTTTTTATTTCAGAATTCTACCAGCCATGACTGTCTTATCTACAATGTGTTTATGATGTCATTTATATCATCTACATTTGAAAAAAGTGACTTTGAGATGGGACTCTGATATAACTGATGGGGAGGAATGTGGTGATGCCTCTCAACTATAAAAGAGAAATTAAAAACTTTATGTCTGCCCATATGATGATTGTTGACATGACGGCAACAAAACCAACTCATTCAAGAGCACAGACCTTGCCCCATGACAGGTATTACTGTCTGAAAAGGGATTTTATTAGTCTCAATACTGATATTTCTGCAGAAGACATGATCACGGCTCTGACAGATAACACCAATGAGTACAGTTTCCAAATGAGAGAAGTTTTCATAAAAAACAAAATGGGATTACTATCATTGAACATGTCTGTAAACACAGCTAAACACAGTAAATACCAGTTTTCTTTCAGTTTATCTGTTTTGTAAATACAAACTGAGCATATTTTTATAATAAATGCTTTTTCATAAAAATATGGTTTTGTCTGGTTATTATGTATTGTGTGATTATGTTTATGGATATATAGGATACTATTATTGGGGTACATAAGCAGTACACCCTGCAGAGTAACTCTTAGATGTTATTAACATTTGTTCAGACAGTGAGTGAAGTCACAGCAATTCTGCTACCCCATAGGCCCAATGCTGCAATATTACAACATTTCCATAAAAACTTACCAAAATGTCAAAAATGTTAAAAAAAACAATGATTTTTGCATTAGAGGACTCCTACAACAACATATAAAAGGTTAAATATTTTTTTTCAAAGTTTTTTTCTATATCTGGGTCTTACAGGGTTATACTGGCATTTTAAAAAGAATCTTCATCCACACTATACACGACCATAAACGCATGAAACCTGACCAATCACGAAACTGGGCATGCGCATAAAAGTGTAAAATAACTTATTACTCTAATAATAGCTTACCTTTGCGCATTTTATGCAGCTTAGGGGTGTGCGATATTGACAAAAATTCATACCTGGATCCTTGCCGGCAACTACAACAGACACTATTTTTGAACCTATAAAAATGTGTTTGGGAAAGTCTTATATTGTTCTAGCTCCCCCCTACAACATATTAATATGATTAATGGGTTAATGTTGATGTTATAAACCAAACAGGAAGGTCTTTATGATTTAAAAAGAAAGCATTCAAGTGAACAGTACTAAACATAGCAAACTTGAAGCAAAAATTAATTTCAGCAAATGCAAACTTCAATCAAACATAATAAGAGGTAAAGACCAAATAACTTATCTTCCCTTACCTGTCGCTGTTCAGTGTGCAATTAATTAATACAAATTAATGACGTTAATTTTTAAAAGTATGCGAGGTCCGTGCATGTCCTCCGTTAGCAACACAGAAATAGCAAAAAGCGCCTAAACAAGCATTAAATATTAATGACATTGAGTTTATTGTTTTTATTCATTTATATTCACAAAACTTATCAACAAAACATTGATTAAAATTAAGAGACAAATTATATGAAACAAAATTCATTTTAAAGTAGCAAACAAAACTTAAACTCGAAAATAAATCTGACCCATTACAATTCTCCCTTCATATTGGCCCTTACAACGCCTTATACGGCATTTGAAATTACAGTCTATCTTTCGTAATAAGCTGACTAACTTTAAACAAAACATAAACAACATTACAACAATATTCAAACTCAACAATACTCAAACATAAATATAAAACATACAGTATTTATAAGGATACATGTTAAAACAATCTGATATAGCGTTTATAATAGCTGGTTGGTAGATGTTTACTATTTTTGGCAAAACCTCCATTGCAAACCTCCATTTACCTAAATAAAAAGAATTTTTACTTTGAAAATGATGCACTGTCACGTTAATCAGCTGTTCGTGACTATGTATACGTTCATTTACACTGCAGCGCAACGTCTGAGTTCTCAAACTAAAACAGGGTTTTCAGCGTTTACGAACGACTCCATTTATGAGGGTGGAAAACAGTGGTGTAGTGTAAATTAAAGGCGTAAACTTAGCAAAAGTAACGCGTTTTAAAGGATAAATGCATTAATGTTAACATAGCCTCGGTCTTATGAACACCACTTCAAGTAAAGTGTTACCCTTATGATTCACTACATGTTTCCTTTTTCCAACGTAACACAAGTTTTACTTACTGCATGCAACTCATGACTTTTCAACAAAATTCAGGGTTAAACAAAAACACACGCAAAACTCCGCTGCTACCCCGGATAAACAAACTATTCATTGTTTTTATAATGCTGGCTTACTTCTCCTTACATCTCAAAGCACACTTTTTCTTTCGTGCCATTGTTGAGTTTAATATAAAACAAAGCTGTCGCGTGAGGTGATGCCTGTAACATAGCATCCCTGGTTCTGGCTCTCCCTCTAATTGATGTGTAGGTGTGTTTTTACAGGGGAAGTGCCCATAAAAAGTAGTAATACGTATCCACCTTATTCCTGACGTAAATGCGGGCGCCATCTTTGAGCTCATGTGGGTAAAACTTCCGGTGAGCCACTACAGCTAATGGTAGTCATATTGCGAGGGATACTCTCGCCGTTTTGACTGGCATTTTAAAGCTTATTATGAAATCCAGGAAGACCTGCATAATTTGTGCAGTTAGGGGTTGCCATAATAGCAGATACAAACGCAGTAAATACACACAACAGTTTTAACCATAATACACGCACAAGAACTGAATGTGTATGTGGCGCATGTGCATCTATTAACTGTATCCACACATCCATCCAGTAAAACCTGTCATAGAAACTGACAGTGAACAAAAAATAAAATAATTATTTTAAAAAAAAAGTTATGCTGATAAAAATATGCTGATTTAGCTGGTTTATTTATTCTGCTACTATAAGTAAATTACAAAAATGAGATTACAGTTCAGAATATATAGCCTAAGGCATAAACTGCTTATTAGTTAATGTTTATAATAGTTCCTGATGTGCTTGCGCATAACGTTACTTTTGTTTTAATTTTTTTTTAAGAAGCAAATAATTTCATAAGGTCATATCTTATGTACTGCATAATAATTTTCCATAAAACAATACTGAAATCATGTAATAGTACTTTATAATGTTTATTATGGTTTGTTTAAATAACTTACAATGCATTGAATGAGAAGCAAGTTACTGCTGCTGTCGGATCTCGTGAAGCTTGATGTGTAGCCATAAAAACTTAAGTCGATTAAAAATTGCCGTTTAAAAAAAACCTCACACCAGAGGGACAGTTGTGACATTTAAACCATCTCCTGAAAAGTCTCTGTATATTCCATGTATTAAACAGGTCATTCTACAGAAAAGGTGTAATTCGGGTGATGGAAAATATGCTTAAATGAACTTCTTTCAATATACCCAAAACTTCTTTAATAGCATTTAATTAACTTGTCAAATCTATGAATCCACAAAACTTAATCTATTTTTAACTTTTTAATACATTTTAATAAAGAATCAATGAGTCATTTATTTTTCATTGGTGTTACCTGTGATTTAAACAACATTAATGTTGATACTAAATATTTTTCTTATTACAGCTTGTCTATTTAGTTAAAGGTTGAGTAGAGGAATGATAACAGCAAAAAAACCAATTGATTATTAATATTTGTTTAATTAAATTCTTCATCTTTACCCAGCATTGTATGAAATTATTTGATTCTCAGTTTGACTTTTTTCTTTAAAACCAACAAAAACAAAAATATTAAACCAAAAAGGCTTTGATGCAAAGACTGAAATATCAACAATGTTTTACATCCCATATCATCTACAAAATATTACTAGAAAGTACAAGAAAATACATTCATAACACCAAAATGTAACACCAATGACACAATGTAACACCAATGACAAAATTAGAATATGATAATATATGATAAAACTTACAAACTTTCATAAAATTTTCCATCTTGTTTTTTATGCTTTTATGTTGGTCAGTTAAAGGAATAGTGCTTAGGAAGTACTCATTAGAGGAGTAACACTAATGACGGTAACACCAATGATGGTAACACCAATGACAATTTACAGAAAAAAACGAATATGTTAACAAAATGGCTGCCTTAGCCATGTGCTATTTCATCAGAGATGTAACAATCACATATTATTCAGTATAATGTATTTTTATGTAAAGATCTTAACACTCCCAGCTATAAAAAAGAGTAACACTAATGACATCCAAAAAATCTTATCTCAAAATTCTTAGATATATCATGATATTTTAGACAAATAAGGTAAGACATCTAACAAACTTTTTGCCTTCCTCCACTGCACTTCTTTCACTGACCTCTTGACCCAAGAAAAACTTCAAAGAGCTGATGCATTGTTTCAAAATAAAAATGCTTTGGGTAGGGTAACACCAATGACATAAATCTGGGGGACAAATATTTATTTGATATTATTCATATTAATAGTGTATTTTTTACCATTTCAGTGTTGTAGTAAATTCATACAGGGTTAAAGGTTAATGTAAATTAGATTTGTTTTATAAAAAACATGGTTTTAAATAATAAGTACACAGTTCAACTTCCATGTATGATCAAAGGGACAGGGCAATTTTCAGGACCAGACATTTAAAAAAGGGGAAAAAAGAAAATTAAATAAATAAACTCTCATCATTTTAAGGACAGTTTATATTTCTTAAATATATATCATTGTGGGATTATTGGGTCAAATTAAATGATTATGGGGTCTGCAAAAGCAAGGGACAAGCATTTCCACCTTTTTTGTAGAATGACCCAAACACTCGACTGACTGTCCCACTGTAGAGATACTGCTATTTCTCTGTGCTTTTATATTTGCACATTGAAGACCCGTCACCCCCGAGGAACAACATGAAACAATTGAATACATCTTCATATGATGTATCAGGACACTTCTGGATTTCATCATCACACTGGCTCATACATGATATTATAACCGTAATCATCATGGAAAACGCCGGTTCTGGTTTAGTTCACTTACGCGCTGGAAGTTGCGCCCATAATTTGCGTAAAGCGTCATGGAACGTAGGAATAGTGTGGATGGCTTACCCCTGAAACGTCAGCAGGATCCATATTTGAAAAAAACTTTCCGAAACTTGTATTAATTATAAATTAATATTTAATTAGGAGGTTAGCTATCATTTTGACAAATGGCTTAAACGCACTGCATTAGAGGTCGACCGATGCCGATATTTAGAAATCAGGGCAGCCGATTCCGATATGTTTGGCTGATTTTCTATATGTACATAATAATCAAAATGTTCTCATCATTATCAGATATTTAAAATGTAAAAATGTCACTATTTAAGTCAAAGTATTTAAAAAAATTATGACTGGTCTTTCTGAAGAGTTTTACAACCTCCTCTGCACCATGCATTTATCAGACACAGATATTACCTGACACTCTGCTGTCATCATCTTTGATCAGTTTTTTACCATGGCTTTTATTGCTTTGTATGATAAAATCCTTATTATTATTTAATCATCATAAAGTTAACATAGTAAATGTCTATGTTTTAAGTAGAGACTGTTATTTAGGGCAAATCTTTCTAAACACATTTACATTCTCATTTCTGAGGCGCTATAAGTGACTGATTGTGCTGACAGTGACGTCTTGTGAGTTTAGTGTTGGGACAGATCTGTTGTTTCAACCGTTCATTCAAACGAATCTGTTCAAAGGAGTCAGTTCGCGAATTGGACGCGTGGTGTTCTAATCCAGGCTGAGCTGCGCAAAACTGTAAGTGTTACTGTAACACGAAAAACATTTCCTCGGTGGATATGATTTGGTCTTCCGACCTTTCTTCATCGTGTCAGTTTTGTTTTGAGTAATATGCGCAAGGGAGAAAGCAGACAGACAGATGGCTCTGCTCTCTCTGTCACGCAAACAAAGATCATCATCACTCAATCACATGAATTAAGCCTAATCTTTGCACGGATGGTGCACCACGAGACATAAGCCCGTCGCGCTGTTGTACCTGCTGCTTAATTTGCGCTATCCCGCCATCGTTTACTAAAGCTGTTTGTGAACAAGGCACAGCTGCACACACACGGGAGCGATCTGCTTGCAGCAAGAGGCAGCGTCACGAGTTCTACAACAACGCTTAGGTGCCCGCGGATGCGCCTGCCTATTAATCAGCCTAATTTTGCAACAAAATCGGCCAAAGCCTATTTTTTTAAATATGCCAAAAATCGGTCAAATTATCGGCCTGGCCGATAAATCGGTCGACCTCTACACTGTATACAAAAAACCACATCCGCACGGCTGCAGCAGGTCATCTTTTGTCCCGAATTTCAGAGTGAGAAAGTTGGCAATCCTAATCATAAGTCATTACGCCAATTCCACGTTGCTGCACATGCACACATGCTCAATACTCCAGGCCTGTAGGTGGCGGAAATGCACCGCCGTTATAAAAGAGAAGATGATGATTGCACATGCGCAGGTTCAGTTATCAATACGATTAAGTGTTTACATGTCCTTTAGAGCGGGTTACAAAAGGTATAAACCACCCCTCTCAAATCAATTACATTTTAAATTGGTTTCGCTCTTTTTTTCAGATTGAGGTGTTTATATGGAGCATGTTCATTCAGATTGAACATTTCAATTGATTACAATTGTCAATGTAAAACACAGCTACTGATTTAAATTAAATCCATGTCTGCAGGTGTTTGAATATCATAAATCAACATAGTAAAGTTAAATCTTTCAAATGCTCCATTTGCAAAAATAAAGTAAACCTTATGATTTTTTTCTAGTTTTGTGTCAAGATTAAAATGTCAAAGTGTGCCATATGAAGTTAAATATATCTTGAAAATGCTTGTCCTAAATAGTTTGTTTTCAATGTGCTTGCATATCTTTATGAGATGAATATTGTAAAAATGTCGAGTTGTTTGGAGCCTCCGTCAGTGGAGGTACATAAAAAAATACGGCCATACAGTTTGCATAATGAAGTACGCTGTGTTTATCTTTTCAGATAGTGACATTACTGTGGGAAAGTTTTACGCCACTTTCCTTATCCAGGACTTCTTTAGAAAATTCAGGAAGCGTAAAGACCAAGGGAGACGCCAGTTCAATTTCAACACCACAGCTGCTCTACAGGTTCACACACACACACAGATAACATCACACCAATGACTAAACATGGAGGTTAGGTGTTAATATTGTGGTTTAAACTGTGTCTGTACAGGCCGGTCTGCGCACGTTGCATGATCTCGGTCCAGAAATCCGTCGAGCCATATCATGTGACCTACAGGATGAAGGTCTAGTTGACATAAACCTCGATGAGGATGAAGACGTTTACAGGGTAAAATATTTGTTTTATTTTCATGAGTACATATTTTCTAAGTGTGTTTCTTAAACTTTCCATTATATGAAGTTATCTTGCATACAAACTACAACCTACAGTATGCAAGAAAAATATCTTGTAACTAAATAGGAGGCTCACAGAAAGTTGTGTGTTGCATCATATACGTTTTGCTTTAATATTTGTATTGTGTGGTAACTGTTTCTTAAAAGCAATAAGGTACTGTAGGCTGTGTTTAGTCTATAGACTAAAATCTGTGTAAGCTATGTTACAGTGACAGATATAGACAGAGCAGATAAACACGGAGACAATGTGATCATATAAAGCATTATGATATGTCTGTAAATCTGCTATACATAAAAATAATATGTATGCTCTTTCAATGAGTTGATTAAAGTTGATGAATCATTTTATTTCTGTTTGTGCAGAGGAAAGGAGTTGTGTTTGTAAATCACATGAGCACAGAGCAGTCACACAACATCAGCGCCACACAACGTCCTCTTCAGCTTCCAGTCTGTCAGAAATATTTTCATTCCAAATCATCCAACATCATCAATCATGCCAACCTACCACCGCTTCCTGCTCATCACAACCTGATCTCTTATCTTAACCACACCAGTGATGATGGACAATTCAACAGGTGTCACATGACCACCGGTTACCATAGACACAAGCAAATAATCACAATGTACTGGAATGAGGTTTCAATTAAAGTGTAGCGTTGGAAAATAGATGTTAACAACCAGGCGCACATTGTTTGGTTGATAGTAATGTGATTGAAAAATGTTTGTTTCACCAACACCAACCTTGTACCTGCTGCTTAATTTGCGCTATCCCGCCATTGTTTACTAAAGCTGTTTGTGAACAAGGCACGGCTGCACACACACGGGAGCGATCTGCTTGCAGCAAGAGGCAGCGTCACGAGTTCTACAACAGCGCTTAGGTGCCCGCGGATGCACCTGCCTATTAATCAGCCTAATTTTGCAGCAAAATCGCCAACACTGACCTTCTAAACCTTTATTTAGCATGGGTAAATCGGGTGATTTTAATATTCTAAATTTGAATGTATGTACTGATTTATTTCAATGGCTTTTAGGCTAGACTCGCGTGCTGTTGAGTACCTGACTATCCACGTAGAAGACTCCGCCCCTGATGACATCGGTGATGACACCCTGAGCTCAGAGGAGTTTTACAGCGGAGATGACCTCAAGCTGACTAGAAAGAGGTATCAGCTTAGTTTCGCACACAATTCTTCTGCTTTAATAGATGTTTAGTAAAGATCTTTCATCTCTTTTTATATGAGGTCATTCAAGGACACTGTAAGTCCAGCTGTATGTCAGGATGTGTCTGAAGATGAGCGACTCGTATCCCAGCAGCATCAGAAGTCATCAAAACGGCACCATTTATCTACATCTCAATGTAAGACACTTGTGCTTCAACACCTGGGGCCTCTGGGGAAGTTATATTTAATTTAATTTAATTTAAAAGCAGACTTGTGTGTTACTTTCGTCCCAGCTGACAGGGTCGAAAGTAAAAATGCGTTACTTGTGTTAAAAGTGAAATTATATTATAGCCGTTTTACATTTGTTCAAAATATTACCTGGTATTGATAGACCACACTTGTAAGTTATTGACCACAGCAAAAATATATCTCTGTTTAAAACATTAGCTTTTCTGAAAATCCAGAAATCACAATGTATGATTTTTTAACTATTTAGTTGTATGACCTGTCTATCAGCTAGAATTCTGACCCTCAAAGACCTGTTAGTCTGCCTTTAAAATGTTCACCTTCACTCCATTTATTATCCTAAATTAGAAGCATTAAAGCTGTTAGCTTTATGTTAGCTGCATAAAGACACCTGTCCACCCCATACAGTCAGTAAGAATCTAACTACTAACATGGCCAAGACCAAAGAGCTGTCCAAAGACACTAAAGACAAAATTAGCTGGGACCACCGGTTTTAAGGTTACTGTTGGTAATTGTAGGATTAAAAATATAGGAATTTATTACTTCGTCACAACCCCCATTTCCATACTGTACCATCTGCATTCCTGTGCTTACTGATAGTGAACACAGACTATTGTCACAGCTGTTTATTCAATACAGTGGGGGTTAAAGGTGGTCTGATTGGTCAATTTGAATGTATCAAGTTAGGTTAAGTCACATGGTCAAGAGATAGAGGATAAAGGTCAAGGTTTTTATGAGCTCTGGGCCTTTGCATTTTGGCTTTTGTCTGTTGGAAACTTTTTTAGCGAAGACCAGGAGACTTGGATTTCCTCGAGCAGTAGTCTTTATTGCAGAAAGCGATCTTCAAATCAGAGCATAGAGCTCGGGGCGCTGCAGTCACCAAGTCTGACTTTGGGCATACATGCATTACATTTAAAGCCATTCGAAGGGGGCAGTCCCTTCAGATTGAAACAAAGCCTTTAGATTACAATATAAACATGAAAGAGAGGTTACAGTCAGGCAAGAAAGGACAGCTGTAAACGCATTCCTGATCATCCCCCTTTGATCAGTTAACCATTTCAGCAGAAAGGGGTCTGTGTAAACGCATCCCAGATCATCCCCCTTTGAGTAGATAACAAATGGTCAATTTGCCCTATGAAAACAAAGGCATGGATTCCAGCTAATAGCTTCCATTACCTTGCTGTTTCTTTCATATTTAGGTGAACAGATACATATGATAATAATTAATAAAACAAAAACAATTACTTCAAACTATATTTCAACATAATACACTAAAGGGCTCGTTATGTTGTGCATAGGTCCTACAGCGTAGCTGCGACAGCGTAGGTTCCGCGTCGGTTTTGATTAAAATTTTAACGTCATCGTCCGCGTCGAAGTGCAAACACACATGCATACCACTGGTAGGCTGTATCCATGCGTGTAACCACAGGAGCAGCGCGACCGTCAAAGAAGACACTTGGCAAGTAAACCCACAAACAAAAACAAAAAAAGCAACAATGATAAACAGTGACTTTTGTTGCAGTTTGAGTTATCAAAATCACTCCTCAACTTGGCCATTCTTTGTTTTCACCGTCGCAAACGGAAATTCCTATGATGCAGTTTTTTTACCTGATGGGAGGGGTTCTGGTGGACCAATCACATCGCTTGCGGTCCGTGTAAAATTTTTGCAAGGTGCACGTCAGGCTACACACAGCTACGCACAGGCTACGGATATAAATCGGGCTTAAGACGTCATGGTTTGAAATCATGCATGGCACGGAAGGTTTCCCTGCTTAAACCAGCACATGTCCAGGCCCGTCTTAAGTTTGCCAATCACCATTTGGATGATCCAGAGGAGTCATGGGAGTAAGTCATGTGGTCAGATGAGACCAAAATAGAACTTTTTGGTCATAATTCCACTAAACGTGCATATCAAGGTTCTGGCGTGGCCTAGCCAGTCTCCAGAACTAAACCCAATAGAGAATCTTTGGAGGGAGCTCAAACTCTGTGTTTCTCAGTGACAGGCCAGAAATCTGACTGATCTTGAGAAGATCTGTGTGGAGGAGTGGGCCAAATTCCCTCCTGCAGTGTGTGCAAACCTGGTGAAAAACTACAGGAAACATCTCTCGACCTCTGTAATTGCAAACAAAGGCTACTGTACCAAATATTTACATTGATTTTTTCAGGTGTTCAAATACTTATTTGCATCTGTATCATACAAATAAATAGTTTAAAAAATCATACATTGTGATTTCTGGATTTTTATTTTATTTTTTTATTATGTCTCTCACAGTGTACATGCACCTACCATGACAATTTCAGACCCCTACATGATTTCTAAGTGGGAGAACTTGCAAAATAGCAGAGTGTTCAAATACTTATTTTCCTCACTGTATGTACACTGTAAAAAGTATGCAGCATGAAGTTAAAACAGCTTGGTTTTGCAAGTCAATTCAACCAACCATTTTAAGTTTTGACCTGTGATAAGTTGACATAACTTCTAAAAACAAGTTGAAACTCTTTAACTTAATTTGTTAAGTTAAAGTAACATAAAAGTATATGTAGATTTTTTCAGTGCCTGTTTATATTTGAATTTGTTTATTGGACTTACTCCCACCTCTGTGTCCTACAGCCTCTTATAGACCAACTTTTCGTTTCGAGTGTTTGTGTAAGCAGAGCAGTCAAGCTAAGATTTCCTTACAACACACAGAAGGACCCTCATATCGCCAGGTAATGGTCCCATAATATTAAATTGCCCCTGTATTGAAAAGCAAGTGCTTAATGTTGTTTACATGTCGCTGTGATGTTTTTAACCCTGGAGAACCCACGGGTTTAATTTGACCAATGTTAATTGCTGCTAATAAAAGGGTTCTTGGGTTCTCCAGGGTTAATATGTTTTAAGACAAACTGTGTGTGTATCAGTTAGACAAACTGCTGTTTACAATAGACAGTTTAACAATTGATATTGAAAAGAGTCCCCGGTCTCTACGTCACAAACCAATCACATCAACGTGTAGGGTGGGACTATACATTTTTATATACACACTCCTACTCCAGCGCTATTGCTTTATTAAACAGTGAAGACTATGCAGCATTAGTTTATGTTTAAGTCTTTATTTAATTTAAGCAAAAACCTTAGCGTTGAGCTCTGCTATTTAAATTACAATCGATACAAATCTATTTTTTATTCGTTGTGTAATCTCCTTTAAATTGCAACAGTCACACAAACAGGCTGTTGGGGATCCCCTAGCAATGTGATGTCACATTGATTACGCCCCAACCATGACCGTTCACCGAATCCGCCTTATGAGCGTGTAGTCCTACCTTCTGCCAGAGACGCATGGTTTGATGTAGCGATCTACACCTTACTTCGCATACGGGGAGGGAAACAGAATCTTGCTTTGCATTTAAAGAGACACTCACAAAAACTGTGCGTTTTTCCTTGCAGTCACAAATGGCCATGTTCACCATCATATAATGAAAGATCTGTTGTGTATTTTAAGCTGAAAGTTTACAGACACATTCTGGGGATACCAGAGATAATTTTTCTATTGATGAAAACACCTAGGTTATTGGCCCTTTAAGGTTTATCATGGGGTTTAGGTTATGAAAGTTACTGCAGCTAACATGATTTTTTTGCTTCTAGTTATGCACACATTGCAGTACATTGAGCTAATGTTGGGTAATGTGAAGTACTTGGCAATTATCAGATTCATTCATGTGTTTTTGATATCAGGTTAAGATTACTCATTATTTTCCTTCATGGACTATGGACCCCTTAAAGTCACCCTATTAATATAACTATAGTTCTGCCACTGATTTCTCACCGCCGTCATGTCGTTCCACACCTGTAAGACCAAAAATATATTTTTGATAAAATTTGAGAGACATCTTTCTGACCCTCCAATTAACAGCAGTGCAACTCCCACGTTTAAGGCTCAGAAAGGCAGTGAAGACATCATTAAAATAGTCCATGTGACTACACGCTTCATTTCAAAAAGTGACGAGAATACTTTTTGTGCCGGACAAAACACCCAAAAGAATTCATTTTTTTTACTTCTGTGTCAGTCTGACACGTGCTTACAGATGTGTTGTAAGCTCTGACCTCCTGCATTGAGGACCACTCACAAAGAGACATATTTAATGCCTAGAGGACATATTGAGCGCTTTGGTCTGTTGCTGCAATATGCATTGTGCTATTTTGCAGTGAAAGTGCACCTTCTTCATTCAGTTGTATGTGTTTATGCCCAGACCAATGTGGCTTTTCTGAGGCTTAGAAAACTTAGATTTCATTAAAAAAATCACTTTATGTTTTGATGATTAATACAGATCTTACAGTTGTGGTTATGACATGAGGATTAGGAATTAATGACAACCATTGTATTACTGAAGTGAACTAACACTTTAAGGGTATGTCAAGTATAATGTGTCATTTATCCATGCTGTTGTACAGGTGAAGGCAGTGGGACGTGGACAAGAATCGAGTCGAACACAATTCTCTCCACGTCGCTCGATCTTCTCATGGGTGACGCCTCCAGCCACGCCTCCTCCCTACACCGCTCTGATTCAGTCCCCGCCCACTTCTGGCAGCACTCCGAGTTTTGCTCACAGGAGCTTTTGGAATTCCCAGCAAGGCTTTGATCGGTTGCCACGTTCTCCGACCCACTTACGGATTCCAGGCAGTGTGTGTGGTCAGCATAATCGGGGCAGTGCTCATAATCTGGTGGAAGCAGTGAGTCAAATAAGTATTTTTTTCTTTATAGCCCTGAACAAGTGCTGACTATGTAATTCAGTATTATGAATATTCCCATTACTTTAATACACTTTATATTTGCATTCGCAAATATAGTTAAAAACGCCTGGCTTGTTCTTAACTGTTTTTACTGATTTAACTAATCCTAATTAAAACTGGTGTTTATTCTATTTTTGTAACTGAAAAATCAGTTCTCTCAGTACTGCAAAAATAATGTTAGTGATGATTCAGTGAATCAATTCAAAACATTAACTTCTAATTTTACAACTGTTTTGAAATAATGCTATTAATGTTAGTCCCTGCCTGCTAAAATCTGTAAATATTCCTCTTTATTCCATTTATTAATATAAATATAAATATTATATAAATATGCACAGAAATGAAAATAAATATCAATCCTTGTGTTTTTTTTAAGTGTACACTCTTAGGGTGGATGTGTTAAAAACAACACAAACAGTGTTAGTTTAGGGACAACACACTAAGGGCCATATTTACTTAACGGGGCAAATAAGCGTGACAGCACAATTAAAAAAAAGCACATATGGGAGTGGTAATATTTGCGGGTCATTTCCTAAACATTTGCTGCTTATTATTATGTTTTTGTTGTTGTTTGAACACATGGTATTGTGTGACAATTTCTAGTGACTCCTCTTTTATTTCCTCCAGAAAATTAAAAGTTAACATGGCTTGGCAAACAATATTTTTGAATAATATGTTCCTCTGGCAATCAAAAAAAGTCTCTGATCTCTGTAATGCCTCTACTGTCAGCAACAATTGTTGCCATTTCAAGCTCAAAATGATTTAAGACATGCTTTTTTCTGCGTTAAATAATGGCGAAAATACCAGTAATATCACACACGCAAACATTAGTAAATTGCATTGTTTTAAAATATTTAAATAATCTCCTCTCATAAATTTTGCGTCTGCCGGGAAACTCCTAGAAATGCATATGCAATAATGTCAGTCGCAAAAATAACTAAACCACACCTTTTCAGCACTATTATCCACTGCATGTCTTTAGTAAATCACAACAGTCAATGTTTTATAACAAAATGATGGTTTTTGCTGGCACAAGCTGTTAGTAAACCTGGCCCTTAATGCGTTGTCCCAGAATACACACATCTCTGTTGGAACAACTAATTCTTTGTTACTTTAAACAAAAGTGTTTTATTTTATGTCACAAAATGATACATAATGTGTCAATGTATTAATTTTTTTTATGTTTTTAACACATCCTTACTTTAGAGTGTATTAAAGGATGTGGACAACACTTATTTATTTTAAATTGTCAAATTTTTATATTTAGTAATATTTGATTCAGCAGAGATCTCGCATTGTTCAAACACTTGAAGTGTATGGATTGAACTCTAAATATAACAGTCCAGTTACAATCCCAAAGACATTCATTTTCACAAACATTTTATTTGGTACTACTATTTGTTTATTTTATAAAGAAGAAATTTGATTTGATTTCGAATTATATTAAACTAGAAATGAATTCAGACTGTAGAGTTCAATTTTTTAATACTTTAATATTATTCATTAAACACAGGCAGGATTCCTCTTTTATTGATGTCATATGAGTAACACATTCTGTTCATAAGCAGGACGTTCCCTGACTTCTCAAGACTTTCTGAGACCATCTGAGTAATATAATCCCTCTGTCCTCTCGAATAAATGTGTTCAAACCCTTCAGTCCTTGACTGTATGTCACTTTCATAAACACTAAACGACAGCATTTTAAGTGGGAACAAGTCTAATTGCTGAGAATGTCAACATTAGTCTGTCTAATTCCTGTTCTGCTGGGACAAATATAATTTTGACATTTTTAGTTCTTGCAAGAATACATTTTTAAACTGACAACAGGTTCTAGTCTCTTAAGCAATGAAATACATACATATTGAGATAATGCAACATGCCATGTTAACACATCAAACTTTTCTCTTTCACAGGTTCTGATTTCCGAGGGACTGGGCAAATATGCAAAGGATCCAAAGTTTGTGGCGGTCACAAAAACTGAAATCGCTGACGCTTGTGAAATGAGCGTTGATGAAATGGAAAGTGCCGCTAGTAACTTACTGAACGTCACACTAGGCCAGGGGAGAGATGAGACGGCCAACAAGAATCACATTCTCCATGACTACAGCGATGAGGAGATCGACCTGGACGCAAAACATGAAGAGGATCTCAAAGATGAAATGATCTACATCCCAACCACACCAAACTCACAAATAATGGACAAATAAAACTGATGAATTTGTGCTATTATTTATAGAGAGATGAGATCTTTAAATAGCTTTGGTGAGATTCAAATGTGATTTTAATACCAACATGTCTTTTTCAGTATCTTTGCTGGACTAAAGAGCATTTATTTTCAAACCGTTGGAGATATGAGGGAATTTTCAGGAAAATCATAGCCAATATCCTTTAGTTTGATGTATTCTGCTTGTTAAAAACAGATCAGTGTTTCCATTAATGGGAGCTTTTAGATGAGGTTTCTCAGCAGTGTCATTGCTCTAACTCAGATTAAATCAAAACCTTTATTATTTATCCCCTATTCCCCAAACACGATGAAAAAAGTTTAAAAGTAGTCTTTCCATGTTAAAAGATTAAAATGAAAGAAATTCTGTCATCTTTTCCTTATTTCGTTTCATTCCTATATGACTTTTGTCTTTTTAAAACACAAGAAGAGAGTTTAAGAAGGCATCACTTCTGCGTTTAGATCAGTGTCTTGAAGATTTTTATGCATTGCAGAGCATCATTTTGCAGATTTCTTGAAATGACTGAGACAGTTGCCATTTAAAAAAAAAATCGGTAATTTCTGATTTAGCAGAGATCTGGCATTGATCCGGCATGCATGATTTGACAGTTTAAGCATTTACTATGTGGCCATATATAGTGATACTCCAGCCAAATATCAAAGTTACCCCATGATTTACTCCCCCTCAAGCATCTGAGATACATACAGTATATCCATCATTTTTCAGATGAACAAATTTGAAGTTAGTTTATTGAATCGCTTTGCTCTTCTTTATAACGGTAGAAAACAGGGATCAGGGAACAACGTCTGACACGCTTTTAGACACACATACTGTATTTGCTTAACTATAAATATAACAGTCCTGTTACAATCCCAAAGACATTAATTTTTACAAACATAAGAATTTTCTATAACGCATAGTATTGCTTATGCATCTTATATAGAATACATTATTTCATAATTGTTTGTTTTATGTGATTTTTCTTTCTTTCTATGCTGTCATTTCTTATGTCTACAATCTTTTAAAATGTTTATTCTGTAAAACTGCTTTGCAAAAATGAAAAATTATGAAAAGACCAACCTATCCTCAACCCATATTAGTGTTTAGGTCGGTTGTCCATTTCCCCAAATACGATCCACCTCTACCAGCAGCAGGTAAAATTATTGGGGTATCATTTCACAATGATGATATGTAATGTGTAATATAATTACAATTAATTCTGGTAGTTGAAAATCATATCCCATTACACTATTCAGGCATTTTGAGCTAATATCAGCATACAATAGGCGGATTATATGAGAAAAACACTGATTGTATCATTACATCAGCTTGTAATGTGAAACACTATTGGCTATTGTGACTGATTACAATCATTCTCTAACCTGCTGGTTTATGTATGAATGAGATCTGACTGTTATGCATTCTTCATACAAAGTGATCTTATGGGTTCAGTTCGCAAGGTTTGCAACACAAGTTGTTTGTCATACTATTTTCAATTTACACAATAAATAAGCTTACCTGTGACTTTTACTTGCGTGTTGTGTTTTATATGGTCTAGAAGTGGTTCAGGGTAAGGGTGGGGTTAGATGCTCTAAAATATCTTTAACATCATAAATGTTTATGTAATTTCTAATTTTACAAATGCAGAGAAATAAATGTATGGCATAAGGCCTAGATAGGTGAGCACAGGTTGTAATAAGCTGCAGGCCACTAGAGGGCGCTAATCCTTAAAACGTAACTACATTGTAATAAACTGCTTGCACGAACGACATATGACAGTCTCCATGTGTTGAATATGCATCTTGAAATATAATGCTACGAAACTAATCTTGCCTCTTTATTCAAACACTTTCATGGGTCCTGGGCTGATACATGCCTGTAGATGTAATAAATACCGGGAGCTCAACCAACTGGCCACATCAAGACATGGTCTTTTTTCACCTCGGATATATAACATCAGATGAATATCCAACAACATCATTATATTTACATCCAATGAATGGTCTGTTTTACCTGTACTGTACTCCTACTCATGGCCTATGAACAGTACAAGCATTAGCATATAATGATATTATCTCTATCATTAGCAATGCTGACTTCTCACAGACATTTATAATGTAGCACTGTCCCCAAATTAAGAGCTGTAATCATAAATATGCCTTCATACGACACTCATGGGTATGTATTGATGCTTTTTAGCATAAGATGTCTGTGACAACTTTAGTAGCTCAGCTCAGATACAACATAACATCTGCTTCATGTGACGATGACTTCCTGTAACCTTGTATTATTAAAAAGACCAAAAACAATTAAAGGATCCAATAACACTTTACAATAAAGTTGCACTGTAAAAAATAGCTGTAATTATGCAGCTGGTTGCCAGTAACTTACTGTAGAAGATAAAGACTGAAAATGTTTCATGTTCATTTAACCTTAAACAAACTGTTGCCAGTAAATAACATAAATGTAAAATCTACAGTAAGTTACTGGCAGCTAGTTGCCATATTACTGTAATTTCTACAGAAACGTTTTACAGTGTGTATTTGTTAACAATAGTTAAGCATTAGTTAAAATTAACTTCTACAGCATTTATTGATCTTAGTTAATGCCAAAATGAACATGAACTACTACATTTATAAATTTAAGCCTTGTAACTTTTAAAATTAGTCCAAACACCAATAACTCTATTAAAATTAACTAACATTAAAAAGAGTTAATACACGCTAAAAAAAATGATATTGTTTATTGCAACTCTTACAGGACACAGACAAGCTTCACAAACACCTACTACAGTACATGTCAAACAAAAACGTATAGCCAAATAAATCTAAAGACAATGTTAAATTCGTCTCATTTTATTATTATTCTTTATTGACTACAACTGTTTGGTTTTATGTGCATTCTGTTAATAAACAAGTAGTGTATTTGAAATAAAAAGGACTTCTTAACCTTTATGTTATCAAATTGAATCAATGTAATAAACTATTTAAATTGCACAAGCATGAAATTATCTAACATTACTCTCTCTGTAAACAGTCATGATTAGTAATTATTATAAATAACATCAATTACATAAGAAATAATTGGAATTATAAAAAAATAATGCACACCCAAGGTGGTAATGCAGCACGACCTGAAATGGAGTTACACCGCGGGTGCGTTATTCTCAAATAATTCAAAGGATCAGTGTCAGTTATACCACGGTTAACACAGACATTGCTCTGGTGGTTATTTTAAGACATTTGACAGCTTAAGTGTGCGTTTTAAAGAAAAATAATCAACACCCATTGAACATTTCTCAACCAATCAGAATAAAGCATTCAGCAGCTCTGTGGTATACAGTAAATCTACATTATTGTAAACATGTCGACATGATTAATGAAGCACAGTGGAGAAACTATTTGCTACAAATTCATCTCTATGTAGTTTTTAAAACGCTACTGTGCTCATTTATTAGTAACTTTTCAACATGCTGTTATAAAACAATGCTGTCACAAACTGCTTTCATCATAAAAGGCAAATCTTTCATTCTTATATTTCTTAATGTAAGCAGTAACTACACAGTGTCCATGAGAAGTGAATGCATTAAAATCATTTAGTGACCTTTCGGATCACGTGACAGCTTTTTGACCTCGCACATAATTTTTAGTATTAAAAATGGTCCAGTCCATTCAGGGTTGCAGATCTCTTATCTCTGTGTTTCCAGACTGGCAGGATGGTAAACAGGAACTCCTGGATCATGAAGTGACGGGAGTCCTTTAATGGCATCTGCCGCTTTCTCCGCCACCATTATAGTGGGGGCGTTTAAGTTGCCGCTCACCATACTGGGCATGACGGAGGCGTCCACCACCCTCAGACCCTCAACACCGTACACGCGCAGCTCCGGATCCACCACTGCCATGCGGTCCGAGGCGCTGCCCATCTTACACGTGCAGGACGGGTGGTAGGCGCTGTCCGCCTTCTGTCGAACAAAAGCGTCGATCTCGGCATCAGACTGGATGGTGGCGCCGGGCAAAACCTCAGGACCACGGAACGGGTCGAACGCTTTCTGAGCGAATATCTCCCGCGTGAGCTTAACGCAATCTCTGAACTCTTTCACATCTGTGTCAGTAGAGAGACAGAAAACACAAATCAAGAAGATTAAAAGATGTGATCAAATATCCAAACGTTTTAATGGTTCAGTCAGAACTGTTTTCAAACTAACGGTGCACATGGACTCTCTCAGGCTATTAAATCCTCTTAACAGAACAACAGACAGAGCTGTTTTCAATGGATCAGACCATACTTATACAGTATTTAAAAACGATTAAAAATCGAATTGTTTCAAAGCTTAAATCTAAACAGAAAGAATTTTAACTGTTGGTGGCACTAAAGAGTTTTAGAAATGTTTAGCGCGTCCCTATAAAGGGCCAGATTTCACAGCGTTGTATCTAAATTTCATTGGGTTTAATAAAAATAATTCAATAGTTGGTAAAGTCTAAAGAGCCTCAGATCAGATTAGACGTACCAGTAGAGAGGTAGTTTGGTTGGATGACTGGATGGTCATTTGGGTCTTTACTCTTCAGTTTGATCCACCCAACACTTGTGCTCCTCATAGCCCCAACATGAACCTGCACACATCAGACACAACTTATATTGCATGATGGATCTCTTAGGGTGCCCTCATATTGCCTTGAATCGTTCCCGAGCAGGCGCAAATGTGCTCCTCCACACTGCCCCACTCGCTGTACTTTTATTCATCCGTTTTTTTCACCCCATTGGCAGATAATTTTGCTTGTTTTAAGGACAATTGCACTTAAATTGTATATTATTTGTCTTAAAACTAGACCTACTTACCCAGGTCACCTTGCTCATCAAGAAAAAGCATATTAATTTAAGAATTTTTAGATATTTCTACTGAAAACAAAGAAGACAAAAATACTACGTTTTTGCAGTGCAGCTGTTCCCATCATGCCTTACTGTGTAGCGCTGTGATTAACACCAGAATGAAATCTGAGAGGCAGAGCTACATTTATTTTCAAACAGCTGACATTTCTGTACATCCCAAATACTGATATCTGCACCAGAATTTACAAAAAGCATCCAGCTGTAGAAATGTTTTTTATGTCAAAATAAATTCTATAGTAAGGTTCAATTTATCGAGTGTGTTATCTGTTCATAAAATTGTTATAATCATACGAATACATAATAAGGAACAACTTTAGATTGGCAAAAACGTCTTGTGTTATGTCAGCTTTAATGTTAATCTTGCTTTCCTATAGAGTAGTATTTCATCATTCATATGTCTAAAGAGTCTTTCGTGTTGTCAGATTTATAAAAGAAAGAACAGCCTTTCCGATTTTTGGCAGAAAAGGTCGAACACTTGAACGCGTCCGGTGGGCGGACCTGAAGAGTTACGAGTACGCGCAGCTTCGGATACTACTTTTGGATTCACAGCCGACATAGATGGATATCAAACTTTAAAAAAACTTTTTTTAAATAACCAGCCTTAAATTATACATATGATCCAGAATCGGATACTGAGTCAGTAATGGACGAACAGGAACAACAGCGGCAACAATTACAGCAGGACGTCTCTAGCTGGTAATTAATCCTTGCTTGTTTATCTGCTATTTTAATAAAAAAAGCAACATAATCCAGTTTTTAACTGCATTTGCCGTTTTAAAAGGTGTAAATGCAGTACAATGCCAACTGGGGCCAAAAATGGTTGCTGTTGTTGGTGTTGTTTACATTACATGAACATATGCGTGATTTCAAACAAAACACGTGAGATTATGATTTACTTACGCCTGTGGTTGTAAAACCTAAACGGGGTCTTTTAAAGTTTTGACTGCTCCAATAGTTGTAAACAAATGAAAAACTTGAGTCAAACTGAGCCTTGTTTGTAAAGCAATCCTCTCTGAAATGCAGTCAGGGAACAAACTAACTCATTCGCTATTATGTTGTCTTAAGACAGGGAAATCTAAATAATGTTTTCTACTCCTTATATCCAAAAACACACTTCTTTTGTCGAAACTATCTTGCTAAAACGAAGTTGTCGCGTGCCGTGCAGTGATACCGGTGACTTCTACTCAATGGAGCAATCACTTGACGTGCAGGGCAGGCGTCCTTTTCTGGGGGTAAAGGGCCGTAAGAGGAATATGGGGTCAATCAGTCGTAACGGATACCCCCATTCAAAAAAACTTTCCGAAACTTGTAGGAAAAAGGAGGCATGAGTTTGGCTCAGAAATGCTCAACTGTTTTTTTGACACTTTGCTTATGTTTAGCATGATGACTACAACTCTTATGCTGCATTTACACCAACCGCGGTAGAGGCGTGAAGCGCGAGTGATTTCAATGTTAAGTCAATGTGAAGGCGCGTTGACGCGCGTCAGGAGGTCCCGCGGCGCGGAAGACGAATTGAGCGTTGTGCGCGGTACGCGCGAATGTGCTTTTTGTTCATTTTGCGGTTCACGCGAATTTGCGGCTGACGCCCGAGTTGAAAAATGTGTACTTTTTTGCGGAATTTCGCGCCGCGTTAACCAATCAGGAGCCTGCTTGCTGCTGTGGTGGCAGCCCCGCCTGGATTCACTCATTCAACCAACGCTTGTTATTGTCAATAAGCAGTCACCCAGAGCTATACGACACAAGTTCTTATTTCTATAGATGAGACAGAAATAAAAAGGACCTCGTTTGAAAGAGTGTCAGTGAGGACATCGGGCAACCTGGGAAGCTGTAATACACATTTCACTTTTGAGTCACGTGACGTTTATCGACCCGCGCTGTTTATTTCCCCCTATAGTAAGGTTACCACATACAAACCGATAACTCTCTCGATAAATGCACAATCAACATCAGTCATCTTGCAAACAGACAACCGCATAGCCCTTGCCCCTCCCACAAGAAGCGGAGTTTGCCTCTGACGCGCATCAACTGCTTGCTTTTTCTGCGCGTCTACTTCGCTCTACACGCGCGAATGCATTCAAACTGTTCAAGCGGCAAACTAGGCGCGGTAGACGCGATTTTGATGCCTGAAACGCGGTTGGTGTAAACTCAGCATTAAACTGTGTTAATAAGTCAGAATGCATGAAATAGCATTAAACCACCCCTTTAAACTGAGTTTTAACCGAGGTTTAATATCATTTTTGGCTACACTATCCCTTTAAAAAACCTCATACCTGGAAGGCCTCGATCTTGGATTTGACGCGGCCGTGATCGATGACCTGAGAAGGCAGGAAATGAAACTGAATATCGGGATGAGGAACGCCAGGACGACTGCGAATGAAACCACCGCTCTCCAGATGAGCTGTAGCACCGTAACCTACAATCAATAAGATCTGTGTCAATCTTCATTACATTACACCTTACATACTTATTATCACTCACATACAAACAATCCCACACATAAAAATGAAATGTAATTTTACATAAAGACAAGCCTCTGTTAAATAGACATTTACATAAGCATTGTAACTTAATGTTCATAATGAAAAATATTAAAAGAACCGTTTTAACAATGTGGTAATGGTGGAATGAATATAAAGCAAAATCTTGATCAACGTGTTGGCGACCACTGTACCCTTTGTTTTGCCTCAAAATGCACACAAGTAATGTTTTTAGTAAGGCATGTTTGTTAAAACTAGTTATATTTCCTAAATATACTAAGGCCTAGTCCTAGTTTAAGCTAATCTCTGTCGGGGAAACCACCCCTTTATGTTTTTAAACAAACACTCATCTGATCTAAAGTTTACTCACCTGTGAATGTGAGAAGCCATTCCAGTCCAGTCTTCAGCATGTTAAAGGGTTTCTGGACGTTATAAAGGGTTATGGGTTGAGTACATTGATGCTGTACATATAACTCCAGATGATCTTGAAGATTACAGCCAACACCTGTAAACACACACACACAACAAACAAAAACAAAATAGTGATTTTGTTGGCATTGATAAACCTGTGGTGGTTTTCTGTGATGGGGAAGAAGCCATCAAAATCCAATAATTTACGTGAGGCACTCGGGCGAAGGAAAAATGTTGGCTCTTGCTTGTTCTCACTCGACAGCATTAATCTTCTGTCATGCCAACACATTGACCACAGAGGATCTTATGAAAAACTTTCCATCATTTTACTAAAAGTCAACGAAAATCGAGCAGGACCAAAACATTTTACAGCTGATCGCTGTCAAAAAAGTTCAGTGACAGCGTCCCAAGGATGACAGCAACAAAGACAGTGTTCTTAATATGACAAAGTAAATGTTTTGATTAATGCAATTAATGTTTATTTTAATTAGTGTATACCACTAGTCAACTAAATGAATATAACATGGCTAAGATGAATGATACATTGATTCAATAGATTTATAGCATTTTGAATAAAAAAACTCGTCATGGATTTTTTTGCAGTTTGGGGAAAAATAATCAGTTTTTATAATAAATCTTTGAAAATAAAATTATGGCTTTGAATTGTATATATATTTAACCATGTATGCATATCGTTTGATTTAATAGATATTCTTACAGGTGCATGCAAGTACTGATATTTACCTGGGAGGTGTTGAGTAACAGGAATATCCAATCTGCGCAGCTCGTCTGCGTCTCCCACACCAGACAGCAGGAGGAGCTGTGGAGAGTTTATCGCTCCACCACAGAGAATGACTTCTTTATCGGCATAAATCTGAAATACATCCACACATTTACGTATAGACTTCAAGTGACGTGAACTCGATGTCTGAACACTTTGTTCGTGCATAATGATGTGTGATCTGATCTGTCCTCCCAGACATTTCCTTTGATCAAAGCAGGAAATGAAACCAACATGGTCAGTGCTGCAGCTAAGAGATAACACACACACACATAACACCTGACACGTGTGTTTGGTGAAAATTAGGTACACATCTGTGAAACATCACCACCCATAATCCATCTGCTGCTATTTTACTGAAGCTGGATTAATGAAAAAAGTGTGTGGTTTACCCATGATGGATTTAAACTATCTAGACCGAAACAACATAAGGCCCAGAATTGTCATCAGAGGAAATACTACAGGACGTGAGATGCACTGTGACAGACACTTCTCTGATCTGAGCAAGATAACTTTAGATTTAACACTGACAGGTTCTGTGTCTGCTGTTAGGCTGTAGGCCTACTTTCTCTTTATAGACTTTATAGAGAAAGAGTGTTTTTAAGAAATCATTGACTATAATAAATCAGTCCCAACATTCATGTAGGTTTTTGTCTTCAGAAAAGGCTGTGCGCTTTACTGTCACACTACTCTCTTCAAAAACCTTCTTACTTGCCCACTTTAAATGATATGAGCATATTACAGGGACGGATTTGATCCAGAACCTGCTCCTTATAACCATGACATCCCAAATAACTACTAACAATCAGTCAATGAGCTCATTTTTACCCTTTTTATTTGACCGTTCTGCACGAATTCCACCCCTCGCGCCCGGGTCCCATCAAACAGGATTCGGGTCACCATA
This sequence comes from Misgurnus anguillicaudatus, assembly GCF_027580225.2. Classification (NCBI taxonomy): domain Eukaryota; kingdom Metazoa; phylum Chordata; class Actinopteri; order Cypriniformes; family Cobitidae; genus Misgurnus; species Misgurnus anguillicaudatus. The sequence continues at coordinate 8,021,099 of NC_073341.2, read as the reverse complement.
CAGCCGACCTCTGCGCTCAGGTTGGGTCTGGACAGCGCAGGGCGAAGGTAAGCACTGGCTGTACTCCATCTCTTACCTGTACAGAGAGAAGCGAGTTATACATAACTACTAGTCAACGTCACAAGATTACAGGTTTAGTTAAAAACTAAACATATTGAACTTCAGAGCAGCCCTCATGTAAGTCAGTGGCGCCTGCAGCCGTACACACTGTGTATACCTTGAGAAAACACTCATGCAATTTGATGTTTTACATAATTTTCAGTCATTTTTTGGATCATCTGGACTTCATTGGAATTTTTGAAATATTTGATATATTCAGTATTTTATGAGTAGTATCTCCCAGGATACATTGCCCTATTAAATTGATTGTTCATGACATAAAAATAAAAGAGAGAATAAGAAAAAATAGTTGTGAATTCAGGGGGATTGGTGAAAACTGTGCATAAGTGACTGACTTCATGTGGTGCAGCAGAGACTGATCAGATTCGGCAACAAACATCAGCAGAAGCAAAGATCGCGTTCGCGTATTTTATCGTGGATGAAATAGATGCGACTGAAATACCAATAAATGCATTTACATGAAGATGTTTATAAAGAAAATGAATGAAGGTGAACTGTTTATTACTGGAAAATGCTACTTAGTAAATGTTGGGAAGTATAAATCTAGTCGTAAAACAAATTCTTTTCTGTTGTGTGAAATATAAACAGCTCACAGTACAAATAAATCAACAACAATACAAAAGTTAAAAAATATAAAACTAGTAGGTAGTGAAGTAAGAAGTCATCAGTTGACATCCCCGGGCCAATGAGCATTAAGCTGTGTCGTCAGCGAGTCTTTTCCCGTCGTGATTTTCATCAACACAGACAGTGGAGAGCAACTGCACCTGGCTGCAGAATCTGACGAGCCCTACTCTACACCGAGTTTTTTGGCACACGTCAGCGTGACATGCAAGTTGGACGTAACTCGTGCTGTATCCGAAACCAACTACTTTCATACTATATAGTAGACGAAAAGCAGTAGGCGAGGCGAGTAGCATGTCCGAATTCATAGTATTCCAAAAACAGTAGGCGAAAAGTCCCCGGATGACCTATAACTTCCGGTTAGATTTTGGATTTTCTTGGACACTTTTCAAACGGGCAATCACTGCTGATCGATTCTGCATTGAATTTGCTCATCTCAAACAAGCCTATTGATTAGTAGTCACTTGTCTGAAAACAGTCTCGCATTACTTTGAAGTCATTCACTGATCTTTCTGCGCAGCACTGCATGAAGTCGAAAACACTCCAGTGTGACAAAAGGAGCAAAAGTTCAGTCTTCAGAATGAAATTAAACTTCCACAAGAAGTCATCTTTCTGAGGTAGACACAAAATTTAATGACAACAGTCTGCATCACCCTGCTGGAAAAACCAGCATACCAGCAAGACCAGCATATGTTGTGGTGCTGGTTTGCTAGTAAACACCAGCTAAACCAGCACCAAACCAGCACCAGCATCCCATGCTGGTCATACAAGCAAGACCAGCATATGTTGTGTTTTGGTACTGGTATGGTGGTGACCACCAGCTAAACCAGCACCAAACCAGCATGGACCAACATAATTCCCATGCTGGTTTGATGCTGTTTTTTTCTGCAGGGCAGTCTGTCCTGATATGCTTGTAGTGTGTCACTTAACATGTAAAGAGACGTAAATAGGTTCTCTATTTATCTGTTCTCCTTATAAATAAATAAACTTTCTTGCTTATATGTTCACCCTGTAAGTTTATGATTTAAAATAAAAATGTGACTGAAATCAAAAGCTATAAATGGCCAGATTTACTAAATGGGGCAAATTAGCGCGAGAGCGCAATTCCAAAAAAGTGCAGATGGGAGTGGTAATATCTGCAGGATATTTACTAAAAAGGAGAAAAATAAATAACACAGGTGCAAAAGCTGATTTCTATAATGACCAACGCAATCTACTAAGAGCAGCACAAATTAGTTTAGGGTCGCAAATAAGATGCTCCTCATGTGCGAGTGATCTACTAACACCTGATGCACTATGGACATCTTAGCTAAAAACGTACCACGCCCTTTCTGATCTCTATGATGCCTCTCCTATGAGCAACAATTGCAGCTATTTCAAGTGCAAAATGATTGAAGACATGCTTTTTTCAGCGTTAAATAATGGCTCAAATACCAGTAATATCACACACGCAAACATTAGTAAATTGCGTCGCATGAATCATTTAAATAATCTCCTCCCATAAATTTCACATCTGAAAGGGAAACTCCTAGAAATGCATACGCAGTAAGGTCAGTCAAAAAAAGAACTAGACCACACCTTTTTATCGCTATTATCTACTGTGCCTCTTTAGTAAACCCGACATTCGATATATTTGCGATGGTGAAAGCTGCTAGTAAATGTGGCCTTAAATATCTTATAATCATTCAAATATGAAAATTAAAATGGCTGGTTGTAATTGATTATTTATGATGACATTTTTATGTCCCTGTCTGTAAAAGTAATGGACAATAAAAAGTTCTAAATCATCCTCTTATATGTGTGCTTTGTGGGGTTTGGCAGCATTACTGTGGGCACCCTGATGATACACAACCTCTCACTCTTATTTGGGTAAAAACAGAATTCACAAAAAAGACTGAGATTTGAGATTTCAGAACTCCCGGAGAGTGGCTCACTAACCCTCAGCAACAGCCCCGTTGGGGCACAGATACTGAACCACCTGATTCGAAAGTCACGGTTTCCAAAGTTTCCAAAACAAATTAAACCCCTACCTTTGTAAATGGTCATATCCATCCAGCCGACTCCTTCCTGCTGGTATCCATTCATGTCTTTGGTGAAGGGGTATCCCGCCTGCTGGCCTGCTGCAATGAATGCGTGGTGCAGCGGGTGATCCGTCTTTCCACGTGTGACGCACAGCGGGCCATCACCCCCTCGGTAACGGTCCCCTCCAAGCTCGTGGGTTTGGGCCTTGCGGAAGTAGGGAAGACAGTGTTCGTAGTCCCAACCCTCTGCACCTTCCCTCTGCCAGCGGTTGTAGTCCTCCGCATGTCCGCGTATGTACACCATGGCATTGAGCGAGGATGACCCGCCCCAAATGCGCCCGCGGGGCCAATACATAACCCTGTCGTCCATGTGCGCCTGAGGTAGTGTGTGGTAAAACCAGTTGTATTTGTCATCGCAGAGATTGTAGGTCAGCGCGGCGGGCATGTGAACCTTCCACGACAGCCGGGTGCTGCCCAGCTGCATGTCTTTGGGTCCCGCCTCCAGGAGCATCACCGAATCAGATGCATTTTCTGACAGACGGTTGGCCAGCACGCAGCCTGCAGAACCGGCCCCAACGATCACGTAGCTGTGGGACGCTGCGGTACTGCAGTAGCTGGACCGAGAGACGAGGCTTTGCTGCAGGGATACGAAGGAGTGTGGAAAGCACTGTACGCCAATGTGTCTGCGCAGACCTCCGGCGATCCTCGCCGATGCTCTTATACACACCATACTGAAAATGTTCTCGGTCAAAAGCTTTTACAGCGTTTCATCAGTGGTCATCTGTGGCCCTGAGAAAGGACAAGAATTAAACATTTAAAATTCGTCATTCTGGGAAAATACAAAAGCGTTTTAGTGCCTTTTCAAGTTCATTCAGAATATTCTGCGGCCAAGGCACAGAGCAGAGCAAACGTCAAAAGTGAGTGCATTAATTGATAAATGACATCTGCATTTATGTTTATATACAGTGATGTGGGAGCAATAAAAGACGCTTTTCTATCCACTTTAAAAAGAAGAAAATAAAGTGTGAGAATTTGATTAAAATTTGATTTAAATTTGATTTCATTGATTTAAATTGAAAAATATGTGATTGCTTACGCCCACCGGCACTAACACTGTGTGCCCTACGTGCAGGAGTTATAGCCTAATAAAAAGAAAACCTCACTTCAGATGAAAAGAAAATAACGTTGTTTTCATTGCTCTATTCTCCAAGTGTATTTTTAACGGCCATACAATGAGACACAATTGCACAGACAAGAGGTCTGATCTTCAAAGGCAATAAAGGGCATAGGGGTAATATAGGGCACTTCCCATTGAAATTCTCCCCATATGTGACAGGGAAAGTCGTTCAGAATGCGCACGGGCTATTGACAACAAGAAATACAAAGAAATGTCGTTATTAAAAATAAGGTTATTAAGCTCTTGTCTAGTGATGCCGGTGCTCCAAACAGTAATTAAATAATGATTTGATTTAATCAAGAGTAAGGTGACTCTGTGCTCTCGTGTTTATCTGGATTCTTATTGGATTTTCATCAAAGATTCAACATCAAAGGCTCCTATAGACGGTTTCAGCAGTAACAACATAAACAAGCGGCTGTCGTGGTCCGCACGTAACTTCCGGTAAACTGTGCTAAAATAAATAACAACAAAGTTCTTAAAACGTAGTTTATTTATATAAAAAGCAAAAAAACAACACATAGATTATAGGAAACCAAAACATTTGTTATTTTCGACAAGGCATTTGTTCAAGAGATCAGTTTAGCAACTAGTCAGACCATTAAAAAAATGAAACCGGAAGTAAAGTTCGAATTCCTGTTTCCGTGTGATTATCACGTATTGGTTACTCAACTGTTTTGTCCTATTTTCTTACCATTGTCGCTTCGGTTTAGGGTTAGATTTGGTGCTTGCATTAGAATGTCACTTTATGTATTGGTTTATACTATGTTGCCTGGCGTTAGGGTTAGAGTTTGGGTAGGGATGTCATTTTATGTAAATTTAACCCTAAACCGAAGCGACAATGGTAAGAAAATAGGACAAAACAGTTGAGTAACCAATACGTGATAATCACACGGAAACAGGAATTCGTTATACGATCACGAAAAAACTTGAAAATTTATGATAATATCACGAAAAAATAATACAAAAATTACGTGACTATATAACGAAATTTCGTGAGACTGGGCTAGATATAATGCTTATCAGAATTTCACCTTTATTACATTAAAATAACATCTTAAAATATAATAACAGAATCTTATTACTCTGGATCAGTTCAATGAAATCCACAGATGCAGGATGTTTTATAATCATTCTCTTTGAATTCATGTAAACAAGTACAGTGTTGAAATCTAATGTTATGTAATATTTGTTTTTTGTTTGATGTTACAAGAGAGAAGTACACTGTGTGATGAATGAATCAGAACAAATCAATATTTACTGAATCACATAACCCATTTTACATAAAGTGTCTGAAATGAAGCAGTGGCCTGTTTAACAAAACTCACTTGGAAAAGCAAGGATTAAAGTCCAAAACCTGACCTGAATGAACCAACGCTTAAAGTTTCATAGCAGTTACTTGAAATTTATGCAGTCCTATTAATTTGAAAGGGGCTCAAGTAGTCAAGATAGCATGTGCACACTATTCTGAAGCAGACCTAAAGGTTAAGTGTGGATCAAATGAATCTGCGATGATTGATCTGCTATCATTCTGATTATGCTGATTACAGCTTGCATTTATTGGCCGGTCACATACCAGCTTGCAAACAAACAATTGGATGCCAGTCTCATTAATATGCGAATCAGCATTCATGAGGTCATTTTTCAGTGACTATTTATAGTTAAAAATGGGGCTGTAAAGGGCAGGATATGAGGCTGATTTATGTACGCACACTTGCAAATAATCTGTGATCTATAAAAGGGAACATTGCTTACAGGTGTGCTTACACACCCTTTTATAAATCTGAATATGTTTTGGGCATACACCGTTTTTGGCTTTTGTGCGCACGTATACTTTAAGTAAGGATACTACGCACAGTTCTAAATGAGTCCCCTGATCTTTTATGTCCACAACGAAATCCGATATAACCAGACATGACCTGTGTCTCAATTCGCTCCCGAGGTGGTGAATCAGTATATCGTGTACTGATGTTCGTGCACTGTTAAGTACTCTAGCTCACTTCACATTGGGACCCTGTTCATTTACTTTCCTATGACATGACTGCTTAAGCGTGTTGTGATTATTCACAGCTGTTACTCATCAACAACCGGCAAACCAACATCTCTCTGATTCATTTTTAAAACATGTGTTAAAGTATATTATGAAAAACACTTTAATTATTCTCTTACATATCGGTGCATACATTTGGAGGAATATTACATTTAAATATTAAGTAGATTGTGGTCGCTTCCTGTCTAGCAATGTGCGGCGTGCGCTTATATTAAAACTAAAACAAATGTTTGTCTTTATAAAAGTTCTGTCACATTTCATGAAGTTTATTGAGTTGGATCTCGCAGTTTTCGGTTGGAGAGCTTCAGAAAAGGTCACGTGATATCCGGTAATTGAACATAAGGACCATTAATCCGTTGCATTGTTGGAATTTTTAGGGAACGAATGTTCAAGTGCACTGGAAGGATTTTGCGATTTAGACAGACCCCCAAAATGGCAGACTCCCTGATCAGTGCCCTGACTATTGAACAAAGGAGCTGATTTGAGATTTTTTATGAAGGATGAATATATTGTGTCAGGGATTTGATGAGGCTTAAGCTTAAACTTACACTGTAAGTTTATAAACGTTTTGTTTATAAATAGTGCTTATATTCCTTATGTCATGATTTATCAAAGAGTGATACAGAAAATAATGAAAATATATGCTTGGACCGCCAGATCAAACAGCAATCTGATATCGAGATCCTAAAACACAAGCGAAAGGTTGGTGTATGGTCACGGATGAACAGTTCTTAATATGAGGAACAAAATTAAAATGTAACAGTGGTCACTTTGGTATTTGTAAAAAATAAAGATAAAATAAATTGTAAATAATTTAGGTGAAATTATGAATTATGAACTGTGCAAAATACCATAAAATAATATTTCTAATTGTTGTCTCTTTTTGTGATCTGAAGCCACAACTGATCATGCATGGTGATTTAAAGCACTTGAATAAATCAAAGTAGATGAAGTGAGACATTTGATGAAAGAAAGGAGGGTTTAAAACACTGTAAATAGAAATTCATGAGTAATTATAATAAAAACAAAAGAATAACAATTAGAGGGTCATAACCAGGCTGAAGATGTGATAATGTGTGCCCTGCACGGATGCTCAAAATGAATGGGGCGGTCTGTGCCACAAAACAATAGGGACAAAACACTGAATGGATGCTTGGAAGATGTGAATAAACAAACAATAGCATTTAGCTGTTCCTCTAAACAAATTCACATGACATGGTTTTAAAATGCACTAAAATTCAGAGTTTTAGAGGATTCACAACATTGTAATTCATTTAATGTGTAATTTCATTTAATTGGGGCGTACATCTCGACTGGAAAATCACAGTTGATGTTATGTTAGGATTAGACTGTTTTCAAGCAATCTTTTGCATGCACATAAGAAGGAGAAATAAATCGTGTTTGAGGTTCATGATATGTCATGACCATGTAGGTCGAATATCTATCGAATATTACTATTCATCTATGCCTAGATAAATACAGTTTTACATTCTGCGGCACCTTTAAAATAAATAAATTATTCAGTGTGCGTAATAAAAATGTGAGCAAAGAATAAATGAACGAATAAATGAATTAACAAAATATTTAAACACTGCTACTGCTAAAAAAGGGAGGAGAAACTCTTGCGGCATTTTACAAACGGTATTGATGCATCCTTGAAGTGCCCTTTCGGAAAAGGGGACGCCACTTGTAGGGGCATTCTAAACGAAAGTGAACACCTGAAGTCCGTTAGCTAAGATTACATGTCATGGTCACTTCAAGGACATTAGGGTTAGTTAGCAAGTTCTGTTTGTGATTAAGTGATCTTGGGTAATGAGTTCTCGCAATGCTTTTTGAAGAAAATATAGTTGGGGAATTTGCCTTTACATAGAAATCTAAGTAGAATTTTTCGGTTTGTCTTTATTTGAATGTATAAAAAAATACAATAGAAATAGAAATGCTGATATGAGGTATCAAGGTTGTAAGGCTAAGTTAGTTTGCTCCTGTGCTTTATCTACTTTAAACACCAAGCAGAGCTAAACAAATCAGTTTGAAATAAGACTAAAATAAACAACATTTGACAGAAAAAATAAAAATAATATTTACATGCAACAACTGAATCCTAGATTCAATGCGCATGTGCAACGTTGTCAAGGTAAATTTTGTCTGCCTGGGATATCCAAACGCATACGTGTGACCATAAAAATCCAGCACTAACTTCAAAGAGATCACTTTGAGGGGAGTAGGGCGACCCTGAGGAAAATACACGGAGTTTACAGAATAAAACTTGCTCCTAATCAGTTAAGTTCACAGAGAGTAAAAACACGTATAAATTAGCTCTCCTTCTTTAATAAGCTTGACTTACCCCTCTGGGTTTAAATTAACTCTCATACTGAAACGAAAAGTTGAGAGTTTTCCTCATTTCAGGGGTTAACATACACAAGAGTTTTCACTAAACCTCCTTTCTGAAGCGACCCCCCGATCACTGTTAACTAAATCACGACACTCGCGGTGTTATTTTAACATATATTAGCATTTTGATTATTAGTTTCGCGGATTTGTTCGGTGTTTAGTGTTTATTAATTCATTTACAATCCCAAACAGTGTAAAACTTTGCAAACTGCATAATTTGTCTTCTTGTCCGTGTGCAATGCAACAGATTTGGGTAAACCGAAAAGCCACACAAACACATAAAGTGTTGTGATATCTGCATATAAATACTGTTGAGAACGATACAATAACGTTTAGTTTAAGAGAAAGTCCGCTTACCGTTTAGCAATGCGCCTCTCTCTCTCTCTCTCTCTCTCTCTCCCACTCATTCACTCACACGTGTTGTGTCTGTCTGTGTCTGTGATGTCACAGTGGTAGGTGGAGTCTGACTGACTATAGCTCTTTACCTCTGAATACAAAGTACGCACTGATTTTGTGTGCCAAAAACAACATTGACATTAGCCTAGTAAATAAAAAAGCATCTTTCGTCATATGTAGGAAACACACATTCAAAATAATTCAGAATTCCATACATCAAGTTTTGTCTATTAATAATAAACTGTATGGTCCATTCTAGTGAGAGTTCACATTCTTTACCATATCACAGAAATTACAATCCTGTACACATGGCAGATTTGTTTATATTGTCTTGTATACAAATGGTACATGCAGTGATAAACAAAACTGTGCAAAAGTCAAGCCACCACCACCAGCTTTGTTGTTTTAATGTCCAACCATTTTTTACTCTATTTATTGAGATGCAAACAGAAAATACAGGAAATATGTACACAACATTAAAGAGCACCTATTTCATTGAAAAAAACAATGCTATTTTACGTATTTGGTATAATATAATGTGTTTGCATAGTTATTATTTTCCACATATCGTAATTTTTTTGTAGCTCCAGATTTCACTCTCTTCCTAAAGCGCATAGATTTAAAAAGCTCTGTCTTCCTGATTGGCCAGCTAATCTGTACGTTGTGATTAGCCTGAATACCTTTGAGGTCAGCTGGAAATGTGACGCTCCTTACCATGTTTGAAAGATTTGCTCACAATGCAATGCTGACAGCAGTTAACTTACAGGCTGTGAGTCCGAAGCGATAATGATAATGACCGCCGTGTTCATTTCAACAGGCCCAGGAAGTAAACCATTGCCTACAGTCCATGTGTTTGTTGTAGTCCAAGTTGCCAACCTAGATGAATTAATACATACCTATCTTTTTTCAATGTGTGCACTGTACAGCGCGTTGTGAATGTGTTAGCATTCAGCCCAGACCCATCCATTCCCCTGGTACCAAAAAAAAGTTTTATTTTGTGGCACCATACTTACTGGTATAACTCCTCATGTAACAGTCTTTAAATAGGGAAAACACGGAAGTGTTTGGTGGCTTCCCTGTTTGGTACCATAGGAATTAATGGGTCTAGGCCAAATGCCAACACACCCACAACGCGCCGCACAGTGCACGCACCGAAAAAAGACAGATATGTATTAATTCATCTAAGTTGAGGTAATAACATAGTTTAATATGGCAAAAGGGTAGACTATTCCTTTAACACTTTATACAGTTTTAAACCTGTTTTCCCACCCCTCATGCTAATGAGGTATTCCCATTTTAAATGTATTTTAAATGTAGATTAAGTGGAGTGCTGCAAATGACCCCCTATTACCCAAACAGGTGATTGAATTGATATGATCAGACTACAGTGATAATCAACTGTGTGCTCACCCAATTGAATGATGTTTAGACAGATGTCTTTTATAAAAAAATTTTATAGACCCTCTTTGACGTGTGTTGGTTTTCGAAGTCTCACTTTTGCTCCCATACTTCTACTAAGAAAGTATCACTTCAGTCAGTATTTAGTGTGACCTCTCTTGGCACTTAACACATCTTGAGCCATTTTGAGGAGACTGAAGTCCTAAAGTCATTTGACTAGAATTAGAAATGAGGATTTACCTTCTGGGGTGATTTCATTTAGGTTTAAATGGGCATTGTGCAGAGGATGGAAAGCGTCATTAAATATTCTACTCAATTAAAAATCGCATTACTGTAAAGCGTAAGTAAATTTACTGGTCTTAAAATTAGTAAAAGTAATAAGTAGATGATTTTAACTTTACTCAGAGTAAAATTTACAAATGGAATAAATTAATGAATGAAAGCACTCAATTCGCGTCAGTGCACACTGCACACGCACCAGCAGGCACACTGGCACAGAGGAGCAGAGCGAGACCTTCAGCCTATGTGCCGGTGGCTCAGCCCCCATCCAATTTAAACCCTGAGCAACTTACCTGAACATGCTTGCGTAATTTAAAGTCCAGTCACCTTGGGCAAACAAAGCAAACACTGCATAATAAAGCTATTGCCTTTGTTGCACTTGTAGTCAAAGTGGTCGCATAAATACGACCAAGTATTTTTTTTCATAAGAATAAAATTCAATGCTCCATCACTGGCGCCTGTCTCGTCCGTCTCCATGGTTGTTTAACACGTTCCCCGGCCATCAATCAATCGGTATTCGTTTACGTTGTAGCGAGGTACTAGCCTGGGTGCCAGCCGATCTTAGCCCCGCCCACCACAGTTTGAAAAACGGGGATTCACCGTTGAGGAGCTACTATGCGAATACCAAAACCGGCCGACGAATCAAATTGTGAGGGCGGGCTTTATACGATGATGGACAGATGATCGACAGTAACGTATCAACCACGTCACCAAAGAGCGCGTGTGTTCAATCTGTTTACAATGAAATGGCTGCCGCTGGTGAATTCAGATGTGTGGATTCTGACATTGAGTCTGTTCTAAAAGATATCGACAGAGCATTGATTTAAAAAGAGGAACAGAGAAACGCGACCAAGGCATTTGTTTATGTTTTCGCCGTTCTTCCTATGGAGGACAAAGTTAAAGAAGCAACTGAATCATGGCGATGCAACTCGGCGTGCACGACGAGATGGATATAATTAGCGGTCGTTGCCAGCTTCTTTTCGGAAGCCTGGAATCGTGACTGCTGAATAAGTGGAGGGACATGCTAATATTTTTCGGTTGAGACACGCCTCATAATTTTAGCTCAATGGAGCGGTATCAGACTCAAATTCTGACTAGAATCGAGTGACAACGTCAGGCTAGCGAGGTACAATACTTTATACAAAACATACTTAAGTAAAAGTAAAATTACAAATTTTTTAAAAAGTACACAAAAAAATGACACAATTACAGTAATGCGAGTAAATGTAATTCGTTACTTTCCACCTTTGGCATTGTGTAACTTTTAGAATAATTCCTTGACAGAAATGCAATATAGTAAACATAACTATATTATCAGTGGTGTATAAAGACATTACATAGTTTTTATTACCTTAGAATTAGACGTTTTTATCTCCATACACCGCGTGACATGGAAGTCACCGTCAGGTCTCTACCGAGGGGCAACCTTTCGATCTCTCGACTGGCCGCTAGAGGCTGGCTCCAAAAGAGAGTCAATTCCCATATTTTAAGCCTTAAAGTTCTGCATGATTAGGGTCGTGGCCTCTTGAGTGACGGCTGAACTGCCAATGCCGTCACTACAGTCGCACTAGGCAGGCGTGGTTTCAGCACCTCAGCTTCACCCACGTTCACCCTCTTTGCCTAGTTACCCAACCTATGGTTGACGTCACAGACACTCCGTCCATATTTTTTACAGTCTATGGTTTCTACATTAGCCCTAAACGGACAAACTATTCTATAAAGTGCATTTGTCCTGTAGCGGCTACCATATGCGTTTTGAAATTGATTGTTGGTTGCAAATCGCAATCTCACCACTGGATGCCGCTAAAATTTACACACACCACCTTTAAAAGATCCTACAGTTTCCTGCTATTGCTCAAGTGAAAGGGTAATTTACCCTAAATACTTGACACTTCAGCTTATACTTTCATAGTATTTTTATTCAAATGTAATGTAATTAAAATATAATATAAAATTATATTTTTTTCCTCCCATCCCAAATATTTCCCACCATCATGTTCCTTAAAAGGCTCCGTAAATAAGGAATACTTAATTCAAAATTCATTATTATGTCATTGTCTCTTCCTGTAAACTGTGTGCCAGTTTTGATCTTTTAATAATAATTTCATAATGATCCTTACTTTGTAAAGTCAAGCAGCAGAAGTTAAGTGACAATGTGCAAATACTACTGACCTATTTTGGGGTGAACTAAATATGCAAGGCTAGTCTTACATGTCACTATTTATAGCACAGAGGGCGTTCATCCTTTGCTGAGACACTTTTGAAAACTTTGGGGGCATAAATTAAGAGTAGACTGCCCATAAATATATAATGTGTTACATGAAAGTATATTGCAAAAATATGACTTTGTTACTTGTTTTCAGTACAAATATCAAAAAATTCTTAAATCAAGATGTTTTTCCTGATCTAAGAAAATAAGTCTGATTTTTAAACTAAAAAAACAACAACATATAATTTAAGTTAATTTGTGCTTAAAACAAGCAAAACTATCTGCCAATGGGGTAAGGAAAAAATCTTGAAATAAGTTTACTTTTTTTCATAAACACTTAATTTAAACAAATTTTAATGTAAAAGGCTTTTTTTTCAAATATGGGTTACCATACATTAGCAATCATGTAGATACACATTAATAAAGGCAGTACATAACTAAAACCGAAGCTTATCAGGTATACAGCATAAATGGTAGTACTGGAAAATAAATGTACATTAGCAATTGAGCAATTACGTGCCAAGGTCATCATTACCATAAAAAGAAAGTTGGGCACAGACAAACAGACCTGCTTTTAAAATGTTTACTTGGGTCTGTACAATACCTTATTTTATTTTACATGTAAACATTCTCATTACATATAATAAATATTTCATGTTTTGTTACATCACATACAAGATGTGCACCAGCATCACATTCATGCCTTTGGTTTTTCCTCATAATACACTTTAATAAAATTTAAATATTTTAAACATTGATATTATTATGTTCAGCTAAGACCCCTTTATCATGTGGATATCAGTATATGACTTAAAAGTTAAAAGTTTGAAAATGGTACAGTCTTCTATCTGCCTTTTTGGGGTGTAGCTTAACCTTATTTTGCCTGTCAGTTGGATTTTTTATCAGAGCTATATTGAAAACTATAGCAATAAATATAGCAAAAATATCAACGAAATTCATTGTTCACGTCGTGAGCAATATTATTATCTTTAACTATCCAATAGTCTGGTGTTTGTGATATTAGACCTTTTGTTTATTCATATTGATTTTAAACAATTGTGATGATGCAAACTTTGCTACTGAAGAACAGATGTAGCATGTTAAAGAAATTTTGTTTTCACTCATATAGCAGGACTAAACTTATCTTATATACTAAAACTGTGTTGAATTGCTAATGATCATTACAAAATAAATGAAGCTGATTGATTTATGGAAATGATTTATTAGCTTATGTATTATACTGTTGATAATATATGTCTAGAGATTGCAGAGCGATACACAATATAGTAAAGAATGGCTTGAAATAAAAATAAAGATGAATGTTAGTATTGTATGGACCTTCATAACTACTGTATGGTGCTCATCTGCTCATATCATGCAAAGAGTTGAAGACTTTGTTCTGTGCTAATACTGTACTGATCCAGTAAAGGTTGGTTTCACTTCCCCAGCTGGTTTATTTCATGGGAAATTATTGAAGCATCTTATCCGCAATGATCTCTGGAGGTTTGTTCGGTTTGAGATCTTCTGATGAAGCTTCTGCTGATCTCGGGGCAGAACAAACATCCCACAGCCTCTCAGTTCAACAGGCACCTTCCTCTTCTCCTCATTCTGCTCCAGGTCGATGACCCAAAACTTGTCCAGCTTGTGTGGGTCGTGGGCTGAGCTGGTAACCAGGTTTAGGGCCAAGGCGAAAAGACTGCTGGCAGAGGCTGAAACAGTGTGGTGTGGATTCACTTTTATGTCTTCTGCAAAGAGAGACGAGCAAAGAATAAATCTTAGACTTTTGAATTGTTGACAAACCAGGACCTCTGACCCCTTAAACTTTGCATGATAAATATTGTAAATCTGAATTTTGGGAGTGTGTTTTGTTTACAGCTCTGGCACTTTAGGTTGAGGAACATATGACTTAAAAGTCAATCAATACAAGAAATAAAGCACGTGGTTTAATATACCAGTAAGTGGATGTTGAGGTGGTAAGACGAAGAGAATTTTGTCAGCGAGTTCAGCCTCCGTGTGAAGCCAGCGGATTAGACCTTGTTCTGATAAACTTCCTCTGTCCCAGGTGTCAATCACGACTCTTATATCTCCACAGCTCTGCAATGACTCTGCCAGGAGCATCACTTTGTGCTGAAATACACCATCTACTGCAGGATACACAACCAACACCTGAACGCATGTGGTGAGCTCTGAGCCACTGCTGTGACCCCATACAAACATCCGACCTGAAGGAAGACGAGAGGCTTAGATAGTATAATCAAAGTCATTGCTAGGTTTTGTGTCAGCTAATGGTTCATAATGAACAGAAATTATTAGAATTTTTGTGATGGTTTCTATTGATATTTCAGCAGGGTACTACAGCTTCTTTGATTAATTATTCGTGCAAAGTGATCTATCAGGGATGGAGAAAGACTAAAATTCACCAAACACAGGTTAATAGGGATATGGATATTTATGAGATGACTGGTTTTAGCTCTTTAGGTTTGCGTAGATGGTTCCATTGGCATATTTTTATTTACAAAGCTATTAACAGTAATTTACCCAGCTATTTTAACAGTCTGTTGACCTGGAATCATTCCATTTACAATCTCCGCTCCGTTCACATTCTGGCTTTAAACATTCCACGTATAACAACTAAATTTGGTAAGACTGCTTTTAGTTATGCTGCTCCTTGGTGTTGGAATCTGCTCCAAAAAGTTTTGAAGCTTTCTGTTTTTAGCTTGAACATTTTAAACAATTACTTAAATGTTCCAAATTTGAACAATGTACATGTTTTCAATGAACCCTTTATGTTTTTTTTTTTTTTAAGTTTTATATGTACTGTAAATCTGTTAATGTTTGTTGTGTCCGTTTCTGTGATTCTGTGTTATTTGTGTAATTGTTGTTCCAGGGCTCCCTTGTAAAAGAGATTTGAATATCTCAATGGGACATCACCTGGTAAAATAAAGGGTAAATAAATATTAAAAATACAATAGACATGTTTACAGTTTTGCTCAGCTGAAAGTAGAGGATTATGACAAGAATGATCACTATGTTAGCGATAGAACTGCGTTATAGAAATACACATTTAGTGACACTGAGGCGTTGTAATGTTTGCACACCATTTTAACACTAGACTGACTAGCTTAGGTTCTCATGGTTTATTGGTTGCGCTGATGGCTTTGTTGCTTGACATCGGTTGTGGTGTCACATTGGACTCGGCCATGAATGTTGTTAATCTTGGGGTATAAGACGATTCTGCAAACAAGAGTCTGTGCTTTTACCCTTTCACATGGCTTACAATTTTGAGCCTCACCCATTTTGGAGATATTTTACACAAAGTTTGCATTTAGCATTCGTTTCCATTTTGGGATCCTTATCCAGCCAGTCTTTATAGTCAGGATTGTAAAATGCACCTTTACCCATTGTGGCCGATCGTTCGATTCACACTCCAATGCAAAATTTGACAATGTTCAATGTGTTTAGTCGAACAGCTTGGGGCACCTGACTCTCATATTTTTACTGCTGCTTAACTGCATAACATCCAATCACAGCACACAGTCCTGCAGCAGATTTGGTCTAGCGCTGATCTTATGGCAGCTCCAAACAATATAAAATAAATTTATAATTCTTGATTTTATATTGAAAGACATTTAATAGACTGGAAATTAATATTTTTCTCAAAACTCAATTTTCTTTTTTCCATACTAATCCAGCCTTCGAAAACATTCAAATCAAATTCCATACTTTTCCAAAATGCATAGGAACCCTGCCTCTATGCTATTTGTGCAGGATACAGTATTGAAACAACGCCCCCCCCAACCCCCGCTGAGCTGAAATAGTGATTGGCACTAAAACTGCATGTTAATTCTTTGGATTTCAAATTTCAGAAGAATCAAAAAACACTATTTAAAGTTTATTGTTGAAGTCAAATCTGTTCAATATACTGCTGCCATCTGACCTGTGCTGATCCTCTGGAGCTTTGACATTTTGCAGTTTTTAAACACATGATAGGAGTCTCATCCATCAGTGTGAATGGATAACGAATGAAATGATGCAGACTTTACAAACCAGATAAAAGCTAAATATTGAATTAATGGAAACCCAGAAATTAGCACTTTTGTTTTTATCTGCTGATGTATGAAGATCCTCCAATGGTACAAAATTAACCCACTGATTCTTGAAACTTTGGCAAAAACATGTCCCACTAAGAAAAGTGCTAATTCTGTTGGAAATTAATAACATTTTAAATGAAGAAAAAGAATCAATGTTATAATCAGGGGGTCCTTTGCAAATATGTAAGGTTTTTTTATAGGTTTATTTTTATTTTGTATTAATTTAATGATAAAAACTACAAAGTGAGTTTTGAACAACATTTACTATTATTTTGTAATTGCTCAAAATGTGTCCCACATATTCGTCACCACCGTCAGATATTTTTAAAAAGCAATAAAATCAGACAACTACAGGGTCAACTGCATTCCCGAGGACCCCATTTTCAAACCTTCAGCTCTACTGCATGCTTCAAGATCACTCAAGCTCCTGTATGTTTGCTATTTTCTCTTAAACTTCTTCATATTTTTGGACACTGCTACTGTGACAACCATAACATGTCAACACAGTTATCTTTGTAAAAAAATATTAGATTAGATTATGAAATAAATGTATAATTTTTAAGAAGAGGTCTGAAGTAGCTAGCAACAGACGGGAAACAAGATGGCTAATGTGAACCACTCATCTATTTTTTTAATCTATATTAGGTTTTTGTCACCACCGTCAGATGTCACCACCGTCACCGTCTTTTCTGTCAGGTTTTATGTATTTTAGGAAGTTATGATTTGATATTTTTTCATCACAGTGCTCAGGATTGTTATTTTTTGGACCAAATATTAAAGCATGTTTAAGCAAGAAGCCATTGACTTGAGTGGTTTACATTTTGGAATAATGAGGCCAATGTCACCACCGTCAGATTAGTGTCACCACCGTCAGACGTAGTTTTATTTGTTTTAAATGAATATGCTTACAATATGTTTCTTCAGTGCTGTTGAGTTATTAAATGAATAGCCTCTATTAATACAAAAATATGTTTATTAAATAAAAAAACATTACTTTTTCTATTTAGGCTTAAAGTAAACATTGTACGAGTAATAGCTGGAAAAACCTATTTTTATGAAAAAAAATACGAACAGGGGAGGTTGCACCAGTAAATTGCTGAACAGCCAAGACCTTGGTCTATAATGATATACCTTCAGATTTTGTAATTTAACTAACTTTTTTTTCAAAATTTAAGCCTGTTTTATCCAAATTCCCAAGAATCACTGAACCATTATATCATAGCAGTGTGCAGATGTTTGATTTTTAATTTACAATCCCATAACCATTTTATTTTAATTAATAATATGTAAAGGTACTGAGTGTTTTCTTACGCATGAAGTAGCAGACGAACACAACAAGAAGAAACACTAGCACACATCCAACAGCAACAGCGACAGCCAGTCCTGAGCTGTCTAAAACACAAAATCACAGACAAAACTCATTAAACTAGATGAATTGAAATATTTATTTTATTTAGCACTTTATTATTAAAAGGCAGGATAGGCAGGAATTATCTAAAAAAATTTTTTTTACAAATTCGTTTAAACTGTCTTTATATAACAACACACAAGTCAAATGCAAGTACTCTGAAAAAGAGAGTACAAAAATCGAGTGTCTGCAGACTTCCCACGACCGTTCCAAACACAGCTCATTTTTCCATTCACTCCACCCCCTCCTTTCTGGGTTTCTTATTAAGCCACGCCCCCAAAACACATGAACGCGCTGGGAGCAGCATTTACCTGAGACGAGTGGAGAGGAACGAGCGCGGTGCATATAGTAACATCATGTCACAATCACATGTAATAATACACCTAACTTTATCACTATGAATATAAACAAATAGGATGGCTTTTAGTACTCACTATTAAGCCAGTGTTTTGCATGGAAGAGTTTCCGTGATGAAAGCAGTGTTGACTCTGATGACGACTACACTCCGGAGACAATACCGCTACCGCATCGTCGACTCGAGGAAAATTCACGCGATATTTACTCTCGTTTGATTGCTTCGTTTATTCCTTTGTTTGCTTTTTTTGCCTTGTTTGCATTCGCTGACTGGATATGCAGGTACTGTGAGTTCTGAATGCACTTTCTCTGCCATACTTTTGTTCTTCCTAGAGTGCCTCGTGCACGTTCAAATCAATCAGGTGTGCGCATGTGTGGGCAGATCCCATAGCAACAGGGGTGGTGCCATGGTCGCGAGAGAGAGTGATAGTCGCGTAAGCCCATCATTTGTTTCGTCCCGGATGGAAATAATTAACTGTGTTTAAAACAGCTGTGAGAGGTCCACAGACACCCGAGTCCCACACTCTCTCTTTCAGAGTACTTTAATTATGTATTTGTATATAAAGACAGTTTAAACAAATTTGCAAAAAAGCTTCCCTAGATAATTCCTGCCTATCCTGCCTTTAACACAATGTTTGAAAACATTTTTTTTTATTAAAAACTATTGATTGATATAAGCATGAAAATGTGAGATACTTACTTGTACACTTCACTTCATGTTTAACAGTACAACAGTGTAAATCCTCACAGTTTTCAATGAATGGGATGATCTGGCATATAGAGTTGAGGGCCTTTAATTAATTCATGACTTATTTAGAGGTCATATGATGTAGACAACGAAAGAGATCGGCCACAGTTACAGAACTTGATTTTTGATAATCACCCATATCATGAAGTCTTTACAGGTCCCAGAGTATGTCAGTTCAACTTTAAGCTTTTCTTCTTTTCCCACCTGTAAGACAAACAGAAATAAATGTCAGAAACCCTGTCCATGTTTGAAAACCTGAAATTGTTTCGTATGCAGACTGTGGTGAAAACAAACCTCCTTTATTAAAGTAGAGTTCAATATATCAGTTTCGTCCCTGAGTTCAACGAGGTACCTATCAGTCATTGAAGTGGTAAAAAACTTCACAGCTATCTTTTCATCATAAAGGATTGAAGAAACATTAGCATCCCATGGATCTACAGGAAGTAGAAAGCCAAAAACAACATCTAAATAAACCCCTGTTGAACTTTTCCAAAGTAAATTGACATCTGATTTTGACTTTGCCGGCAATAAAACGGGCAACAACAAAAAATCCCACAGGCACGGATTTTCAACCAGAAACCTTTTATGTGTTGGCTGTTTGTTTACACAACATCAGCATTAATTGTGGTGTTCTGAAAACACCAACTTATGGTGCGAGTCACTGAAATCATTTCTGTGTAAGCTACAAAAACAGAAGTCTGTTAAAACATTGATGTGATTTGGGCATGTGCGTGTATAAAACATAATGGTGGCCAACAGGACTGTGTTTGTACTGCTCAAGATACTCAAGTTCTCCAACAAAGCTTGTAACATTTTAAATCTTCAATATAGTCCACGATCACTTAAATAAATCATCAGTTGGAACAAAATTGTTTGATGCTTGGTGACAGTTGGGTCTATAGAAGAATGTGTATGTGTGCATGTGTGTAGTAATGTTTCTTAACAATATAACATAGCCAGGGTTTAAGTTGGGCTGGGTGTTTTCAGTCGATTCCTATCAAAGGTAAGCTTCATGCTCGCAAGTGCCTTGTAGCATGAACGCCCCCAAAAGTTTACAAGATTACGTCAGACCTACCTTACGCTCACCAATGTCTTGTACCCATCAACACTACCCTCACCCTAAACTAAACCAATGAGATTAGCTGCATGGGCAGCACTTTCGCTGAACTAGTTTGAGAAAAGAGTAACGCCGGTTTCACACCGCAAGCGTGAGCAGCGCGTTTGCGTAGCATGAGCAGCGCGTGAGGAGAGCGTTTGCTGGGCGTGTCCATTGTGCTTTCACACCGGCTTGCGTTTGCAGCGCATACTGTGCAGTTTAATAAGAGTATAACAATCTCAAGTTCACATTACTTCATTTTGCATGCAGTAATGAGCAAAACCTCTTCAAGACACTTTTTTACGGTCACTGTAATTTACATAACTGTGATTTGTTTAACCCACATTGTTTTCGTGCTGTTCTGGTCCGTGTAATGACAGATATAGACACAGTACACAATTATAGATATAAAAAGCCCTTCTGGTGTTTTAAAATATTTAATTGCTTTCTTTTAAATTGCTCAAAGTCATGACTGTTTGAAACACACTTGGCATCACATTTATGATTTAATGGTAAAATTACACTTTTTCGCGTCAATCCACGACCATTTATAGCATAAACAATGCACTGTCACTTTAATTGAGGGTGAGCAGCGCAGCAAAAATAGAGCCAACGCCGAAACGATCGCAGCACTGCTGCTTCAGCGACGCTCCTGCCACGCGAGCACTTGTGCGGGGTGCATGCTTTAACTTGTTAACATGGGCACCAAAAAAAACATGTACAGTAGGGAGAGCCGATCCACCCTGTACGCAGGCTACGCGAGCTGTGTAGGGCCCCGCACCACTAGGGGGCTCCCTTGTTCTTAACTTCATGCAGCGCTGCAACGACCAGCTGGCGAGTGACATGATTGTGCCACGCGAGCAATTCAAAATTATAACAAGCAGTATGATCTCACGATACTTCAATTACAGTTGTCAGTCCATCTGGGTGATTCTCACGAAACCATTGAAACACCACGGCACTAATGATTTTAGCTTTAAAATGTGTAATATAGTAACATTAAAAAGCATCAGAATTAACCCAATACTGTGTTCTACCTTTTGTGATTTCAACATAAGAAATTATAATTGTAAATTTTATCTCATTTTCTGCTGAAATTCTCATTACCGCAATGTGTCCGGCTGTGTTTGAACATGCGTTATGTTGTAATTTAATCAAATTGACACAGAAATATTAAGAAAAAAATAAATGGATGTTTTGCTAGACTACTTTAGATGACAGAAAAAATATTTACTGAATATTCATGTATAATAATAATGAAGAAAAATTAGGAAAATGATGTGTCCATGCCTGATGTTCTCATCCTCCGCAACACTTTTTAAGAGCAGTTTAAGCACACATACAGAATTTTAATAAAGTTTGATTTTGAGTGACCAAGCACATGGACCAGTTACTTCAAGATGGCTACCAGGTAATATCTTTTTTTTACAGTTAATTTGAAATATTGTCTTGTCAGAATGCTTACACCACATTTTGATTATCATTACCGCAAGAGATGCTTATTAAATGTTAATTTAATTAATAGAAGCATAATACTTTGATTTTAAATGCATGTGCAGAATCTCCAAATTCTGTTCTTTCAGGTTTGTCATGTCATTTTGAAAATATGTCAGTGTTGATGTTTTCTGACTGTTGCGGTAATGAGATTTTTTAGGACTAATTTTTTTAATTATGTTACAAAAAGTGTTAAATGATAAGTAAAAGTTTTTAAATTAATGTTCCCATTTACTCCAGACTTTGTTTTTCAATTTTAGGAAGAAAAGTAAATTTAAGCAATTTTAACATTTTCATGCTTGACATTTTTAAAACCAAGTTTTCGTGAGAATCACCCATCTATGCAGCTCCGCATACGGTTGACGTGCCTATCAACATGTGTCTTCATTCGGATATTACAGCTATCTGTCTGGAGCAGGAAAGACAAGCACCAGAAGGTGAAGTAAAAAGATTAAGAACACAAAATTCCTATTTATGTCACAACTCGCACACACAAAAAGTTAGATCCATAAGCAGTTTAATAAGGGTGATCAGAAATCCTAATCCATCCAAGCAAAGGTCAATATCCATATAGACCCCTTCAAGGTTTGTAAACATTGAATGACTATCGGGTGCGCGCGCAGCACGGGGTCGAACTGTTCATAACATTTAGGCTTTATAATTTAATCTAACAGGGCTGAAAAATTATGACTTACCTGAAATGAAGTGAGCACTACAAACACAAGCCTCTTTGATATTTGCATTGTCCCAGTCTGCACGTTAATTGCTTGCAGACGCAGATGTTGTATTTTTTTGTTTTTGAGATTCTGCAGGAATCGCGAAAACTTAACGGAAGACCTGATGCGATTTTCACAGCCCACGACGTAAGTAGGCATTTTTGACGATACCGAATAATACGCAACTCAATCTGCTGTAATGACTTTTCTGACCCCGACATGCGCAGTGGGAACAGCCTGTGACGTGAACCGTGAAGGGGTCTATACACAATCCAGAACATATATCAAAACACAGAGTGCGATGTGACTTACAATAAGGAATCCATAACATTGACTGAACAGACAGGGCTTAAATACACAAACACTTAACAAGGTGAGTGGAAACAGCTGAGTGCAATGATCAATGATAACACAGACAGGATTATGGGAGATGCAGTTCATGGTACATGTGACAGTGAGGGGAAGAGACATCTGGTGGCTACTCTGAGAACAACACTAATACAACATGACAAACACAGAACACAGTCTAAAGCCTGGAATGCACTGCACGATTTTTGTCCTCTTATAAGATCATTACCTTATCACACTATGGGATATGTATCGTTTAAGCTCGGGTACGAGAGGCGTGTAGACTGTGCGATGATAACACAGAAGCTTCTGCGGCTGCGTCACACGTTGCGCAACGTCACCAGCATGCGCTCGTGGTAAACAAATACCGGCGCGCAGGTCGTAGCAGCAAACACACTGTGCGGTGATCATGCCGAATTTCTGACACTGCCAGAAAACTATCGTAGGCTATCTTTGGACGCAAGACCGGGAAAACGGCCGTCTTTGAACCTCTCTCACTGTACGACATAGGACCACCGATGGAGAGCCACGATCACAGAAATCGTGACGATAATTTCACGATGGCAATCTTTCGTCTGGGACAGCCAATTATCGTGCAGTGTATCCCGGCCTTAACATTGTGACAATTTAGTCTTGACTAACCATGCAATGGATTTATAACAAACACTGCAGTCCAAATCCCTAGATTCAGTTTTAGTCCAGTGTGTTTTGTTAAAAATGCTTGTACACATTAATAATTAAAATCTTTCATACGTGTTTAAAAAAAATAAACACATTTATTAAACACATTAAATTGTTTGCTTAGACATATATGCATTTATGTTTACTTAGTATCACAACGACATTCAACCATATGATTTTAAAAACAGGCGAACAACACTTCAAGCCACAGCTTCTGCTGTTTGTACAACATCTGCTAAATCTAACACTTCCTTTAGTTTCCAGAGGTTTCCCTAAAGTTGAGGTAATACACAAGAGGTGGGTAGTTAATATACAACAAGACGATGTAAACATTTACCAAGCACACAAGAGTGTGTAGCCAACATTTCTAAACTACTGACCTCCAACTCTTTCATTGGTACAACTAGATGAATGTAATGTCACACACCGCAGTGGCGTAGCGTCTAGGTATGCATGTGCATATGGGTATGGCCCCATCCATAAAGATGATGTGATATACATGAATTTTACTGTTAACGTCTTTATGCAGATTGTGTTTTATGAGCATGATCTGTTAAAAGTGATTTAGTGTTTGTGTTTGCTCAGACTGCGTACCATGTGTGTTGGTGAATCCCTCGTGGTCTTTGTAATAAATGCCTCTTTGTTACACTTGTTGTTTGGAGCCTGTTATTCCCTGTGTAATTTTTCATCTTACTTTAACTTGACAGTACAACATAAATCTTATCTGAAACCATGCGTTCTGAACCAATACTATCTGTCAACTTTGATCCGTCCAATTGAAAGCAAACATGTTTAAGGCTTTGTCCACACGAAGCCGGTGCATTCCCTATCCGATAATTTTTTTCCTTGTTCTAAAAAAATAAACCCAGGGTTTCCGCGGGGTTGTAAAAGGTAGTAAAAGGTAGTAAATTAAATTATGCCAAATTAAGGCCAGTAAAAAGTAGTAAAAAGTAGTAAACGTCATCTGACGAGGTAGTACATTTTCGATTGCCTTTTGTAATGTTATGATGCCTGGAAATTAGTTCAAATCGCCTGCATATCTGGGCAAATAATCAAAGATCTTTCGTCTCTGGGATGTGATCAAAGCCTGGAGTGGAGCCAAATCACGTTCCTCTCTCCGCTGTAAGCGTACTGTAATCACTACGGACCGGATCCACTCCGTGTTTTCTGACTGTATCACGTTAAGCTGAGGTAAAACGTTTTCAGCTAGCATGGTCAAACTTATAATGCAGGAAGGCTCCGATGTTTTGAAGATCAATAAAGGTGTAAAAGACGATTGACTTGGCTTAGCGAAATAATGAAGATTGGCAAGCCTTTCAGTTCGTGGGATAAGAAAACCAAACAGGTAATTGCGTGTCTTTGCACAGTATGACTAACGTAAGGGGTCCTGTATTTTGGGGGTAAATGATTTCACACGTTACTGATCATCCGCGGCACGCTTTTTAATGCTATGCTGATTTAACCAGTGGCTGATACAACTGGTTTGTTAAACTCGTAGGTAAACTTGTGGTGGCATCCAAATCCCGTGAGAGCGATTGACGAGGAATCATAAGAGGAGCCTGCTTCCGAAATGCTCTCGCGGGACTTTGATGTCATCCACCTGTCGGTTCTTGCAGTTGCATTTGCGTGTGGTCATAAAAACGTAACATTTGTACATATATTTAAGCACAGCAGTTTAAAAACAGGTGATTTTAAGCCATTCAAACACAAACAACAGTGCGTCCGCTGTGAGGAGCACGCAAGCCGCGCATTCGTTTCTCATTGAGCTTGTGTTCTACGTATTTTTGCCGCTTAATTGGCCTTAAATAACACACATGCGTCAAAAATCCTGTCTTTGCAAATATCCTCATATAAACACGACCATTCAGGTCTTAGAAGAAAGTAAACAGCAGAAACATTGCGCATAAACTAGCACATCAGCGCTGCCTCTATTGTAACATAATATTTTGTTGATAAATGTAACTTACAGTCGTTCAATTAACAACTGTCACTATGGTTACAGACATCCTGTGTGAATTCTACACGAGTTTGACTCGAGTTACTCGTTCAGGGTTTATATTGATACATAACGTTACTGTATTAGAGCTGTGACTGTAAGCTGTTGTGTGAACAGAGCAGACCTTGGATTATTTGTTTATGTGTACTGAATAATATGATATGAAAAAGTTGTATTTGTTCACATTAGTAAATGCATTATATAACATAAACAAACAATGAAAAATATAGAGTATATAATCATTAATTAATTCTTGTTTATGTCATTACAGTAATTGACGATAGTTCATGGTGCATTCACTAATGTTAACAGTTTCAACTTTGATTAAAAAATTATTAGTAAATGCTAAAATAAATGCATTTACAATTAATAAATAATTAATAAAAGATTCATTAAAGGTGGTGATATTCATGTTTTCTTTTTATACAGTATAGTGAGTTATTTAGCTGTTTTGCCTTAATCTGAAATGCCCTGCAAACTACAGCTACCTATATGCCACATGAGACTCCAATATGGAATTTATGGCAAAAAATCTCCCCTTAAAATGCTATTGGTCTCGCCTACATAAAGTGTTAGGTAAAGGAATATGACTTGGCCTGAAAAATATTTCAGTCAGAAGAATTTTTTCACTTTAATTCTTTTTTGTATGTTATATATGTCAAAATCTGTGTAAATAATAGAAAGGTCGCTGATTAACACTTGCAATTCAGTGTCGTGATGGTTTTAAAAAATATTCTGAAGGTAGTAAAAAAGGTAGTAAAAAGTAGTAAATTTAACTTAAGGATTTCTGTATAAACCCTGAAACCGTAAACACGAAACCGACTGAAAGCGGTGTAGTATATATGCCGGACCAGTATGGGGCGCTGTAATTCTGCCACAGATATACACTATACACGAAGAAGAAGACTTTGAGCATGCGCATAACCAACGTATGGTGTTGTCCATTATCGCTTGTTGCTCACCACAATTGCATAGAAGCAATAGATTTTGCTGTAATAAAGCTAGTAGGCTTTAGTAGCTTCTGTAGCACAAACACAATCACGTAGTCCGCCGGTATTGTTGTTGCTGTTACGTGTGACGCTTCCGACACGTGATGTGATGACGTTTTCGCTTCACAAAATATATGTATTGGCTGTACACACGAAACTGCAAGGGTGTCGGTTTCAGATTTATCCACTTTAGGACCCGGTTTCAAAAAAATAGCGGTTTCACCGTCTCAAAACGCCGGATCCGTGTGGACGAAACGGCAATACGATAACAAATTTATACGTATACAGTGATATGCGTCTCCGTGTGGACAGCCCCTAAAAATCAGTCATGTTGTTGTTGTCTGACCTGTTCAGAAGATAAAGTCATCTCTGTGTCAATCTTTAATCTCTTTAGATGTTGAAAAGCCTTGCTGATAATAACTCACATGAGCTCTTTAACTGCTTAAGTTTATGTTGATTTTAACAAGAATCAGAATAAGGACTTGAGATGTTTGCATGATGTGTCCTTCCTTAGATGTGTCCCTAACTTTAAAGATTAAACCATCTAACTGGTGACTAGTTTAAACTTTAAGAAACAAAAGTACAAACACTCCATCATCCATCCACAGCAAATACACACGTGTGATATCTGAGTCCTCTTTTGTTTGATTGCTCTTTGTGTTTAACTGATCAAACCTACAGATTGCATCTTTAAAGCGCGTTTATCTCAAGCTCTTTTTTGTTGTATGAGCAAATGAGCAATGACAAAATTACTTTACACATTAACTCTTTCACCGCCAGCGTTTTTTAAAAAAAAAGTTGCCAGCCAGCGCCAGTGTTTTTCATGATTTTCACAAAACTTTAATGCCTTCCAGAAAATGTTCTTCTTTAAATATATAAACAAACAATATATAAAATTAAAGAACAGACCCTCTGCTTTCAGACAAAAAAAACTGTTTCATCCTACCTTCAGCAGTTCTTTTATAATCAGCTTTTGAATATGAGTAGGTTTCTGCAAAAACACCACATTTTGAGCAAAAAACAGAGATAATTCCATTTTTGTGACGGACTTTTCATAGAGATCCCATTCAGAGCGATCTTTAAAACAGACACGGACATGCAGCTGCTTGCCATATAGGGCAATAAAAAGTTTTTAAAAAGTTGCGGAAGGGCGCCACCTAGTGGATAATAGAGGTATTGCAGAAAGACGGAAAAACTCGTCATTGGCGGGGAAGCGTTTTCTCTTGATTGACGAGATATCTCGTCAATGGCGGGGAAAGAGTTAATTGTTTTGTTTTCACAAATGCGCCGATGAAGCATTTATACTGGTCACAAATATCTGTTTACACAAATATGTAAGAAATAATTGACTAAACAAAATAATAGGCTAGTCTCAATGTAATGAATGCATAAACTACTTTTTCAAGTTCTTAAACGATATAACAGATTTTACTTTTGCTAAGGGACAAAGGTGAAAAAAAGCCACTGCATTTATCTGTTTATCAAAGTTTAAGCCATCATCAGGTTTTTCACCCAAGGCTTTACAAAAAAGATAACTAAGGTTATTTTATATGAGCTAGGAGAATCAGACCCACCAAACACTTTAACTTCTGTTTTACTCTCATTAAAATGAAGGAAATGTAAAGCTAGCCATGCATTCACATCAGACAAACAGCCTTGAGTATTTCCATCCATAAGTATTATGTTTTAGGAGTAAATAAGGACGTGATAGCAATAAGGATCTGCATAGCAATGAAATAACACCCTATGCTTCTTATACATACACGCCAGTGGAAGTATATACAATGGAAAAACTATGGGTGCTCAAATAGATCCCTGGGGAACACTTTAAAAGTTACTTCAATGTATAATTTTTTTAATCAATATGTATGTGTGTTTCTTGGGATTAAACCTATGATTTTGCAATGCTTACACAATGCTATGTTGAGCCACAGGAACACAAGTCAACAGATTTGTCGTAGTTTAAATATTTAATATTACTAGTAGTCGAATGATTGGCTGTTTGTTCTAGCACACTGGAAGCCGTTGCTCTCATTCGAAAAAAGAGGAATAAAGAAAAATGCCAGCTCCATGGTATGACCATCATACTGCTAGAAAAATGGAACAAAATTATAGAAGCCTAAAGTTATGGCGTGCAGCATGGAAAGAGAGTGTTCAAAACTATAGACAGCCTATAAAAAACGCCAGATCCCATCTCAGTAAGCTTATTAAAGAAAATCATAACAACCCTTGTTTCCTCTTTAGTACAGTTGCGAAGCTGACTAGAAACAAAGAACAAACAGAAACCGATACTTATTTTCAACACAGTAGTAACTACTTCATGAACTTCTTTACTAACAAAATTACGTTTATTAGGGAAAACATCGTAGCTACACAAGCAGCCACCACTCTACACAATAGTACATTTAAAACTAGATTACCATACGAACATCTTGAGTCATTTATACCTACTACAATAACTTTAGCCAATCTCAAATCTCCCTTTTCTTTCTAAAATTAGAAAAAGTAGTGGCAAGCCAGCTATGCGCATTCTTAGTGAATAACAGTACATATGAAAAGTTCTAAACAGGATTCAGGCCCCACCACAGCACAGAGACAGCACTGCTTAGAGTTTAAAATGACCTCCTTTTAACCTCCGATCATGGTGAAATCTCAATTCTTATATTACTAGACCTTAGTGCAGCCTTTGACACAATAGATCACACAATCTTACTCAATAGACTACAAAACTATGTTGGCATCCGTGGTCAGGCGTCAGCCTGGTTTAGATCGGATCTAAGCAATCACTATCATTTTATGTAAATGAGGAAGAGTCTTATTACTCCCCGGTTAAATACGGCGTACCGCAGGGATCAGTTTTAGGTCCTATCCTGTTCTCGTTATATATGTTACCTCTAGGAGACATCATCAGGAAACATATCTTAAGTTTTCACTGCTATGTGGATGATACCCAGCTTTACATCTCCTCACATCCTAGCGAAACACACCAGTTCTGTAAACTAACAGACTGTATACACACATATCTTCCTTATGCTAAACTCCAATAAGACAGAGATACTTATTATTGAACCAAATCGCTCCAAACTGAACATGTCAGATTACAAGTTGCACATAGATAGCTGCACTGTGGTGCTATCTTCCACAGTTAAGAACTTAGTTGTGATGTTCGACAGCAATTTATCCTTCGATAGTCATATCTCCAACGTCTGCCGCACAGCATTCTTCCATCTTAGAACTATCTCACAAATACGCCATATGCAGTCTGCATCAGATGCAGAAAAGCTTATCCATGCTTTTATGACCTCTAGAATAGACTATTGTAACTCGTTACTCAGGGGATGCCATGCAAATCAGGTAAACAAGCTTCAGCTAGTTCAAACGCAGCTGAAAGAATGCTTATTTGTTCTAAGAAGTATGACCACATAAGGCCAATTTTGGCATCTTTACACTGGCTACCAGACAAATATCGCATACAAAGCCCTAATTTGCCTAGCACCCTTGTATCTTCGAGAATTAATATCAGAATACAATCCGTCACGTACACTGCGGTCTCAAAATTCTGGTCACTTGATTATCCCTAGAATATAAAAAGTGTCTAAAGGTGGTAGATCCTTTTCCTACTTAGCCCCCAAGTTCTGGAATGATTTGCCAACTGATGTCCGAGAATCAGACACAGTCATTCACTTTAAGTATAAACTTAAGACTTTTTTCTTTAACAAAGCATTCACATAATTGTCTAGTAAATGTACTTGTCTCGCCTGTACGGAACAAAGCATTCACATAACTCGTCTGGGTAATATGCTAATGCCGCAAAGCTAGCCTGTCTGGAACCAAGCAGATATCTCTTTCCCCGCCAGCGTTTTTTAAAAAAGTTGCCAGCGCCAGCATTTTTCATGATTTTCACAAAAGTTTAATGCCTTCCAGAAAATGTTCTTCTTTAAATATATAAACAAGCAATATATCAGATGAAAGAACAGACCCTCCGCTTTCAAACAAAAAATCGTTTCGTCTTACCTTCATTAGTTCTCTCGTAATCACCTCTCAAACATGGGTAGGTTTCTTCAAAAACACCCAATTTTGAGCAAAAAGCTGAGATAATTCCATTTTTGCGAAGGAGTTTTGATAGAGATCAGATGCAGAGCGATCTTTAAAACATACACGGAGTTCTTTCTCTTTTACGTGAGGCGCTACTTCCGGGTTGAATAAGTTGCGCCACCTGGTGGATAATATTGGTATTGCGGAAAGACTGAAAATCTCGTCATTGGCGGGGAAGCGTTTTCTTTTAATTGATGAGATATCTCGTCAATGGCGGCGAAAGAGATATTAAACCACAACACTGTGTGACACTTGCATTACATGCGAATGGGCCCTATGCTAATAGGATTTTGTTTCTCTCTCCCTGTCTCGTCCTCGTACCCGAGGACATTGAGACAAACAGACCCAGTTCTGGCTGCCGTGAAGGTCAACACACCACTGATCTACTGACCTTCCTTCAACGTGATGCCACACTGTATATATAAATCTCCCAAGGGTTTTTTTCCTCCTAGGACTTTTTTCCCTCCTGGCTAAAAAAAGTCAGGAGTTTTTTTTCCTAGGGTTTTTTTTGCTACTTATGTTGTCTGTCGATTTTTCTGTGTTTTTCTCTGCTTTAATTGATGTAAAACTGCTTTGAAACAATTACCAGTTGTGAGCGCTATATAAATAAATAAAATTGAATTGATTGTTAAATGTGTGCAGCATGTACAGTAATTCTGTGTGACATCCATGATACATGAAATGAATAGTTCTGTTATTATTTATTACTAGTAGTCGACTGATTGACTGAAACATTTATTTTGCATATTTATGCAATATTCACTTAATTTATAAAACTTGTAATGAAGTAAATATTATAATGAGGTTAAATAATGACTCCTTATAGATTAAGATAATGTCACGGCTAGGGGCTGGCTGCTAAACCTAAAGCCACGCCCCTTCTCAATTTCCACCTCGAGGAGGTCCCCAAAGCCACACCCAATGACCAAACAACACGAGAGCAGGTAAGTATTAAAACAAACTTTATTTAAATATTTAAAATAACTGGGGGAAATGGGGAAAGGGGCAATTAAAACTAACTCCTCTCTGCCTTCCAGACAGGCCACAGCACGGGAGAGGGGCAGAAAGGGGGGAGAGCGACGGGGGCTCCAGGGGCTGGTGACCCAAGTGTAGGGGGGGAGGGGACGGGGGAACACAGGCTCCTGCCAATCCCACTATCCGTGGCGCCCTCCTCTTCTCTCCTGGAGGCAAAAGACAAGCAGTATGAATTTTGGGGTTGTATCTCTCTCTCTCTACTGTGATACCTGCGCCACGTCGGGCCGATACTCCTCTGCTCACTCCACTGGGTGTTTCTCTCCACAGGGTTTGACCGGGACGCGAAGACTCGTTCACCCTGGGCTAGGATCGCCTTCGCCTGTTGGCTTGCTGGTAACTCGTGGTAAGTATGGTCTTCCTTCCACAGGTCACTCCCCTGACCTTCGCTCTCGCCTTGTCTCTCTCCTCACAGGCCACTTAGACACAATGACACAGTTAGTGCAGCTTAATTACTTCTCACCTCTCTGCAGTTTACAGCTCAGGCGTGTGTGTCTGCCCACAGTTCGTTCTACTGACGTTCCCTCTGGTTCTCTCTTCCTTTACAGGCAGCTTGGATACAATAACACAGTTAGTGCAACTTGGG
Organism: Misgurnus anguillicaudatus; assembly: GCF_027580225.2. Classification (NCBI taxonomy): domain Eukaryota; kingdom Metazoa; phylum Chordata; class Actinopteri; order Cypriniformes; family Cobitidae; genus Misgurnus; species Misgurnus anguillicaudatus. The sequence continues at coordinate 7,988,806 of NC_073341.2, read as the reverse complement.
TACTTCTCACCTCTCTGCTGTTTACAGCTCAGGCGTGTGTGACCGTCCACAGTTCGGTCTACTGACGTTCACTCTTGTTCTCTCTTCCTTTACAGGCAGCTTGGATACAATAACACAGTTAGTGCAATTTGGGTACTTCTCACCTCTCTGCTGTTTACAGCTCAGGCGTGTGTGACTGTCCACAGTTCGTTCTACTGACGTTCACTCTTGTTCTCTCTTCCTTTACAGGCAGCTTGGATACAATAACACAGTTAGTGCAACTTGGGTACTTCTCGCCTCTCTGCTGTTTACAGCTCAGGCGTGTGTGACTGTCCACAGTTCGTTCTACTGACGTTCACTCTTGTTCTCTCTTCCTTTACAGGCAGCTTGAATACAATAACACAGTTAGTGCAACTTGGGTACTTCTCACCTCTCTGCTGTTTACAGCTCAGGCGTGTGTGACTGTCCACAGTTTGTTCTACTGACGTTCACTCTTGTTCTCTCTTCCTTTACAGGCAGCTTGAATACAATGACACAGTTAGTGCAACTTGGGTACTTCTCACCTCTCTGCTGTTTACAGCTCAGGATAGCGCAGCTTTTCCTCAGCTCACTATACGGTGTTTTGGTCGACAATACTCAGGGCGGCTTACGACAACTGGCCTGCACAGAAGGCAAACGGCGACGATCTTCCTAAGGGGGCGCCGGGGGCAAAAACCCTCTCGGCGGATCCGCTGGTCAGCAGGGGGGCGAATCGTCACACCGTCTCACCGGGCCGAGCGCTGCCCTGTCCTCACTGCCCGTAGGCCGAGCGAATACCAGACCGGGGCGCCCCTTTGTAGAGACCACGGGGCGGCGGACCTCCTTCGCCCTTCACTCTGCCACAGATGGAACACACAGGGAAAGTAGCAATATACAGGTACGTGTTTGTACTCACACACACACACTGCCAGCTTCCAGGTTTTCACCGCCGCACTCTGCAACTGTCAACACACCGACGGGGCAACTTCCACGGCCCACACCGTCACTGTTCACTTAAATCGCACACAGCATACAATAGTTAATGTTCACACAGCCGTCAGCCTCTCCGTCTCTTCCTCAGTGGAGGGGATGATGCGGGGTACGTCTGACAAGACGCACAGCACTTGCACAGCAACCCACAGCAAATACACAGCACCACTTCAACGTGAAAAGGTTTTCAAAGGACATAGACTCACCCACCACTCTACAGGTGCACACACGCGACGCCCAGCGTCCTCCACTTCGCTAAGGGCAGATGGGGGCGATGACACTACGGCCGGAGCTTTTAGGTCTGCTGCTATGGCGATGTAATCCACTTATTCCTGCGGCTCACCTACCACGCTCGATCGGGGGTAGGGCCGCTTTCCTCTTCCTAGAGCGTGCAATAATACACAAGTTGGTAGCTATGGTTTCAGATCAAATCTAGAGCCAATACTCACGGCGATCTCCTTGGTAAACAGTTTACAACCAGCTTCGTTTCCTTAATCCTTGGTTACTCCAAACGTGTCACATTTACCGTTGTTTTCTTCTACCCACAGGGTTTCTGCTTACGGTAACATCCGCTGAGAACTATGAGAGGGAAAGAGAGAAAGTGCAACCAACTGCCAACGTGTAACGGACGAGCACAGCTCCGTACTTCAACTCACAACTAACGCACCAAACTGTCGTTTACACTGTCCTAAAATACTCCTCTGTATGCTGTAATCCTCCAATCAACCGGCGTTTTCCTTAAACGCCCACAGCTGCGCTCTATTTCGCTGATTACAGCCCTTGCGATGCTACCGGTGTCCGGTGTTTCCTCTTCCCGGTCTGGGCGGAAACATCCGGGCGGAACCAAAGTTTCCCGACTTTCGGTTCCGCCCAAAAGATCGTCACCTTGTGACATCCTCCCTCGCCAATGCATTCTAGTCCCTAGAATGCCTCGGGGTTGTCCACTCACCGTAGCGGGCAGGGGGGCGGCCTCGGTTCTCCCGTTGGGAGCGTCTCACGGGTGAATCAGGTTCAGCTGGTTCGTGTGCCGGCTCTGGTTGTCCCGGGGGTTCAGCTGGCTCGGGTGCTAACTCTCGCTGCCTCTGGGCGGCCGGGGGTTCAGCTGGCTCAGGTGCTAACTCTCGCCCTCTCGGGGCAGCCGGGGGCAACGCCAACACGGGTCGGCCTGGTACCACAGCCCATCCTCCCATCCAGGGGGCCGCCGGCACCGGCTCCACAACCCTTTCCTCTGCTGCTTCGGGATAGTTGGGGCAGGGGCGAATCATGTTCCGGTGTACCACCCGCTCAGGGCCGGCCTTTCCTTCCGGCCGGATGGTGTACACCGGCTGTCCCGGTCTCTGCTGCCTACAAACCACATACGGGATGGTCTCCCAGCGGTCGCTTAACTTTCCCTTGCTTTGGCGCCTGTTGTCCCTCGCCAAGACCCTCTCTCCTGGTAGCAGGGGGGCGTCCCGGGCCGTCCGGTCGTACAACCGCTTGTTCTTCTCCCCTGTGGTCTGTATTCTCTTAGATACCTGTTCATAGGCAAAGTGTAGCCGCTGGTGATGGCGTCCCACCCACTCGGTCAAGCTCACTTCCTCCTGGCCGGCTGCCACTCCTAAGACCAGGTCCGTGGGCATCCGCACATGTCTGCCGAACATCAGGTAAGTAGGGGCATACCCCGTCGTACTATGTACACTATTATTATATGCCTGTAGTAGATTCGGTAAAGCACTCACCCAGTCGCTCTGCTGCCGTTGATCCAGGGTCCCCAGTAACCCCAACAGGGTCTGATTGAACCTCTCGCAGCTGCCATTTCCCTGGGGATGGTACGACGTCGTATGGGTCTTGGTACACCCATACAACTGGCATAATTCTCGGATCACCTTTGACTCGAAGTTGGCCCCTTGGTCCGAGTGCAAAAACTCCGGGCATCCAAATGTCTGAAAGACATTCCTCCAGAGGGCCGTCGCGGTGGTATTAGCTGTCTGGTCGAGGGTGGGGACTGCCCATGCATATTTGGTGAATAGGTCGGTAATTACCAAGATGTTTTGGTAGCGGTCTTGCGGCCGGCCCAGGGTCAGGAAGTCCATGGCCATAATGTGGAGGGGGGCTTTAGCCTGGATGGGCACCATCGGCGCTCGAGCCTCTCGCCGAGATTTGAACAACATACACCTGGGACACGCCTGGATCAAGCTACGAACCGTGGCTTCCAGCCCCGGCCAATAGAAAAATCTGCGCAGCAGTGATATGGTCCTCTCTTGTCCTTGATGCCCCAGCTGATCATGGTAGGCCGAGACTAATGCTGCCGTCTGATCGGCGGGCACCACAATCTGGCGCACCTCCTCGCCCAGTTTCGGGTCACTGACCTTTCTGCACAGCACTCCTTCCTGCAGTTCTAACTTGTCCCACTGCCCCAGCAGTTTTCTCCCCGTCTCCGTCTGGGCTATTCTTTCTGGCGACGTCGGTCGTCGCCCCTGCTCCACCCACGTCTTCACCTGACACACATCCTGATCCCGGGCTTGCCTCTCCATCCATCGACGGGGGTCCCACCCCCAGTTCCCGGGGACGGCCTCTTGCTGTCCTCCTGGGGCATCCACGGCCCCTATCATATAATCCTCCCTCGGGCTGTTCTCCTCTTCTCTTCCCCGGCACCCGGGGTCGTCCATCTCCGGCAGCCTCGAAAGGACATCAGCGTTCGTGTGCTCGCGCCCCGGTCGGTACTGCAAGTGGTAGTCGAAGTTGGCCAGCTGGGCTACCCACCGCTGCTCTACGGCCCCCAACTTCGCCGTCTGCAAATGCACTAGAGGGTTATTATCCGTAATTACCGTTACCTTGGCACCCCAAAGGTAGTCTTTAAACTTTTCGCTTAGGGCCCACTTCAAGGCCAGCAACTCCAGTTTAAATGAGCTGTAATTTGCATCGTTCCTCTCCGCTGGATGGAGGCTCCGGCTTGCATAGGCGATCACCCGCTCCCTTCCTTCGTGCCGTTGGGCCAATACGGCTCCCAGCCCCAGGTTGCTTGCGTCTGTGTACAGAACAAAGGGTTTAGTAAAGTCTGCGTATGCCAAGATGGGTGCCTGTAACAGTTCCTGTTTTAGTCTCTGGAACGCAGCCTCACAAGGGTCATCCCAGTTAATTCAGGGTGACCCACGTCCCCGATTTCGCCCTGTACCAACCAACAGCTGGTTAAGAGGTTTAGCAATCTTGGAAAAGTCTTTGATGAATCGTCTGTAATACCCCACAAATCCCAGAAATGATCGTACCTGCCGCACGGTTTTGGGTGCAATCCAGTCTTTCACTACAGAGACTTTTCCGGGGTCCACAGACACCCCTGCGGCACTGACCACGTGACCCAGGAAATGAACTTCTCGCCTCAGCAGATGGCATTTATCAGGTTGCAGCTTTAGCCCGTACCTTTCCATGGCCTGGAAGACCTCTTCGAGGTGCTGAAGGTGGGAATCGAAATCTGGGGAATACACAATCACTTCATCCAAGTATACTAAAACTGACTTCATCAACTGACCTCCAAGGCAGCGCTGCATCAGTCGCTGGAACGTGGCCGGAGCGTTACAAAGCCCGAAGGGCATCCGTTCCCACTCAAATAATCCAAACGGGGTCGTGAAGGCGGTCTTCTCTCGATCTGCCTTGGCCACCTGCACCTGCCAATACCCGCTGGCCAGATCCAGAGTGGAATACCATGCGGACTGTGTGAGGCTGGCAAGGGAGTCTTCGATCCGTGGTAGGGGAAAAGCGTCTTTCTTGGTTACTAGGTTGAGCTTACGATAATCCACACAGAACCTCCAGGCCCCTGACTTCTTCTGTACAAGCACGATGGGGGCCGCCCACGGGCTACTGCTCTCCCGAACAATGCCTCGCTCCAGCAGGCCCTGCAAGAGTGTGCGTACCTCGGTGTATAGGGTAGGTGGAATTGGCCAATATCTCTCTCTGCTCGGCCCAGCGTCCCCAGTCGGGATATGATGTTCCACCACTCTGGTGCACCCATAGTCTTCCTCATGACTTGCAAACACATGTTGCCATTTTCGAAGAAGCGCCTGGAGCTTCTGTGTCTGTACTGGTTCCAAATTCTTCCCTTGTAGTGACTCACCCTCAAGATGTTTCGGCACCTCACTCTTCCTGTCGTTCCTGGGGGCATCCATCTGTGTCAGGGCCACCTCAATCACGGAGGGGCACACCTGACGGAAACTGACGTCTCTCTCCTCTCTCACCTGATGGGGCGCGACCGCCGTTAGTCGGGCCAGTCGTTGGTGTCGATGTAAGTGGACTGCATAAGGGTGTTCATTTCGTACTTTCACGGGGACTCTCCCCCGGCGGACCGCCACTAGGCCCCGTGCTACCTCCACTTGAGGGCAGTCTGCATGAGGCTCGACCAATACCCACTCCTCAGGGTCGACTTCTCGAGGGGGCACTCTCGCCCACACAATGGCCTCACTTCTAGGGGGAATAGACAAGGCAAAACGACACATCACTCTTCCTACCTCTTCTCGGTCTCTACGGACCTGGGCCATCTGAACTCGACGACAGTCGGCAACTACACGCTCCCATTTGGGCCTCTCTGCAGGTGAGATCCTGGGGCCAGGCCTAGCCTGAAATAACTCTTCCCAGCATTCCGAGAGGACATTCATGCCCAGCAGGGCTCGATGGGCACCCAAACACCTGTCTTCGACAATGATCACACCTTTCTGGGGGACTAATACCCCGTGGACTTCCAAGTCCGTTAGTCGGTAACCGACGTAAGGGATCTCCAGGCCATTTGCGCCCCGCAACGTCAGCCAGGGGGCCTCTGCTCCTTGTGTTCCTTTCTTCCCAAATATTTCTTGTGAAAGGCTTTCTGCAAACAACGTTACCTGAGAGCCCGTATCTACCAGGCATTGTACTGTCTTGCCACACACTTTTACCTCCGCTATTGGGCTATGCCCAATCATCTGGTGCCTGGGATTATTTCTTCTGGGGTCTTCCCGAGGGTTCCCGGCCACACGACCCACTGTGGCCGGCCGATCTCAAAACCCCCTTCCGATGCCCTACGAGGCCCACACTGGCGACTGATATGTCCTGGTTTACCACAGCGATTGCAAATAGGCCGCCCTTGGTCATCCCACTCAACGCGGGGCCGGTTAAAGCGGTCTGGACGTCCGGGCGGCTCTCGGCCTCGCTCCGAGTATGTTCGTTCTCGGGGGGGCCGGCCTCGGTTCCTCCCGCGCCCTTCCTTGGCGCAACTCTCCCAAGAGAGCTTTAGACAGCTCCGATATCTGTTCCTGGACGTCCTTCAGCAATTCTGCCTTCAGGGCCTGTTTCCAATCCACCCGCTCGGGTGGTGTGAGTGCCAATTCGCTTACCGCCGCGCATACTGGAGCCTCGCTGACTTCGACCTCATCACCTTCCAAGGCCAATGCCTCTTTCCTAAGGTCTTCGAAGGTGAGCCCGGGGTCCCTCCGAAACTGGACCCGCAGGCTCTGTCTCACAGGGCCCTCCTTCATCCCCAGGAGGAACTGGTCACGTAACAGGTTCTCCCCGTCTCCCAGCCCATGATCGCGTCGGGCCTGTAATCGGGTGAACTGCTCCCGCAGCCTCAGGGCAAATGCTCTAATGGTTTGTCGGGGGCCTTGCTTAAAGTTAAAAAATTGGGACCGGAGGACAGCTACAGGGGTGTGATCACCATATTGTTCGGTGAGAAACTGGAATACGGTCTGGGCGGTGGCTCTAACTGCTTCAGGGGCGGCTTGCACTTCTCGCCGGGCTTCTCCCTCTAGGGAGTTTAACACAAACTGGAGCCGCTGGGCGGCGCTGAGGCCCTGCAGGTCGGCCAAATATTCTAGTTGGGCCCTCCATTCTGTCAGTCGAACCTCTGACTCTGCTCCTCCATACTTCTGCATCCATGGGCTGCCCATGATGATGGACGTGGCACGGGGTGGGGCTGCGGGCCCCGCGTTGTCGGTCATTGGGCGACCCTGGTTACTCAACTCGAGGTGGAACCCTGCCGACTGCCACGGCTAGGGGCTGGCTGCTAAACCTAAAGCCACGCCCCTTCTCAATTTCCACCTCGAGGAGGTCCCCAAAGCCACACCCAATGACCAAACAACACGAGAGCAGGTAAGTATTAAAACAAACTTTATTTAAATATTTAAAATAACTGGGGGAAATGGGGAAAGGGGCAATTAAAACTAACTCCTCTCTGCCTTCCAGACAGGCCACAGCACGGGAGAGGGGCAGAAAGGGGGGAGAGCGACGGGGGCTCCAGGGGCTGGTGACCCAAGTGTAGGGGGGGAGGGGACGGGGGAACACAGGCTCCTGCCAATCCCACTATCCGTGGCGCCCTCCTCTTCTCTCCTGGAGGCAAAAGACAAGCAGTATGAATTTTGGGGTTGTATCTCTCTCTCTCTACTGTGATACCTGCGCCACGTCGGGCCGATACTCCTCTGCTCACTCCACTGGGTGTTTCTCTCCACAGGGTTTGACCGGGACGCGAAGACTCGTTCACCCTGGGCTAGGATCGCCTTCGCCTGTTGGCTTGCTGGTAACTCGTGGTAAGTATGGTCTTCCTTCCACAGGTCACTCTCCTGACCTTCGCTCTCGCCTTGTCTCTCTCCTCACAGGCCACTTAGACACAATGACACAGTTAGTGCAGCTTAATTACTTCTCACCTCTCTGCAGTTTACAGCTCAGGCGTGTGTGTCTGCCCACAGTTCGTTCTACTGACGTTCCCTCTGGTTCTCTCTTCCTTTACAGGCAGCTTGGATACAATAACACAGTTAGTGCAACTTGGGTACTTCTCACCTCTCTGCAGTTTACAGCTCAGGCGTGTGTGTCTGCCCACAGTTCGTTCTACTGACGTTCACTCTTGTTCTCTCTTCCTTTACAGGCAGCTTGGATACAATAACACAGTTAGTGCAACTTGGGTACTTCTCGCCTCTCTGCGGTTTACAGCTCAGGCGTGTGTGACTGTCCACAGTTCGTTCTACTGACGTTCACTCTTGTTCTCTCTTCCTTTACAGGCAGCTTGAATACAATAACACAGTTAGTGCAACTTGGGTACTTCTCACCTCTCTGCTGTTTACAGCTCAGGCGTGTGTGACTGTCCACAGTTTGTTCTACTGACGTTCACTCTTGTTCTCTCTTCCTTTACAGGCAGCTTGAATACAATGACACAGTTAGTGCAACTTGGGTACTTCTCACCTCTCTGCTGTTTACAGCTCAGGGTAGCGCAGCTTTTCCTCAGCTCGCTATACGGTGTTTTGGTCGACAATACTCAGGGCGGCTTACGACAACTGGCCTGCACAGAAGGCAAACGGCGACGATCTTCCTAAGGGGGCGCCGGGGGCAAAAACCCTCTCGGCGGATCCGCTGGTCAGCAGGGGGGGCGAATCGTCACACCGTCTCACCGGGCCGAGCGCTGCCCTGTCCTCAATGCCCGTAGGCCGATCGAATACCAGACAGGGGCGCCCCTTTGTAGAGACCACGGGGCGGCGGAACTCCTTCGCCCTTCACTCTGCCACAGATGGAACACACAGGTAAAGTAGCAATATACAGGTACGTGTTTGTACTCACACACACACACTGCCAGCTTCCAGGTTTTCACCGCCGCACTCTGCAACTGTCAACACACCGACGGGGCAACTTCCACGGCCCACACCGTCACTGTTCACTTAAATCGCACACAGCATACAATAGTTAGTGTTCACACAGCCGTCAGCCTCTCCGTCTCTTCCTCAGTGGAGGGGATGATGAGGGGTACGTCTGACAAGACACACAGCACTTGCACAGCAACCCACAGCAAATACACAGCACCACTTCAACGTGAAAAGGTTTTCAAAGGACATAGACTCACCCACCACTCTACAGGTGCACACACGCGACGCCCAGCGTCCTCCACTTCGCTAAGGGCAGATGGGGGCGATGACACTACGGCCGGAGCTTTTAGGTCTGCTGCTATGGCGATGTAATCCACTTATTCCTGCGGCTCACCTACCACGCTCGATCGGGGGTAGGGCCGCTTTCCTCTTCCTAGAGCGTTCAACAATACACAAGTTGGTAGCTATGGTTTCAGATCAAATCTAGAGCCAATACTCACGGCGATCTCCTTGGTAAACAGTTTACAACCAGCTTCGTTTCCTTAATCCTTGGTTACTCCAAACGTGTCACATTTACCGTTGTTTTCTTCTACCCACAGGGTTTCTGCTTACGGTAACATCCGCTGAGAACTATGAGAGGGAAAGAGAGAAAGTGCAACCAACTGCCAACATGTAACGGACGAGCACAGCTCCGTACTTCAACTCACAACTAACACGCCAAACTGTGGTTTACACTGTCCTAAAATACTCCTCTGTATGCTGTAATCCTCCAATCAACCGGCGTTTTCCTTAAACGCCCACAGCTGCGCTCTATTTCGCTGATTACAGCCCTTGCGATGCTACCGGATGTCCGGTGTTTCCTCTTCCCGGTCTGGGCGGAAACATCCGGGCGGAACCAAAGTTTCCCGACTTTCGGTTCCGCCCAAAAGATCGTCACCTTGTGACAATAACATATGTAATTAATAACAAAAACAGTATTTAATTCCTTAATATTAACAAATAAATTGCATAAAGTTACTTGACTCAGTAAGAGATTGTTTCACTTTCTTAAAGTATAAAATGCATTACGTCTATGGAATGTCTCCACAAAACATGGAAACCAGATTGTGTGTGTATGCTATGTATAGGTTTAGTTGAATGATTCATTAATAATATATAGCCAATGGTCATATGTTATATGATATCAGGAAGCAACATAAGCAACAGGTGACGGCGGTGTGTGTAATCGAGTTTCCCCTCTCACTTCTGATATTTTTACTGAGATTTCTAATCCCGTGTAAATTGGCCATTAATATTACAGACGTCCTGTGGTAAAGTTGCATTACTCCTGCATCTACCCCTGTAATAGTAATCATGTCCAAAAAAAGCTTAACATGATAATGAGAAACACAGCCTTACCGCACAATGGTTTCTTTCTTATTTCACATCCTAGTAAGACAGAGAAGACAAATATCAAATATTACATCACAAAAAGCCAAAGACTATGAGGCTTTAAGAGTAACTAAATATAAAACCTTGAGTTTCATAAACGCTTCTCTTCATGTAATCCCCTGGTGATTCACTGGGTGGAGGGGGAAGATTATAGCCAAGGACATTATACTCGGTTTCAGGATCAACAGAAACATTTTCAACAGTCAAACTGAAATGTAACTACAAAAAAAAAAACCCAGATTAGGAAACAAAGAGATATACAACTGTCTCAACACTGATTATAAACTAAAGGAAATGAAACTAATATTCTCATCTGCTTAAAAAATTAATTAAAATTAAAATATAATTCATAAATATTATATAAACCTCCCAATGAAATCTTCACCTGAAATCCATCCATGGGCCATTTACGGTACATGACAATACTTTCAACCAAAAAGTGAAACTTTGATATAATTGTTTACACAACAAAAACAGCGTTTCGGGGTCCTGAAAATGCAAACTTTTGAAAACAGGTTTCACAGTGAAAGTTTTGGGAAAATTACATTGTTTTAAATTTATACTGAGTTTATTTCTATCCTCTCTCACTTGCTACTTTTGCTTGCGCGAACACATTGGCAGTTGTGGGGCGGGACTTATTATTTTACATGTAATCTCAACTGTCATTTTGTATAGGGCTGGGTCGATACCACTTTTTCATGTCTGATACCGATGTTGATACCACAACCTTGACTATCTGTCGATACTGATACTGATCCAATATCATCTCTATCGCCCTTTTAATCAATTAAGCTGCAAATAACACATTTATTAGCCGTACAAAAATCTTAAACAGAGCTACAGAACTCAAACATTTGATGACTTTGCAAATTTAAGACTCAATGAAACATTGTGCAATACTGCTGCTTCATTTTTATTTAAATGTTTCAAACAGACTAGTAGCAAAGACTCAATGAAACCTTGTGCAATACTGCTGCTTCATTTTTATTAAAATGTTTCAAACAGACTAGAAGCAACATTTTTAGTTAGTCAGCACAAAAATTAAAAATTAAATTTAAGGTGTAACTTTGGACAATTTAAAGTGCAACTTTGTGCAAATTCATGTTGCTCAGCTATGACAAGGTCTGTTTTTATTGGATCGGCTTGTACCCCCAGCTTATTTGATATTCGATCCGGCCATTTTCGCCAATACCGGACAAATATCGATACTGAATATCGTATCGGCCCACCCCTAATTTTGTACAAAAAAAATTGGTACTTCTGTATCAACGCTTCACACTCCTGTCCAGTAGGTGGTGATAAATTTGTTTAAAAATAAACTTACATTAAAGCTGAAATCCTGTCTGATTGACATTGCCAACACAGAATAACATATAATCACTAGAGTATCTATCAAATCTTTTTAACAGAATTTTTAACAGAATTACAAGTGGGGCCTTGAATTGTGAGCATTTGAGATGGCATGTGCGCGCAAGGGTTTAAAACAAGCTTGCAAAATGGCTGGGTTATTTGTTTACCCATAATGGGTAAATATTGGACAGAACACATGATGGGTTAAAAATGACCCCATAAAAATGACCCAATGTTGGGTTGTTGTTGTGCAACCATGGGGTATAATAGCCCAGCAGTTGGGTTTAAACAATCCAGCACTGGGTCAATTTTAACCCAGCGGTGTGTTCTGTCCAATATTTACCCATTATTGGTCCAGCCATTTTTAGAGTGCATGCTTTCGTTTTTAAACACACAGATCTGTTATGCTATCGCAATATTTTATATCGTAATATTAATATTTTTATACCATAAAATTGCCGCCATACGCTTCTCCAAAGCAGCTTACAAAATGTTGAGGCTTCATAGTACAGGGTCACTTGTACATCAAGTCAAGTCACCTTTGATATTTTCACCATGTACAGCTACAGTACACAGTGAAACCAAACAACGTTCTTTCAGGACATACAACAACACAGAACACAGTCAAATGGCGTTGATGCCATCAGCATCTGCTTTGTTTTTAATGCCATTACAATGAAATGTTAAAAAATGAACGCAGTGTTGATTACAGGGTTACATTGCATCAAATATTTCTTTTTATTCGTTGTTTTTGCAGCGTTGATCATTGCAACAAATAAAGTTTACTGTTGATAAATGAAGGATTGTTGTATTTGTGGTGACACAAAAGTGAGTAATGAGCAACTAATTTATGCAGTCATCCAGGTGAGATGTAGGGGTAATTGGTTGGTCTAAAGGTGGTCACAAGCTGGCTGTCAATTTCTTTTCTTTGTTGGAACGACTTTGTGTTCATGTCTGGATCTTACATTCATCAGAAATGGATTTAACAACAGCAGAACATGTACAATGGTGCATCACGGGAGCTCCAGAGATAGACGCTGGGCTTGTAGACATCTAGCATGTTGCAATATCATGGATAGATATTCTGCTATTTTGCAAGTGCTTGAAGAGATCTCAATTGTGGACAATCCTCAAAGAGCTGTTAAAGCTAAAGGCATACTGGCTCAAATTGATGTCAATTTTGTTGGATGTCTTGTGCTCTTTCAAAGATGTTAAATGATTTTTAAATTTTGTCTGAGATGCTGCAGTCTAAATCTGTTGACCACTCTAAGGCTGTTGAACTCATTGACACACTGAAAAAAAAACTGACAAATTATCGCAGTGAGGACTTTTTTGAAGACCTTTGGTCAGAGATACTTCAAACGTGTGAAAAGTCACATTTCAACAACACTTCACATCCGAAAGCGGTCAAAACAGAGAGCTATGAAATTTTAAAAATTTTACTTCCACACTTGGACAGCATCAAGAATCAGATAGCAAGGAGAATTTTCATGTCTCTACCATGTCTTGGACACCATGATTGGGGAAACGTAAAGACGGTTTTCAAATACCAATTGCAAAATCATGAAAAGCATCCAGACTCTAAATCCATCAAGCAGTTTTTTTGAGGGAGGAAGATATTGTCCTTTTGGCTAACGCTTATAATTCAAGTGTTGAAGATCCTTAGTATGAGCTTCACCTGGATAGACCTAGATAGACTTAAGATATATGCAAAAGAAAATCTTACTACTTTTTAGTTTTTCCTAGTTTAACAGCTCTGAAGATAATCAAAACTCACCTAAGGTCTAAAGTGGTAGAGAGTAGATGGTCAAGTTTGGCAATTCTCAGCATTAAGTTAAAACGAACCAAAGCCTTAAATAAGATGACTTTGTTAAAAGATTTGCTGAACAACATGGTAATTGCCGCATTCAGCTAATGTAGGTTCAATTCACTTGCTTTCTTTAGATATCAATAGTAGATAATACGTCTGCAACTACACAAGTTATGGACATTTTTGTTTTGATGATTTAATAGACTGCTGGTCATAAGTTTTGATTTAAGTTTTGATTTATTCAAGTTTGGTGGTTTTCTTTAAAAGGACTTTCCATCCAAGATATTTGATGACTATATTTCTTATGTGTTTTTAACCTTAACAAACCAGCACTTGATACATTGAGTCTTGCTATCCATATTTGTGTTGTTTTGCCATTGGTACACTCAAAAAAATGGCTGGGTTATTTTTAACCCATAATGGGTAAATAATGGACAGAACACACTGCTGGGTTAAAATTGACCCAATGCAGGGTTGTTTTTAACCCAACTGCTGGGTTATTTTAACCTGTGATTGCATAACAACAACCCAATGGGTCATGTGTTCTGTCCAATATTTACCCAAAATGGCTTAAAAATACCCAGCCATGTTAAGAGTATATAGAATTAAACTCCCTAAGTTTGCATAGATGTTAAGAAATGTATCAGCTCGCTTCAGTGTTGCCACCCCTCATAGTTCTTATGCCACCCTATAAAGTCTAACACAATATACATAGTCAAGGGTTGGTTAGTATTTTTTTTAGTAAACATCACTAACTACTGACTTGGTGATGGATTTGTGTGAACGGGGATGATTTTGAAAACATTGTGGTGTGTACGAGAGATGTTTCAAAATTGCGAATGTAAAACTTTGGCATTTGTGGAGTTTTTGTCATTTAAACATGCCCTTACATTTTAAGTAAGGGATAATGTAGAGGCAGCCGGTAGTTATTGTGAAATAAGCCCGGACAGTGTGATCAGGACCCGACGCGAAGCGGAGGGTCTTGTATCACACTGAAGGGGCTTATTTCCCAATAACTACCGGCTGCCTCTAAATTATCCCGCTTATTACACGGCTACTTGCCACATAAGAAAAAAAACTGAACATGAATATGAATTTGAAACGTTTTATTGGCATATTTGTTTTAAATTAACATTTTTATCCTTCCGCGAAACTTTGCACAGATGCATAAAATGATCGTAATACCTTATTAAGATCCTCTGCTTCATACTTGTCTGTCTCCATTTTTTCTCTTTTAGCCAGTCTTTGAGAAGTTTTATTGCCCATTCTGTATTTTTTGTGTGATGGCTTCGTAGCTGTCATGCTCTTTTTTGTCAAGTTCAGTCTCAGTAAGCTGTCTGTGTCTTGTCGTGGTTGTCGAGTGTTTGTCACAAGATGGCGCCAAACAGACAGTAATCTTTATTGATCTTTATTGGCGCGGAGCGATTTTACTTGTGCAAGTAGTACCGGCTATGCGTTATTATTTTGGAGCGGTTATTATTTGAAAAGAACGAACCTGCAAATGTCTCAACTGACCAATCAGAATCAAGCATTCCAGAGAGCCGTGTAATAAATTGTCTTATTGTCTGTCTTATTAGGACAGAAAGAGATTTGCTTTTTACATAAAACTACTGGGAAACGTTATACACTCTTACCCAATTGTAAAAAGTTGGTAAAACAAACCAATGTGTTTTATTAATAATTATTATTATTATTGTTTATATCATGTAACTGCTGTATTCCAGTGAGATTATTCTGCTCTGAGGTAAATGGAGGCTGGTATTTACATATATATTTTAAATCAAGAGGATCCAACACTTTTATCCATGTTCTTTCAAGGCTTTGGATGCTGCCTGTAGTAATACAAGAAACAAAAACAGTTAGTACTCACAAATGTCTCAGTTTTTTTTCCATTTACAGTTCATCCAAAAAGTATTAAGACCCCTCCCATTACTTTTCTTAATTGTGATGCATTCTGGGAATACCTGTTGGATGTCATGCTGGAACATTTTCAGAAAAAAAGTTTTTTTGTCAAAATTGGGTTTTTAGTAAATTCTATCCAAAGCAACTTACAGTGCATTACAGGGTATACATATTTTTTTCAGTATGATTTCCCTGGGTTCGAAACCATGACCTTTTGTGCTGCTAATGCAATGCCCTACCACTGAGCTATACAGGAACACTTGTACATAGCTTTCCTCTCTTAACACTACAAAGACAGTTCACCCACATAACCCATAGAATGCACACCTCCCACAGACCTGTGTAGACTATGGCACACAAAGTTTTTTTATACAAAGTTATCATAAGATCGTGAAGCACATGAGTCTACATGAGTAGCTGCTCTCTAAAATGATAAACATGATCGCGTCAACCTGATCAATCCTGCTGATGTCAGTGCCCTAAACGATGTTATAATGGACTATTTCACATCCAGAGATAAATGATTAGACGAGAGACGTTACTGAAGAGGAGTCCTGGTGATGAAGGTAGACTAGTCATGAGAGGCAACCTGGGCTGTGCTTGCTATTCTAATGTAAGATACAAAGTAAAATAGTCGTGCCATCTAAACATACAAGAGGTGATCAAAAATTCAGAGACTATGCCCATGATAAACTTGAATAGACCCGGTTTAAATAATGTAATATAATGTTTAAATGTTTGTAAGTGTTGTGTGTACCTTGTGGTCCATTTTGTATCTTTAACAACATGTATAGTGACTACAAGTCTTATACCACAGTAAAAACCTGTTTTTCTCAAAATTCCATTTCTGAAAATCACAGCGATCAGCCGACTGCTGATAGCCATAATTTTTGTTTTAGACATGCTATTAAAAAGAGAACTGACTGCTGAGAGTGTGCGTTTTCTTCTCAAAGAAAGAAGCAAAATCGTCAGCTGTTAAAGGTGACATACAATGATTGAACGGAGTATTTATCCTTGTTCTGTGATGTGACATGTAGACAAAATTTTATTGGTTTGGGTCTGTAATGCCTTAGAAGCTTCCTAAAAACCTCTCTCAGATAGCTCTATTAGGGTGGGGGATTTTAAACAAGTGGTTTTGCACCTATTTGGCTCCCCCTACTGGCTTAACTTGCAATCCCATTACTGATTGGCTGACTTTGCTGCCACTCAAAAAATTTAGCCAATTATTTTAAAGTGGATGGGCAGTAAGATGCCTGTGATGTCAAAAAGCATCAGTTTTTTAGATTGGGCTGTTTTCTGGCTGACATTTCTAAAAGAGGAATTTCTATGAGACTGAGATGTTTAGCATGTTTAGCACTTTTGTATGTTTGTGAATGTAGGTAGACTACCATTATTGAACAAAGACAAGGTAAAAATGTTTTTTCATTCTCTGTCCCCTTTAAGTCAGATGAAGGTGGGGACAGAGAAGAGTAGAAAAGGTCTTAAAGAGAGCACGAGAGTCGGATAAGCTGTTGGTTTTTGAGTGATAGTACTGAGTCTTAGCAGAAGGGTGACATCCGTGGATAAAGAGGCTAGGTTTTAGCTGAGTTAAAAATTACCCTAATGATGGTTTAAAAAACAATGTTGAGTTGTTGTTAAGCAACCATGGATTATAATAAACAAACAGTTGAGTTAAAACAACCCAGGATTGGGTCAATTTTATCCCAGCGGTGTGTTCTGTCCAATATTTACCTATTTTGTTTAACAAAACAGCCATTTTTAGAGTGTATATGATACTATTTTTATAACAAGAATTATTAACTCATCTATCATAACCAAAAGGGTTTTGATAAGACACGTGTATAATCCCCCTTCTGGAAAAAAACAATGAAACATTACAAAAAATTCTAATGGTTTTCATTAAAATACCAATAGGAACCATTAGCTTTTACCATTAAAACCACTACACTGTAATGTGTTTTGAGCCATATTCCATTATAACCAATACATAGAACCAATACATACCATTAGAGACCAACAAAGACCAATACACTGTATAAGTTCCATTAGAACCAATAAAATTCCCAATAAAACCAATGGAATTTCTGTGATGGTGTCTATTGTTTTTTTAACAGGGCCTAGACTGGTGCGTTTCTTTTACAGAAAGATCTACTAGATGGACACTCGTCGACCTGGACATTTCTGTAACGTGATATATTAAACAGTCATAACAAACAGAGACCAAAGTATTTCTGCAGTATTTCTCTTCTTCCTGTGTACTTGAATTGCTTTAAATCATGTCAAACATCCTCTGTCAGTCTTATCTCAATCTAACTTCATTCACACAGTCCCAGAAAATACCCGTAAAATTGGAAGACATGCTTCTGTGTGAACGCAAACACAAAATCGCTTGCGGAAAGAGGACCTAGTAACATTGCCATAAGATACCCGAAAAGCCCTCTGTGTGAATGAGATGCAAAAACAATGCCGTAAGGAGCATGCCATGGCAACATTAAATTATGGTTCAGCTCTTTAAAACGAGGGATTTACATGCAAATTAACATTAACGACAAGAAATGTCTGCAAACTGGACTGAAGCAGAGATTAGGGAGCTCGTTGTAAGGATTTGTACAAAGAACGAACCCAAATGCAGACAGAACTTCAAATTAATAATTTATTGACGACAGAACAGGGGAAAAGAAAACCCACGAGGGGGCAAAACAAGACAGGATAACGCAACACTTAACTAACATAACACTAAACATAAACCAACAATAAACTACAATTAACAAACTAGACTAAACACTCTAAATACTCGATTCAGGAACACGACAAGGATAGTGACAAGACTAACGCGCACAGAACATCAAACACAAGGACAATAAATAGGGACAAAGTAAATTACATACACCTGGAAATCATTACAAGTAAGGGATCGGGGAAAAAGTGACGAGACCCGGGAAATGCGTGGTCAGAATAAACCAATACTAAAACCACACATTTCCCACATAAAACCTGGTACTGCCAGGACCCCGAACACAAAGACTAGATGTAATAAAACACATGATTTCAGACGGGTCCTGACACTCGTCATTATCCACGCGAAACTGAGATCATTCAGTAGCATAAAAAAAGATTAATGCATCACACACTCATATGAGCTTATAAAAACAAAAATGCACGCTTGTCATCGCAACAAGATATATGAGAAATGTCGGCAAACTGGAATGAAGCTGAGATCATTTACTAGCATACTAGATGCACACACAGATTCTGCAGTGTGATGAATCAAAAATCAAACGATCCCGGACAAATCCCAGATGCATTTCTTTGTATTTTCCGTAATGTCTGTGTGAAAAGGGCTTCTCACTCATATCTCTGCATATATAAACATCTCAAACCCAATGACTCTTTTCTCATACTTTTCTTGTAAGCCCCCCGATATATAATAGACTATAATAATCCCAGACCTTTTTCTAAATAGTTGATAAACACAATAAAATTGACTTGAGGAATAAAATGATATGTTATATCTTCTATCTTTACCTGTATGTGTATATTCTGTAACAAGAAGACTTTTGTGAAACGGTATGCTGTGATACTACTGTGACACAGATTGAGCGTGAGAAACCTTCAGTAAACATTTAACCGCTAAATGTAGATACACAAGATTTCCTAGAAACTGATTAAGAGAATGGAATTTTAACCAAAAGAAAATTTGCTTTACTAAACAGTATGGAAGCCGAAAGAGGCCGTGTACTTTTATTATTTTTGCTTGTTTTCTTGTGATCACAACTTAATTTTCTCATGATATCAAGATAACAAAAGTTGTTTTCTCATTATCCTGACATAATCCAAATCTCATGATGTAAAATCTCCTCTCCATAATATTTAGTCTATTTTAAAGTGGACTGCTGATGTATACGAGTTGGGGTCTAACTTCGCCGTCACCACAAGTGTAGCTTATAATGCCCACGATGGACTTAATAAAATTGGACGGTTGATGTTTTTGAATTTAGGGATCATCTAAAGCTAAAATGTACATGTTTCTATCTTCAATAGCATTCAACAGTTTATATTAATTAATAAATATCACAAATCTAAAAAACACTGTACAGTTGGTTTTGTGACTGTTTGTTGACTGCAAGTCATTCATTTAGTAACTTTAGAGATGGTCCTTAAACTCACGACTATGAAATTGTCCATTATGGGCAAATCTACGGTGGCCTACAGGGGTAACTGCACTGCAAAGAAAGAAAACACGCAAATAGAAAAAACACCAGCAAATTAAGGAAAACATCTTCATCAGTTTGACAACACATGCGCTGCAAATACTCACAGAATGAACAAATACAGAAACGCATTGCAAATTCTCACAACACGAACAAATATAGAAAAGTGAATGCAAACTGAATCTGAAATGAACTTCTCAAAACTTTATATTGTGTTGTTTGCATTAGGGCTGAATGATACATAAATTTTTCAGCATCATCGCGATATGAACTCGCGCGATGAACACATCGCAACAGACAGCCTAGACACGATGAATGAAGGGAAAACGGTAAGCGAATGTAATAAACGTTTGACCTATCACGTTTTGTCCTGAAGACATGCTTTGCGCGTTCATGCTATTAGGCCAATCAGGGGAACCCCCAAGTCAGCTACGCTCAGATTGATTTGTGAGGTGTCAGTTGCGACGCTGTGCCTGTTAGCAAAAACGATGGCGGAGGAAGGAGAGAAGAGTGTTGAAAATGTGTTGTCAGATGAAGACCTTGTAGTGAAAAGGAACAGCACTTCAACTATATGTGCGCTCTGGAAGCGCCGCGGTTGTGACTCGTTCGTTTTTCCAGGCTTTTCAAAAACATTTTAACTTTTCAGAATGACACAAGCGCAGCGTGCAGATCATGTGACAATAGTCTACGTGCCTAGCGTTTTCCACGCGTTTTTTGGCGCGACATGTGAATGGCCCCTAAAACATGAAAAATATAAAATATTTATCGCAACTCACATAGCCATCGCAATATTAAACAATGTCACCGCACATCGCAACTTTTCCTCACATCGTGCAGCCCTAGTTTGCATATGTTTATAAATGCACAAACACTATTGGAACTAAAGTTAGACTGAATGTTGTTATCGGGGCACTGATTGGTGATGCACACAGTAGCGCTGTTGGGTGAGAGAGACGCTTTTGCGTTCTAAGAGAGGCTAGACCTGTGTAATGCTCTCTCGCTACTTTCTCCACTAATATTGTGTGCGTGAGAGGCTGACGTGTAGGCAGGGCTGTTTATTTCATAAAGTGTCCCCTATTTTGCAGAAAAATAAAAGAGATCCCGATCTGTTGTCCTTGGTTTGTATTCTGTGAGGGGACAAGTCACTTATCATTCGTCCGTGAAGTTTGCGTAAAGCTGAAACTTTAATTTTATTTATACGTAAACTCCACGGACGAATGATAAGTTAAACAAGGCCGTTTCTCAATCCCTCCAGAGGTCGCATTTGTAGGCTGCATACCTCATCAAGACTGTATTATTTCAGAATATTAACAATCATAAAGTTGATTATTATTCTTAGTTAATCGTTCTCACGGTTCGGATCACGTTACGGTTTTTGAGGCACAAATTGGATGATTTTTCGGATGAGCAAAAAAAAGGATGGGAAAAATCTAATAACAAATCAAGAAACATTTATAAAAAATTACAAAGTTGCAGATTAAGTAAGGTCTAAAATCATTAGGTACAGAAATTGAATCAAATGAATAATAACACTGTATTTATTGTATTTATTAAATGTAATGATTATTTTTTAGAGCTTCAGAAGTAATTTTTTCTTTGTCTTGGGTTAATTGATTAACATTAAGTAGGTTAATTGAGGTTACTGTCTCTTTAAGATCAAATAAACACAGACTGGTTTCTTAAGCACACACGCATTCACCGCATGTGCGTTTGTGTGTAAAGTAAGCTGCTCACTTTAGTGCCTTCTTGTGGTTAAATTGTTTAAAATCACTTGAATGGTAACATTTGGAAACCTTTGAAATGCGTGCAAATGATAAACTTTTCCTATTTAAATTTGCGTATTAATCCGCAAATCACATGCGAGCCGAACCGTGGGTCAAGATCTGTATATGGATCACGGATGAACTGTGATCCGTTGCAGCACTTTTGACTAGCGAATGTAATGCTTAGTTAACTTAAATAAAGGTTTAATGAAGTATGCAAGCCTTCGGATTAAGAAACGGCAAAACATTTTTTGATGCATTATGTAAACAACTTTTTGCAATTCCCAAAACATTTCCGTTGTGATTTATTTCTGCTTGCAGTGTGTTTCTGTATTTGTTCGTGTTGTGTAAATTTGCAGTGCAGTGACCCCTGTTGGCCACCGTACAAATCTATTTTAGCTTGAGCAAATCCCTGATCCACGTAAAATCTTATTTGTTTATAGATGCTAATTCCGCTAAAAATGTTTTTGCTGTCTACAAACAAAACAACACTTTCTATTGAGTACACATAAGCTTTAATCATCACAAGAATACAACTTTTGTTATCCTGAGATCATGAGAAAACAAGCGAAAATAATAGTACGCAACCTATCTCGGCTTCCATAAAACAGCGGACTGTACAGTAGATGTCACAAACTACAGAAATGACCCCCCACCCAAAAAAAACATTGGCACAGCCAAAACAAAGAAAATTAAAATGTATCAATAAAGCCTACTAAAGTTTTAACACTCTATCAAAAGATAGGCATTGATAACATTAAGGAATTAAATCAAATGTAATAGACATAAGAATTACGTAAGATGACTTACCATCAATGTTAACCGACCAGTTGATAGAGAGAGAGTTTTCACATTCATTCACTTTCAGAGACAGACTGTGTAAGGGTGAAGGGTTGAACGTATGTTCCCTTATAAAATCAGAAGGTGCATGATCTAAAACAACATTGAATTATATAAAATTTTGTTCATAGGAATAAAGCAGAAACCATTTTAATGTTAAAAAAACCTTCAGCTTAAAAAAAAACATTAAATAATAGACATAGTACTACATTTTTGTAGCCCTTACTCCATGTCTGATTACATTCAGCAACCTGTGAAGATAAACATGGTTTACTAAAGCATTAATGACATGGAAAAAGATTTGTAATATTTTTGTCATGAGATGTGAGATACTTACTACATTACTGGGAGAATTACTCTTAGAAGTTGTCAGGTGGATTAACAGAATAAAACCAACAATTGTCCTCATACTGAGTAAAAGATCAGAAGACATCAGCAGAGAAATGTTCAGTTGAGCAGAAGTTTGTCTGATTTATCTGCTGAAACCACAACACATCTCATCTCACTTCCTGAACTCTCTCTTCTTTCGCTCGCTCTCTCTCGTGCGCATGCGTGGGCGTTTGTGATGTGTGTGAGGGCTTCTTGATTGTGAGCGCGTGTATTTGCTCTTTTTGGGTTTTTTTCTTTATTTTTTCTCTTTTTACTTCTACTTTTTGTTTTATTTTATTAGTATACATATTTTGTGTTTCGTTAGTGGGGATGGGGTTTGATTCTCTCACACTGTCACATAGTCAAAATTATATCCATGGCAAATGTAGAGGCTTGCTGTCTGGGGGGTAAGGGAAGTTTGTCTGTCATGTTTCTCTCTGCATCCTGAATGAATAACGCGACCATGATTTTTTGTATACGGTGGAAAGAGCAAACGAGGTGGTTGCGAGAGGAATAATCATTGATGAAATAGGGGCTGTTTACACTTGGTATTAAGATGTGTTTTCATCGAT
Organism: Misgurnus anguillicaudatus; assembly: GCF_027580225.2. Classification (NCBI taxonomy): domain Eukaryota; kingdom Metazoa; phylum Chordata; class Actinopteri; order Cypriniformes; family Cobitidae; genus Misgurnus; species Misgurnus anguillicaudatus. The sequence goes on along the minus strand of NC_073341.2, from coordinate 7,966,003 downwards.
CAGATCACATGTGGAAGAGAAAGACACATTACGTTTACACCTGGTATTTAAATCCGTCTCTTTTGTCCACTTACGACCACTTCTGTTATGAATACTTTGAGGGGGGGGTGGTCTGTGAGAATGTGGGCGAGTCACTCCGCTGTCATTTAAACGTGAGCGGGAGTATTGATGAGTTTATATGGACACAAACTAATATTATGTTGGAGTCCACTGCTTGTGTAGTAAGTAAACATGCTGCACAGTGTTTTGTACATGCATATGTTAGAGCTTTCTCTGAATTTACAGTGCAATTGATGAAATAGTATAGCGCAACTTTCACACGCTTCCAAAATGAAACTGCGGAGATCAGCCGCTTTAGTTTTTATCAAGGAAAGGCTAAATATAGCGTTGTACACTATGTGTTCACGCCAGAAGTCAGAAAAGACGTAAAAAATTGTGCTCAGTACCTCAGATTAGATAAATGGGTGGAGAGAAGGCGGTCGCGTGTGGCTGTTCGAACACATTCAACCACATGTGCGTTTACACTACGAAACCAATCCGATCGAAAGGGGTTTCGACTACCTCTGAATGTGGTCGAAAGTGGACAATCTCAAAACATTTTGAACACCGTTTAGACCTGGCATTAACGTCATCCACTTGTGATCTGATCGATGAAAATGCATGTTAACCCCCAGGGGTCTAAAAACGCAGCGCCGCGTTTTGACGTGTTTTCTCCTTATCATAGCAGAATCAACTTAAAATACTCCATCATTAATAAAACACTTACGTGTTTGACATCATTTGAAACTGTGAAGGGTCTTCTATAATTAGTGTACATTCACAATAACAACAGATCTTTGTGTTTTTGTCAAATAAAGAAAATAAACAGGGTGTGCATTCAGACATTTCTGTTTCCGCCAGCTGTCTCTTAAAACACGTTACAAAAATCAGTTGTGGCGAATACTCGTCACACAAACATGATACACATATCCAAAGAAAGCCTGAAATGTCTACTTTTAAACAAGCTAATTATAATCGAAAACAAATATTGCATGTTTTTATAATTTGCATTGAAGTGAAGAGAGTACAGTTTTTCCTGGCTGACTTCATTATCTTTAATGCGGCCACGCCCACAGGTGGTACACGCTGTTCACATGGTAAGGAACACAATAACAAACCGAAGAAGTAGAGTTTTATGTAAGATTTAAAGACTTTACCGCATGTTTGGATGATAAACTTTATACACACACACAGCAAAACTAGCAGTGTAAAATCAACACTGCTGGTGCTTATATGAGAAACACCAGACCTGGTGGTCCCCATATATGATTTTGCTGTGCACGTGAGTAATATCTTCATTTATGTCTGGACATTGAGGAAAAGAAGCGTTTATTTTAAACGTTAACGTTACCTAAGAAGACGAACAATGAAAGAAGTAACAGTTAATTTATCCTTATTTATATTTGCTATTATGTAATATGCTTATGGCTTGTGCAGTTAGGCCTACACAAGCAACCTCAGCAGACTGCACGCTTCGGATTGAAAAATGTTCGCATTGTTTACAAACGAGGACGCGTGATCTCACGTAATGGTGGATAACTTTTACATGTCGTACAGTGTTAAACACAGTTATTTACTTTCTTATCCTTCATGGCAACTTTAAGTAAGGCTGCACTGCAGGATCTTTTAAGTGTGTGCTGTAATATGATTCCATATTTTGTTTACATGCAACGCAATTCCATACAATGCGCTTTACACACGACACCGTTTTTTATGTGCGCCGCGTTGTTAAGGCAGAGACACGAGTACTCACGCACATGGACGCCATATGCGATGTGTTTTTAAAGTTCATAAGCGCTTACAGAAACGCGTTAAAAACAGAAACTAGACGATCAGTCAATGGGCATCTGAAAACAGCTTTTTATAAAACTAATCATTGCAAATGTTTATCTGAGATGTTCTGAATTTAGTTTATGTACATGATAGTTTATCTAAATGTAATGCTATCAGTGAAATTTACCCATCAGTTGTGTATGTAAGGGTATTTCTGTGGACAATTTATGCTAACAGCTGTTTATAACTCTCTTACAGGTCTGCATCCCTCTTATCAGTACAAAACTATGAAGTGGAAAAACATATTCACACTTTTTGGACATAAAGTTATATGGTAACATGAGCCATATGAAATTAACAGCTCTGTTGTTGATCAGTTTCTTTGTTTATACAATTTTTTGAATTGGGTTTGTTTCCAAATAAACCGAAAATGTCCTACTTACCTCCATTTCTATTTTGATTATATTGTTAACTTCTTAATAAACCACAAACAAACATGTATATATTTATTTGTCCTCCTCACATTCTTTACTGTAGTTTCCTCTCACATTTCTGCCTAAAGGCTCATTATGCAGCTCATTATGCGAGTCTTTGTTTGCTCAGCTGTCAATCAATCCTTCTTGCATACGGCCCCTCTAAACAAAAAGTGTCTTACAATTTCTAAATCAATATATTGTTTTATGTGAGTGAGTAGGCAGAATGATTTTCACATCATTTTAAAGAAAAAGTTCTCTGTTTAGAAAAGTATTGTTAAAACATGTTTAGTATGGGTTTTGTGGATTTGTATCAGTGACTTAAACATTTTGCTTTTTAAAAAAAGACACATAAACATTTTTCTCTCAAAAATACAAACATGTACATACATGTAGCTCATATAATATTGTGGCCAAGTTTGTGCTGAATGCAGTGTTATGAGACACTTGCCATTATTATGTTTCAAAGCAACTGAAAAAGACCAAATGTAAGAGCATGTCACAACCTCTGCCAGTGTCCCAAAATGGTCGGACCCCAGAGGGTTAATGCCAAGTGTAAACAGCCTCATACTTACACCTTTGTTACCTCTGATGTTACCATAAAAGAAAGTCACAATATCAAATATTTCTCATTTCCTTAGTGATAATGTTTTGTATATAAGCGCTTTCACGCTATCTAAAATTGGTTTCAACGATCAAAAAGATTGTGATCGGGTGTGAGTCACCTTTATTAAAACATATTGTTTTATTTAGAAGATGTGCATTTATGATAATCAAAGAAGATGCTAAACTGGACTTGGCACTAAAGTTTTGTGTGGATGATTTTTGAATATGTTGTGTTTGTAACTACTGATGAAATGAAATGCTTCAGATGCAGTAAATTGGGCCATTTTAACCGCTTATGCCCTGACAAAAATAACGCGGCTGGAGGTAGTAATGACAGTGCCGTAAATAAAGAAAACATGCCTGCTGTTAAACCGTTTGAGATCGGTCTTGCCGAAGCAGCGCCGACCGCGGATAAAACTGCTGGGGAAGGAACGACTGTCGCGGAGCCTGTGTAAAGCTGCCTTTCCACTGCACAAGGCATTACGACACAATTGTAGGACTTCTCTCCCTAGTGGCAGTCGTAATTAAGTTTCAGTTTAATCGTAACCTGGGAGAGAAGCTCATTCCAGCACAAGAGGCTTCATTCCACTATTTATCATAGTGGAATAAATAAATTAACGCAAATGAATGAAACAATAAACAGCTCTGAATATATGAACAAAGACTATCAAATAATATAGTATATAAGAATCCTTTTAGGGTACAAATGTTACTTATGAAGTTAAACAAAAAGGATTCATAATTTTCCCCTCACACAATGATTGAAATTCACTGAAATTTATTACCTCCGGTCAGCATATTGCATGTGGTGTAGTCGCACAAGTTCTTGTTTTTTAAAGGATACAACGCTCAAAACTGATCCGAAATTATGCATTTGCAGATGGTCGGCACCTTTGTGACTCTCCAAAGGAAATTAATGACTTCCGGCTGTCGTTTGTCATGTACAGTGGAAAGGCGGCTTAAGCAGGATCGACCTTAATAGATGTAGGTAGGAATATTTCAGCAACATCTCTAAATGTAGAAACTGGGGTGTTTAACAGTGATGTAGAAATATGAGGGAAGAAGATGTGTCTGAAATAGAAGCAGAGAATAAGAAGTTCAAAGTACAAACATCAAACATTCAAAGTAAAAACATGAAAACATCAGTAGTTTAAAGTATTTCAAAAAAGGAGAAGATGTCTTAGACATACTCAATGGTAGCCTAGACGAAGGTCTTCTGCCTTTGAGTTGCCGTTGAGCAATCCTTACCCTCCTTCCCAAAAAAGGAGACCTCACAGAGATTAAAAACTGGAGACCCGTTTCGCTTCTGTGTAGTGACTATAAAATTCTCTCAAAGGTTTTGGCAAAAAGGTTATCAAAAATTATAAATAAGGTGATTTATCCGGACCAAACCTACTGTGTACCCAAAAGGTAAATTTCACCAAAAAAAATCTTATTAGGGATATTTATGATGTTTCTAAATCATCACATAGTGACATTGGATTGATTTAGCTAGATCAAGAAAAAGCATTTGACAGAGTGGAACATGTATACTTATGGGAAATGCTAAAAGCTTTTGGTTTTAGTAAAAAAAATATAGATAAAATTAAAGTGTTGTATAGCGATATTGAGAGCATACTCAAAATCAGTGGTGGCTTATGCACTCCCTTTAAAGTTTTTAGTGGTCTAAGGGTGTTTTCACATATAGTTCATTTTAAAAGAACCAAACCCAGTTCACTTAAAGTGAACCAGAAAAGGAACTAGCTGAATGTGACCTCAGCCTTTTTGGTGTTCACAATATAGTGAACTCAAAAGAGGACCCAGTTCTTTTTTTAGTCCTCTTTAGAACTGAAGTGATCTCAGACCCTTTCTTGTTCACATCACAACTTCATAAGAACTCAGACCCCAGCTTTCTATGCAGCAGTTTATTTTGATACAATGTCAGAACCACATGCGAAACGGACCGTGACCTTATTGATTTCACATATCAAAAAGAAATCGAACCACAAGGGAACCCAGAAGTGAACCGTACTCAGACCACCTCCAAACGTGGTCTGGGTTCGGTTCACTTTTGGGTCCTTTTGGGGGGGTGTGAGATCACTTGGTTTGTTCACATATACACCCTGAACTGCTCTGAGAGCGTTTGAAGGGCTCAAACGAACTAGGTGTGAAAACACCCTAAGACAGGGCTACCCACTCTCTGGAATGTTATATTCATTGGCAATTGAACCTTTTTTGGAGCAATGTTTGAAAATAGTCTCTCTGCATATGCAGATGATGTCTTAGTTTTTAGCTACATACACAGGGTCCCCTTACATGGAAGGTGCCATGTTGGGCCACCATGTTTCTACAGAAGCCCTTAACGGACAAATGATGATGACATGTTTGTCCGGTGGTGGCTACAGTAGCTTCTCTATGTGTTTCAAAAGCGAGGGGTGAGCAGTGGACTGAGCCGTTGGTTGCAATTCACAACCTCACCACTAGACGCCGCAAACATTTACACACTGCACCTTTAAAGGTCACTTTCAATTTACAATTCTTGCAAAGACTTCTCAGTGGTTTAATAACATCAAGCTGGAAAGTATTTGCTTGTAAAATACTACAAAATCTTGGAAATCTGAAGTTGGACAGAAATTTTTCTTTATAAACTTGTCAAAACTGAACATCAGTGGAATACCTATTTTTATCAGAATGCTTTTCCAGTAGTGCAAAGAGAATGACATTTTAAATCTCTTCACTTGCTCCTTGAAGAACCATTGAATGGAACATGTTTTGACTTGAATGATGACTGTGCAATTCCTGGGTATACTGAAACGCTTGTGGCCTCCAAAATGTGTACATTTGACAGCCTAGTTAATTTGACAGGACCAGACTTTTTGAATACAGAAAGAGTTGCTATGAGTCTAAAGGTTAAATCAAGACATTTGGTGCTTACTGGGAAAGAAAGATTGTGTCTAATAAAGTAGATGTCTTACCTGATTTTTGTTTTAAATGATGTTTCAAGAATGTTTTTTCAGGAAGTTCTGGGGAATCCCTATGTCTCGTTTTTTTTTCAAGTGATGGTAAGTTTTTTATAAAGCTTGTGTTTTTTGTTTTTAACAAGAAAATGCTTAACGAAAGATTTGACACATCATGCGTAGTGTTTTAAAATTGAGTGATGGTGAAAAACCAGAGTGAAGATCATTGTGAGCCACCGTTGGGTAAAAGAGTTGGGGACATACTGTACAATGGAGACTTTTACATGGTGCTCTAGCAGTTAAAGCTTTTATATCTGTCTGAAATTCTGATGTTACTGCAGGATACCCTTTCTGTTTAAAGAGAGAAACTATATTTCATGCGTATATGGATTGTTTTAGGCTGGAAAGGTTGTTTAGTTTATTACATAGTTTGTTTGAGAGTTTTAATGAATCTTTTTTCTGTAAAGTTATTTATTTATTTGAAAAAGGGGACAATGTACACTTATCAACATTTGAAACAAATGTAAGAGTACCCGAATTAGCAATAGGCTAGTTTTTATCGGCAGTCCCCTTGCCAGATGTTATAAGGCATTCTAAAATAATAAACTATTATAATACAATAAAATTCTTTATACAATAAACAAAGAATAAAAAAGTTTTAAACTATGTTAAAAAACACAATTAATCTAAAAGAATAAAAAAGTTTTAAACTATGTTAAAAAACACAATTAATCTAAAACGAGGTAAACAATCAATATCTAAGAAATAAACCATAATTATAAGCGATAGATGATACAGTTATTTATGGGTGAATGGGACTAATATCTATGTTGTTGATTTTCAATAAGCCATTTCTTAACATTAATCTTAAATGAATAATAGGATGGAGAGTCTTTAATTAATGGTGCTACTGAATTCCATTGATGTGATGCTATGAATGAAAAAACGCCCTGACTAAATGTCGGCCTGACTAAATGTCGTTTTTTTAAAGTAGAATTGTACAGTCTCTTCTGGCTATGACTATGACAAAGTAAGTATTTTGATTAATGCCATTAATGTTTATTTTTTTAATCAGTATAACATACCCAGATAGCAATTTTGCACCTCTTGTAACTCTATCTGCAGTCGATTTATAATTGATAAGGCCAAGTAAAGGCGGAGGAGCTAAACTATGCATACTTTTATAAACTAAACAGACATTTCTACATTTTATGAGGTACATAAAACATAACATACTATATAGTTAATGTGGATGTTTTCACTCATCCTTCTAAGTTTGTGACAGTTATAATTTTAAAGTGCAACCGAAGAAGCAGTAGGTCCTTCACCGTAATTTCTAATTTTCATCAAATGACTGAAACTCATATTAGAATACAGAATAATCTTCTGTATTTGACTGTACAGTAAATCTCTTAAAGATATGTATTTATTACATTGAAGTAGAAAATCCTCTTCAGTCTCAACTTCTGATGTATATTCATTACATATATGCTCTTCTTTAGGTAACCAAGTCTTTTTATGTCGCCTCTTTCTATGGCCAGCTGGTGGTCACTCAGTCTGTATTTAGTTAATAAACTTCTGTATTTTATATTTCTGACTGTGACCATATATTCAGCTAGACCATAATCTCTGTTTAATCTCAGATAGCATTGAAGACGACTTTGGCCTTTAGTTTGTTCTTTCCAGTGTTGTATGTCTGTTTCTCTTTAGTCATTATTTCTATAATTCCTCCAGGAATATCAGGTCTTGTGATGTTGAAAGTTTAGTTAGTCAGTTCTGACACACCATTAAACAAAGAGGACTTTTGTAAGTAAACTCAATTCTTGAGCTTTGAGGCCTTTATAATGTATTGTGTCTTCAGAACTAGATTTTAAATGAATCCAGAACTTTAAAACTATTTTTTAGTTGTTAAATTAAGAGGAAGATGGCCTAGTTGTGCTCGACAAGCATTGTTAGGTGTGTTTCTATAAACATGTAGGATGTTTCTGCAGAACTCTACATGTAGACCTTCTAATGGATGTTTATCCCAAACCTCATGACTATGGTTACTCAAAGGACCCCATACCTCACTGCTATATAAATCAAATATCTTTTTCCAGATTCTGATTGGGATGTTTATTTTGAATAATTTCATACGTATGGCATGCATTGCTCTGTTGGCTTTCATAAGTAAAGTTTTAGTGGCTAAATTGAAATTTCCAGAGGAAGTTAAGACCAGACCAAGGTAATTATTGTGAGGTGTGTTGAAGTGTGGTGTTGTTCAGAGTAAATATGTGTTTATGTTCCAGGTTTCTGTGTTTTTTTTCCTGAAATATCATAATTTAGGTTTTTTTTGTATGTTGACTTCTTGGGTCCAGTCTTGGCAAAATTTGATTAAAGGGCAGGTTTGGTTAAATTTCAGGTTTACTTAAATTGTGAATGTTGTGATTGATAGACACCAACAGCCTTATCCTTGTTGATCCTCTGGATGGATCTGGAGAGGGGAGCAGGTGTAGTAGAAGACAGGACAGTGCTGCATTCTCATAGAGCCTGTGGTGACCTGGAGTATTCCAGAATATAGTTTGTCCCTGTTAATAATGTACATCAAGATACATCAAGTAGTATTTCTAATGATCATGCTCATTCTGCTTTCTATCTGAGTCCCACACTAAACATCTTGTGCTGTACATGGACAAAGATTTAGAACAATTGTCACTTCTTAGGTACCCCGTCCAACTTACTGCAGTGCAAAACCAAACAACAACTCTAAATGTGTAATTTAGTTCAGTTAAAAACGAAGGTCAAAGATAGTGCTGGAACTACATGTCTGCATCATACTGCATAAAATGATTTGGTAACGCTTTATATTATAAATTACATTTGCATTTTTTGTTTTTGTGCAGCATCAGATTTGATTTTTTTCTCCCTCATTTATGGTTTGTGGCCATTTTTGCCCCATTGACTTCCATTATAACAATGTTTTTTGATTGCAGAGCCATGACATGAAAATCGAGCAGGACCAAAATATTTTACAGCTGATCGTTGTCAAAAAAGTTCAGCGACAACGTCCCAAGGATGACAGCAGCAATATGACAAAGTAAGTGTTTTGATTAATGCCATTAATGTTTATTTTTTTAATCAGTATAACATATATCACACAACATGGCAGAGATGAATGCATTGATTCATGAATATATTGATTCAACAGATTTATAGCATTTTGAAAAAATGCTGCAAGTGTACAGCAACTACAAGCATGTATTTTAAGGAAAAGAGTTGTTGTAGGAAATTGCTACTTTAGGGAATTTGTACATTAATTTTTTCATCACGGTTAAAATATCAGATGTAAATAAACTGAGAACTGCAGGTTATTGAACCTTATATAAATTTTTATGCAGATGCAATCCCATGGACAGATGGAACATGACAGCAGCTAAAAATGAAATTAGGAATAAGACTTGGGGATAAAAGGCTAGCTAACTTTACAAAGTTTGAAATTAATGAAACCAAAATACGCCAACTCATGTCGCCGAAAATGCCTTGCACACTGCACTACCCACTAGAGACCAGCAGCTCTGATGAATGAATATGTAAGAAACATAAAGGCACTTTTCAGATGCAAGAGCAAGACCACAAAGGTTGATAGTCATTTAAGGATGAGTTTTGAAATATATAAAAAATAAATGCAAAGAAAAATGATTTTGCTCAAATAAATGCACATGGATATGACATTCTGGATCTCACAATCCTCGCCCAACATAAATGTATCTCCCTACAAATGAATGCAACATCATCATCTATAGGACCCTTATAAAAGACATGATATTTTAGTCACTTATATGGTCTCTGCACATAAGTATATCAAATTGGCTTTACAAGTCATTTCAATTTACTGTTTTAAATCGTTTGTTTAGATGTCTAGATTGGAATAAATGTCTAGATTGGACTTCCCCTTTAAAAAAAAGCGGGCAGACCACAAGACACTCTGAGTTTGCATTTAACCTTCTTTCTGAAACGGGCCCTAGGACTGACTTTTGGGTCATGATTTACCAAAAAATATTGAGAAATATGAGAAGGCATCATCAGCAAGAGTAAATTGGGGGGAAAGTGTCTTATTATTGGTCCCTGGACGGGTGGACTAGGGTCTCTAAAATTGCCAGGTGGATTGTTGTGGGAAAGAGAATAATTAAAAATGTTAGCATTTTTTTATAGGAAATAAACAATTCCAAAATAAAAATTTGATGGGAATGCTGGAAAAGGTGTCTGCCTGATTGTTTGAAGAATCACTATTACCACTAACATCATACAGAGGAGTTTTGCTTATAAAAAACCTAGTCATCTCTATTTTATGGCATTATGACTTGTTGTAATAGACCACCTGAGGAATTAATTTCAAAAAATACATTATTGGACTTTTCTGGAGTGGAGAACACTTGATTCATGCACCAACACGTTTTATGTCTTAAAACTCGCTCTAAGTTTACACAATTTCTGTAATGTGATATATGTATCAACTAGTCATACAGAAACCGAGTATTTCTGCAGTATTTCTCTTTCCTTTTGACTTGAATTGCTTTGATTCGTGTCAAACGTCTTATCTTAATCTCACTCATATATCAACACCTCAAATCCAATGACTCTCTTCTCATTTTCTCATACTTCTCTCCCTGATATATAATGAACTTTAATAACCCCTTCATCTAAGGCTATGTTTACACGTACATGGCTATTTTGAAAAACGGAGACATTTACCTTTCCTTTGCGCCCTTCGTTCACACGTAAACATAGATTTTGCCTCTGAAACTGATTCTTTCTAAAAACTCCGAAAGTGGATAAAAGCCAACTCGCCAAAGTGGATATTTTGTAAACCTTCTTTGCACGCTTGCATGTAAACTGAGACAATTGGATGTTTAGGCAGCCAACGCAACAGAGCTCGCGTCTACGTCAAAAGTGCGACCTATGTTTACATGTGACTGCTACTCTGAATGCTTCCATGATCACATATATGTTCGTGCAAACTGTTTGTATTTGCAAATACAGCTGCTCCATTATGTCGAGGAGCTGAGACGAGTGCTCGGAGGTCAGCAGTTTTACGCGTGTTCGACTTCATGCGGCGCTGCAACAACCGGCAGGCGGATGATGTCAACGTACCGCGAGAGCGAGTGGAGAAATCACACGTAGAGGTCTCATTTCTAATCGCTCTCGCGGTACTTTGACGTAATCGAACACCTACTGCAACAACTCCTCCCTCCAAAATGAAGAACCAGTCGGCGTCACCACCAGCGCCGCCAGTAATTGGCTTACGTGGGCTTGAGCTTCTCTTGACGGCATACATGCACGGGTACAAGTAAATAAACACTTTTCTGAAAACTTACATGTGTGCACAATATTATTTTTGAAACCGAAGAGGTTGAAATGTCAGTTTATGAAAATAGCCGCCCACGTGTAAACGTAGCCTAAATAAATACTGACTGACATTACACAATAACATTGATATCTCTTTATTAAGAATAATGCCAGAGTCAATATCACTGATATACTGATGATACCCATGATGATGGTTGAGCTGAACATTAAAGTCTCTCTGTAGTCGATAATTTATCAGTTAAAACTCATTTTTGATCATGTCTTAAAAAGGCTTGAATGTAACTGTACACCATTACTTAATTTAGTATTTGAGAATACTTGGAAATGCAAATTAATACCCACCTTCACTGAATTACAACAGCTCGTACCATCTGATTTACACTCGATGTGATTGGTTACAAGATGATTATGATGTAAAAAAAGGAAGGCTTTAGTAAAGTGGCAAAAATGTTCGGCAGTGCTGTTTTTGACTGATGAATACAGTTTATATTAAGAACCCCACGGAGACAGTTGAGTGAAATGAAAAGTTGTCCTACCCTTTTGTAATATGTATTACTATTTTACTATATAACCTTTAGAAACCCTTAGAAGAGTTGTATTATGCTATATCACCTTGAAAACAACTAATAACCTGTAGGTTGTTATTTTTACTATGTGCACTAAGTATTATTGTAACCATTGAGTTTAAAAAATGTATGCATGATAATTCACATGTTGCATGTTTAAAGAAAAACAAAAACACAATATTGTATCAACTGTTTATTGAAGTAAAGAGAAAAAACATGTATTAGAAAGAGTAATGCATTAAACATATAAAGGATAGACAAGTGAGGTACCATCAGATGGGATATCTTGCAAAAAGGAACAAAGGAATATTGGCGTATTTATGCATTTCTTTTGAATGCATTTCCCAAGGACTGTGACATAACTGAAGGGGAATTTGGACGTGGCAACTTTTGACAAGTTTGACAGAAACTGGACGTGACCTTGTTTCTCCGGTGACAGTCTGTTGCTCTTTTACTTTGAATTAGAAAAGGCTTGCTTCTAACTAGAACCTTAGCGCTAACAAACATCCCATGAAGGCCGTCTCCTGACGGACTGAAGTGAAATTTTTTTATTAGCTTGTCAGATAGGTGGGGACATAGTGATTATTGTACGTACTACAAACAAAAATTGGTAATAAAAAAAAAACCAAGGCTAAAGGTGTTTTTAAACCCGCACAATAAAACAAGACGTATAAAGAACAACTTAATTTTCACTAGCAGAGGATTTTAACAGACTGTCAGGTGAAATGCTAAACGTTATAAGTAGACATAGGGATGAAGCAATGACACTTTTTACCTGTATCATGAAGATGGTAAAACAAGCTCGGAGTTACAGGATTTGCTTGAGTTGACAAAAACAAACAGATAAGATCAGGCTCTGCCATGAAGCAGCTTATCAGCTTTCTCTGTAAAGCTTTGATCTTTTAACTTGCGATTAGTCTGTAAGCATGTGTCACGGTTGTGGTGAAGTAGAGACAGGCAATGACGACAAGGCTGTTAATAAACATACTTTTACTAAAACAAGGTACTGAAATAGAGGACTACTTTATCAACACAATACTAGACTTTATGTAAGGAATAATGTAGGGGTGACCTCGACTAAGGATTTACATATTCAAATCAGAATTGTCGAATCTTTCCATAGTCGACCGATAGTCGAATCATCTATGTGTGTGCAAGGGTTGGGAGGGTGTCAGACCAGGTACAAATTGGTAACTTTTATTTTCTTTCACAAGCAGCACACATAAACAATTTTCTGATAAAGTGACCAAAACTGTATTTCAAGTGATGAACGAAGACAAAACTGACGATGCATTTATATATTTTTGAGGTAAAATGTAAGGCAACATTTGTTTAATTATTCATAACATTTTAAAGCCACGATCTACAGAACATCACACAAAAAAACGTTTTGATAACTAAACCTAAAAATATACCGCAAAGGTGATCCTGCCTTGGAAACCCCAGCTACAATTCAGTGTTTTTAATTAATTTGAAGATTTAGCGCGTCAAAGCAGTCATGACCCAAAAAACAACAAATGAGAAATGACAAATAATTTGTGATTGTTACTGCAAATGATAAAAACTAAGCTTTATATACAATTCATTAAACGTTAATTTATAACAAGTTAATTAAAACACTGAAATGAATGATTATAGACACTACGCGTATTATTTAACACAGAAATACCTGCTTGCTTGCTTTGACTTTGATCATCTCTGTATTTACTTTAGATACAAAAAAAACCTGACGATATTATTTATTTCAGGAATCTCTTTGCTATCATTTGAAAGTAAACACCGACCGTAATATTAAATCACAAGAAAGACAAGCGTGTCAGGCATAAATATAGGTTCGGTGCAGATATTTTCCGTTTCATCACCGAAATTTGAAGAAACAGCTTACCTGTTTTGTAGTTTAACTTTTGACAAGATAACCACTATGTTTTAAATACATTTTAAAAACTTATACTCGTCGAAAAACATCCGTTTTTTAATGTTTAGTTTGATGAAGTCCTAAATATGAGACGCAGATCACCTAGCGCGTTCGCTTAAATTGCATGCGCAAGCATGGCCAGCACGCAATAGCGCAACATCGATACAACGAAAAGCAATCCAAAATGCACAGACTTAAATTAGATCAGAATTCACGTTTATAATAAATACATTTTTTTATAAAATAAGGTCAGAAGTAACAAAGTGCAGAACAAATGTGCAAAATGCCTCAAGTGCACGAAAACAAAACACAAGCCAAATAGATAAATCAGATAACCCAGAGTGATTTATAAATAAAATAAAATAAAGAAATTATTAAAAGAACGAAAGTATAGCCAGAATTGCCAGTTTGGTCTTTTAAATGTAGAAACAAAAAGGCAAATGGTTTATTAACATAGGAACCTCTTGTTGGACGTGTACAGTAGCCCTGTCACAGGGATTGTTGGATTTATTAACGCATTTTAAAAAATATTTATCGAAAGCTGCTACTTCACATATTATTTGCAGGATTATAATAATATGATGTATATTAATATATTGGGAGAAAGCTGTTATATGTGAAATCAGATAGTGTGTGCACCCATTATGGCCAAAATTGAAGGATCCTCATTTCATAACACATCTGCGACGATTCAACTGTGAGATTGGTAATCGAATCAGGCTTCTCCTATCGATGCATCGAATCTTCGACTATTCGGGGTCACTCCTAGAATAATGTAAAGGTATCAGATTGTTATTGCAGAAATAAGCCCAGACAGTGTGATCAGGTCTTATTTCTGTGATAACGACCATCTGACTGTACATTTTCCTGCTTATTACACAGCTATTTACCTTATAAGTAAGGTAAGGAACATTAAATATTGATTTGAAATTATTTATTTTCTCATTTTTAACAAATGCAGACCTTCCGTGAGATAAACCCGTTAACTTTCTGTTTTAAGATAAGACAAGATACTTAAATGTCACAAACACAGTATTTGGTTTAATCATTTGTAAATATGATGTCATATATGTTATTAAAAGACATATTTATATTTAATCTTTGTGTAATATTAAACTGTACCTGTTATAATGAATTGCAGCATCTGAGTTACCTTGTGTTTTGTTACAGGTGGTTGATATCTAGTAATTACATACCCTGGAATCTTGTGACTGGCCAATCAGAATCAAGCATTTGAGGGAGTCGTGTAATTAACACAGAGGTAATATGAGGACTGACCAGTAAGCAGGGGCCTATACCATGAAGCTGGTTTAGTTGGCTAGCCAGGTAAGTTTAGGATTAGTTTGTGCCAATCCTGGTTATTGGGCCCATGAAAGTTGCTCCGCTTTAAATGGTGTTCCTTGCCATTGTAAGGTTGCTTCACGGCTAACCGGCTCTGGGGAGCTTAAGTTGTGGATCAAAGATCACACACGGAAGTTCATCCAATCAGCTTTGAGCAAAGTGACACGTGAGTGGGGCGACTACATCACAGTTCACATGCGATATTATTTTATATTTTTATTTTGTGTACATTTACATGCACATTTATTGTTTTATTACAGTAAACTCATAGTATGCATGATTTTAGTGATTGATTGCATTTGTGTTACCACATGTTTCTTGTAAATCTGTGGTTACTGCAAATAATGTTACAGAACTCTGCCACCATGACAAAATACAAATATAACAAGACTTCAAGGCAGAGTCCTGACAGTAGCCCTCTCTCAAAGGACGCCACCTGGCGTCCATAAAGGGAACACACAAGACAAGAACACATGACAGATAATATACAAGACTAGACTAAGAACATATCAGAATAGGACATAACAAAAGGTGCCAAAAACAGGATAAAAAACCAAACTAAATCATACACACATAAGTCCACGAGATACTAAACAGAACAGTCCACGGGGGTTTGGGGCGAGGACGCAGCTGGGACTGCGCGGGCTCCGGCTCTGGCTGCGCGGAAAGCGCGGGCTCCGGCTCTGGCTCTGGCTGCGCGGAAAGCGCGGGCTCCGGCTCTGGCTGCGCGGAAAGCGCGGGCTCTGGCTCTGGCTGCGCGGAAAGCGCGGGCTCCGGCTCTGGCTCTGGCTGCGCGGAAAGCGCGGGCTCCGGCTCTGGCTGCGCGGAAAGCGCGGGCTCCGGCTCTGGCTGCGCGGAAAGGGCAGACGGCTCTGGCTGCAGATGCGCCGGCGGCGCGGGCTCTGTCATCCCGTGAGGTGAAGTAACCCTCACAGCGGCCAAACCGAGGAATGGACCGAGCACGGCGGCAGACCTCTTGAGGAATGGCTCTGGCATGGCAATGGCTCTCCAGAGCGCATTGAAGAGTGCTGTGCGTGTCTTCTCCGTCAGCCAGTAAGGAGTTGGACGCACAGCAATGGGCAGCAGAACCGTGACTGGAGGCGATGCGACGGACCCCGACACCGTCGCTGGGTTCAGTTTTGGCAGGATCATTCTGTGAGGATTGTAGGACGAATGAACCCAATAGCAGACGATGTCAGGGAAAACAGAAAACACTTTATTACAAAACACTTAACAAAACAAAGACCCACGAGGGGGTGCACAACATGAAACATAAACTGACAGATAACACTGAGACTGAGACTGAGACTATGACTTGAACTAGATCGCTAGACTTGAATGCACACGCAACACGAGCACACAACACAACACAATGATCCTGCACAGAACTAAAGAAACACTGACATTAAATAGAACAAACCAAACAAGATAACGAGCGGGGAACAGGTGATGGGAATAAGTAATAATTAACAATAAGCAGGAGGACGAGGGAGCGGGGACAAATGACAAGACACCGGAGGTACATGCCCAAACACAAAAACAAGGCATGAACCTCCACACAAGGCCAGGGACTGCCAGAACTCTGCCACCATGACAAAATACAAATATAACAAGACTTCAAGGCAGAGTCCTGACAACAATATATGACATTACTGTTTTACAATTTTGTTTAACTTGAACATTAACACATTCATCATCTATCAGCAAACTTTCTCAAATTCTTTCTTGCAGCAGAGAAACAGTATAAGTCTGTGGCTGCAGTAAATTGTTTAATACTTAATATTTGCACATAATTATAAAAAATTATTACTGAGAAATCTGGAACTTGCCCTGTCTGTGTTGAATGCAATTGGCTGTTCAGTGTCGACGTCACTCTCTTGTCTGCACACACTCCTGAATTAATTATAAATTTAAGATCAAAGCCTGAATTAACTCTTTCACCACCATTGACGAGATATCTCGCCAATTAAGAGAAAACGCTTCCCCGCCAATGACGAGTATTTCCGTCTATCCGCAATACCGCTTTTTATACCTGGAAGTATTGCCCTATGGCAAGCGGCTGCATGTCCGTGTTTGTTTTAAAGATCGCTCTGAATGGGATCTCTATGAAAAGTCCGTTACAAAAATTGAATTCTCTCTGCTTTTTGCTCAAAATGTGGTGTTTTTGCAGAAACCTACCCATATTCAAAAGCTGGTTACAAAAGAACCACTAAAGGTAGGATGAAACGGGTTTTTTTGTTTGAAAGCAGAGGGTCTGTTCTTTCATTTGGTGTATTGTATGTTTATATATTTAAAGAAGAACATTTTCTGGAAGGCATTAAACTTTGGTGAAAATCATGAAAAACGCTGGCGCTGGCTGGCAACTTTTTTAAAATACGCTGGCGGTGAAAGAGTTAACAGAGAAAGTTGATAAGAAGCCTTATGGTTCCAACAAAGCCTGATCATTATGGTTTGGTTTTGTCAATGCTATAGCAACAACCAACCCATCCTCACCCCTATGGCGTCAATATTTGACGCACTTGACCATGCGTCAATATGTTACGCGGAGGGTATACCTTTCGCGTCATTTTTTGACGAACTGGGGACTTCAATACTATTACGTCCGTTGCATTCTCTTTCCTATTTTCTTACCATTTTCGCGTCAGTTTAGGGTTAGATTTACATATTGACATCCCTACCCAAACCTAACTCTAACCCCAACGCCAGGTGACAACTGTCGTACCTAACTCTAACCCCAACGCCAGGTGACAACTGTTTAATTTCGCGTACACTGTTTAATTTTGCGTAATCTAACCCTAAACCGACGCGAAAATGGTAAGAAAATAGGAAAGAGAATGCAACGGACGTAATAGTATTGAAGTCCCCAGTTCGTCAAAAAAAGACGCGAAAGGTATACCCTCCGCGTAACATATTGACGAATGGTCAAGTGCGTCAAATATTGACGCCATGGGATGAGGATGTGTAGCAACAACAGATAACAAGAATTTTAGCCCCCCACCAACTGGATTGGAGGAGGGTGCCCATACATTAGGACTGACAGACTTCTTTTATGGCTGACCTCGGTGCCAAAGCTGAGAAAAGGACGTTTTGATTGGTCCATATAATTTCTCCTTATTCTTCACTCTCATCTGAAGCCAGGGTGATCATAAAAATTCCTTTAGGAAACAGCATGGCTATGTAAAGTATTGGCTAAACCAAATAACAAATATTTCCTTCTTCCACCAACAAAATGGACATAAAACCATCACCTATTGACTTCATAGTCGTTAAGAGACACTAGCATTCTTAATTGCATCGGTTTTATGCAAATAATGTTCAAATAATTAGTTATTAACATATGAATGCATTCATGCATGATATGGTAAAACTTTACTGTCATGTTTATAGTTTTTACATTCAGGACAATGCCAATGGTATTTTGGAAGTGGTTTCGTAAGTGGAAAATGCATAGATTAAATTCTAAAGACAAAATTAAACTCTGTACTTTATACAATGCAAATGAGTTCCTCACAGTGAAGAAATGAGGGCTACATTCTGTGGGCTCTTTCTGACATCAACAGCCAATCACTGTTCTGCATCAGGAAAGCACCAATATGCAAACTCCCCCTCGTCTGAAAAGTGATAAAAGTGCCTTTTCTACAGACATTCCTTGTTCTGAGTTTCCCCCTGAAAGACAATAACGGAGCACAAAAAAAGTCCAATCAAGTTTTGTTGCAGCTACCCTGTAGAAAGTAAGCACAACTATAATGAGCCCTTAAGCGGATCACACCTCATTCCAAGCTTCTTGTCCAGAAAGGCAATCACCGACTGCAACAAGGTGAAGCTCAGGAGAGCTCACTTCAAGGGACCTTCATCTGCGTGTTCCAGATTGCTAGAATCCTCTAAGTGCTTCGAGGTAAAGGAGGGAGGGGTCATCTGATACACACACTAGAGCAGAGGTCCCCAATCACCAGGAGGTGACCCAGTACAAGGTCGTGGACAAGCTGCCACCAGGTCGCATGAACGTCCTGAAAAATTTTCTATAATAGCTACATACTGTGTAAACCCCAATGTTGTCCTTACTAATTAAATCAAGTTATCACAACTTGATATTACTTAAAATATCAAGTTTTAGCATCAAAACTTAAACAGATGTGTTTAATGTACTCATTTTGCAGCAAAAATCTTTTAAATTAAAATGAACTCAAATGTTTAATTTATTAAAATGAGTCGTTGGCGTTAGTAATATAGTTGGTCATGAAAATCCGCAATGCTGCGCTGTTTGGTCCATTTCTGATGTAACAAGCCACAAGAAGTAACTGGCAGTGGCAACCATCAGAAAGAAAACTCAGGTGTTAAATTGGTAAGTATTGAGACTTCCAGAAACCAGAAACTTTTGATGTTTTGCAAGGAACAGAAACGTAACCAGAAACTTTAAAAATATACATATGTTCCAGAACAGAACCATTTATTTAAAATAAGAGTAGCCGGTTAAAGGTGCTGTACGTAACGTTTCTACTTAAACTAATCCATTTTCAATTGCCTGTGTGCGAATGGGTTGTAAGATCACATTAAAATGATCCACTTTGCGGGTTTTGCTATTACCTCTGAAAAAAAAAATTATTATTTTTATGTGAAAGTACCGGGCCGGATTTGGCGCGAAATCCAGTGACGTCACCCGCATGCGCGTTCCCGAGCTTCTCGCCTCGTCTACTGACTTTGCGCTCAACAGCGACGACACTGTCTGATAATAGACTGAAACGACCTGCTCCCATCACAATACAAACTCCACATATTGTGAAGAAAAGTTATCTGATGAAGCTCGTAAGGCCAAACGTAAATCGGATCAACAACGGACAAAAACACGGATTAACATTGGCAGGGCATTTGAATTATGGAGAAACCTCCGCTTTGTTTTGGATTTAAAAACGGATCCGGAGTTGGCTTTCATCCTTTTGGACAGGTAAGCTAACATTACTACAAAGCATGTCAAATATATTTCGAGTGTGCTTTAGTTTTTTTAGACGTTGTTTCGGTTTGCTAGCCTTCACTTTAGCGTCTGTTCGCCCAGCCGTCGTCGATCGATGACGTAAAACTGCGAACGCGTTTGTTTGCGTGCGTCCGCTTTTTAAAAGTCTTTAAACTTGTACAGTCTGACATTGATGGAAACTGAGATTATACAGTGTGACATGGACTTAACTACGATATTGATCACACAGTGTGGCAAGCAACAACCCTAAAGGACTAATAGCACAGTGTATTTACTGTTATACTGAAATTGTTCAGTGTAGTTCACTAACCGTTTTCGTTATCTTACCGTAAATATACATACGTAACACCACATTACACAGGCTAAATGCAGTCAATTAAACGTTGCAGTGGGAGTTTACCTGAGTTTCCAGCATGTTGTGTGATGCTTTCTCCGGTGTGTTACATCTCAGTTTGGCCGTCGCTCATGAGTTTGAGCACGCGCTTGTAAACTTATTGGTTGCAATCTAAACCATCACCGCTAGAGGCCGCTGTAAACTACATACAGCGCCTTTAATACCGTTATTTTTTTCGTTCTTTCTGTGCAATATGACTTGGTGAAGTTCACTTCCAGTCGTCATTGTCTCATCGGAGAAATGAAAAGCTTCCCACCAGAAAGTAGCCTACTCAAGCCCAAGTCTCTAATGCTCAATCATAAGAGGTAAATATTGTAGGCTACCAGGTATCTCAAGATGTTTTTTTAAATACTAATTAGTGGTGTTAAAGATCGCAGTTGATCCGTGATCCTTAAATGCGATTCGCGGGTTAATACGCAAATTTAAATAGGGTGAAATTTGATCATTGGCATGTGTTTCAAAGGCTTGCAAATGTTAACACTTAAGTGATTTTAAACAATTTAACCACAAAAAGGCACTAAAGTGAGCAATTTTCTGTACGCATAAACGCACATGCGGTTGAATGTGTCCGGTCCAAATCAAACGTGATTATCCATAAAAAACAAAAACAAACCCATTTACAACAGACTATTACTGTAGACCTGCGAGTTGCAGTTGCTCTGTGGTACCTTGCATCCGGAACAGATTTCCGAACATTGGCTGAGTTGTTTAGCATGGGCAAAGCGACTGTGCACCGCATTGTTTGGGAGGTGTGTGAAGCTATACGAACACTGCAAAGCTTTTTTATTAATTTGCCAAAGGGAGAGAAGCTCCAGGAAGTTGTTGAAGGCTTTAAAAAGAGATGGGGTTTTCCTCAGTGTGCTGGAGTAATTGATGGATCCCATATATCGGTTACGCCACCTTCTGAGGATTCAAAGAACTATTTCAACCGAAAAGGAAGCTACTCAAGCATATTATAGGCAGTTGTGGATCGCACGTAGGAGTTTTCCTTACTCAAACATGTTCTGAGGGCAGAAAGAATGTGATTGGTCGTTTTTGTGAACCAATCAAAATGCTTGTTACTGGTTTAAGCCCTCAGCAGTTCGAGCTCACCGTTGGTCAGATGAGTAGCGCAGATATGGTAAGATAGGAATGAGACTGTTTTTGAATTCAGCTCGAAACGTTTCGAGCATTTAAGTGACGCGTTTTTACGTGTCCGTGGCACGACTTTCTCTTTCGTGCCGGTTTCACGTATTGGTTATTCAATTGTTTTTCCTATTTTTTTTACCATTGTCGCTTGGGATTGGGGTTAGAACAACTTTCTGTTACATAAAATGACATCCTCACCCTAACCCAACTCTAACCCCAACCCCAAGCAAGAACAATTTAAATAACCCAACTTTATCCTCGCACGAAAACAGTTTAAAAATGTGACGAAAACCACAAATCTAACCCCAATCCCAATCGATTGGGGTTTAATCAATTGTTTTTCCTATTTTTTTTACCATTGTCGCTTGGGATTGGGGTTAGAACAACTTTCTGTTACATAAAATGACATCCTCACCCTAACCCAACTCTAACCCCAACCCCAAGCAAGAACAATTTAAATAACCCAACTTTATCCTCGCACGAAAACAGTTTAAAAATGTGACGAAAACCACAAATCTAACCCCAATCCCAATCGACAATGGTTTGAAAAAAGGAAAAAAATTGAATAACCAATACGTGAAACTGGCACGAAAAAGAAAGTCGTGCCCACGGACACATGAAAAAGCGTCATTTAAATGCTCGAAACGTTTCGAGCTGAATTCAAAAACAGTCTCATTCCTATCTTACCATATCTGCGCTACTTATCTGACCAACGGTGAGCACGAACTGCTTCACTGCAGAAGCTGTGATTATCCATAAAAAACAAAAACAAACCCATTTACAACAGACTATTACTGTAGACCTGCGAGTTGCAGTTGCTCTGTGGTACCTTGCATCCGGAACAGATTTCCGAACATTGGCTGAGTTGTTTAGCATGGGCAAAGCGACTGTGCACCGCATTGTTTGGGAGGTGTGTGAAGCTATACGAACACTGCAAAGCTTTTTTATTAATTTGCCAAAGGGAGAGAAGCTCCAGGAAGTTGTTGAAGGCTTTAAAAAGAGATGGGGTTTTCCTCAGTGTGCTGGAGTAATTGATGGATCCCATATATCGGTTACGCCACCTTCTGAGGATTCAAAGAACTATTTCAACCGAAAAGGAAGCTACTCAAGCATATTATAGGCAGTTGTGGATCGCACGTAGGAGTTTTCCTTACTCAAACATGTTCTGAGGGCAGAAAGAATGTGATTGGTCGTTTTTGTGAACCAATCAAAATGCTTGTTACTGGTTTAAGCCCTCAGCAGTTCGAGCTCACCGTTGGTCAGATGAGTAGCGCAGATATGGTAAGATAGGAATGAGACTGTTTTTGAATTCAGCTCGAAACGTTTCGAGCATTTAAGTGACGCGTTTTTACGTGTCCGTGGCACGACTTTCTTTTTCGTGCCAGTTTCACGTATTGGTTATTCAATTGTTTTTCCTATTTTTTTTACCATTGTCGCTTGGGATTGGGGTTAGAACAACTTTCTGTTACATAAAATGACATCCTCACCCTAACCCAACTCTAACCCCAACCCCAAGCAAGAACAATTTAAATAACCCAACTTTATCCTCGCACGAAAACAGTTTAAAAATGTGACGAAAACCACAAATCTAACCCCAATCCCAATCGATTGGGGTTTATTCAATTGTTTTTCCTATTTTTTTTACCATTGTCGCTTGGGATTGGGGTTAGAACAACTTTCTGTTACATAAAATGACATCCTCACCCTAACCCAACTCTAACCCCAACCCCAAGCAAGAACAATTTAAATAACCCAACTTTATCCTCGCACGAAAACAGTTTAAAAATGTGACGAAAACCACAAATCTAACCCCAATCCCAATCGACAATGGTTTGAAAAAAGGAAAAAAATTGAATAACCAATACGTGAAACTGGCACGAAAAAGAAAGTCGTGCCCACGGACACATGAAAAAGCGTCATTTAAATGCTCGAAACGTTTCGAGCTGAATTCAAAAACAGTCTCATTCCTATCTTACCATATCTGCGCTACTTATCTGACCAACGGTGAGCACGAACTGCTTCACTGCAGAAGCTGCCTTGGAGGCTCCGCTGAGGGCTTAAACCAATAACAAGCATTTTGATTGGTCGTTTTTGTGAACCAATCACATTCTTTCTGCCCTCAGAACATGTTTGAGTAAGGAAAACTCCTATCTACTTGTGGATCACAAGTAGCCAGTCACAATCAGTAATTATTCTTATTCATATTTTATTTCGATTTGTTTTATTGTATTGTCTCTTTTTTATAAACAAACTAATACCTGATTAATTTACAGCTTTACCAATATAAATGTGGGATGGCCAGGCAGTTTTCATGATGCCAGAGTGTTGCGTGATTCCATTCTGTTTATATCTTGCAGAGAATGGACAGCTATTCCCAACGGTAAGACATGTGCAAATTAATAGAAACAATTCGTTACTTTTTTTAGCAGTTGTGCAGTGCATGAATTTTACTTTTGTATAATATGTGTCTGTTTCCTTTTGTAGGAAACACAATAAATTTTTTGGATGCTTGGATGTAGAGGTGCCAGTTGAAGTGAATGCACCTGACATTCCAGTGACACAAGAGAGAGCTGAAGGCCCACAGTGTGTTAGACGGGCACTCTCATTATATTTTGCAAAAAATCAAGCTTAAACAAATTATTGTACTGACCCTTACGGAAGAGGATTAGGGCCACTGGTGAAAAAAATATTTGAATTCTGACTTTATTCTCAGAATTCTGACTTTAATCTCAGAATTCTGACTTTAAACTCAGAAATCTGACTTTAAACTCAGAATTCTGAGATTAAAGTCAGAATTCTGAGAATAAAGTCAGAATTCAAATATTTTTTTTCACCAGTGGCCCTAATCCTCTTCCGTAGACCCTTGTACAGAAATTGTACTGTATCTAAAATGTAGGTTTCTTTCCTTCTTATTGATTTGCTGGTGTTATTTTCAATAAATCTCATAATTTAGTCTAGCTGCATACTGCGTCTGCTTTATCCTTGTTATTATGATGTCCAAAATTTTTACCACATTATTTCATCATGACCTACAGTGTACAAATGCCAAATGAGCATGCGTAGATGGTGTCTTTTGGTCACTTCACAAAAACAACATCCCTCAGGGCTTTTGGTAAAATGGCGTGCATATGTGGAGAAATATTGATTGATTGTATATGGAGTATATGAGTTCATTCAGTCATTTCTGTTTTTTTAAAGCTCAGACAGTATATTTATTATAATGCAATAAACATAGCCTTCAGTATTATGAATAACAACATAAAAAAGTTTTTATAAGGTTTCACTTTGCAATCCAAAGCCACATCAGCTCACATATGGTTAGTTTAAACACTCGGCTTCTGTTATAAGTCAGTTTGAAGCAAAAACATATTTGTAATTACTGATGGGCAGTCCGGCTCTTTTCATAGATTCGGCTCTTCTGGCTCGGCTCCCTTAGAAGAGCCGGCTCTTACGGCTCCGACTCCGGCTCTTTAATTAGTATTACTGGGAGACTTATTTTTTAGCCCAATTTAGCAATTGTGAATGGTTTTTGTGTTGGTATGCAATTTTTGTATAAAATGTTTTTATAAAAGCCTTATTTTTATAAATTTTCTCTGTAGAAAAAAATACACAGTTACTATTATTTAATATTACAATAAAACTTTAATTAAACAATTGAACAATGAACACAGAACCACAGCAAACAAACCTAATAAATACAGGCAAAATTAGTATTTTTTAGGTTTTTATTTATGACTTAACTTTCTTCTTCTTTTTGGTAAATGCCTTAACTTTCTCCCAATGTGCTTACATTTAAATCCGGCTCCCCCGCCTCTCTCTAACGCAGGGGTGGGCATCCCTGGTCCTGGAGAGCCACTGTCCTGCAAAGTTTTGCTTCAACCCTAATCAAACACACCTTTCCCCCTGTCTTCTTTCACATAATGGTATAATCCTAGTCTGTCTTCCCATTTGATTGAACGCATCGTGTGCCACATACAAATAGGTCCCGCCCCTGTCTGCGAATGAAGATTCGGCTCTCTGTGACGTGAGTAGGCTCTTCTCGTTCGCTACAAAGAATCGGCTCTTAGAGCCGGCTTGTTCGCGAACTACCATCACTATTTGTAATCCCACTAAGTTTCCTGTTTCGATAGTGTGCTAAGCTAGTATTCTAACTAAAGTTAATGTGCACCTCCTCACTTAGCGTTGTGTTATAGATATTTAAGTAATAATAAAATATAGAATTCCAATATTTACATGTATTTTCTTCACATTTCAAACACTACATGGTCTGACCTGTGGCTTTAGCTATAGTGCATTTCTAGATTAATTCAATTTAAATTACATTAAGATAACTATATATCACAAGTTTTTGGTAAAGTAATTATACCTATATTTTTAAGGCCTTCATAACTTTATTGTAGTATCAGAAAATGATAATTCGATAAAAAGTCTGCTATCCAAATGAGACCATAATCATGTTTTTTGGGCAAGGGTTTCATGAAATGTATATCTGTTTTAGTTTGAGTGTGACATTTTTTCAAAATGAGGTTGACTGCAAAGAAGTTATAGAGATAGTTCCCCAAAACATTAATATTCAATACTCATCCTGTTATAAACCTATATGAGTTTTTTTTATTCTGTTGAACACAAAAGATGATCAATAATGGTAAACGCACTTCTGATTGCAAACATTGACCATTGACTTCTATAGTATGAGAAACAAATATGATGTAATTTGATGGGAACAACAGCTGTGTGCTCACCATCATTTATAAAAACATCTTTTGAATTAATTAAAATAAAAATACAATACATGTTTAGAACATAAGGGTGAGTAAATTATTACAGAAAAGTTTTTTTTTTTGGGGGGGGGGGGGGTGAAACTATAATTTAAAGATACCTGCTAAATGTCTACTTACATTCCATTAGGGCAGTGGTTCTCAATCCTGATCCTGGAGCCCCACTGCTCTGCACATTTTGTATGTCTCCCTTGTTTAACACAGCTGATTCAAATCATCAGCTCATTAGAGATGGTCCTCACTGCGGAACACAACATCCAGGGGGCGGGGTTGGATCTAGATCCAACTCCTCCCACTTTATATACTTTGTTCCGCCAAATAAACCAGTATATTTGCGTTGTTGCAGCCCGCAATTAGTTGCAACCTGTGGTCGCCAATGGTTGCTCTTATCAATTTAAGTGTATGTTTGATTAATAATATAGTTGAGAAAGAAAGATTCATAATTTAGAAAGTATCACAGTTAGGTGTAAGGAGAGGTACGGACACGTTCCCGACAGTTTGATATCACTGAAGAGATTTATTTGTACATTATCCCACTTATAACAGCTATTCCTATACGAGTAAATATAAAAACAAATTTATTTGATATCTTTTATTAGCAAATAAAAAAAGTAAACCATCAACGAGGGAAACCTGTTTCCTATGGCTGTAAGCAAAGACGCGTTAAAACAAGTTCAAAGTCCATACAAGATAAACATTCAATTTATTAATTTCTAAATAACATGCCATAGCCTATATATTTTAATAATTATGCATATTTATACTGTATCCATTAATAGGTCTTAAACTGCATGTGGTAAGATTACTCATAGTAGGCTTACCCGAAATGTTTTACTCCAAAACATTATAGCAAAAAAATAACATTTCACCCTAAAGGCACTACTTTTATTGTAGTCATAAGTAAAGTTAGTTTTTATGTCAAAATAATAACTTAATTTAGTTACGACTTAATGCGGAAATGGTAACGCAGCAATACGTGTATGACGTGTCTTGTGGTAAAACTGCCGACCAATGGGATCTCTGGATCGGGATCCAGCTCCACCCCTGGATCTAAATCCAACCCCGCCCCCTGGATGTCGCGTTCTGCAGTGAGGCGCTACTGGCTCATTAGCAGAGATCTCATTGTCTGTCAGATAAGAGAGACATACAAAACGTGCAGAGCAGTGGGGCTCCAGGACCAGGATTGAGAACCACTGCATTAGGGTAAGTTGCAATTATAAACCATTCTTAGGCAATAATCTTCTGGGTTTCATTTAACGCCTGCAAAGACATTGGCAATGTTTTATTTCTAGCAGTAGAAATGCCATTACAGTTATATGAAAAGTGGTCTATACAACATCATGTACACATTTGATAATGGATGCACTTCAAAGTGAGTTGGGGGTGGGGGGTGAGATTCTTTAGACTTCTAATTCTATTTTTAATTTGTAGTTGCATTGCGTTACTTTATTAGGGTTGGTTTTAATAACATGTCTTCAAACCTTTTGTTTCATTTGTTGTTTTGCAGAAGCCAAAGACACTACCTTGTAAACAATAGTAAAATGAAAACCAGGACTCTGATCTTGAAAATAAACATTTATAGGAACAACAACAAGTAACTGTTTAAATACAGTTCTTTAAACACAAGCATAAACTTAATATATATATATATATATTATATATATATACACATACACATATATATACACGTTTTGGCCCATTTCTCTTTAAGTGTTCTTTTTATAAACAATAAAAGGGAACTGTTTAAATACAGTACTTTAAAGACATAAAAGATATTTTTTTAAATATAAAAAAATTATATATACAAGTTTTGGCTCATTTGTCTGTAAGTGTTCTTTTTAAAAGAAACGTTTTCGGCCTGTACGTTTCATTGTGCCTTGAAAAAAATCATTGAGGTTGATATATCTTAAATGTCCTTACGGCATATATTTTAGGTGTCCTCCAAGCGAGGAGACCTAAAGTCAGGTGTACTACAGTGTGCAAATTCAGAAGTGTGAGTCAGTTCAGGTGAAAAACCCGTTGGATGGTGCTTGGGGCTGGTAAGATGTCAATGTCGAGGACGCTTGCGGCTGGTACCACGGATATGGTGATGTCGTTTAGAGGATTGTTGCACCGATGATGCCATTGATGGCTGAAATTGACATTCATTTCAAACAGCCTCTCTTTGTGGGCATGCTGCCTCTCTTGTATTTTTAGCAACACCTCGTCACCATTTCCCTCGATGATAGAGTTGGCAAACATCTTAAGTGTTGTTTCAAATGTATTCTTTTTGTTCCTCGACCTTGAGTTGACTTCTTTCTCTTAGCCGACACTTTTGAGGAAGAAGCATCAGCCTCACTTTCAACTGTGGTATCTATAAACAAACAGATAACATTGGTTAAGAACAGTTACATTAATTGTTTGTCATTTGCATCTTCACATTCCGAAATCTACTGCTTCAAATCCCAGTTTGGGTGGTTCCCTGGAAAGGGTTTGGATTAATCCCAAACTAACCCTTACTTATTAGGACGTTTTAGTTTTTATAAACATACCGTACAGAAAAATTATACTGATGTGCATATGGAAACAAGTAATTGGCACTGATATATGTTAAGATACGTCAGTGCAAGTGGTCTATGAAGGGACACTCCTACCAACTTTCCAAATAACCCAAGGATTTCAGTCCAACATCTTTTAGACAAACACATTTGAGATTATTTTTGTTAATGTCCTTGCTCTTTCAAGCTTTATAACAAGAAACAAATTATGACTTTAACCCTACAAAGTTTATCCATTCTTAACATAAGTAATACACACGGCTACACTGTGTTAATAATGGTGTTAATAACAGCGTCTGTGGGTAATCAACGTGATTTTGCAAGCAAAACAAACAATTAGGGCTGGGTAAAAATATCGATTCATCAATGCATTGCAATTATTTGTATCTCAATTCAATATCGATTCATCAAATCCTATGAATCGATTCAGCCCCCAGCCAGTGGCGGCGCTGTGGGCAACACTCTAGTGAGAGCGTTCAGCGTTGTACAAGACGCGCTTTATCAAAACAGAAAGATCAAAGATGGCAAACAGCAGCACTTCTTTCAAGCTTGCACCATCAACGTGATCAAACATTAGTAATACTACACACATTACTTACAAATATACTCAGGTACTTAATTGCTTGTGTATTTACTTATTATTGAATCGATACCGAAGCAAGTAAATCAATAGCGAATTGAATCGAATCCTCAAGAATCGAAATCGAATCGAATTGCGAAATTCCTAACAATACCCAGACCTACAAACAATCATGTACTCACACGAGTTACTGCGCAACGTACCCATGGCAAACACATGCGAATCCAAGATGCCTTCGTTACCAGAAGCTAGTTATTGTGGGTTTTAAAGTTTAAAATATAGTTTGTTTTCTTACAAAATTGCATTGACAAGCCACAAAAGACCTTTATTAACTGTGCGGTTTACTTAAGTTAAGGATAGATGCAGTTTTGAGGGGCTCATAATGTTTTACAACTTCTCAGTTGGTTCTCACCGTTTTCAAAAACCAATAAAATTAACTTATATAAAATAAACTGTACTTTCGTTCTCCTCCAGGGTGGCATCGCCGGTAGCGTAGGAGTCGGTGGAGTCAGATCTTGATTCCGTAGACATACCGGTGTCTGCAGAGTCCAAAACAAATCCATCCACAGGACAAAAGGATGGTTTGTCCTTTAAAACCTCGTCTAGTTCGTCGAAAAACGGACAGGTTACCCTTTCCATGCCAGACCTGCCATTGCTGTCCTTTGCCCTTCTGTAAGCAAGCTTTAGGTATTTTATTTTACAACCCCAAATCAGAAAAAGTTGAGACACTGTAAAAATTGTGAGTAAAAAAGGAATGGAATAATTTACTTATCTCATAAATGTATATTTTATTTACAATAGAATATAGATAACATATCAAATGTTAAAAGTGAGACATTTTAAAATGTCATGCCAAATATTGGCTCATTTTGGATTTCATGAGAGCTGCACAACCCGCCCGCTCCCGCGAGATTTGCTTTGGGTCCCGCCGGAGTCCCAACCCAATGCAGCCCTCTACTACACATTCCAAAAAAAGTTGGGACAGGTAGCAATAAGAGGTCAGAAAATTTTAATGTACATAACGAACAGCTTAAGGACAATTTGCAACTTATTAGGTCAATTGGCAACATGATTGGGTATGAAAAAGCCTGTCAGGGTGGCAATGTCTGTCAGAAGTCAAGATGGGCAGAGAATAACCAATGCTGCGGGGAAAAATAGTTTTCTGAGTTTCTCAGAGAAAAATTGCAAAGAGTTTGAAGTTATCATCATCTATGGTGCATAATATCATCCAAAGATTCAGAGAATCTGGAACAGTCTCTGTGCGTATGGGTCAAGGCTGGAAAACCATATTTGATGCCCGTGATCTTTGGGTCTTAGACGGCACTGCATCACATACAGGAATGCTACTGTAATGGAAATCATAACATGGGTGAACACAATCCACCGTGCCATTTGCCGTTGCCAGCTAAAACTCTATAGGTCAAAAAAGAAGCAATTTCTAAACATGACGCAGAAGCGCAGGCGTTTTCTATGGGCCAAGGTTCATTAGTGTGTGTGGCATTGGCAGCTTACACATCTGGACAGGCACCATCAATGCTGAAAGGTTTATCCAAGTTTTAGAGCAACATATGCTCCCATTCTCTCTTTCAGGGAAGACCTTGCATTTTTCAACATGATAATGCCAGAACACATACTGCATCAATTACAATGTCAAGACTGCTCAGAAGAAGGATCTATGTATTGAAATGGCCAGCCTGTAGTCCAGATCTGTCACCCAATGAAAACCTTTGGCGCATCATAAAGAGTAAGATGCGACAAAGAAGACCTAAGACAGTTAAGCAACTAGAAGCCTGTTTTAGACAAGAATGGGACAACATTTCTATTCTTAAACATTGGTCCTCCCTCCAGCTGTTGCTTATATGTACATTTAACTTTTCCGGCCTCTTATTGCTACCTGTCCCAACTTTTTTTGGAATGTGTAGCTCTCATGAAATCCAAAATGAGCCAATATTTGGAATGACATTTCAAAATGTCTCACTTTCTACATTTGATATGTTATCTATATTCTATTGTGAATAAAATATTTTGGGGTTGTGTCCATTTTCTGTGCAATCATCTCAGAAACACGATGGTTTCGCTGTACCTCCTCTTCTGCCTACACAGACATGAGGCACCTAGTCTTTCTCGAACTCCATCCACGAGGATCCATTGCTTATTTTTCTGCTTTTGGCTTTAAAATAAACTTTCTATGACAAGAAAAGTAGTGAAACCCTTTGGGTCTCCCTTCCCATCCTTGTATCGAAGTTTATTCATTTGGAGGACAATGTTTGCTGCCATACAGTCTTTACCAAATACATGTCCCTTAGAAGTCTCCAATGTCTTCAATGCAGCCCGACATGAGCTGGCAATGGTGTCAATGGGATGAAGGTGGCAGTTAAGCTCATTAAGAGGTTTCCCCCACGACTCTGATATTCTCTGGATTGCAGCATGGTTTACAATTGCGCGGTCTGTCATAACATTTGAAATGTTGCTTATAATAGATTTACGGCAGTCTTCGTAATCACAGGAATAAAAAACTGAATAAACTTTAGCCAGTTCATCAATAGAACTTGTCACATGTTCAGCATAGTCTTCTGCAGTGCCACCGGGTAATTGATCGATGGCTACAACAAAACACTTTGTTTTAGTTGTAAGATGTATGCTATTTATATGAACACCTTCTTGTGTTGTTGCGTCAAATCCTAATGTGAGGTTCTCTGTAGTCATTGCCACTTCAGCGGTTTGTAGGTCTGATATCACACCAAGCTCCCGGGCCATCTGCTCGACAGTATTTCTGTGGGGAACAGCAGTAATCTTTACTCCAAATCGCATAGCAAACCTTCTGATGAGTACTGGTATATTCTTAGTAGGAACTTGATTGATTATTAAATCATACACTAGTGATGTGCGGGTCTGCATTTTTTCCAGCCCGCGGGTCCCGCTTTTATGAAATATTTGGCCCGCCACGTACCACTGTATCTATTTTTACAACCCACACCGCCCCGCACCCGCAACCATTAAAATAGACATACTAGGCATTTGTAATGTAAATAAAAAGAGGCTTTATTTCAGCCTAAAAGTGCTTGGAAACAGCCATTAGATTACATCACCCTGTAAACTGGCAACAACATACGCGAATTAACCAGCATGGTCATATTAATATAGAGATAGGATAATGATAAACATTTTCAACATTTACAAAGCAGCGTTTGTATTATCTATTCACAGATTCGCTACCTTAATTTATCCCGCAGATCATTTTTCATCTTTTAATTCTCTGTTTGTTTTGTTGTTGTGGCTGGCAGCGGGAGCACGCTATTGAGATTATCACGTGAAACGAAACCATATCCATTCAGAAAGCGAGATGAGGGAAGGCCGCTTCTCAATCCGTAGGTCGCATTTCCAGGCTGCATATACATCATCAAGACTGTCTTATTTCAAAATATTAACAGTTATAAAATTGACTATTATTCCTAGTTTATCATATACTGTTGTAATATACTTATGACTTGCGAATGTAATGCTCAGTTAACTTGAATAAACCAGGTTTCATGCCGTATGCAGCCTGCATATGCGACCTCCGCAGGCTACAGCCTTCGGATTGAGAAACGGCCAAAGTGAAGTTGATGTGGACAGCAAAGATGGAGGATCAGCTTGTTGATTTGTGGCAACAGCACGAATGTTTATACAACGTGTCTTGTAAAAATTATTCCAAACACTATCATTAAAATGTCTTCCTGGATATCGTCAGCCATGCTTATTTTGAAGTCTCGCAAGATTTTGTGGGATTTCCTGTGTTCACAGTCGAGACTCTGGTTAAAATCTGTGTGTGGTGTGCTGTCTTTGACACACAATGGCACACCACACACTATTGGAGCAAAACGATTAAATCACTAGTAAGATTTTTTATCCTCATGTTTGTGGTCTATCACATTTTAAAAAAATATTTTGATATGTACCCAGTAGGGGTGTCAACAATAATCGATTCGGCGATGCATCGCAATGCGCGCATGCACAATTCAGCATCGATGCAGCAAAGTGCCATAATCGATTATGTCACTGTTTATTTTCTGGCCTCGAGTTGTGAAGTTTCAATTACTTCCGGGGGCATAACAACAACAATCAAGATGGCTGAGGCGGAGAGAGATGACCGCGATAGACGGGTAAATAAAAACGCACCATTTTCCATGGAAAGCGGACATACTGTATGGGCACATTTCGGATTCTACGAAGTTAAAGGGAAACTAGACAAGACTTACGCTGTGTCTAAAATTTTCATCTCAGGTATATAATTGTCATTGTCTTAAAGCTGCTAAGGTTCTGTTTTGTTGAGAATAGTTGCACTTGACTTTACTACTTGATTGATGAAAAATTTGCCTTGTTGTGTACAGTAGAATTCTGATGCATCGCAATGCATCGTAGAATCGAATTGAATTGAATCGTTACCTGGTGAATCGTAATTGAATCGAATTGTGAGAGCAGTGACAATGCACACCACTAGTACCCAGCATAAGTACTTTCTTGTAAGGTTTTGTTCTGTGTTTGCTTGTATTCTGTGTATTTTTGTTATTTGTACTTGTATTTTGATATCCTGCTCTGTTTGGACTTTTATTTTGAAATACATCATGTCATGTCACAGTTCACACTTCCTGTCTGTTTTGTATTTAAGTCACTTCCTGTTCACCTGTTCCTGGCTGATTATTACATCGCCATCCTGTTAGTATCTGCCTGTTTTCTGTATCTGTATCTGTTTATCTGTTACCTGCATCTGCCTTTGTTTTTGACCTGTGCCTGTTCCTGGATCTTGTGATTGAACTCTGCCTGCCCTGATATACTGCCTGTTGTTTGGATTCTGATTGTGGATTGCCCTAGTGGATATGTTTGCTGGCCCTTTTGGGATTTTACTCAATAAACACCTTTTGCACATGGATTCACCTTTTCTCCGCTTTCTTTAAAGCAACACCCGTTACAGAATAATCAGCCGATACCCGGAATCCAGCGAAGGTCTGTAACTTCCCACCAGCAATATGAAACCTGTTTTTGCCCTGTTAGAACTCCGCCAGAACCACCGCCCCATTGAGGAATATGTGAGTGATTTCTTGGACTTGAGTTATAAGGTACATTTTGATGACATTACTCTGAAAAACCTGTTTTATAATGCCCTGGATGATAATCTGCGTTTGTGTATGCCACGCGATATGGATGTCTGGTCTCTAGAGCAATATATTGACTTTGCGTTGCTGTTGTGTGGTTCCCCCTTCACTGTGGGTGTTGCGGATACACCTTCAGAGAATATACACAACACACCAAGCAATTTCATGCCTGTTCTGCCCAAACCTGTATATGTCATGCCTGATTTGTCCATGCCTGTTCCCAAAATGGCCGCCACCATGCTTGCTCCCAAAATGGCCCCCATCCTGCCTGTCCCCAAAATGGCCGCCACCCTGCCTGTTCCCAAAATGGCCGCCATCCTGCCTGTTTCTGCACCTGCACCTGTTTATGAGAGAGCTACAACCATTCCGGCACCTGAGCTTCAGAGAGCTATCATCACCACCACACCTGCACTCATGAGGGCTATTATTCACCCAGCACCTGACATCAAGATGGCCACCCTGCCTGAACCGACGACCCTAGAGGTATGTCTTATTGACTCGTTAATCCCTGAAGTTGCCATAGCCCTGTGGTGCGTTTGGTCTGTCTTCTGCTCTGTTGTTCCCGAGGTTCCTCAAGGCCCTGCATCTGAACCATCGGAACCATCTGATCCGCCCGACTCATCTGATTCACTCGACTCCTCTGATTCACTCGACTCCTCTGATTCATCTGATCTGCCTGATTCATCTGATTCGTCTGTCCTGCTTGATTCACCTGTCCCGTCTGATTCGTCTGACCCACCTGATTCACCTGTCCCATCTAATTCATCTGATTCGTCTGACCCACCTGATTCACCAGTCCCGTCTGATTCACCTGATCCGTCTAGCTCACCTGGCTCACCTGTCTCGTCTGATTCACCTGGCTCAACTGACTCATCTGGTTCACCATCTGGGACATCGGCACCCTGGTATATAAAAGCTTTCCCAAGTTTTTTTTTTTGGGGGGGGTAGTACCTGGACACAGAAAGGAGGCAGAGGACACGAGGCGGAGGCTGAAGTGTAATCTGACCCTTCCTCTCCTTGTGTTCCAGGCCTATTCCTGCCCCTTGATCCTGCTCCATGTCTGCCCCTTGATCCTGCTCCATGTCTGCCCCATGACCCAGGTCCAAGCCTGCCCCATGACCCAGGTCCAAGCCTGCCCCATGACCCAGGTCCAAGCCTGCCCCATGACCCAGGTCCAAGCCTGCCCCATGACCCAGGTCCAAGCCTGCCCCATGACCCAGGTCCAAGCCTGCCCCATGACCCAGGTCCAAGCCTGCCCCATGACCCAGGCCCGCATCTGCCCCATTACCCAGGCCCGCATCTGCCCCATGACCCAGGCCCGCATCTGCCCCATGACCCAGGCCCGCATCTGCCCCATGACCCAGGCCCGCATCTGCCCCATGACCCAGGCCCGCATCTGCCCCATGACCCAGGCCCGCATCTGCCCAATGACCCTGGATCATCCTGGCCACATGACCCAGGACCTCCCCTGAACTGCCCTGCCTTTGCCAAGAGGTCCTGGCCCGCCCGCCCACCCTCTATTGGACTTTGTAATTTGTATGTTGGGCTCCGGGAGTCGCCCTTTAGAGGGGGGGTTCTGTAAGGTTTTGTTCTGTGTTTGCTTGTATTCTGTGTATTTTTGTTATTTGAACTTGTATTTTGTTATCCTGCTCTGTTCTGACTTTTATTTTGAAATACATCATGCCATGTCACAGTTCACACTTTCTGTCTGTTTTGTATTTAAGTCACTTCCTGTACACCTGTTCCCGGCTGATTATTACATCGCCATCCTGTTAGTATCTTCCTGTTTTCTGTATCTGTTAATCTGTTTATCTGTTACCTGCATCTGCCTTTGTTTTTGACCTGTGCCTGT
Organism: Misgurnus anguillicaudatus; assembly: GCF_027580225.2. Lineage (NCBI taxonomy): Eukaryota > Metazoa > Chordata > Actinopteri > Cypriniformes > Cobitidae > Misgurnus > Misgurnus anguillicaudatus. The sequence goes on along the minus strand of NC_073341.2, from coordinate 7,929,638 downwards.
TCCTGGATCTTGTGATTGAACTCTGCCTGCCCTGATATACTGCCTGTTGTTTGGATTCTGATTGTGGATTGCCCTACTGGATATGTTTGCGGGCCCTTTTGGGATTTTACTCAATAAACACCTTTTGCACATGGATTCACCTTTTCTCCGCTTTCTTTATGCAACACCCGTTACATTTCTCTTTTAAGTACCTACCTACTATCTCGTCATCTTTTTTAGTTAACAAGTTTGAGAGTCTAGTATGGTGATTCTCATGAAGTTTTTTACTAACTGTAGTAAAACGCCTGTTCTTGTTGGACTCAGGGCTTAAAGGGAAAAAAAATCCTGAACCTGAACTTTCTCTGGCTGAACCAGGACTTTTACCAAGCCCGTTTTTTTCTATTAACCAATTCTATGAGCAACAGCACAGTCATATTTCCAATGCATTAACAACTTATTGTGCCAAAAAACTATGCAAAAACAAGCTCCATGTTTCGGAAGTTTACTGCACCAAGTGCCTAAAGCAGGGGTCTCAAACTGGCTTTGGGTCATTTCTGAGATGGACATCTTGTCGGAGGGCTGTAGAGCTATTTTAACATAAAAACATAATATTATTTATATGTACTGCATTTAAATTCTATTATTAAACACATAATAATACATATAAACAGTGCTTTCAATCTATTTTATACTTTATTTATAAGAGAAGTAAGTAAATCTTTTCTACACCTTATCTTAAATTAATAAATATAATAATAATTAAAACTGCAAGCAGTGATGGAAGGGCCCTCGCACACATGACACCACCACGCCGTGGCATAAGAATTAAAGGGGACAGTTGTAAATTTAAGCATGTAAACATAGGTGAACCATTTAAAAGTGTCGTATAATGTGCCACATTTCCTGTTGCTAATTACAAATGACAGCGAGGTAGCATCGTGTAAGATAGCATGAGAGAGAGAGAGAGAGAGAGAGTGAGCGAGTGTGTGTGAGTATGAGTGACTACATGTAAATATTGGCACGTAGATGTGTTCAGTCCAGGACTCTTATCAATTATGTGAAGTTTGGGACAAATCCGACATTGCATTATCATTGTAAACATGTTACTTCCTGTTACCAGCTGGCGGCGCTATGACCATAACTGACTAATGGTATCATAAGTGACTATCAGTGATGGGAGTAACGTGTTACTAAGTAACTGTAACTGTAGCTCCACTACTTTTAGCGGTTATGAGCATGTAACGAAGTATTTTTTTAAATCAAGTAACGCAATTACAATTACTTAAATTTAAATGAGTTCGTTACTCGCGTTACTCTATTTTGTAAAAAATAGACAAGACATATCTGACGTCGCAGGACCGTAGTTGGCGGCGCAATGATTAATTACACTTCATCATAGCTGACAGTGCATATAGAATGAACATGAAAAATCTAAACGGGACAACATACCTTTGTTTAAAAAAAGTCATAATCCATCCGTTCTCATGTTTGTAAATTATCTTCACCAAGCAATCGCAGTATGACATCAACTTGCATTTGTAGTCCACAAAGGTAATAAATCTAAGAAATGTTCATATATTCTTAGATGTCTACATCGGCTTCATGGAAGAGAACGATCCGCGTTTGTTGTTTCCACTAAAACAGAGGTCCCCAACCACCGGGTCGCGACCCAGTACTGGGTCGTGGACAAGTTGCCACCGGGTCGCAAGAACGTCCCGAATTTTTTTTATAATAGCCACGTAATAGCTTAATCTGGTATTTTGTACTTTAAGAGCCGACTTCAAATAACATCAATCATTTCCACTTTTGAACAGAGCCGCGCTCTCTCTCTTTTTCTCCGCCTCTCTCTCTCTCTCTACCAGTGCATCAGCGATCACATTGCTGTCATTAGAGTTTGAGCATACAGTACTTCTAAAACACAATCGATCAAAGAATTGTGGAGGTATGACTTTATGAATCATTTGCAAATGTACATCGCAAATGATGTACATACGCGTAGACGTTCAACTGTGTGACAGCGCAAATGACTGAAAAGTAATTATTTTATTCTTCTTTAAAACAACTTCAGAATTATCCATCAATCGTAGCACCATGATCAAAATAAACTATTAGGCTAATAATATTTTAACGGCTACACTTTTAACGTAGGTTTGAAAGGAACCTAAACTTGTCAATCATCATTAATCATGGTAAACGTGAGTCTCTGTGCCTCCACGCCCAGCCGCAATTCTTCTGGTATCTCTCCTCCTTCACTGCATTTTTCTTCTCTTCTGTTACTTGGAATTGGGTCTCGAGCCCGACCAAGATTCGAGCTGCCTTCGAGAACAGCAAGCCAAGTTCGTTTAGGTTCCATTAATTATTAAGACTAAATGGGCAAGCAAACTAGTAAAAACAATGAAAGTAAAAAACAATCCGCCAAAATATGGTTTTATATCTTTAGAAAATATACTATAGCCTAAATAAAGCAATTATTATCCTAATAATTTTCCTAATGCATGGTTGTTATCTTTACTTCCGTTTAAAAAGTACATTTCGAAAAGGAGGATTTTCAGCACGTTTGAACAGCAACTCAGCGACCCCAACCCCCCCCCCAGTCTCACCCCCCGGTCCGCGAAATTTTTTAAAGCTGAAACCGGTCCGTGGTGAAAAAAAGGTTGGGGACCTCTGCACTAAAATATTCGCACTGCGCTGTACACCCGTGTTAAAACTCCATAGTATGTGTGATCTCGCTTTTAGTTTTAGTTTCAGTCTCTCCGTATCCGAACAAACAATCCACTCGCTCTGTGTCCGTCTGACAAAACAATCCACTCGCTCTGTGTCCGTCCGACAAAACAATCCACGTAGCCTACTCCGTTTTCTGATTAAATATCTTCCTTTAATCCTGTGTATCATTTAAATCCAACAGAAAACAAACAATATATGACCAAAGAGCGCAGTCCCTGTGTTCCAATGCAAGGGCTGCACCCTACTAAGCATGCGATAAAAGGTGAACACTCTGCCTTTCAAGGCGCTCAGAAGTTTGCGAAGAGAACTGAAATGAGACGGTCTAACCTTCGGAGGACCCATAATTTGCCTCATCTGCTGCACGCGCACCGCGCCTGTCAGCAGGACACAGCGGAGACGTTTCTAACTTATTAAAATAAATATGAAATCAGAAAAATTATAATTTATTTTAGAAAATATGACATGTTGACACAATTGTCTCCAAGTTTTTAAAGAGACACTACACAATTTTAATACATTATATATTTTTGTAAACATGCAGAATATTTGTCTAAATGATATACATAAATAAACTAAGTTTACATATTAAGATAATTTCTAACAAAAATATTCAATAGTTGAATCTAAAGCAAAATAGGCTCCTACAGTATGTGATATATTAGAGTCTTACGTGTAAAATAGCCCATCCATATCATTTTATTGTTTGACTGTTCAGTACTGTTCATATTTACATTTAAAAAGCAGACATAAAAGTAACTTAAAAGTTGCTTTTCTAAGTAACTAATTACTTTTGATATACGGTAACTGGTACAGTAATTCAGTTACTTTTAAAAGAAGTAACTAGTTACTGTAACTAATTACTAATTTTCAGTAACTTGCCCAACACTGGTGACTATTGACATGTAGATGGATGTGTTCAGTCCAGGACTATATTAATCATGTGAAGTTAGGGAAAGATCAGACATTGCATAATCAGTGTAAACATGTCACTTCCTGTTGCCAGCTGGTGGCGGTATAATCATAAGTGACTATTAACATGTAGATGTGTTCAGTCCAGGACTCTTATTAATCATGTGAAGTTTGGGACAGATCAGACATTGCATAATCATTGTAAACATGTCACTTCCTGTTGCCAGCTGGTGGCGCTATAACCATAAGTGACTATTGACATGTAGATGTGTTCAGTCCAGGGCTCTAATTAATCATGTGAAGTTTGGGACAGATCAGACATTGCATAATAATTGTAAACATGTCACTTCCTGTTGCCAGCTGGTGGAGCTATAACCATAAGTGACTATTGACATGTAGATGTGTTCAGGTCAGGACTCTTAGCAATCATGTGAAGTTTGGGACAGATCGGACACTGTATGCCTGAGTTCCAGCAACTTCCTGTTCATAGCGAAACATCAAACTTTGGCTGGCCAAAACAGACACAAATTTTAATATAGAATCAAATCCTTCGCAATGTAGCATCACAAAAGCCTTAAGATGAGACTCGCCAAATATGATGATGATCCGACGAAAACTGTAGGAGGAGTTAGTTAAAGTATGACTACTGGAAATGAGAAAAACTGAGCCAAAATCTGAGAAATAATTCAAAATAGCTGACTTCCTGTTTGGTGTAGGGCATTGCTCCAAAGATACTTTTTTGTAGGGCTTGTAATAATACATGAGCATACCGAAATTCATACATGTAAGTTAAACACAGTCCAAGGGCTGCTTCATTCAATATTTGAAAGTGGCGCTAAAACATGTTCCTTCAGGTTGCCAGCTGGTGGTGCTATGGCTATAAATGAAAATTGTTATGTAGATGTGTTCAGGTCAGGACTCTTAGCAATCACGTGAAATTTGGGACAGATCGGACATTGTATGCATGAGTTCCAGCAACTTTTCATTGGAAAACATCAAATTTTGTCGGGCCAGAACCGACACACATTTTTACGTAGAGTCAAATCCTTCGCATGGCCAAATCACAAAGGCCTTAAGATGACACTCACCAAATATGAAGATGATCCGACGAAAACTGTAGGAGGAGTTAGTTAAAGTATGACGCCTGGAAATGACAAAAACTGCGCCCAAATCACAAAAATAACTCCGAATAGCTGACTTCCTGTTTGGTTTACGGCTTCGCTCCAAGATACTTTTTTGTAGGTCTTGTCATGCTACAGAAGCGTACCGAGTTTCGTAATTGTACGTCAAACACAGTCCGAGGGCTGCTTCGTTGAAAATTTGTAGGTGGCGCTATAGAGCCATTTTCCCACGCCTAATTCTAAAGCCTACACCACATGTAAATTTTCATCACTCTTGACATCTGTGCAAAATTTCATGAGTTTTTGAGTATGTTTAGGCCCTAAAAAAAGAAAAAAAATAATAATAATAACCCCTTGAAGAACAATAGGGTCCTCACACCCCGGCGTGCTCGGGCCCTAATAATAAATACAAACTTTTTCTATTAAAACCTTGCACTTAACTAACAAATTAAATTCCTGAATACATTTATGAACTATTATAGCCTATACATTTATTTTGGACTTGAATATGTTCGATCTCTGTAAAAATTATTAAATAATTTGCACGTTTCTCCTCATCTTTCCTCTTTTCATAATCTGGGCACTTGGCTTTTTCCTCATCCATAGTTTAATATGTGTTGCATTCACTGTTCTATATAAATGACTGGATTGCGCATAACGTCACAACTGTGAAGCCACCGCGTCGCCATGTTGGTATACCCAAACATTCTATTAAATCAATGGATGTTATCAGATTTTAATGATAAAACATAAGTTTACTAGTCTCTGTTTTTAAATCTGAAGTATCCCTGTACATTATTATAACGCAAACGTCCTAAGCATGTATATAGTTATTTGCTGAAAGTTGTACATTTTGCTTTTTAATCAGTTATTATACATTCAGATTTATTACAGTATCAAATCAGCGGCCAACCGCTGCATATTTAGTATTAATGACAAACATGCTCATTCTGAAATCTAAATAAATAATCATGCTTTGTACTGTATGTGCATGTGTGGCAATGTGGAGCACAAAGGAAACTACAAATTAAAATGTCCGACTACGCCACCCGGAATCTACCGGGAAATTTAACAATAAAGCACGAAGGTTCGTTTGCCATAGATGGGGCGAGGAGGAAGCAACACAAAATTAAAAATATAAAGTCTTTATTTTACATATTTAACAAGAACAAAAATAACAATGATTACCATAAAAATAACAACAACAGACAGGACCAAAAGACAATAGAATTTAAAGTGGAAGCTGGTCAGCAGGGAGCGTGTACCTTACACACCACACTCCAAAAATACCACAGCAACGTTCGTAAAACACTGCAAATTACCAAACAACCCTTGATGAACTTTAGCCCACAACCAACGTCTCTCACTTTAAATACCATTAAAAAAAATACAATTCAACCAAATAACACACATCAAATACAACAATAACCAAAACAAAAGAAACAAAAATAAATCGCAACGATTTATTAAAGCAAACAAAAAATCCACAAACAAACGAACAAAGTTACGGTCAAGTTCATCCCAGCGCGACCAGAGGGACAGACATACAGCAGAGAGTTCAATACGGAATTTCCTTTTCAAAATACCATCCTCACGCAGGCAGATGACCAGGAAACGCAATCACTGCTTTCGAAACACCGGTTCGGTGTAGGTACGTGAACTCAGCCATGGTCGCCATGCGCGTCATGAACGTGCGGTCCAATTAAAATAGGGAATCGAAGCCCAGGCAAGGCAGCAGTGCAGTCATCTCAGACGAGTCAAATTCCGCCCCATTTACTAGGTTGCGGACACCCTGAAGGTGTGCATGTTACCTGCCAGGCACAGAACACTTCATTAAGTTAAAACACACACTAAATAAAGACTATATGCTACATACCAAGAGGGATCCAACATTTCTAAAACACCGCCAGAGCGATGAGACCCCACGGAGCGATCATTATCCTGGCAGCAACATATCACGTTAATTAAAAACATTAATACAAACACGAATTTACGCGTACAGCCAACACTTACCATCCATTCATAAAAACCCGCGTCCATCGAAAGGGCGGTACTGCTGGATGACGCTTAACGTTCACAACCCACTCAGAGCTCTTATAGCCTCTAAAGTGTTCTCTAATTGGTTCGTGGATTTGCCACACGTCAACCAATAACGCTATACGTCATCCTGCTACACATGCAATAATTTGCTAGTTTTGTAATTGTTATCTTTACAAGTTACCTAAACTTATTCAGAGAAATAACGCTGACTGTGCACCTTCTGCCAAAAAACGTATTTATAACGTTACCCGTGTCATTAACAGAATGCAGCAGACACACTCACCCTAACAGTTTTGCGTTTTGGATATTGTCCTGGCAACTAATTAATGAGACTGATAAAGAAATGAGAAACACTGGGGCGGGAGCTGTGTATTGAGAGACGGGGTGGGAGAAGTTTTAAAAGGAGCGGAAAAACAATGCGAGGAGGCTCGGTGACAGTGTGGATCACAAGACGAAGGTATTCACCTTCCCGTTTATGAATAGGTGTGTTCGACTTCATGCGGCGCGGCGCAGACCGATCGGCGGCTGACTTGAAGCAGTGCATTCTGGTTAGTAATTTTGTCCCACTTCAGCTCGCGCTGCAGGCACGTGACTGTGTCATATGGTTTTTAAGTACCGCGAGAGCAATTCGAGATCAGCCGCCTGAGTTAGCCAGCGCAGTTCGCGAAGAGGAGCTGCACGGGGTGTAATGACGACACAGCTTTTTCACTATTGGTCGGATTCACCACATGACAACAATCACGTGTGTTTCGTGCTTATTTTCACGCCCTCAGTTCCACAAATGCTTACAAATCTGTATTTTTATAACAGTTAAAGCTCTTTTCATGTAGTCGCGATGTTATATTGTATCATCTTCATCAAAATAAAATGGAAATAGAAATGAAAAAACGTAGACCCCACTTCATTGGTATTTAAATAATTTATGCTTATTTTGAACTTTATTCTTGTAAAAACAGATGATGTAAGAATCTTCAGTTCCACTCATGCTCAGAGGTGGAAAAAGTACTAAAATATTGTACTCAAGTAAAAGTAAAGTTACTTTAATAATATTTTACTTAAGTAAAAGTAAAGTTACTTGTCTAAAAATCTACTCAAGTAAAAGTAAAAAGTAAGTCATTTTAACTTTACTCAGAGTAAAAGTTACTTTTTTACAGCGGGGAGAGGTGGAGGATTCTAGTATAGTTCAAAAACGGATATATTAAGGGAATATAAATCTCAAACTAGTTGTTTTTAATTGTAGGAACATCTTTACAATTAAAGTGCAATAACAAAAAGTTAATAAAATAAAAAGCTTTTTTAAAGTAAGAAACATTTATGGAATTGTTTAATGATTTTTACATGTGAGTTATGCACTTTTGAAGGTGGTCAGCAGCTTGTAAATACAATCACTATAGTAAGGTTGTAATTGATGTATTGCTGGTAACATACATTATTTTATTAAACTATATATCTAGTTTAAATGAGCATATAATGAGATGAGTGCCATGTCTATATACATTTGACACGTTTATTACGTTCTTACTTCCCTGACCTGGGGACCTGATGACCTTTATTCTTCTCTCTCTCTCTCTCTCTCTCTCTCTCTCTCTCTCTCTCTCTTGCTCTCTCTCTCTCTCTCTCTCTCTGCAATGTCTAATGACCTGCGCTTTCTCTAAGACGTTTTGAAGTTCTGTTTGACTTGACGCAAAGCTGCTAGACCTCGGAAGATAATGCGCATGGTATTAAAAACGCGTCGTGCAATTTCGTACAGCATGAATCCTACCTTTCATAGAAATGAAACACTCGCTTCGCGTCAGTGGAAAGTGGTCGCTTAAATATGACCAGGGGTTTCTTTCATAAGATTTGAACTGAAGCGGGTCTGCATTAGCGCACGCCTGTCTCGTCCGTCTCCATGGTTCTTTTTGCGCGTTCCCCGGGCCCCGCCCATTTACATCCGTTTCGCGTCTTTTTCACTTTGCTTTTTAAAATTTTTTTTACTCAGTAACGGATATGATTTAAAAGTAAAAGTACAGATTTTAAAAACTACTCAAAAAAGTAAAAATACACAAAAAAACTACTCAATTACAGTAACGTGAGTAAATGTAATTTGTTACTTTCCACCTCTGCTCATGCTCATACACGGACATTCAAAACAGTATAATTCACTTTTTATGTAGTTTACATCTTACAAATCATGTTTATTGCGATAAAGCAAGCAAACGGCACGTGATCAGCCATGCCTGACGTAAATGGCGCAAACTACGGGAACCACACCGCGTCCGACTTCACGTCTCCGTTTTCAGCTCCTCCTCGCCTGCACGCGGCTAATCTCGCCGATCGGTTACATCCAGCCGATGTCGAACACACCTAAAGACTCTTCGAGGTCCACGTGATTTATCATGTGACGACTACACACCGCAGTGATTCCGTTTACTCTTCTGAACTGTGTGGGAACCCCCCCAGTAATTGAGAGAGGCAACATCGCTGTGGGCGAGTTAAGTGATGTTTTTTTAATGTTTCTATTTTTTATGTATTTATTAAACTGATGTATATGGACTGCATTTATATTGCCCTTTTAACAGACCTATGGCCATCCAAAGCGCTTTACAATTTTGCCTCACGTTCACCCTACTTGTGTTTTTCATGCACAAAATAATGGTGGTATCCAAAACATTCAATTTAATTCAAGTATTATATTAGATACATTTTAAAACTTCAGTGCACATGTATGATAAGCCTAGTAATACAGGAAAAAATTGTTGCGCTCTCAATTAACTATACATTTCTCTTCAGGTGCGTAGAACCAAAAAGGGTATGTAGAATGAGTTAGAAAAATGGCTGACCGCACACTGAATCCAGGAAGACTCAAAAGGTCTAGAAAGTACAAAATTTATTTATTAAAGTGCATAGTGCAAAAATGTGACTTAAAAACAGCGAAACCTGAGCAAACGTTTCAGCAGCTTACTATCCTCAGTGCTCAATGTACAACAAACACGCACCCTCTTACAAGACAGACACTAGAGGCCATCAGCTGAGTCCAATTATCATAATCATCAATTAGCACAAATGGCAATCAATGAACACAGAGAAATCTAACATAAACTATATAAACATCCAAACAGAAATAATGTTACAAAAAATGTTGCAAAAAATAAATAAATCACAGAAAACAAGAAAGTTCAAATTCTTCATTCATACCCTCAGGGAATAAAGATTTAAGTTCAAAAATCCAAAGGGCCTCCCTTTGTGGCAGTTTCTTGTCTCTGTCTCCACCTCTTCTATGAGGTAAAATCCTCTCGATGCCCAGGAACTTCATATCAGACAAAGAGTGTTTAGCAAGATTAAAATGACGATAGATGGGAAATGTATCATCACATCTGCGAATTGCACTGGTATGTTCAATCATTCTGGTACGTAAAGCACGTGTGGTTTTGCCTACATATAACAGAGTCAATGTACCTCTTAAACAAGATAATATTATCAGAAAAAGGGTTATTATTGAAAACATATTTGTCCTCCAAAAAGCCAAGATATAAATTGGCATAGTCAGGCGCCATAGTAGCCCCCATGGCCGTGCCCTCAATCTGTAAGTAATACTGGTTTTCAAATAAGTAATAGTTTTTAGTGAGAACCATTTCAGCCATGTCAATTATGAATTTAGATGGAAGGCCATCATCTTCAGCACGTAAATCAAGGAAATGTTTTAAGGCCACTAGACCTTCATGATGTGGAATGTTGGTATATAATGAGGTCACATCCATTGTAGCAAGTATTACACCCTGTTCAACATTGCGAATGGTTGATAAACACTGGAGGAAATCTGATGTATCTCTGAGATAACTAGGGAGAGATGTGACTAAAGGTCTCAGAACAAAATCAACAAAATTTGAGAGTGGTTCAGTGAGACTATTGTTACCAGCTACTATAGGCCGTCCAGGTGGATTGCTCAAGCTTTTATGTACCTTAGGCAGAATGTAGAAAACTGGCCTACTTGGAGAGCGATTGAACAAGTATTGCAACTCTTTATCAGAGATCAATGAGTGAGCATGTGCTTCCTGAAGAAACATCTCAATCTCTCTCTGAAACTGGGCTGTTGGATCTGATGGTAAAACTTGATAATAAGAGGAATTTTCTAATTGTCGAAGAGCCTCCTGATTATAAAGCCCTCGGGGTAAGATCACTATTTATCAGCAGGTTTGATAACAATGTCTTTATTTCGACACAATTTGTCAAGAGCCTCTTTTTCAGAGTGTGTCAAATTAGACTTTTGGTTCTGAGCTAAGGATGACTGCTCAAATAAACTAGTCACATCCCTTTCCAGTAACCTACAGTAAGTATCAATGGATGAGTTAGATACAGAAGGACAAAAAGTACTAGTAGGTTTGAATTTTGCTCTAGCATTGTACACATTTACACATGTTTGGTCTGCATGGGCATTTTTATAGAAACATTTGAGTCTTAATGTCCGAAAAAACTTGAAAAGTTCAATCTTTGTGACAAAAGGGTCTGTAGCTTTAGATGGAACAAAACTTAAACCCTTGTTAAGCAAACTTACTTCTTGTGGATGTAATTCTTGACCTGTGAGATTGAAGATCAGATTATCTTTGGACGAGTTCCTCTCTTCTGAATTGATTGTCGAGTGTAGAAGAGAGGAGTCTTCCTGGATTCAGTGTGCGGTCAGCCATTTTTCTAACTCATTCTACAAGCCTAGTAATACATAAATATTTAAAATACATCAATAAGTGATATCATAGGTTAACAAAGATAAAATCATAGTTAAGTCTTCCTTTATTAAGTCCATTACTGAGTGTATTTGTGTTTGTGAGTTTGTGACTGTGTTGTTGTCTGAAGTGGTGATTCGGATGTGGACGCCAGTCATCAGAATGGTTAATTTTCAAGTTCATCGTTCCACTCTGTAACTGACAGAGTTCCTTTAAGGACACAAACATGGTTGCTGCAAAAAATAAATTAATAAAGGACAAACGATCATTTCCCTACGTTACATAAGGCATGTTTAAGTATGTTCAAAAATTACTGCTACTCAATTATATGATCTCGGTTCTTTATGGGCAAAAAGAGTGGTCCAAAAAGCAGATAAAATACTGTGTCAACCAGCTCATGTACTCAGGAATGGATTTGTTCTTATGCAGTCTGGCTGGAGGTATCATGTGCCAATACGAAAAACGAACCGCTATGCAAACTCATTCATTCTCTCTGCTATAAGACTGTTAAATGAGAAACAATAATTACAATTGGATGTTGTATCACACTGCTCTGTTCTGTTACTTGCAGGTGAATGTGTGTGCTGTGTTGTGTGTGTGTGTGTGTATGATTGTTTTTGTATACATTTTAACTTACAATTTTATATTTATTGTGTGCTAATTGACCTATTGGATGTGTTGGCTGTAAAACTGAATTGCCCCTTGGGGACTAATAAAGATATTTGAATCTTGAATCTTTACGTATAATAACGAGGCAAAAAAATGCCTGGAGAAAGGCAGCAGTCTGTGGTGCGGCGCTGACTGGCGAGGCAGGAGGAACTTGTACTGGAGTGTGTTGTGAGGAGCTGACTGGCAAGGCAGGAGGAATTTGTATTGGAGTGTCTGAAGAGGAGCTGACTGGCAAGGGAGGGATTTGACCAGTACCCTGTGGCGTGGACTTGACTGAAGAAGCAGGAACATGGGCAGGAGTACAGGCAATTGCATTTTTTGTTATTTCAGAGACATTTGACTGTTTTTTGTAATTTGTGAGGGACTTTTGGACTGTCTTCAAAATAGGGCTTCAAATGGTCAATGTTTATTTTTAGCTTTTTTCACCCCTCACATTCTCCAAGTCAGCACTCTTTCCATCCAATGCAATTACTGTGAATGGATCAAGGTAGTTTGCCTCATGTTTTCAGCCTTCCCGCTGTTGGCTTCTCAAATTCAGTCTCCACACTTTGTCTTAAAATGTTTGATGGTTGATTTCACCGTTTTTTTTTTTTTACTTTCCTTGGGATTGTTTTATGTTTTTCTCACCCTCAAGCAAAACTTCACTGAGTCTTACTGCTGATTCTGTCACTTGCTCCACAGACACTACTTCTTCCACACTTTGGTTGATCTAAAAAAGTTTTTGGACCATATATTAAAACAGGCTATATAGTAATGAGCTATTAACACATTCACATTACTACCTTAATAAAATAATTTAATTCATTTTGAATTTACTTTACCCTGAAATCCTCTGGAATCTCACAAGGATAACGGGCCTCTCTCCCAAACATTAAAAAGTAAGAGGAGAACTTTGTTGTCATTTGTTTTTTTGTGCGTATACCAAACATGACAGCATCAAGATGTTTATCCCACTCCTTTGCCTTGTCTTTTACCAGCTTGCAAAGAGCTCTGAAAACAAAACATTGAGCATGGTACAATATACTGTTATTGCAAGCAATAACAATAGTTATTTGTGTTATTGTAGTTCTGATAGCAGGGCATGGTGCTAGCAACAATTCACTAGGAATTGATGAGTTAAATATAAATGGAATATGTGGTCTACGGGGACATGAATAGTGTATAATGACATGTTTACTATGCTATAACCATGGTTTACATGATAACACAGGAAGTGTTCCCAAAAACTGAACAGCTAAAAAAAACATACTAAATGGCACTTTTTCATAGATTAAAGCCAACAGGTATTTTTGTGACATGAGGGTTAGGGACTGGGGTAGGAATGTCATATAACAGTTTGGACAGTATAAAATGCATTGCGTCTATAGAATTGTATATAAACCACATATACGAGTGTGTGTGTGTGTGTGTGTGTGTGTGTGTGTGTGTGTATGAGTGAAAGAGGGACAGAGAGAAAGACATAAAATTATACATACCACAATAGGCTTGTAGTCTGACCCCTGTTTTAAAGATGATCTACTGGCTTGACATTGGGCACACTGTCCCACCTTGTAAAAACATATACACATTTTTAACTTTTGTCAATAATTATAAATAAAAATATGACTTTTAAGCAGCAGAGGTAAATGCACAAAACAAATCGAATTAAAAAAATATCATGTTAACAAACAAAAATGTGTTATTACCCATTTGTCAATATCTTGTGACATGCCGGGCCAATAAAATCTTCTCGAAATAGCATCTCTGGTTTTATTTTGCCCTGTATGGGCTCCAATGCTGCTGGTATGAAATTCTGAAAAAATACTGTTGGCTTCTTCAGTTCCATTCACAACTTTGGTTTTGATTGCTTTTGGGGTTTCTTTGTATCGAACATAGAACAACAAAAACTCTGCACGACTGCCAACGATGTGCAAAATAGATGTAGGCCTATTAATTTGGCATGCGACACATTCTGACCTTTTACGTGAAACACCTTTTACGTGAAAAAAAAAGACGTGGAAGATACGCAGCTGTAGGCCTACATGCGCCAAAAAAATAAATATACGCACTTTCAATAAAGTACTTAATAAAATAAAGGACTGAATGACTGAATAACTTAATAAAAATAAATAAAGGACTTAATAAAAACAAAGGAGTATCTATCTATCTATATTTTTTACACTTTAAAAAAATCTGCAATTATATAATGTACGAATGGAAAATAATCTTTTATTCAGCTGAAATCACATAATTTCTTAAATATTTCAACTATTTTAGAACTGACAATTATTATTAATAATTAAGTTATTTGATTTTTTGATGATTAAAATATCCATATATGAGCAATGACCTTTAAAATGACTTAAATAGTAATAATGAGGCGATATTGGATTAAATATAGTACTGTATCAAAACCAAGTAAACACATGTTTATTCAAAATAATAAGATATCTTCATCATAGCAACAAAATTATGTATACATTTTACAATAAGGTTGTATTATAGTAAACATTAGTAAATACATTACCTTACATGAACAAACAGTGAGCAATATGGTTGTTTAACAAGTATTAACTCTTGTTAATGTTAATTAATGTAAATTATGGTGCAATATTTAATGTAAACAGTTATGTATACAAAAATTAATTTTTTAAATGTATTAAATGTAAAATAAGATTAATAAATGCAGGGGTGGTGTCAGGGATAAGAGCGAGAACCAGATGCAGGTGAATCAAAATGTGAAATTTATTTCAAATAATCAAACTGAATAGCACAATATTCTTGTGAGCACAGCAGGGCCAGACTAGAGGGCAGCCAGGAAGCAGGATAGGGGTAGGATTCCAGGTAGATCCACCGGAGCACCAGACAGCAGGCCACAGGGCTGAGGTCAGCAGTGATAGGCCAACACATCCTCATCCCATGGCGTCAATATTTTACGACACTTGACCATGCGTCAATATGTTACGCGGAGGGTATACCTTTATTTTTTGACGAACTGGGGACTTCAATACTATTACGTCCGTTGCATTCTCTTTCCTATTTTCTTACCATTTTCGCGTCGGTTCAGGGTCAGATTACGCAAAATTAAACAGTGTACGCGAAATTAAACAGTTGTCACCTGGCGTTGGGGTTAGAGTTAGGTACGACAGTTGTCACCTGGCGTTGGGGTTAGAGTTAGGTTTGGGTAGGGATGTCATTATGTAAATCTAACCCTAAACCGACGCGAAAATGGTAAGAAAATAGGAAAGAGAATGCAACGGACGCAACAGCACCGAAGTCCCCAGTTCGCCAAAAAATCACGCGAAAGGTACACCCCCCGCGCAACACACCGACGCATGGTCAAGTGCCGCCAAACACCGACGCCATGGGGTGAGGATGGGTTGGATAGGCTGTAATACAAAAGGAGGTACAGGCAGGCTGGAAGCAGTCTATAATATAAGTGGGGGTCAGCACTCTCCTGGAAATAGACAGGCCAAGAGAGCTTTGAGAATCTGAAGACTTCAGTGTTTCTACTTCCTGTGATGTCAGAAGGCCAAAGATCTTTGTTTCTGTGTATGTGAGATGGTAATGATCTACTGGGATTTCAGATGAAAGAAGAGACTTTGAGAATCTGAAGACTTCAGTGTTTCTACTTCCTGTGATGTCAGAAGACCAAAGATCTCTGTCTCGGTGTGTGTGATGGTAATGATCTACTGGGATTTCAGATGAAAGAAGAGACTTTGAGAATATGAAGACTTCAGTGTTTCTACTTCCTGTGATGTCAGAAGACCAAAGATCTTTGTTTCTGTGTATGTGAGATGGTAATGATCTACTGGGATTTCAGATGAAAGAAGAGACTTTGAGAATCTGAAGACTTCAGTGTTTCTACTTCCTGTGATGTCAGAAGACCAAAGATCTCTGTCTCGGTGTGTGTGATGGTAATGATCTACTGGGATTTCAGATGAAAGAAGAGACTTTGAGAATATGAAGACTTCAGTGTTTCTACTTCCTGTGATGTCAGAAGACCAAAGATCTTTGTTTCTGTGTATGTGAGATGGTAATGATCTACTGGGATTTCAGATGAAAGAAGAGACTTTGAGAATCTGAAGACTTCAGTGTTTCTACTTCCTGTGATGTCAGAAGACCAAAGATCTCTGTCTCGGTGTGCGTGATGGTAATGATCTACTGGGATTTCAGATGAAAGAAGAGACTTTGAGAATCTGAAGACTTCAGTGTTTCTACTTCCTGTGATGTCAGAAGGCCAAAGATCTCTGTCTCGGTGTGTGTGATGGTAATGATCTACTGGGATTTCAGATGAAAGAAGAGACTTTGATAATCTGAAGGCTTCAGTGTTTCTACTTCCTGTGATGTCAGAAGACCAAAGATCTTTGTTTCTGTGTATGTGAGATGGTAATGATCTACTGGGATTTCAGATGAAAGAAGAGACTTTGAGAATCTGAAGACTTCAGTGTTTCTACTTCCTGTGATGTCAGAAGACCAAAGATCTCTGTCTCGGTGTGTGTGATGGTAATGATCTACTGGGATTTCAGATGAAAGAAGAGACTTTGAGAATATGAAGACTTCAGTGTTTCTACTTCCTGTGATGTCAGAAGACCAAAGATCTTTGTTTCTGTGTATGTGAGATGGTAATGATCTACTGGGATTTCAGATGAAAGAAGAGACTTTGAGAATCTGAAGACTTCAGTGTTTCTACTTCCTGTGATGTCAGAAGACCAAAGATCTCTGTCTCGGTGTGCGTGATGGTAATGATCTACTGGGATTTCAGATGAAAGAAGAGACTTTGAGAATCTGAAGACTTCAGTGTTTCTACTTCCTGTGATGTCAGAAGGCCAAAGATCTCTGTCTCGGTGTGTGTGATGGTAATGATCTACTGGGATTTCAGATGAAAGAAGAGACTTTGATAATCTGAAGGCTTCAGTGTTTCTACTTCCTGTGATGTCAGAAGACCAAAGATCTTTCTTTCTGTGTGTGTGATGGTAATGATCTACTGGGATTTCAGATGAAAGAAGAGACTTTGATAATCTGAAGACTTCAGTGTTTCTACTTCCTGTGATGTCAGAAGGCCAAAGATCTCTGTCTCGGTGTGTGTGATGGTAATGATCTACTAGGATTTCAGATGAAAGAAGAGACTTTGAGAATCTGAAGACTTCAGTGTTTCTACTTCCTGTGATGTCAGAAGACCAAAGATCTTTGTTTCTGTGTATGTGAGATGGTAATGATCTACTGGGATTTCAGATGAAAGAAGAGACTTTGAGAATCTGAAGACTTCAGTGTTTCTACTTCCTGTGATGTCAGAAGACCAAAGATCTCTGTCTCGGTGTGTGTGATGGTAATGATCTACTGGGATTTCAGATGAAAGAAGAGACTTTGAGAATATGAAGATTTCAGTGTTTCTACTTCCTGTGATGTCAGAAGACCAAAGATCTTTGTTTCTGTGTATGTGAGATGGTAATGATCTACTGGGATTTCAGATGAAAGAAGAGACTTTGAGAATCTGAAGACTTCCGTGTTTCTACCTACTGTGATGTCAGAAGACCAAAGATCTCTGTCTCGGTGTGCGTGATGGTAATGATCTACTGGGATTTCAGATGAAAGAAGAGACTTTGAGAATCTGAAGACTTCAGTGTTTCTACTTCCTGTGATGTCAGAAGGCCAAAGATCTCTGTCTCGGTGTGTGTGATGGTAATGATCTACTGGGATTTCAGATGAAAGAAGAGACTTTGATAATCTGAAGGCTTCAGTGTTTCTACTTCCTGTGATGTCAGAAGACCAAAGATCTTTCTTTCTGTGTGTGTGATGGTAATGATCTACTGGGATTTCAGATGAAAGAAGAGACTTTGATAATCTGAAGACTTCAGTGTTTCTACTTCCTGTGATGTCAGAAGGCCAAAGATCTCTGTCTCGGTGTGCGTGATGGTAATGATCTACTGGGATTTTAGATGAAAGAAGAGACTTTGAGAATGTGAAGAAGTGTTTTTTCTACTTCTTGTGATGTCAGAAGGCCAAAGATCTCTTATAAATATTAAGTTCATTTATTAGCTGTTTGTATTTCTGTTGTTTTGATAATAAGTTTAAAGGTAATTAACGTTTATATTAGAGAGGTGAGAGACAAAGATGGCGCAACAGTAGGAGGCAGAGGTGGGAGCCACAGTACTGGGTGGTACAAAGATGGTAGCAAAGGGCGGCATAACAGTAGGTGGCAAAATGTTAGGTGGCACAGATGTGGCAGCGATGGCTATGGTAGCTGGAACAGCAATGGCAGTAACCTGTGCAACAGCAGTTGCCACAGCAGTGGGTGTGATGTTACAGGCAGCAGTGGCACTTGCTCTCTTAATGCTCTTACATTTGCAGGATCCTAATTGTGTAATGAAATCTGGCTTTCTTAAAATTGTTTACTGGCAGTACTAGCAATGATAATGTTGCTGGGTTCAGCAGGGGCGACCACATCGATGTATGGTGAACCCTGGAATAAAACAGCACACAATTGCACTGTCACACACACTCTTATGATTTTTCAAAAAGCAAAAAAAAGATGTTTGCAAATGTTACCTTCATGTTGCACTGCTCTGTTGAAGTATCCCTTAAGATGTTTTTGAACTTTGTGGGTTTGAAATATATGGGGGCACAGAATGGGAAGTGAAAATCACTGCAGCATTTATTACATTTCTGGAAGTGAATTCCCCATTTGAATTGTTACATCCATCTTAAAAAAAGAGAGTCAAATTCAAATTTTAAGACCACCCCACAGAGCTCATACACTCAAATTGAAGTCAATACAAATTAAAACAAGGAACCTGAACAAAAGGCCAAATTACACATTCTAGCTCACATGTTAATTCCATAAACTGTTTAATACATAGTGAAGGCATAGTAAATTTGATTATTATGCAATTGTATGATTGTAAATGGCTGGCAACAACTTCATATCACAGTTAAATTAATATTGATTCATTCTAATACTTACATTTTATAAAAACTAATGTAAGTAGTCTACATAAATGATATGAAGTAAAATAATTACTCCGGCATTAATTAATTAAATTGATAGTTTTAGGAGAAAAGTCCAATAATTAAAAAAGTCAAACGGTAAATCTAATTAAATAATTAATGATGACGGTCTTTGATATTAACATAGGCTGCTTAGTGTATTTAATTGGTCTACTTTAATGTCAACTGATTTTAATTACATTTTGACAATGGCTTGTCTACAACGTTAGCTATCAAAATATTTCTTGGAAAAAAGGCGAAAAAACATACATTAATGGCTCAAATTTTGTTACAAACTATCTTAACAAATATTAAAAGGACTATTCATAGGATGATGTATCGATGAGCTATAAAGTAGTTTGATTAAAAAAGAAATCGAATGAGTATGTTTTGCTAAATAAAACTGAGGATACTCACGTTTCGGCAAAAGTTCTTCATGTTTGAACCCTCGTTTTTTCGAGACAGCGCCTCCAGCTGCTCGGAAGATCATATAACACCCTTATCCAAATGCCATTAAAAACAATGGCTGAATCCGAAATCGCATACTTACTGTGTAGGTACTGAATTTCACTGGGTACTTACTTAACGTGCGCAAAGACAGTACCTACGTTCGCGTTAAGTATGGACAGCATCCGCCATGTTGACGTTATCATGTGACATATGACGTAGTAGACTTGTTCGAGTTCATGCGGAACCACAAGAATCAACAGGAGATTAACATCACAATACCGCGAGAGCAACACGAAATCAGACTTCTCCGTATGATTTCTGGAATCGCTCTCACGGTACTTTGATGTCATCCACCTGTTGGTTCTTACAGCGGTGCATAAACTCGAACAAACCTAATAAAAGACATGAAAACGTATGCGTGTGTATGAGGGACAGGTGCACTAACACCTGATTGCATCAGACTTCACAACTCTACTACGGTCTCTGTCAGTGTTACGGATATATTACATAATTTTGTAGTGGACAAAAATAAGTAAAACAAGCAGATTGTAATTTAATATCTGTTGTCAGATGACAGCTGTGCTTAAATACAAACTAGACAATGCAGTCAATGTGATGATATACATTTTAGTGAAGCAATCGCTTGTATTTACTTAAAACAACAGGAAACATGAATAAAAAATGAATGAACAATAAATGAAAACGTATAGAAGTGAATCCCATATGAAACAAAACTTTATTCAAATGTAATTTTCTAACAAACTATCATATATTTCATCTCAACACAGCTCTAGATGATTCTACAGCTCTATTTTAAGGAATCAGCTGAGCACTTTGTGGGATATCCTGGCCGGTCTGTGCGTGAAGTCAGGGTGCTGAGGAACAGACCTGTGTAACGTATCACCCGATTGGCTGGTCTCCGGTCGATTGCTTCGCTTTCCTGTGGCATCATGGGAAAGCTGGGATAGAAGTGTCCATCCGATGCACGTTTCAGAATCTGGGCGGACTCAGTAGGGCATCCGGGGATTTCTGACCTACTGATTTTATGGATACTGAGGATTCGGACGTACTACTCTGTTCACGTGCTGTTTTCCCTACTACATTTTCAGTAAGTAGGCGGTTTCGGACGATACTTAAGTACACGTGCCTCTGAATCTCACGAGAAATAGTCCAAAATCCCGCTAATTCTTGCCTACCCTTTTACGTATACTGAGGTTTCGGACATACTATGTGTTCGCCTACTGCTTTTTGCCTACTATATAGTATGGCAGTATGCGGTTTCGGATTCAGCCAATAGACAAGTTTCCCGGGCGCTTCCGGTTTACTTCCTGTTTCTGCCAAGAACTTCCTGCGCAGGCTGAGTAGTGGTGTAAACATGGCTTTGGAACAGGCCCGGCTGCAGGATGAAATGACTGAGGGGGAATGTGAACGTTATACCATCAATAATACACTGAGATCTCGCTTTGAAAAGACATATTTTTAAATACAGCAGTCCATAAAACACTCCATATGCAACTGCACAGCACAGGTAACCAGAAACTCAGTAATAATGATAGATCATGAGATATTATTTGATAGACTAGTAAGTGCGGATTAAGGATGTTTAAAATCTCTAGCCTGTGGTCAGGACATGAGTGGATTAAATCAGCAGATTTGCAAAGGTTTATTTATCTCCACATATAAATTAAAATTAGCAGGGTAACTGTGCAGTATACCACATTATATAGGCTATGTCCTATGTGGTTTCCATATTATAGACGAGAGTATTCAACGGCAATAAACATCTGCAATAAATATCCTAACTACATTATTAGTTATTTAAAGATGCACAAATTATTCCATATATTATTTCCTGTTTAACAGCACGTATGTCTCTGGCCTCGCTCTGTTATGTAATAGCTGATTGACAGGTGCGCATCCTCGTCTTTCAAACAGGTATCATTATAACCTTTATAACAATACTGTGAACTTAATAGTTGCTTCCACTGTGTTTGTCTGATATGAATAACACATGTCAGCAAATTATTATTATTTGAAAATAATATTTATTTATTATTTGTAAATTATTATCTTATTTGAATAGATTTTCATTGCTGCTTCCACAGACATCAGGGTGTATTTTACAAACTATAGGCTATTGTTTTACCTGTGCTTATGTGTATTTAAATGTCTGAAATCTAAAATAAACATTATCAGGTTGAAAACACTGCATAGTGTTGATATATGACAGCGCTGAGCTCGTCCGTCTGGCTCAGCGCCAACCAACGCGCAAGACGTTTGAATCTGGCAGTAATGTCACGTTACTGAACATTCTAAATCCCATATGGGGATAAGTTTAAATTATTATTTAACTCAAAAGGATGAAAAATTTATTTGTAACCACGAGTACAAAAATAAAACAGAGGGAGCACAAATCAGATCTAAGGGGGAAATGCCCCCTTTTGCCCCCTCGTGGCGCCGGGCCTGCTTTGGAATGGCAACATTCGACTGAAAATCTTGTTAAAAATGGTGTTTTGACCATTCCGCATCCAAGTAAGGTAACATCATGGGCGGACAACATGTCGATATGGCCCAGCATCACAACATCCAAGATCTTGTCTTATTTAATTGATTCCATGGCGGTTGATGGGAATGCAATTAATAACCTGAAAAGCTCAGAGGCGTTTCAGTACCTCCATTCCGACAAAGTGGGCTGTGTACTTTTACACAATATGGGCAGTTTAATTTACCTAAAGGCGATGTTCAACCAAGTCAGTCCGTTAACAATTCAGCGCATAATGCCTGGGTTTTGGTTACCAAGACCGGAGATGTGGAGACTGCAGGCTGTACCTGTATCACCGGACCCGGACGTTCCTATAGCCATGCAGCCGCCATGCTTTGGAAGGTACGTTAGCTAATCTTATGTTTGTATTAAGATGTTTGTATGTATCCGTGTGTTAATCTATAACAGAACATGAAGAGTAATAAAAATCAAAAGTAATCCCCTCTAGCCTGCCTGCCTAGCACTTTAAATGTTCGTTGATCGGCGCTGATAAGAAGCGAGACACTTTGCATACATTGCGAGTTACTTTTACTTTTAGAGTTACTTTTAAGACTACAGCAAGGTGTTTACAGTAAGCGCAGAATGCGGGAGTGTTTCACAGTGCTTTAATTAATTTGGTGCTAGGTGACAAAAAAGAGTTTATTGATAGCAATGTTAATGGTATCAAGGAGGATGGCTCATAAACCAGTTTGCTGTACAAGTGATCAATCGCAGGATGATGAAAACCCTGGTTCATGTAGCGACAAAAAATAGACTTGGATGCAAACGTGTAACCATATACTGTCATTCACTTGATCTGACATTTGGCATGAGGCTGTGGTTTGTTGTTAATATTTAGTATGTAAACAAGCACACTATTTATACTGGGAAACATGCATCAGTAAAAAATAGGCTAGTGATGCCTTCACTAGACTTTTTTTACTGATGCATGTTTCCCAGTATAAATAGTGTGATCTCTCTCTGTTTTATTGGTTGTTTTGTTTATTGTCTAAGGGGGCTTACCTTTTAACCATATCCTTGCCATAAGCAGCTCTTCGCCCATCCACACCTTTATTAAACATTGATATTGATGGCTGCAGGCCCAGCTCATTAATCATTTTGAAAAGTAACAAAAACGCTCTACCTTCATCATACCCTTGTTATTTTGATTTACAAAATGTTGTCTGTAAAATAAGTCAATTGTGCTGTGATGCTCAAACCATTATTTAAAAAGTGTGTGATTTTGTTTCTGTCTGGTAGAAAATGCTGTGAGGCAGAATTACTGGAATGCCGGGACAAAAAGCAATACTGGGCACCAACCAGCATCACAGGCATCCTCCTCCAGTATACTCTCTACACCTAGTCGCAAGGTAAAAGTCCATGAGACACTGGAAGAATGGCAAAATTACTGTCAATAGCGGCACTTTTTACTGCACTTGGCAGTGGACTAATGCAGCTCACTTTTAACACCAGCCTCCCTGCTCAGTCTGCCGAGACATCAAAAGCTCCACTGCCCCTACATCATGGTGATCACAACACACAACTTGAATGTGAGAAATGTAGGGCATTCTAC
This sequence comes from Misgurnus anguillicaudatus, assembly GCF_027580225.2. Taxonomy (NCBI): domain Eukaryota; kingdom Metazoa; phylum Chordata; class Actinopteri; order Cypriniformes; family Cobitidae; genus Misgurnus; species Misgurnus anguillicaudatus. The sequence goes on along the minus strand of NC_073341.2, from coordinate 7,905,986 downwards.
ACCACATACATTGACATGACCACAACCCAACTTATGTACATTGAGCAGCACACTAAAGAACAGAGCAGGGAACAACTGTGGCATGACATGTGGCGGGTACGGATAACCGCAAGCACAGCCAAGAATGTGCCAGTTCGGGCTACTATGTTGCCAAAAGTTGTCGATGACTTCGATGATGGAAGGCTGAAGTTGTGCTCCAGATACATAAATGTTGTAAAATCAGCATGACCTCCTTATGTGTACTGCGGTGATTAGCCATTCCTTTTTTAACCCCTTGTCCCCTGTTGTCACAAATTATCCTGGTCTATGCTGGTTTGGTGCTGGTTTAGCGGTTGGTCATCAGCATAGCAGCAAGACCAGCATATGTTCTGTTTTCCTTTATATTCCCAGCATGGGAATTATGCAGTTTTTTTTCAGCAGGGATAGTCAGACACAAAAACATTAATTTAATAAAAGAATTTTACTCTCTTGATGTATGATGTGATTGCTGTCGCACATTGACAAACCAGCGAGCGCCTAGTTATAACTGTAATTTTGTCTGTAATTTTGCATTAGCTTAGCTCTGAAACTTTCGGAGGTGAACGCGGATCTGCCGCCACTATCGTTCAAAATCGACTCCAGACAGAGCAACTCTGCTAATATACCCGCCCTCCCTTTGACCCTGATTGGCCCTGACCTGATGCTGACTGTATTAAACAAATCAAACTGGTGATGGCAGTGACATTACCCAATCAGAAGTAGAATAGCACGAGTCTTCACAGAATGCGGGTGGGAATGGTTTTTATGAATGAATGCTGCACAACTCGAAAATATGGACAAACGCCTCATAAAGAAAACGGGACACGCTTATTCTCAAATTCAGGACGACTATTAAGAAATGTTTGGGAAATTGTAGCTTGTGTGGAAGCTACTGCACTACTTGTTCAAAAAAAGAGCTTCACTACTGGAAAGCTATTTGATTTAGAAAGCAGCCAAGCTACTTAAATATGATACTGCCCAACACTGATATAATATAAATATTACACATGTTTTTGTTTCACATAGATATTATTTTTGCACAAATCAACTTTACGACTTGGTATTAGCTAACATAAACACGAGAGATTCACATAGAACGTGCATTATTTACCCTATCGTCAAAGTTTGACTCCGTAAGCCGGTGTTTCACGTGTGGTGCCAGCCAGGACAAAAATACATAGAACGCCGGGACTTTTTTTCCCTTCTGGATCCCCGCTCCTTGTGGCAAGTTTTTTACGGAGGCGAGACGTACTTATCTCGAGTGCTCTTCCATCTCTTCATACAATCCACCATATCCAAACCGACGTTAGAGGAAATTTCTCCCCACGAATTCACTGCCATCTGGCAATCTTTGTAATCTGGTGAAGACGAGTCATACAGACAGCTGTATTTTCTCACTTCTTCAATCAGTCTCTCGGTAGCTTGATCCATTTCCATGTTTATCACTAAACTTCGCTGCTGCATTTAAAAATGGCGGGCTGCGAAGAACACGCTGGAAATGCATAGGAGGAAACACAATGCATTCACGCCGACCAATCACAGATCTTGCGGTTACATTTTTGAGGAGGTGCACGTCAGGTACTGCAAAGGGTACGGCGACAGGGGTCGTGTCTATGCATATGTTACGGCGTACCTATAACGCGCACCTAACGCAAAAGTATAAATTGGCCTTTAGGGTAAAATGGGGCATGCAGTGTGTAACTGCTCCTGTGTATAAAATTGTCATTTCCAGATGGTGTACAATTAAGTGAATGTGATGTATGTAAAAGAACAGGGAGGGTAAAAGAACAGGGAGGGTAAATCCAGGAAGTACTATTCTAAAAAAGCAGGAGTGTAAAACTAAGTAGTACCAATTTGAAAGAGCAAGGAGGTGCCAATGTGGGGTGGCATTACTATTGGCCAAACTGGTGTTTTAAGCCCCCAACGGCGCCTTCCAGGCAGCGAGGGGATGGGTAGGTTTAAGGTTGAGGGTAGAGTTAGAATGCCTCTAAGGAGCCATTGGGGGCTTAAAACACCATCAAGCTCCAAAGCTAATGTTATAGTTGTTTCTTCAAATGGGGATGTCAGCACGAGGAATTGTCAAGAAAATACTATGAAATGCAGCATCATCTCTCACACACGGATGTCATGGTAGGAACAGCTGGATTCAGGATTCCACCCCCGCACTAGAGGTCTACACGGGTCCAAAAATTCCTACCCGAACCCGATCAGACCCGTAAATGTGCTACACTGAACCGACCCGGACCCGTCTGTTGTTGTGAAAGCTGGACCCGGATCCGACGCGGACCCGTCTATTATTTAAAAGCTGGACCCGAACCCGTCCGGGAAGAAACAGACCCGACCGGCAAATATTCTTTAGCTAAATGTTATTAATAAGTCAATAAACAAGTAGCGAAAATTAACTCATTCACCACCATTGACGAGTTATCTCGTCATTTATGAGTTCATATTTAACTAATAAATATGCCTTTCTGGTCGAATTTCAAAGTGAAAGTGTAATACCGCCAAACCGAATTTATCAAAAATGGAAGTTAAAAAGATTTAATGATTTATTTTAACTGCCTTTATGTTTGATAGTCATTCTGAGTCTGATCTCTAACATAAATTTCTTTACAAAAACACAATTTTTAAAGCTTTTTGCTCAAAATGTTGTATTTTTGAAGAGAAATATCCATATTTCAGTGGTTAAATTAAGTAGAAAAAGTAAATATATAATGAAACGTTTTTTCCCCATTTTGTTTGTTTGTTTGTTTATTGTTTGTTTGAAAGCAGAGGGTGTGTTCTTTAATTTGATATAATTTGTATGTTTATATATTTATAGAAAATAATTTTTCCTGCAAGGAATTTTGTTAAAATTTTGTTAAAATCACAAAAATGCAGGTGGGCAACTTTTCTCAAAAAGGCTGGCGGTGAATGAGTTAAACTTTTTGTCTTACCCATAGAAGTTAGTCTTCTCCCTCCTTGTACCCGACTGTGTGATGCACAATCCTTATTTCCAAGAAAGTTCCATCATGTTATTCCTCTCTTGACGATTGAAATGTTTAAAGCCAGTGTTTCCTCTAGGATTTTTTTCAGCTGTGGCGGCAGGGGGCGCCCATGATGATTATAAATGTACATTATTTTTTTAAAAGTAGAATATAGGCTACAGTAAACTAACATGTATTTTTATCATTTCATGCTGTCATTTACTTTTCCTTATATTTATAGCATATTGCTTTTCTATGTTTGATCTAAAATGTATTTTCTTAAAAAACGTTACATAGCTACGTACGTAGTTCGGATATTTCATTGTACTTTTAATGTAGTGTGCATTGCAAGTTGTGCTCGTGTTTAGCGTTACAGAGCTGTTGCAAACTCACGCACAGTCCGGTTTGATAATCCGCACCGCTGTGATTGACCGAACATCCATCAGCAGCAATTTTATTTCACACCCGGACCATTTGACATAAAGACCCCGAGCCGGTCACACGGCAAATCGCGCAGTTGAATAGAAACCTTTAACGGTCTTCAGACAGATCTTAAACGCAAAGCACGGGGCCATTTAAAAACGAGTCGAATTTTGGTCTTGGATGTTAGACCCACATTTTACTCTTGTCTATTGAGTCCCGACCTGCATCTACGCAAATGACGCGCGAAAAGCCTATTATTACACACCCGTTTCATCAAATATTATGCGGTTCACCCAGCTGGTACACCGACCCTGCTGTCTGAATACAGATAAAACAGTCTCACCGTCTGCCTCAAGTTTCTATTACCAACGTTCTTCTCTTCCACGGGAATAATGTAAGTTTCCTTACAAACAGATTCGACTATTAATGTCTTGCAGTCGCATATAAGAAGTATTCAGTTTTTAGCCTTTTGTTTTTGGACAAATATCATATCATTTAATGTGACACTTTGTGAGTGTCGATCTAAAGCACAGAAGATTGATTGACAGCTGAGCAGTCAGCAGCGCGCTACTGCGCTTATAGCCTATATTCTGAATAACTAATGACCAGATAAGTTGATAATATGAGTACAGTGATTCCAAATGAATGTCCAAAAAACTCGTAATATGTTAAATCGAAAGTTTAATAATGCCTTTTCTCGCAGCCCTGCGCTGCGTCCGTGTATATGCGCCAGTGAACGTCAAATGCGTGATGACCTTGCGTGATTACCCTAAATTTATAGTCATAAAGATAAAAGTAAAACAATATTCGAAATTTCAAATTATGTATTTTTATTTGTGTAAACTCACAATAAGGAGAAAACTTTGTGCTTATTTAAAATCATTAAAAACATGACGTGCTTTCTGCTGCTTTGGTCAGCGCGTCACAAAAAAAAAAAGAAACTCAAATACTTTTTTATTCGTTTTGTCAATTAAATTATTATTTAAGTAAAACATATTTCGTATAGGCTTATTTATTTTATTATTATTTCTCAAAACAGAGACGTAGCCTAATCATCCTCTGTTGATTTAAATCTATTTGTTCATTAAACTAAACCCATGGAAGAAATGATGATACTTTACGAGATTTATTTATAAATGAGTTGTTAACGCGAATCCAGAAAGGAATTTATTTCTAAGACAGCCAGTCTGGCAGAGCGGACATTTCTGTAGCTTTTTTGCGAGCTGCCGCCGTGGGTTTTGTCTAGAAGGGATACAGCAAATGCCGAAAAGTTAAGGATTAGATTTGGAGGTAGGATTATTAGGATGAAAACAGTGGCTCTGGCTAAATGAGATACAAATACATCCTACAATCGTGTGAAATTTTGTGTTTAGAGTTGGGTTTGGTTGAAGGATTAGGATAAAACAGTGGTCATCCAGCGAGATTTCGTTTGCTGTATCCCTTCTATCCACAACCGCAGGCGTGGCGGGGATGTTTTAGGCATGGCGGGCCGCCACGGTAGAATGTATATAGCGGAAACACTGTAAAGCTTATTCCAGCTTTAAAAGTCCACTTTACAGTCATTTGTTGTGTATCGGGTCAACTTGCTTAATAATGTTTGCCCATTTGGATTATAATAACGATTGCTCGTTCAGTGCCATGGCTGCTTTCGTTAGCTTTACTTGCTATCATCTCTGTGCTCTTTGAGCAGATCGCGAAAACTTTAGATATAACAGCAAGATGGTCAATTTATAATATTATTATAAAAATGAGAGAAGTCAGTGCAAAATGCGCGGTACGGCGGAATAGGTCCCGCCTTCTAAATAAAAGAGCCAATTGTCAAAGGTAAAGCCATTGCGTCTCACTGCAGAAGCTCCTGACTGGTAGCCAGAGAAACATTACAAGAGCGCATGCGCGTTAGCTGCCTGGTTGGAGCAACCAAATATAAACTTTTTAACACAATTTTAGCGTCATAGAAAAAATGTATGCGACATTTCATCTAAGTTTTTGTTGCTGTTTTTGAAAAATTGTATTTAAATGTGAGTGTGTTTTCTCCGAGTCCGATCGACCTCGGGTATTACCCACAATGTTAAACAGACCCGGGACCCGAAGTAATAGATTGAGACCCGACCCGGCTGATCATTTAAAATATAGACCCGAACCCGTACGGGTCTCGGGTCAGGTCCCGGGTCTTCGGGTCTTCTGTGTAGACCTCTACCCTGCACCCATTTATTGGGGCCTCACCTGATGGCTTCGTTTCCTGCAGCTGCTGTGGTTCAGGCGTCATAGAAATTAAGTGCCCATTTTCTGTAAAGGACCTTTCTGTTAATGAGGCAGCAAATTCTGTTGCACACTTTTGCCTTGAAAAAGATGCGCAAGGACAAATTAGACTGAAGCGGGACCATGCATACTTTTATCAAGTGCAGATGCAGCTATTTGTTACTGACAAACAATATTGTGATTTCATTTTGTGGACTGAAAGAGAAAGTACTTCCCCAGGTGAAAAAGTAGTACACTTCCATAGTGTACTTAAAGCGCTTTATTTTAGCACACTAATTTTGTACTTAATATACTAAAAATTCATCTTTAGTACTTCTTAAGACGTTCTTAAGATTATCTTAGTGTACTTCACTGTGCTATTTTGAGACACCGTGAATATGAACTAAAATGCACTTTTAACATACTATCTCTGTATTAAAAAAATTATTTAGTTAACACTTGTATTAAACTTGAACTCAACTTTCATATAAAGATGGGTTCAAGTTTAATACAAGTGGTACCTAAATACATTTTTAGCACATTTTAGTTCATATTTATGGTGTCTCAAAATAGCACAGTGAAGTACACTTAGATGATCTTAAGAACATCTTAAGAAGTACTAAAGATGAATATTTTGTATATTAAGTACAAAAATAGTGTGCGAAAATAAAGTACACTATGGAAGTGTACTACTTTTTCACCTGGGTATGTAGCAATCAAGGATATAAAACATGGGTAGGTCATTCATATCAAATACACCAGAACAAATATCTGCTTGAGTGGAGCTCTGTTAGAATGGGTGGATGTGCAGCTTGATCTGTAAACAGAATGTGATCGCATCAGAATAGCGAGTGATAAAGTAATGACACAACAACGAAGCATGAAGTGAGAGTCAAAAAGGTTTATTTCCTGGTGGAGCACATCTGTAGCCAGTCACATCAGTTTAATTCACTGTACATTTCATCACTGGAAGGGCACCACAGATTCAGACACATTTGTAAGTGCGCAACATATGCTCACAATCTTGTCAAGGTAGGTAACATCATTTTCTCTGTCTATGTAAAACTTATGGGGACAGTGCTTTGCAGGACTGTGTACTTTTGACAGAGAACTCCTATTACTCTTTCTATATGTATCCTTAGAGAGGCTAGACATCTGGTGTTCTCCAAGTCAACAGGATCTAACTGCTTCTTTCCACGAGTAAATGCTGGAATCTTTAATTCAGCTTGGCATCTCTGAATGGACTCTTTAACCAGGAAACCTCTGTCCACTAAAACTACATCCCCTGGGAGCAAATGAGATAAAAAGTTACTTTGTTCTGTGATGAACTTATCACTTGTGCGACCTACCCATCCAGTGGAAATGAAACAAATGGAACCATGAGGGCAAATTGCAATTAAATATTTCATTGTGTGGTGTGATTTGTATGATGAGTAACACTGAGCACTGGCTAGCAATCTACTGGGTTTCTCTAGAAATATTTCAAAACAGTCTATAATGCAAACTGTCTTTTCAAAGCTACTGTTTCGAAATGCATATGGAAGAGATTTTCTTAAGGATTATCTGTCAGGCCACAACACTAGACTTGGCACCAGTCTACAATGCATCACACTAATACAGTGTTTGAAGAGCTTTGAAACAGTGGTTGAGTCAATGTCAAAATAAGAAGCCAAAAATTCAAAGAACAAGTTTATTCTAAGCTTCATTAAAGTTAACATGTACTGCTGCAAACATGTTAAACAAGATTTAAGTTTGAGAAAAGGAGCCACAATATGAAAAATTGTCATGAGAATTGAAAAAGTTGATAAACCAGTGAGAGTATTAACCCTTTTATCATCGTTATACAAGCTCATTTCATTCAGTGTAGTCCTATTAATTTTTTCCTTTAACAACACATCTTCCGTCCTCAGATCTTGGCATTCTTGCTCAAGAGATTGGGCGTGTTTAACACAGGTTTCAATGCTGCATGGTGGAGTTGCTGGATCATCCTCATGGAGAACAGGCTGGACATAATTTCCAGGTTCTTCATGGGTAGATTTCTTCAAGGGCTCAGTGGTGGGAGTTTGGTCTGCAGGAGGATCCTCGTTGCTGTCTTGGGAACAATCGGTTGATGCTCTGGTAAAAACACAAAAGTAGTAAATTAAGGGTATATGTATACACAACTTCAATTCAATTCAATTTTATTTATATAGCGCTTTTCACAATACTTAATTGTTTCAAAGCAGCTTTACATTAATAGAAGCAGTAAAAGCACAGAAAAACAACAGATAGCACAACATAATACACAATAGCATAAGCAGTCAAATATGCTGCGGCTATGACTCGACATTATGAGCGAGCGTATTACTAATGTAACGTCTAGAAGAAGAAGCTAAGTTAAGCCCAAGCAGGCTACCTCCCCGGGCTAAAAAACCCCCTAGGAGAAAAAAAACAAAACCCCCGGGTTGTTTAGCCGAGGAAATAAAAAAAGTCCTAGGAGGGAAAAACCCTTGGGAGATACATATGTATAACGGATAAGGAGATTAAGCGGGTCCTGCCGGTGATCGTTGGTCGGACATCAGCTGGGCATCACGTTGAAGGACGACCAGTAGATCAGAGGTGTGCCGACTTTCACATCTACCGGAACTGGGTCTGTTTGTCCCATTGTCCTCGGGGTCGAGGACGAGACAGGGAGAGAAAAACAAAATCATATTAGCGTAGGGGCCGTTCACATGTAATGCAAGTGTCACACAGTGATGTGGTTTAATCAGCTTAGTTTCAGACAGACTAACTATTGCGGCATAATTATATTATCCACAGTTGAGGAGTTTGCAAATTGGGGGCCCACTGCGACGGTATATATGGTAACTAAGGGTCGCCTTCCGATCTTTAAGAGAAAATGAAACCTGTCGACCCATTTGACTAAGGCCTGTAACCCCACTGTCGTCGTTAATGCAGGTTCAGTGGCAAACGGGTCTATATTGCATACTATTTACAAGATCACGAGAAAACGCCAACATCGCAACCTGACCATACGTGTCAACCCGTTTGACTAAGGCTGGAGGCCCCACTGTCGTCGTTAATGCAGGTTCAGTGGCAAACGGGTCTGTATGGCATCCTATTCACAAGACACACGAAACTGATGTCCTTTTTTGTCCATCACTCTCTGTTTTCTGCAGTATATACTAGCTTTTATTAGTAAGTAAATATATATTATTTGTATAGCACATTTACACCATAATATATATTATCGATAGCCTATTAGATAAATATTGACAATGACAGTGACAATCACATGCATAGTCAGTTGCTGCCAAATGCAAGTCGGTAGAGGTGTGTAATAATTTTTAAACCAGTCACAGATGTTGTGGTTTTTAGCTCATTGGTTGTTTTAAACCTACAATGAATTTTGCGAAAACCTTTTGGCTTATAATTTTAAAGTCCACGGAAGTGGGGTTGAACAGGTTAAGAAACTTTGTTATATTCACCTGGGAGGGATCGCTTTCGCAGATAGCTTTGTCTGCTCTATCTTCTGTAGCTTTGCTTTCTGTCGTCTGTTGAAAACCTCCAGTCTCATTTTTCTTTTCCTCTTCTCTGGAGATGGAACGCAGTTGAAAATAGATGGAACAAAGTCTGGACTCAAGGGATTATCACTCTTTCTCCCTACAAAATAAACAGAAACATTTCAGTATCAACCTGGGTTTTGTATCCAACGGCTGGGGGGTCCCATCTTTCAGTCTTGTTTTGCTTGCTTTGGCTCTTTTAATGGCGCTGATCCACTTAGCTTGCCTCTCCACATCTTTAGGAATGCGGTAAAATGACATACCTTTCTTTTTTCCTCGTTTATTTGTGCATCCTGGTGCACAACAGTTATCGACCTTGCTTAGCCTCCTTTACCACAACAGTCTGCCAGTCTGCTGAATGCTGCCAAAATGGCGGTTTCCTGTCACGTAACTACGTCATCTCCTGGAACTCTATAAACTCCATTACATAAGGTATTTCTAAAATAAATATGATGTGCATCTGACCATTTTAACCTGAGTTTAGGGGGGAGTATAATTTTAACAGGTGAGATATTAAGGCTGTGAAAATTATACTCCCCTTCAGTAAATTCTTTCTATTGTATTTACAGCTTAATGCTTATGAGGGTATAAACTCCATTACATGAGGTATTACTAATGTAAATATGATGTGCATCTGACTATTTTAACCTGAGTTAAGGGGGAGTATAATTTTAACAGGTAGAAATTATTACTCCGCCTCCCTTACGAGGGCATAAACTCAATAAAATGAAGTGACAGAATCATAAAGTTTGATATTATGTTCATTTTTACATGTAATCCTTATGACATGAAAGCATTTATGTTTTTTTTTAAATAGTAATTTGTTTTACAAAATGAACATTAAAGAAAAAACCTATACTGAAGAAAAACACAACATTTCTAACAAAAACTATTTTCTTCCGATAATTGGCTTAATAATATTGTTAACTTGAGATTTCTTAGATGCAACAAAATGTTAGCAGACAATAGTACAGCTTTTATATGTTAAACTTTCTGCTATAAGACAGCGTTATAAATTCACAAAGTATGAAAAAAGTATATAAAAAAGTATATACTTTTGAGACAGAATATTTAGGGGTCAAGCACCGAAGGTGCTGTGACACCTATTGGAATTGTTAGTATTATTAGGGGTCAAGCACCGAAGGTGCTGAGACACCTATTGTTTCTGTTAGTATTATTATTATTATTATTATTATTTTTCCCCAATGGGAGTCTATGGCAGCCCTATGAACCGTACATAGGAAAATGATGAAATTTGGCACAGTTGTAGAGATGGTCATAAATAGTCATGTGACCAAAAATGGGGTCTTTAGCAGTAACTCTATAGCGCCACCAGTAGTCCAAAAATTCAATGTTCAAACTGTTATAATTGGTGAAATATTTGATCTATGAAATTTCTACTTAGTACACTTGATTGCTCTCATCCCGCTTATTGAATTTAATACTTTACAGTAAGACTCCACCCATTACAGTAGCGGCCATTTTGAAATGTACAGTATTTCGTTTTTTCGCTACTCCTCCTTCAAATGTGGTTCAATTCTTATGAGATTTGTCACAGATGATCTTTGGAGTGAGCCGCATAGAAATGACCGAACAGAATTTTGATTTTTATCTTTGTTCAAAAGTAATAAATGCGCAAACTTAACGAGGTTGACGCAAAAATGGTTCTGAAGCTGTAGCTCAGTCATTCTTTGATCAATTGCAATGAAATTTGGTACACTTCATGTGGACCATGAACTTGGGGTCCATGCCAAATTTGGTGACAGCGCCACCTAGGGGTCATGAGATAATAAAATAGGCTATTTTTGCCCATAACTTCTGAACTGTTTGTCAGAAAATGATGATCTTGATGTCTATGGATTGCTCACTTCATGCCGCATCTGTCGATGTGAATTATGCCGTGTTTGACCAAACCGCCTGTCCGCCATTTTGAAATTTCAAATAAATTGTTATATTTTTTGAACTATTGGACATATCCGCGCAAAAAATGGTAAGGACCTTCGACATGATATCCTGAAGGTACCTGGGAAGTCAGAGTACAGCGCCACCTAGGGGTTATAAACTATAACAGTTCTTATTGAACTGCTTATAACTTCTGAATACATTGTCTGATATACATTTTCTTTGTGAAATTGTATTCACTGTTTTATGCTGATCGCAACGATACCTTGTTTGTCATTTTCCAACATTATGTTCAGGTGTTATTGTAAGGCATATGGTAAATGATTTTTTCGCTACTCCTTTTACAAATTTTGTGTATTTTATGTCAGGTTCTGCTCGTATAATGTTTGGAGCAATCCGCACAGATGTGACCGAACAGATTTTTGATATTCTGTTCTCTTTCTTAGAAATACCACTCTAAAGTTTACCGTGCCTGTGACGTTGTCTATTTGTCATAGTAATAAATTAATGTGACTGTATATTACATTGTATAGCATCACTATACATAATGGTCTGCTTGTCTTCAATTTCACTTGAACTCATGTACATTGTATTTCTGTTATTTCTACTTCTGCTGTGTCAATTCTGCATCTTTGGTGATTGACATGTTAATCCTTTCAGCTCTCTAATCTCTTGTCTGCTACCTCATAAACTGTGTCAACTGAGTGGCGTATCTAGTTAAACCACATGCATTGAGATTCTGAGTTCCTGGGTTCGAATCCCACCTGAGTCATGATGTTTTGTTCTTCCTCATCAATTCTTCTCAACCTGTCTGTAGTTCACATGTGTTCTATTTTTCCATGTTTGCTGTTGTTGCTCTGCATTGTGGTGCTTCTGCTGTGTCTTTCCTGCATCTTTGGTGATTGACATATGTTAATCCTTTCAGCTCTCTAATCTCTTGTCTGCTGCCTCATGAACTGTGTCAACTGAGTGGTGCATCTAGTTAAACCACATGCATTGAGATTCTGAGTTCCTGGGTTCGAATCCCACCTGAATCATGACGTTTTGTTCTTCCTCATCAATTCTTCTCAACCTGTCTGTAGTTCACATGTGTTCTATTTTCCATGTTTGCTGTTGTTGCTCTGCATTGTCCTGGTTCTTGCTGTGCTTTGTGTGCTTGCTGTGCTTTGTGTGCTTGTTGTGCTTTGTGTGCTTGCTGTGCTTTGTGAGCTTGCTGTGCTTTGTGTGCTGGTTGTGCTTTGTGAGCTTGCTGTGCTTTGTGAGCTTGCTATGCTTTGTGTGCTTGCTGTGCTTTGTGTGCTTGCTATGCTTTGTGAGCTTGCTGTGCTTTGTGTGCCTGCTGTGATTTGTGTGCTTGCTGTGCTTTGTGTGCTTGCTTTGCTTTGTGTGCTTGCTGTGCTTTGTGAGCTTGCTGTGCTTTGTGTGCTTGCTGTGCTTTGTGAGCTTGCTATGCTTTGTGTGCCGGCTGTGATTTGTGTGCCTGCTGTGATTTGTGTAATTGCTGTGCTTGCTGTGATTTGTGTAATTGCTGTGCTTGTGTGCTTGCTGTGCATTGTGAGCTTGCTGTGCTTTGTGTGCTTGCTGTGCTGTGTGTGCATTGCGCCGAAGGTGCTTGACCCCGTGTTGCTGCTTGCAGCTATTTAGGGGTCAAGCACCGAAGGTGCTGAGACACCTATTGTTTTTGTTAGTATTATTATTATTATTATTATTATTATTATTTTTCCGCAATGGGAGTCTATGGCAGCCCTATGAACCATACATAGGAAAATGATGAAATTTGGCACAGATGTAGAGGTGGTCATAAATAGTCATGTGACCAAAAATGGGGTCTTTAGCAGTAACTCTATAGCGCCACCAGTAGTCCAAAAAATCAATGTTCAAACTGTTATAATTGGTGAACCATTTAATCTATGAAAATTCTACTTAGTACACATGATTGCTCTCATCGTGCTTATTGAATTTGATACTTTACAGTAAGACTCCACCCATTACAGTAGCGGCCATTTTGAAATGTACAGTATTTCATTTTTTCGCTACTCCTCCTTTAAATGCGGTTCAATTCTTATGAGATTTGGCACAGATGATCTTTGGAGTGAGCCGCATAGAAATGACCGAACAGAATTTTGATATTGATCTTTGTTCAAAAGTAATAAATGCGCAAACTTAACAAGGTTGACGCAAAAATGGTTCTGAAGCTGTAGCTCAGTCATTCTTTGATCAATTGAAATGAAATTTGGTACACTTCATGTGGACCATGAACTTGGGGTCCATGACAAATTTGGTGACAGCGCCACCTATGGGTCATGAGATAGAAAAATAGGCTATTATTGCCCATAACTTCTGAACTGTTTGTCAGAAAATTATGATCTTGATGTCTATGGATTGCTTACCTCATGCCGCATCTGTCGATGTGAATTATGCCAGGTTTGACCAAACCGCCTGTCCGCCATTTTGAAATTTCAAATAAATTGTTATATTTTTTGAACTATTGGACATATCCGCGCAAAAAAATGGTAAGGAGCTTTGACATGATGTCCTGAAGGTACATGGGAAGTCAGAGTACAGCGCCACCTAGGGGTTATAAACTATAACAGTTCTTATTGAACTGCTTATAACTTCTGAATACATTGTCTGATATACATTTTCTTTGTGAAATTGTATTCACTGTTTTATGCCGATCGCAACGATACCTTGTTTGTCATTTTCCAACATTATGTTCAGGTGTTATTGTAAGGCATATGGTAAATGATTTTTTCGCTACTCCTTTTACAAATTTTGTGTATTTTATGTCAGGTTCTGCTCATATAATGTTTGGAGCAATCCGCACAGATGTGACCGAACAGATTTTTGATATTCTGTTCTCTTTCTTAGAAATACCACTCTAAAGTTTACCGTGCCTGTGACGTTGTCTATTTGTCATAGTAATAAATTAATGTGACTGTATATTACATTGTATAGCATCACTATACATAATGATCTGCTTGTCTTCAATTTCACTTGAACTAATGTACATTGTATTTCTGTTATTTCTACTTCTGCTGTGTCAATTCTGCATCTTTGGTGATTGACATGTTAATCCTTTCAGCTCTCTAATCTCTTGTCTGCTGCCTCATGAACTGTGTAAACTGAGTGGCGCATCTAGTTAACCAATTGCATTTAGATTCTAAGTTCCTGGGTTCGAATCCCACCTGAGTCATGATGTTTTGTTCTTCCTCATCAATTCTTCTCAACCTGTCTGTAGTTCACATGTGTTCTATTTTTCCATGTTTGCTGTTGTTGGTCTGCATTATGGTGGTTCTTGCTGTGCTTTGTGAGCTTGCTGTGCTTTGTGTGCTTGCTGTGCTTTGTGAGCTTGCTATGCTTTGTGTGCTTGCTGTGCTTTTTGTGTAATTGCTGTGCTTTGTGTGCTTTGTGTGCTTGCTGTGCTTTGTGAGCTTGCTGTGCTTTGTGAGCTTGCTGTGCTTTGTGTGCCTGCTGTGATTTGTGTAATTGCTGTGCTTTGTGTGCTTGCTGTGCATTGTGAGCTTGCTGTGCTTTGTGTGCTTGCTGTGCTTTGTGTGCTTGCTGTGCTTTGTGAGCTTGCTGTGCTTTGTGTGCCTGCTGTGATTTGTGTAATTGCTGTGCTTTGTGTGCTTGCTGTGCATTGTGAGCTTGCTGTGCTTTGTGTGCTTGCTGTGCTGTGTGTGCATTGCGCCGAAGGTGCTTGACCCCGTGTTGCTGCTTGCAGCTATATTTATTATTATTATTCTGCTTCCTCTTCTTAGCCATAGGCGTCTATGGCAGCCCTACGAACCTTACATAGGAAAATGATGAAATTTGGCACAGTTGTAGTGGTGGTCTTAAAAAGTCATGTGACCAAAAATGGGGTCTCTAGTACTAACTCTATAGCGCCACCAGCAGTGCAAAAATTCAATGATCAAATGGTTATAACTGCTGATCCGCTTGATCTATGAAAATTCTACTTAGTACACGTGATTGCTCTCCTCATGCTTGTTGTTTTTAATGCCTTACAGTAAAACTCCACCCATTACAGTAGCGGCCATTTTGAAATGTACAGTATTCCATTTATTCGCTACTCCTCTTTCAAATTTGGTTCAATTGTTATGAAATTTGGCACAGGTGAACTTTGGAGTGAGCCGCACAGAAATGACCAAACCGAATTTGGATATTTATCGTTGTTCAAAAGTAATAAATGCGCAAACTTAACGAGGTTGACACAAAAATAGTTCTGAGGCTGTATCTCTGTCATTCTTTCATCAATTGAAATGAAATTTCGTACACGTCATGTCGACCATAAACTGGGGGTCCATGCCAAATTTGGTGACAGCGCCACCTATGGGTCATGAGATATGGAAAATGGCTTTTTTTGCCTATAACTACTGAAATGTTTGTCAGAAAATTATGATCTTGGTGTTTACAGATTCCTTGGCTCATGCCGCATCTGTCGATGTGTATTATGCCGGGTTTGACCACACCACCTGTCCGTCATTTTGAAATTGGTCATAAATTGTTATATCTTTTGAACTATTGGACATATTCGTGCAAAAATAGTTAGGGAGCTTCGGCATGATGTCCTGAAGTTACCTGGGAAGTCAGAGTACAGCGCCACCTAGGGGTTATAAACTATAACAGTTCTTATAGAACTGCTTATATCTTCAGAATACTTTGACTGATATACATTTTCTTTGTGACATTTTATTCACTGGTTTTTGCCGATCGCAACAATACCTTGTTTGGCATTTTCCATCATTCTGTTCATGTGTTATTGTAAAGCATATGGTAAATGATTTTTTCGCTACTTCTTTTACAAATTTTGTTTATTTTATGCCAGGTTCTGCTTGTATAATGTTTGGAGCAATCCGCACAGACGTGACTGAACATATTTTTCTGCTGAATGTCAAATTTTTGAGAAATACCTCTGTAAAGCGGACCATGCCTGTCATGCTGTCCCTTTGTCATATTAAAAAAAAGACAAAATTTGCCCATGTTGTTCATTATTGTACAATATGTTCTAAACGAATTCAGTGCCATTTAAGTTATCTGATTGCCCTACACTTTGTATTTCTGTTTATTTTTGCTTTGTTGTGTTATTTCTGCCCTTTCAGTGATTGGCATGTCAATGTTTGCAGCTTTGAAGCCTCTTTTCCACAGCCTTTCAACCCATGATTCCTCAGTGGCGCATGCAGTTAGTGCTGTGCTTTGAGAACCTGAGTTCATGGGTTCAAATCCCATGTGCAGTGGTTTTTTGTCTTAACTTTTTTTCTCACTTAGGTTTTGTGATTTTCATACTATACATTGTATTTCAGTTATTTGTGCTCTCTGTTGTCATTTCTACACTTTTGGTAATTACTGGATATCAATGTTTATAGCTGTAAAGCTGTATTCTATAGCTTGGACACACCAACTCAGTGGTTTAATCAGTTACTCAGTGGCGCATGCGGTTAGTGCTATGCTTTGGGAACATGAGGTCATGGGTTCGAAACCCAGCTCTTACTTTCACTTATTGAGATTTCCTTTTGTGTTCCCTTTAACACGTTCTTCTCGACCTGTCTGGTTTTCCACACTTGTTATATTTTTGAAATCTTTTCTGTTGTTGCTCCGCACTGCAGTGGTTCTGCTTAGCATTTGCTTTGCTTCGGGTTCGGGCTCTGTATTGCGCGCTTACTGCGCTTTGCGCATTTGCTGCGTCGTGTGGTTTTTGCTGTGCTTTGGGTGCTCATTGCGCTGAAGGTGCTTGACCCCGCAATTGCTGCTTGCAGCTATATTTTTACTTGCTATTATCAACGTTTAAATAAATGCAAGTGCAGTGAGAATGACTAATACAGGATATTTCAATGAAACACTGCATTGAATAACCCTTACGAAAATTAACCATTGTTTTACTACAGTTAAAACCAAAACAACATGGTTACTGTAGTAAAACCATGGTAACCACAAAATAACCATGGTTTTGACAACCATGGTGAATGAAGTTTAAACAATGGTTGTCTAATGTCTTAGATGAGCTTGCCCCAATTAAGACCAAGCCTGTTCCTGTGTCCCGCTCCTGTCCCTGGTTTAATCCTGCGCTTATAGCTATGAAGGCTAGAGGCAGACAACTTTAACGCCTCTATAGGAAAACGGGGTTAACCATACACTTTCAAGCATTTTCAGAACATATATTAACCTCTACAAAGCAGCTTTAAGTGAGGCCCATTCGTCCTACATCTCCAATATCATTAATAAAGCTAACAACAGGCCCAAATCACTGTTTAACATGGTTAACAGGTTAGTCAAGTCACCTATGCATAATACCAGTCTACAGGAATCTGATGACTTGTGCTGCTCCTTCTTGACCTATTTTCAAAATAAGTTAGATGCCTCATGCGGGGCTTTTGATATTGAGCCGACTACTTCTTCCTTGGAGCAGTCTCAGCCTATTCGTCTGCTTAATAACTTTACCTCTGACAAACACCACTCAAATAAGTGAAATAATAAAACAATCAAATTCCTCTTTCTGCCAGTTAGACCCTGCACCCACATTTCTTCTGAAACACTGTATCACTGTCATCTCTGCTCCTATTTCACATCTGGTTAACACATCTCTTATCTCTGCTAATTTTCCGATTTCTTTAAAGACTGCTGCTATTACACCTTTCCTTAAATAAACAACCCTTGACCAAACTGACTTTGCTACCTAACGCCCATTTTCTAATTTGCCATTTGTTTAAAAAATATTAGAAAAGGTTGTGGCCGCTCAACTCCAACCTTTTCCGGCAACGTTTCCTTACTGCTATTACTCGATCTCAGCGTTTGATACTGTCTGCTACAAATTATTACTGACGCGCCTCTCAGAGACTAGTATCTCTGGAGCAGCGCTATCCTGGTTTTCCTCCTATTTGACAAAAAGACAATATTTTATTTCTATGCACAAATATAAATCGCCAACTGTTCTACTCAAACAAGGTGTTCCTCAAGGTTCAGTTCTCGGACCATTACTGTTCATCATCTATATCGCCTGTTTCACACCGCAAGCGTGAGCAGCGCGTAAGCAGCGCGTGTTTTTTCGGTGCCCATGTTAACAAGTTAAAGCATGTACACCGCACGCGTGAGCAGCGCGTAGCAGGAGCGTCGCTGAAGCAGCAGTGCTGCTATTGTTTCGGCGTCGGCTCTATTTTTGCTGCGCTGCTCATGCTCAATTAAAGTGACAGTGCATTGTTTATGCTTTAAATGGTCGTGTATTGAGTGTAATTTTACAGTAAAATCATGAATGTGATGCCAAGTGTTTTTGAAACAGTCATGACTTTGAGCAATTTAAAAGAAAACAATGAAATATTAACACACTGTTGCCAGAAGACTGCGTTCATTCACTCTCTGCCCAGCAAATGAGTCCTTATCTATCTTAATAATCTTCAGAGAAATAGATTAATCTATAAATCTAAATCTTATGCTTAAACTGTTGAAGGGAAACACGATCGACTGCTTCATGCTGTCAATCACTGAGTGAATTCTTTATTTTATCGTAAAACTTCAGAGAAACAAATTTTATAATGTGCCATGGGCTTTTTATGTCTATGATTGTGTTTTGTGTCTATATTTGTCATTACACGGACCAGAACAGCACAAACATAAACGATTGCACTTGCACATTGCAAGAGTTCAGATATTTATATACATACACAAAGCTGAGGAATTAGAAGACATACATTATGATTGATAGTATTGAGCAAAGAGATAGGTTTTTAGATTAGACTTGAATTTCTGAAGTGATGTTATTGTTCTAAGAGCCAGGGGCAGTGAGTTCCATAGCTTAGGGGCAATAACAGAGAAACGTTAGAAAAATGTCCATCACCCTTTCTAAATTCACCCACATAAAAAAAGACTATTATACCATATAATTTACTGCAGTAAAACTGTATAGTAAAATTCTTAGATACTAAAAATATACTATAGTAGGCTTCAAAAATCACCCTATAGTAATTATTTGGTATTAATATCCATGATATTTGTATTGATACATAGTACTAACAACATTGCTTAATAGGTTCCCCTAATAAAAACTTCTACACTTAAATATATACATTTTCATTTTTGTCTGTTTTAATTTCACTTGTCAAATTGCATTGTTATGACATTTTTTACACCACTGGGGCCCATTATCAAGGTCTCGCCTAGGGCCCCATACCCTCAAGGGCCGGCCCTGTTTAAAAGCAAATGAGAATATCCAGTGTCCCTACAGAGGTTGCACATTTTAGACTTGTGTTTATGTGACATTCAATTCGCATAAATGTAAGACACATAGTTAACATGACTTGAAGATGCTGCTTCCTGGGGTAGAAAACCCACATGTGTATGTACCAATCCAGCCTGTGTTACAAACAATGCTAAACAAGCCAGAAATTTTAGACAAAGCACTTACAGTGCAAGAATGTGTATCAGATGGGTACATTTCTTACCATTCAGGTGAATATTTTAAAGAGAATAGTTTTCTCAATGATGGTGAATTTAAAATTGGTGTTAGACTCTATATCTGGATTGAGGTGGCCAATCCAGAAGCAGACACAAAATGTGTGCAGTCTACTGGGTGTTATCAAACATGCCTGTAAAGTATAGGTCAGATCTTCACTGCATCCAACTGGCTCTTCTTTGCAATGTTAGAACAGTAAAGGAGTTTGGCTACCAAAAAATCATGCAACCACTTCTGCAAGACCTTATCCATCTTGCGCAAACTGGGTTGTACATTGGGCAGTTAGATGCGACTGTGAAAGAAACTGCCTTGTGTGTATCAGCTGATAATCTTGGTGCTCATTCTCTTGCAGGTTTTTTTTTTTTTGAGAGTTTTACTGTAGAGAGGTTCTGCCACTTTTGCATGGTTACCATAACGAGGCTCAGCACAGTAATGCTGAGCCACAGAAAAGTTTGCACCGGAAACTTTGAACCTCAGAATAAGGATATGCACGACAGGCAACCCACACAGCAGGAGACTCCTATGCGGATCCGCGTTCAAGTCGCCAAACCCGCGTGACTGTCACATTCGTTTTGGAGCCGCAGAGAGGATCAGCTCCGCCTCCGCGGTTAGCGCCGTAAATTCTTCTGTCAAACAGCGGATCCTGAACGGACCCATGTCGGATCCTCGGACGCGCGCTGACGGGTTAACTAGCACACCTGTCAATCGAGACTGTGGGTTAACTACGCACACATGTCAATCGAGATTGGAACACGGTTGAGCTGAACTCTCTATTGAGTAAGTATTGATTTATTGCGGCAGTAAACGTTTTTTTAACCATCATGTATAGGCTACTAATGATTGGAACGTTGTTTGATATTAGAAAACTTTAGCATCACCCGTGTATACTATCTAGTTCACGAATGTTGTCATTTCATTTGCTTTATTAAACCACGACAATAATGTAGAAGAAATGCAAATGTAAAACTAACTTAAATGATAGCAAAACATTTTAAATACAGGTAATCATTGATGAGACCTTCAATGTTCTTTTTGTGTCCTTTTAAACGGCACTTTATTAAGTTATAAGAATGTTTATGTAAATTAAATATAAAATATGATTACGTCATACTTGGCATTTCTTTATGTACATCTGTAATTATTTAACAAACATTATTGTACACTCGTTCATAAAATATATTTATACACGTCCAAATTCATAATTTCAAGTGTACCTTAATGGTTTTTTGTATTATGTTTATGACCTTCTTTACTTTATTTATATTTAATAAACATTTTTTAATGAAATAATTAAAAATAATTACTAATAGAAGTAGGCCTATTTTATTTAAATAAGTACTAAATAAACATTTGAAATATATCTGTCTGTGTGCAATGAATGAATATAATATACAAGTTTCACTTTTTGAATGGAATTAGTTATAAAGCAACTTTTGGATCAGATTCTAATTATATGAGCAGCACCTGTATACAAATTGATTTATTTGCCAGGCTATGGCTGAATCCCAAACCGCCTACTTCCATATAGTAGGCAAAGTAGCGCTTTTTACATACTATATAGTATGGAAGTAGGCGGTTTGGGATTCAGCCTAAGAGTGGCATGCACCTCCGACTTGTCGTTATTAATGGCAGCTTAATGTCCGGCTTTATTGGCAGGTATATGGTCGGCTGCCACTGGCAGCTTCTTCCTGCTGCCAGCTGCTGATTTTTCGCTAAACCCCCTCTCATGGCATAATATTCTTCCAAATCAAATGCAGTGTTATTTTACCTTGCTGTCTATTTAAAAAGATGTCTTTGCCTTTTTAGATTTGTTCTTTGGCCACCATTGGAGGCCAGGATGTGAAGAGGGTGACCTGGAACATCCTGGGCAGGCTCTTCACAGATGAGGTGGCTCATCAGATTAACTGGAAGGGTGTTCATAACAAAAAGCCTTCAGTAGGATGGCAACGAAGACCTTGCTTTTTAGTAAGTATAGAATTTAAAGTAATATTATATTAGTTCAATTATCTGTCCGTGTAATGTAACCAAGGTTCTAGTGGAGACTAAATGCAAGTAAATGGAGTTTACCCCCCGCTCAAATGTCAGAAATAGAGTTTAGCCACCTGTTAAGAGTTTACCTCCAAATAGAATGTTACAGGACCCCAACAGACTTAGAACATTACAAAACCACACTGATGTCTCCACATACAATATGTGCTCTGATCAAGGAACCATTTAATACAACTGATATTGTTTGAACATTTTGGATGTCTTTTTAAACGTACGATAGCGAAAAGGCACCCCACCATGATCATGAATTAATGGTTTACCCACCTCTTATTTTAACCACCACAAACCTGTTTTATAACCTTGTAATTCATGTTTCTTTTTACATTTAATCTCCTTAATGCCTCTCCCATATATATTGTGTAAGCATACTTGGCTTTGGATGCTTCATACCAAACATTAACATCTGTCTTTTGATTACAGGTGCTGTGAGAAAAAACACTGTGACCCAGTCAGCCACGGACACAGAAGTCACCAAGCATGCAATCAGGTGGTTCAACCTGGCAGCAGATCGGTCTACGAGGAGACGTGTCCCGCCTTCCTACACACAAAATGATGAATGAGTAATGGGAGTAAATGTTCAAAAATTAAACCATGAACAACTTGTCTTTCTCCAGTTATTCCTTTTCAGATAATTTAGCTGTGCATACTGCAGCATTTCATTGAAGTTGTAGCCTAATAGATCAAGTTTTTTTTTTGCACTGACCTGGGCCTATAAACCACTTAATTAGGTTTTGAACAGAAAAATAATATTTTTAACAAAAACATAATATGCCATAACCTATAACTGTCCATAAATGTAAATGGCAATTTTATATTTCCATTGAGTACTAATTACCTTTGTACAGTACATTGATATCTTTAGTGAAACTTTTCTGTTTACAATATTGTTAGGTTAAAAATACAAGGCAATGCAGATTTAAGGTTCTCTATTGCTGTAGTAGCCAGGCCTAGTGATAGTTGGGTTTTATCCTTTGGTTTAGTTCGTCCTATTTTATCCTACAGCAAGAACATAAGGGATATTGAAAGTAAGAGAAACTGGTCCAAAACAGACCCGACCCTGATAGAAATAAGCTCCGGGGTGGATCCGTAACCGACCCGCCCCGAAGTCAATGTTCCGCTCTGGATCCGTTGCGGATCCGCCCCGGAGCTTTTAATGAGTCCGTTGCGGGTCCGTGGCGGATATATGAATGAATTTGCGCCACGGATGCGGAGCGGATGCAGCGCAAGGCCACGGCGGGTCCGCGATCCGCCTTCATTGCGGATCCGTCACTGCGCGCAAGTGGACGCCGACACGGGTCCGTTTCGCGGGTCCGTTCCGGAAGCCACGATACCTCCGCGGATGATCCGCCACGGAGTCCTTTTGCTGTGTGGGAAGTTAAGGAGATAATGCAAGATCCCTCTTTGAGAAAGGTATATGGTGTAAAAGGAAGTTGCCCACTAAAATTTGTGCAAAGGGTCTGAAACAGTCGTTGCACTGTTTATTTTGGTAAGGTAGGTACGCGATATGTTTGTATTGAGATGGATTCAGATATTCTACTTTGATGAAACATTATGTTGCTTATGAAATTTGTGTTCGTTTACGGATTAGCGTAACGATATAGTTACTACGTCTACACAACCGAACGTGTGCTTAAACTAATTCTGATGTAAACCAGTTTATGTTGGTTATTTTGGAAGTGTTATTCACTTTGTACTGCAAAGTTTTCTCACTGTGGTGAATGAGACCGTCTGATTTGTGCGTGTTCATGTGTTTTGAAAGAGGCGTGACTTTGGATGGCGATTTGACTTGAGGGTGGGATCGTGTTTTCATTGCTAGGCGGCTACTGTTAGCATTTTTCAAAATGTGTTACCCTACCTTTAATGTAAAACAGATATGAACTGCAATAAAGACTTAATAGTTTATGTCTGAATAAATGTGCTGCAATATTTTAAGGCTTTTTCAATTCCATAAATACAGTGGAAGTTATTAATAAGAAGTGGTGGATTTAAGTTATCCGAGCCAACTGAGGTCCGAAGTCTTTTGATTCAAGGGCTACCCCTCATGTTTGGAGATGACTCCCCTGCACTCTATAAGACATGTTTGGTAAGTCTCCTATCTTTGTCTATCTATCTGCCTACCTACACTCATAAATGGATGTGTTATTTTTAACCCATGCTGGGTAAATATCGCCCAGAACACCAGTGGCGGTTCTACACGGAGGCCAAGGGTGGCCCATGCCTCTGTAGACAAGTCCCTGGCCACCCCTGTGGCCACCCCGTGCTGACCAAATAAAAAAGTATACATTTATTTTGATTTTACACGCGAGCACCAAAAGCGGAACTAATCCGACGCACAACGTTCTTAACGGGCAAATTAGAGCGGCGCACCCAACCACTGTAGCAGGCTGCGGGTGCTGGGTGCTGCTCAGCGAGTGTCTCAATTCATTCCCAATTTTCCGATGTTGAGAATGTGTATGCAGGTTTGGGCACTGGTAAGGACTCTAGCTCACTTGACATTGGGACACTGTTCACTTGTTCACCTGTGACGTGGCTGCATAAGCGCGTTGTGATCATTCACTGCTGCTACTCATCAACAACCGGCAAAACCAACATCTCGCTAACTTTTTAAAGTTTACACATTGTAAAAAGCCCTGTAATTATGCTTTTACATACACTTGCATAAAATTGGAGGAATATAATTAAATGTGTCATATAAAAATGTTTACAATTTAAAATAAATATTATTTTAAATACTGATTAGATTGTGGTCCGTAACTGTCTAGCAATGTGTGTTTATATGTAAACTAAAACAAACGTATGTCTTTGTAAAAGTTTGCATTTCATAAAGTTTATTGAGTAGGCTGGCATGATTTTCGGTTGGGGGGCTTTAGAAAAGAGCCAAGCTCCCCTTTTGCACCTGCACTCACTCTTGTATTAAATAAAGATTTATATGATTGTAAAGTAAGATCAAGTTTATGGGGCAGTTTCCCGGACAGGGATTAGACTAGTCCTAAACTAAAATAAATATAAGAGCTGTCCAAACTGAAAACAACTTGCAATGCCATATCTTAAAATACATCAATGCCCTTTGTTTTGCTTCAAAATGCACACAAGTAATGTATTAAGGCATGTTTGTTAAAACTAGTTATATTTCCTAATTAAACTAAGGCCTAGTACTGTCTTAAACTAATTCCTGTAAACGCCTCTATAATCTTTAAATATAATTTCTTGCCGTTTTTTTATGTGCCCCTCTGGTAAAACACTGGCCCCTCCTTGGCCCCCCTAGTGAAATTTGTTTAGAACCGCCACTGCAGAACACATGCTGGGTTGAAGTTATTCAGCATGGGTTATAATTAACCCAGCCATTAAGTTAACATAACCCAATACTGGGAATTTTTTTTAACCCAGCATGTGTTCTGTGCGATTTTTACCCAGCATGGGTTACAAATAACACAGCCATTTATAGAGTGTAAATACCTACATCTGTCTGTCTGCCTGTCTTCCTCTGTATGTCTATGACTACGTTCACACTGTCATCAAAATCCGATTTTCTGCTCATATGTAACCCTACTTATACCTGAAAGCCCCTAACACGCAAATAAGGATGTTTGACTTTCCTGAAGCGTAGTCCAGACGACAGACCTGCACGTGACCCGGGAGCAGACTGCCTCGGCTCGTATCGTTTGCTCCCACGGAAAAAATTCGGGACAGTCCCGAAATCTAAGCTGCTGTCCCCAATTCCAAATCCTGCTCTAATTGTCCCGAAAATTATACTCAAGCAAAATCTGTCTGATAAAACATGAGCGAGGAAGTTGGTTGAGTCACCCTGCAGCCAGCTGCTCATTGGCTGCAACATCTTGTTTGGTTTTTACTGTAGGTGCGCATTAAGATATGCACTGAGAAGGCATGGGAGTGCTGGCAGCAGTTAAAAGCTCCGCAAAATATGACATCGAGCCTCCACAACCTCGGTAGACTATAGCTCAAGTGTGAATTTAAAGTTGTACTGTTTCTATTAATTTATCTAATTCATCCATATGCACAAAGACAATAAGACCTTTTTGTCCCCTTTTTGTTTTATTGAGTAGAGAGCGAAAGTTGCAGCAGCCGTGAGGACAGTTGAAAGTGCAGGATGTGACAGTCAGTCGCATGGAGTCAGATTGGTCGAGGGCGAGGCACTTTGTTCCAAAAAAATATGTCTATACCTATTATATAAATTTCTATGCATATGTTCTTATGTTAATAAAATATGATTGGTTCAGTAACTTCAGTTTGAAATTCATTATCTTTTATTTAAAAAAACTTTTGGATGATCTAACTATTATTGTATGAACTATTAAGTATAAAATACTTCTATATGTATTATATCAATTTATTTAAATGCATATCCGTTTACACTGTTATATGTCACAGGTCGGGGAAGCGGACCGCCCCTGTCGCGGGTCACGCTCCTCCTAGTTCCACCCCGAGGAGGTCCCAAAACATCCCAATGACCAGACAGACAAAAGATTAAGATTTAACAACTTTTATTAAATAGTAGAATAGGGGGGATTAAATAGTTAAAAAACAAAATCAGATCTGCATGGCAAAAGGGGGGCTCCAGGAAATCCCAACTTATAAGGTTCTTCGATCCACTCTCCACAGACCTCAACGGGCTGAATCTTCCCCTGACTCCTCGGGTCTCAAAAATGGCTTCTGTCGCTACGGACATAGCACGACACTCCAAGCTGTCAAGCGTACACACACAAATGAAGGCAAAGACTCACCCACGACACTGCACACACCCTTCGTGAATTACGGACGAAGCCAGACTCGACCCGGGCCCGCCGTGGGGTTGGGTGATCTTTCTTGGTGGAGGGGATGAGATGGATAGAAAAGGAACACGGGACCCCCCCCCCCCCCCTCGTGGCGATTCTGATGCTCGCCCACGCTTCTCTCTCCAATGGGGCCGCAATGCTACGTAGCAACTCACAACACCAGGTGATACCTGGTGCATTCACAATACACACCACAGACTGAAAGGTTACTCACGTATATCTCTACTTCCAGGGTAGCTCCCCGGCTCACCCACGCTTCTCTCTTCAGTGGGGCCGCAACGCTTCGTGACACTCACAGCGCAAAATCAGGTAATACTTTTATATCCACAATACACATCGCAGGCTGAAATGCTACTCACGTGTATGTGGTTCTTCCAGAATGGATCCTCGGCTCGCCCACGTCTCTCTCTCTTTCTCTCCGGTGGGGCCGAAATGCTACGTGGCTACTCACAACACACAATCAGGTGAATGCGTTTCAGTTACTTTCAACGGTTTGGTTTGTTTAATCACACTTGCTGGGGTTTCCCGATGATCCGCTTTAAAAACAGCAACTGTCTTCACTTAGCTGCCTAAATGACTCGTTTTTAGCGATATTACTTTGCCCAGTTCTTCGTCTCCAAACCCTCCATGGTAACCACAGCAAACCAGCACAGCACGATACCGCCAGCAGAACACAGCACAATAATACAGCAACCAAGCACTTGGCTTCTTTTTCCGGGGTGCTCTGCAACATAATATAGCCACAACTCCTTCCTATAGCCTCCCTCGGACCCGCACTCTTTCCGTTCACTTTGAAAGCGATCCCCGGATCAACGGCGTCCTCGGCGCTTCGCAGGAAGTGCGTAATTGTGGTCCGCCTTTGGCGGAGCGGAGCTCGCCCACGGAAATCTGCCTCCTCTTGCGTGTTGCTGCAGATCTATTTATACTTCCCATCCTCTTCCTTCTTCCAATCACACATTACCAGCCTTAACTCTCCTCACCTGTTGCTTGTCAGTCCTGATTGCGTTGTCCCAGCAACCAGGAAGTGCCGGAGTTTGCACTGCTCGGCCTGGGCGGAAACCATCTTCGGGCGGAACCAATCTTCTCTGCTTTTGGTTCCGCCGTATCATAGTCACCCCGTGATATATACATTTTGCAAAGGAGGTTCAGCACTTTTTTCAAACAGCAACTTTCTCAATAATAATTATGTGCGATATTAAGCATAAAATGTATGGCCGTCTCTTCCTAAATAGTTCTAAGTGAGTGCACTTGAGTTAATTCTGGGTATACGAGTTAAATCATCCTTATTGTGTCCTACTTTAACATAAGACCATACTTTATGTCTGTACAGACGCTTCAGATAAAGCATTTACATTATTTTCACACACAGTATTACTGCTGGACTGTGTAACACACAGCACTGGTAAAGTATTTGTGTCTTCTTATCATCATACA
Source organism: Misgurnus anguillicaudatus (assembly GCF_027580225.2). Lineage (NCBI taxonomy): Eukaryota > Metazoa > Chordata > Actinopteri > Cypriniformes > Cobitidae > Misgurnus > Misgurnus anguillicaudatus. The sequence goes on along the minus strand of NC_073341.2, from coordinate 7,878,175 downwards.
AAAGAAAAAAAATACCCAACACACTCACTAAACGTTGGTTTGTTTCACTGATGAGTGAACTGGTGCACGAGAAAATATCATTTCCTGTTTGTCACTAACATTGACCCATTTTTCTAAACACACACACACACACACACACACACACACACACACACACACACTCACACACACACACACACACACTCACTCAAAAAGTCCCCAAAAGGTCAAAAACATTTGGTACCCACAACATGATAATTACCAGGTACACACACACAGACAATTCTAATACACTGCTAATGTAAAATCGTTTAATTTTCTTATTTATTAAAAATAAAACATTACACATGAGGTTAACACCAGCACATGTTTTGGGAAATCATTTGAATTCAAATGGATAAAATGTCCTGGGATCACCAGACAAAAGCGGCTCGTTCACGGAGCATCCGTACACCGAAACGCTGCCATTCCCGCTGATGAATCCACAGCTCCTGTGTGGTGTCCAAACACGCCAACACCGCTCCACCCTTCCACGCTATAAATCGAGGATCCATGTCCTGTGTAAAAACATTTAAACAAAAGTTCACTCAAAACACATTTATTTACACTCCCATTATCTGAAATGTAGATGCCGACATTTTTGACTTTGTCCGTGGTTTCGGTGATGGCACAGTGATTAAGAGACACGCCTTTGGTGTGAGAGACCCGGGTTCAAATCCACTGTGACACACCATTGTGTCCCTGAGTAAGACACTTCACCCCTAGTTGCTCCAGAGGCATGCAACCTCTGACATATATAGCAATTGGATAAAAGCGTCAGCTAAATGAATAAGTAAGGGATAAAAAAGTTCACTTCTAAACCCCAGACAAGGGCAACCATGAAGACAAAGACAGACCGTGCTATCATTATCCATGCCATTGATACACGTCTGACCCAGAAAGTCTGAAGCTGTTTTTCAGACCATGCTCTTTCTGACCCAAGCTATGAAACACCTACCGGACATCTATGGGCAGATGAAGGTTCGATGAGGAATTCAGAGACTTTTGGGAAGATTTTTTTACCAACGTTGAACGAAATGTAATGCTGAGAAAACAAGGAAGAGGGAAAGAAGAAACAGACTGAAAAAGAACTGCATATGGCTACGTTATATCTGGGACAAATGTCTGCTGGACAGTTCCACGGTCCTAGGCATTACAACATAAGCTACCGCCAATTTCAACATCCAGGTCGTGCCTGTGGATGGGGCAGACCAGAATAAGATTCAAAGACTTGTGTTAATTGTGGCAAACAAGGACATTGGTGAAAAGATTGTCCGGAAGCTCAAACGCAAAAAAGAGGAAAAGAGCATGGCGACTGAGATGAGGAGGGGGGAGCGTCGTCAGTCAGGGTGAGTACGATTTTTTTGCAATGAAGAAACGCTTGCTGCTGCATATAGTATGTATAAGTCCCCAATTTCTAAAACAACCAGAATATACACTGCAAAAAATGATCTTGAAAATTTTTCTTAATCACAAAATTCAAGAAAAATGCAAGAAAAATTTGCTTACCCCATTGGCAGATTTTTTTTTTGCTTGTTTTATGCACAAAATCACTTAAATTTGATATTTTTGGTCTAAAAACTAAACTTATTTTCTTGGGTTGTTTTGCTCATCAGGAGAGAATCTTAATTTAGGAATTTTTTGTTTTTTTTCTGAAAACAAGACAAAAATATTTAGAAAATGTTTTCTTGAAAATTATTTTTTGCAGTGCAGTATGATGGTTGGAGAGCAAAATTTATGTTTTATGGTAGATTCTGGTGCAACTAATTTCGTTATGAAGCATGACGAAGTGTCTGCGTCACTTACTGAATGGTCAGTAGTGTCAGAGATTGCCACAGGCAACACCAGAAGGAACTTTTACTGTGAACCTTTAATATGTGAAGATCGAGGTTGAGCATTGAGCACAGTTTTTTAGTCAGACGTACTTGCTCTGTGAATCTGATGGGAAGAGATCTCATGTGTAAAATGGGTAATTCTGAGTAATGGGAAACTGAAACTAAATAATTGGCAGGGATTCATATCTGGAATAAGAATGTGTTTGTAGCTCTCGTACAACTAAACAAATCCCAAAAGATGATGTACAATGTTGAAGGAGCTGTCGCACACATCTTGCTTTCCAAGTCGCTCTCTGCAGATTGACAGGATGTAGGTCTATTTGCAGCTAAATGTGCACGCACATCAAATTGGGCAGGTGATGAGAACTTCCAGTTTTCAGAGACGTGACAAGACGTCTAGTACAAGAAAACATGTTTAACCTTTCGACCTTTAAACATGTTCAAGGTTTTTCTCCCATTTCAGAAGATCACTGCAGTAGATGCATCATCTGTATGACTAAAAACGTGGGAAGAGGAACGGTCACAAGGAAAGCATGGCATCCCATTCCTGAGTGGCCATTCGACCACTTTATGTTTGACTATATTGAACTCACATCGGCTGAATGCTAGAAATATTGTCTAATACTGGTAAACATGTTCTCAATATAAAAATTGAAAAAAGAAAAATTGGCAAAACTGGCCTGAATTGGGTACAGGCACTACTTATAATACTGATGTACATGAGAATGAGAGTAACAAGAGAACGAGAGACAAGATCAAAATATCTCAATACGAGATAATGTTTGCAAAACCCCCACATGTGGTGTGGGAGCCAGGTCAAAACCCCCAAACCTTTGACCACAAGAAAAAATAACATGCTTGAATATTGTGAGAAAATGTGTGTGGGTTGTTGTCAAATATCAGCTTAACAGGTTAAAGCAGCACTCTCGGGGCCAGCTGAAGGGCCATTTCACACCATTATGCCAGGAGATTATGTGGTAATCAAGGATTTCAGAAGGAAGTCGTGGCGAGCCAAGAGGTGGAACGGGCCGTACCAGGTCCTGTTGGTCACCCACACTGCCATGAAAGTAGCTGAAAGTGCCACTTGGGTCCATGCAACACACTGCAGAAAGGTCAAAAACGATCCAACTCTGGATCCGCACAAAAAACTATAGCCACTGAAAGGACGCATGGGAGGAACACACACACACAAAGAACTATAGCCACTGATTGGAGGGAGAGGAGTCAGGATCATCATGAAACTGCTGCTGTTATTGTGCACTGTTGTCATAATAAGGGCAGCTGCACGAGAACTTATTCTATTATAAAGTTCACATTTTACACAGTAAAGTTAGCTCAGTGTAGTTTTTGATACGCTATGATTTGAACTAAGGTAATTTGCTTGTTATCAGAAATAAACTACTCTAAAATGACTTTGTTGTTATTGATTCTTTGTGGAGTTTACCGGAAGTTATGTTTGTTCCACGAAAGCGGTTTGTTTTTGTTGTTATTGCTGAAACCGTCTATAGGTCTACAATTCATAGACACATAAATCTCCATTCAGCAGAACACAGATGACTAGATAAATGTTTTTTCATCAGACATTAAACAACGAAAGGGTCTTATACCTTTGGTCGCGTGATGACCTCAACGTTCTCGACCATACAGCGGAAAGACGGAGGCATTTTATTAAGAATACGATGCTGTAGAAACTCCTGAGCACCGTGAAACAGAAGTCCACCTCCAACCAGAAGAATACAGCCGTACATCTTACGCTTCGTTTCATCTGATGCTGTCAAAACACAAACACATCACACATCTTTTCATAGATATTTTAAACAAACTAACATACAGCTATTATGTACAAGTCTATTTTAGATAGACGAAGTAAAATATATTTGGTTTTTATAAGAATAATCAGAACGTTTTTCCATGACAGTATTAAGTTTGTCAGAGGTTTGAAATGTCACAACCTAAAAATCGTATCAATTCTAAAACACTGTATCATAAAAACTATTAAGACTTTAACCATTTCTGTTTAAACATTTACTCTGCCAGATTCTACATTAAACATATAATCTGATTAAATATATATAATATATAGTACTGTGTGTAGTAGTTAGGGGTGGGTTCACAAAGCCCACTGTTCGGTCAGTATCACGGTTTTAGGGTCACGGTTTTCGGTTCTGTAAGTTTCTTGTCGCTGTTTTTTCTTTTAATCGTTAACCCTCCAGATATTTACCTCAGCATATATATAGCTTAATTATCCACAATTTAGGATACAGTATTAACAAAATTGTTATATCATGTAATCATGCACAAACTGAAATTGACTTGTCTTTAAGCACATTATTGGGAACATCTCTGAGGAAAGCTAGGTGAGATTTTGATACAGCAACAGAGAAGACATTGATGACATGTTTTTTATTTATTTGACAAAAAAGGACAATGTGTGTTGCTATCTCTACAGGAACGTATGCGCCTTTTTAGCAAACAAAGATTGAACTTGAAGCACACAAAGATTAAACTGAAGAATCAACTTGCATTTATCAAACTGCCAACTTCAGTGTAGCTTTAAGCCTTGTTTGCGCCTGGCAAAAATGACGTAAACGCCGAGTTGGCAGCAGTGCACTTCGAGTGAGCGAGACCCCATTTTGCTTGGCGGTGTGCACTTCAAACTTTGTGCGCCGCTCTGCAACCCAAGAAGCATGAGCTCCAGGCGAATCTGGCCGAGCATGAGGTCTCATCACGCCGGCACCCAGTCTGTGCTTTGAGTATAAACACCTCCCCAAACGGAGCACTCGCAGTCAGCGGAGGCTCGCGCTGTGGAGCCAGACGAAAGTATACAAGGCTTCAGGTAACATACGGCATGTGGCTACTTTGCGCATGCGTCGAACCGTGCAACACACCCACGCTCCGAACCAAGACAAGCAAACCAAACAGTACGGATGTTTTTTCATGTACCCTGCCACCCCTAGTATTAGTGCTTGTAGTAGTGTGTGGTAATGTGCTTGCAGTAGTAATGTGTGTGTAGTTATTATAGTGCTCTGTGCAGTACAACACAAGAAAGATAATGCAGAGATATGAATGAAGTGGACATTACACTATATGAAGCAACAACACTGCACATCATATAACAGAGAGAGAGGGGTTTTAACAAAAAAGATGTGTGTGTGTGTGTGTGTGTGTGTGTTTATATTTACAGCAAGAGTCGATGCTGTGCAAGATGGCTTTATCCACACCGAGTGCTTTTCCCTCAAACTGAGTCATTGCGGCTGTGCTCCGGCTGAACAGAAGCGAAGTGTTTTCCTCTGTTTCTGATCCACTAATGAGAGATTCAGCGTGACTATGAGCCAGATCCACATCATGAACCATGTTTCCTTTCTCGGATAGATCACATGTGCTGGATTCTCCTTCAAAACCAACAGGCTTATGGAAAGACTTTCTGTCTGCTGTAGCTTTAGATGACTGTAAGAGATAGAAAAACACAACAATGAGACCATACCTCACCATTCCTTGGTTTTGTTTAAAGGTCTAAACATTATTTACATTCAAGTATTTCTTTTAGGCAGGTGCTTTTATACAAAACTTATAATTTGTATCAGTATGTCTGTTTACTGAGACCATTAAAACAGTTAAAAATTAAACTTAATGACTCCATTCATTTATAATGAAGGAAGCTGATCTTAAACCTAATACAAGTGATTTTGAAATTGAATTTATTCATGTTTTGTTGGCATGAAGCGTCAAGTTCGGGATACTCTTCCCATCCTACAGTACATACAAGGACATATTTTTTTTAAACACGGAAAAGAGGCCGATCGCTTAAAAACATTATTAACAGCACCGGTGACCGGTGCTCGTATACTGTGATCCTCCTCTGTCAAAGGCGCTCCAGGAACTGAAGGACAGTGCATGAACAGATACAGCGGCGCTTCATGATAAATGCATCGACACATCTTGTTCATTATATCACATTATCTGAGCTTTACAATATTTCCTTCCACACTGCTCTATTAATCAATACAATAGATTGTTTTAATAGATCGTCAAATGTTTTTATTTTGAATAAGCCCTTTAGATTACTGATATATGTATGTAGTGATTTATAATACAAAAAAAATTTCCTTTGCCTACATAAACGGTTTATTTCCTTTTTAAATTACGTCAACATTGTTGCCGTGTAATTACACCGGCTAATTCATCATGGAGGACAAAATAAATTGCAGATAAATGTTTTAATACAGATTAAAGTTCGAATTTAAGATTTGTTAATCTGTGTTTAAATGTAAGTGGTGCTAACACAACTCAAATTAAAATTAAACAAAACCTAGTTTAGCTCTAAACTCTGCTTAATTTAATCCTTGTTGGTGCAACCCACCCTATGAATTTAAGTAGGAGTGGGCCGATAAATCATGCTTGCTATGCTTCTCAATGAATTACGGTGAAATGCTGCTACATACAAAACCAGAGGGCGCTCTCGTGTCAAAACTCAAAATTAGCCATAGAAAATGTATAAGCATATTTATATTCAAAGGTGGACACTACCTGAGTATTTTAGTTACATTTTACAAGCATCTGTGCTTTATCAGAGTGTTGTCTTGGGAAAAAAAAAACTTTACTAAAAAAATTTCACTATATTCTAAAGCATAGAATCATGCTGTGTATTCCTTATATATTGCATATAAAAATTTATTTAATACCTAATTACACAAAAATTGTGTACTTTTACTTTCTTAAGTAAAAAGTACTTTTGTACTTTTACTCAAGTAAAAGTAAAAAAATACTAGATGTTTAATGTACTTAAATATTAAATATAAACCAAAAACTTGAAATTATGAAATGTCGTGGAGTAAAAATTATGATAATATGCTTTGGAAAGTATGTTTTCCAAAGAAAAACACTGATAAAATACGAATACTTGAAAATGTACTTTTATGTATAAATTAAAAATACTTAAGTAGTGTCCGCCTCTGTTTATATCTCTGTACTTCAAACTTTTTCAAGTATTTTCATGATAATAAAGATTATGTTTGAATAGTGTTGCCTTTTCAAATGCATGTTATAAATGACTCAAACTCACAGTGATTTTAGATTGATAATTCCTACTTCCTAGTGATCAAAGTGCCATAATACAAGAAAAAGCTATGCTTAATATCACGTTTGTGTATCATTTCTTTTATGGGCACCTCCCCCGGAAAAGCACACCCACACATCAATCAGTGGGAGAGAAAGAACCGAGGACGCTAGAAGTCACAGGCATTTCTTCAGGCAGCTTTGTTTTATATCAAGAAGAAGTGTGTTTTTGGATGTAAGAAAATGTAACCCAACCTTATCTGAACAATAGATATAATTTGTTTATCCGGGTAGCAGCGGAGTTTTGCGTATATGCCAATGAGAGAGGCGTTCATGGACGTCAGTTGCTAAAGCATTGTGTTAGTAGCACAAAAGGAAACACACAGTACTGATATAATCTACAGAATAAACAATGGATGAATAAAAGCGTCTCTACTAGATGAATAACGCATCTAGATTTACCTGGTCTTGTTTGCTTTGTGTGGTCAACAGAAAGTGTTCATCATGTGGATCTTCAGCGTCTCCTTGCGAGCGATGCTGCAGTGATGTCATCTTCTGACCCACTATACCAAACGCAGCAGGGTAAAATAAAGCCATAGGAGCCTGAACACACACACAATAATGAATCAAACAGACATGTGCTCAATTTAAACTGATGACATCACATCCACCTGAAGTACCTGAAGTTTCTCATCTCCTAACCGCAGCTGAAAGAGAAGAAGTGGAGAATCTGGAAAACGTGTGCGAAACTCGTGATCCTGAAGTCCAGAAATATCCTACACAAATCAATGAAACATTATAATAAGACATCATCACCGCTGAACATTTAATGGTGATGGGTTAACAACAGATTCATATACTATAACTGCACAGTTATAAGGTTTATCCAGATCTAATAAGCATTATAATTCCTTATCACAATTAGAAATCTTATGCTGTCTAACCGTGGGTTCACACCAGCCGCGTTTGAGGCGTTAAATTCGCGTGTAGTTTGCCGCTTGAACATTTTGAGTTTACTGTATTTTCCGGACTATAAGTCACTTTTTTTGTAGTTTGGCTGGTCCTGCGACTTATAGCCAGGTGCGACTTATATGTCTAAAATTAATTCATACTGACTAACATGAACCAAAATAAAACATTACCGTCGACAGCCTTGAGAGGGCACTATATGTTGCTCCTGTAGCCTACCCTTGAAAAAAACTGTTAACTGAAACATTAACTTAAAAGACAACGGAGAAAGACTTAACAAACAAAATGCCACCAAAAAGAATAATCATTTTCTAAATAAATGCGACTTATAGTCCAGTGCGACTTCTATGTTTTTGTCCTCTTCATGACGCATTTTTTGACTGATGCGATTTATAATCCAGAGCGATTTATAATCCGGAAAATATGGTGCTCGCTTGACTCATGCGTGAAAGCCGCACATGAAATTCTAGCAATTAAGAGGGGCTTTCTGTAATCATGTCACTACTAGAGCAAGCTCCTGATTGGTTAACTCGGCGCGTTTTTCCGCCAAAGTTCAAAATTTTCAACTCGTTTATTTCCCGCAGCAACGCTCAATTCGCGTGAACTAGACGCGCGAATGAGGCGCAATTGCGTCTACCGCGCAGCGCTAAACGCCTCATTCGCTCCGCAAGACCTCCAGACACGCGTCAACGCATCTTCAAATTGACTTAACATTTACGGTGCATTCACACGGGCCGTAAGCGTTAATGCTTAATGGAAGGCTTGTCTGAAGCGTGGCCAACAGCCAATCACAGTGGCTGCTACACATGCTCCGGTCTTCCATAAACGTAATTAGCTGGCTCTGCCTAGGTTATTTGCATAAGTCAAACTGATTGGCTGACGCACACGTTGCCGCTTAAAAAGTTGAGAAATGTTCAACTTCTGCCGTGAGCAACGGCAGTGACGCGGCGCCGACGGATCCACAATTCAGTTCAGCAACGCATGACGTCACCCATTAAAAAAGTGAATAGGAAGCGTCAATGCTTACGCCCCATGTGAATGTACCGTTAAATCACTCACTCTTCATGCAGCATAAAGCCTAGGTTAGGTGTCTCCAACCCTGTTCCTGGTGAGCTACCGTCCTGCAGACTTCAGCTCCAACATACCTGTCTGTAATTATCACACAACCCTAAACAACTTGATTAGCTGCTTCAGATGTGTTTGATTGGAGCTGGAGCTAAAATCTGTAGGACGATAGCTCACCAGGAGCAGGGTTGGAAACCCCTGTGCTAATATTATAGTTTGTTTTTGCACAGGCTTGCAAAGCATAGTTTACTTGACTCATTTGCATACACTGCACTTTTACTATAGTAAAACCAATGTGAATGTTTTAGAAGGACTAGCCTGGTGGTGTAAGGGCTTGGTTAAGCTAGTGAGTTTATATGATTGTAGCTTCATGCTAATGTAAAATAATTATTTTTGTATTAAATCCACATTCACTGAATCAAATTAAAAACTCAAATCATGACCTTGTGAATCAGAGCTGAATCGAGTGTGCGGTGTTATGATGTCTGTACACTGGTGTGTTTACCTGGTCCAGATGACAGAAAGACTCTTTAAGTTGTTGTAGTAAGATGAAGTCGAGTTTGTTAGTGAGTCGACACTCTCTGTAAGGAAATCCAGCTCTCTGCATTAACCAGAAGAAACAGCGCGTCACATCTGAGCCGCCGTACGCAAGACATAACCTGTGTTTAACAAACAAAAACATACATGACACAATACTCTTAATACAATTCATTTAAATCATAGCGAAAAATGTTTACACTTAACATAAAGAAAGCACACAACATAAATAAAGCACACAACATAAATAAAGCACACAACATAAATAAAGCACACAATCATTTCTCTTTTCAAAGACTAGAAAGGCCCAGATGTTTAACTGTAATCTTTGATATGTGTGTGTGTGTGTGTGTGTGTGTGTGTGTGTGTGTGTGTGTGTGTGTGTGTGTGTGTGTGTGTGTGTGTATGCTTCACCTGGAGTTGCGGTGAGATACTCCATCTTCAACACAACACACACTGGTCTTTTCATCGCCCACGTCCACCACACATGCACTGCTTACACCACTGCCCAACGTCGTACACACCGACTCCTGATGCACAACCACAGCTACACACACACACACAACACAAATACACACATTATGTGCTATTTAAATGTAATAACAGTGTTTGGGGGTGCTATTAGTAAAGGGCATCAAAATTCATCATCCAAAGTGTATTAGAAAGAAACTGTACAAGTACAATTCATTTGTTGTTTGTTTCATACCTGAGAATCCAATGTTAACCAGCAGCATATTGACAATTTCCTTCACATGCTGTCTGTTATAAATGTCTGGAATCAGAAGGATGCATCTGTAATACTATAAAGTTGTACGTGTTAGCTGATGAATGATCTGACGTTACAGAAGATATTAGTATTCAATCAGTAAATTGAAATGATTTGTAAGGCCAATTAGATTTTCTGTACAAATTTTATGTAGCAAAATGGTTTTAAGGGTACAGAGACTGTCTAAGTGATTAACATGTCCTTTTATATTGAATCCTGTAGATAATAAGGTGGCATTCATTTGCATGGAGTTACATTTTGGGAGAGGATTTTGAGGCCCAGAGTGGATTTTTGTTATATGTGCACTTTTATTTAACTGATATAATTTTTCTTTATAGTCATTTAGGCCTTGTCCACACAGACACGGGTATTTTTTAAAACCGTGACTTTTTACGTGGTTCGGCCATTTATCCACACGGAAACGCAGTATCAGGTCACTGAAACCGAACATTTTTGAAAACCCCTACCAGGGTGAGGTTTTTCAGAAACGCCGGTTGCAGTGTTGTCGTGTAGACAGTAGAACCGGGGTTTATGCTTCTGATTAAGGCTTCTGATTGGCCAACGTGGCTTTACGATTAGGGTTATATCACCATCTGCTGGTGTGGCATGATCTTGACAGCGCGTGATCACGTGTTTTTGCGTGTTCATGTAGGGGGAGATTTCTTTTAAACCTGTGTGGAGGGAATTTTTTTAATCCGCAGGAGGAAAAACTGTGGTTATAAAAATCCCAGTGTCGGTGTGGACTAGGCCTTAGATCAGGGGTCACCAACATGGTGCCCGCGGGCACCAGGTAGCCCGCACAGAGTCTGTGAGGTGCCCGCCAAAGCACATTCTATTAATAGTCTCAACTGTATTATTTATTCATTACATATTTTTTTATATTAGCTTGGCTTGGTTTACGTATGTTAAAATTTTAAACAATACTAAAACATATAAACATTTATTGTATTTATAGTGGTTGTGCACACACAAGTAATATTACTCTCAATTTATTGAACTAACTCATAACAGTCGTTCTGAAATTAAAAACTCAAGAGTTTCTCCTTTCTGAGTAAAAAAAAGAGTTTAAGTTGTAATTCAAGAGGTTAAGTTGTAACTCAAGAGGTAAGATGTATCTCCTTGTTAATACAGGCCTATGGAGTGCTTTAAATTACTTTCATGATGGATGTATGTTCTTTCTTTGTTGTCTGTTTCCTTCCATGTTGTAGACATACAGCATATTGTGTGTCTGTGTGTGTGTTCAGTGACCGGTACAGCACTAACAGCAGCAGTAGGATTCACACACACCTTCAGATCTTTCAGTGGGATTTCTAGGAGCTTCTGGAGAACGTAAGACCAGATGGTCTCCAGGTCTGCGAGCACAGCTGTGAGAGATCCACCTGGAGCGCTGTGAATGTTCAGGTGACCCCTGCGAATGGGCCAGTGAATACTGTAGCTGTCTGTTGGGTTTACATATAAAGCCTGCACAAACACAAACACAGACAGAGAGACATCAGACAGATCAACAGACACAAGAGAGAACGTGTAGTGTCCCTTTAATTGTTACTGAGTGATTTAAAAAAATTGATTTTAAGAATAAAGTAAAGCATCCAGATAATAATTTTTTACTGAACTTGATCATACATTTCCTCATCATTCTTTTTATTGTGATAATCAGATTTTTTTATCTTTATGTCAGAAGTCTCAAAATGTATATACAGTACTTAACAGTATATATTTGTGTTCTGCCAAACATTTATTTTTTCTGTTATTTTTATTGATGATTGATGTTTTTAATGAATTTGGAAGAGAACGATATAGATACCCCCTGTATCTGTTCTCTCTCTCTCTCTCTCTCTCTCTCTCCCCGCAAATATTTATCAAAACTAACTGATGAATTAACAAGGTGGTGGCCTGACATTTCATCTTACCTGTCAGATTTTCCTAACAGGGCTGTAAACCTTATCTCGTAAATAGTTGATTTTTAAATACCGGAAGGACAATCTGAATGGGAGTTTTCACATTATCCCAACATTTTTATCATTATTTCCCATTTCTGGAAATCAATCCCACAACCCTTTATATTGCTAACCCGAACGAAGACTAAATGTGAGATGACTTTCCTAGTGTCATCTATAAGATTGTATATATTTAGAAGTCATTGTTTCATTATTGATTCTTACATCTTCTCCTACGAGGTATTCAGGCTGATGTGCTGTATTTGTCCACTTTACTGAAGAGTTTGAGTCCAATACTGCAGGATTTATCTGTCTGTTGTACAATCTTGCCTGTAAACACACAAACACAAACATACACAGGTAGCAATAACACATATACACACTCGTGTGTTTGTGGTTTATGTGGACTCCTCATAGACATACTGGTTTATATATTATACAAACTCTATATTCTATACCATTAACTAGGGGTGTGACGGATCATAAAACTCACGGTTCGAATCACATTACGGTTTTTGAGGCACGGATCGGATCATTTTTCCGATCAGCAAAAAAAAAGGGGGTAGGAAAAATCTAATAACAACAAATAAAGAAATTAAACATTTATAAAAAAAGAAAAGAAAAAGTTGCACATTAAATAAGGTCTAAAATTAGCATTAGGTACAAAAATCTTACTAAATTAATAATAACACTTAAATGCTCTCTAAGCGAATTCACGCGTTTTAGACCATAAAACATTTTTTGTTACATACAGCAAACATCTCCTCACTATCTGCTTGCTGCCTGTCCGCTGATCAAACTGTAAAAAAAACGCGATCTCTGTAGACAGCCCAGGCTCTACAAACTTCAATATAAACACAGTCGCCAAACCTGCACCACAAAACAAAACAAAGTGTTCCAGCCAATAAACGCCAAGAAGGATTTGGGGGTTGGGTTTGGGCGCGTTCATGAAAGCACGGAAGGGAGGGGGAGGGGGAGGAGTTAACTACGTTTGTTTGAAAACACATTTCAAAAATCAACACACCGATTCGCTTAGAACGCCTTTAATTGTATTGTATAAGAATGAGAGTTCATTTCAAAACGGTAAGAATCAAATGTTTAACTCTAGGGGAGCTGAAAATTAGCATATTTAAAAAAAAAAGTGGAATGTCCCTTTAAGGTTAAGGGTTAATTGAGGTTACGGCCTCTTTAAGAAAAGCACGGACCTGGTCTCTGCCTCTAATTTATACATACATTTAAGACATAAACAAATGTTTTTATTAGAAAAAGAATACTGTGGTTTTCCAGAACATTTAGTTTGTATGTGTCCTGTTAAGAACAGAAAGATTTTATGTTTCCTTGTTTTTTGAAACGCGTCTCTCAGTGTATGCACTTTTAAGTGCACTTAAAACACACGCGCGCACACACACAGACAGACGGCGAATTCCAAACAGCGCTTCGATTAGCAAATGATAAACGTTCCCTATTTAAATTTGCGTATTAATCCGTGAATCGCATGCAAGCCAAACAGTGGGTCTGCGATCCGGTAAAACACTACCATTCACCTAAACATCACAAAAAAAATTTATATTTTATATTTAATTTAGAAAAAAATTACCATTCAGTATTTTTTCGTACACACACGTTGGCATATGTGGTTTACAGTGTTAGTTTAACATCCTGTCCTTGTGGGGGCGCTAACGGGGTGAGAATGCCTCATGTTATGTATGTTTATGTTTTACCCGTGAGCAGTGGTTGCTGTAGTCAGGGTTGCTGATAATAAAGTCTTAAAAAGAGCTATTTGTTTGTTGCCATTCGAGTTTACATTGGTAGCAGAGGATGGCTGCGGGAAACTACAAGGTCCCGCCACAGTTTGATGAAAAGAAGTGTTATGAGAGCTGGAAAAATGAGGTGGAAATGTGGATGCGTGTCACAGAGCTGGAGAAAAAGAAACAAGCACTGGCTGTCGCGCTATCGTTAACGGGGAGGGCGCGAGATGCTGCTCTGGAAATATCTGCGGATGATTTAAACAAAGATGATGGTATGAAAACGATTTTAGACAAGTTGGACTCTGTATTCCTGAAAAAAGAAAAAGATCGCCAATACGACGCGTATACGGAGTTTGATCGTATCACACGAGAGCACGGAATCCCGATGGCCGATTACATCATCGAGTTTGAAAGCAAATATAACAAGCTGCGGAATTTCGGTATGACACTTCCAGATGCTGTACTGGCGTTTAAACTGCTCGACACAGAGGGTCTCGATGCTAAAGATAAACAATTAGCGCTTACCGCTTGCGCAACCCTCACATTTGCGGATATGAAATCTGCTCTGAAACGAATTTTTGGAGAAAATTACATGCGTGGAAGCCACTTTACTGGTGAGTCTGCATGTTTCACTGATTTTAGTAAGAATGAAAACAAGCCACGTCTACAAAGACCACTGAAAACACAGCCAGGAACGAATCCTCTCGATAGATATGGCAGGCGATCTAAATGTGCTATCTGTCAGAGTACATATCACTGGGCAAAAGACTGCCCTCACAGAACTGAACAAGCAAAGCTGACTGAGGATGTAGAGCAATGTAACATCACTTTGTTTTCTAAAGAAACTTTGTCAGATGCAGAAGTGTTTATGGTTGAATCACTTGGGTCAGCAGTTATTGATACAGCCTGTACTAAAACGGTGTGCGGACAGAAATGGTTTGATCACTACGTCAGTGAACTAAAAACAGCAGAGCTAAAAAAGTTGAAACGCACAGATAGTGCAAGAGCTTTCAAGTTTGGAGATGGAAAAGTTGTACATTCTACAAAACAGGTCAAGATTCCAGCTATGATTGGACAGACCAAATGTTACATTGAAACTGAAGTAGTCCCAGTTGATATCCCTTTGCTCTTGAGCAAAACATCCGTAAAAAGAGCAGGTGCTGTACTGGATCTTCAGAATGACACCGCAATAATGTTCAAACACCCTGTGACCCTTGAGCTTACCTCATCAGGACATTACTGCATAAACCTGATGGATCAAGACTCCTCCTGTGATGCTGAGAAATGTAGTGAAGATGAAGTTCTATTTGTAACAGAGAACATGACTTCAAAGAAAAAGAAAGAAGTCCTAATAAAGTTGCATAAACAATTTGGCCATGCTACTGTGGATAGGTTAAAAAAGCTGCTGATCAGTTCAGGTAATCATGATGAGGAGTGCATTGTGATTTTAAAGGACATAGTAGATCACTGTGAAACATGTGTGAAATACAGCAGGCCCAAACCTAAGCCTGCGGTGGGACTGCCTATGGCCTCAAGTTACAATGAAACAGTAGCTATAGACCTGCATGAACTGGATAAAGGAGTGTGGTATCTTCATGCTATTGACCACTTCACTCGCTTTAGTGCTGGAGTTATTATGACCACAAAAAAGGCAAGTGAAATTGTAAAGAGCTTCATCCACTGTTGGATTAGCATACATGGTCCACCTAAAAGACTGTTTAGTGACAATGGTGGAGAGTTTAACAATGAGGAAATGAGGTGCATGGCAGAAAAGTTCAACATTGAGGTAAAGACCACTGCGGCATATAGTCCCTGGAGTAATGGTCTTTTGGAAAGACACAATCAGACGCTTACAGACATACTAATGAAAGTGAAAAATGACAACAGATGTGACTGGAAAACCGCCCTGGATTGGGCACTGATGGCAAAAAACTCAATGCACAATGTCCACGGTTTCAATCCCTACCAGCTTGTATTTGGTCAAAATCCAAACCTACCATCAGTCCTTACTGACAAACCGCCAGCTCTGGAAAGTAGTAGTACAAGTACTTTGGTAGGACAGCACATTTCAGTTTTACATGCTGCAAGGAGAGCGTTTACAGAGTCTGAATGCTCTGAAAGAATTAGACGAGCTTTGCGCAAACAGTTACGACCTACAGATGAGAAATATGAGACTGGTGACAAAGTTTACTACAAGCATGCAGATAGTGCACAGTGGAAAGGCCCAGGTGTCGTGATTGGCCAGGACGGGGCAGTGATTTTTGTATGGCATGGAGGTACTTATGTTCGTGTACACCATTCTAGGCTCCGAAAGACAGATGAAAATCACACAATACAGGAAGACGGAGATGCAAAAGAACAAGACATTGAGAACAGTACAGTTTTACAACCTGCAGTTTTAAACAGTATGGAGTACGACGATGACACTGATAGCATTGAGAAATCACAAGCAAATGTTGAAGGTGAAATTGATGAACAAAATGACACATCGACTCAGTCAGAAGATGACACACTGCCTCAATCAGGAGAAGATGCAAGAAGTTGTACTCCTAAACTGAAAGCGGGACAAACCATTATCTTTACAGACAGAGAAAGCGGTGAGTCACGTACAGCACAAATTCTTAGCAGAGCAGGAAAAGCTACAGGAAAACACAAAGACTGGTACAATCTACAGTACACCCACCCAGAGACTGTTGCAGGTATTACTGGGTCAGCTGAATTAACACTAGTGGATGACCTTCAGATTATTACCCCAGTCACCACAGTACAAGGTAATCCTCACCATGAAAGTGATGTGCTGATTATTGAAGACGAACCTTTTGCTGCAGCTAAGAAAACTGAGCTGGACAACTGGAAAAGTAACTGTGTGTTTAAGGAAGTGAAAGATGATGGTCAAAAATTTATCAGCACAAGGTGGGTGTGTTCAATTAAAGAAACACCTGATGGTATAGTACCTAAGGCAAGACTAGTTGCAAGAGGTTTCGAAGAATTAAATGTCAGTGACCTTCCTAAAGACTCTACTACTTGTGCTTCAGATTCTCTAAGAGTTGTTATGGCAGTCATATGTCAAAGGAAATGGCACCTGAACTCAATTGATATCAAAGCTGCTTTTCTTCAAGGAAAAGAATTGTCAAGAAATGTCTATATTCGTCCTCCTCCAGAAGCAATGTGCAAAGGAACGCTATGGAAACTAAACAAATGTGTGTATGGTTTAGTGGATGCTTCTCTGTACTGGTATAATAAGGTAAAAGATACCATGCAACAGCTGGGAGGTCATGTATCACAGATTGACCCTGCAGTGTTCTACTGGGTGGACGACAAAGGTGAGTTGACTGGAATCCTCGCCTCTCATGTTGATGATTTTCTGTGGGCTGGTTCGAAAACGTTTTCTTCTTTGGTCATCCCACATTTGAAAACAGCTTTTGAAGTTGGCCGTCAAGAGAGTGATAGTTTTAATTATGTGGGAATGGAAATCTCTTCTGGAAATGGAGAGATACATGTACGTCAAAGCACATATATAAAGAATCTTCAGCCTTTTGTTTTGGATCCAACCAGAGCTGTGCAACGTACAGCTCCACTGACAAACTTGGAAGCTGACATGCTGAGGTCCAAGATTGGACAAATCCAGTGGGTTGCTAGACAGAGTAGACCAGATATAATGTGTGACACTTCTCTCCTTGCTTCAACTACAAAACATGCTACTGTTCAGACTTTGCACGATGTAAACAAGCTTATCAGAAAACTAAAGTCAGAGGAGGTCATTTTAAAATTTCAGAACCTGGGAAAAGACAGCTCCCTGAAACTGGTTGTTTTTAGCGATGCCTCATTGGGAAATCTTCCGGACGGCGGTACTCAAGGTGGACATCTAATTTTCTTGGTGGGAGAAGATGGAAAATTTTCTCCCATCTCCTGGCAATCTAAGAGAATCAGAAGAGTCGTCAGAAGCACTTTGGCAGGAGAAACTCTGGCGCTCGCCGATGGCATTGATAATGGGATGTGTATATCTGCTCTTTATTCAGAAATTACAACAGGCAACATTGCTTTAATCAACCTGCCAGTTCTCTGTGTAACTGACAATCATTCTCTTTTTGATGCTGTGAAGTCCATAAAGTCTGTTACAGAAAAAAGACTTTGTCTTGAGATCAGCAGCATAAAAGAACTAATCCACTCTGGAAACATCAAGCAGATCCTTTGGTCTGCTACAAAGCAACAACTTGCTGACTCTCTGACTAAAAAGGGAGCTTCTACTTTGTTACTTCTGAAAACTCTTAGTGAAGGTGTATGGGAACATAAATAAGTTAAACGTAAATAAGTTTAAAAAAAAAAGGGATAATGATCTCTTTAAAGAGATGTTACTGTCATTTAATTTTGTTACATATGTTCACCCCTTCTTTTAGGATAATGTTTCCACTCCCTTTAAAAAATGTGTATTTGTTTTTTTATTTTGTTTTTTTTAAGAGGGAGATTGTTAGTTTAACATCCTGTCCTTGTGGGGGCGCTAACGGGGTGAGAATGCCTCATGTTATGTATGTTTATGTTTTACCCGTGAGCAGTGGTTGCTGTAGTCAGGGTTGCTGATAATAAAGTCTTAAAAAGAGCTATTTGTTTGTTGCCATTCGAGTTTACATACAGGGCCGTTCCATAGACGCAATGCATTTTATACTGTACGACCTGTATATCCTATTCCCCTAACCTACCCCAGTCCCTAACCCCAACCATCACAAAAACCTGTTGGCAGTCTTTAATCTATGAAAAACGACCATTTAGTTACCATGTTTTTTAAGCCGTTCAGTTTACGGGACACTTCCTGTGTTTATAGCATAATAAACATGTCATTATACTATATTCATGTCCCCGTAAACCACATACACCATCCCTCAACACACACACACACACACACACACACACACACACACACACACACACACACCTGTTGTGCAGACACAGGAACTCTTCTTAGACCATTAGACATTTTTTTGGACCAGATGGATTGATCGATCATCTTCAGGCCGTTCTGTCTTTGTTCATTACTCTCTGATGTCTACAGAACAAACACACACGCACAGAGAGTCATCATCTATCACATCTACATCACATATTCATACTCATCATGATTAAGTTAAAATACATTAAGTCCATCTCGTAGGAGACACTGGTCCTCGTATGGGGTCTGTCCGGTCTGTTTGTGTCTACGGGCGATGACGTGATGTACAGTCTGTGGCTGTGTGTCTGTAGCTCGTCCAATCTGCAGGGTTTTGGATCCAGGATGAATCACCACTATAAAGTTGGCCTGAATTTGCTGGAAAAAAAAACATTGACAAGGACAGTTTAACAAACATAATAAAGTATCTTGAACAAAGACTTGTTTTGTAGAAGCATCCATTTATTATTTGATACGATTAGCCCACGTCTTAAAAAGATTATTTTATTCACTGTGGTGAGAAATTAATATTAAAGATTCTTGTTTGAAGATGTGGTGTGTGCCACTGCCAACCTTCTGACACCCACAGAAGATAATCACAGACTATATTTGATAACAAGACCGCTATAATGTCCATCCCTGAATCTCTCTCACTGAACGACGAAGGACCACCGTTTATAAACGGTTATCACAGAAATCATCGCAAATGACATCTGGTGCAGCAGAAAATCATACTGTGTGAAGCCAGCAATTGCTTTCTTCTCATCTAAGATTTCTGCTCCCAGCACACATAACACATTACTATAGTGTTGAGGTCTGAGGAAGAAAGTAATCGACACATTTATTAAACATTTCAATCTATTTTAATGATTAAAGTTTAAATAAGTGGGCAAATATGGGTATTGGCTTCGGCCCAAACTCCTATTGGTGTGTATACCTATTTTTTTTATTCTAATGATATTTTATGAAGAGATTTGTTTAATGTAAGGTTCAAGGTAAAGTTTAACTTTGCTCCATTAGATAAGAGAGTCTGTTGATGTGCTTCAAATAACATCAATTTACTTTAAAAATCAATTTCCCACAGGTCATTTCAAATAAATATCTTTATAAGATTTAAGTGAATCAGAATAGTTTAATCCTTAAATAATTAAGATATATACAGTTAAAGTACAGCTGTGACTCCATCAAGCTCTGGAGAGAGAGACGCTACTGCCAGTGTGTCAAACTAATCTGTGAACATCATGAGATGAGTAATTATCAACTAAATAAACTTTTTACATAGAAATACAAAAGTGCAGTTTATTAAGACAGTCATCTATGTCACACATGAAACTAATCTGTCATCTCCCTGATAGCAGCACACATACATCTCGGAGACGTTTCCTGACATTTACAAGATGTCTGTAAGATGTTTATGATGCATAATGCGTGTAAAATTGCTGTTTCTAAGACGTTTATGGGATGTTGTTACACAGCAGACGTATTCATTCGTTCGTTAATGGACAGGGGTTAAGGAACAGCAGCAGTAAGTGTCGTCATGACGATGATGAAAATGATGTGTGTGTTTACCTCGTGCAAAGGTTCAGGCACAGCCGCGGGTGCGATGGGTCTCTTCACGCCGCGTGCCTCTTTCTCGCGATCTTTGCCGTTTTCTGCATCTCTGTCTGTCTGTGTCATGATGAAGATTATGCTGAAGAAGAGAAAATGAATCAGCTGAATGTTTACAAACACGCTACTGACGGATGAAGCTGTTCCTGCTCTTCTTCTGCAGTTGTACAGCAGGTGAGTGTTGTGTAGCTTTACCGCCACCTGCTGGACGTACGCAGCCACGCACGGGCACACACCAGGGATGATGTGGAACTGCTTTGTTCGGAGGCTGTTATTGCAGAAAGTAAGGATTACCTCAATGACAGATTAACACCAAACTCTCGGTTGATTAGCCCAAAACTTGCTACTGGTATGTGGGATCAAAAAATTAAAACCTGAGTCGATCGCTGGTTTAATGAGTTTACCATCATAGTAACCATGAGTTAAAGTTTTTAATAGTTGCTCATGGACATAATGAAGATTATAAAAAAATACTGCATTAGCCAATGAAAGAAAGTTGGCTTGGAAAAAACAACAGTAAATGTTTGAGTTTATAAATCAGTTACACTTCCTTTCAATTAGATGCACAATTAAATCTTTATACTTTTGGGCATTTACATTTCCTTTAATTTCTTAAGATTAGTGTAGCAATGTACATTGACTGGTAATACATTGTGTTCTTGTTTTTTAAGTATAATTCAGAAGAAGATAAAACTATTCTTCATTTCTAAAGTGCATAAGCTTTTACTGATCCTATGTCATATTTTATATTACAGTATCACTGTTGTGATTATTGTCATTAAATATTTTTAGGGTTCTGTTTGCTAGATCAGAATCCTTATTTATTTTCATTGTAGGATGAACTAACTGAAAATGCTGGGAGGCCATAGAGGCATTATGTATAATGCATTTCAGTTTTTTACAGAATAAATATGTTAAATATATGCTAAATACATTTTGTAGAAAGTAAAGCTTCATTAAAGGCGGGGTGCATGATCTCTGAAAGCCAATGTTGACATTTGAAATCACCTAAACAAACACGCCCCTACCCCAATAGAATCTATATATAATATAAACATTTATTTCAAAATGTATTTCAGGGGCAACAAATACATTTCTAATTTTACAACCCATATGGCAAAAAATATATTTTTCTTGGCCAAAATATAAAGGTTTGTACAAAATGTATAAGTATGTATAAAACCATAAGTATATTTTTGCAGTTGAAAATACATACAAAGTATATTTTCCAATGCAATGTTAAAATAAAGGCTTTATATGTACTCTTTTTAAATATATTTTAAAATATACAAAAATTTGGTTAAAATTACATTATAGAAATAAATATTTCAAAATATATTTCAGTACATATATTTAGCATTATATAAAATATGTTAAAGGGACAGTTCACTTCAAAGATTCTGTCATCATTTCCTCATCCCCATGTTGTCATAGATCTGCACGATTCCCCCTTCTCTGATGAACACAAAAGAAGATATTTTGAGAAATGATAGAAAACACACAGCAGATAGTGACCATTGACTTCCATAGTAGGAATTAAAAAATATGATGGAATTTAATGTGTACCGTCAACTGTGTGCTTACCATCATTTATCAAAATATTTTCTTCATCATTTATTACAATACTTGTAAAAGCAAATTTTCACTATCTGCTGTGTGTTTACCATAATTTCTCAAAATGTCTCTCTCTGTGTTTCTCAGAAAAAAGAAATCCACACAGGTCTAGTACAACATGAGGATGAGGAAATGATGACAGAATTTTTATTTTAAAGTGAACTATCCCTTTAAGTTTGATATATAAAGTTTCAAAACAATTCTTTTAAACAACAGAAATTCGCCTAAATGTTTAGGCTCCTCCTGAATCTCTCTTTAAAACAACATGTATGTAAATGTACCCGATACCAGAATTGACAGCAGTCTCATTTTGTCTTAAACACTTTCAGATGCTCTTTGATGTTTATGCTGCGAGTAGTTTCAGTATTAGATTAGTCCGTGGTGACCGTTGGACAGATGCAGTCACACATTACAAGCTTATTTATTTAGCTAATGTCAATATTTCCCAAGTCTGTTCACAAACCACAG
Source organism: Misgurnus anguillicaudatus (assembly GCF_027580225.2). Classification (NCBI taxonomy): domain Eukaryota; kingdom Metazoa; phylum Chordata; class Actinopteri; order Cypriniformes; family Cobitidae; genus Misgurnus; species Misgurnus anguillicaudatus. The sequence continues at coordinate 7,855,634 of NC_073341.2, read as the reverse complement.
CTAGAATGACAAACATTATTGACTGGCCCTGACCAATATTTTACACGCATATATACGTCACCGAAACCATCAGCATAACTTACTTTATTGAAGCAAATGAAACATACAGAGTCTGCTACAAAAACATAACTTTTATAAAATCAAAATAAAAACAGAGTGAGCCACGAGTTAGGAAAACAAACATACGCAAACACATATTTCATATGATATCGATGAGGATCTGACTGCCATATTCAGTCACTCCGGACCCTTCATGAAGGAATTCCCAGAGTCACGTCAAGAATCTGCTATACGAGCAGTGACAGATGTGAAGAGAGGAGTTTGTCATACTGTAGACATGATGATGATCTTATCTGAGCAGTACATCACTCTCCTCAACGCCCACAACAATGTGCAGGCATTTACCTGCGTGTAAAGAAGACAAATCTGAATTAATGTCATTTATCATTATACACGTATGAGAGTCAGCTTCATTTACAGTTCTGCGTAGGACCTACGCATCGTTCATTCATACTTCTGTGTCGTTGTTCACGTAAACGTGTAATTACTACGGCGTAGCTGCAACGGCGTCGGTTTTCATTTATACTTTTGCGTCGTCGCCCGCATCGACGTCCAAACACACGCGCAGACCACTGGTAGGCAGTAACCACGCGTGTAACCGCAGTAGCAGCGCGTCAAAGAAGAAGAAGGTTGGCAAGTTAACCCACAAATGAAGAAGAAACAGCAACTTGTGTATGATTTGAGAAGACCAGCAATGATGGAAGTAAATAAACAGTGACTTTTGATGCAGTTTGAGTTAAATCACTCCTCCACTTGGCTCATCTTTGTTTTCACCGTCGCAAACGGAAATACCCATGACGCAGTTTTTTTTACCTGACGGGAGGGGTTCTGGTGGACCAATCACAGCGCTTGCGGTCCGCGGAGATCTGACGCGCTGTGAAAATTTTGCGAGATGCACGTCAGGCTACGCACAGGCTACAGATAACCTACGGCGTAGAGCTTACGCACGACTATAAATCGGGCTTTACAGTACCAAGGCAAAAGCCACAGAAGAAGCGGCTTGTTGAAGAGCATCAGCAATGATGGAGGTAAATAGACAATGCCTTTGTTCCAGCTTGAGTTGTTATAGTTCCTCAACTTAATCACTCTTTGTTTACACCATCGCAAGCAGAAATACGATGCAGATTTTTTTACTTGATGGGAGCATTACAGGACTTCTGCGTTTTTACATTTTTGGAAATATGGCAGTCTACACCTAGGGTTTGTTTAAATGCGTGGGCGATGTCGTACAATTGACACAGAAGTATAAATTGGGTTTTAAATGTTGAATCTTTCTAACCGTCCTCATCCTCCTCCAGCCATAGGAGGAGCGGAGGGACCTGCGCCGTGGTTTATTCTGCCCATCCGTCTGCGGCCAGGGAACCCCGGAGGACTGCGAGAGAGAGAGAGAGCATTACAATTTAAATATATTTGTTATATATATTTTAATTTGTGTCATGATCTTAGTTGATATTAAAGATATCAAAATGTTATATTTTCGCAGAATGTTCTTTACATTATGTAGGATGATTTTATGTGGAAAACAAATCGCTTTAAAAAAATGACTTTAGTCTGTTTTTTACAGACAGGGTCACATTTCTGAAACAACAATGTGTGCTAGTTATGACAGATCTAGAAGACAAATATCAGTGTATGAGCTGAATTAAACACAAACCCTCTGCCATCACTGAAGCGAGACGATGCGCCGTTGTTGCCTTTTTTGGACATATCTGGCTTAATGATAGTCTGGAAGCTGGTGACATATAAATGGATTTGGATATTGACAACACATCCGACATGTAGGCATTATGTAATGATAAAGCAAGAAAAAATAACCAAACACTTACAACAAGCCAACAAACTCAACTACACCCCAGAAGAGGTCACTAAAGAACGACAGTCTCCACCGAGTCCTGCTGTCCAGAACTTCACCTGAATATAAACATCAGAGCAAAGTGTACAGTTATTCTCATCACTTCATACAGGAGAAATTATTCACGAACAAATCTAGTGAAGTTATGAAACATAATAAGGTAAACTTTTTAGTTACGTAACGTTTGCGCTGGTATGTTGATAAATAAACATGTATACTAATTACATCGTCATGATCTAACTAATGAGTTCCGTATTTACTATAGTAGCACATTAAAAAACATAAATGTAACATTAACCGAAAGAATACATCGAAAGATCACGCGACGATCATTTACATCACATATATGTAAAGTAGGCAAAGCCCAAAAACATCTGTGTCGTTTATTAAAACACGTCATGGCTTAAGTATTCCGAAATTCAGTAACTGATAAAGGATGAGATTAGCACTTCAGACAAACGCTTCAAAACGCGTCTTTTTTATCGAAATAAAGAGTTGTTTTTAGCACTTACCATTCGACACATACACCATCGTCGTCACAGCTGTTTATCAGGAAACTGAGCTTTACTTCCGGTACTGCGCACTTACCCCTTCCAACTCTTGTGGACGTGAATAGCTCCACCTGCTGCACCTAATCTGCTCTTGTTCAAATATTTGTTGAAACACACTTCAAGAATGCATCATCTCTCAAAAATAATGTTATTAATCTGATCTGATATTACACAATCATTGTCCTACAGAAAAACAATAGAACATTAAACAATTCTAATATAGACAGTTGCACTATTTAGTGATGTGCGATTTGGAAATACTGCTCCATGAAGCCTCGAGAGGGTCTTTTGTTTCGAATCGGAATTAAAATGGTTTCGGTTCTGAGCCAAGTCATGTGATTTTAGCAAACGAAGCTTTCGTTTTGAAAATCCGATGTTCTCCACTAGGGGGAGTTGATCACAAATGATCAGTGTCTGATCTCGGGTCAGTTTTATGCAAGTTCATAAAACATTAATACTTAAGACTGATAACACTATCATTTTGCCTACATTTTGTTTATAGATAGATAACATACATGTTCATAATTAAAAGGGGAGTTAAAGTGTTAATGATCAGTTAAATATAACTAAAAAAAACCCACACATAATAGCCTACACGTTTAAGTTAATTATTTTATTTTTCTTAATAACACACTTTTAGAAAAATCTTTGGAACTACATTGTAAAAAATAAAAAATATTTGGACTGAGATCTTGTTGCTTTTCAAAGTTTTCACCAGCAGGTGGCGCCATATTTAGGTGTTTTGAGCGCTTTAAAACATAAGGGATGGTTTCCCGGACAGGGATTAGACTAGTCCTAGACTAAAATAAATTTAAGAGCTGTCCAAACTGAAAACAACTTGCACTGACATATCTTAAAATACATCTACGCCCTTTGTTTTTCCCCAAAATGCACGCCAGTAAAGTTTTTAGTAAGGCATGTTTGTTAAAACTAGTTATATTTCCAAATTCAACTAAGGCTAGTCCTGGTTTAAGCTAATCCCTGTCCACGAAACCAACCCTTAGGGGCGGTTTCCCGGACAGGGATTAGACTAGTCCTAGACTAAAACATTTTTCAGAGCTGTCCAAACTGAAAACAACTTGCACTTACACAAGCCCGTAGGCAGGGGTGTTCGGGTGGTTCGAAGGGCTCGTTTGACTTCTGGCTGCGCAGACCGATCGGCATGTGACGTCTTAGCACCGCAAGACCGATTCGATAGTAAATGACCCAGTATGCTTTTAAATAGATCTCGCGGTAGTGTGATGTCACAGGCCAACAGGTCTGCGCTGCACCCCATTAAGTAAAGTCAAAATGATACCAAGATGACACATCAAATCAAACCATGCAGGCAGACAGAGGTGCAACACAAAGCCCAGATGCGCAGCTAGTGGAAGTGCAAGAAAAATGTAAGTAATCAAACGCTAACTATTATACAGCAGTTTAATGACGAGAAATATGAAATCGTAGTGACTGTCAAGGTGACAAGACAAGAAACATTACTGCAGCTAAGCCACATGGGTGTCCAAATATAATGCTACTCCCTCCAGTAATTCACTTCCCATTATTCAGCGGGTTTATTAACAAAATTCAACGGCACCCTTTAATTATTGAAGAGATCTTTTTTATGTATGATTAGATTCACTGTGTTGTACTGGACTGCTGCTAAGCTTGAACTTGAAAACGCGACGCATCACGTGCGCGGTACAACGCTTCATTCACCGGTAGCGCACGTGCACGGAGTTTAAATGAGCCCACGTTCATCTTTTGGCTTAAACATTTTATTGCATTTGGTCTTAAAGCCCAATAAACAGTACCTGTTGAAGTCATTAAAGTTAATTAAATAACAAAAGAAGAGAAAATCACTGGTCCTGACTGTAACTTTTTTCTATAGTGTTGAGCTCTGCTATTGAAGTGGTTTATCATGGAATTTTGAACTTTTACTAAAGTTACTGCAGTTAACAAGAAGCCTTTTGCTTCATTAACAGACAGTAAATCAGATGTGAGAAGTTTAAAATTCAGGCTTGCATTATGTTAACATCTTACAGTTAGTATAATGCATACAGTAATGCATACAGGGCAAGAAGAATATTTATCTAATGTGGGATAATGTGAAGTAATCGTAGATTCATTTATGCTTTTTTAATAATTACAGTTTTCTTTCATTGGATATGGACAGCCTAAAGTAGCCTTGGCCAACCCATTTATAAAATTCTGGTTCCACCACTGCATTACTGATGTTGTATTTCAGCATATTAAGTGTATAATAAGTATGTGCATATTGTGAATTAATTTAATAAACTAATTATTGATAGCCTTAAGTTAATTTACTAAAATTATCATATATTCAGTAACCCAGTGTGCCCAAGATGGTAAAATAATTATTAAAATCTATTCCTAATGACCAACACAAATTTTCTGCATACTGACATGGTTTGAAATCTATAGTTTATTGATCCTTTGGTTTTCTAATGTATTAAAATTTATATATGTAGAGCAGAGAAATAAGATTTTTTTTCCTGGGGTGCATGCGCTAGAAAAATATATATGGACCTCGGTATTTATAAAATCCAGCGTACGGCCCTGCTCATAATTAAATATTATAAACTATACCAATTAACTATTTATAGCTGTAATTCAAACTTTATAATTTCTTCTACACAACTACAAACTATGTGCATCATGATATTGGTTGAAGCAGTCCCGTGTTGGCAGAAAACATAAAAACAAGTCGCAGCCTTGGCAGAACACAGTGGTCTTCTGATGGCACACTTTGCATCTTCTCCGAGATTCGGGCATGTATTTTGGCCTGTGGTGTCCTGCAGTAGGTCTGCTTTGGGGAACTGGATCAGGAGGAACAGAACTGGAGCATGTTTCATTGTTGGGCATCCAGTCTGCCAATTCCAATACCAATGCTTCCCGGAACTCTCTCTGTGATTTTGGTCGCTGGTTCTGTAATGTAGCCATCTGCTGGTGAAGGATGAATCCATTTACCACTGTAATGTCCACAAAGTGGTAGAACAGAGATCGGTACCACTTCCTGGTCTTTCGAAGAACAGAATACCGGTAATAGCATATCAGTGCATCCGACATGTCTACTCCGCCCATGTTCCTGTGTGGACAAATAATAGGACATAATTCAAATCTAAATGCAAGAACAACAAAGTAAATAAAATTTGAGCACATTATGACCAATTTTTTACACATAACCATAGAATAAATTTGACTTACTTGTTGTAGTCATACACTGTAGGAGGAATTGTCCTTCCATTCTACAAAGAGCAAATCTTGGTCTCGAAACCACCGCATACTTCCACGGGGGGAATGTCAGGGCAGCCTGTTGGTTATGGTATGTGGAAAGCCCACACGGTTGCTCCGTATTGTCCCACATGCCCAGATGCCCTTTTGCCGAAGGTCCCGGAACAATGTTGGGCTGGTGTAGAAGTTATCTACATACAGCCTGTAGCCAGTTCCCAGCATCCTTTCGTCAATCAGTGCCACCACTGATTCATAGCTCAGCCCCCTGCTTTCTTCACTTGGAGCAGGAGACTTGCCTTCATAAATGAAAAAATTCCAGGTGTAGGCATGAACAGAATCGGCTAAAACAAAGAGCTTGTACCCCCATTTTGTTGGTTTGTCTTTGTGGTACTGTTTGATCCCTATTCTTGCCTTGGTTGCCACCATCCTTTCATCAATGGAAATATTTTGATATGGATGATGGAAGGTCTTGCAGGCGTTCTGTATGCTTTGGTACACCGGCTTCAGTTTCCCAAGCCGATCATAAGCAGGGGGGCCTTTTTTCTTTATATTCTCTGCATCCATCTTAGGATCACTTAGATGAAGGGCTAAGGCTATAGCATGAAATTTCCTGCTTGACATAACAGTGGCAGGAAAGCTAATGTTATAAAGCCTAGATCCATTCCAGTAGTCAGAAACAGCTGGAACTTTTACAAGACCCATATATATGACGATGGAGAGATAAGAGTAGGGGCCAATCCCATTTCTCTGTCTTACCCCTTCCCCTACCACTTCGTCTTACCCCTAGCCCTTGTCCCTCAAAACCAAGTGTTAAGCGCTAGGGGTGAAAACATACCCCTATGAAATGAGACACCTTAATATTTACGGTTACGTCATCAGTGAATCAGCCGCCGAGTTTCTTCTGGCGTCCCTGTGTGATACAGGACGGTATACGTAAAGCACGTACCGATGTCTCCAAAGCAAGTAGTGTTATGCACTGATATCAAACGAAATTCGCTGCTAACGTTAATGGAATTTAGTTAAAACTGTAGACAAGCATGCAGTCCATTCATGGCTAGTTAGAGAAATACGGGAATGTTGTGCAAATCAGCAAATACGGGAATGTTGTGCAAATCAGCAACGTAACGTTAGCGTAGCAAACTAGCGAAATTTTAAAACAATTAAATTAAGAACATAATTCAAATATTTATGAACAGGACTGTGTAGAGCACAAAACAAGACGTTAGTAATTTTTAAATTAATTATTAAGCCGAAAATACTTACATTTATGGGACGCTCTGGCCGCCATTTTTGCCGGTTGCGCAGTGTATTCTGGGTACCCCTTGGTTTCAAGTAAGCTCGCGGAAATTCTTGGTTTTAAGGTGTATCTACCACTTGCCCTTAGCCCTACCCCTTGATCAAAACGAGAATTGGGATAGCCCTTACTCTCACGTGAACGTGCAAAACTAAGGGGTAGGGGTAAGGGGAAGGGGTAAGACAGAGAAATGGGATTAGCCCTAGAAGTCCTTTAGGGACATATTCTGCCATGGTTTTCTTGTGCATTCCTGATGTGCAGCTGCATAAGCATCTGAGTTTCGCATGATGGTCTGGCACACCTCAGATGAAAAGAAGAGCTGGAATAGTTGGAGTGGACTGTATGATTCTGTGGAAATAAGCTGAGGACCTGGAGTTCGAGCGGGTCTGAAAACAGTTTTAGGTGGTGGAATGTCTGCTTCATCTGGGGTGTGCCATCTTGGTTCATCTGGGCTAGCATGTTGAGTCAGTCTTCCTCTTCCTCTACCCCTTTCTCTCCCTCTTCCTCTGCTTCTTTCTCTGCCTGTTCCTCTGCTTCTTTCTCTGCCTGTTCCTCTGCTTCTTCCTCTGCTTCTTTCTCTGCCTCTTCCTCTGCTTCTTTCTCTGCTTATTTCTCTGAGTCTTCCTCCGCTTATTTCTCTGAGTCTTCCTCCGCTTATTTCTCTTCCTCGTCCTTTGATTTCTTCTTGCCCTCTGTTTTCTCTTCTTCTGCTAATTTGTGTTCTCTCTGTTGTTGTTCGGTTTCTTCATTACCACAACTGCTGAAAAGAGCTGAAGTTGAAGGTTCAGCAGATACTGGTCCTTGTGAGGCCTCTGCCAAATTTTCATGTTCATTCCTATTGCAACAATACAGAACCAACTGGATATAAAAAACAAATATAGGTAAAACACAAGTAATCAATAAATACAGACCTATACAGTATATTTTATCAATTTCACATAATTATATGAAATGATATGTGAAAACATAATTATACACAATTATATGTTACATTTACTCGACCACTAAAAAGGTAAGGAGTGTATTAGGAACAATAAAGGATGTATATGTCATGACACGGTAGGAGAGACAGGACGCAAACGCAAAGTTCGAAAATAAATAACATTTAATGATAAAACACGAGGGATAACACGGTGAATACAGTGAACACAGGAACATCCAATACAGGGAACAGACAAGGTAGCAATGACAATGAATCGGCAGTCAGTATTGCACAAACACAGGTATAAATACACAGACTAATGACAAACAGGTGGAATGAATCAGGTGATAAATCAATGAATGTCCAGGTGACAACGATCAGAACAGAAACAAAACATGACACGGATTTAACCGTGACATAACCCCTCCCTCTACGAGTGGCTACCAGACACTCACATAAACACAAAACAAAAACAAAGTCTGGTAGCGAGAGTCCAAGGGAGGGGTGGAGGGCTTGGGGACCCTGGCGAAGCCGGCAGCCGCCGGGACGAAAACAACAGGACGGTGGGCCTGACAGCGCCAGGAGAACCGGAGCAATCGCTCCGAGAACCGAGGCAGACGAATTACCCCCCTTCTGGGAATCGTCGACGATGAGGTGCCCCCCGGAAATCATCTCCCGTCCCCTCGTGGAAATGGAGACCCTCACTCGGTAGCCACCCCGGGGAAATGATCGGGCGTGGTCCGTTCCGGATCCCCCTACGAGCGGGACGGTGGTCCTCCGAGGGACCGTCGACGACGACTCAACCGTTGGGGGACCGCCTGGGCCGATCCTCCTCCCGCAGGCCCGCAGGAGCGAGCGATCGCTCACGGTGGTCCCCAAGAGACATCGGGGCTGATGGGGAATGAACCCCGATGTCACTACTCCCCCTCGACGAAACTCCTGGGGGAGCCGCCCTCCGTGAACTTGCTGCGTCCTTGAATGGCCGGTTCATTCTGTCATGACACGGTAGGAGAGACAGGACGCAAACGCAAAGTTCGAAAATAAATAACATTTAATGATAAAACACGAGGGATAACACGGTGAATACAGTGAACACAGGAACATCCAATACAGGGAACAGACAAGGTAGCAATGACAATGAACCGGCAGTCAGTATTGCACAAACACAGGTATAAATACACAGACTAATGACAAACAGGTGGAATGAATCAGGTGATAAATCAATGAATGTCCAGGTGACAACGATCAGAACAGAAACAAAACATGACACGGATTTAACCGTGACAGTATAAACTCACCAAACTAGAGCCATCTAGACATTTCTCCGTCCAGTAAAAGCATGTCTGGCTCATTATCACTAGACTGAGTTTGTTCATCACTGGATTCCATCAATTCCTGAACAACTTCTGAAACTGTATACCATTTTTAGGCATTGACGAAGCCATTTTGTGTGAAAAGCCAAATGAGAAGTGCAGTCTGTGTGTCTGGGCTTTCTGCTGTGCATGTTTACAAACAATCAGCAGCAATTCCAAACAGGTGTCACCTTATTTGAATAACAAAGTTTGGATTGGATGATAATGATGTTGAAACAAAGATTATTGGCTAATTGATATCCAGGGAGCCTAGTAACAGCTACAAAGCAACAGGTATATGATAGCAGAAACCACTACAAATTTTATTACAAAATATGTTTTAATATTCTGATTCATGACACACACATTCCACTGGCGGAATGGTGACATTTTGTATCATATAATAATTTTTAGGCACACTCTTGTTATAAATGAATCAATTACTGTTCCTATATTATTTATATTATAAAACACTGGTCAGATATACATTCTAGAGTCTTAGACCTTTCCAAAGATATATAATTGGTCAGGATTAGATTGAATTTAGATGAAAAATATTGATGTAAACCTCAGTGTTCCACTGGCCGAACAGTGACATTTTGCAGCATATAATAATTTTTATGCACACTCTTGTCATAAATGAATCAATTACTGTTCCTACATTATATATATTATAAAACCCTGGTCAGATTTACATTCTAGAGTCTTAGACCTTTCCAAAAATATATAATTTGTCAGGATTAGATTGAAATTCATATGTAAAATATTAGAGTAAACTTAGGTGTTCCTCCAGAGGAACGGTGACAGTTGAGGGGTTTAAACTAAACTTGATAAAGCAAGATCACACATGACCAATACAAAACGAACGTGCACAGGACTGAGAACACGAGGGCATTAAATATGAAAAACTAAACAAGATAACAAGGGGAACACAGGTGAGGGTAATGAACTAATGATGAGCTGGGAGAACAGGGGGGCGGAGACAAGAGACGAGACACCAGAGGTACATGACCCATTATACAAGGCCATGAGCCTCCACATAGAATAAGAGACTGTCAGAACCCTGCCATCATACTAAGACATAAATATAAAACAAGACTCTCATGGCAGAGTCCTGACAGTACCCTCCCCCTAAGGAGCGGCTACCAGACGCTCCTCAGGGGAACACACAAGACATGAACCACAAGACAGATGAACAGAACTAGATAATAAACTCAAACATAATAAATAATAGTGAGTCCAGGGGAAAACGCAAGATAAGGCAATATAAAACTAAACTAGACAAACAAAAGTCCAACAAGGTAGTAGGCAGTCCATGGGGGTGCAGGGCGTGGGCGCAGCTGTGGCTTCGGCTGCGCGGGACAGGTCGGCTGCCCCTGGCTATCCAGCTTTGCTGAATGTGCTGGCTCCGACGGCGCTGAGTGCGCTGGCTCCGGCGGCGCTGAGTGCGCTGGTTCCGGCAGCCTCCTTGCCCCCGCCAACAAGACCTCCATCGCCCTTACTTCCCGGATCTCGAGGGTGCAACAAATGACCAACCTCTGACACGGACCGGATCCCTCTGACACCGACATCACTGCTGGGTTCAGTTGTGGCACGTTTGTAATGTGAAGAATTGCGGATGGATGAACTCAAATGCAGGCGATGTCGGGGGTGAACAAAAAACACTTTTATTTTAAACACTGACAAATAGGGGTGGGTCGTTCGAAACACTGTCCCGACACACGTACCGAGCTTTCGAAACACTACTGCTTCGAAACAGTGCTCCGGAGCCTAGCTTGAAATGAGACTGTCACGTGACCTATAAAAACTAAGCTTCGTTACCTCACTGACACGTCATGCAGGTTTCACAGCGCGCGATGTGTTCCAGTTAAAGCATTAAATAATTATAATGTATCAATGTCTATAACATTGTATGTCCATGTGTATTGTTGTTCATTAAATAATAATAAAACCACAATGACCGTGTTGTTTGACTCAACCATCACTCAATAAAGAATAAAAGTCCGACCTCAATCAGAGTACTGTTTGCTGCTTGTACAGTAGACGCTGTCTGACTAGCACGCTAATAATTATGGAATATGCACAAAAGAGAACCCGTTCTCAGGTGTGGAAACATTTCAGTCTAAACAGTCCAACACAAGTAGTATGTGGTATATGTGATCAAACTTTATCATTTTCCAACAACACATCTTCAATGCTTCGCCATCTACGTGCAAAACACCCACTAACTGTGGCAGAGGATAATCCAACTTCAGAGACCCAGTCTGTACCAACTGAAGGTAACATTTCTTTATCCAAATTATTAAGTTAAAGTTATTAATGATAATTATACAAAATAAGTGCTAATGTGCTAATGTGCTCATTGTATTCTGTATCTTTAAGACGGAAGAGCGAGCTTGATAACGCCCTCCTCAACATGATAGTTAAAGATCTCCAGCCTTTCTCTATTGTGGAAGATGAGGGTTTCAGAGCTTATGTGAAGAAGCTGGATCCGACCTACACTCTGCCATCCAGAAAAACACTAAAGGCAATGATGAGTGAGAAGTATGAAGTGGAGAAAGAAAAGGCAGTGGCACAATTACACCATTCCTGCAGACATGTGGACTTCTCGGACAATGGACTCATATTTTGGAGTCACCTGCCACTACACAGATGCCAACACACATCTGGGATCAGTTCTCCTGGGAGTGGCAAAATTTCCTAAAGCCCACACCACTGACAACATCAAAGAGGCTTTGTCCCATCTCATTTCTGACTGGAGCCTCACTGGAATGGTGACTACAATTGTGACCGACAATGCGGCCAACATGATAGCAGCCACTGAAAAGCTGGGGCTATGCCATCTACCATGCTTTGCCCATACTCTTAACCTCATTGTCAAAAAGGCAGTTAAAGAGCATGAGGCATTGACCGATATTCGAACCAGAGCAAGGAGAGTGGTAACTTATTTTAGAAGTAGTGCAAAGGCCAATGATAAACTTATCCTTGCACAGGAAAGGATGGGTAAGCAGCCCCTGCAGCTTGTGCAGGAAGTTGAAACGAGATGGAATAGCACCCATGACATGCTGCAAAGACTCCTCGACCTCCAAGAGCCTGTTGGTGCTGCCTTGGCCAGTCTGTCTATTGGCATGATGTGAAGTGAAGTGTTGACTTTGAGATTATCTCGCAAAGCCTGGAAGTGCTGGCACCCTTTAAACATGCCACAACAGAGCTCTCTGAGGAGAAGAGGGTGTCAGCTTCGAAGGTGATTCCAATAGTCAGGATGATTCAGCACAAAGTGGCTGAAAAGACAGGCCTGTCAACCAACCAGCAGCTGTATCATTAGGGATGGCCTAATGATACACCTTTGGGAGCTCTTGGACAGCCAGGTCAGTGAGACCCAGAAGACCCAGAGCTGCAATGCAAATGCCACTATAGAGGTCAAGAGGTATCTAAATGATGCATATCTCCTTTCAACAGAGGACCCTCTAAAATACTGGCAAGCCCATAAGGCTGTGTATCCGCACCTTTATGTCCTGGCCAGTAAATATCGTGCTCTTACTGGCACATCTGTTCCATGTGAACGCATATTTTCCAAAGCTGGGGATGTGATCAGTAAAAAAAGAAGCCGGTTAAGCCCCAGCACAGCAGAGCAAATTATATTCTTAAATAAAAATATGGCATAAAAGCGTGTATTTGAGTATTTGTGAATTTTTGTTTCAAAACACTGTATGTATATAATGTGGTGTAGTGAGGAACACAAACACCTCCATTCATGTGCATTACTTTTTCACTTTTTTATCCATAGTGCAGGCCTAATTGAATAATATTAGAAATTAAGAATAGCCAAGCAAACAGTGCAATGAAACCACAACAAACTTGACATCAATAAAATTACACATACTGTAATATACTGCTATATGTATCTTGAAATTATGTGGCCATATAGAACAGTGGTTCCCAACCTTTTTAGCCCTAAGTACCCCCACAGCCCTATCAGTAAGGCTCAAGTACCCCTTCATCGAAACTAAACTAAAGTTGTGTTTTAAAGACAAATAATTAGTAATATTAATTAATTAATTAATTTAAACATTAAAGTAAAAAGCACTGACTGATGAAGCATGTTTATTTAAACAAACCACTATCATTGCGATCAGTGTTTGCATTTTATCAGCTCATTTGCATTTTAAAAGACACACCCAAAAATGGCACATTTTGCTCAGGCCTACAAAATGGCAATTTTGACATGCTATAATTAATTATCTTTAGGGTGTTTTGAGATAAAGCTTGACATACGGACTCTGTGAACACCAAATGCTTATTTTACACCTTTAAAAAATTCATTATATGCCCCCTTTAAGGGCCAGATTTACTAACAGCTTGCACAAACCATCATTTTGGCGTTAAATAACAACTGAACTTACTAAAGACACGCAGTAGATATATAGCCCTGAAAAGGTGTTATTTTTGCGACCTTATTTCATATGCATTTGTGGAAGTTTTCCTTTTAGAAGCAACATTAATGCGAGGAGAGTATTAAATTTTGCCAGAGGAACATACTTTAAAATATATATATAGTTTGCCAAGCCATGCTATGTTTAATTTGCTGGAGAAAAGAGGAGAAGTCATGAGGAGTCAAATCAGGTATTTCAAAACTTCTTTTACACTTCATCTTTCGTCCGCCGGTTCTTTTTTACTTAGCTGGAATTTCACACTCCGCATTTTCATTGTGATGCCCTGCCGAGGTCTCTTATTTGCGACCATGTACTAATTTGCGCTGCTCTTAGTAGATTGCAGTGGTCATTATAGAAATGTCCTTATGTCATTATTGTGCCTGTGTATTTTATTTGCGCCTTTGTAGTAAATCACACGCAAATTTCCACTCCGGCGCTTATTTGGAATTGAGCTCTCACGTCCTTTTTAGTAAATGCCCTAAATTTACTAAAATCTCAATTGAAGTTACTGATAATTAAAGTGTGCAAATAAGTTAAATTATTCTGTTCAAATATAAAGAGAAACAAAATGCGTTAAGACATTCAATACAAAATACATCATACGGGACAAAATATGTTAGCCAAAAACAATGCAAAAGTTTTTTTTTTGCATCATTTGAAAATGCAATGGCAGCAGGAATGAATATTATAACATTATTTGAACATTATTTATAGTTAATAAACTTTTCTGTCTTTAGAAACTATTCAGGTTCATTGAAAATAGTGAGATCGTTCTTCAGTTGGACATCGCTATTGCGTTTTGGATCATGCAGCGCATTTACTCTTGACGGCTAATTATATTAATGATAAAATTAAAATTACAAAGTTGTCCTTTTTACAATGCTCTCCTCACAAAAATCAATCTTAGGTAAATGACTGGACAAACGAAAGACATTTTTATTAAAAGTAAATGAGATCAAAATGTAAATCTTTTCGCGTACCCCCTGGAAACTCTTCACGTACCCCCTGGGGTACGCGTACCCCCGGTTGGGAATCACTGATATAAAACATCTGGATGATGCTGGTTGTGTATGATATTTATTGACCACCAGATGGCGATGTGGAGTAGAGTGTCAAAAGCTTCGAAGCTTCAAACCAGTTTGGCTGTAGAAGCGTCACTGCTTCAAAAACCTCGCTCAGCACATCCCTACTGTCAAAACAACAAGCCCACGTGGGAGCAAAACATACATGAAACAGGAAATATTAACAGATGACTTAAACTAAACTTGACAAAGATACAAACACTAGACAGGATCACACATGACCAATACAAAACGAACGTGCACAGGACTGAGAA
Organism: Misgurnus anguillicaudatus; assembly: GCF_027580225.2. Taxonomy (NCBI): domain Eukaryota; kingdom Metazoa; phylum Chordata; class Actinopteri; order Cypriniformes; family Cobitidae; genus Misgurnus; species Misgurnus anguillicaudatus. Next base: position 7,840,600 of record NC_073341.2, on the reverse strand, counting down.
CACGAGGGCATTAAATATGAAAAACTAAACAAGATAACAAGGGGAACACAGGTGAGGGTAATGAACTAATGATTAAATGATGAGCTGGGAGAACAGGGGGGCGGAGACAAGAGACGAGACACCAGAGGCACATGACCCATTATACAAGGCCATGAGCCTCCACATAGAATAAGAGACTGTCAGAACCCTGCCATCATACTAAAACATAAAACAAGACTCTTATGGCAGAATCCTGACAATTTCCTAATTAAACTAAGGCCCAGTCCTGGATTAAGCTAATCCCTGTCCAGGAAACTTCCCCTTAATCATTTTTCGAAGCAATTTTGTTCAATTGATTCGATCTCGAAAAGCTTTATCTCCCATCAGGAATATTATATTATTATTAGTTTACCCTAGAGAAAAAAGCCATATAAAGTAGCCTACAGAGTTGATGTTAAATGTAGCTGTATTTCCTGCTAAATATTTTTGTTACCTTTTGAAAGTTGTTGTTTTATAAATGTTGTGTAATACTTATTTAATGTTTATTTGCATATTTTATTTGCTTAAAGGAATAGTCTACTCATTTTCAATATTAAAATATGTTATTACCTTAACTAAGAATTGTTGATACATCCCTCTATCATCTGTGTGCGTGCACGTAAGCGCTGGAGCGCGCTGCGACACTTCGATAGCATTTAGCTTAGCCCCATTCATTCAATGCTACCATTTAGAGATAAAGTTAGAAGTGACCAAACACATCAACATTTTTCCTATTTAAGACGAGTAGTTATACGAGCAAGTTTGGTGGTACAAAATAAAACGTAGCGCTTTTCTAAGCGGATTTAAAAGAGGAACTATATTGTATGGCGTAATAGCACTTTTGGGAGTACTTCGACTCGGCGCAGTAACACCCTCCCTCTCCCATTAGGAGAGGGAGAAGGGGAGCGGACTTTTCAGGCGAGTCGAAGTACTCCCAAAAGTGCTATTACGCCATAAAATATAGTTCCTCTTTTAAATCCGCTTAGAAAAGCGCTACGTTTTATCTTGTACCACCAAACTTGCTCGTATAACTACTCGTCTTAAAGGGACACCATGAAACTTTTTGGCCACTAGGGGGTGCTAGACATGTATTTTTCACTTCTAGCGCCCCTAGAGCTCACAAGCGCCGCAGCACTGTCGCAAAGGAAAGGAACTGGCCAACCTTAAAACTAAACTAAAAACTAAACATTTAAAACGCTAAATGATCAACATTTTGAGACAACAGGGAGAAACGCAGTCATGTTACAACTTTCTGATGAGGAACTCGTCGTGGCAGAAGCCATGTCTCAATCTGAAGGTTGCAGCCTCCAGATGTCGTAATTCTAAGCTGTATACGTCATCAAGACTGTCTTATTTCACAATATTAACAATTACAAAGTTGACTATTATACTTAGTTAATCGTAAATTGTTGCAGTATGCTTATGACTTGCGAATGTAATGCTCAGTTTACCTTAATAAACCAGGCTTGATGACGTATGCAGCCTGCATATTTGACCTCCGGAGGCTGCAGCCTTCCAATTGAAAAAACGACCAGAAGTATTTCCTTGCCTTTTCCCAAACAAATATTGTTGCATCGTCTCTCTCTCCCTCGCCACCAGGATTTTCCGCAATGGCGCTCGTTTTTCCTCTCTTTTGTGTGAAAATTGTCGCTCCAAATCCAAGTAAACCGATGTGGTCCAAGCAGACCTAAAGGCTGCCGCTTTGTAATACGTCACGCGAGTGACAGCGGAACGCAGCAAATGAGGAAGAGAGAAGAGAGAAACGCTCGGATCTGATTGGTGAATGAATAGGGTTTGGTTTTACACTGTGTGAGTTTGAGCAAGTTTGACTGCTATTGCATCCTGGATTGGAATGTAAATATCATAGACACAGTAAAAGAAAGGTAAATACGCGAACACCGCATGTGAATACAGGGAACTATATGCAAGATAATCGCCGTCATTTATAAAGAAGATCGCATTTATGTATGAATCAAGAGTTTATATAAAAAAATTGCCTTAAAGGGGAATCGAACCCGGGTCGCCCGTGTCATAGGTCCATGACACTAAAGACTGCACCATAGAGTCACACAATAATAGCTGCTCTCTACATTCATTAAGTAAGCCTCCAGCAAAATTCACGTTAAAAACAAATTGTGTGGAGGAAGTGACGTATGCCGTAAAGCAGTCGAATTTTGTAGTTTTTTTTGTGCTCTGGTTACTACCAGAAACCCTAAGTTTTAAAATACGAGTAAAAGTGATACAGACCCCGTCAGGCTATGGTAGACATGTCATTCAACCTATTTAAAGTCAAGGTACTATCACAAGGGTCTTAAACATTTATTATGAAGGTTGAAAAATTACATGGTGTCACTTTAAATAGGAAAAACGTTGATGTGTTTGGTCACTTCTAACTTTATCTCTAAATGGTACCATTGAATGAATGGGGCTAAGCTAAATGCTATCGAAGCGTTCGCAGCGCGCTCCAGCGCTTACGTGCACGCACACAGATGATAGAGGGATGTATCAACAATTCTTAGTTAAGGTAATAACATATTTTAATATTGAAAATGAGTAGACTATTCCTTTAACAATTGGCAATAGTGACATCTACTGGAGAAAATAAGTAGCATTTGTCACGTGATTGGATAAGTTGCACGAGCATATAAAAGCACGAGGTGATGACACGGCCTGTAAGATTGATAATACTGTTTAATCAGAAGATCTCTCAATGTCTCCTGAATCCTGCTTGGAAAGCACACGGTATGTTTGATTGTGTTTTCTGTTATTTTTGTTTATAATTTAAGGTGTATTGGTATGTTTAACAAGCCATGTGATTAATCAACAATGTAATTGAAAATCACTTCATCACAAATTTAATTGCAGTTTTATTTTATTCTTTTAGTTTTTCACGGTGCTCAATTGATGTTTGTGATGAGACCAAGAGAAAGACATTAAAATTGAAGATCTGTTGGCATCAGTTAAAGTGTGGTTTTCTAGTCACGGAGAAAAACTTCAGGAACTGTTATATTAAAGATATGCAACAGTTACAAACGTGCCTTTTATGCTTGAAGCTTATAACTATTCAGCCAATGAGCTTCTGACTCTCTCCCACGTCAATCAAATATAAGATGGGCTGTCATTGGACAGTAATGATCTTCATCCACTCCTTCTACAGTAGTACAGTATATCTTATACTGTGTAGTGTATCTTATACCAGCATTATGTTATATATGTATAATATAGATATATTATGTCAGCTGTGAATTGAGAGAAATAAACAGGAGACAAATATTGTTATTGATTTTAAGATGCTACTGTGATCTTAGATTGATGTTTTGACATGTGTTTACTTGTTGATGCCTTTACTGTATGTCCTGTGTAACTTACTGTTCCTTTTAAGAGGCAAGATTTGTTTGAAGTTAAAAAATGTACCAAAACAGATTAAACTTGAGATCAAGAGGGCTAAAAGTAAGAAGGCCTTGGATTTAGTGGCAGATTTTGGGGACATAAATTTAACTTGGCTTTGAATAGAGGCTAGGTTATTTAAATAATCTTGTCAGTAGAGATGATAATATTCCCTCCCCTGACATTTCTGGACATATAAATAATAGAGTTTCCACATGTAAACTACTTGGGGTTTAAATATCATCTGATCTGTCATGGGACGCTCACATTACACGTCCAAGAATCTACTATCTTAGTTGACACTCTCAGATTTTTTGCTTATATGTGACACATATCTGATGTGTTCTATGGCAGTGTAAACAGGAAAAAAACCCTGCATATGTTCAGATCTCTCGAGATCGGTTTCAGGCCTCATTCATATGTGGAAATAAATCAGATATATATCAGATATGTGCCAATGCAACTGTCATGTAAACACGCAGATTGGATTTTCTGAGGCATTGTGTTCTGTACGTCATTAAAAGAATTTGCTGCAATTTAGTACTTCCCTGCGGTTGGATGACGTCATATTATACTCAGGCGGAAGCATGTGTGGAGGCGGTAAACAACAACCCAGGAAACATGAAGGAGGAAAATACAGGGCAGTGGTCGACGGCTGAAGTTATTTGCCTTATCTCATGAAAAAATTAAAGGGTTGTACAGAAACAAATTTATTTTTGAGGATATTACGGCTACAATGGCGGAGTAGGGTTATAAAAGTTCTTGGCTCCAGTTTCAATGAAAATAAAGTCCCTGAAATCAAAGTACAATGAGGTGAAAGACTACAATAATAAAAGTGGCAATGGGCAAATTACATTCCAGTTCTACCTCCAAATGGATAGCATTTTAGGGGACAAGCCCAGCGTCAAACCAAGAAATGTTCTAGACAGTTCGCGTGAAAAAAGAGTGTTGATACGGAGGACACCAATATTCCTACAGGTAGGAACATTAATGTTTGCTAACCTACATTAACAAAAGCGTTTCGGTATTTTTCGATATATTTTCGCAATGATATTACACAGTAATAGTCTTCAGTTATGTAATATTGGTGTTCAGTAAAGTCATGAAATACATTAAACATATCGCCAATGTTCTTAGTTAATTAAGACACAATACCATGTAGTTCCATTGATGGTTTCCACATTTTTATACAATTAATTGAAAAAATAATAATATCTTAAAGATCTCTGCCTTTTAATGTAACTCTATTTTTAATTTGTTGCTTTTTTAACACTTTGTTTGCAGTTTTACATTGTGACCTCATGCTGAGGACAGGTTCAATCACATGGGCTGTCAGGTATAGAGTGTGCTTTTCAAATAATATTAAAGAAATTATTTAAAAAAATATAAGCAATAAATGCCACAGTTATGCAAATTGTTTTAGATTTTCTATTTTGTTAATATTCTTACTTTTAACATAAATCAGTCTTTTGAGTTTAGGAGAGTTTTGTCCCTTATCTCAGGAATCAGTGATTTCTGAACCTCGCAACTCACCGGCTTACCCAGTTGTGTATAACACGGTGGAATTCCGTGTGCGAGATGTTTGATCGGCCGGTGGAACAGTGGTGGGTTGTTGTTGTTGCCGTGCTGTCAGACCGAACCATGACCGAGCTTCAAAATGACAGGATCCTGGAGTTAAAGGATGAGTACTGGCAGCTGATGGAGGACACACAGACTGTACTGTCAGCACTTAAATTTGCCACCACGGTTATGTCTGCAGAGAAAGACGTATCCATCTCAAACACTTATCCCGTCACCTTCTGCCTCATCAAATCTACCTCATGCACAGTGAAGGAGACGGGCCCAGACTCATCGAATTCAAGACAAAAGTGCGTTCCTCTCTCATCCAATGAATGTAAGCTAAACTTTTATTTTAGTTTACAGATACATAATTACATGGATACTTTCCTGTTTTCTGCGTGTTACCTTTTTAGATTTAAACAATAAGCCCTGTGAAGATTAAAACTGTTATTCTATAAAAATATTCATTTAAATATTTTTTTTATTTATAAAATAAACAATAATAAATATAATATTATTATAACACATGTATTAGTTTATTTGTTACCTATTTAGATTTTAGCAATAAGCCCCATTAAATATTAATTTTAATATTAATTATATTCATAAAATAAACAACAAAAAATACAACAATTTCTGATTATTGATTCCCCATCATATATTTATACAGATTGAGTCTAGTGATGAGTTTGTGTCATTCGCCCCAAGATCTCATCAATGCTGGACCCTCCTCACAAACACCTGGGCTTTCTTACACCAAGACAGAGACTGGCTGCTAATGTAAAACTGGTTGAACTGGAAGAGGCGATGGGGACTGATAGGTCGGCTATCCAAAAGGCTGGGGGAGTCGAGGCTGCGTTGTCTGACATGGACAACGGAAGCGCAGATACTGAAGTCACGACCTCCAGTCATCTGCTATGGCACAATTCCTTGGGGATCACTATACCACTCAATGTGAGGCTGGCATCGAAGCAAAACTTAAGAACTTTCTGAGTGAGACTCCCCCCACACCTGAATTGCACACTTACAGACTGGTGGAAAGTGAACAGAATAAGGTTCCCCGGGCTGGCCAAGTTGTCGCGGAGGTTCCTGTGCATCCCAGCAACGTCAGTACCCTCAGAGCAAATGTTTTCGGCAGATGGACTGGTGGTCACCAGGTTGGAGAGGCGGTGGGGACTGATAGATCAGCTATCCAAAAGGCTGGGGGAGTTTAGGCTGCATTGTCTGACACAGACAAGGTGAGCAAACACTGAAGTTATGACCTCCCAGTCATCTGCTATGGCACAATTCCTTGGGGATCACTATACTACTCAATGTGGGGCTGGCATCGAAGCAGAACTTTCTGAGTGAGACTCCCCCCACACCTGAATTGCACACTTACAGACTGGTGGAAAGTGAACAGAATAAGGGTCAACTTACCCTTTCCATGTATCTTACCCTAAGAACCAGCAGTCACGTGAAACAAAGGTTTTATAAACTGTTGATAATACACCACCATCCCAAGAAAATAACTTTTCTTTTGAAGTGGAGAACCAGTTTTCTCATCCATAAGGTCGGACTCAAGATGCGTTCCATTCGAAAGGGTCCCTACGGAGTGTTCGCTGCTCCCTACTATATATCAGTTAAAGTGGACTTCACTGAAAATAACTGCTCATTTGGAACGCCCTGCTAACGTCATCAAACAAAGTCAACGACAGGTTTATGCAGATTGATATAACATAAATATATATAGGACAACGTTTATATTTTTATTTTTATTTACTATCACATTTAAAATATTCTCTAGGTTTTATCTGCGTTCTGAGCAGTTTTGAGATATTCAAAGTTTTTGCATTACATATAGGAAAACCTACATGGGGAACAAGTTTCTTTTAAACATGAAAATAACAGGGACCCTAAATGTATTCAAATATACAATGTCAAAATCCTCTCAATGGGGATTTTTGGAACGGGTCAAATGCAGATAAAACCTTCTAATTCTAAAAAAAAAAACTTTTCGCTTAGAAATATAAGGTTCTATCTGCCAAAACATTATTTGAACATTAAATAAAATGAATGTTGTAACAATGTCTCAAAATGTGTTAGAAGGTAAACTTTAAACCTTTTCTATGACATTTATTTAATATTTTTAGCACTTCCATGTATTTAGGACATTTCAAATTAAGCAAGGTAGGTCAATATATATTTTTTCCAGTGCAGATGTTAATATTTGGTACTAATTTGGTGGGTAATTAAACACATTATTGCAGAAATTGTTACTTTAATATTTCTTTTGTTTTAGACAGAAAGCAGCTACTGTAGTACATCTGAGCAAGACTTTATTCCACCTAAAGTGGAAGGTGCCAGAGTACCCTTGGAGAGTACCCTTGGTTTGGGAAGGATGGATTTAGGTGCCAGGCTTCTCGTGTGTTTGCTTGGTCTTCTTATGTCTACTTTAACTCTTGGCTCTGCATGTGACTTTGTGTAATGAAGAGTATATGGACACTGATCAAACACAAGCTGTGACACTTCAGAAAATGGAATCTGTTTGTACTGAAACAGCTTGGATCATGCCTAAAGGCATAAAAATCTATACACTTTATCTGTATGATTTCATATGGGTTGTTCCTGTTTACCTTAACTAAAATGCGCAAAAAAGACAGTGGTGAATAGAACTGTCATTGCATTTTTAATATGGCTGTGCATATTGTCTACCGCCTGAGAAGATGCAAGGAAGGCAGTAAGTGAAGGTTTTGCCAGGTTTGCAAATCACAATGCTTTCCTGTGGGCTTTAGGTGCTATAGATGGTTTCCATATACGCATAAAAAGCCCCGGTGAGAGATGCCAACTGTTACTTCAACAGAAAACTTTCTCATTCTGTTGTATTGCAAGCAATCTGTAACCACACTGGCAGGTTTATTAATGTGTTCTGTGGATACCCTGGATCAACACATGATGCCTGAGTCCTGCGATACAGCCCAGATAACCAGCTTGCGGCATATCCACACCGTAGACACTATGTTAGGTGATGGTGGATATCTCTGCATTGGCAATCCCATCAGAATTATAACACCTTACATGGAACCACTCCAGGGACCAGTACAGGCCCAGTTTAATAGATACCATTCCAAGGCAAGGTGCATTATTGAGACATCTTTCGGCAGAATGAAGTGTCGGTGGAGAGCCATCTTTCTTCAGGCTCTTCCTCTGGATCAGTTGGTTGTCCCAAAAGTGGTAGTTGCCTGTACAATGCTGCATAGCATCTGTCTCTGAGTTGGAGATATTGTGGATGAGCTGATGGAGCCTACCAAACCATCACATCATGTGGCAGAAAGAAGAGGATCAGCCCACAAGAGATAATCTTCCAGCCTTGGTTTCAGCTCCTGTGCAAACACACATTACCTTGCAACACTATGACTATGACTAAGGGATGAGAATTAGATTTACCATAATTTATGTATTTGAATCAACTAAAAGAATTTTATGAATATAGTTGGTTAATTTCTAATTCTGATAAATTCTGATATTTAGTTCTCATCATAAACAACTTTTAGATAATATTGAATCTTGTTATATTTTAATATAGAAAATTGGATGAATGAATCTGTGAACAAATGAAATTTTTATTTAATGTTAATTGTTGTACATACTCCACCTGAATGTTACTGCATAACATGAAGTTATCTTTTGTACATGTGAATCGATTTTCATAACAAGATTAAATTAACAGCTACATACAGTTCTCCATAAATAAATGAATAAATAAACATTTTTGTGTATGTTTGTGTAAAAACCTTAAAAAAAAAATTACTTGCAACATAAACAAAATGTAAAAACGGATATAGGAAGAGAAGAATGCCTTAGAGACAGGAACTTATGTTTTCAAAGAAGATTCAAAGAGAGTTAAAAATCTCTTGTTAAAGTCAGTAAATAATTTCTCTCGTTCCTCCTCCTTGGCAGATTCCTCCTGGAGGAAATCTAAAATTTCAGTTGCCACACATTTTTTTCGCCTGGTAGGAGAAATGCTAGATCTGATGGAAGGGCCAGCGACCGAAGTCATAATAGAAAGGCCAATGACCGAAGTAATATGAGAAGGGCCAGTGACCGAGGCCATAGGAGAAGGCCCAGTGACCGAAGTCATAGGAAAAGGGCCAGTGACCGAGGCCATAGGAGAAGGGCCAGCGACCAAAGTCATGGGAGAAGGGCCAGTGAATGAGGCTATAGGAGAATGGCTAGTGACTGAGACCATAGGAGAAGGGCCAGTGACTGAGGCTATAGGAGAAGGGCCAATGACCGAGGCCATAGGAGGTGGGTCGGTGAAGACAGTGTGTGAACTGATGGACAGGTCCTCATTTTAAGTAGTGATGACATTATTAATGGTGGTGTTACGGATGCCTTCAGACCAATCGCATCATCCATGGCATTGTACCATGGCCACAAGGTTGCCGTTCCAACTGACCCAGTTGGTGGGTACTTCAATTCCTAGAATGAATGCATGTGTGTATAGTTATTTTTAATTAGTGTATAAAAACACAGATTAAAATGACTTATATATTGTACTCCACATAGTTGGATGCACAAGCTGATATTATAATGTCTTACCTTGTACTTTTTTCATGTTCTCCCACTTCCTAGATGCCCTCTGGACAGACACCTTGCCCTCTAGTCTTATCTCTTGAATTACTGTTCTGTAGGGAAATGGGTAAACTACATTTATATGTAAACAAGTCATCGTAGAAATGAAGAAAGACACAAATAAGTAGTTTTATATTATATAATTATCAATAACACTTATTATATAACCTACTCCCATTCACATTTTGCTGCATTTCTCTTCCCTGTAAAGATACGCGCCCATGTCGGCTCCTTAACTGGATGAACTCCACAGTTTGTTGTTTAGACCCTAAGCACACAAACACACACATGCAGGCACACGTTAAACCGTTATACCGTTAAAATACAGTAATTTGTATAACAATGGCGAAATGTATGAATACTTACACACATTCGTAAACTCCTCCATAGTTATGACTGACCGTTCTTGACTGGTGATGACGTGATGCATGTAGAGAAAGTTGGGTGATCATCGCTGTCCACTTCCTGTGAAGTGATGTATCGATGTTCCCTGATTCCTTATGCCTTGCACAGTGCCCTTGAACATGTTCGCTCCCTTCGAATTGGAATTTCACTTAAGATGGCGGAATACCCTGTGAAGTCCACTTCTCAGTCCACTTACGGTCGAAGGGAACGCACCTTCAGTCGTTTCGGTAATTACATTGACTTTATCAGGATCTGAGGGTGTACCACCACAAAACTTTAAGGATCTCTGCATGAAATTACATTTTCATGGAGCTAATTTCAATCAAAACAAGCTCCAATCTTTTCAACACCCAACTCCAGAGAAAATACAAGTACATCTTTCAGATAACAAAGAAGGCTCAGGAAATTTTGATCTCCAAAAATTTCAAGGACCATTCTCAAAAATGTCACTGGACTGTTGCACAGTCCCTGAGGGAAGGTGGTTATATTCAAGCTGAACAAGCTTTTTCTTACCTTCTGAAGACAACTGGCAAATACCAGTCATATCAAACGAGTAAGCAGTAAATTCTGTTGCTTGAATCATTGAAATAATCTCCTCCCCAAAATTTTGGGTTTGAAAGGGAAACTCATTAAAATGCATATGCTGTTAGTAAATCTGTCCCTAAATGTTCAATCTGAAAGAAAATGCTCAATGTAAACACCTCGGAATAAAGAGACAATCAATTAAAAATCTAATCATTTGGGAGGGGGGGTTTATACCTTTGGTAATCTGCTCAATAGGTAAAACACTTGATCGTATTGATAATTGAAACTGGGACGCTCTGCGCATGTGCCTTCTTCTTTTCTTTTTAACCCCCAGGGGTCCAAAAATGCGGCGCCGCGTTTTGACGTGTTTTCTCCTTATCATAGCAGAATCACCTTAAAATACTCCATCATTAATAATCATACACTTACGAGTTGGACATCATTTAAAAATGTGAAGGGTCCTCTTTAACTCATTCACCACCAGCCTTTTTGAGAAAAGTTGCCCACCTGAATTTTTGTGATTTTAACAAAATTTTCACAAAATTCCTTGCAGGAAAAATTATTTTTTATAAATATATAAACATACAAATTATATCAAATTAAAGAACACACCCTCTGCTTTCAAACAAACAATAAACAAACAAACAAAATGGGAAAAAACGTTTCATTATATATTTACTTTTTCTACTTAATTTAACCACTGAAATATGGATATTTCTCTTCAAAAATAGAACATTTTGAGCAAAAAGCTTAAAAAATTGCATTTTTGTAAAGGAATTTATGTTAGAGATCAGACTCAGAATGACTATCAAACATAAAGGCAGTTAAAATCAATCATTAAATCTTTTTAATTTCTGTTTTTGATAAATTCGTTCTGGTGCCATCTAGTGGATAATTACACTTTCACTTTGAAATTCGTCCAAAAAGGCATATTTATTAGTTAAATATGAACTCATAAATGACGAGATAACTCGTCAATGGCGGTGAATGAGTTAATTTGTGTAAATTCACAATAACAACAGATATTTGTGTTTTTGTCAAATAAAGAAAATAAACAGGGTGCGCATTCAGACATTTCTGTCTCCGCCAGCTGTCTCTCAAAACACGTTACAAAAATCAGTTGAAACTCTGAATACTCGTCACACAAACATGATACACGTATCAAAAGAAAGCCTAAAATGTCTACTTTTAAACAAGCTAAATATAATCGAAAACAAATATTGCCTGTTTATATAATCTGCATTGAAGAACAAAGAGTACTGTTTTCCTGGCTGACTTCATTACCTTTAACTCATTCACCGCCAGCCTTTTTGAGAAAAGTTGCCCACCTGCATTTTTGTGATTTTAACAAAATTTTCACAAAATTCCTTGCAGGAAAAATTATTTTCTATAAATATATAAACATACAAATCATATCAAATTAAAGAACACACCCTCTGCTTTCAAACAAACAATAAACAAACAAACAAACAAAATGGGGAAAAAACGTTTCATTATATATTTACTTTTTCCACTTAATTTAACCACTGAAATATGGATATTTCTCTTCAAAAATACAACATTTTGAGCAAAAAGCTTAAAAAATTGCGTTTTTTTTAAAGGAATTTATGTTAGAGATCAGACTCAGAATGACTATCAAACATAAAGGCATTTAAAATAAATTTTAATATCTTTTTAACATCCGTTTTTGATAAATTCGTTTTGGTGGATAAAAGCGGTATTACACTTTCACTTTGAAATTCGTCCAGAAAGGCATTTTTATTAGTTAAATATGAACTCATAAATGACGAGATAACTCGTCAATGGCGGTGAATGAGTTAATGCGGTCACGCCCACAGACGGTTCAAACAATAACAAACAAGGCGTAAAGTTTGATCAGATTTAAAGACTTTACCGCATGTTTGGATGCTAAACTTTATACACACACATGAGGAAGATCTTTAGTCTGGACATTGAGGAAGAGAAACTTTTATCTTTAACGTTAACGTTAACTATGAAGAATAATTGAAGACGCACTGGAGGAGTATATATTTCTGAAGTAAGTAACTTATTTATCCTTATTTATATTTGCTATCATGTAATATGCTTATGGCTTGTGCAGTTCAGCCTACATAAGCGACCTCAGCAGACTGCATGCTTCGGATGGAAAAACTTTTGCATTGTTTACAAACGAGGACGCGTGATCTCACGTAATGGCGGATGACTGTTACATGCTGTACAGTGTTAGACACAGTTATTCACTTTCGTATCCTCATGGCAACTTTGAGTAAGGCTGCACTGCAGGATCTTTTAAGTGTGTGATGTAATATGATTCCATATTTTGTTTACATGCAACGCAATTCCATACATTGCGCTTTACACGCGACACCATTTTTTTATGAGCGCCGCGTTGTTTACACGGAGACGCGAGTACTGGCACACATGGTCGCCATTTGCAATGTGTTTTTAAAGTTCATACGCGCTTACAGAAACGCATTATTAACAGAACCTAGATGATCGATGGCCATCTGAAAACAACTTTTTATATAACTAATCACTGCAGATGTTTATCTGAGATGTTCTGAATTTAGTTTATGTACATGATAGTTTATCTGAATGAAGTGCTATAAGTGATATTTATGTATGTAAGCTTATGTGGTATTTCTGTGGACAATTCATGCTAACAGACTCTCTTACAGGTCTGCATCCCTCTCATCAGTAGAAAACTATGAAGTGGAAAAAGATATTCACACTTTTTGGACATAAAGTTATATGGTAACATGAACCACATGAGCAGCTCTGTTGTGTATCAGTTTCTTTGTTTATACAAGTTAAGTTTTTGAATAGGGTTTCTTTCCAAATACACTAAAAATGTCCTACTGACCTTCATTTCTATTTTAATTATATTGTTAACTTCTTATGAACCTCAAGGGTTAATGGGTTGCCATTTTATATGTTAGTTATTATGTTAGTTTTATTGCAAAACTTAATCTTACAGAATATATGTTAGTTTTAGATGGTCATGTGTAGATTAACATGAATGGGTAACATATTCTAACCATTGATGCAGGAGTCACAAGTGTTTAGTCTTAGACAGATATAAACGGTAATGGGTTAATTAAAGGACTGTGCAAGTACCTGATGTAAATTAACAAACTTTTAATAAACCTACCTTATGTTGCCAAGGCACAAGAGAATAATTATTTAATTAGGAGATTAGCTATCATTTTGACAAATGGCTTAAAACAATAGACCGCACATTTACTGTATTTCAGAGTGACAAAAGTTGGCAACCCTAATTTTGATACACAAGTAGTCTATTAAAATATCTGAAATAAACAAAATGCATTCTTTTGAAAAACTCAAACTGTCATTTTAAAAAGCTTAAGACCAAAAATCCAAGCTGTACCCCAAAGGAGGCAAGCAGACCAAATGATATAAGGTGTAAAGGAGGAACTGATGACAAACATTTTTTAGAGGTAAATTATTTGCCTATTTTATGGTATTTAAAGTTAAAGTCTTGCCCTTGTTTATGTAACATGATGCCACACACAGTTGAGACTATGGGGGGGTTTCCCGGACAGGGTTTAGGCTAATCTAGGACTAAGCCTTATTTATATTAAGGCAATTAAGTACTTTTTACAAACGTACCTTATAAAAAACATTACAGGTGTGCATTTTGAGACAAAACAATGTCACATATATATGTTCAAATTAGTCACGACAAGGTGTTTTTATATTAAACCAAGTTAAACATGCATTTTAGTCTGGGACTAGGATAAGCCCTGTCCGGAAAACCACCCCTAAGAGTATAAATTAAGTAGTTTTAATGATCCGTCACAGGCCAAACACAGGAACATGGAATACAGACATGGCAAACACAAACGAGAACAGACCAAGACGAAGGTAGTGAATGAATATATTTATAGTCCAGGTAATAATGAACATGTGAAGACAATAATCAAATATGGTGGAATACAGGGTGCAAAGGATGGTAGAAGATGTAGTCCAGTAAGTGTGGGCAGATGACGGAGGATTGTGACAGTATCCCTGCTGAAAAAAACAGCATGGGAAATATTATGGTCTATGCTTGTTTGATGCTGGTTTAGCTGGTGGTCACCAGCAGAGGCGATTCTATTAGTCTGTGGGGGCCCTAAGCAAAAATTCCTAGGGGGGCCCTTCCAACCAGTGTTCATCACCATTATATTAGGCTAGGAATAATCTGACACCAACGAAAAATGAATGAAATAAAAAGACAATGTCCAATTTTATTCCAAACGTTCTAAACATGAACAACCTTGTTATTGTGGAAAGAATAACAGTAAATTACTTTAAAAACCCAATATAAACTTTGTACAAAATATAATGTATGGTATATAAGTGTAGTGAAATACTCACAGTAGGCAATTCCTCATAAGCCCCTTTTATGCATTGCTTTTAGAAATGTTGCTTGTGGGCCTTGGCTTGTGCAAATGCTGACACTATGTCCTCTAGATCCAAAGACCTTCGCACACTATACTCTATTGAAATTAAAGCCAGTCCTGAAAGTCTCTCTTGAGATATAGTTGACCTGACCTTAATTAGTTTTAAAGCGGAGAAACTTCTCTCTCCAGAGGCAACAGTGACCCAATAGCAGACGGAGGGCAATGCTAAGATTCTCATAAAGATCCAGAATCTGTTCCTTGTATATATAATCAAGCATCTCTCTTGGAGAGGCAGATACATGGTCAGGAAAGCATGGACAGCAGCCCTGATTTCCAGAACCAAATCCTCAGAATCAATGTCATTCAGTGTCTTTTCCAGTTTCTTGCAGCTTCAAGTTTGCCACTCTGAATAGTCTTTGACATATTTTCTTTAGAGATGGCATAAAAAACCTCAATTTTTGGAAAATCTTTCATTCAAACTGGTGAGGGCTGTGTCCACTAGGGGCAGAAAACTCTGTTAACTCTTTCACCGCCAGCGTTTTTAAAAAAAGTTGCCAGCCAGCGCCAGCGTTTTTCATGATTTTCACAAAAGTTTAATGCCTTCCAGAAAATGTTCTTCTTTAAATTTATAAACATACAATATATCAAATGAAAGAACAGACCCTCTGCTTTCAAACAAAAAAACCCTGTTTCATCCTACCTTCAGTAGTTCTTTTGTAATCAGCTTTTGAATATGGGTAGGTTTCTGCAAAAACACCACATTTTGAGCATAAGGCAGAGATAATTCAATTTTTGTGACAGACTTTTCAGATAGCATACATGTACAGATGTATTGTTTGTACAACAGGACAGGAGCACGCAAAATCACATAATACATCATTCAATCCCTATGGACGAAATTATTTGTGGTTGTTGTCCCACCGGCAAACGCGTCTCGGGGGCCCTCTAGCGACTCAGGGCTCCAAGCAGTTGCCTGCCTTGCCTGTTGACAAGGTGCGCCTCTGGTCACCAGCCTACCAGCACCAAAACACAACATACTTGTATGCTGGTCTTGCTGGTATGACCAGCATGGGATGCTGGTGTGCTAGTGCTGGTTTGGTACTGGTTTAACTGGTGCTAATGCTGGTTTGGTGCTGGTTTAGCTGGTGCTTATGCTGGTGCTGATGGCGGTTTAGCTGGTGTTCATTAGCAAACCAGCACCAAAACACAACATATGCTGGTCTTGGTGGTATGCTGTTTTTTCAGCAGGGATATACAAATGCAGCAATAATAAATCACATTTGTCAAGAAACAATACATTCAAATTTAATATTATTAAAACCATTTAATAAATAAATTGGCACTAATTCCTGAATGGTTGATACTAAAATCTTAATAATTTCAAGGACAAACTATGCTGCTTTATAATGTTGATTTATTGACACATGACCACGTAGCAATTTTTAGTCGTCCCCCATAGGATGTAGCTGTTTTTGTCAGGTGATTACATTAGAAATTTTCATATTATACAAAGTACAAACTGTATAATCTGACAAAGGTTGAATTGTTTACTTTAAAGTACAGGCTTTTGCACAGTGGTCTTGTAATTCTTTCTAATCTTCCTTTTCCTGACAGAGCTTCTGGGAGTAGTTGAAAGAAGTGATTGGACACAAGTTACACTTTAGCCCTCACACCTGCTCAACAACCACAACATTGTGCATAAGCTCTACACCGTAGGTTATCCATAGCCTCTGCGTAGCCTGACGTGCACCTCGCAACATTTATAACAGAACTGACGCGACAAAAACATGTTTAAAAAACATGGTTCATTTTTGTAAGGGTTGAAGAGGAGTGGACAAACATTCAACAGGCCACAATCCACATCCTGATCAACTGCGTGAGGTAAATGATGGTCACACCAGCTACTGACTGATTTTTCGAAAATGGAGACAAAAACAAAAGTGTTAATAATTTTGATCAGTTATAATAATTATCAAGTATTATAATTAGTAATTATCATTTTAAGTTAGTCTTTTCTGAGTCTTTGTTGTAAACTTGCAAATGCTCCCATTCGAAACATCATCCGATGCCCTCTGAAAACCTGCTCATCGAGAAATACTAAAATATTCAACCACCGGTTGGTGAAAAAACACATTTTTATTGTAGTGCCATAGTTTAGAGAGAAAGAAAATAAATCATCTGTCATGTAAAGCTAGTGCCACACCAAAAGATTTTTTTAATCTTATCAGATTTTCCCAATGTGAAAAACCACAAACATGATGAAAAAAATTGATGATTTAACACGTTTGTTCTTATAGTGTGGAGTGCCGCTATGTGATCATGACAGCATACCACGCACCATCAGATTAACTTTACAAACAACACGAGTCTCAGCTGAGAACACAGGAAATCTTGTGGAGATCTTGCAATGTCTCTCGTGGCCAAACGTGACTTCACAGTAAACAAACAACGGCATTAAGAATTAAGACATGCTTTTTTACATCTCCGATGTTTATCTCACTTTGGATTGTGCCTGATGCGCCATGCCTGTAGTTATTATGGTTTTATCTTCCATCAGCCTGCTTTCTTATTGGGTATCATTTCGTTTCAGGTGACAATCTACAGTGTGTGTGCATTTGTCCTTATTTGCGATCGAAGCGGCCCCCGACATGCTTCCGAGCAGATTCAGAGGCTCTTAAAGGACAAGTTTGGTATTTTACACTTAAAGCCCTGTTTTCAGATTGCTTATGATGAAATAGAATGGTTTTGACTCATACTTGGACGTGTGATGCTGGCCTGAGAATTTTTGTTTTTTGTGGTATCACCCCCCCCCCACCACCACCTCTACGGTGGCTGCATGGGTGCACTGGAGCAATCCTTCCTGAAGTGCATTAAAGTTTTGTTTACAAAGACGTGAAACTCACCGAGTGGTCAGGGGTGTTCACTGATATGCTCACACAAAAATCGCTGCAAAATATCAAAATATGCAAAAGCTTTCCAACAGGTGTTTTACCATTCGTTGTCCACAAACCTATTTTTCAAAAACGCCTCACACCCGTACATTCTTCCGTTGAGAGCTTGAATAATAGACACTCCAGCCCAGTTGGTGGCGATAATCTACCTTTGCCAATTGCAAGAATACAAACAATGTTCCTGGTGGTGGAGTAATACCGTACCTCACAGCACGTCTAATACAAGTCAATGGAGTTGGACAAAAACTACGATAAATCATGTTGGAAAGCATCTTTTGCAGCAATTTTTGTGTGAGGATATCAGTGAACACCCCTGACCACTCGGTGAGTTTCACGTCTTTGTAAACGAAAGTTGAATGCATTTTAGGAAGGATTGTTCCAGTGCACCAATGCAGCCATTGTAGAGGTGGGGGGTGATACAACAAAACCCCAAAAAATCTCAGGCCAGCATCATATGTTCAAATTTCAGTCAAAACCGTTCTATGTCATCATAAACAATCTGAAAACAGGGCTTTAAGTGTAAAATACCGAACTTGTCCTTTAACACACCGTGCACCACAGGAAAACCTGATAAGATAATCGGTTCAACCACATAGACGAGCGGGACTTTACCTAGGATTGTCTTGATTATCTTGTGGTGTGTACCGGGCTTAAGATAAGTCAAGTCTTTCTTTAATCAGCTTAATGTACATACACTCTCACAAGCCTCACATATGGTAAAAGCTTAAGAAATGAACTATAATATGATTACAGAGATTTAATTGGCACAATCTTTCAGCCACTCCAAATCATTTGAAAATGCTTCAGATTAAATCCATGAAATCAAACAGACAGCAAACAGCATTAGTGATTAGACATCAAAGAGCAGTTTCCTGGACAGGTCTTATCCTAGCCCCAGACTAAAATGCATGTCTTAATTTAAAAACACCCTGCATTGATATATTTTAACATATATCAGTGTCATTGTTTTGTCTCAAGATGCACACCAGTATTGTTTATTTGTAAAAACTACCTAAATGTCCTAATATAACTAAGGTCTAGTCCTGAATTAACTTAAACTCTGTCCAGGAAATCACCCCCAAGAGGAACAGTAAAGTCTGAAACATAATAAACAGTAAAGTTTGTGAAAGTTTAGATGCTGTGAAGAGACTGTGACACTTGTTGTGAATTATGAAGGTGAAACCCTGCTGTTACTCTTGCTGACGGTGGTCACAGTGGTCTCCTCCTCTGAGAGCATACTTTCAGCAGACCGAACTCTTCTTCCACACAACAGAAACGACACAGCATGCTCCCTAAACTAACAAACAACACACACAGAGTCATTTATTTGTTAACTTCATTAGCGCCACTTACCTTCTGTAGAAAGGTTTGGGGAAATTACCTCAGGTGATACTAACCCCATGTGAATTGACCAGCTGTGTATGTGTGCGTTATGGAAGGAATAATTGACGACGGGCCATTGAATCATTAGAAAATAATGCACACCCATGGTGGTAATGCCCTGGGTGTGCAATATTTTAAAATAATTCAAAGGACCTTTGACATAAACGCTAATTCTTATTAACACATGAATCTTACTGCAGGGGTTCTCAAACCCTTTGGAGAGAGAGGGAGAAACATAACCAACAGTTATTAAGTATACTGTATGCTTTCTACAGTTTGCACTCTTAGGCTATGTTTACATTAATGCGTTTATGCTTTAAAACGCGTTACTTTTGCTACGTTTACGCCTTTTATCTACACTACATCACCGTTTTCGACCCTCATAAACGGATTCGTTTGAGAACTCAGACGTTGCTCTGAGTGTAAATGAACGTAGACGGAGTCTTATGTAAACGAACAGCTGATATTAACGTGACAGCGCATCATTTTCAAAGTAAAAATTATTTTATTGATGTAAATGTTGGTTTGCAACGGAGGTTTTGCCAAAAATAGTAAACATCTACCAACCAGCTATTATAAACGCTATATCGGATTGTTTTAACATGTATCCTTATAGATAATGCCTGTTTTATATTAATGTTTGAGTATTGTTGGGTTTAATGTGTTTATGTTTTGTTAGACTGTAATTTTATACGCCATATAGGCGTTGCAAAGGTTAATATGAAGGGAGAATTGTAATGGGTCAGACATTATTTTCCAGTTTAATGTAAGTTTTGTTTGCTACTTTACAAATGAATTTCGTTTCAGATAATTGGTCTCTTAATTTTAATCGATGTTTTGTTGATAAGTTTTGTGAATATAAATTAATAAAAACAATAAACTCAACGTCATTAATATAATGCTTGTTTAGGCGTTTGCGCTTTTAGCTATTTGTGTGTTGCTAGCGGAGGACGTGCACTTTTAAAAATTAATGCAATAAGCATTTCTGGTAGGCTAAAGCAATACTTCACCTCTTACTATGTTTGATTAAAGTTTGCATTTGCTGAAATTTATTTTTGCTTCAAGTTCGCTACTGTTTAGTACTGTTCACTTGAATGCTTTCTTTTTAAATCATAAAGACCTTTCTGTTTAGTTATAAAATCAAAATTAACCTATTAATCATATGAATATGTTGTAGGGGGGGAAATAGAACAGTATAAGACTGTCCCAAACACATTTTTATAGGTTCAAAAATAGTGTCTGTTATAGTTGCCAGCAAAGGACCCATGTATGACTTTTTGTCAATATCGCACACCCCTAGGCTGCGTAAACGTGCAAAGGTAAGCTATTATTAGAGTAATAAGTTATTTTACACTTATATGCGCATGCCCAGTTACATGATTTGGTCATGTTTCATGCGTTTATGGTGGTGTATAGTGTGGATGAAGATTCTTTTAAAAATGCCAGTATAAACGAGGATCGTTTTCATTTTAAAATGCCGTTTTAAAACGCAAATGCTCTAATGTAAACATGGCCTTAGATGCTATTGAACTGTTTGTATAGTGGGCTACACATCTCAAACCTACACTCACCAAAAGGATTATTAGGAACACCTGTTCAATTTCTCATTAATGCAATGGTGTTATGGTGTGGGGATATTTTCTTGGCACATTTTAGGCCCCTTAGTGCCAATTGGGCATCGTTTAAATGCCACGGCCTACCTGAGCATTGTTTCTGACCATGTCCATCCCTTTATGACCACCATGTACTCATCCTCTGATGGCTACTTCCAGCAGGATAACGCACCATGTCACAAAGCTCAAATCATTTCAAATTGGTTTCTTGAAAATGACCATGAGTTCACTGCACTAAAATGGCCCCCACAGTCACCAGATCTCAACCCAATAGAGCATCTTTGGGATGTGGTGGAACGGGAGCTTTGTGCCCTGGATGGGCATCCCACAAATCTCCATCAACTGCAAGATGCTATCCTATCAATATGGGCCAACATTTCTAAAGAATGCATAAGCACCTTGTTGAATCAATGCCATGTAGACTTAAGGGGAAAGGGGGTCAAACATAGTATGGTGTTCCTAATAATGCTTTAGGTGAGTGTATATGTAGTATACATTTTATTTTTGGTGAAACTTTGCAGAAAGAAAATATTAATTCAAATGATCACAGATTCATTATTTAATATGAGTAAACCACACAAAGCCTTAATAAAAGCATCAGGGGTTGAAGTAGGACACTGTCCCTCCTGTGTATCTAGAGACTCACCTGTCTGTTCATGAATATATAGATGATTGGATTAAAAACTGTACTGCTCTTGGTCAGATACATGGGAACTGTGGCGATGATCGGGTCAATGTAAAGCTTCGGATGTAAGATGACAGAAATGGCAAAAGCAGCATAAGGCAGCCATGTCAGTAGAAAGGCCATTACCATGATGAGCACCATACAGGCCACCTGTGTCTCTGCTCGTGCTGTATTTCCAACCTCAGACATTTTCATTTTGCTCACCTGTGTGTGTGAAACAAGAGAAATGTTACTTACTGAATAGATTATATTATTTATACAATTTATATTCAATGACTTCACATTTACACTAACTAAAAGGGTTTTTAATGCCCTGTTCTCAGTCTTTAAAGGCGGAGTCCATGATGTTTGAAAGCCAATGTTGATATTTGAAATCACCTAAACAAACACGCCCCTACCCCAATAGAATCTGGACCTTCTGTTGATAGACCCGCCCAACACATACGCAACCCGGCTTTTGATTTGATTTCATTGGCTATAAGTGTGTTTTGGTAGTCGGCCCGTCTCCTTTTCCAATGCGTTTTTCAAACATCGTGGACTCTGCCTTTAAGTTTAATGGATTACACGCTTCTTTGGATAAAAGTATCTTCTCGATGCCTAAACATAAATTTCTGACATGCCACCTAGCAGCAATCAATTGCAAAAAAAGCCTTAAGTGCAAATATGGACAAAGATCCAGAATAATTGCCCGACTGTATCACCTAACGTACAGTATATACACCTAATATTGTCTTTGTCTCCTGAGTGAAAGTTACTACCTGTCGTAGAGTCCATAAGAGACGCATGTAAGAGAAGACAATGATGGAGAAAGGCAGCGCGAAGCAGAGCAGAAAGTAGCACACAATGTAAGAGACGTTTCCTGGGTTTCTGCTGTACCAATCTGGAGCACAAGATGTCTTGACACCCTCCAGCTCATATCGCCCCCATCCAAAGAGGGGTGGAGTGTTCCATAGAAAAGACCAAAGCCAGGAGACCATCACTCCCATCACCGCATGCTTCGTCTGAAACGTAACTGAGCCTACAGGTCTGCAAACCACTATACAACGTTCAACCGCAATGATCGCGACTGAGCACAAACCAGCAATACCTGTCAGAAGAAATGAGATTCATAATTCTTCAGAGAAAGCTCCACTCTCTAGATCTTGAATGCTAAACACACAATTTACAAAATTGATCATATTTAGGATAGGATAGGCTCATAAGGTGTCTGTGAATGGTCATGGTTGGGGCGTAATCAATGTGACATCACATTGCTAGAGGATCCCCAACAGCCTGTTTTATGTGACCGTTGCGGTTGAAAGGAGATCACACAAATGTAGAAGATTTGTATAATAACAGGATGTTTCTGCACACACACTGGCAACTCATTTTCTGATAGAAAAACATTTAAAAGTGCATTTTTTAGGTTGGGGGGCTTTAGGACCAGAGGCATTGAAAAACATCTTTCACATAATAATATTAATACATTTTATTTATAGGCACCTTTCATGCACTCAAGGACACCTTAGAACAAATAAATATAGAAAACAGTCAAATCACATTAGTCAAGACATGCAGAATAAAACATTAATAATAGGCCTGCTTAAAAAGATAAGCTTTTAACCGCGATTATGCTACCAGATACTCACCAAAAAAGGCCACTGCAAAACCTTCCAGCACACATCCCACCCTGCCCAGACTGAAGTAGCCCATGGCGTTGGTCACTGTGGTTGGCAGCCCCCCAAACATTGCGCAGCCGAGATCTGCCACTGCTAGATTGACCAGAGCAAAGTTGAGCGGCTGACGCAACTGTCTGTGTTTAATAGTCACTGCGATCACGGTCACGTTCAGTATGACACCACAGATGGAGAAGAAACCAATGATTACTGCCAGAATGCTGTAGCCCAACCTCGGCATGATTTCATTGTTCACCGAACCATTAGGCAAAGTACTTTGGGATCCGACGGTCATCTCCATATCCTGAATCTGAGCCTCATACAAGCCAAACTAAGAAACATACAGCCTGTTTCCTTTGCATTTGCCTCTTGGTGCTTTTATATCTGAAAGCTACCTTAAGTGGGCTTAAAGGAAAAATCCGTAGATCCGGATTGGAAATAATTCTGTCAGATTATTTCTTCATAATAGCACTTTCATTGATTGCAGTATCAAACATCTTTCTTGCCTTCATGGCTTATGAGGTCACAGTATAAGCTCATTTCTTTTGTACTCTCCATCTTACATTCATCTTTATGCATTTGGCAGAATATACAATGCAACTTGAACACATTGGATATTGTTTGTCTAAACATCATTTCATGTGTTCCCTGAAAACTCATGACCATTGGTTTGTTAACACAATGATCCACTTGCTGAGCTGTGAACACATTTGCTGGTCTGTCTAAGTGGATGAAACATTTAATTCATTCATTTAAAACAACAAAAACAAAATGGTGTAAAAACGCAACTATTTTTGTGTGTGGTTTTTTTTGCTAGAAATTGAATTAGCTGTTTCTTAATATTGTCATATTGCTGCAAAACTTTTTTGTTAGAAATGACGGTGTGATTAGCTGTAGGTATAACCTGCATTAAACTTCCTGATCTGAATATCATCTACAAAGAAATGATGCTGGACCTAAATTTAGGAAGATCGTAAAAACATACTGAGATTATTATAGCCTATATTATATTTACTATATAGAAGTATAAGTATAGAAGATAATTCTCTTAATCTTGCTTTCCTTCATTTAAACTTTAAAACGTCTTTGTGTTTTTTATTTCGTTTCATTTTCTTATCTGTATAACTGCATATTGTAAATTGTTGGGAGAAGTCAGGCCATTAAAATAATAATAACTAACTCTCTCTCTCAGCAGGTACTGTTTCCGAATTGTGAAAACTGGTAACTTGGTATAAGCACCTCTTATGTTATTGCCAGTGTTGGAAGTAACGCATTACAAAATATAATATATTACAGTATATTAGTTTTTGCTGTAACGCAGTAATATAAAGCATTACTTATAAAATTTTGGTAATATTGTACTCGTTACAGTCTTAGTAACACGCGAAACAACAATAGGCTACATTTCAAAATTAGACTGTGTTATTTATTTTTTTTTGACCAATGCGCACGACCAGCATTCACACAGGAAAATTTGCGGGTGAAATAGTATGTCTGTTTCCGGGTGCTGTATGCAGCATATTTATTTTACATTAATTTTGTATTTGAACTGCGATTTGGACGCAGTGCCCACGCCCGCCGAGTGCTGATGAGGGGGCAATCACATGTGCCATATTTAAACGATCTAGGCGCATTGTCTAAAGCGTTGCCTTTTGCTAATTTAACGACTGTAAAAAAATGGCCAAACACAGAGTCTTAAAGGGTTGTACTTATATTCTAGTAATGATTAATGGGTGTGTTTTGAGCATAACGTGCAATAAACCAACGAAAGTCTCAGCTCTCATCTCCTTTAAAAGCCAGTAGTTGCCTGCACATGCCGATTTGCTATTTAGATGTCGGAATTTGTAAACAGAAAAACTAAACAGAGGGTACAGACCACCAGTTTAAGATTGATGCTAAAAAATTTTGTTGTTTTATTTGTATTGAAATTTGTAATTTTAGTATTTAAACCTTTAAAGGTAATTTTCTTTCAGTCATGGGAGTAAAGATAGCAGGCTTTTTATTGCTGTAGCAGTTGACGGAGCTAGACTTTTAAAACAGGGGTGGGCAAAGGGGTGGCAAGGTATTATTTTGGGGGTAAAAAGTGTTCAATTACAATAAAAATATTTTACAAAATGTACACAATTATATAAGTATACAGCAAAAACAGAACATTCTTTTATAAAAACAGTATTCAAAGTGCTCCTTGGACTAATCAAGTCCAGTAGTAAACAAAAACTGAGGTAAACTTGAACCTGACAAAACAAGGCAGAACATGGCAGTTTTACACATTCAAATATGTACCACAAGAATAATAATAGAACAACAATACAAAAAACATAGCGCCCTTTAACAGTGACTAATGATAAAATTCAAAAGTTGTACCTGGTATAACCTGCATCTATCCAGTGGTATGGCACCACAAGTTCACAAAAAAAACATTTAGAACAGCATAATTCTGTGGTTCTGATGAGATGAAGCAAATTGTTTTACAAACTCCTCCATATTAATGGAATGTGCCCTCCTTGACTCAACACTGAGTATGCCCAGGTAACTTAATCTATCATCTGCCATTGTTGTCCTGAGGTGAGTTTTTATTAATTTAAGGGCAGAGAAACTTCTTTCGCAGGATGCAGTGCTAACTGGAATCACAACCGAAATCTTACTAAGCCTAAAAAGTTCATGGAAAACTTCCTTGTAAGGTTCCAAAAACCTCACAAACTCAAGTAGAGAAGCTGGTCTCTCTCCACTTTTCTCCCTTCTTAAAAAAAGCCGTCTCGTTTGATGAAGCTCATGCTTAAGGTCTTCTAAATCTGACTTGAATGTTTTCCCCAAAGCAAGCAGGGGTTCCTCTTTTAAGAATGATGGGCTTTTGGGGTCAAGAGACTGCACTCCTTCAATTATCTCACAGTTCTTTTTGGAAAAGTGCCTATCTATTTCTGCTGTAAGACAGTCAAGTACCTGATAGAAAAATGCTTTTATTGAACTCTTCATTGTTTGCAAACTTAAAGTGCCTCTGTCCAAGAGTGCTCATTACAAGTGAATTCAGACATTTCAAATTGGTCTTTGGTTGTCTCTTGTTTTGTGCTTCTGTGCTAATGTTGCAGTGGTGCACAAGTTCTTCAGTCTCCTTCCATAATTCATCAAGAGCCTCAAAACTGCAGGAAGCCTGTCTCTCATAGTCCTACATGCCATGTACCGGCAAGCCCACCTAACATCTGAAAGTCGCTGAAGTTCCCTAGGCTCTTCATGTGGGTACATTTCTTTTTGAACATCAAGCCACTTCTTATGGACAGCAGAGCCAGACACAAACCTATAAATACTCTGCAGAAGAGCAAAAAACTCCTCAGCTTGACAGGCACTGACTTCACCGCATCAACATGAACAAGGTTCAGACAATGAGCACTACAATGCACATAAAATGCAAACCTTTCTGTAGTCAAGTTCATTCTCAGACTCACCACCCTCCCTGTGGCCCCTCTGTGCAATGTTTTGAGTAGCAGTTAAGAGTAAGACCTCGGCAATTGTCTTGATGTAATTTTTATTTTTCTCAACTTGCTGTTTTCTATTCTCATTTAAGGCATCAAATATTGATTTCTCACTTTCCCTGCTTCTTTTGTATTCTGCCCAAGCATACATTGCATTTGCATGTTGGTCTGATCTTGAGTGATGTTTAAAACCAGAATCTTTAAATAATGCCTTTTTCCAGTTGGAAAACCCAAATTCAGATGTAAAGGAAGATTCCGTGGAACCTGGGAGGCAAAAGTGGCGGCAGGCAAAGCAGTAACTTGCATTTTGACTTACAGAGTACTCTAGCCATGGATTGTCCTTATACCAAAAGCTGTTGAATGACCTTGTAAGTTTTCCAAATGGGGTTCGTGGAAACCTGGCGAGACATGGCTGAACAGGTTCTTCATCCTTCGATCTTGAGATGTCTATAAGTAAAAATGAAATGAAATAAATACCACAGACACTTTTTATTATATCAGATCAAGAAGTGAACAACACTAGTCTAGATCATGGCTATTATACTGTTAAAGGGGACATATTATGAAAATCTGACATTTTCCATGTTTAAGTGATATAATTGGGTCCCCAGTGCTTCTATCAACCTAGAAAATATGAAAAAGATCAACCCAGTAGCTTAGTTTTGGTAATCCATTCTCTGCAAGCATGTGAAAAAATAAGTAATTGTAATTTGGCTCCTATTGTGATGTCAGAATAGGATAATAACGCCCCCTTTATCTGACCAAGAGCACAGCCATTTAGTGCAAGAGAAAGGGAGAAAATAATTCACAGCACAATTGAGTTTCAATTGCAACAAACCACCATCATTGTGATCAGTGTTTGCACTTCATCCGCTCATTTGCATTTTAAATGACACACACAAAAACGGCACACTTTTGCTCAGGCCTACAAAGTGGCAATTTTAACATGCTGATATTAATTATCTGTGTGGTATTTTGAGCTAGAACTTCAATTACGCACCATGGGGACACCAAATATTTAGTTTACATCTTAAAAAATGTTCATAATATGTCCCCTTTAATGTTTTTGTAAATGGCTAATGTACCTACCACTTGGCCCTTTTGGTGCACATGTGATGCTTGAGCTGGGTGTGGGGGGTTCAGTGCATTGTTCTTCTTTTTCTGTTATTACTGGCTTGCCGTCTTCCTCATAACTGGTAGAAATAACAGTCTCACTCTGGTCTTCTGAAATTGTATTAATTATAAAATTATCATTGGATATTATACCATAATACTTTGCACAAAAATCATCACACAATCTGAATCTAAGACACAATTTACTGCCTCTGCTTACTGCTCTGATCTGCTGGTGATACACTGGGTTCTTGGGTGTCACCATCTTTCTCTTCTTGACTTCCCTGTCCACCACCTACATATGGTTCACTACGACAGCTGACACTGGGATCTGGTTGGCCCTGATCTGCACCTGACTTTTGCTTCTTTAGAAAGAAGTTTGTAATATAGCCTTTTCTCTTCATTCTGCTGTCCCTATACAAAGGAAAACTTGGTTACACACCTCATGAAGAAACCAAAATATGGAACAATTTGCTTGTTATTATTTACCATGAGTACACCGTTACTAATAATAAAAATACTACAGTAATACATTACGACAAAATCTGAGTATATTGAGGTCTAGCCTATTTGACAACACAAGGAAAATTGCTTAAAGACGTCTAGACATGTTGGGGTGGTTTCCCAGACAGGGATTATATTAAACCAGGACTAGGCCTTAGTTTAAATAGGAAATAAAACTAGTTTTATCAAACATGCCTTGCTAAAAACATTACTTATGTGCATTTTGAGGCTAAACAAAAAGCACTGATGTATTTTAAGATATGTCAATGCAAGTTGTTTTCTGTTTGGACGGATTTTAGGTTTATTTTAGTCTAGGACTAGTCTAATCCCTGTCCGGGAAACCGCCACGTTATGGGAGGAGGGAAAACGAGTTTCCGTAAACTTTAATGTAATGATGTAAATAGACTTCTGTCCCTTACATTAAGCTATGAAATGGCTTCAGATGACTTTGTGAAAATATAATCTGACCCTCTCAGACCCAAGTCACCCAAACTGACGTGAAAAAAGCACCAGGCACCGAAAAGCGCGCTGTTTGCATCCCTGTACTATCTCCACAGTGGTTTTAATAAGTTCAATATGCTACATTACACGTGCCAATATGAATAAGCCTACATAATGTCTGTGATTGTTGCTGAACATAATGCTAACGACGACATGTTTTTTTTATTGTTTTAAGCATCTTCACGCAGGCGTGACAGTATTATTCAATCAGTTTCACAAGACTAGTAACGCTCATTGAAGTATTAATGCTATAAGCACTACTGAGTAACGTTATGTTTTGAAGCACGAAGGAGCAGGGCGGGCGCTGGCTATAGGCAGAGTAGGCAAATGCCTAGGGCCTCAAGCTTGGAGGGGGGGCCTCCATAACTGCTAAATCCATGTGCACTAGTCCGACAGCAATAAATACAGTTTTAAGGTGAGTTCGACTTTATCCGCCGTAAGAACCGCAGGCGTTTGACATCAAAGTAACGTGAGAACGATTGATAAGCAAACTCCTCTGTTTGATTTCTCGATTCGCTCTCGCAGTGCTTTGATATCATCCACCTGTCGGTTCTTGCAGCGCCTCATGAAGTTAAAGAAGCCTAGATGAACAGCATTCAAATCTCTGCAGCTGAGCCACTTTGACTGACGCTGAAAGCGGCTATCACGTCCTTTTCTTGCTTAGCAAAAGCGGCATGCAAAGACAGTTCAGCACATGATGCAGGTATTTTAAACTAATGCATTTAAAAAAGAATCTTAGCTTTGTTCTGTTTATCAACGTAATTTCAGGACAGATCAAACTTGAGCGCTGCTGACTCTGTTTAGACACTTTGAATGCGTGTGCACGATAGCATCGCGTGGGGAGCTGACTATCAAAATAGTCAAGTTAAAAAAATTAGTATTTAAAGTTAAACAGCAAACAAAACTGACGTTATTATGGATATTTAAGGTATAAAAAGGTATTGAAAAACATATGAACATATCCATAGTCTAATAGATAACTTTATACTGTATATTGGTTCAGTAAGGGGCTGATC
Source organism: Misgurnus anguillicaudatus (assembly GCF_027580225.2). Taxonomy (NCBI): domain Eukaryota; kingdom Metazoa; phylum Chordata; class Actinopteri; order Cypriniformes; family Cobitidae; genus Misgurnus; species Misgurnus anguillicaudatus. Next base: position 7,810,800 of record NC_073341.2, on the reverse strand, counting down.
ACACCAAACGCGTTTATGGCAGTTGTAGGCGCCTTTTTTGAATGATATTCTATGGGCAGGGAGCGTTTGCGCGCTGTTTTTGCACGCCGAATGCCTTGCGGTTTTTGTCACCGGCCACAGCATGCGGTCCTTTCGTTGTGGTGACGTAGGTTTACAGTTGCTCTGATTTCTTACAGGGTACAAAAACACTTTCTCCGATTATTCTGAAAATTAGAGGGGTGTGAGGGGCCTCCAACATAAATTTTGCCTAGGGCCTTCAAATATCTAGAACCGGCCCTGCGAAGGAGCTGCGTGTCAGCTTAACCAATGAAAAGTGTAGCAGCAACAGCACGTTGTGGGTGCTGCGTAAGGATGCATTTACGTCCGCTGGGAGATTTGACAAATGTTCATAAAAATCAAACAGTGTAATGTTTTCAGGGGGTGGCAACAGGGGTGGCAAGGACTTCATCTGGGGTGGCAACTAGTCCTCTGGCTCCGCCACTGTGCTGTAAATGTATGGATAGCCTATATGATCAGTTTAATCTTAAACAATAATTTATAAATATGCAAGAAAAGGTTTGTACTCTAAAAATACTTATGTGTAACAAACAGAAGATAAAGGATTTACAAACGTGTGCAGCCAAAACCTTTTAGCAATCGGACAGCGCCATGAGGTCCACAGGTACCAAGTCATCATATACAATAAATCTGTGGGGTAGCATTTAAAAAAAATCTAAATAGATGCAATATTTCTATTTGTTTAAAGCAAACATTAAATTACTTACCAGGCTACAGGTGAAGCAGCTCTTTACGCCTTCTAAGGTCTCATAATCGCTCCGCATTTATATCCAAGAGACTCAATAATAATCTTTTACATTTTAATCCATTAATTTTTTAGATTTAAAAATGTTTGTGTGCTGCTCCATGTGTGTGATAAGCAAACGCGCGTTGTCGTCCCGTTTATAGGCGTGCTCATTAAAGGTGCAGTGTGTCATTTTTAGAAGGATCTTTTGACAGAAAGTGAGCAGCGCAGAGCTCTGAACAATCTTACAATACACAAAAAAACCCATTCCTAATTTCCTACATATTAGAAAACTCATCATGACTTATACATTCTCATATACATGCAGACTCTGGTTCACTCCTTCGTTATGTTCCGCCTAGATTACTGTAACTCACTATTCCTTGGTCTACCCCACCAAATTCCTTCAAAAATTGCAATACATCCAAAACTCTGAAGCCAGGTTCCTAACACATACAAAACGATCTGCCCACATCACCCCCATTCTCCATCAGCTCCACTGGCTACCAGTTCCGTCCCGGATTAAATACAACGTACTTCTACTCACCTTCAAAGCCCTCCACAACCTTGCTCCTCCATACATCTTTGACCTCTTAATTACTTACACCCCCTCCCCGTTCACTCAGATCTTCCGACCAAAACCTTCTCCTCATTCACCGCACTAGACTTTCCACCCTGGGTGGTAGGTCTTTCAGTGTCCAGGTCCTTTCTGTTTAATGATCACTAGGGCTGCAGCTATCGATTCTTTTTATAATCAAGTAATCTAGCACTGAATCGATTGATTAAAGGCGGAGTCCACGATGTTTGAAAGCCAATGTTGATATTTGAAATCACCTAAACAAACACGCCCCTACCCCAATAGAATCTGGACCTTCTGTTGATAGACCCGCCCCACACATACGCAACCCGGCAAGGATGTCGGTTAGTAGACACGCTCCTTACTGCTGATTGGCTATATCCTTACTGCTGATTGGCTAGTGTGTTTTGGTAGTCGGCCCGTCTCCTTTTCCAAAGCTTTTTTCAAACATCTTGGACTCCGCCTTTAAACGAGTAATCGGAAAAATTTTTGTGTGTGTTTTTAAACAACCAAAACAAATAATGCATAACGAAAATTACGTGGCTGTAAAATGTTCAAGCATTTGGCTTTTATTTCTAAAAAAAACAGAGGTATTGACATTTGGCTCCAAAAAATAAGCCTATTTATTTCAATTTTTACCCATTTAGTGTTTATAAGTGCCAGTGCCAACAATTAAGCATTTTAATTTATTAATATGCACAACAGGTTTCATGCTGTAATCTAGCCCTGACACCAAAGTAAATATCTGGTTTATGTACATTTCTACACCTGCAGCATTTATCATTAGGCTACTAACAAATAATATATACTTTCTGGGGTGAGCCTATTTGCTATCTTAACAACCTGTGTGTGTGTGTGTGCGCACACGTGCACCTGTGTTTGTGTGTGTGTGCACGTGTGCTGTGCGTGAGGAAGAGTGACACCCAGTCAGACAATCAGTTGCTTCATTGCAGTTTGGTTTCGACAGAAATACATACATTCATTTTCAATAGAACGGTGCATTTGGTTTGCATCACTTGCATTGTGGTGCATTTTAGGTTAAGAATCCGTTCGAAAAATCACAACATCACGTCCCGGTGTATACAATGAATGCATGCTGAAATTATTGTTGCGTGGCTACATAAAAGTTTAAGCATATGTGATGTATTGCGCGATTGGTCTGACTCGCGTGAGAGAGACAAGGGTGCATGCGTGTGTGAAGGGGTTCTTTTTTAAGCTATACTCTCTTGCAATTGAATGTGAATACGTTAACTACTTAAAAACATCAAAGCTAAACATCATATCTAGTCAAACCGCATAACGACATTGCTACTAATACAGTATGGGATTAAAATCAGCGAAAGCTACGTTACCTTGTTTCATTCTTTCTCTGCCGTTTATGGACATATTTACTCTCCGCCATCGCGCCAACTAAATTCAAAATGTATCACGCGCTATGATGTGCTTCCCTAACATTGAACAACGGTCCGTGTGAATCAGATCTCGGCGCGTGTAGTGCACGTCATAGGAATTTAACGATGCTTCGAGGCATAATTTTTGCCTCAAGGAATTTTTTTAATCGAGTTAATCGAGTAACTCGATGAATCGTTTCAGCCCTAATGATCACTTCTCTTCATACAATTCATAGTCAATTTACTTTTGTTGTATTGCTATTTGTATTGCAATTTCTTATGTTTCTTATGTAATGTTTATCTGACTGTGTGATGCTTTTTCTATGTAAAGCAACCTTGAGTTTGAGAAAGGCGCTATATAAAATAACATATTATTATTATTACATTCAGTAGTTCTTAGATCATCAGATGTGTATATACACAATTTCAAAAGTTTTAATGCGAATGCGGGCACATTACCACAACACCACCACCACCAAAAGCAGTACCCTACAGCAGAGGTTCCCAAACTTTTTGCCTCAGGGGCCCCCTATACATATGGGTCACATCTTGCCCCCCCCCCAACACACACACACACACACACACACACAACTCTTACATGCTCTTACATTATGTTCCAACACATTGAAGTAGGTCTATTGACATTTATTAGCATTTTACTAAATACATTTTATTTCACAATTAGTAGACCAAACATATTTATTGATAAATGTATTCTTAATACATTTCTGTAGGTAGGCTACTTAGAAGTAGTCAAATGGATAAACTTCGCGCCGGGAACGCAGCATTTGTATTCTGGGCTAATCACTTCATAGACCTTTTTACAGTAACTATGTACAGTAGCAGCCTACTTACCAGAATATCTTAAACATACAGTGTTATTAGTACTTGTTGCGCTTACTCGAATTAATGAGATGGATGAGCCTGATGTTGGTAACACAACATGTTTTCTGGGCTTTATGCTTGATACTGAAAAACGTAACGTTAGTTCATCTTTAACTCTCGTAAGTCATGACCGTTGTTTGTTTTTAATGCAAGTAAGTGAACGCTTACTTATTGAACGCGATTTCAGATAATCCTGAGTATTCCCCTGTAACTGACAACCAGAATTCATCCAACGGAGTTGAGGCAAAAGCTGTTCGCAAGGTCCTGTCACTGGATAGGTCCAGCAGTGAGTCCTGCAGTCCCGATGACAGGTTGCTGCCAGTAGCAGTGGCAATAAACGGCTGTCGGATCCATTCATTGTTTTCGTTTTTCTCTTCCTAAAAGTACCGCTTAAAATGTCCAATAAGTCCACGTGAATGATTCGTTTTCAATGTTTTTGTCCCGTCATTCAGAAACAGCTCATTCTCCTCAATAAATTCATGCAGTGCATCAAACATCTCCACACTTCCTTTTTCTACTCGCGCTGCCCATCGCTCCATCTTCTTTACAAATCCAATAACTTTGTCGGCTAATGACATAATGTTTGTATTGGGGCCTTGCAGTGACATGTTAAGTCCATTCAGTCTATCAAAAATATCTGCCAAGTAGGCGAGGTTTGTCAGAAATGTAGGATCTATCAGACTTTCTGCGTTGGGAGACTGTATATCCAATAAGAAAAGTCGCAATTCATCTCTCATTTCAAAAAGACGCTGCAATACTTTACCTCGCGACAACCACCTGACCTCAGTGTGCAACAGTAAAGATTCATGTTCAGATCCCATTTCTTTGCACATAGCAGCAAACAGTCTCGTATTGATGGGACTTGCTTTTATTACGTTAACGATTTTAATTGCTGTTTAAAGCACGCTACTCAGCTCATTATCAAGGGACTTAGAAGCAAGAGCTTCCCTGTGTATAAAACAATTAGTGAATCTTATGTGGGGTGCAACTGCATGTATCTTCGCCTTTAGACCCTTATGTTTGCCCATCACAGCACCGGCTCCGTCCGTACACACGCCCACAGTTATCAAAACTCAGTCCCGCCTCCTGCATCTTGCTATCAAGTTTGTTGAATATATCCTGTCCTGTGCATGTGCAATTCAGTGTTGTGCAAAATAACATATCTTCATGTAGTTTCCCCTCATAGCAGTATCTGACAAATATGAGCAGCTGTGCTTCATTTGATATATCTGTCGATTCATCAAGTTGTAGGGAAAATTTTCCGGATTTTTTTATACGATCAATAAGCTGAATCTTTATATCGTTTGCCATGTCATCTATTCGTCGGGCAACAGTGTTATCTGACAGTGGGACCTTTTTAAGCTGACTCGCTATTTTTTCATTATCCATAGCTTGACACATAGCTATTGCTGCAGGGAGAATGAGCGTCTCGCCAATTGTGTGTGGCTTCTTAGATTTTGCAATGAGATATGAAACTTCATAAGATGCAGCCTGAAGTTTGGCAGTTGTTATAGTCTGTGTAGTTAATACTTGTTTTTGACCACGCAAATCTTTCTCTTTGCGATGAAAAAAATCCATTGTTTTATCAATGTGTGTTCGGAGTTTTGTGTGTAAATGTCTCTTCATTTTCCCCAGCTTTAAACTGTCATTTGCTAGTACCTCTGTACACAATACACATTGTGGACGTGCATTCCCATCAACCAGGAGACACGTAAATCCATACCGAATGTAATCGTCTTTATATCTCCTTTGCTTTGCTGAATTTAAGTGGACCTGCGAATGCTTGCGTTTCCCTCGCACTTTCACTGGCACCACTGTATCTCCCGCCATGCAGAGTTCCCACGGGTCGTTCGATCTGCGTTGAAGTTTCTGCCTCCACTTGTTCTGCCTCCAGCCTCGGCGTGTCATTGTTAGATTCCGGTTCATCTGTGTTTGCTCCAGTTATTTTAGGCTTAGAATCAACGATTATATTTTTACGAATCAGCCAACGATCCAACTTATTTTTTACACTCTGAAAAGTTTTGCTAACGGATATTTTTTCCAATTGAAACAAGATAAGGCTATATCAGCCTTAAAAACAGTGTCGCCCCCTAGTGACAATTGAGGCAAAATACAAAAATCAAAACATATTTTTCCCTTTCACCTTTTCACTCGCGCCCCCCCAATGGTGACGTCGCGCCCCCCTTTAGGGGCGGGCCCCACACTTTGAAAACCCCTGCCCTACAGTACATTAATTTAACGCAATATTACAACAACCTGACAACTGTGACTAATAATCAAACCTTTTTAAAATGAGCAAAACATTTGCTTGCTTAACTTTAACCTTAGTAGAGCTGCAATAGTCTCTTTGATGAGCGAAACCTCCTCAGCAATAACTCTTTCCATTCTTCTCTGAATTTTCTAGTAAGGTCATTTTCAAAGGCTAGCTTGATCAGATGTGCTTTTTGTCTATGCAACATGCTGCGTCTGTGCTCAGAAAATACATTCTTCAACGTTGAGAGAGAGTTCTCACACATAGCAGTCGAGGCCCCAAATGTTAATGCATGTTTTAGGGCAGTCAGCACCACTGGCATGGCTTGGAAAACGTTGGAGTAATTTGAAAGAAGTTTAACCAAAGTAATTTTCTCGTCCTGGCCTTTGCAAGATGTTTGCCAAAACAGACGTGCAATGGTGAACTGGGACTCTACCATTACGGTGTTTGTTAAATTCAGTAGTGGTTTCACTTTTTCCACATCCAAAAAGTTCTTATTTCCAGGGTCAAGTGCATCCAAAGTTGTCATGTACTTGCTGTTACGTTTGCTGAAACGCACAGACATTTCTCCAAGAATGGAGTAGATAATGTTAAAAAACTCAGTTCGAACACTCCTGTTCAATGTTCGCTTCACGCTGGCCAAGACTTTCATTCACAACATAGTCTTGCAAAGACTTACTGGCCTGTCGCTGCCATTTTGGAGGGGTAGGAACCGCATCTGCACTCATGCTTTCAGCCCACAGTTTTGCAAACATTGAATCTGATCGTAGACTTTCAATGCAAGAAGAAGCGCTGCGAATGAGCCGAACTGCCGTCATTAGATCTGTTTGTTCAGCTTGCAGCATCCTATTTGGTGGATCCATCACACGATATAGCGATGTGATTACGTATGTCACATTTACGTTTCTTAACGTTTGCACACACACAACAACAACACATGAGAACGAGCAGAATGTCAGCCTCCGATAACAAAGAATTTGTTGCGAAAAAGGGGGCTACCTCAATAGTTTGGAAATGGTTTGGTTACAAGAGGTCAGATCCCCAACAAAGCACATTTTTTTGTAAAAAAAAAATGCAAGAAAGTTTTTACCGATAAAGGTGGAAACACAACAAACTTGTTTCACCACTTGAAGCAAAAACACACACAGCCGATTACGACCAGGCTATGAAGATACATAAGAAGGAGGAGATAGTTGCAGCCAACTAAGTGCGTCCCAAAAGTAACATTAAACAAATGGCTCGACCGAGCATCGCTGGAGCATTTGCAAGCTGCACTTCATATGACAAGCAGAGTAAACAGTGTCTTATTAGTTCACTAGCTCATAAATCAGTCTGTGAATCCCCAATCGGAAGTTATTATTCCGTCAAAGATCAGCGCTCTTGGATGTTATGTTAAACTTAATGGGATTGTCTTGTCACATCGTGTGGACACTTGGAAAGAGGAATGTAAACACTCGGTTTTTCTTCTGGAGCTATATCTCTTATCAGAACGCGAAAACACCGTGGAACTGCAGGTAAGCACCGCAGCTTTAAATGTGGACATTGATCATTTATTTAATCGCGACGTGACTATTAAAACATGTTATGAGAATATCGCCACTGATATATTTATAAGCAGCATGCAAAAACATCTCTCTGACACTTATAAAAAACAGTTTTATATAGTGCTGACAAGAACAAAGTTTAATAATAATCGAGTGCTCGTATCGCGTTAAGAGTAAATGGAAAACCAATAGTAACATTATATAAGTATAGTTTTATTAACTTTTACCTCGCGCCAAAACAATAACAACACAAAAGACACTAAATATAAATAAGAAAACAAGTAATAGTTTTATCATGACACCAAATACTGCTGATTTGATCTCATTTTGACCATCAAAAACAAACAAGGCGAATATCAGAGCCAGGGAATCCCTGTCAGAGATGTAGCCCAGAGAGGGTGGTGGTCAGCAGGGCGAGTGAACACTGACGTCCGCTCATGCTTTGGTTCTCATACGTACCGAATCTCACTAAGCAAACGTTCAAACAGGCGCTATCTTTACTAATCGACTGTAGATTTAAATATAATAAATATATATTCTCGACTGAACTAATCTTAAAACTACACTTTGTGACCAAGAAACGTTAATATAAAGAAACGCCTATCCGTCCATTGAGTTATTATGAGATTCAAGGCAGCCGAAAGTGTTACCTGTCATTCTGGCAGCCCTCAAATCCGTGGTGGAAGAAGTAGTTCTCAAACAATGAGGCTTTTAAAATAACTCCGTTGTTGTTTTCTAGTTTTCGTTTTTCAAACGTGTGCCGTCGAACTGTTGTATAAAAGCAATATCGCTCTCGGAGTCGTGTGATATAGCTCTATATCATCACGGCTGTGATTGCCTACGGCCTCATGCCTCTGGCCTAATCACAGCCGTGATGATATAGAGCTATATCACACTCCTACTCGAACGATATTGCTTAAATATATTCTGTTTCCTTTTCACAGACCTTGTGAAGTCTTCAGTGTCTGAATGGCAAGAAGAAGTGACCCTCCACTTAAACGTCACATTTAAACTGCTCTGTGTTTTGGTTAGTTCAGCCATTTGCAGGTTTATCTCGAGTTAGTTCAAATGCACTTTTGCATTTATCCAGTAACTTTTTGTTTAGAGAATTACATCATTATGATTATATAATTATTCAATGGTTGCATATTCATAGTGTACTTTTCATATTGATGTATTAATGTTCCACAATTTGATAAAAGTAGCTCATTGCATTTCACTGATCTTTGTTTTATATTGTAAAATCATTTCAATAGCAGTAAATACATACTTAGTTGTTTCTTTAACATGTAATTAGTTGTTAATGATGGAAGAAACCGGTTCGTATGTATGAATACAGAATAGGTATCGTTTTAGAATGATTTAAAACATGTTTTGGTGGCAAACATGCAGGTAAAATAGTACATATATAACATACTAATAGTATGACTGTGCTGTAATTCAAATGTCACATACAGTACATTAGAAATGATTTATTTTATGTATACAAATGTGTGGGCAATATGTTATTATTTCATTTTGTATGCTATATTATTTATGTGATATTATTATATCTGAAATTATTAAATTATATTTATAAATGTTTAAAAGGTGGGTTCAAATGTGCTTCAAGTTGTAATTGAATACAATTTTAGAAAATAGCACAGTTGAGTTGAGTACACTTAGATTGTCTTAAGTTTGTCTTAACAAGTACTAAATACTACTTTTTAGTATATTAAGCACAATTAACTGCACGAAAATAAAGAGCTTTTGGTACCTTAAGGTTGTGAACTTAAAGTGTATTTTAGTGAACTTTTTCACATGGGAATACATTTGGTATATTATTTTAACATACTACTAGCAGGGTTTAAATTGGGCCGGGGCAGTCCGGGGCTAAGCTCCGGCACATAGGCTGAAGGTCTCGCTCTGCTCGTGCCAGTGTACCCGCTGCGCTTGTGCGTGTGTACTCGCTGCGCTGGTGCGTGTGCACTGACGCGAAGGGAATAATGCGTTTCCATTCATTATGGGGCATACTCACCAACGCAAGTTCAACGATTTGCGCGAGTAGATTACATACAAAGTCAATCCCTGCTGAAAAATCCAGCATGGACCAGCATGGGATTTATGCTGGTCTATGCTGGTTTAGCTGGTGGTCACTAGCATACCAGCACCAAAACACAACATATGCTGGTATTATCACGACTGGGAAACAGGAATCAGGACGCAAGTGCAGGGTTCACCATGAAATAAATAACATTTAATATAAAATGAACAGAAACAAAACACGAGGAGTAAAACAGCAACACAGGAGCATCCAAAATGTGACACGGGGAACAGACAGGGTAGTAATGACAATGACAATGATCCGGCGACAGGTGAGAAACAGACAGCAGTATAAATACACAACACTTAACAGGGAACAGGTGTGATGAATCAGTCCGTGAATGTCCAGGTGACGTAATCGGAGAGACAAACAAAACATGACACGGATCACCGTGACATGACCCCTCCCTCTAAGAGTGGCTACCAGACACTCACCTAAACAAAACAAACACAAAAGTCTGGTAGCGAGAGTCCAAGGGAGGGGTGGAGGGCTTGGGGACCCTGGCGAAGCCGGCAGCCGCCGGGATGAGACCAACAGGAACGGTAGGCCGGACTGCACCAGGAGAACCGGAGCGATCGCTCCGAGAACCGAGGCAGACGAATTACCCCCCTCCTGGGAATCGCCGACGATCAGCTGCCCCCGGAAGTCATCTCCCATCCCCTCGCGGAAACGGAAACCCTCTCACGGTAGCCACCCCGGGGAAATGATCGGGCGTGGTCCGTTCCGGATCCCCCTGCGAGCAGGATGGTGGTTCTCCGAGGGACCGTCGACGACGACTCAACCGTTGGGGGACCGCCTGGGCCGATCCTCCTCCCGCATGCTCGCAGGAGCGAGCGATCGCTCACGGTGGTCCCCAAGAGACATCGGGGCTGATGGGGAATGAACCCCGATGTCACTACTCCCCCTCGACGAAACTCCTGGGGGAGCCGCCCTCCGTGAACCCGCTGCGTCCAGTCTGGCCGGATCATTCTATCACGACTGGGAAACAGGAATCAGGACGCAAGTGCAGGGTTCACCATGAAATAAATAACATTTAATATAAAATGAACAGAAACAAAACACGAGGAGTAAAACAGCAACACAGGAGCATCCAAAATGTGACACGGGGAACAGACAGGGTAGTAATGACAATGACAATGATCCGGCGACAGGTGAGAAACAGACAGCAGTATAAATACACAACACTTAACAGGGAACAGGTGTGATGAATCAGTCCGTGAATGTCCAGGTGACGTAATCGGAGAGACAAACAAAACATGACACGGATCACCGTGACAGGTATGACCAGCATGGGATGCTGGTGCTAATGCTGGTTTAGCTGGTGCTAATGCTGGTTTGATGCTGGTTTAGCTGGTGCTAATGCTGGTGGTGATGCTGGTTTGATGCTGGTTTAGCTGGTGTTAACTAGCAAACCAGCACCAAAACACAACATATGCTGGTCTTGCTGGTATGCTGTTTTTTTCAGCAGGGATATCAAAGACACAATCAGACGCGTCCTCGCACGGGGTGATGCAAATGACGCGAATTGGGCGGCGCAATTGCCGCGGAAACACACGCTTTTCCTTTTTAACGCGTCTTTGCGCAAGTTATGCAACTCGAGCGAAAAAACTCAGGAACTTCAAGAACGCGCTTTCACACAGGATCATTTGACATTGTTAATTTAATCTTTTTGGGTAGCCTATCTTATAGAATTATTCAAGGAGGTTGATTCTTTTTACTTCATTTAAAGTTTGATCAATTGTGCATAATGACATGTGCAACAAATGGATATAGGGTGTCAAACTCATAGATTTGCATAATTTAAAATTCAGACACTCTTTATAAAATATTTGTGGTCAATCTCTGGCACAGATTTAAAGTTGAAACTTATCAAATCCTATCAGAGGTCCAGAATGTCATTAAAACACACCAGTGGCTTTGCTGTCATCAGTATTAAACATGTTACCCCTTAAAGTACCCTCCCCGCACAGCCCCCCACATAACAAATCCCAATTTAACCTCTGACTACTAGTATATTTTAAAGTAGATTCGTAAATGTTTAAAGGTGGGTTCAAGTTGTAATTAAAGATATTTTTTAAATACAGACCTAGTATGTTAAAATTACATTTTAGTTCAACTTCATGGTGTCTCAAAATAGCACAGTTGAGTACACTAAGATGGTATTAAGTTCATCTTAAGAAGTACTAAATTCTACCTTTTAGTATACTAAGTTCAAAATTAGGGTGCGAAAATAGAGCACTTTTGTATATTGTGGAAAAGTGTACTAAGTGTACTTAAATAAAGTGTATTTTAGTGCACTTTTTTTTCACCTGGGACTTTAACATTCGCTTTTCTTAATTTTGTATGAACAACGCGTTATGTGATTATTCATATGCCTGAAATGTCTCCTCTTCCAACATGCCCCTCTCAAACACCAGCGCAAGTTGCAACGCACGGCCCGTCCAGGCAGATACCTCTCTCCTTTTATGAAAATAAAATTAGTTTGGCTACTCTTGTATTACATACAAGCAGTTATGACAGAGCCGCTCCAAAATTTGTGAGCATGGCCGCGCAGCACCCCCTATTGGCGAGAGGGAGATTTTTTTTAAAGTAAAAATATTTTTCACAATTCATATATTACTTATGAATATTTTAGGAAATTATTTTTGACACACGTAGGTTAATACATGTATTTTAGATTTTAATTTCATTACTGTCTGTGCCATTACTGTCTGTGCCTACCCATCTCCGTGGCCTCATCCGCACTTTCTCTGCCTTGCGTCTTTTGCAGACATGGGTTGCGTATGACCCAGAAAAGACGCACCTTTCGCTGATGCATCCCCACACAGAAATTCTGAACTCCCTGGACATTCGTCCCCTAGCTCATAAGAGACTTTGGACTCTATTATACAACGGGCACAATGCGCGACGCGAGTGTCTTTAGCTAGAGTAAAGGGCGATTTATAGTCGTGCGTAGGCTATCCGTAGCCTGTGCGTAGCTCTGCGTAGCCTGACTAAAATTTTTAACAGCGCATCAGTTCTACGTGGACCGCAAACGCTGTGATTGGTCCAACAGAACCCCTCCCGTCAGGTAAAAAAACTGCATCATGGGTATTTCCGTTTGCGACAGTGAAAACCATAGACAGCAAAAGAAATGGACACAGCGACCCCATTGGATTCAACGGAGACAAGTGAAGTCAATAAGAAGCACGCACTTCCTGGGTGTCGAGCGTACTGCGCAGACTCAAACTGAGCTTAATGACGTAGATGTCACGTGAGCAACCTGTCTGACAATTGTAAGTCTTCTAATAGCCGTGCCACGGGAAATCTGAATGACCCACCGAATCTTGCAGAGACGGCGAGCGTGAACAGGAGCAAATTTTGGTTTGTATTCTGATTAATAATCTCCCTTGACTTTATGCCTTCACGTCCACCCGATTGCCTCATAGTCAGTAAAAGATTGCCTGTGAGCTTCTCTCCCAGTCCATACGGTAATTTCTGTGCGACAGAAAGTCGCAGGTTATGACGCAATTGTTAGCCTATTTTTACAAAAACTGCTTCTACTGGGCCATAACGTAAGATACATGGTAATGGAGCCTTTTATACATTTTCGTGTCTCTTTAGAAATAATTAATGGACAAATGGAGTCTTTAAACGCCTCAGATGTAAAGTTATTTGCTGTCAAAGTTAAGCCAAAATGACTGGGAGTCAATGGGATGCTAACAGCAGATGGGTGTTCGCTAAGCAATGGCGGCGTCCAGGGAAGCTTCAATAAAATATGAAACCCTGCCCCCCTGGTGAAAACAAACAATGGCCAAGTTGAGGAGTGATTTAACTCAAACTGCAACAAAAGTCGCTGTTTATTTACATCCAACAAGTTGCTGTTTCTTCTTCGTTTGTGGCTTAACTTGCAAAGCTTCTTCTTCTTTGGCGTTCACGCTGCTACTGTGGTTACACGCGTGGCTACTGCCTACCAACGGCCTGCGCGCGTGTTTGCATGTCGGCGCGGACGACGACGCAAAAGTATAAATGAAAACCGACGCGGAACCTACGCCGTAAGACCTACGCACGACTGTAACGAGCCCTTAAAGAGCGCGTTGATAATATGCACATACAGTATTAACGGGATAACAACACGCGGGTTTGCTTATCACATACATGAATAAGCAAAGCACAAAAACGCTTTTTAATATGAAATATTAAAGTATTAAAATATAAAAGATTATTATTGAGTCTCTTGGACATAAATGATGACCGATTATGAGATGTTAGAAGGCGTAAAGAGCTGCTTCATCTGTAGCTAAGTAAATACATGCTTTTCTTTAAACAAATGCATCTATTTTAAAATGTTTTTTAAATCCTACCCCATAGATTTATTGTAGCTATATAATGAATCTGTACCTGTGGATATGGTGAGATGAGAAAATTTTTTAAGTAATGCTTAAAAAAAAAACATGGCGCTGTCCGAGTGCTGAAACGTCTCTCCGTAAGTCTGTAAATTCTTTATCTCTTGTTTGTAACAAATAAAGTATTTTTAGAGTACAAACCTTATATGAAGCCTAATATATTCTAAAAATGTAATTATACACCATGTATTTCTTTATAAAAGTATACATATCAGAATAGTCAGTATAGACAGTAATAGTACTATTTAGTAAAAAAAAGATCTATATAAAAATATACTAGGTATGTTACTGTGAGAATATTTTCCACTGTTAATCGAAGTGTGATCCTAACTTAAAAACGAAAGTAAAATATGTTCGTCCTCATGGACATTGAAAATTGTAAAGTTTTTATTAATATTATATGTTGTTATAATATTATATTGTATGTAAATATGTTGTATGTGTATATCTGAAGTTGTAACGAAAGTAATTCCCCCTGGGATTATTTAAAGTATTTCTGCTTCTGATTAATAGCGCATATATTCATCTGAGAACTGATGATGTCTGTGTGTTTCAGACCCTGGCTGTGTGCACTGAAGTATATATTTATTTTTATGTATTTTAAATAGGCCTATAGGCTCATAGGTTTTTTGTTAAAAAAATTTACAGCACCCCCTGTTCAAAATGACGGCCGTGTGTTACAACTTGCGCTGGTGTTTGAGAGGGGTTGGAACAAAACACTTAATGTATTTAGCAGGTTGCTTTCATATTCCGGTTTCAGCTACTGCCCGTACATTTTATGCTTTATTTTTAAGGCGTGTACTGAATTTTGTCTTTGAATACACTCTCTTATTCCGCGTAATGCAGTGTCTTTATAATGTTTTACTATTGGAGAACTTAACGCGAAATTGTTGCCTTTATATTCTGTGCCTGTCTGCTTGCCTTTACATTAGGGTTGTGACAATTACTCGGGCAAATGCGTGTTTTCTCAATGAATGAATTTGAATGAATTACGGTGAAATGCAGCCACATCCCAAACCCAGGGGGCGTTCTCGCTTAGAATCACCATTTGTGCCACAGAAGAAGTAGCATACCAAACACTATTCCAGGAAATGTCTAAAGGAATATTTATATCGCTGTTCTTCAGATTGTTTCAGGTATTTTCATGATAATAAAGAATATTTTAAACGATTGTGTTTGACGAGTGTTGCTTTTTTAAATGCACGTTATAAACGAGTCAAACTTGTAGTGATTTTAGATTGATAAGGGCTTCCTACTGATCACGGAGCCGTAGTACATGCACAAGCTGTGCATGAAACACTGTATTGGAGCCTTACGATTCACAAATCGATTTTAGACAGGTCTTTTTAATGGGAGCGCGATGCATCGATGCACATCCCTACCTTACATAGTAGCCTACGCCTGCATTTTGCATTTGGAACTCACTGCAGAGCAAGCTCCGCCTCGCTAGACGTCCAGCGAGGAGGGGCTATATACGTCACGTCCAGCGAGGAGGGGCTATATACGTCACGTCCAGCGAAGCGCGCCTTAGAAAGATGGCGGACAGTTTTGAACTACCCGACTTAACGGCGGTATGTAAAAACTTAAGTTCAAAGATATAATGAACTTTTAGAAGTGTAAAATTTTTCTAACAACATATCTATTTAGTTTAAAGACACAATTCACTTTTAGACGCGTGTAAATTGTTTATTTAAGACTATCTATCTCCAAATGATTATCGGTTATTTTTTGTTAATGTGTAACTTAATCGTGCATAAGTGAATAGTTCAGCGACATGTTCAAAAACCCAAAATCCTACATGTAATCTGTGGTTCAGCAAAGTATTTTAATTGTTTAAGTTTATGTTTGTTTAACCTGCATAGAAACATCAAACAACATTAAGGAGAGGCGATGATCCTCTTCTCTCTATTGAGAGATGCACAGTGTGCTGCCGGAAATACCACTGCACCTACTGTAAACTGGTGTATAACCATTTGGGTGAGACACAAAATCATGTTAAAGAACATCTTCGACATGCAGTTCATTACAAAGGTATGTGTGTGAATTATTGTAAATTTTTCTTATACAGTTCAGTTATTTTGTGTGTTTGTAAGTTATAAACCCTTTTGTTTATCACATCTTTTGATCATTTCCCCCTAAAATTTAAAGTAAAAACTTAGAATTGCAGTTGACATTTCCTTGGCTTGTGAGACATTTTGGATGTCTGAAACCCAATGCACACAAGGATACTTCATGTTTTAAACTGGCAAACATTTCATTGCTAATAACATAGTTATTTTGTGTATTTGGTATAATACAATGTGTTTGTGTGGTTTATGGTTAAAAACACAACAAAATGACTGTACATTTTTATAGCTTGCGATTTCCCTGTCTTCCTCAAAACCTCATCGTTCTGAAAAGCACTGTGTCCTCCGATTGGCCAGCCTTAAATCCGCGTGTTTGTTTTAGTCCAAGAAAAGAGATTTATGTTGGAAAGTTAACTTGCGTCATGGTATACATAATGAACCATTTTTAAAGCATGCGATAAACAGATGGGTTTATAAATTTAGTTTAATTAAATCAGCACATGTAATTTGTTAATTGTTCATGTAATTTGTTGATTCCATAGCTTCGGAATTAGGAGTTGTTTTCTAATGAACATTAATTTTATTCTTGTATGTTTCTTTTTTCCGCATTCCTCTTTTATCCTATCGTACAAGACCATCTACAAATGAGCAAACTCCTTGTCTATTAATGAATTTGTTAAATGTCATTTAGTTCTGATTGTTGTTAAATTTATAAATAAGTAAAACTGTAAAACTTGAGATGCTCTTTGTTGACCAAGAGGTGTGAAGGTTCAGTCATATTTTGTCATATTTCAGTCAGTTTCTGTAGAAACACCTATTTTGACTGATCAACTAAAACTGTTTGGATGGAACAAAACCTTCACCGTCAACAGGATCATAGTTATACCTAATCCTATTAATGGTTGGCATCTGTTAAAAAGACAGATCATCTTTTTGCTCTTGAGCATAGCACTTCACCCCAAAATTTCTACAGGTGCACTGCACTGTGTAAAACATAGCAAACGAGACATTTGATCAAAGTTATTCTTTCTACTGTACATTTCAGATTTTGTGATCATAAAGTGCAGTCTAGACTGCAGACCGGCTGCACATTTTCACTGCTGCTACTGCAGATCGACAATTGTTAGAAGGGATGCTCTTCTTAAACATTTATGTTTCGAGCACACATGTGATCGGCGCCTATGTCTTACTGTACTGTACTGTACTGTACTGCAGCATCTTTGTTTGAAGGATAAATAAATTAAAGACCGACCTACAGTAAATAGCATTACTGTTTTAGGGTTGAATTTTAAGCAGCACGTGACTAATTACATTACATAACTATATAAATGTCTTATCTTTTTTGCACAAAGGACCCTGCTATCACCCTTTCTTTGCCTTGCATCATGGAGGTCGCCCCGTTTGTGCCAGATACCGTAGAGGTTGCCCCAATGAGAATCTGTGTATGTACAGTAATTGTATATGTATTATTTATGCATTTTACCTTTCCTGTTTTATAAGTGTTTAAGCAGCATGTGACTTATTACATTACATTACTATATAAATGTCTTATCTTTTTACACAAAGGAGTCTGCTATAATGAAACAGATTCTGCTTGCCTGTGACTGGGTAGAGGAAAACCGCAAAATGAGTGCTGGCAAAGTTCAGCTACCACCAGTCACCAAAATGAGTGCGGATGATGCTTTGTTGGCCATAATGATGCGAGACCTATTTGTGGACAATATTTTTTACCAAGGTGACATGGACAAAGAACAAATCCGGGCTCCTTTCCTTTTTACATTTCAGCGAATGGAGGACATGCATTTTTTCTTAGAAGAGGTTTATGAGAAAAGAAATATTTGCGTGTCTTGCATGCACATCCCTCACTTTTAAAGTTTTGTGACCGTATGTTTTGTTAAAGGAAAACACCACCATTTTTCAGTATTTTACTATGTTCCTGTCTTTTTTCAATGCGTGCACTTCATGTTTGTACGGCGCGTCGTGAGTGTGTTAGCATTTAGTCTAGCCCATTTATTCCTATGGCTCCAAACGGGGATGAATTTGGAGGCCACTAGACACTTCCATGTTTTCCCTATTTGAAGACTGTTGCATGGGTGGTTGCACAGGTAAGTATGGTGGCACAAAATAAATTTTTTGGGTGGATAAAAACAGAGAGCTATATTGTATGGCGGAAGAGCACTTAGTTTGCAGCACTTCCACCTCTGGAACATGCTCTTCCGCCATACAATATAGTTCTCATTTTTTATCCGCTTAAAAAATCACCACGTTTTATTTTGTGCCACCATACTTGCTGGTTTGACTACTCGTGTAGCAGTCTTTTGAATGGGGAGAACGTGGAAGTGTTTGGTGGCTTCTGAATTCATCCCTGTTTGGATCCTAAGGAATGAATGGTCTGGACTAAATGCTGACACATTCACAACGCACTGTACAAAGATGAAGTGCACACATTGAAAAAAGACAGGGATGTATTATTTTACTATGTTCTTAACTTAGACGAAATATAAAAAATGGTGGTGTTTTCCTTTAAATGTCTTGTTTTTAATAAAGTTGTTTTGTTAAATGTCTCGTTTTTCATAAAGTTTAGTTGGGAGAATGTTGTTTAAAATTTAGTATACTGTTTTAAGTTGTAATTATATCTTGTATCTTATACATTTTGTTAGTTCACTAAATATTGAGACAATCACATATTGGATAGTCAATATAGTCACAATTACACTGTAGAACAGGTGTCACCAACCCTGCTCCTGGAGGGCTACGTCCTGCAGATTTTACCTCCAACCCCAATCAAACACAGCTGAAGCAGCCAATCAAGTTGTTCAGAGTTGCTTGATAATTACAGACAGGTGTGATTGAACTTAAGTCTGCAGGATAGTAGCCCTCCAGGAGCAGGGTTGGTGGCACCTACTGTAGAACATGCATTAGTTTTTTCTTTTTTTAAGGTGAATATCCCAAGTGTACATTTTAAAGGAATAGAGGAGATGAGACAAGCGAATAGGTGATCATGTCTTTGAATTGTATTTGTCACACCTGAAAAGGCAACACAGTTCCCAAGTTAAAAAGCAAAAAACATATGTTACTACATTAATGAATTATGTCATTCAGATTCACAAATGGCCTACATAGACCTAATATATTGCGGGAAAGAAAGCTGGGGTGCACAGATAATCATGCCGCTTGTCAGGCTTGTTTAACTTGGCGCTGCGAGAATCGACTGGGGTATGACGTCAAAGTACCGCGAGAGCGATTCAAGAAATCATTTGGAAAAGTCTAATTTCGCCTCGCTCTTGCGGTACCCTGACGTGAAGGTTTTGCAGCGCCACATGAAGTCAACCATGTCTTTTACGCTTGACGTCACGCACCTCTTACGGGCCCAACCGCTCTCAGATGCCATAGAGAAATAATAAAAATGCTGCCAATAAAACGCGTACACATCATGTCTAAATATCGAAAGCCATTGATCTATAGATCAGTGTCGAAAATCCACAATTCAAGTTTTTTTTAGCTCTATAACTAAATCCGAGATGACCAGACATGGACTCGTGGACATAGATTTTTCACGAATTATTAATATATGGATGTCTGTGATTCCGTAAGCCTGGAGACTGCAGTGTACACTGTGTGATTTATATATATTTCGTTTAAATGTGTGATATGAATAAATAGTGTTCATAAACTGCTATTTAAATAGTAATAATAGTAAGTCAGCTCCTCTCCGCGGGACGTGACGTTTCTAGCTCCTCCTCGTTGGAGGTGACGTTTCTAGCTCCTCCTCGTTGGACGTCCGTTTGCTCTGCAGTGAGGAGCCTTTCGCATTTTGTCATAACTTTATTATGATGTGTAAACGACAGAAAGCAATGACCATTGCCTGCTGATAGGAGAGAGGTATCTGCCTGGACGGGCTGTGTGTTGCAACTTGCGCTGGTGTTTGAGAGGGGCACGTTGGAAGAGGAGACATTTCAGGCATATGAATAATCACATCACGCCTTGTTCATACAAAATTAACCCTTGTGCATCAATTAAAAAAAAGTTACACATAGGTTCACAGAGGACAAAAATATCCATGTCAAAAAAGTGTCATAAAAATATTATAGATTAATATTTTTTTCCACTTTCACTGATGCCATTTTTTTAACCAGCATCAGCTCTAATCACAATGACCAAACATTCATTAATTTTCAGAATTTTAACCCTTCAAATGCTGGTTTGTTTACACAATGCCACTGTTGTTTTTTATGAAAAAAACGACACCTCCTTTGCAGCGGTTGTAGTCTTGTGATTTCCAGTACAATATATTTTTTTTTCATTCAAACTGTTCACACACGCACGCACACACACACACACACACACACACACACACACACACACACACACACACACACACACACACACACACACACACATTCTGGTTTCCATGTTTTGTGGGGACGTTTCATAGACGTAATGCATTTTATACCATACAAACTGTATATTCTATTCCCCTTACCTACCCCATTCTCTAACCCCAACCATCACAGAAACCCTTCTACTACTTCACATTTTAAAGAAACATCATTCTGTTTGATTTATAACCTCAAAATGTCCCCACAAGGTCACAAAAATACTAATATTCCTATCTTTGTGGGGACAATTGGTCACCACAACGTGATAATTACCAGGTACACACACACACACACACACAACATTTTCAGTACACACATACAAACCACACTCTGACATCCATAACAACACACCCACACAATTTTAGCTTCATAATATATCTAATTGGCTCTATAATATGCATAAGCAGAAAACAACAATAAAGCGATAATTTGCTTTATATGCCAAACCTAAAAAAAATGGCACCATCTGGTAAAAAATAGTAAAAATTTAAATTTTGAAGCCTTGCCAACAGAATGAAAGCCTGTTAACAAAGATTGCATTATTTTATAGTTGAATGGCACCGGGATTAAAATTGCAGTTTTAATGGGTTTCAATGGGGACATTTTTGTCCAAAAGGTCCTGAGAGGAAGTATTTTGTGTACCTAGTAGAAAATAGATTTTTTAAAGGAAATGAAGGTAAAATATTAAAATTCCAATAAAAATGCACATCTGTGGCAAATTTTATGCAGTAAGCATTAACGCAGGCAAAGTTATCAAAAAAACTAAACTGAAAAAGACAAAAATGTCCTCAAGGATGCACAAGGGTTAAGAAACGCAAATGTTAAAGTGATTTTCAGTCGTGTTTCAAACCCAATATTCAATATGCTTGTGGGCATCAGTGAAAGTCCGTGTGGTTTTTCTCCTTATCGTGCACAAACCTCGTTGACATCAAGCTCTGATCTATCAGTGTACTGGATTATTTCACGTGCACTCCCTATCGTGTCTCACTGTCTGTTAGCAGACCTGTTAAAGATGCGGTTTCTGTAATGTGTGCAAGAATCCCGAACGGATGTTTATAACGCAATGTTCGGGGTAAAGAATATGATTCTTATCCTGTAAATACATACAGAAACAGTGATATTAAATTACTTAAACTGTGATTTTTGCCATTTCGCCCACCTCTCTCAACATTCATTTCACTTGCACTACACTCAAAATCATGTCCACGCTCTTCCCTTGCGTGTCATTTCGTAAGAGCAAAAGATGTGACTGTTGTGGCCTCAGAACACGTGTCTACACTACTGTAGCATTGCCACTCTGTGCTCCATTGCTATGGCTGAAGAAAAACACGCCCCCTCCTCATTAACATATTAGACATAGAAATGTATAAATAAATATGTGTGGAAATAAATACATGTGGAAATAAATAAATGTATAAATAAATAAACGTGGAAATAAATAAATGTATAAATAAATAAATGTAAAAAAAATTAAATGTTCACATAAATAAATACATAAATGTGGAAATTAATAAAATAATAAATAAAAATGTATAATTAAATACAGAAATAAATAAATGTTTTAAAAATATTTTAATACAAAAATAAAGAAATCAAAGTTGCAATACTCATTTATGTTTGTTTTTTATATTTCTCTGCATATTTATTTTTGTATTTATTTATTTACGTTTGTTTTATATATTTCTTTGTACATGTATTTATTTATTTATAATTTTTGCACTCTTGGTCCTCCATAGTGCTTTCAAAACAAAGCTGAATATATTTGTGTTTGACCTAACCACAAACAAGTTGATGGCAGGGGCACAAGTAATGCCAACTATGATTGAATTCATGACAAAGCTGACAGATTCAGTGACAGATTTCAGGGCTTCCCAATGGAGGTTATGCAGTTTACTCGCAATAAACCATGTTTATTCTCAATAAACCATGACTCAAACTTAATTTCAAAAGTTAAAGCGACACCATGTAGTTTTTCAACCTTCGTAATAAATGTTCAAGACCCTTGTGATAGTACATCCACTTTAAATAGTTTGAATGACATGTCTACCATAGCCTGACAGGGTCTGTATCATTTTTACTTGTACTTTAAAGCTGTGGTCGGCAACTATTTGGATCATATTTTTTTATCTTATTCACTGCAACTAACACTATGCTCTGATAGAACAACATCAATTAGACTGTTTAAGAAAAAAACCCGCGCTTCTAGCTCCACCTAGAGTCTGTTATTTGTTTTGCAAAAATCCACTGCTCCCGGTTCATTTGGTCCAATCAGCGCAGGCCGGTTCATTTGGTCCAATCAGCGCAGGGCTGTGTAAAATCTGCCTGTCAATCACAGTACCTGCATGCGCCACAGATCCCCCCTCCCCCTTACGCGCGTTACAATATCACGTGCATCCGCCTGAAGTTCACAAGCATGTTGGATTGAACGCAGCATAATGGCGAAGAGAACTTTCACTAACAAACTTCCGATTCCTCGCTTAACAACCAGAGCTAGGAGAACAACCAATGAAAAGAAGGAAACAAAGATAGAAAGCAACCGTGCCCGCAATAAAACTAGGATCAATATCGGATCATCATTTGAAAGGTGAAGAAATCTACGAGATTTTAAAGGGTTCAAGCTGGATGCAGAGCTTGACACATTTCTTCTCAACTATCAACCATTAATTGTGTTTTATCTAAGTATTCTTGCTAAGTATGCGTTCACAATAATACTGGTGCACACGCACTGACGAGGACAAGCTCAAGGAGGGAGGTGGTTCGGTGGTAGTGGGGAGGGACATGAAATTGTAAACATTTGGAAACTACTCAATCCT
Organism: Misgurnus anguillicaudatus; assembly: GCF_027580225.2. NCBI lineage: Eukaryota > Metazoa > Chordata > Actinopteri > Cypriniformes > Cobitidae > Misgurnus > Misgurnus anguillicaudatus. The sequence goes on along the minus strand of NC_073341.2, from coordinate 7,787,645 downwards.
CCAGAGTTGCCGACGACAGCTTTAAAACTTAGGGTTTCAGGGAGTAACCAGAGCACAAAAAAAACTAAAAAATTTGACTGCTTTACCGCATATGTCACTTCCTCCACTTCCCCAACACAATTTTTTTTACGTGAATTTTGCTGGAGGCTACTTAAGGAGTGTAGAGAGCAACTTCTTTTATGTGTTTCTGTGGCACCGTGTTAGTGTCACGGACCTATGACACGGGCGACCCGTGTTCGAATCCCCTTTAAGGCAATTTTTATATAAACTCATGATCTTGATTCATACATAAATGCAATCTTCTTTATAAATGACGGCGATTATCTTGAATATAGTTCCCTGTATTCAGATGCTGCATTTACGTGTTTACCTTTCTTTTACTGTCTATGGTATTTACATTACAATCCAGGATGCTATAGCAGTCAGTCAAACTTGCTCAAACTCACACAGTGTAAAACCAAACCCTATTCATTCACCAATCAGATCCGAGCGTTTCTCTCTTCCTCATTTGCTGCGTGACGTATTACAAAGCGGCAGACCTAAACACATCGGTTTACTTCAGTAATTCTCAAAGATGACCTAAACGAGGCAAGTATTTATACCAGGGGTTCTCAAAGTCCGGACTGCGGTCCGGATCCGTACCCGACGGCAACTTGATCCGGACCCGCGTCCACTTCATATTACAAGTGCATTAATTTCTATGTGATTGCTAAATGTGTGCATTTGCTACTTTACAAATGCATATTAAACTTGTAAACCAGTTGTTTAGTTTTTATTTTTTTAGATTTAAGAGTACTCCTGGTCCGAAAATAAAACGAGTTATTTAAAAATTTCCTGTGTGACGCTGTAGCCATCACACCCAGATATTATGCACAGGTACTTCATGTACTACGGTTTTTGATCAGTAAATCCTTATCGATCTGAAATCACTGTTGGTTTGAGTCGTTTAAAACATGCATTTGAAAAAGCAACACTCATCAAACATAATCACTATACATGTTCTTTATTATCATGAAAATACCTGAAAAGGTTTGAAGAACAGCAATATTAATTTATCCTTAAGACATTTCCTGGAGCTGCGTGTGTCTGGTTCTTCGTCTGCAGCGCATATTGAGTTTCTGCATGAGAGCACCCCCTGGCTTATGGATGTAGCGTCATTTCACCGTAATTCATTGAGACATTGAGAAGCATAGTAATATTTTATGTTTTAAAAATAATTTTTAGTTTAAATGCAAAATACACTTATGTTTTCCCAAACTATTTGTGTTGATTTTTGTGTGTGTGGCTTCCACATGTTTCCGGTGTCTTGTTGCTGTCGTGATCTTGCCAGACCTTAGTATAGGTTCAGGTCTATGTTCTGAGGGCAAGGTCAGGGCAGCATTGTGTTTACGTGGGAACACGTGTGTTTCACATCATATCTGTGTGACACGTGTTCCCAGTGTTTTGTGGCTGTCATGGTCTTGCCTGACTTTGGTTATTATCCAGAGGGCAAGACCAGGGCAGCATTGTGTTTACGTGGGAACACGTGTGGGTTTCACATCATGTATGTGTGACACGTGTTCCCAGTGTCTTGTCACTTTTACCCTACTCCCTTATGTACTCGTGTCTTAAGTGATTGATTATGTTCACCTGTTCCCCATTGATGTGCTGTCTATATAATGGCCTTGTGTTCTCTGTGTGGTGTGCGTGCGTTGTTGAAGTTTAGTGTTCCATGTTTCTGAAGTGCTTTATTGTTCCAGTTATTTCCCGTGTTTGTGTTCCATCACAGTGTTTTCAGTTATCTTTTGTTTAACCCCCTCGTGGGTGTTTCTGTTATTCCTTTTTGTAAATAAATTATAGTTATATTTTTATACATCTTTGCGTTTGGGTTCGTCTTTTACTTTTCACAATCCGGTGTTAAACCGTACGTGACAGTTTTAGTATGTTTAATTGCACTTTTTTTACATGTGCAGTTTGTTGTTCATATTAAGCTGCAACTCATTTCACATTTACTTTTTCAAATGAAATAAAATTCATATAATAATTTCTGAACATAGCATTGCATTTGTTTTTAAAAAATTAGTTTTTGACTTGCATATTGCATACGTTGCATATTAAACTTAACTTAGCTTATCCTTCCTATTTTGTTGTTTTTTGGGGGAGTGTTAGAGTGAGATTCTGTTAGGTGGTCCTCAGAAAAAAATTGGAAGATAAAGTGGTCCTTGGGCTGAAAAAGTTTGAGAAACACTGGTTTACTTGGATTTGGAGCAACAATTTTCACAGAAAAGAGAGGAAAAACGAGCGCCATTGCGGAAAATCCTGGTGGCGAGGGAGAGAGAGACGATGCAACAATATTTGTTTAGAAAAAGGCAGGGAAATACTTCTGGTCGTTTCTCAATTGGAAGGCTGCAGCCTCCGGAGGTCAAATATGCAGGCTGCATACGTCATCAAGCCTGACGTTACACACAATCAGGACCTATCAAGCAATCTTAAACAAAGCAATAGTGACACAAAGTAATAAAACATTTTACTCACAGAAGATTACTGCGCCATTCTTGTCGGATCCAATATTGATGAAACCGCATTGCTTTTAAATCAATGTCTCACTGCAAATCCAGCGTCGACCTATGGCTTGTTCACAAAGGAATCTATGGTGAAATGACGTGAGCCAGAACTTTAACTTATGACATATAAGGTACGTGTAACAGATGATGTTGTTGCAGTTGCTCTCAACCGGAAGCAAAACTGTATCCAGGAAGTGATGCTTACCTGAGCAACGCACACCAAATTTAAAGGGCTCCAATTAATTAATGAACCGCTCAAGCCTCACTGTAATAATTTTTCTCTATTTGCCACATATGCACTTTTAGGATAAGAAATAGTAACAATAATAGCCTTTCAGAAATCTTTTAGGAGATTATGGAGACAGATGAGGGTGAATGTGTTGTTGACTCTGATGATAGATAAAGAGGTGGGAGACTGCCGTGTACGTGACACATTTCAACCTTTTTACATTTGTCACCACAATATGAATTGTATAATACATTATAATGAATTATGAAAAATAGTTTGTGGTTATTAAGTAGTTCTGATGTCTTAAAGCTCAGTCTTTGTCAGTAAGTGAACTAGAAATGGTTAAGCAAATTTAAAAATATGCAAATAATTTTCCTGACTAAAGGTCATTGTGCTTTTAATAGCAATGTATTTCCTAAAACAAAAGACAGTGAGTTTTCTTAATAAATTCACATATTTTATTATTTCAATTCTTCTGCTAAGCACCTAGCTATTGGTAAATACTATTCCATTTTCAAAGGTGTTAAGAGATAATTTCAATGGGTTTCATAAATAAGTTGCTTTAAGTTGTTATTTACTGTCTTTGTTTACTTGCATACTATTCTAAAACCTATTCGTAAAATGTGTTATTGATTAAATGTTGCTAGTCCCTATTGATGGACTTCTCTGAATTTCATTAGGAACTGACTAAAGTTGTCATGTGATTAGGATTGCATGAATGAGATAACGTGTTGAACAAATCCCACTGCCGCAGTATATTTAAAGTGATTGATTTTGCATTATCTGTTGTTTGTGGTATGGTTAAACGCTCTACTTAATGACTGATTAATGTATTCTTTGTGAATTTAGATATGAAAATTAACATTTGTGTCAGTAAATGCAGTGGTTTTACGCAAATTAAAGTATGGTATATAAATACATCCTTGTTTCATGAGCAACAGTGCATTTTAATCATGTTTCTGAGTAGCACTTTCCTTGTGACCTTTACTACTTCTATCTTTTTCAAAGTTTCTTGTATATCATCCGAGTTCAATTTAGATGGAGATTACTTACTGGGTGGCCTTTTTCCAATGCATGAAGTTGAACAGGCGGTACCCATGTTGTACCCAGATGCCATTGAATGTAAAGGGTAAGCAAGAACCGTTTAGTTGCTTTTTTATAAGGTGGATGATGTAATAATACTGACCTGGTATCAACTTTACAGTGTAAACATTTTTTTACTAATGCATTTCTAGGCAAACCTTCACAACATTTGGTTATCTTCTGTTTCAAGTCATGAGGTTTACTGTTGAAGAGATTAATAACTCAACCACCCTGCTGCCCAATGTCTCTCTGGGTTATGAAGTTTTTGATCATTGTTCTGAAACAAAGAATTTCCCTTCGGTCTTCAGTTTTCTCTCACACAATGGATCAATAAAACCTCGTGAAAAACTCAACAGTCATCATCAGTCTAAAATCATTGCTTTAACAGGACCATATGGAAGCTCAAGAAGTATTGCTGTTTCACCACTGATGGCAATTGACCTAATACCGATGGTAAATTATGTTTATTTCTAAACATAACACTGAAATAGATGGCATCAAACAAGAACATTCATTTCTGATATTTATCAATTCAGTAATTAATTGATAAACAAAAGGTTTCTTTTTATAAATATTTCACTTAACATTGTTTTCTTGTCTTTCAAAGGTGAATTATGGAGCTTCCAGTTATGAACTAAGTGATAAACTTAAGTATCCATCTTTTTTACGAACAATCCCTAGCAACAATGACTTGGCACAGATGATTACTCGCATCATCAAGTGGTTTGGATGGAACTGGGTTGCTTTTCTTGGAGGCCCAGACAATTACAGTGAAGATGGCTTGAACCTTTTTTACAAGTATTCTGGGAATGCTGGCATTTGTTTGGCTTATCAAGAGACTGTCACAATGCAGGGAAACTACAGTCAAACACTTAAAAATATCAATAGGCTGAACATTAAGGTCATTGTGGTTTTTTCTTTGGCAATGTATGCAGAAAACATACTGAGGGCAGCCATAGCAAACGACATCCGAGACAAAGTTTGGATTGCAAGTCAAACATGGGCTATGGATCAGCAGCTTTTAAATGCGCCGGGGATTGAGAAAATTGGTAAAATCATTGGCATTACGGAGAGATTGTTGTCATTGCCTGGATTTGATACATTTATTTATAAACACAAAGCAACAATGAATAAAGATAATACAAGTGATTCTGAAGTCCAGAGCAGGATGTGTAATCAAGAATGTAAGGAAGGTCCATTGTTGACTGCAGAGGCAATTTTAAACGAAAACCCCACATTCTCCTTTGGTGCCTATGCTTCTGTATATTCCATAGCTCATGCGTTACATAAAATTCTGCAGTGCAACATGAACGAATGCCGCAAAAACATAACAGTTAAGCCATACATGGTAAGTGATTATTTTAATTATAAAAAAATTAACACACTAAAGTAATATTAAATTCGTATTTTGAAAATGATATGTATTATAATAGATTTTTTGGTAACACTTTTTATGAAGCCCCCATTTAAAATGCATTATGAGGGCTTTCAAAGTTCAAGAAGCTTTATTGTCATTTCAACCATACAGTATATAGCTGATGCAATACACAGTAAAATGAAACAACGATTTTCCAGGACTATGGAGCTACACAGATCAACAGGTCGGAGGAATTTACAGTACTAACAGTAATAAGGTAGCATCAGTAAGTGATTTATAAATAGTAACATTATAAAACATAGTAAAGTGACACAGATGGGAAGTATTTACAGTCATTTAAAGTGACTGTGCATGAATGTAATAAAACACATAAGGGTGGGCGATATGAGCAAAATCTTATTTTATATCACAATAACGATACGTATCACGGTAGACTTTTTATCTTTTAATAAGGTTTTTATGTTATTAAATATGTTATTAAAATATTTAATGCCATAGAATCTTCATAATCTTTTACAAAAAAAACGTATATAAGCATAAAAAGAACCAAAACTCTCTGCCAGATGAACACCATGGAACTCGGGTGCTTTTGACGATCTCCACTGGGGATCCGTCGATGTCCCGGGGAGGGTAGTCACTCTGTGCTCTTCTTAAGTCTCTTTGGTTTAAGAGACAGGTTGTAGACTCTACACCAGGCAGTAAGCTATTACACCTCCTCTCCGTATGTTGACTTGTCATTCTTGCTGATGAGACCCACCACAGTGGTGTCATCAGTGAACTTGATAGTGTGATTCGAGCTGTGCATCACTGCACAGCCGTGAGTCAGCAGTGTGAACAGCAGGGGAGCAAGCACACAGCCTTGTGGGGCCCCAGTCAGAAAATCTAGGATCCAGTGGCAGAGGTAGGTATTTAGGCCCAGCAGGCTCAGCTTCTCAATCAGGTGCTGAGGGATGATTGTGCTGAATGCTGAACGGAAGTCAACGAACAGCATTCATACATAGGAGTCTTTGTTGTCCAGGTGGGTAAGGGCCAGATGGAGGTGTGTGACGATGGCGTTGTCTGTAGAACGCTTTGGACGATACGCAAACTGCTTGGGGTCTAATGAATGAGGTAGTTGGGTATGGTGTGTCAAATGATGAGCCTCTCTAAGCATTTCATCACGATGGGTGTCAGTGCTACGCGACAATAGTCATTAAGGACCAGACTTCCATTGGTTAACTCTGTGTAGAGATCTACTTGCATCAGCGGTGCGTAGACAAAGTTCCTGGTAGGTGGAGAAGGGATGGTCTTCCTCTCAGCTACATTGTTCTGTGCCTAAAATTAATCGTAGAAGTCGTTCAGTGCATCTGAAAGGGAGGCATCGCTGTCACAGACAGTACAAGTTGACTTGTAGTTTGTGATCACCTGGATGCCCTGCGCCGTGGGTCTTCGCTGTTATGTAAGTGGCTGTGGATTCATTGGGCGTGTGCGCGCTTTGCTTCTCTGATGGATTGGGACAATTTGGCTTTATCTGTTTTTAAGGCCATCCTATACGCTGCTCAGAAGGCGGAGTCTCTAGATTTCTGCAACGCACGCACTTCTGCAGTCATCCACAGCTTCTGGTTGGAAAATGTGAAGATGGTCTTGATGGTGTACTCATACAAGTTAATTGAATCGGCAATGTTAGCACCCCTCCTGAACACGTTCCAGTCAGTACATTCAAAACAGTCCTGAAGAGCGGTGATGGCTCCTATTTTCACCTGCTTTAGAATCGGTTTAGAGTCTCTAAGGTGGAGGCGTGGATCCGCACTGTACAAGCCAGGAATGTTTGTGTTAACAAGATCCAGCTTGTTTACCCCTCTCGTCACAAAGTTTACATACTGATGGAATTGAGGGAGCACTGATTTGAGATTTGAATTGTAAAACGGAATAATAAGTATAATTAACCTGTGATTAACTATACAAATCAGTTTTAAATGATTTAGTAGAATAATAATAACAATTAATTAATGCATTCGTCCAGCGAATATACTCATAATTGTATATTTAGAAGTTAATTCCGTGGCCTTTAGAAAATAACTTTACTACTGCTTTACAGTATATTACCTCAAGAGCATGTAAAACAAGATCGAAAGGCAGATAAATTGACTTTGATTTCATGAGCATTGAACACAGAAACAATTCAATTGTGAAATGCAAAACTGGTTTATTAAACTATGTTACACTACGAAAAACACACGAGGCTAACTATACATAGCTATCAAAAAACAAACAATAAACATGAAACATATATGAGAGAGAAAGAATTTAAAATGAAGAAAGAGTAAAAGAAGGGCAATATCACTAAAGACTTTTAACTTCTGCACAAACCATCAGAAACTTTTGAGAATCACCTTAATTATAAGGGGTAACAACTTGGCACAGCGAAATGAATAAGCGATACTTGCGTGTGTGCGCTTATGGGAGCGCGAGGAAGAGAGTTCCGCTGAGTTTGTGGTCACGTGACGGAGTCCTTGAAGTTGTCAGTTGCATGGTTCGTTCCTTGCATTATTCTGTTAACCGGATTAATCTGTGGTGATGGTTGAAGTTTGTCCACGTGAGGAGTGCCCAAGAAAACTGACCCAAGGGAGGGCAGGTCTCACAGCGAGCTGCAACCCTTGGCTGGGGGCTGTGGTCTCGCTGTTGAGCAGCGTACTGTGAGTGGCTGTGAGCATTGATGAGTGGGGGAGAGGTCCTTTCACCTCTCACGAGTTCAATCCCCTAAGGTTGAGATGACCAATGTGAGAAGCTGTCGATCGAGCGAGAAAACGAGTCTTTGTTCTCCCCGGACTTAACCTTAATAGTTGGCTATGCCAGAGATTTTGTTACAATACTAAGTTGGATTAATATTGAAATAGTTTGATACTAGTTATTACTATATGAAGCATATCATTGATCAGGAAAGGAAAAGGGGATTATTTAGAGTGTAGACAAGATATTATTTAAACACACATCAAGTAATACTTTCATAAATGTGAATTATGAGACATGATAAGATAAACAAAGCATCCCTATAGTGTTACAAGAAAGTGGTACATTACAGATACAAAGATGTAATACAAGGATATATAATCTATACATTGCCAAGCATCTTATTGTGATCTTTAGCTACAGACACATCTTTGTGCCATGACTGCTCCGTCTCTGGCTGTTGTTTGAAGTTTGCTTTGAGGTGTTAATTTGCTTATATTGCCGCAAGTAAGACAGCCAGAGAGAGTCGATAGGTCTGGAAGTGTGTGTTGTCAGGAGATTAAGATCTCGGATGAAAGAGTCCTGAGCAGACCTGGAGACAAACTCAATCTAACTACCCAGAAGACAAGACCTCTATCTGACGTCCGGCCAGATGTTACATAGCATTAGCACTGGGGGGGAATGTACACTTTGACAATGAGGGCAAATTCCACAAGCGATGAGTAGTAGTTAGAGACAAGCACAGAGACAAGCATGTGGGTTATAAGTGCATATAATGTAAATGACTCAAATATGTAGTGAACAGTGTTATGGAAAGTTACTTTTAAAAGTAATGCATTACAATATTAAGTTACTCCACAAAAAAGTAACTAATGGTGTTACTTAGTTACCTTTATGGAAAGTAATACTTACATCACTTTTAAGTTACTTTCACGTTACATGGCTGAGGCTTGATCTCTTTCAGGCCTTGCAAGTGTATTTTATGACTGAGACGTTCTGCATTCAGAAACTCCATAATTCCATCTCAAAGCATCTCCATGTCAAGCTCTAGCCTGCCATCTCCATTTCTTACTTAAACGGCTCCTGCTCCTGCGCGCAGGCATAGACTGCATAATTAAACTGAAAAATAACTTGCATTACTTTTTCAAAAAAGTAACTCAAATATTAATGTGTACATTTATAAAGTAATGCGTTACTTTACTTGTTACTTCAAAAAAGGAATATTATTACATAATGCATGTTACTTGTAATGCGTTACTTCCAACACTGGTAGTGAATTATAAGTTATCCAAAATATGTATTGCTTGCTTGTGACTCGTTCTACCTGTGGTACACCTCCAGGAGCTCAAGGTTATTTGGCAAGTAGCGGTACATCGTATCTGTCTTTTATAAATCTGATAAAACTAAAGACTTTGGATATATGAAGGATGTAATACTACTCTATAGGTACTTAAGATTAACATGGGATAAGCAAAAACAATGTGCGCAGAAACGGTTTGTGGTACAGCGCTGCTATTAATTGATTTTTTTTTTCATGATTTTTGAAGGTAATATGTACTGCAGTATTTGGTTTTAAACATTAATATGCATTTATGTTTATTTCAGTTTTGTAAAATAAGTTCAAATTATTAATCTTTTTCGTACAAACATTAATATTTATTAACACTTTCCATGCCATTAATGAGTTATCTCCTCAATTAAGAGAAAACATCTGCATGAAAAAACATGTCCCTGGTGAGGTTTTATGTTAACCTGTAATACCGCAATTTATAAAAAACTGAAGCAAAAAATTATTTACTCATTTTCAACTCTGTGTATGTTTTGATAATCGTTCTGAATCTCATCTCTAACAAAATTCCTTCACACAAATGTAATTATTTATTTTTTTAACTTTTTGCTGCTTTTTTATTTTTAAGAAAAATACCAATATTTAAGAATTTATAAGCAAAAAAAAAAATACATAGGATGAAAAGCTTTTTATTTGTTTGTTCGTTTGTTTATTGTTTGTTTGAGAGCTGAGTGTCCTTTCGTTTTATATATTTATGTGTTTATATATTTTTAAAAGAAAATTTCCTGGAAGGCATTTTGTGAAACTTTTGTGAAATTCACAAAAATGCTGGTGTGCAACATTTAAAAAAAAAGTCTGGTGGGAAATTAGTTAAAACACTCGTTTGGACAACTTTATGATGGATGGATGTGCTTTTCATTTTTGAACGTTTGTTAAATGTTTGTTAATGTGTAGTTTATTTGAATACATATGTAATGTGATTTGATCAAATAATATGCTGCCTGCTATATCTGCATGTTTTCATGGTTTCTGCAAGTTTACTACATAGGTTATTGATTTTTTTAAACCTTTTATCTTTACATCTGCACTGCAAAATCAGTAAAATATCACTTACATTGTAAATATATGAAGCCTTTAATACATTATAACTTGCACTTGTGGAGTTCTTCATGTGTTGTAAATCATCTAACTTCTAAAAGTTATGTTGAAAGTTGTATAACAACAAATAAAGAAGTATTATAATGTATTGTAACTTTTGTTATGATTATTTAATAGGTATAACATATTATAAAGTTTATTACAAGGGAATAGCCTGCATTGTAATGCATTACGAATGGTTTTATAATGCATTATAAATAGGGGCATTATAGAAAGTGTTACAGAAATGTTCATACTGGTGTACATTAGTAAACAAGGCTGTACATTAGGTTTGAATATTGGGTTGTTGAAGTGTCAATTTAAATATATTTTTACTTAGGGGTGTCAATCGATTGACTTTTTTACGTAATTAATTACATAATGAGTCGATTAATTAATCTAATCACATAAATTTTGGCTGAAAATTACCTCCCAAATGATAATTTAAAGATAATTTGTGTTAGATCGACAGCCCTACTTTCAATAATCACTGTATACATTTTTGGAGAGTTATTATTGTTGTCATTTGTTTTTAATGTGTTCATTTTTACCGCATATCACAACAGCTTCTGGAAGAAATTAAGAAGTTGGATTTTCCACTCAATGGCCGTCAGGTGAAATATGATGTTAATGGTGATCCAACCATCAGTTACGCTGTAGTGCTCTGGCAGACTGAAACAAATCCTCCACGGATTGAGATGGTGGGCACTTATGACACGTATCCAGAAACTATTTTTACCATCAATAACTCTCTCATGCCCTGGCGTAACAATACTTCTGTAAGTTATTTGTCTTGGTGAGCTGCCTTTTAATTCTATATACACTTTTAGACAAACAATTTAAGTCAACTTCTTCATCTATCAAGGTTCCTTTCTCAAACTGCTCAGCCGAGTGCAGCGAGGGACATATAAGAGTTCGTGAGGGATTTCATATTTGCTGTTTTCGGTGTAAAAAATGCCTTCGAAATACCTATGTGGATTATTCTAGTACGTACCTTCTTGATATTTTACCTTTTAAAATCCCAACTTCTACCTACACCTTTGAAAAAGTGTTTAGTTTTTTTTAAAGATGTGATAAAATCTTAAAAAATTCCTTAATCTTTTTCCTGCACTGCACAGATATGCTTTATAATGGCTGTTATTTTTTAATTCTAAATGAGCATTAATTAAAAAATCAATGGCTTATATCTACCCAGTCTCACGAGGTTTAGTGATATAGTCACATAGATTTTGATTATTTTTTCGTGATATTATCATGAATTTCCGTGTTTTTTCGTGATCGTATAATGAATTCCTGTTTTCGTGTGATTATCACGTATTGGTTACTCAACTGCTTTTTCCTATTTTTAAACCATTGTCGCTTCGGTTTAGGGTTAGATTTTGTGTTTGCATAAGAATGTATCTTTATGTACTGGTTTATGCAATTTTTTCTGATTTATTTTTTGTCGCCTTAGGGTTAGAGTTGAGTTTGGGTAGGGATGTCATTTTATGTAAATCTAACCCTAAACCAAAGCGACAATGCTAAGAAAATAGGACAAAACAGTTGAGTAACCAATACGTGATAATCACACGAAAACAGGAATTTGTTATATGATCATGAAAAACGTGGAAATTTGTAATAATATCACGAAAAAAGAATAAAAATATTAAGTGACTATATAACGAAATTTCGTGAGACTGGGCTGCTTATATTCTGTATATCCATCCAATCAAACTGTGATGTAGTCTAATTACCAACACATTTGCTTTCTTACAATACTTTGATTTTGGCTGTAATACTAGACATTCATATGTTTTTTTTTTTCAGGAGACCCCTATACCTGTTTTCCATGTGCAGAGAGTGAATGGTCTGATGAAGGCAGCACAACCTGTAAGACACGTTTAGTCGTCTATCTACAGTTAACAGAAATCCCCTCTATTCTTGTCATATTATCTACTGTATGCCTCATTGCTCTGCTCATTTTCAACTTTTGTCTTTTCACCTACAATTACAACACACCAGTGGTGAGATCTGCTGGCGGCAACATGTGTTTCCTAATGTTAGCATGTTTAACAATGTCTAGCATAAGTGTGTTCTTTTTCTTTGGACAACCCACATCTGTACATTGTGTGTTGAGAAATTTTATATTTACATTTTTCTTCACTGTCTGTCTCTCTTGTTTGACCGTTCGCTCTTTTCAAATAATTTGTGTCTTCAAAATGGCTGCAGAGTTCCCTAAATTACACAGCTTGTGGGTAAAGCACAATGGCCAGTGGCTCTTCATTATGTCGTCATCTTTCATTCATTTCATTTCTTGTTTATTATGGGCAACTGTATCACCTGACGATCCCGTCAGGGACTCAACTACTTTTAATGACCAAATTATGCTAACTTGTGAAAGGAGAAACACTGTAACCATCAGCATTGTTTTGTTCATAAGTTGGTTTCTTGGTTTGCTGTGCATCTCATTTTCTTACATGGGAAGAGATTTGCCCAAAAATTATAACGAAGCCAAATCAATAACCTTTAGTTTGCTTTTGTACTATCTGAGCTGGATTACATATTTCACAATATATCTCAGCTTCAAAAGCAAATACGTCCTACTTTTGAATGCACTGGCCCAAATAACAAGTATATATGGAATTCTCTTCAGCTATTTCATACCAAAATCTTACATTATGTTATTTCAGCCGAAGAAGAACACAGCTGCATACTTTCAAACATCTATTCAGAATTACACACAAACTATTAGTAGAAGTTAAACCGCAACAATGATGCTGCACAAATGCAGATGGTAAGTCTCCTTATGTAAGAGGATAGTTATTAAGATGTATTAAGAGACATCGGATAACAAATCAGTCATTAGACATTTTAGAAAGTGTTTTGTTTTCTTTGTTAATTACGCTCAGTAGCATTCATTTCTTACATTTAAAGTAGATCTTTCTGTGTTTGTAGTCATCGCAATTTTTTTATTTGTTGTGGTATATTAATTAATCAATTTAGAATTTTGTGTAGCCGTACATGTGTATTGATCTCATATAATACTGTCAAAAATCACAATGTTCTAATTCTTGGTGTAGTCTACACTCAAACAGTTAAGATCATAGTTTTTCCACCATGTTAATAAAAATAGAAAATGAACATCAATTCTGGGCTCTAATTTACTAACGTGTTTTACTTGTGCGCAAATGACAATTAAAATATTTTTTAAAACAGTTTTGTTGCTTTTTTTCTATGTTATCTGGTATGTCAATTTATTTTTTGATTTTTGATGTGCCTAAGGAATGAATAACAGCATGTGTATAACATAACATAAGACAGCGTCTTCAAAAGATTAATATGTTCAGTGTGTGGTGCTAATGTGGTACTACTTTTAGAGCACAGAGGAGCTTATCGATTTAAAACTTTAACTTTTATTACATTAAAGAGCAGAATTTTATATTTAAATCATTTTCTTCTAATATCCTTAGATATATCCATGTTTAGAATTTTCTGCATAATTACATGCCTAAACATTTTTTTACAGAGTTTTTTACATTTCTCATCCAATTATAACGTTATTTACTAGTTTTAAACTTTGTGTATGTTTTGATAATCATTCTAAATCTAATCTCTAACAAAATTCCTTCACAAAAATGCTATTATTTCAGCTTTTTGCTAAAAAAAAAAACATATTTAAGAATGTATAAGCAGAGAAAAAAAATATAGATGAAACCTATTTCCCCGATTTGTTTGTTTGTTTATTGTTTGTTTGAGAGCAGAGGGTTTGTTCTTTCATTTGATATATTTGTATATGTTTTTAGAAGAACATTTTCCTGGAAGGCATTTCGTAAAACTTTTGTGAAAATCACAAAAAAAATAACCAAGGAACACTACAGTTAGCAGCTCAACCCTGACTGAGTCTCCATCCTTTAAAATCCCTAAATAGCCAAGCACCTGTCTTCTTCTGGTTCCCAGTTTGTGACTAAAAATAGAGGGGACAGAACCTTTGCATGCCCTAAATAATGGAAAAGCTTGCCTTGTTAAATTCATACATCTGTGTCTCTCTGGCTTTTTATACTGTGTGATGTATATAGACTGTTTATAAATTATATATATGTAAGCAATAAGGTACGAGAGGCTGTGCTGTATTATTCACGATACAGCACTTGCCTCGAGTACCTTATTGCTTTTATAAAACGGTTACTACACAATATTAAAGTAAAAAAAATATTAGTGCAACTTTCATGAAGTTAAATCAATAAAAGCATTCCTTCCGCTAGAAAAAATAGTCCCTGACTGCGAACAATACAACCCAGTATCACGAAATTGCGTGACTATTTCACGCATGGACCAGCGTGACAATGTCACGCTTTGCCGCGTTTGAGCGTGTGCATTTCACGCTTTCTGTTTGTGTCGCTGTCACGTATTGGTTACTCAACTTTTTTGTCCTAATTTCTTACCATTGTCGCTTCGGTTTAGGGTTAGATTTACATAAAATGACACCCTTACCTAAACAAACTCTAACCCCAACGTCAGGTGACAATTGGTTAAAGTTTAGAAAATATAAAAGAATAAGTATTGTATCTTTTTATTTTATAAACCAATACTTAAAGTGACAAATACTTAAAGTGACATATAACACAAGCACCAAATCTAACCCTAAACCGAAGCGACAATGGTTTGAAAATAGGACAAAAAAGTTGAGTAACCAATACGTGACAGCGACACAAACAGAAAGCGTGACATGCACACGCTCAAACGCGGCAAAGCGTGACATTGTCACGCTGGTCCATGCGTGAAATAGTCACGCAATGTCGTGATATAGGGTTGAACAATAACATGAAAGCTCAAATAAAAACAACAAACTGTTCTCAAACTTTGTCTCATTATATGTTTATGTGTTGCTAAGGGTGTTGCTAACGGCGCAGTGATATTAAATAGAACTGTTGGGTGAAGCGGTCATAGCAGTGTTTTATCGTGAATAAAGCACACCTATTGACCAATTAGAATCAAGGATTGGAACTAACCGTTTTATAAATATATATATATAAAACCAAGGAACACTAAAGTTATGTAAGATTCTCATCTTTGGACTGTTAGCTTCCTCCTGGCCAGCAGATGGCGCTTTTCTCTGATACTTAGTAATTAAGCCTGATGTGTTACACCTGTTTTTGTTCTATATAAGTGAAGTTTTGCCATGCCTTCTTTGTTCAGTCTTGAGTTTTTGTTACCAGTTGCCAGTCTATATGCTACTCTTGGAAGTTTATGTTTTTGACCCTTGTGTCTGTTTTCTTTTCCCTGTTTTTTGGAAACACGGCTTCCTTTATTTTGTTGTATTTTTTCATCCAGTAAAATGTATCAGTTAAATCAAGATCCAGGTCTCTGTGCTGTTTTCCTATCTCTGCTCTTGGATTCACTCAGTGGGGAGTTAGCTCTGTGAGAAAGATCAGTGACTTTGAGTATAGAAGACCAGGGTTCAATCCACACCTAAGACACCCCGTTACAAGTTAGCAGCTCAACCCTGACTGAGTCTCCATCCTTCGAAATTGACATGGAAAGTTTACGTGAGGAGCCAACCACCTCCACGCCTCAGAAAACTCAGGTTATGTAAAATGTTCAAAATATCTAAAACATCAATTGGCTTAGTTGTTTTGTTTAACTATGGTAAACATACTAAGTAGAGTAAAGAGGTACAGAGAGCATAACACTGAGAGCCCCACAGATTCAACACCGGTCACCACATATTTTGTTTTGTTGTTTCTTTTTTTAATGCTATTTAAAACACGTAGCATATTCGTTCAGCTGCATTTACTTTCCCTGCTCTCCCTCCATCTCTCTGTCACTCACGCATTTCTCTTACATATATACACACAGCCCCTCCCCTCCCTGCACACCTGTCTCCATGAAAATTAGATCATACTTGGAAGCGTGGCCTGCAGCACCTCGACAGGTAGTGGTGTTCTCAATGTGCATTCCTCCGTGTACTTACTTTTTCGTGTAAACATTGTGAGTGTACCTCTTCGGTCAGCAGTGTCACAAACAAGGGAACTGCACAGATGAGCTGGCAGGAGAAAAAAGTTGTAGTGTCAGAGTCCAAGGTACTAAAACTGTTCAGATTCTGCCAAACATGTGCCACCATCATAGGCAAAAGAGAAGTGTCATATCTTGGGTCCCAGATGTAGGTCGAGTGGGAGTGTTCAGAAGGTCACAGTGAAACTTGGACGTCATGTCCCTTTGAACGTGGAATGCCACAGTCTTACCTTCTCCTTGCTGCCGTACTATTTACTGGAAGCACATTCACCAAGTTGGAAGAGTGGGCCAAACTCATCAATCTTCTGATCTTTAGCAACAGCACATTCTATGACATACAAAACTCTTACTTGCATCCAGTCATTCAGGCTGAATTTAAACTACAGAAAAGCATTGTATTGGCGAAGTTGTTCACGGAGCAGCAAGATGGAAAAATGACACACCTTTCTTCTGATAGCCGGTCAGACAGCCCTGAGTTCAATGCAAAATATATAACTTATACTTTCATGGCTGACCCCGGCAGGGAAATTGTCCATTCAGAGTTGGTCCAGGTATGTTACATGAATCAAAATTCAATCAATAATAATAATCATATTATTATTACTTTTAATATTAAAAAGAAAAAGAATATATTTTATTTGTATGTGCTCAAACTTTGTCATTTCTATCTCTTATTATACACCTTTTTAGGTGACCACAAGCTCAGGGGCTATGGAGACTGTTGCCCTCAGGCGCGGAATAGAGCATCTGCTTGACAACGGCCTACATCTAGAGGTCTTGGCAACTGATCGTTCCACGAGTGTCAAGAAAATAATGTGCATGGAATATGAAGAGGTTGATCATCATCAATTTGATATTTGGCACACTGATAAGAGTGAGTACAATCTGCCACTATAAGTTAAAAGCTTGTGATGGGTATGTCGGTATAGCTATTAACCACATTTCTGGTTAAATTCATGCCATTAGACGTACAGTACACAACAATTTACTAGACAGGGAGGAAATATTGCATTCATAATGGCAGGTGATTCATCCACGATTATGAATGCGATATTTCCCTTCTTGTCAGTGAACTACGGCTCTGTGTAGTAAATGCCGTTGCATCTGAAAGCAGCTGATGGCGATTTACTACTAATCAAGGATCCAGTTTTACTGACGAGATGCGCATGACAATTCCGTGCGATCTATCGCACAGCCCTAGTGTCAAACAATGTGTCAAAGTGGACATGGCACTTGTCACTTAGCATCAGGTTAAAGCGACTTTTCTGCGTTATTGGACTCAAAGCCCTTTCATGAGTTCAAAAAGTGACAAGAAAGTGCCTTCATTTACATGTCCCCTCAAACACATTGTTTGACATTATGCACTTACCCTGGTAGTGAAAGTACCCAGATGTTGGTTGCAAGTGGTCATGCTTTTACTCGTAACATTGTCTTGTGTTTACCCAGATATCCAAAGCAAATTGATATCTAAGTCCAAGAAGAGGGGATGTGCTGCATTGAAACCTTGAATCCGCTCAGTCCAGAATCATCTTTGGTACTCTACTGCAGGAGGAAATGTCAAGGTACTGTATGTAGACCACTTTATGGTCTTCTGTTCCCATTCATTTCGCTCCTCAACTGTCTTAGGGTGTTTTCACACCTATCTTGTTTAGTTCGATTGAATCGTACCAGAGTTCGATTGCTCAATTGGTGCGGTTCGTTTGGGCAGGTGAGAATGCAGCAATCGAACTCTGGTGCGCACCAAAAGCGGACCAAACAAGCGGACCGAGCTTTCAAACAAACTCTAGAGCAGTTCGTTTGTGGTGAGAACACGATCTGAGATCTAACCCACCTAACTGCAAAAGTACTGTGCATTTTGGACTAAACCAGCTGCTGTAGTCAGTTGCGCAGTGCATTATCGGATGAGGAAGTGTTTGTTGACAGTTTCTATTAGCAATATTAGCACAATGACAAATCTCCAGGTATGTCCGCGCTTTGTCATTGTGCTAATATTGCTAATCTTGATCTGCAAATCATTCTAAAAAAATGAACGGTTTGTCTAGAGTGCTGTATACAAACTATGTATAACAACCACGGAGACATAATTACAGCGCGCAGCCGTCTGTCCATGGTGTCTGCTGTATTATCCTTCTTTTTTTTTACTTCCGGGGGTTCTGTTGGAATTTCGCGCACGTTGATTCTGACCAATTGATCGAGAAGCAGTTTAGGAAAAACATACATGTGGCCAATGAGTGATGTTGATCTTATCACATGACAGAATTTTGGTTCGTTTCAAATGGTGCGGATCAGAGCAATCAGTGTGGTGTGAAATGGAACCAAAACTGCAAAAAAAGTTACAATGTATCATTTTTTGCTTTTGGTCCGGACCAAATGAACCGAACTACAGATGTGAAAACACCCTCACTCTGGAATTGTCAGTCTGAGTAGCTTATATTCGTAGTCCCTTCTCATTGGCAAGGCTTAACTGTATGTAGTGTTTGGCCACGTCCTTGAAAATGTTTTTTTAATATTTATGCTTATTAGACACTGAAGTCGACTTGGAATTCAATTCTGCACCACATAATCTATGAACATACATGGACTGAAGGAGTTACTGAGCATAGCTGTCATCACCCACCTCTCACAAATGATGAAGCATATCAGGAGCTGTCTAGAATAGTCCAACACAACACTTCAGAAGGATCTAGAAAACATGGGGCATTTCAAACACACAGGTCAGTGGTGTTGTCTGCCGAATTTTGTCATGGCCGTTCGATAGTCTAGCTTCCTCCCTCACTTGTCTAAGGTGTGTAACCATCCCTTATAAACATTGTCGTAGCAAGCTTTGCTATTTTAAGGCTTTTATTTGTTAACAGTTGTTTTTGGCAGCCCTTTAAGTTTTAGTCTTAGGGTAGGTTGCACAAACAAGGATTAAATTAAGCAGAGTTTAGAGCTAATCTAGGGTTTGTTGAAAAGGGCTCGTGCAAGTGATGGAAGTTTAAATAAAATTTAAAAAATTACCGTTAGTAACCGCTTTCAGATCATTGGCATTACACACACAGGCTGATAAAATGGTGCAGCATATTAGAAGTTAAAATTTTACAAGCCATGAAAAAAATGTATTATCAATTAATGGAGCAATATGTAACGAAGACAAAAGAACAGATAACATGACAATTAAAAAGAAAGAAGATGCCTGGGTCGAGCTTGCCACTGACTTTAATGCTTCTGTGGGGGATTAAGGGCAAGCGCAATGTAAATAATCTGAAAGCCTGCAGGAAAAACCTCAAAGCGAAAGCAATAAAAGACGCAGCACAGGAGAGAAGGGACAAATTTCTCACTGGTGGAGGTCCTCCTACTGGAGAAATAGATAAACTGTCACAAAAAATTATCCAGATGATTCCGCAACAGATAACCCCATTGTGCAACCCATTCGATGACTATTCGATTGCCGACCAAGTGGAGTCACCAACATCGTCCCACAAAAGTGTGTTAGCTGCATTTCTTTTTCACATATGTTTGCTCTAACCATTGTTGGTTTGATAATGTGGAACTTACTTTTAAATTATATTTATAGATGCGAATGATGAAGACGAAAGGATCGGTTCCTGCATGCCTGCCGCACCTAATAAACACTTCAGCGATGGAGCAGCTAAGGCACAAGATCAAGTTCAATGCTCAGAGCCCTCAAAGAGCAAAATTTTACAATTTTTTTACTAATTTTACTAATTACTTTTGGACGAAAAAGCTTTTTAGTTTTAGTCACTTATAAACTTGATAGTTTTAGTCAACGAAAACACAAAAAAGGTTTTAGTCAAGTTTAAGTCAATGAAAACGCAAAAAGGTTTTAGACAAGTTTAAGTCAATTTTATTAAAAAATGTAGTCTTTAACAAATTAGTTTAGGTTAAAAAGTGTGGTGTATTTAATACTATTAAAATGTGCATTAAGGTTGTCCCTGAGGGCTTGCCGTTGTTTTAGTCGGTGTGCCTTCTGCGCATGTCACAATATACCCTCATGTTGAGTTTGTGTGTTACTCTTAGACCAGGGGTGCCCAACCCTGCTCCTGGAGGGCTACCGTCCTGCAGACTTCAGTTCCAACCCAGCTCCAACCACCTGTCTGTAATTACCAAGCAAACCTGAACACCTTGATTGGCTGCTTCAGCTGTGTTTGATTGGGGTTGGAGCTAAAATCTGCAGGACGGTAGCCCTCCAGGAACAGGGTTGGGCACCCCTGTCTTAGACCTCGCTTATAAAGTTGAGAAACGCGTGCCTTGCCTTGTTATTTAAAATACACCACAAAAAGTATTGGAAATGGGCTTAGGTTTGACAAGTAGATACATGTAAAACCATAAGCATACCATGAAATGTGTCACTGTAAGGTTTTGTTCTGTATTTTTCATGTATTCTGTGTATTTTTGCATTTTGGACTTTTATTTTGACATCCTGTTCTGTTCTGGCTTTTATTTTGAAATACATCATGCCATGTCACAGTTCACACTTCCTGTCTGTTTTGTATTTATACTACTTCCTGTACACCTGTTCCCTGCTGATTATTACATCGCCACATCCTGTTATTATCTCCCTGTTATCTGTTAATCTGTTTTTGTACCTGTTATCTGTTCCTGTGTCTGACCTGAGCCTGTTTATTTGGATTTTGCCTGTATTGCCGCCTGCCCTGATATTGTGCCTGTCTTTGGATTCTGATTTTGGATTTACCCTCTGGATTTGTTTGCTGGGCCTTTTTTTTGGGATTTTACTCAATAAACACCTTTTGCACATGGATTCACATTTTCATTGCTTTCATTAAAGCAACCCGTTTACAGAATAATCAGCCATAACCCGGATCCAGCGAAGGTTAGTAACTTCCCACCAGCAACATGAAACCAGTTTTTGCCCTGCTTGAACTCCGCCAAAACCACCGTGCCATCGAGGATTACGTGAGTGACTTTCTGGAACTATCGAATCAGGTACATTTTGATGAAGACACGTTGAAACCGTTTTTTTACAATGCTCTTGATGAACATTTACGTTTATGTATGCCCCATGATATGTCTGCCTGGTCCCTGGAGAGTTATATTGACTTTGCTCTATTGTTATGTGGCTCTCCATTCACTGTGGGTGTTGTGGATAGCAAACCAGAGGCTATTCACAACACGCCACGCCATGTCATGCCTGTTTTGTCCAAGCCTGTTCCTAAAATGGCCGCCACCATGCTTGCTCCCAAAATGGCCGCCATCCTGCCTGTCCCTAAAATGGCCGCCACCCTGCCTGTTCCCAAAATGGCCGCCATCCTGCCTGTTTCTGCACCCACACCTGTTTTCGAGAGAGCTACCATCATCCCTGCACCTGAACTTCAGAGGGCTATCATCACTACCACACCTGCACTTATGAGGGCTAGTATTCACCCTGCACCTGCCATCAAGATGGCCGTCATGCCTGAACCGACTACCACAAAGGTATGTCGTCTTGACTATATACTACCTGAATTTGCAATAGCCCTGTGGTGCGTCTGGTCTGCCTTCTGCTTTGTTGTTCCCGAGGTTCCTCAAGGCCCTGCATCTGAACCATCGGACTCATATGATCTGCCCGACTCATATGATCTGCCTGACTCATCTGATCTGCCCGACTCATCTGTCCCGTCTAACTCATCTGATTTGTCTGGTCCACCACCTGGGACATCGCCACCCTGGGCTTTGGAAGCTTTTTCAAGTTTTTTTGGGGGGGTAGTACCCGGACACAGGAAGGAGGCAGAGGACACCGAGGCGGAGACCGAAGTGGACTCTGATCCTTCCTCTCCTTGTGTTCCAGGGCTGTTCCTACCCAATGCTCAAGCTCCAGGTCTGCCCAATGATCAAGCTCCATGTCTGTTCAATAATCCTGCTCCTAGCCTGCCCCACGACCCGGGCCCCACGACCCGGGCCCACGCCGGCCCCACGACCCGGGCCCACGCCGGCCCCACGACCCGGGACCACGCCGGCCCCACGACCCGGGCCCACGCCGGCCCCACGACCCGGGCCCACGCCGGCCCCACGACCCGGGCCCACGCCGGCCCCACGACCCGGGCCCACGCCGGCCCCACGACCCGGGCCCACGCCGGCCCCACGACCCGGGACCACGCCGGCCCCACGACCCTGGACCATCCTGGCCTTATGACCCAGGACCTCTTATGAACTGCCCTGCCTTGCCAAGAGGTCCTGGCCTGCCCGCCCACCCTTTATTTAGACTTTATTATTTGAATGTTGGGCTCCGGGAGTCGCCCTTTAGAGGGGGGATTCTGTAAGGTTTTGTTCTGTATTTTTCATGTATTCTGTGTATTTTTGCATTTTGGACTTTTATTTTGACATCCTGTTCTATTCTGGCTTTTATTTTGAAATACATCATGCCATGTCACAGTTCACACTTCCTGTCTGTTTTGTATTTATACCACTTCCTGTACACCTGTTCCCTGCTGATTATTACATCGCCACATCCTGTTATTATCTGCCTGTTATCTGTTAATCTGTTTTTGTACCTGTTATCTGTTCCTGTGTCTGACCTGAGCCTGTTTATCTGGATTTTGCCTGTATTGCCGCCTGCCCTGATATTGTGCCTGTCTTTGGATTCTGATTTTGGATTTACCCTCTGGATTTGTTTGCTGGCCCTTTTTTTTGGGATTTTACTTAATAAACACCTTTTGCACATGGATTCACATTTTCATCGCTTTCTTTAAAGCAACCCGTTTACAGTCACAAGCCGATTGTCTACTAAAATTGAATGTATATGATATGTTAACTGCTTGACTTGTTAGTTACCTTTAAAAAAAATATTAGCGTGATGAGTCTTCAGGTGCCGCTTGAGGTTGGTGGTATTCTTCCCACCTAGTTTGTGGCCACATTAACCGTCGTCTCCCAATATGCATTCCGTTTTTCTTTCTGATGGATTATACTGAATGTGTGTCCATAAATCATCTCGTAGTTTCTGTTTATTGGCGTCACAGCCACGGTCCTTCGAGCTCATCACAGCCGCAGGTGCGTTGTTGTTGTGTGAAATCTGGGGCCTCATTTATCAAGCGTGTGTACGAACAGAAGTGTGCGTAAAGTGTGGTAGGAACAGTTTTACGCAAAGTGTGGAATTCAATCAAATTGCACTTATACTTAGAAATGTGTGTAAATATACGCACACCTCAGAGTATGCATACGCAGAGCATCTAGTGGTAGAATAGCAATACTACACAGGACCGTCCATCCCCAGCATTAAAAGAACACTTTGTCTATTTATTATCCACCCCCAGGTGTTAAAAATGATTACTGTTAATAAAGTAACTGCAAATCAGTGTTGAAGTTAATACATGAAATAAGTGTCTAACCCTATATAAGAAAGCTCCGTCAAATGCTTGACAGTGCAATGGCTTATCTTGCATTATTGGAAGACTTGGCAAATCATCCATTCCGCCGGGAGCGCATTTCCAAAGATTGCGCCGATGATGCTGGTTATGCAGCTGTCCAATGAAAGTTCTATCATTGTCTGTCCTCCTACAGTTGCACTGATTACACGTTGGTGTGCTGTGACGCGTTTTTTTTTTTTGGCTGATAATTTCATGTCAAAACATTTTTTTATTTCTCTTACCCAACGGAATTAAACTCACTGCCTGGTAACATGTTCCCATGCAGATTTGTTTTCTTTTGTTAGTCATTCCTCCCGCACTAAGTGAACCAAACAGGATGTGTTATTAGGATTTAACCTCATCCACCAGTAACTAAATTTCTGTGTCTGTGAAGTTCCTCTTTTACGCTCTCTTTGCCATTATTGCAGTAAGGGAAAAAGCACAACCACATGACTTATAACGGGAGGTGTTGTCACCATATATGGTTCATTTGAGGCGTTTCGGAATGCAAATAACTATGAACGTCCACGAGCATGGTGCTTAAGAACAAGTGGGATAACTTACTGATGTGCGTACGAACCCCGTGCGCACGTTTGATAAATCCCGTTTTTTTGTACTTACGCACATACTAAATTTCATTAATAGGTAAAAATAAAGAACATTTTCTACACACTGTTGATAAATGAGGCCCCTGGTGCGTGGCATGGCGGCAGCCGAGAGGTGGGCGTACCGGAAACAAGGATAGGAAAGCAGCAGCATTGCTGATACTTTTTTAGCTAAAAACAGACAGATTTCACGCAAAATAACATTAAATGACATGCATTGTGAACGTCAGACTTATAATCATCTTTGTTCCGTCTCGTCAACGAAAACTCGAAAACGTCTAATGTTTTCGTCACCTTAGAGGCTTTTTAGCTAGTCATTGTCGCGTTAACGTCATAAAAAAAGGTGTGTCAACGAAATCATTTCGTTATTATCATCGTTGACGAAAACAACACTGCTTGGAAGTATTCCACAGTTCCCTCTTGAAATATGTTCCAAAGAGACAGTGCTTTTCCTACCAAAGAGACAGTGCTTTTCCTACCAAAGAGACAGTGCTTTTCCTACCAAAGAGACAGTGCTTTTCCTACCAAAGAGACAGTGCTTTTCCTACCAAAGAGACAGTGCTTTTCCTACCAGAGTATGAAGCAGAGAACAAACTTGGCCAACATGCATCACAATGAGAACCTGACTCAGAAATCAAAGCTGGACTCAGAAGGTCAGTGTTGAAATTGCATTTATGTGTTTGAAAAATATACACTGCTGGTCAAAATTTTGGACACACTCACTCGTTCTTTATTTATATTTTTTTTCAAATTACAGAATAATAATGAACTCATCCAAACTATGTCATAACACAAAAGTAACTGTGAGAATTATGTTGGTGACTTAAAGCATTCAAAATAAATCAAAACTCTGTTATTTTTTTATCATCTGAAGGGCAGTCACCCTTTGCCTAGAAATTGCAAAACCATACGCATGTCATTTTTTCAAGGAGCTTCTAAAATATTTAATTTAGTACGAATTTTAAAGCGTATAGGAGGAGTTCATATTTAATCTGGGGTCTTATTGGCTGCTTTTTCTTTAATTTGTAAACTTCTATAATTGTGACTTATTTGCTCTACAGCTCTGCCAGTTCTTGTTCACACCAATTGATGTTTATTATATACCATTTTATTTCTGTATTTTTAGTGTTTATACATTTAAGAAATACAGTTAAAAATGTCTAATTTCTAAATGTTTATTTGCACTACCATTCAGTTGCACTACAGTCATTGTGACCTTTCTGGACCAATATTTCTGACTCCTGATTTATTTGATTTTACTGTCATGTCTCTGATTGTTATTGCAAACTGCAGTTCATTCACAAAAATAAATGTTTGATTAAAAAACGAATTGTAAATAGTGTGACATTTTGGCACTATGCATATAATAGTACATAAGTATTGTTGACCTCTTATTGTAATAACTAAATACTAATTATTGCATCATTATATTTATAGGCAACACATATCAATTTGCAGGAGTATTAAAGGTGCTCTAAGTGAATTCACGTGTTTCAGACCATAACTTTTTTTATACATACAGCAAACATCTCCTCACTATCTGCTTGCTGCCTGTCCGCTGATCAAACTGTAAAAAACGTGATCTCTGTAGACAGTCCAGGCTCCACAAACTTCAATATAAACACAGTGGCCAAACCCACAAACAGAAACCATAACAAAGTGTTCCAGCCAATAAACGACAAGAAGGATTTGGGGTGGGGGATAGGCGCGTTCATGAAAGCACGAAAGGTAGGGGGTAGCTACGCTCCGTCTGTTTGAAAACAATTCAAACATCAACAAAAACTGACGTCTCGCAGATTTGCTTAGAGCGCCTTTAACAGTTTTGGGCACAACAAAAATGGTGGTACCTTGTTATACCCACTCACCCTCTATAAAACGAGTATATTGGTTAAAATGAGAACTTAATCTTTTTAGCCAAATCACAAAATGCAATACATTTGGCAGGAAATTTGCGAAAATTGTTAACAGAGAAAACGCTTTTAAAAGATTTGTTAAAAATACACACATTGGATCACCCATTAGGCTACCTTATATTTTGTAAAATACCTTTCATTTTGATATAACGTGTTCTATCAAAAATGGTTAATTTTATGTGGAGAGTGCTGATATATTAACTGATGATAAAAGAATTGAATTAGATTTTAATCTATTCAAATAGATTTTATTTAAAAATGTATTCAAGTTCACAGAGATATTGTTTGTACAAAGAGTATATATTCTATATTATACACACACGGTTTTCAAAATGTAATTATAGTGACTATAACACAAATGCACAGTTTGCTTTTATCTGAAAAGATACTGCAGTCACGCCATCTGCGCTTTTGAAAAGCATGGTCACGCCATCTCCGCTTTAAATTGCGTTGCACAGCTTTTTACTGTAAAAACCGTGCGCGACATCATGCGGCGCTGTACGAACAGATAGGGGACTGGATTATAACATTCGCTCTTTTTTGTGAGTATGAGAAACAGAAAAGCATCTCAAGAAATGCAGTTATTGTTCTTGGAAAATTAGAGTAAATGGTTGAAAACACTATCTATACATATTTCACACGGATCTTTGTCAATACTTTTAATCAAGTTTAATATTAGCATATGAACCTCACGCAGACAAATTAAAACAAGAAAATCAAAGTGTTTTCTGCAAACTCCACCACATTCTTGTTTTTCCCCTCCCACAGTGCCACTGTGGTGATTTTCAGGTTGTTTAATTGTTTTATTATTTAATATTTGCATGACAAAATATTACTTTCATGGAGAGGGTGATAAATTAATGACGCTTCCCAAGATCTACACCACTAGCAATTTTATGCCCTGTAAAACAGGCTCTGATTGGTTCACAGACTTACATGAAACCAGCCAATGAATAACCACTAACTTGTACACCTTGGGAAACATGCCCTGATTCAAACATTTAAACGAAACCAACCAATGAGCAACTTGGGCTTAACACCACTTCACTACATCTGCATAGGTTTGGGTGTACCAAATACATCCCCAAATAGATATCAACTAAATAGGCATACAAAAATGAAAGGGTGAAAACTGTAAGAGCTGATGCTCAAAAGGAAATACATCAAGAGTTGCAATCAACACTACCAAGGGCACTCTATCTCAAGAAAGGAATCGGTGGTAGAGTCTGGCTGTCGAGATGAGGCACCAACACCAGTTGTTCTCAAATCCATTTCCTGGAAACAGAGTAAAGGGCAGGAAACATAAAAATGAAACTCTTAGTCTCCAGATGATGATAGAAGAAAAAGGAGATGAACCAGATGAGATTATCCAGAAAGTGATACTTCATCCTAATGGTATGATACTTTGGTCGAAAAAGAGCATTGACATATTCCACCAAAGTTGCAAAGACGACATAGTCTATCTTGATGCAACAGGAAGCATTTTGAAGAAGAGTAAAAACAGCACAGGTCCTTTTTATGTATATGAACTGGTGGTCAGAAACCCTAATAAAGGTTCATCTCCTTTTCCAGCAGCTACATATGTGACCTGTGACCACACCACCTCATCTGTTCTATATTTTCTTAGTTCTTTCCAGACTAATCATGCAAAGCTATACAGACACAAAAACATAACTCCAATCATGATAATTTGCGATGGATCCGTGGTCCTCATGCAGGCCATCTCACTTTTTTTTGCCAAACCAACCTCAATGCCTTACTCCAAAGCTACTATCAAATATTGACAGGGAAAGGCACTGCTGAAGACTTCAGTCGTCCTGGCAAATTCCATTGTTGAGTTTGATGAAATGCTCCTCAGCTGCACTGTCATATTCTCAAGCCCATGCAGATCTGAAAATGTTGAGAAGCACTTCAACAACCTTTAGGCTATGTTGACCACTATTGGGGAATCAGCTGTTGATGACAGCAGCATTGTTCCTGAGGACCTTGAGGTACACAATAAACACATAAAAATGTTTTGAAATCACATCTTTTGCTAACCTCATGTAAACATAATGAAAAAAACTTAATGTTTTAGGACACCTTCAGTCAAACACCTTTTCATCGACATTTCATTAAGGTCATAGACACTGCACCCCTTGACAAAAAAGGGAACACTAACGTGTACTTCAGCGAAACATTCATCTCCTCGTTGGCTGCCTACTTCTTGCCTCATGCAGCTCTTTGGACAAGCATGATGTTGGGTCAGTTTAACTTTTTGTGATTGAAAGAGTCACGTAGAGAAAGACTTAACCCATTTTGTGGTGCAAATCCCTTTTGAGTGGGGGGGGGGGGGTCAAAATGCAATGTACGCCTTCAAATTGTCAGGACTCTGCCACAAGAGTTTGGTTTTATATTTATGTTTTGTTGTGATGGCAGAGTTCTGACAGTCTCTTGTTTAATGTGGAGGCCATGCCTTGTTTATTGTGGCATGTGCCTCTGGTGTCTCGTCTTGTCCCCGCCCCCTTGTTCTCCCTGTTAATTATTCATTATCAGTTCATCCCTCTCACCTGTGTTGCCCTCGTTATCTTGTTTAGTTTCCCCTATGTAATCTCCTCTTGTCTCTTTGTCGAGTGCTGGATCATTGTGTTGAAATCATGTCTTGTTATGCAGTCTTTCATGTTTATTCAGTTTAATGTTTCATCAGAGTGTTTATGTCTAGTCAGTATTGTTAATTCATGTTTAAGTTGTGTTGCCCCCTCGTGGGCTTTTTGTTTTCAGTTTTCATGTTAATAAATGTTAAATGTTCACTCCCCGATATCGTCTGCGCTTGGGTTCTCTTGTCTCCCGTCCCAAACCCTGACACAAATTAATATAACACTGGCATTTTTTAGTCTAGATGCCTAATCTTGGTCTTGTTTTAAAGAAGACACTTTAGGATTTTTCACAGAAGTGTCTAGAAGTAAAAATTGTTAAACATTGTTATAGCAGTTTAATTGAGTAAAAGTACAGATTCCTTACTGTAAAAATTACTCCACTACAAGTTACAAGTCACCAATTTAAATACAACTTGAGTAAAAGTATTAAAGTAACCCAATTTAAAAGTACTTAAGTATTTTTACTCGTACTGAATGTTGGCTCAAAGATGCACTAGTCCTCAACACAAAGAGACATTGTAGGTCAGTGAAAAACAAGAAAGTTTATTTATGAGGTTTTATTTCCTAATATAGAAAAGAAATCTAACACCTCAAAATTTTGACCTGGCAGAACAAACACAGATTAAACATAGGCATAGTCTTTTGACTAAAATTTAATTTAGTTTTAGTTATTTTTGTCATCTGAATTCATTTAGTTTTAGTCTAATTTTATTCAACTAAATGCCATGAGATTTTAGTCTACATTAAATTTAATTTAAACCCATATAATTTTAGTCTAGTGTCATTGTGGACTTGAATGTGCCATGCTGACAAATATATAGCCTAACTGTTGTTATATAAATATGGTAACACTTTACAATAAGGTTCATTAGTTAACATTAGTTAGCTACATGAGTTAACATGAACTAATAATGAACTGCACTTATACAGCATTTATTAATCTTTGTTAATGTTAATTTCAACAATTACTAATACTTTATTAAAATCTTGTTAACATTAGTTAATGCACTCTGAAGTCTGAACTAACATGAACAAACAATTAAAGCTTAACTTTTTATTAAGTAACATTAACAAAGATGAATAAATACTGTAACAAATGTATTGTTCATGGTTTGTTCAAGTTAGTTAATACATTAGCTAATGTTAACTAATCAACCTTATTGTAAAGTGTTACCAAATATTCTTATAAGCCAATCCTAAAAAAGTTATAATCTAAATATATAAAAAATTCCAGTATTAGAGTAGGTTGTTACAGTTAATATACAGTAACAGAAATGTGCATATTAAAAACGTGAAGGTGTTCATTTGAAAGATTAATTGAAAACACATGTAGTAGACGTAACAGCATTAAGTGCACTACATTTCTTCAGTCATGCATCCCTCTTTACAGTAAATACATTACAGCATACTTGAGGACAGTGAAATTGTACACTTATTATCAATCTTAGGCAATCAGTAGGGCTCTATCTTACACCTGGCGCAATGCAGCGCAATGCGCGACGCAACTGTCTTTTGCTAGTTTCCACCCTGCGCAATTATAATTTTCACGTTTAGCGCCACGTTGTTTAAATAGCAAATGCATTTGCGCCCCCTTTTGCTCCCATGGGCGTTCTGGTCTGAAAACAAGGTGTGTTCAGGCGCATTGTTGGCGCGTTGCTATTTTGAGGCAACTAAAATAGACTACACCATTGACCAACAAAAACCTGGTCTAAAGTCAATGGCGCAATATTTTTTTTGTTATTTAAAAAGCGCATTAGTAATATGCGCCTATAAACGGGAGGACAACGCGGGTTTGCTTATCACAAAGTGCATGAATGCGCAGCAGCACAAAAACGCTTTTAAATATGAAAGATTAAAGGATTGAATGTAAAAGATTATTATTGAGTCTCTTGGACATAAATGAGGACTAATTATGAGACGTTAGAAGGCGCAAAGAGCTGCTTCACCTGTAGCCTGGTTAGTAAATAAATGCTTTGCTTTAAACAAATGCATCTGTTTTTAAATGTTTTTTTAAATGATACCTCACGGATTTATTGTATATGATGAGTCTGTACCTGTGGATATGGTGAGATGAGAAACATTTTTAAGTAATGCTTAAAAAAAACCCTCTTTGCTTAAAAAAACGCTGTCCAAGTGCTGAAACGAACGTGCGGAGAGCCGCTTGTAAATTTTTTATCTCCTGTTTGTTACAAATAAAGTATTTTTAAAGTACAAACCTTATCTTACATACTTGTAAATTATTTTAGATGATATTGGATAGC
The DNA here is from genome assembly GCF_027580225.2 of Misgurnus anguillicaudatus. Lineage (NCBI taxonomy): Eukaryota > Metazoa > Chordata > Actinopteri > Cypriniformes > Cobitidae > Misgurnus > Misgurnus anguillicaudatus. Next base: position 7,756,529 of record NC_073341.2, on the reverse strand, counting down.
CATACATTTAAGGCAATTACAAGCCTACTTTTTTACTTCCATGACTAAAAGAAAACGATTTTTAAAGGTTTTAATAAAAAATAACAATTTCAATACAAGTGAAAAACAACACAATTATTTAACATTAATCTTAAACTGGGGATCTTCTTCCTCCGCTTAGTTTTTCAGTTTACAAAGTCCGTCATCTAAATAGGGATTAGACATAGTGCCAGCGCATCAGGCTTTTAAAGGGGATGAGAGCTGAGACTCTCATTGGTTTATTGCACATTATGCCCAAAATACTCTCATTACAATAGGACCAACCCTTTTCGACCATGCGCTCGGCGCACAAACCATTTTTCCCGTCGTTAAATTAGCAAAAGTGGATTCGGACACGCCCATTTAGACGTTGCGCTGTGCGCTTTAGACAATGCGCTTAGATTGTTAAAATAGGGCCCTAAAAGTTTTTTAAGAAAAAAATAATTCAATCATATTAATTTTATAAATAAAATTATAAAAATGTAAACGTTTCAGAAATGTAATAACGTAACCATAAATCTCAAGTAGTTCTGATCTAAATTATAAGTTAAAATCACTAAAATAGTGGTTACCAACAATGTCCACTAGGTGTTTTGCTGCATTATCTAGTCACAAATTAATAAATTACTGTAACTGCATTATTATTTTTGCAAAAAGGATTTGAAATATGTAAATTACATTCTTAGAGCTTTCCTTTGATATATAGTTTTAGGTTTTGGGAAAGGGGATTAGTGTTACAAATATATAATAACAAAGTAGGCCCACCTGTGGACCTATGGCATTTTAGAAAATGGCTCTCACTATGTCATTCCTTTCCCAAAATCCTGATGATAAATGAAAACTACACTCTTAAAGCTTTCAAACAATATATAGTTTGTCATGATTGGATAAGAATTCTCATGCGAAACACAAATTCAATGTAGGCGTCCGGCTGGCGGAACAGTGACATTTAGCAGGAAATAAATGTTTTGAGGCACACTCTTTTCATAAATTAATCAATTACTCTCCCTACATCATTTATTTTATAAAACACTGTTGAAATATATATTCTAGAGGCTTAGACCTTTCCAATGATACATAGTTTGTCGTGATAGATAAAAATTTGCATGCAAAATATTGAAGTAAACTCAGGTGTCACGCTCACGGGACAGGGTCACTTATTAAAGTGCCCATCTTATGACCAGAGTACCCAAAATCTGTACTCAAGTAAAGTACAAGTACTTATACAAAAATGTACTCAGGTAAAAGTAAAAGTATCAAATCTAATTATTTACTTGAGGTAAGAGTAAAAAAGTATTAGATGAAAAAACTACTCAAGTAGATAGTTAACTTGTTACTTCCGATCTGATAAAGAAGTAGCGCAAAAGCACTGAATTTCAGACTACTTGGAGGGTTTTACAAACTTCTACTTAAAAGTCTCATTGTTCTGCTTATATACAAGTAAAGCAGCCTATCTCAGTCCTGCAATGGGTACATTAAAATCACATAACGTGTCATTTGAGAGAAAATCTCAAACACACACACAGATGTTTTCTGACGGTTAACTCTGTATTTATTTTCATGTTCACAACACAAACTTGTCAGCGTCTGCCTTTAAACATGCAAACAGTTAACAAAAAAGAACGTGTGTGTCTGTTTGTTATCATGTTTTTATATGAATAGGTTTTTTTCATTGCCATTAAAGTGCAATTCCTGATCATAAACAGGAGCTTAATAAAAATTATCATTTTAGAATTTCATATGGAACTTATCTGTTTGTGCAAATCAACTCTACATTATAATATATAATACATGTTTCTTTAAAATCAAACTTTATTCTTTTATTTTTATTCATTCTTACGGAAGGATTTAAATAAAATACAATACCGTTTTTATTTGAATGTATTTTCTACACATTAGTGAGGTGTCCGGATTTGTATATAAATGCAAGATGTCCTTACATTATGCTGTATAGTTTTTTAAAAGAAATGATATGTGAACGTGCTGTTTGTATGGTTTAACTTATACTAGGTTTTGTCTTCGCTTGCACAAGAGTGCATATGGCAAAAAAAACTCGGACAGTGTGTCACATAATAGTGTTCAAATAGACATTACTGACACTTACCACTTCAGGTTGGATCTTGAATTCCTGTACGCTGAGATGTCAGCTCGTTTAACAAAGCATGCATCACATAATGAAACTATTCTTTTTGACCTCTTGGAGTGAAAACATAGACCAAACTTGGAACTTGAAGCCACGCATGATCTGCCTCCAAAATCTCGCACAACGCACACGCGCCATCATCTGCTTCTCCTATCATCTACACGCGGTCGCGCGCGCTAAAGGGTGACGCAGCCTGCCTCGCGAAACTTTCGAACACGCCCTATAAACTTTAAATATATATATATATATATATATATATATATATATATATATATATATATATATATATATAATTCATTAATTATTACCATTTGAAAGTAGCGCAGTAACACCGGCAAATGTAGCGAAGTAAAAGTACAGTTTTTTCACTAGAAATGTACTTGAGTAAGAGTAAAAAGTACCCATCCTTAAATTTACTCTAAAAGGACTAGTTACCCAAAAAATGTACTCAAGTAAATGTAACGAAGTAAATGTAATTCGTTACTACCCACCTCTGCTTATGACTGCTTTTCCACAAGTTAAATAGGTGTATGAGTTCCGTAAAGCATGTTTCAAAAGTTGTTTGCTCGAAATAGCTTGTAGGAAAAGATTGTTACCCATCTCTAGGAGCCTCTGTTTCAGGGCATTTCAGATTGTGCCGTTTTGAGCTAGTCATTACATATTTATGAGCTGCTGCTCCTTTGATCACGCCCCACTACTAACTTCAAACAATTTTAACATCACTATACATTTAAAAGGTATAATTTACGGGATTAGCATCAATGTATGATCTCTGTTTTGAGATATAGATGCTCTAATGTAGTATTTTGTGACAGAAGATCACAACATGCAAAATATAACGTGACTTCTTACCTTTTTTGTTGATACAACGATCGCAAATCGAATCTAGTCTGTTTCAGATGTGTGAATGATCCATGAAAGTCCAATAAAATACATTCAATGACCATTTTTGTCCACAAATGCATATAACCCGCGAAATATAGATACATATATAGATACATAGTGACCGTCTGTTATAGTCTGTGATAGTCTGTTGTTTACATCACATTTCTGTAACACACTGTATATAAGATTACTCCGGGTTCCAATAACCACGCGTTAAAACTTTGTTTTTAAAAGTAGGCGGGAGTATAATCCATAATATCCAAATTGCTGTTATTTCCGTGAGACATGATGACAGCACAGGGTATCAAGTGAGTGGGGTGGTGGGCGGGAAAATTCAAACTGAATGTGACGAAACGGTTAGTTATGTAACAACGGAGCTGAGTTTGAAACCGTGTAATCTGAGACTCAAGGCAGAGGACATTCAGAAACCTGTATCTCACTCAAAACAGCATGGATGGATTTTTTTCCAAGTTTGTATGCGTGTGGGAGCATCAGAGACACAAATGAACACCCCAAAACCTAGAAAAAGTGAGTTTTTCATAATATTGGCACTTTAAATAAAACTAAATAATAAAAAAGTAATAATAATAATCAATAATAAAACAGTTAAACAACATAGGAATTAATAAGTCTATAGGTAAATTAATCTATATGTACAGTAATGTAATTTTTGTCATAGTTGTGGCTTCCAGTGATTATTATTATTTATTATGTTATAATATAGCATTTGTCATGGATTGGCATGCAATTATTAAATATTACAACAGTTAAACACACTGAAAATCATGACAGTGATACTCTGGGAGATGTTGGCAATGTTGACAGGAGCACCACCGACTGCGGTCAACTCAAGGTCGGTCAGCCACAATGGCGCTACTGACTTGATGACGGGTCAAATTTACAATTTATAAATCCATTTTAGACAGTGTACAAATTACAAAACAATCGTCCAGAGAACAATATTACAACAACAATAATAATACATTTGCTATTCCCTTGTTTAGAGAGTGGGCGTGCAACAGCCAAACCCAGTGATTCTTCTGGTCCCTCAACTTCCTCCTTACCTAGAGTGGTAAATCAGATGATGGAACAAGCATTTAACTCTTTTCTTGCCATTGACAAGATTTTCCGGCCATCCTTAATACCCCTATTATACACCATGTGGTGCTCTTACGCAACTTATAAAACCCGGAAATTTAGCTCTAGGGCAAACAGCTCAAACTCCTTGTATGTTTTGAGGATCGCTCTGAATCTGATCTCGATCAAAAGTCCTTGACAAAAATGGAATTACTCCATCTACAAAATTTTGTATTTTTGAAGAAGAAACAGACTGCTTTGCTGTCATCATCACACCCTGTCTCCGTACAGAGATATCATCAACCTGTCATTGTACAGTGGAAACATCACCCTGTCTTCGTACAAGCAGAATCATCAGAGCCTCTCTCAGTCTACATTCAGCGGAGGCCACATCTTGTCATCGCATCACGGAATCTTCACTCTGTCTTTGTGCAGTGAAAACTTCACCCTGTCTACGTTCAGCGGACATCTCGTCTAGACTCTAAGCAGTGGGTTTTGCCCGGCAGAACTTTCACCCTGTCACCAAGCAGCGGAACACATCCTTCTATATAGCAGTGGAACTCTCACCCTGTCACCAAGCAGTGGATCTCTTTCAGCATTCTCCTCTCTCTCTCCTTATTGTGCAAAATAAAAACTAATATCTGTATTTGGATCTGTGTTTGTGTTTCTTACCCTGACAATTGTATGTTCATACATTTAAAGAGAAACGTTTTTTGGAAGGCATTAAACTTTTGTGAAAATCATGAAAAATGTTGCCGCTGGCAACTTTAAAAAAATGCTGGTGGGGAAAGAGTTAAAGGGTGGATTCATATTTCATTGCAAAGGACATTATGGTGTTTCAAATTGTTGAGAGTCTGGCTTTCTGAATCTGATGTTACTGTGCCAGACTACACAGTACCATCATGGACATTTTTTCCAAGACTGAAATACCAAACCTGTACAACAAGGTTAAAGCTGCTATTGTAAAAAAAAAATGCTCAAGGAACATGGTTTGCTACTTCTACTGACCTCTGGAATAGTGAAAGTGAGGGCAGTCAACCCAACATAAGCTTTACTATCCATTACCTCACCCCAGACTGGCAACTGGAATCAAACTGCCTCAAAACACAATATTTTCCAGAAGATCACTCAGCTCACAACATAAGCAAGTTTTTTGAAGATATGCTGGAAGAATAGGGCATCAACAAAAAAGACCTTGTCTGCATAATCACGGACAATGCAACAAACATAAGAAAGGCTTCTGAAGAGTTCGGTTAAAATTTTAACTTGGCTATCTCAAAAGCTTTGAAAATTCAACAAGTTAAAACAGCAGTCAAGCATGTTATCATTTGGTCCAAGGCTTCTTACAGAGCTACAAGATAAGGCAAGGACTAAAGAAAAATCAAGCTGCCCTTAAGATGCCACAGAAGGCTTTGATACATGATGTGGTGACCCAATGGAGATTTACTTACAAGATGGTTGATCGTTTCCTCAGTCAACAGCAACCAGTCTGTGCAACACTGGCTAGAGAAAGAGGAAAATGGCATCTAATGCCCAGGGATACGGAAATAACTGTCATGGAACATCTGTGCCAGCTCCTCAAACCACTGAGCAGGTTAACAGATGCACTTACCTCAAAAACACTGTCAGCCATCAAGCCTGTCCTGGACCACATCAATTGTGATGCTCTTTTGGAAAATGATACAGATACACCACTTACCAAAGTGATGAAAAATAACAAGACAACCTCAGCAGCAGATACACAGAGAACACAAAGAAAATTATGAAAATTGCTTGTTTCATTAACCCTCCCTTCAAAAAACCCTCTAAGTCTGATGCTTCAAGACTTAATGTCACTGAGAGCTGTGTCCAAGAGGCTGTGAAGCTGGCAGACACACAAGTCACAAAGTTCCCCATCCAGCAGCAACACCTCCACCACCACCACAAGCACCCCACAGCAGCATCAGTGGGAAAAGGTCTGGCTGGGTTGCTGAGAAAGATTCCTTCAAGGGAGCAAAAAGGTAAAGATCTGACTCCAACCACTCTAGAATCTAGAGTACAGGAGGAAATCAAAGCTTACCTGTCTTTGCCACCAGTTCCAGCAGAAGAGGATCCATTGGTGTAGTGTAGTGGCCATGCATCCGAGATGCCTCACCTTGCGAGGGTTGCCATAAAGCATCTTTGCATCCCAGCAACCAGCGTGCCATCAGAGAGAGGCTTTAGTGCCAGTATTCATATTGTCTTCCCACATAGATCACCACTGGACAAGGTCAGTATGCTGACATTTATTACACTTTAACCTCAAGTAAACAAAGATTAATATGACAGACAGGATGTTACATCAGCTGCACTTTTTTGTGTATATGAAGGACCTTGAGTGCAGTCATGAGTACAGCAACAGCAATGGGCGAGGAAAACAATACATCCTGCCCCATTTTTAGGGAGGGAGTATTTGGAAATACTTTGGATTTTATAAGCAGCAGGGTAATAAGGAGCTTGACAAAACGTGTGCAATATGCAAGCTTTGTAAAGTGAAGGTGAAGTATTTTGGGACCACTACAAACATAAGGACTCACATTGAATGCCACCATCCAGAGGTATAAGATGCAGAACAAAAATCTCCAGTAGCAATTACAAAGGTCCCTGTCAACCCAACACTTTGCACCAGTTATTTGATGCCTGGACATCTAAGGTAACTCAGTTAACTCAGTAACATGTTTTTCACCTTTACCGTGCAGTCACAAACGACTGCAGTCTGTGTTTAGTGTTCTGCAAACAAGAGTAATGAATGAAAACCACACAGCTGCAAATATCTATCACTAGTTTCAGGCTGTTGCACGGAAATGGTAGCTCACAGCCATCAACCTGCTAATAGTTACAAATAACGCTGCTAATGCATGATTGCTACTACACAGCTTGGCACTTTGCACACAGTAGATGTTTCAATCAAACCATCAACCTTGCTACACAGCGACCTCTGCAGGTGCCTTTTTTATCACTGCTGATGGGAAGGATTTGGAAAAATCACTTGATTTTTTCAGCGCAGCTTACTGCAAATCATGCCTTGGTGGAGTAACAGAGACTTCTGGGGCTGCTATCACACAAATTGAAGACAGATGTTGCTCCAGATGGGAAAGCGATTACCATTTGAAATGGTGGATCGATTCCTTGAGCAATGCACAGCTACTCCATGACACAGAAGCAGATTTTTGTGTTAATGATGCACCAATCGTCCAGGAAGTTAAACAGGCTATCCATGAAGATCTGGCCAAGAGATACACAAGTGTGGTAGAGAAGGTTCTTCTAACAGCCTTAACCCTCGACCCCAGATTTTGTAGATCTGCCTTTCCTCTCCAGAGATGAAAAACAATACATATACTCCAAAGTTATTGCTGAGGCTGCAGCACTTGACTTACTTATTAAATGTAGAACTATATTTAAGATTTAAAAACTTAAAATACAAATTTCATAAGCACAAACTACCATACATTGTGTGTGTGTGTTTTGTGCATCAAAGTTTATCTTGGGGAAAGAGAATCTAGTTAAAACACAAATAAACACTGAATTTGGAATGCAATGAAATCAAATATGGGATTTTGCTGACTGTTTTCTGTGCTCTTTTACGTCAGAATAGTGACCTTGAGGGACCCTGCTAAGAAACCAGATATCCCAAATGAAGGCCCTGCCCCGAAAACATCTGCCTTAGTGAATCTATTGCGCAAGACATTTAGTGGGTCAATATATAATTGAGGGAGTTTTCATGTCCATGAGATTTATCTCGCAAACATGCTTATTAAAATAAAAATTTAAAAGTCTTCAGTGTTCTTGTCTTTACAAATTCCATAGTTAATTATTATGGAAATAATCATTTATTTATACAAATTTACTAGATATCCCTAAAATGTCAACTAAATAACCGTCCGAAATGAATTACAACCACAATCTTATTACCTTATAACTTATTTAAAAACTGTTTTAATTATATTATTTACATTAAGTTGAAGTAATTGTGAACAATGTGTCTTTTTGGGCAATATGTCACATTTTCAATAGAAATTGACAAATTGAATATATGTCCTAGAAGTCGCTGTCATCTAAGTTACCCATAGCAAACACACAACCCTCAAGGAAGAGTGTGTTTTCCAAATCACATGACCTGCTCCACATGATGTAATTTCCTCCTGAAGAGAAAACTAGCAAGACTACAAGGTATGTTCTCCCTCCACATTTTCAGTTATTTCACCTAAAGTAGTGCTTAGGGCAAATGTGTACTTATTATATGTACAATGAATTCATAAATAACTTTAAATTTCAATTCCACTCAGTTGCACATATAATATTTAGAAGAACCTCTCCGTAAAATGCCATACGGTGTCTGGTGCTAGGCCACCATTTTGATTTTATCCCTAAAATCAGCAAAAATGTCAACTAGGTTACCAGTCACCTATGTGACTCTGCAAAGGTAACTTAGTTGACAAAGAGTAACATAGTTGACATTCATGAAAATGTTCTTATACATGTTGACAACTGAATTGTACAACCAGGGCTTTACTGCGGGCACTTGGAACTTTTTTGAGGCCAGCCATTGGAAGGGTGCCCCCGATGGGGTAGGAGGCCTTCTGAAGAGAACAGCTGACAGATTGGTGAGCCAAGGTGAAGACATTTCCACTGCTAAACATATTTTCAATGCATTGGTAAACACCAATACAGCTGTCAAGATCTTCTACATTGAAGAGGCTACAGTGGAAAAGGCCATACAGCAGATGCCACAACAACTCCCCGCTGTACAATGCACTATGCAGATTCACCAGGTCATCACGCAAGCACCAGGGAAACTGACATACTGTGATGTGAGCTGCTTGTGTTCAACAAGGCAGATTCTGCAATGTCAATGTTACCAAGCTCAGGCCTTCGACTTCAAAGTTAACTCAGCTGTTCCTGCATTGCACCAAGAACAACCAGACCTTGAAGTACAGTGGGATAGAGATGACATTGTTGGTCAGTGGTGTGTCATCAGATATGACGATGAGGTTTACCCTGGAACCATTGTTGAAGTGAGTGAGACACATGTTCATGTTAAGTGCATGCACAGAGTGGGACACAATTGTTACTTCTGGCCAATGCGAGAGGATGCGCTCTGGTATCCATTTGAGGATGTGTTCAGGTTGATTCCTGCCCAACAGCACGTGACAGCATGTCATGTTAAAATAAAAAGAGATGTGTGGGAAGATATTGCCAAATCATATCTTAATGGCTAAGGACAAACACACACACACACGCTACCAAACATGGCACAAGCACACGGTCAAGCACACACACACACACACACACACACACACACACACACACACACACACACACACACACACACAGGGTGTTAGAAAATGGGGAGTGTGTTCTATCTCCGCCGGTTTCATGGGTGCCTGTAAGTTGGAGGGAATGCCAATGTTTTACTTGGGTTCTGGTTTTTTAACTGTTTGCACTATTAAAATGTTAATCCAATGCAGCACACTTATTTTGTTAACCAACAGAATAAAATACTATTTGATAATTGTTACTTATTGCAGTGCAATATTATTTTTTGTTCAATACAATGCACTACTGTATTTCATTCCACAAACAAGATTTTCAAAATGTTTACAAGTGCTGTTTTTGATACTTTTGTTGTTGTTGTTTTCTATGTTAGGATCTCTTGCTTATGATATATGTGCTTTTTAATAAAGTTGTTATTGATCCTTGTAAACTGATGTGCGTCTGTATTTCTCCTTTATGTCATGAAATATTCAACAGGTCTTGATTAAATGCAATAAAATATTAGCTAACATATAATAATTTATATAGTTTTGATTGTGTTTGTTAAATATATCATCCTACTTTGTCATGTCCAGTCAACTATGTTACTTTTGTCAACTATGATACTGGGCTGTCAATTAAGTTACCATTATGTTTTTTTTTAAATATATGTATTTCAATGGTTCCCTAATCTCAAAGTAAATATTTAGAAACTGAGTAGCTGTCAAATATATACCTCAGCATAATTTAATCAAGAAAATTATCATGAATCAAGCAGTTTGGAAACAAAATATACAGACTGGTTACTTCAGTGGGTGCTTGAAATTTGGGGTTTCAATTGAACAAAATGTGTATTTTCTTAATTAATTGGGTATTTTAATTGAAAAGGTAGCTAAATAGACACATATTCTTCCAAGAGTAATGATTTTTTTAAATGTCTGCCATTTACATAAAGTTACAACTTATAGGTTTTGTCCGTAACATAGTTGACCAAATAATGAGTAAACTTCTTGTTTTTAAAACTAAATATCTGAAATCAATTATGCCTGAGCTTGGCAATTACTAAAAACAAAATATTTCAGGGATGATTTATCAGGGAAGATAATAATATTTTGTAAATAAATATATTTTTTCCCAGAATATTTCAAACTCAAAATCTCCCACAATTATATATTGACCCTAGTAATGACAGAGTTGTCCATAGATCTGCTGCCAGAGCTAAGGAGAAAATTAGTAAATATCTGGAGCCCCCCACCACCACCACCAGCCCAGTCTCCTGAAGATGCATATAAATAGCACGAAGTGTAAAACTCGTGCAATACATACGCCAAATTCCACTTTGGCGTGCATATGATACGCCAGTCCTTCCCGTTCACTTAAACGGTGCATCTTTTTTTGTCGTTTTATTTATTGGTTTCTCAATTTTTTTCCCTTTTTTTTACCATTTTCGCTTGGGTTTAGGGTTAGAACAACTTTTTGTTATATAAAAACTACATTCTAACCCAAACCCCAACTCTAACCCCAACTCCAAGCGACCATGGCTTAAATATGGACAAAAACATGGAGAAACCTGTATGTTAAATAACCTCCTTAAGCAAATCTCAAATCTAACCCTAAACCCCAACGAAAATGGTTTAAAAAACAGAAAAAAACTGAGAAACCAATAAATAAAATTACCAAAAAAAGATGCGCTGTTTAAGGGAATGGAAAGGACTGTCGTATCATATGCACGCCAAAGTTTTACACTTCGTGCTATTTATACGCATCTTCAGGAGACTGGGTAGCCACCACCACAACCATCCCGTTTAGAAAAAACCCTCAGCTGGTGGGGGTCCCATGAGATTGCCTTTCCTCTCTTGGCCAAGTTGGCTAAGCATTATCTATGCATCCCTGGTACTAAGGTTGCAGCAGAGATAATTTTCTCAACTGCCTGGGACATGGTAACTGCACAGCGGAGCACGCTGTCTCCAGAACATGTAGACCAGCTTCTGTTTCTATTAAAGAATCTTAACATCCCAGTCTAATGAACAGTAAAGTAAACTGAAACCTCAGTTCAAAAGTTTACATGTACTTTAGAGTCAATTCTAGCCACTAATTTGAATTTTAATTAATTTTGTTTCTTAATTTAACTAAATATGAATAGAAAAGAATAGTCTATGCAAAAAAAAAACATTTATTTGCCACCATTTATTTTTCTTGTATTAAGGAATTTTATTTTTGTATGAACTAGTTTTTACATGTGCCATAAGACTGCCTTGCCCATAACACTCTCATTGGTTTAATTTTTGCAGTCAGTTTAAAGAGTAACTAAACCCCTGGTCAGAGCCTGACTCTACTCACTGGCAATATTTGAAAAATGCAAGAAAAGTGGGCAGACCCCAACGGAGATAGAGGGGACAAAATAAGCTCATAACAAGGGTGTGGTGAGCTTGAACCTGCTTACGTAGGGTCATACCGCTTACATCACACGGTACCACAACATCCAACAGGAAAATTCAACTGCAGTAGCCACCGTTCAACCTGAAGAGGGCAGCAGTCAGACCTTTTTACACCATATAGACGGTTTCAGCAGGAACAACATAAACAAGCGGCTGTCGCGATCCGCACATATCTTCTGGTAAACTCCGCTAATAATAAATAACAACAAAGTAGTAAACTTAGTTTATTTATATAACAAGCAAAAAAAATCACATAGATTACCTAGGAAACCAAAACATTTGTTATTATCGACGAGGCATTTGTCCAAGAGATCAGTTTAGCAACTAGTCAGACCATTAAAAAAATCGAAACCGGAAGTAAAGTTCGGATCCAGACGTGTATCACGTGCGTCCGATGAAAGCGTCTATATTGTAGCATTTAAACACTTTTTATCCAAATGTCAAAAAAGTTACTCAAATCAATGAACAGCACTAATAAAGCCCTATTCTTACAGATCATTACTAAAAAAAAGTTGGTTTAGTGTTTAGTTTCTCTTTAAATAGCATTTAATGCTTAATAATAAGTTAAACTTCAAGAAAACAAAATAGATTTTAAGGTTTTTAATATTTTTTCTTAATCGAATTGTGACCCCAAGAATCAATACAAGTCGAATTTTGAGGTGCCAAAAGATTCCCACCCCTAATTTATAATCGATAGAATGGGTTCCACTTATTTCAAACACAAATAATGTGATTCATCCTTCACAAAGGTAATCCACACGGCTCCAGAGGGATAAATAAAGTCCATCTGAGGGTAATCCATGCAATTTTATAAGAGAAATATCCATATTTAAAACTTTACAAACGTAAACGTAACAAGCTTCTGGTAACAACACCATCTTGGACTGATGGACATTCACTAGAGAGTTTTAACATAGTTGCCATAGGTACACTGTGTATTTATGTAGTTGCATAGTGACAAACGTGGGGGGTTGGAGGCAAAGAGCAGGGGGTAAAGGAACAATGCCAGTCACAAGTTAACTCTTTCACCGCCAGCGTTTTAAAAAAAAGTTGCCAGCCAGCGCCAGCGTTTTTCATGATTTTCACAAAAGTTTAATGCCTTCCAGAAAATGTTCTTCTTCAAATATATAAACATACAATATACCAAATGAAAGAACAGACCCTCTGCTTTCAAAAAAAAAAAAAAAAAAACGTTTCATCCTACCTTCAGTAGTTCTTTTGTAATCAGCTTTTGAATATGGGTAGGTTTCTGCAAAAACACCACATTTTGAGCAAAAAGCAGAGATAATTCCATTTTTTTGACGGACTTTTCATAAAGATCCCATTCAGAGCGATCTTTAAAACAGACACGGACATGCAGCTGCTTGCCATAGGGCAATACTTCCGGGTTTGAAAAGTTGCGGAATAATAGCAGTATTGCGGAAAGACGGAAATACTCGTCATTGGCGGGGAAGCGTTTTCTCTTGATTGACGAGATATCACATATCATGAGCCTATTCATTTGAGTTTTACAGTACTGCTTGGCATTTTCAAGCAGCTATTTTTTCCCATTTATCCCATGAGGTCACGTTTATTATGTTAAATGTAAATGACCAAATAATGAAGAGAGCGAGAAAAACAAGATATATGCTACAGAATGAAGAATTTTACCATATACTACAAACACTAGAAACAAACAAACACATTAATCCAACGAAGATTTAAAACCATCGAGGTGCATCCTGCTATAGCAGGGGTGGGCAACTCCTGGTCCTGAGGGCCAGTGTCCCTGCAGAGTTTAGCTCCAACCCTAATCAAACACAGCTGAAAAATCTAATTAAAGTCTTAAGGACTGTTTGGAAATGACATTCAGGTGTGTTCGATTAAGGTTGAAGCTAAACTCTGCAGGACTGCGGCCCTCGATGCCCACCCCTGTGCTATAGTGTCTGGGTACAGCTGTGGACATGAGATTCAAAACAAGACTGACTTGTCAGCTTCTTTAATGTTTATAAAATACATAGAGCAACATAAAAAAACTGTCCCAGTGTCTATAACAATAGGAGATAAGTAAATATTTAATTATCATTAATTTATCAAAAAAGTTGGAGATTTATCCAACATTGGATTAATGGAGACACACAGAAAAAGATGTAATTTGTAATTCGTAACTATGGGTATGTATTTTATTTAAGATATTGTTATGTAAATAAAGGTACAGTATGTTTCAAGTTTTGCATATTTGTCTACATGGTACGTATAAGGGACATTGCATACGCACAATTGTGCATGAATTGTACAAAATCAAATTACGTATGAGCTTGTACATTTTTAATATAAGAGAAGGCTGTCAAAAACCTTTCAGTTTTTTTGTTTGGGTGCACTTTGGACCCTATCGTTAATTAAGATATAAGCAATTTAAAGACTCTGCCTAATTCTTTCTGCTAGGGGTACCATGTCTAGAAAAAGGAAAGAGGGACTGATGACCCTGTGTAAAGCCCGGGGTACACTGCACGATTTTTGGCTGTCCCAGATGAAACATTGTCATCGTGAAACAATCGTCGTGATTTCTGTGATCTTGGCTCTCATTGGCGGTCCTATGTTGTACGGTAAGAGAGGTTCAAAGATGGCCGTTTTCCCAGTCTGGCGTCCAATAGCCTAGAATAGTTTTCTGACAGTGTTAAAAATTCAGCATTATCAACACAGTGTGTTTGCTGGCCACAATTTTGTTAATGGTACAATACATTTTATATGATTAAACTTGACTTTAATTTGAGTAATTTTACGTGATTTAGCTAGATTAGATGCAGATTGACTTTCAAATGCAGATTGACCACCCAAATGAAGACTACATTTATTAGCTGGTATATCATTATAGATCACATCATATATTTAGGTGCATGAAAAACATGATAAGGCAAAAAATAGATTAACTTCTAATAAATATATAAAAACTGAAGCAATTCAGGGTGTAGAAGATTAACTTAAAAGATAAACTGAAAAATCCTCGACAAGCACTTTAAATATTAATTAACAACAGCAGTAAATACTGTCGAGACACGTTCATGAATTTTACTGTCAACTTGTTTATGCAGATTGTATTTTACAAGCTTGGTCATGGTTTCTGTTAAAAGTGATTTAAGACTTTTACTGACAAATGTCAAGAAGGCATTATTATTGCACAATGTGCGAACCTCCCTCACGGGTTTTCTTTGACTGCGGGCAAAACTGGGATGTGTGCATATAAATGCGCTATGAATTTCTTTCCGCTCTTGCCCAAAGAGTGTGCACGCACTTTAAATCTCTTCAATCACTTCCATACATTTGTTTTATCTTTCCCAAAGTGTGTGTGTATATGCGCTCAAACTGCGTCCCGTGCGGTGCATTCGCAAATCCATCAGTGCTCGAGCTCTCTATGGTAAATAACCCCTACTGTACGTTGCGCAGGGTGCAGGCAGTCCCGCCCTGGATGAGCATGTGGTCTCCCTTCACCTGTTCACCACCTCCATGTCCCACCAACCAACAGTCCTTACTTGTTTGCACTTTTTTTTTAAGTTATTTTTTTTGTATATATAAAACTCCTCAATAAAATAAAAATGTGTTTAGTCTGATTTAAAAAAATATATATTTTAAATGTATTTGATTGGTTTGTCAATAGTGAACGCGGAAATGTTTGGTTGTTTGCTAAGCATAGCGCCACTGCTTAACGTTAAGACACGAATGAGTGTTGCAGTGAGACTGACACGTTATGGTTCTGCAGTGATGATCATTGAACTATTTTTGCTGCTGAAACAACAAAAACAGTCAACATTGCGTCTAAAATGTAAGTGACTTAATATTAATTACTTGTTTAGTGAACTGTCATATGAAATCTTTACATTTTTAATTGTGATGTGATGCTGCTTAACTGTATCATGTTATTAAAAACTCCAAATTTTTACCACTTTGTTAACACACTGTTAACTCACTTTGTGTTTGCTGCGCTTATTTGTTTAACTTAGTGTTATTACATTATGCACTTCGGTCGTCATTGAGAAAAGGATGCAGAATCATTATTGTGTTTTGGTGATTGTTATTGGCGTTTTAATCACACTAGGCTACTTGTCTGGTCGAAATAAAATAAAATTATCTTTCACTTGGACTTTTAAAAAATCCACTTGTCCCTGATAAGCGGACAAGCGTTGATGTCGAGCCCTGCGACGTGTGTTTTTAGACTGCTTCACTAGGCTAGGTACAATCTTTACGACTCCTCCTCTGTTGTATTGCGTATGTCAGTTCTTTTTAGTTTTTGCCCATTTAATTCATAATTAATGATATTATTGCAGTGAGGTTGATCTCATTTGTGCCCCCCCGCCCCTGAAAAAATGAAATGCCCGTCCGTGAATTTGTGTCTGACGCCGGGTCTGGCTGCAGGGTGTGCTCATGGGAGTTGTAGTTTTGCAGTGTGCCATTGTTCATAATTTCACATAACTTTTAAGAAAACTACAATAACAAAAATTATATTCAACCTGCCAAAGTGGCTAGTGAGATTGGCTGTTTTACCCACCACAGTGGAAATCTACCCGCATTTGGCAGATTGGCGGGTGATAATGTCAAGCACTGCTGGTGACGTTGCGATAACGTGTGACACCAACACATCCTCATCCCATGGCGTCAATATTTGACGACACTTGACCATGCGTCAATAGTTGACGCGGAGGGTATACCTTTCGCGTCATTTTTTGACAAACTGGGGACTTCAATACTATTAGGTACGCGAAATTAAACAGTTGTCACCTGGCGTTGGGGTTAGGGTTAGGTTTGGGTAGGGATGTCATTATGTAAATCTAACCGTAAACCGACGCGAAAATGGTAAGAAAATAGGAAAGAGAATGCAATGGACTTAATAGTATTGAAGTCCCCAGCTCGTCAAAAAATGACGCGAAAGGCACACCCCCCGCGTCAACTGTTGACGCATGGTCAAGTGTCGTCAAATATTGTCGCCATGGGGTGAGACTGGGTTGGTGACACAGCCGTCAAAGCCTCCGTGTCATCATCGTACAGTCTTATAAGAGTGCAAAAATTCTGCAGTGTATTCTGGGCTTTATGAGAATGATAATGTAATGTTGATAATGTAAAATTACTTAGACCTCTGAAAATTAAGATAGATAAAACACCATAAGATATTCTTTTCATACCTTATCATATTTACCTGCTGCCAATGAACCCAATTAATAAAAAAAATCCACCAGCTGTTCCTTTTTTAATAACACTTACTTTTCCAGCCTTTTGTTGCTTCTGCCCTGATGTGTTGCAGCAATCAAACCTAAATTTTTCCTCAGATTAAACATTTGATGTGTTTTTTTTAAATATTGGCATATTTGCAAATGTTTGCATTCTGATTTTATTTACATTTTACACCGTGTCCCATTCTTTTCTGGAAAAGGGGTTTGTAAATAAAGTTAAATGAGAAAGATGTTACTTTATAATCATTAAGATATTTATAAGAAATATTCACAACAAGTGAATTAAGCTTTCACTTTCATTTATATTCTATGTTTTTACAATGAAATGGGTGTCAACAAAAAGTACAAGATAACAGTATTTAACCTCACACAGAGCAAAGGTAAATGCGCTGAGAAAGCCGACTGTTTATTTTTTCATGCACAGGTGAAGGTTGACGCCTTATCAATAACAGCACGTCAGCAACTTTTCAAATGTTGGTGAAAACTGCACAGCTTTAATAAAGTCTTTCGTAAAGTAGCAGAAATGCACCCAATGGTTTAAATAAATAATTTGTTACTGTGATGGTTGTGACCACTATGTGAATTTACAATAGTCTGGTTATATACTGTAGGACAGAGGTCCCGAGTACCGGACAAAGTTGACCAAATGCATTTAATAGCTGCGTAATAGCTTGATAGAGTGTTGTGCCCATTAAGAGCCGATTCAGAGAACCTTGATTGTTTCCACTTTTGTACTGGGCCACTGTCTGTCTCTCTCTACAATCCGCAATCACATAGGATTGCTGTCATTCAAGTAGCAGCATACTTCTAAAACACAATCAAACAAAATTTCATGAATCCATTGCAAATTCAATTCAATTCAAATGTACCACACAAATCATACACTGTGACATTGCAAGTATCACCCCTGCAGTCTTCTGGAAAACAAATACAGAATTATCCACCATGATGAAAATAAACTCTTTTACTGCACAACCATAGTTTAATGGGTACACTTTAAACTTTGGTTCAGTAGGAACCTAAACATTCAGTCCTGTCTCAGCCATCATTAAAAGCATCTAAGCGGCAGTCTGT
Organism: Misgurnus anguillicaudatus; assembly: GCF_027580225.2. Classification (NCBI taxonomy): domain Eukaryota; kingdom Metazoa; phylum Chordata; class Actinopteri; order Cypriniformes; family Cobitidae; genus Misgurnus; species Misgurnus anguillicaudatus. The sequence continues at coordinate 7,738,422 of NC_073341.2, read as the reverse complement.
GCACAGCAGCAATTCTTCTGTCACCCCTCCTCTTCCCAATTTTTCCTCTGTGCAGTTCTGTTACTTGAACTTGGGACCTAAGCCCGGCTTCAGGTTCAAGCTGCCTTTGAGGAAAGATGGCCAATTTTGTTTACCGGTAATTATTAAGACTGAATGGGCAGGCGACTCTTGAAACAATGAAAGTAAAAACAATCTGCCAAAATGTGGTTCTACGCTTCTACTGAAATAAAGCCATTATTACTTTTCCTCATGGATGGTTTTATAATCTTTACTTTACATTTGTAATCTTTACTTCTCCATTTACATTTTAAAAGGAGGATTTTCAGCACTAACAGACCTTAAAAATAAGTAATGGAGCATGTCTTACTCGCACAGCCACCACACCCTAGACTTTGTTCCAAGAAGACACAAGCTTAAAGCAACAAGCTATAAATTGTGATGTTCTGGTCCAAGGGTCAATTCTGCACATGTTTTCATTCAAGAATTATCTAACATATATTAAGAAAAAGTATAATTGGGCTGTTAAATGTTGTTGTGTACTTTAGATAGGCTTTACATTACAAAAATACAATATTTATACAATAGTACAATATTTGCACTGAAATGTTTTTATAGGATGTAAGGGCCTGTTTACATAAAAAATTATAATAGAAAGGTGTAACGTTATGTTGAAAATTACACTTTTAAAGTCTTTGTGTAGAGTGTAACATTACGAGAAATTAACATCTGGAATCACCAGAGGAAAGAGAGCCCCCAGTTCACTTCCTAAAACATCTAAGAAAAGCACATACTGCTCCTACAATATCAGCACAAACCTTCTGGAAAAAACAATTCAAAGTCACGGTCTGAGAGTGTATTGGTAACACTTTATTTGAAGACTGACATGACACCTTCATAATCATGACATCACTGGTATAAAGTGGTCAGACACAATTATAATGGCTTCATGACAGCCTATGTCAACACCAGACACATGACTTTAATGGAATGTTAATCCATAATACTACATAGTTTCTTAAGTGTGATAATTAATCACAAATGTCATGTTTATAACAGATTAATGACAAGTTATATTATCTAGGTAGTTGTCATAAAAAAGGCATCTCAAACAATAGTCCCTTTCACACATAGGGCCCTATTTTAACGATCTGAAACGCAAGTCCGAAGCACAAAGCGCAAGTGAGTTTGTGGGCGGATCTTGGGCGCTGTTGCTATTTTCCCAGCGGGAGAAATAAGTCTTGCGCCGGACGCAAATCAATAAGGGGTTGGTCTGAAGTAGGTTCATTATTCATAGGTGTGGTTTGGGCGTAACGTCAAATAAACCAATCAAAACGCTATCCAACATTCCCTATAAACGCAAGGGCGCAAGTTCCATGGCGGGTTGCTATTATTATGACGGATTTGACAGGCGCACGCCAGGAGCGGTTCACGGCCGAGGAGACCGACGCTCTTGTAAGAGCAGTCAAAGACAGAGAAGTTGTTTTGTATGGGGATGGGAGAAACCCGCCCAAATCAGCGTCGGTTAAACAGGCGTGAGAGGAAATAGCCGCAATTGTCTCATCAGCTGCGCCAAGCACTACAATGATGTCAGGAGACGGGGGGATCCCAAGCTTGCCAGCATAAATCGGGCACGCCGGGCACACAGGAGGACATCGCTGCGTCCACCCTCACCGCTGAAAGGGTTTTGGGGGCTTTGAAATCGGACACAAGAAACGCAAGCAAGGTTCAACCCCAAAGTACACTTACAAATCAAGTTCACATACATGAAGGTTTCTTATGAAAACATTTTAATTATTATTTAGATAAAATAAACATAATACAGCTACACAACAAACTTATGAAAATATTTTAATCGTTATTTGCATGATAATTGTTTAACGCAGCCACACAAAATAAATAAAACCACAATGCTCACCACAATGATTTCCCTTATCTCATGTATTAATATTTTTTTATTGTAACAATTTATGATTTAATGATTTCCCTTATCTTATATTTTTTATTGTAACAATTTATGATTTGCAAAAATAACTGTTGCATCTGTGTAGATTAGATAAGCAATGCGCGTTGTGCACGCTATACATTATGGTCAAGCATGCACCCTTAAAATAGCATAATGACCACGCGCAATGCGCCACTGACTTTAGACTAGGTTTTTTTGGTTAGTAGCGCAATTGTTTTTTGAAACTGCAAAATAGCATAAGAGGTGGTTTGCGCCGGAGCACGCCTCCTTTTTTGCACTGAAATGCCCAGGGAGCGCAAGTTTATTCCCTAGTTTGCCGACGTGCGTCTGTGGAGGGAAAAACCCGCTGTGCGCCAGTGCAAAATACGAAATGATACATGCGTCACTGACAAAGTCAATTGCGCTGGGTGCAAGATAGGGCCCATACAGTCTTTACTGGTAATTTACTGGTAAATTGCAGTTAACAGATCATGTGTGAACAGAACCTTTCCGGTAAATCAGTGCTCCCAATTTACCAGTAAGACAGGTTGTAAGATTACCAGTAATTTACCGGTAAGTGCTATGTGTGAACGAAAATTATAGGATTACCGGCATTTAGAACGGACGACGTCAGACCGTGCTGACAGCTTCGGGCCAATCATAGCGTTTTAATACAGATGACGCGTTTACCCCCGCACTGTTTACGGACGTTTCCACACACATGCTGCTTGAAAGTTGAGCACACCTAAAGTTTACGTCCACATTTCTTCACCAAAGTTGTTTAAAACAGCTTACCGCCGAATTGCCGCCGTCCATAACACGCCCTCTGTGAAGCCAACGTGCAAACAGTAGTGTTGTTAAAAACGCATTTTCGGTTTGAAATTCAATGTTGTTTGGTCATGAGCAACTTCGCGACTGTTTACCACAGACGTGAAAACAGCAAAATACGGACCGTGGATATGAACGACGTGGATTGTTTACAAATACAACACTGAGCTCGCCGCGTGCTACAGGTACATCCGCTTTCTCAACGAATTTACCGGTATTTTGATACTGATGTGTGAATGTCTTACTGGAAAAATAACGGAACGCCACTGCGTGTGTGAACAGCACATTTTTGTATTTACTGGTAAATTAATTCTGGTAAATTCATGGTAATTTACCAGAATTACTGTGTGAAAGAGGCTAGTGTCATCTTGGCATTAAACATTACATAATTGAGCGAATGAGGTAATGATAGTTGTCACAAACGTGCCCAAAATCTCCTTCATGTTCACGGCACGTGCCATGCCATGATTATGAAGGTGTTATCTTATGAACACCCCTTAAAGTAAAGTGTTGCCAGTGTATTTTTTGCTGTTTTACTTTGTTTCTATGTCAGTACAATATATATTACTGGTGTGCATGTGTGCGTGCGAGTGCAAGAGGCTTACAAAAGTCTGATACAAAACAGGAACAGCAACCAGATTACATCTGTTATTATGATTGTGTTGAACTGAATGGAGGGAGGGCTATTTGAACTTACATAATGTGGCATTCGAGATTGAGTGCAAAGTAGAGAGAGAAGAGAGAGAGAGAGAGAAATATGAACTGTGAACTGCAAACATAAGAACAGAATGTAGTTGAATGCGGAAGAGTTTTCAGCAGAAAGATTTAATGAGAACAGAAGATCAGAGCTATAAGACTTCATCATAATGGAAACCCCTGACATGTCCTCGGTGGGTAAATAAAACTATTTTCTAATATTTTCTAATATAATTGAAAAATTGTTGAATTATAAAAAAACTGCCCAGGTAAAAAAGTAAAGTATAAAACAAGTATGCTTCTACTTGTTGTGCTTTATTTAAAGAGTATTTAATATGTACTTTTTAAAGTATACTTTTAGTGTATGCACAAAACGTACTTAAACACACCTATAATTTGTGCTGCAATATGCCTTTTTAAGTGTACTTCCATTAGAATGGCGATACAATGCAATTGTACTGTAAGGGTGCTTAGTTGCTCATGAATCTTGATCTTCAGTAGTGTATTTTAGTGCACTTGAAGTTTAAAAAAAGTTGTTCCATTTTAGTATACTATTTACACTTGAACTGTAGTCAAATAGATGTTAAGTTGAAGTTAATACATAATTGAATACACATATACTTGGGTTTGACGAAAATAGTACAAAATGTAGAAAATGTAGCAAACCTCCTACATTACTTACATATATAACTTATACAGTTACCAAATCAGGCACACATGGCACACTTCTTAGCAAAGCAGGGTCTGTCAGTAAAAATAAAGTATGCCATCTTTTGGGGTTTACTACGTCATTTTACCTTCAGTGTCACTTCGTGTGTTTCGTAAAATTTAAGACCTCAGCAAATGATCATCAACATTTTTTAAAAATATTTTGACAAATGATTATTATTTTAGTGAATCTTCAATAGTTTGTTTTCAATACTGCAGCTGATGCTATCTCGGCCGGAGCTGATTGACTTTGAAGGCATTTCTATGATCAATTTATTCACTGACAACTGGGAAAATGTGAAGAACTTCCAGGCGAGACCAGATGACATCCTAATCGCTACTTACCCTAAAGCAGGTGAGTGTACTGAATGAGGTCAGTTTTGCCACCTTCAATACAGAAATATAAGGGACACCTGCCCCAACGGGGGCCACACCCATCAGGGCCACGATGACCACGGTCCCAATGACGTGCCAGTGGTGGTATATCATAACTTAAAACATGTTTTCATAAAAGTATTAAGATTGATAGGTGATAAAAAAACAAAAAAACATTACACTATCTGCCTTAGGAGATGATTGAAGTATGAAGAACTATAAGAGTGCTCGGATTTTAATTCCCCAACTAAACTTCGTGTCAATCATAACCATGTGATCAGTTAATCTGGTCGGGACTTTTGTAGTGTTTGTCCAGAGAAGATTTTGTTACATCCGGGTGGATATCAGCGGTTACTCAGAAAAGATTGAGCTGCGGTGGGGTTAGGTCACCTCAAGTGACAGCATCTAACGAAGACACCGCATAGAGAGGCAGAGCTGTAGATGTAATGCAACACATAAACTACAGATAAGAAAAAGAGCCATCAAAGTGCCCAGGTTAAGAAATGAGGAAAGATGAGAAGAAATGTACAGAAGATAAAAGTATGTATACTGCTATATATAATGAAGTATAATATATGTAGCTTACTATTCAAAAACACCAGTGTTTCCCATACATTGATTTATTTGTGGTGGCCCACCACAGAATCAACACTGGCCCCCACAAATAGAATTTTCATGATTACCATTTACATTTTTATTTCACTATTTAAAACAGCTTAATTCGGCTTAAAATATAATTTGATAATACAGATCAAATACAGATACAGATCAAAGAGTAGAAGTGAAACATATTTCAGGTGCCAGCACTAGATCAAACGCAAACACGACATGATGACGTCACATATATGCTAATTAGCGGGTGACTTCATCACCACCACAGTCTCTCAAAATCCTGTGGGAAACACTGATTACACATAAAGCAGTATTTTTATTTTGTTCTGTCCAACTAGCTTACCCATTAAAACGTTATAGGATCACTTTCACTTATTCATATTTTTCCACGTATAATAAAAAATTAATTAAAACTGAAATAACGTAATGAAGTCAGTACTATGACTGAAAACAATCCAAAATAAATCAAAACAGAAACACTTACTGGTGGTAATTTTTTTGTTATAGTTTATAAATGTATACAGGAATTAAATGTGTTAGTTTAGAGCAAAGTTTTAATAGGTCTTAGTTATTTAAGATAAGGTTAAGAAAATACTTACTTACTTTTATAAAATAATGTATATTAAAAAGTTAAAACCACTGCTTAAATATTTTGAAGTATTATTATACATTAAATAATAGAAAATAAACATGATATTTACAGAAATGGGTTAGTACTTTTTTAACGTTAAAACGATGAAATGTCTGTCTTAGAAATGGCCCCAAGCCAATTTGAGATTGAGACCCCTGGATTAGGGGCTATTTAGGGATGTTTTACTATAAATATAATAGTTTTATATTAATATGTGTTGCTAGGCCGCCACAGCGTCCAGGGTCACAGCAGACAGTGGGGCTTGTCGCTCAGTGTGTGACTTCCTTGTGGATCTTTTTTTGGGAAGCTTACTGAGTTTAAGGAAGTACCACTGTGTTTAAGGGAAATTCATGCAGATTGAGCAGGGTTCGGCTGTATGTTGTCTGGAAACACATAATCCATGAAGCACAGAGTAGGGCGTTTCACTCAATTCAGGCCGACGAGACCACCAATGTTGCCACACAGTGCCAAATTGTGCTGGTGCTGCTCTACAGTACATCAGTGTTCTTCACTCCCAATCCTGGAGAGCCGGTGCCCTGCAGAGTTTAGCTCCAACCTTAATCAAACACACCTGCAAGCTAATCAATGTCTTCACGATAACTAGAAAATCACAGGTAGGTGTGTTTGATTAAGGTTGGAGCTAAACTCTGCAGGACACCGGCTCTCCAGGATTGGGAGTGAAGAACACTGCTCTACATTGATGGAAAAACCAACATACTGGCCTGTGATTATTACCAGTGTTGGGAGTAACGCATTACAAAATATAATATATTACGGTAATATATTTGTTTTTGCTATAATGCAGTAATATAACGCATTACTGATAAAAAATTGGTAATATTTTACTCGTCACAGTCTTAGTAACTAGCGCATTACAACAATGCATTTCAAAAATAGGCCGTGTTATTTTTATTTTTGACCAATGCGCGCGACCAGCATCCAAACAGGAAAAAGCTGCGGGTAAAATAACGTTCGTATTTCAGTTTCTGGGTGCTGTATGCAACTTGTTCATTTTTACTTTCATTTTGTATTTGAACTGCGATTTGGGCGCGGTACGCGTAGACGCGTTTCTTAAAAAGAGACGAATCTGGGAAGTCCGCGGCTGTACAAACATTGACTAAAGTGGTCGCAATCAGGTCACCTCAGAAGTAAAGAGACTTTTAAAAACACTTAAAAAGCTTGCCAGTAAAATCCATATCAACAGCACCAATGACAAGGTAAGCTATGCTTTGGTTAGTCCATATACATAATAGATTGCTAGGCTACTCCTATGCTATCTACAGTTTTATTACAAACAGCAACCTAAACTACAATGTAACATTAGTGTAGACTTAAACATGGTTATCTAAATAGTACATTTAAACATCACTTTTTAAAGTTTTTACCAGTCTTTGTATGGGAACCTATATTCATTGTTTGGGAAAAAGCAGTCTTTCTCTGTTAGCCTACATGTAATCCTTATATTGTACTGAAATGAGCTGTATTCCTTGAGGCCTTATCCTCCAATAGCACTTTTTGATAAGTTGTGTCAACCCAGTGCATGCCAGGTTTGTGCTGTGAATCTGAATTTAAAGTGAATTAAAGAAAAGAAATGAAAAGAGGTTGCGTGTCTTGCCATGTTATTAGGCTATAGGTTGCATTATAGTGTGCTCTAGCTCTATTGTGTTTGGTATGTGTACCATAATTTACCAGACTTTTACCAGATCATTTGTCTATGTTTATGATTGTGACAGTGATTTTTACTGTATTTTGCCATAAGTCTTCACTGTGCCTATTCAAAGCTCGAGGGCTAACACATAACTTTTAGATTTATAAGCAGCAATAAACTACATTTTAACATTTTATAATGCCTAGTCATACTTCTGTTATTTTGATAAAAGTAACTAAAAAGTAACGGTAAAGTAGTGTAACTCATTACAGTTCAGAGACAGTAATATTGTAATGTAACTAATTACTTTCAAATGACAGTAATTTGTAATATATAATGTATTACACTTTGGAAGTAACTTTCCCAACACTGTTTATTAGTGATAATAAACAAACATTTAACTGAATTTTACGGATTCATAATACATTTATTGCATGCTACATGTAACAGCTGACTTAAAGGCGGAGTCCACGATGTTTGAAAAACGGTTTGGAGAAGGAGACGGGCCGACTACCAAAACACACTTATACCCAATCAAATCAAATCAAATGCCGGTTTGCGTATGTTTGGGGCGGGTCTATCAACAGAAGCTCCAGATTCTATTGGGGTAGGGGTGTGTTTGTTTAGGTGATTTCAAATATCAACATTGGCTTTCAAACATCATGGACTCCGCCTTTAAGCTGTAACATTTTCAAAATTTTAGCTAAGCAGTAACGATACAGTGCATTGTTAGAGTCCTGCATTACAACAGCAACGGTTTGATTTTAAGTTTGTTTGTGCCCCCCAAATTATTTTAGCACCAGCCGCCACTACTGCAAAGTTACATCAACAGAATCATCATACAATCCACACTGTAGTTTGTGAACATCTCTTTCCCATGTTTGCCAGTTATTATTATTTAAAGTTTATTAAAGGTATAACTATCATAATCTTTTTTCTCTTCACTGTTCCACTAGGTACCACCTGGGTTTCTTATATATTGGACCTCCTGTATTTTGGAAAAGATGCTCCAGATCACCAGAATTCAAAGCCAATTTACATAAGGGTGCCATTCCTGGAGTCATGCTTTCAAGTTATTCCAACAGGTCAGAGATCACAGTATAACTCACTTCATAAATTCAATCATGATTTTTTCCATCACAATTAGTATTATTCCATTTTAAAAATGGCTTGACATTCCATTAAGGTAATATAAACCAGATACATTAGAAGTTCTCACATGAATAAACATGTTTTCATTTCTTTGGAATGCCCCTCTCTCAGAAATACGTATTCCAAAATCCTTCCTCATATTAACTTAAATGTAATATTGATTCTGAATTCACTCTACAATCTAAAAACATTATGGTTTATTTTCAACAATTAACCATATTTTGGGTTTAAATAACACAGCATGGATTAAATTACAACCCAGTGGGCTGGATTTGTCCCTTTTTGACCCAATGCTGGGTTGAAAATATCTTAGTATTTATTAGAGTGTATGTACTGTCCAAGTCTCTCAACAACCAAGCTGACAGGCTTGTTAAATCAGGGGCGAATTTTGGCCTTGGTGTTTATCTGTTTAACAGGCCTGCTGCACTGCTAGTTTCTGTCATATGTTGTATTGTTTGGATGTTGGTGTTGTGTATGAGGCATCTTAACCAGCTTGACTTGTAATCTAGAACAACATTTCTCACTTTCAGGGACAGAACTTGCTAATAATCTGAAAACTTCTCCTCGCCTCATCAAAACTCATCTACCTGTTCAGCTGGTGCCTAAGTCCTTCTGGGAACAGAACTCTAGGGTATATATATTTATAAATAAATAAATATATTGATTTTTCCTGTTTATAACATAAGTCTGTGTTGATTTCCACCACACTGTTACACTCCCATGTCTGCTTCCCAGTCTGTTTATCTCGTTATAAACTCCTTTTGAACCCTATACCCCATGACACCCCACAATTCCTCACATGCCAGCCATCATCTTCACTATTAAAACTTAATTTATATGATTCTGTTACCCTCTGTCATTGTCTATTCTTAGTGTTGTTTAGTGTGCATTCCATTCCTGTCTGCCTTCATTTATTATTAACCCTCTGAGGTCTAAGGAGTTTTTGGGGACTGGTAAAGTTTTGACCTGCACTGACATTTGTGCTTTCTTCAGTTGTTAAAAACATAATAATGGCCAAAGTCTGATAATGCTGTGTTCAGCTCAAACTGAGCCACAATATTATATGATCAGCATGTATGTACATGTTTGTATTTGTGAGAGAAAAATGTTTATGCATGGTTTTTGAAAAAGCTAAATTTTTAAGTCACACAAAACCCATACTAAGCATGTTTTCACAAGACTTTTCAAAACAAGACTTAGCAGTTTAAAGTTTTTTCTTTTAAATGATGTGAGAATAATTTTCCTACTCATTCACGTTAAGCAATATATTGATCTAGAATTTCTAAGCCACTTTTTGCTGAGAAAGGCCATATGCGAGAAGGCGTTGAAGCTCTTGAATAGTCTGTGATTGACACCTGATGAAACAAAGACTTGCACAATGACCCGCATAATGAGCCTTGTAGGCAGGAATGTAAGAGGAAACCACTTTTTCTGTAGTAAAACCATGATAAGGTTTACTTGTGAATTTATAACAAAATATTTTAATAGAATGCAAACACACACATTCTGGTTTCCATGTTTTGTGGGGACATTCCATAGATGTAATGCATTTTATACCGTACAAACTATATATTTTATTCCCTAACCCAACCCCCTAACCCCAACCGTCACAGAAAACTTTTTTGTACCTTAGATTTTTAATAAACATCCTTCTGTTTGATTTATAAGCTTGTTTCCTCATGGGGACCTCAAAATGTCCCCACAAGGTTACACATTTACTGGTATTCCCATCTTTGAGGGGACAATTGGTCCCCAGAACGTGACAATTACCATGTACACACGCGCACACACACACACACACACACACACACACACACACACACACACACACACACACACACACACACACACATTATATAAATATATTCTATTAAAATATTTAGTTATAATTTTACAAGTATACCTTATAAAAACCATGGTTTTACTACAGAAAAAGTGCAACTATGTTTTTGGCTACAAATACTATAGTAAATCATGGTAAATTTAGTAAGGGATAAAGTGTATTGAGTTGTTATTGAACTCTGGTAAAAGCAGACCTGCCAACCTTTACGCATTTTGCGTAACAGATACGCATTTAGACACCAAACTACGCTGCTACGATTTGTCACTTCAAAATACGCGAAAAGCCTTTGGTGACTTTGATTTAAACTGTATGTGCATTTGCGCACTAGGCAACTCATCTATGAGTGTCTATGAGTCTACCGCATTGGGCAGCAACCTGTTGGGAAAAGACGACGTCGACCAATCATAGCGCTAGTTTTAAACTCTTCAAACCGGAGAGCGGGGAGCCGTCGCGACTCGCAATGAATAACGAAAATAACGAAATTGTTCTTCATCTCGGTCCATCTTCATACTGTGACTTGTTTTACAAGGGAGGATGGTTCTAAACACCTTTTTTAAAGGTAAATGGGCAGGGTATGGGAATTGTGAATTGCATCCACTGTAATAAGCCTGCCAACCAGGGGCGTCTAGACCCCTTTTACTGTTGCACGTGCCCTAGTGTAAATCTGTTGTACCCATGTCCTATGTTGTGCCTCAAGTTTAAGTTTTTAGTTTATTTGCCAGTATATTCATTGTTAATCGCGGCAAAACTGAGCTATATGAACCGTAATTCACGGTTGTAAACGCGGTGCCGTCCCACAAGACAAACTGGCGCGAGCACGCAGAAATCGATGTCCGCGAGCGGAGCGTCTGTGTTTACTTTTTGTAGCACTCAGCCGCCGCTCACTCAGAAGAGCATGTGAGGCACGCGAGAAAACATGACAAAACAAAAGTACGTTTCTGTTACTGGCTCCTGTCAATGTACATCCGATTTTTTTGTGCAGAGCAGGGAAATAGAAGCAGGAAGCATATGATGAGGGAGGTCAAACGAACTATATGCTCAGCCAGTCAAAACCAAGTATAGAGGTTTGCATTATTGCTGAGAAAAACAATGTTTGTGTACTGTTCTGTATTGTCAGATATGAAATTACTGTTTAGTTCACTAGATCTACTTTAGGACACTACATAAACAGTTGGCATCACTGCTGAAAAAAAAGCAGTATACCAGCAAGACCAGCATATGTTGTGTTTTGTTGCTGGTTTGCTGGTGACCATCAGCATAGACCAGCTTAATTCTCATGATGGTTTGGAGCTGGTTTAGCTGGTGGTCATCAGCATACCAGCACCACCAAGACCAGCATATGTTGTGTTTTGGTGCTGTATGCTGGTGACCACCAGCTAAACCAGCATGAGAATTATGCTGGTTTATGCTGTTTTTTCAGCAGGTTTAAACACTATGCAGATAATATACACAAAAGGATCATCCACATATGTTTTTTATTGTATTAGCAGCTAAGTAATGTTATTGTAAATTTTTGTAAAAGACTCATTATCATCAGTACTGTAGAATGCAAATCAGCTAACATGCCATTTATGCATTAAAACATATTAATTCTATTCATGTTAGGTATGTTAAAGAAAAAGTAGTGGTAGGCATGCTGTGCCCCATTAGAGGTTCATGTCAACATGCCTGCTGGGATATAAAGCAAGGATATAGCATGCTATTTGTGGATTGTTATTTAAAATGTCCCATGTATTTAAGACATATGCCATAGTCGTTTTTGTTAAATAGGCATATTTTGGGGGATTGCCTTTTAATTAAAATAGTTCTTCATATCCAACTTGTATGTTGAAAGACTAGAAATTGTGGTGAGTGGGAACTATGTGCTTAGTAATAAGTTGTAGTAATAAGTGATAAGTGAGCATGTGAACTCAATCACTACTGATCAGCAAATGTTCCTGACCTCGCGCCGCGCCCCCGGGATAAGTTGCTACTCAAAAAAATTTTCCAAGGTTGGCAGGTCTGTAAAAGTACTGTTTACAAGTAAATAAGGATTTAAATGTTATGTTTGCTGCGCTCTGATAAAACAACTCAGCACAGCAATGAATGGAGAAACTGGATAAGTGATTTATTGTGGGCGATAGCTAGGCATATGTATTGTCTGCTTTTCTACTTCAATGGCGCAGAGCTTGGCAATCTTGTGTTTGTTTAGTTACAGTACATTTTCTATCTAAAATAACTTCACTGAGGGAGAGAGAACAGAACATGCATCACGTTTATTTTCTTAATTTTGCGAAAAGCACAACATTCTGTTTTTATTGGGAGCGGACACAAAAAACGGACACTTTAGCATTTTAAATTATGTATAAATAATATCTGTATGTCCAAAATAAGCAGAGTAACCTAAGTCACTTTGACTGAAAAATAAAGAGTTTGCCGTTTACGCCTGACAGAAGAACGGATCATTAAAATAATTTCTAATAGACCCTGCCAACCACCTGCTCCACAGCTTCCAGTACCCATATGCTTACTCGAACTCTGGTGCTTTGAGACCATCTTCAGGAGTGGGTTGGATGACACCCTTACAGTCAGGTACCGTAGGTTCTCTCAAACAATACCTGGACACTGTGTTGTGGCTGTGTGGATCAATGGCAACTCCAATTCCCAGTCCACTCTAGTTCTCCTGGCACCATCAGTCTTAAGCACCAATGCCACCAGCTCTAAATCCTCTTAGTGGTCCCCTCAGATGCAGAGCCTGCTCCAGAGTTCATCAAAGAGTCCGCTCCTGAATCCGCTTAACTTCCTGAGCACAGCTACGTGCCCACTCACAGCTAAAAGACAGCTCTCCTTCATGAATTCGGCCACAAGCCCGCTCTCAGCCACGGACATTGTTGCAGTTTTAATTTTGCTTTGGATATTGATCTCATGCTCTTCCATCACATTGGAATGTTTTAAACTTCAATAGCGCTGCACAGACCTTTCAGCATATGACATCAAAGTAAAGCAAGAGGGTTTAGAGACCAGTGCTTACTAATACTTGCTACTTGCAGAACTTCACATAGATCACTCTGAGCTGCATTAAGTTAAATACACACTTACCACTAACTTTAAAATATATATATTTGCTACACATGCTTTGCTTTGGCAACATAATGTAGAAGTAAACGTGCATCAATTGAAGAGCCCCATTAGAAAATCAACAGAAAAAGAGCTTTATTAAATTATGTGTGATAGCCATTACTGCACTTCTGAAATTGAATTATTTTGTCTTTCATTCTAGGTTGTGTATGTAGCCCGTAATGCGAAAGACAATGCAGTTTCCTATTTTCATTTTGACCGAATGAACATGGTACAGCCTGAACCGGGTGATTGGAACCACTTCTTACAGAAGTTTATGGAAGGAAAAAGTAAGTTAAACAATTGTTAATGTAACAAATCAAAAAATTTAATGGTATTTGTCAAATAAAATACAACTCTAAACTTTAAGGGTCAGTTTTCTGAACAAGTCCCAGACTAAAATGTTTGAGATGTCTTAAAGCTGTAGTCTACAATGTTGAAAATCAGCCGAGAAAGCCTGAGACGGTTCGTAAGTTTTAAAAAACTCATCCCGCCCCTCTGTGCTACCTGATCCCTCCCACCGGGAAACGACCTGAACAACGTCACTCAGTCAAGCTGTGATCACCGGTAGTAAACATCGGAACAGAGATTTACAGAGCAGTAAACACATAAAGCCTTGAAGGAATTAACACTTACAATTATGACTGATTGACGTTATTTACTTTCACAACAACGTTTGGCATACGTTTCCCCTCCTGAGCCTCGTTTCCTCTGGTCAAAAGTGCAACCTAGCGCACACATTAATTGCACAATAATTATTAGTTAGTATTGCTAAGGTTTTGAGTAATTGTCATAGCAGCACAAAGCGCAACTTGTTCAAATTGTGATCGGCTCGAAAAGAAACCCGCTCGGCCTATTGAAATTCAAGCACTTTAATAAATATAATTACTTTGACCCGTGATACGCGCTGCTAAATGGCAAACATTCCAATGCCGACCAGCAGCATGAGCATGTGTACGTAAATGAACTGTTAATTCTGGTGTTATTTGCAATGTTTATGCTTTAATCGGGCAGGAAAATGGATTTATAAAAAAACGTTAAGGTGAGTGTGTCTACTGCGTTCTGTTAATGACACGGGTATAAATAAAGTTTTTTTGACATTCAGCTACACGGTCAGCGTTATTTCTCTAAATAAGTTGAGGTAACTTGTAAGTTTAGATAACATAAAACCAATAAATTATTGCATGCACATACGGTACAAAGTATGATTATTCATTTAAATTTCAGAATGAGGACGTTTGTCATTAATACTAAATATGCTGCGGTATGTCTGAAGATCTGATACTGTAATGAAGATGAATGTATCATAACTGATTAAAAACTAAAATGTACAACTTCCAGTAAATAACTATGTACATGCTTAGGACGTTTGTGTTGTAATAATGTGCAGGGTAACTTCACATATAAAAACGAAGAATAGTAAAGTGATGTTTTATCATTAAAATCTGATCGCGTCCATTTATTTAATAGAATGTTTGGGTATACCAACATGGCGGCGCGGTGGCTTCACAGTTGTGATGTCATGCGCAATCAAGTCATTTATATAGATCATTGGTACCTGCTCAACCAAAAGTCTGCCATGAGCATGTTGTCAGACTGATATAAAGATTTTTATGTAACA
The DNA here is from genome assembly GCF_027580225.2 of Misgurnus anguillicaudatus. NCBI lineage: Eukaryota > Metazoa > Chordata > Actinopteri > Cypriniformes > Cobitidae > Misgurnus > Misgurnus anguillicaudatus. The sequence goes on along the minus strand of NC_073341.2, from coordinate 7,723,270 downwards.
CCGCACACCATAAAAGTATAAACAAATGCGTACCTGCTCAACAAAAAGTCTGCCTTGTCAGTGTCGGTTTTCAGTCCCATATCTCCTTGAAGCTTCCTCCAACTGTCAATGGCGGACCCTATATTAATTCGACTTTGAGTCTGGCGTTTCAGTCTCTGTTTATATCTCTGCTCTTTCTTCTACAGACTTTCTCTTTCTTCCAAGCAGGGGCCGCTTGCTGCTGTCGGTTTGTTTTTTTTCCATTTGTGAGCTGTTGCTACTTTGCTAGCTACCATACACTGTCAGAAATTTCATGTTGCGGGCAGGGTGGGGTGCGATGGTGTGGAGACGCGAGCGCAAGGTGGAGTTTCAAGTGGAGCGGGGATTGGATGAGAGCAATCGACCTTCTCAACTTATCTGCCGCTGTACACCCAATAGAGTGAATGGATTTTTTTCATTCTTTTTTCTCTTCATATTGTTAGGATTTTACTGTAGAACCATAACCAGCATCTAAACAAGGTTATTAATAATGAACAATCTTTGAAATTCTAGACCATAGTTTTAACAAAAAAACTGATTTATTTGTGCCATTATTTGTGTCAAGATGCACACTAGTAATGTTTTTGTAAGCTATGTAAAAAAATTACCTAATAAAAGTGACCTAATAAAACTAAGGCCTTGATCTCTAAATGCTAGAAATTGATTTTAAAAGGATCTTATAACTAGTACACTTTATGTAGAGTAAATGTATTCAGAGTATCTACTGTGTCCAAAACCAGTCTAAAACTATCATCATTTAACCTCAGCTTTCACCCCACAGATGTGTTTGGTCCATGGTATGACCATGTCAGCGGATGGTGGGAGAAGAAACAGACATATTCTAACTTACTGTACTTGTTTTATGAGGATTTGGTTGAAGTATGTTTCTTTCATATAGTAATATATTTCAAGACTTGGCCTTCATTTTGTCAAATGAATGTAGAAACTGATAAATGAGGGCCTCTGTGTCTATAGTGTAATTTGTTGAATTATTTCCTCAGGACACAGGACGTGAGGTGGACCGTTTGTGCTCTTTCCTGGGATTATCAACTTCAGCTGAGGAGAGAGAGAAAATAACAAAAGGAGTTCATTTTGATGTCATGAAAAACAACAAGATGACCAATTATTCTACAATCCCAGTCATGGACTTCAAGATCTCACCCTTCATGAGGAAAGGTTAGAAAACATCATCTACATTTGTCCGACTGTAACAGAGGGTTCTGCCTTTCAGCTGATTTGCTTCTCTTTGTTTGTGTTCAAAAGGTAAAGTTGGAGACTGGAAAACTCACTTTACTGTGGCACAAAATGAAGCGTTTGATGAGGTCTACAAACAAAAAATGAAGAACACCACTGTCAAGTTTAGGACAGAACTTTAATGCTTGCTAAACATAGCTCAACAATATTCACTAAATTTGGCTCATTTGTCTGACTAAAGGCAAATTTTGACTCTATTTGATTTACAGAATATTTTATATTAAAATACAATTCTACAGTATACCAATGATAGCAAGTAAGCCATATGTTTGTAGGACAGGTGTTCAGAAGATCAGCATTTGGTTTGCTTGTGGAGATATCCATAAAAGACTTAATTTCTCTCTGTCGTCCTCTCCCAAATTCCAGTTCACTGAAGGTCTACTGAATCTATCTAATGTCATATACATTGTATGTTGTGATGCCTCTAAGGTTTCATCTACATGTTTGATGTTATTTTAAAGGCCATGGTGCGATGCTTAAAAATGTCTAATTTCTATAATTCTAAGAGAAAGTATATCACAGTTTAGAATTTAAGACATAATCTGTACTAATCCTAGAGGTGTCTCCTCCTGAGGAGATATAGATTACAGATGGTTAACAGTCCCATTTGGTGCTCCTTCAGGTCACAAGAACCTGACCAACCAAATCCTGATTTGGGACTTTTATGATTTTTTTGTCTCATCGGTGTAGATGGCTCAGCAAGAGACTGAGAATCTTCTTACACAACAGTGTGTGTTAAAACATCAATGGGTTTTCTGTATTCAGAATCGTCTTGCACTCGTTGTGTATTCTAAAATAAGGAAAGTGTCAGGACTCTGCCTTGAAGTCTTATGTTGTATTTGTATTTTGTCATGGTGGCAGGGTTCTGGGGTGTATTCCAGAAAGCAGGGTTAACTTACCATCAGATTAACCCTAAACTTTGGGTTGATCAACCCCAAACTTGCTTACTCTGGGTATGTCTGTTCCAAAACAAAGTTTAAGAGTTGGTTCAATCAACCCGCTGAAAGTAACACAGAGTTAACACGCGCTCACGGTAACAACATAAAGGCATTGTCAATGGATCACAGATTTCACGAGTCACCATGGAAACGTCAGAGAACTTAAAAGTTTTTAAATGAGAAATAACATTATAAACCAATACTTTCTGTCAAAATCAACATTAATGTTATATAAGTTAATATAATATATAATTACAAAACAGATGAAATTAATTAATACGAACCTATTTTACCCCATTTAAGTCCAATATTATATGTGTCTTATTTAAAAGCCTGTAAAAATAATAATAGATTTTATATATGATTTTAAATATATTAATTATATCTAATTAGATATAATTAGACATAATCAAGATTATCTTTTCTCTTACCAAAATTAACAATGGTTTTACTACAGTTAAAACCATGGTAACCACAAAATAACCATGGTTTTGACAACCATGGTTTTCAAAAACCATAGTTAAACCACAGTTAGTGTAGTAAAACGTCTCGGTTACGGATGTAACCCTCGTTCCCTGAAGGAGGGAACGGAGACGTCACGTCGTGACCGACGAATTGGGAGCTCGCTTAGAGAGACCAATCTGCTTCGAATACTACTAAAACGCCAATGAACTTGGCATTGAGATATTTGCATAATGCTGGCGCCGCCCCGCCAGGTGCGCATATAAGGCGCACGTGCAAATAGGGAAATCAGCTTCTGTTCGCTGAGAAAGCCGGAAGGTGACCGGCCTAAACAGCAGGTGGCAGCACCTGTGGCGACGGGACGTGACGTCTCCGTTCCCTCCTTCAGGGAACGAGGGTTACATCCGTAACCGAGACGTTCCCTTTCAGTCGGTCACTACGACGTCACGTCGTGACCGACGAATTGGGAAACCCTACTAAAACGCCACTAGGGGCTGACCTCTTCCAGTGTCTGCTTAAAGCCCTCCGGTTCCACTTAAGGATAGGAGAATTAGGTTTCAAGGCAGAAGGCCGGGCACTAGATGTTCCTTTAACCCCACAGTAGTGCCAGCGACTGGGAAGCGCCCTAACTGAGCGGTATAGGGACGCTGCGGAAGCCACCGCCCCGTTAAGGGCTAATGGTGGACGAAAGTCAACCGTAGTTGAGGTATAAATGACAGCCGTGGCTGTGTAAGCAAAGCAGAGCTCTGCTAAGGGAAACGTGGGCTGGTAGGATTAACCCCACGGAATAATACTCACAAAGGAACCCGTTGGGACACAATGTGGGGCCCTGGCCAAACACGTAGGTTCGTAAGAATACAGCTAGTGAAAGGCTGACAGCCAATGCTCCGCAACAAAGGCTGTCAAGGCAGTGGAGAGAGCAAATCAAACCATTACGCATTTTTGCTCTGTTAGCCTTCCATACTGAAACTCAATTTGGAGCCTCAGTCGGAGGCTGCAAGCCGACTTGCGAGTCTGCTCTCCGTGTCCTCCCTGGTGAGGACAGAACACGAGAGGATACAGGCTCGATACGAACATTGTAGAATCTAATGAACGTATTAGGTGTCGCCCAACCAGCAGCTCTACAGATGTCTGTTAGCGAGGAACCACGAGCTAATGCCCAAGATGAGGCAACACTCCGAGTGGAGTGCGCTCTCAAAATAAGGGGCAAGGAATGCCCTGCAAATTATAAACCAGGGCGATAGTATCAACTATCCAATGAGACATCCTCTGCTTAGTGACAGCTTTCCCTTTCTGCTGGCCACCATAACAAACAAAGAGCTGGTCTGAGGTCCTGAAGCTTTGCGTGCGGACCACGTAGAATCGCAGTGCGCGTACGGGGCACAACAAAGCCTCGGTTGGGTTTGCCTGCTCCAAAGGCAACGCTTGCAAGCTCACCACCTTATCTCTGAAGGGAGTGGTGGGAACTTTGGGCACGTAGCCTGGTCTGGGTCTTCAGTGAGACAGCAGGACCAAACTAAAAGCACGAATCGTCAACAGAGAATGCATGTAAATCTCCTACTCTCTTCATGGAGGCCAATGCTAGCAGGGTCAGAGCTTTCATTGATAAAAACTTCAGACTCGCACACTGCAAAGGCTAAATCGGAGACCTGAAGGCTTCAGCACCATGGACAGGTCTCAGGAAAAAAGAGGGAGGGCGCGAGGGGTTTAGCCTGCGAGCGCCTCTTTAAAATGTAATAATTAAATCATGCTGGCCAACTGATCTGCCGTAGATAAGTGAGTGATGAGCAGAAATAGCGGCGATATCAATTTTAATGGCGGAGGGACAGCCTACCATCTAACCCATGTTAAAGATATAAAGCATAATGTTAAAGGGCATTCTCTGGGTCCTCGCGTTGCGAAGAGCACCGGGTGACGAAAAGGTTTCATTAAGCGCGTAAGCCCGTCCTGTGGACGGTGCTCGAACCGCGTCGATGGTGTTAGATACCGCTTGCGATAAATCACCTAAACCTTGCGCGCGCTCAACGACCGTACATGGATATCCACAGGTCGGGGCGCGAGTGCCAAATGTGCCCCTTCCTAAGAAAGAAAGTCCTTCCTCAGGGGAATCCGCCAGGGAGGGCTGTCGCGAGGAGCATTAACTATGAAAACCAATTCTTGGTCGTCCAGTACGGACGATTAATAAAAAGGCTCTCCTCGTCCTGCCTGACTTTGCACAGTGTCTGCGCAATAAAGCTCACTGGAAGGAATGCGTATTTACGCACCCCCCGCGGTCAGCTGAGTGCCAACGCATCCACGCCGAGGCTGCCCTCGGTTAGTGAATAAAATAGGCGACAGTGGGTATCGTCCGGCGACGCAAACAGATCTATCTACGCACAACCGAACTTCTTCCAAATTAGCTGGACCGTCTGGGGGTGGAGTCGCCATTCGCCGGGGGCGCAGCTCGGAAGCGCGTACCGCTGTATTGAGCGATCCCGGGATGTAAATGGCACGAAGGGACCTCAGATGCTTCTGACTCCAAAAGAGGAGATGACGAGCGAGATGCGACAGGTGACGAGAGCGCAAAAACCGCCTTAACGGTAAATAACGCAACAGTCGCAAAGTTATCGGTGTCGACAAATACATCCTTCCCTCGCATCTCCATAGCGGAGCGTACAAGTCCCAGATATACAGCGCACCGCTCGCGGCAGTTGGGGTGCTATGCACACCCCAGACTGCAGGCCCGTCATACGTGGCTGAACATCCCGTGCTTAGGGCATCGCATGCTACAGAATGCCAGGAGACCCCTCAGAGGCATATCTTGCTATCAGAAATGCTGGGTCTACTACGGGGAAATTTAAATGACACGCAGGTGTAGTGTTTACACAATGTATGCCGGTGCGCCACGCTCTCCTCGAGACTCGATCGTAAAGCCAACGCTGAAGCGGTCTCATATGACGCAGCTCGCAGTGTCACGGCTGCAGCATGCTGTCATATGTCCAGGAGCTTCTGAAATTGTATCAGAGGGGCCGCGTACTTCCCTCGAATTAAACCGAGGCAAGTCAGAACTGACTAGTTGCGCGCTCTTGTAAAACACGCCAATTAGTTGATCGAGTCTAATTCCATACTGAGAAAAAGGATCCTCTGCACGGGCAAAGTTGCTCTTTCCCAGTCGACCTGATGACTTAAACGAGCGAGATGCCGAAGCATTAACTCTCTGTGTTCGCGCACGTCTGCCAAGAACGGGCTATTATAAGTCAACGTAAATAAAGCAGAATGCGAACAACGCTCTCTCTCTGATATCTTAATGCCGTGACTAACACTTTCATGGAGACACGGAGAGAGAGAGACAGCTCGAATGGTGTACTTAATATTAATATGCCCACCCCACGACGCAGAGCGAAAAAACGGTCTAAGGCGAGGGGAGATGGACACAAAAGTACACGTCTTACAGGTCTAAAGCTGCAACCGATCTGAATATTGAAATACGAGCCTCGGCGTTATCCTCCAAAAAGACCACCTCCGTAGAGCCGGGCGTAAATCAAATCGATCGTAACCCACCGCGTATTTCGGGTACTATGAGATAAAGGCTGGAAAACCCTATCATCATATCATCATCTCGGTAAGAGGGACCGGCTCGATAATCCTTCGCCAGCAGGACATCGACTTATGCACGCAGTACATGTGCATCGGATACTTTCACTATAGTGAAACGAAAGCCCGAGAATTTCGGGGTTGTGCCGGTAATTGTATTTCGTAACCGAGGCGGATCGTGCGTAAAACCCAACGAAACGGGCTGGGAACTGAAGCCAAGCACCCAGGCACCGTACGAGTAGAATTAACGACACTACCAAAGTACCCGCGGTGGGGCAGCGAAGCGAGACAGGTGAGACTGCCGGTGCGTCTGCCGTGACAGCATAAGCATCACAGTATGTGTGTGTGTGACACTGACCTGAGCCCGCTGAGGGAAACGGTCGTCCGGTCTCCTCAGCTGAGGACGCAGACACCGAAGGGGTTGCTGGTGGTCCGGTCTCCTGAGTGGAGGGCTCGGACTCCTCAGAACACCCGCTGGCGATAGAGGAGAGGTAGGGTGAGCTGGTGTGTGCCCGCTCACGGCTCTCTCGATCCTCTGGAGACCTGGAGAGGGAAGAGGAATGCACTCTGTGTGTGGTTAGTGGGCACCGGCTAAACAGCCGGTGGAACATATGTAAACCAAGAATTTTCCACCCGACCCTCTATCGGGGGAAGGAGCGAATACCGTCTCCTGAAGAGTGATCCTCTGCCAATCCAGGTCGCCCGCTTACTGGCCACTTAAACTCCCGATTCACGGGAAGCGGCTAAGCGGGCGGGGCGAGCTGCTGACGACCGGTTCCCCCGCGCTGCCGAGATGGAGTCCGAGGAGTCCGAGGTGGTCGCCGCAGGACGCCGACGGCGAGAGGCAGACTGAGGAACCGGCGTGGTGGTTTTTACCAAGGGCAGCTCTCCTTCGCCGGGGCGTGACCACAGAGATCGCCTCAGTCTGCGCAGCGGAGCTGTACGACTCCACGGCCTCGCCGAAGAGGCCGGTCTGTGAGACAGGAGCATTCAAGAAGTTGTTCTCGCCTGCGTCCGTCAGCCAGACACAGCCAAAGGTGGCGATCTTGAACCACTGTCGTGAACATCGCACGACTGAAGGTCGCGGCCTCCCTCGTAAATCCTTGGTGAACCCGTAGCAACGTTATTGCGTGCAGGGCTGAAGCCGCCTCTCCGCATGCCTGACGGACAGCGCCCGTAACCGGACGACTATCTACAAACACGGGAGGGAAGGGTTGGGTGGTCCCTCCAGGAACGCAGCTGCATCGCAACCCCCCGCTCCACTGAAGGGTCCCTGCCCTTAGCAGCTCCATTGGTGAGGGAGGTGAGGGGTGAAAGCTGAAGCTGAACGGCCGGATGGCCGCAAACCACGTCAGCTCTTCGTGCCGTCGGGAAGAAAGGCACAGGAGCAGAGGACCGAGAGGCCCGAGCAGCTCCGAAATACCAATCACGTGGGCGGTACGGTTCGGGCGGAGAGGGGTTAACCCCTCCAACTCTACCGTTACCGCCGCTCGAGCGGGCACGGCCGCCATCTCCGGAACGACTCCACTCCGGAGGAAATTTGGACACCCCTCTGATGCTGCAGAAGTGAACGGGACCAGAAGGAGGTCCAATGGATTCGGCAGACATCGTAGAACACGACTCTGCCGTCTCCACCGGAACCTCAACCGGCTGAGGATGAAAGGCCGGTAGGTGGAGGACGCGCCCTCCGTCCTCCTCAGCGTAGTGATGCGAAGAGCGTCATGCGAGCGCTTGACAGCCGCACCATGGCGGTGTCAGCACTGCAAAGACGCGGACAGCATTCCCGTAGAAACGTCAGTCGTCTCCGCAATCCAAGAGGGTTATGCTCTCACAGAGAGAACAAAAACTCTCCACGAGCGCAGCCTCAGAGTGCTTGATGCCCAAGCATGAAGACAGCGCTCGTGACCGTAACTGGAACCCTTATACCTCTCACATCCAAGATCGCACGGACGAAAAGCAATCCTGAAAAGGACGCTGATCTCCGAATATACGAGAGAGTGGCTGTCTGTAAAAAGACACAGAGCTCTCACGTATCACTCTTTCAGGGAAATCACTCTTTAGGTGCTCAGCTGATGATGCGCACAGGGAAAGGCAACGCACACACTAAACTCAAAACAAAAAATATGCAGAGCAGTGGAATACTGCGAGCGTCCGCTGTGTTAGTACTGCTTGTCAATCAACTTCAGCAACCGTTCCCCGAAGAGGAGATAGTAGCTTCTCAGTCAGATAAAGCCGGCTTTCGAAGCGAAAAAAAGCTGATTTCCCTATTTGCACGTGCGCCTTATATGCGCACCTGGCGGGGCGGCGCCAGCATTATGCAAATATCTCAATGCCAAGTTCATTGGCGTTTTAGTAGTATTCGAAGCAGATTGGTCTCTCTAAGCGAGCTCCCAATTCGTCGGTCACGACGTGACGTCGTAGTGACCGACTGAAAGGGAACCATGGTTTTGCTGATTGTAATCAATGCACCAAAAAAACATGGTTATGGTTACTACAACTTTACACCAATATAACCATTAATTTTTGTAAGGGTTGTGGCACATAAAGTGCATAAATCTGTCATAAGGCTTATTTACAGTTTTTTTTAGATATGATTGTATTGTGTATGCATAAAATGCACCATAATTATATTCACTATATTGTACTAATTTCATATTCCTAACCCTCATTTCCTAACCCTCTTTTAATTGTAAAGCTTCCTTACAGTCCTTACAGATTTTTTAATAATTTTGTGTAATGCTTTTCAGTACACTACACTAAAAATTATCATTCATTTGCATTGGATGATTAGGATCTGCTGTGACATAAGTGGAGAATAGAAATGTTACATTAGTGTCAATAGTAACATGTTCTAATATATATATAACAAAATTCTCAATTTCCCTTTAGCTCAAAAATGATAGCTCAGGAAAGCAGCTACAAAAGGCCCATTTTAAAGAAAAAAAGGTGATTTAGAAAAAGACCAACTATAGATCAAATGTAGAGAGGGGGCTGAGGATCTGAAGTGCATGTTTAAGAAATAAATATGATACTATGAATTTTTATATTTATAATTTTATTTCATTATGTACATGATCTAAATGATAATAGAAAATATCTGACCACTATGCCATGTCTGTGATTCAATGGTGTTTCACCTAATGAAGTCTGTGCTTCACCTGTGTCACTCTGTGGGTCAGTGTTAAATCATGCCTGTGCTTCATCTGTGTCATTCTGTGGGCCAGGTTAGATGCACATGCCTATCAGAGACTGCAGGCAGGGGTAACTTCTGTCCCTCAGTAATTACTATTATGATGTATTATCATCATGTTTCTATTTATTACCCATTTACTGTAACATTGTCACTTAAGTAACATATGTTAAGATTTCTGGCTCCATAATGACAATGTATTTGCAAATTTTTGTCAAAATTGATATGGAAATGTACTTTATTGTTAACATTAATTAACTGATGGAAATGTGTTTCATAAATCCACTGATATTTGGAGATATATTAATAATGAACATAATTAAATGTATAGTATTTAGTCCGAACAAAAATATGAATACATTTTTATTAATAATGGACATAATTAAATGTACAGTAATTAGTCCAATCACAAATATCAATCCATGTTATAAAAAATGTTTCTTAAAAGAAAGTAGCATACATTTTTAAGACAGCAATAAATGTTCGCGACTGTAAATGTAATAAAATAAATGCATTAACATTGTAATATTATGCAAAATATATGCTTCCACGCCCGCTGCACGCTCATCATAAGTACACGCATGCGCAGACATCCTCCGGAGCCTCATTTTATTAACTAAAATGAACCTACCCTGTAACATAACCTGCTCCGAAGCAGGTTATCTTCAGAGAGTCAGTTGCTATGGTTACTTACATAACCCGAAAGTTACCTCCGTTTTTGGAACCGAAAGCAGAGGTTATCCGCTTACTTACTCCTAAACTTACCCGGGTAAGTCAAATAACCTGCTTTCTTGAATAAACCCTGGCAGTCCCAGGCTTTATGTGGAGGCTCATGCCTTGTTTATAGTGGCATGTGCCTCCGGTGTCTTGTCATTTGTCCCCGCCCCCTCGTTCTCCTGCTTATTATTAATCATTAGTTTATTCCCATCACCTGTTCCCACTCGTTATCTTGTTTGTTTTTTTCTATTTAGTATCACTGTGTCCAACCAATTGCTTCGAAAATTTATTCAGTTTTTCAAAGCAGTTCGAAACCCACACACCCTGGCGACCCCTGCTGGTCAAAATAGTGTTAAAGCAGATGTGTCCAAACATTTTACACTTTTTTTTACAAAATAATAGCAAGATTTTTATTAAAATATATTAAAAAAATTATTTAACTTAAAGGCGGAGTCCACGATGTTTGAAAGCCAATGTTGATATTTCAAATCACCCAAACAAACACGCCCCTACCCCAATAGAATCTGGACTTTCTGTTGATAGACCCGCCCCACACATACGCAACCCGGCATTTGATTTGATTGGCTATAAGTGTGTTTTGGTAGTCGGCCCGTCTCCTTTTCCAACGCGTTTTTCAAACATCGTGGACTCCGCCTTTAATTAAGACATAGTTAAAAGTGTATTATGTGTTTTTAATTTTATTTAGGGCAAACAAATGATTAAAACTAACTACCCTTTTAATTATGCACATTTTTGTCATTAAATCTGTCTATAAACAAAAAGTAGACAAAATGGCAGTGTTATTAGTCAGAAGGATAAATGTTTTATGAACTTTCATAATAAAACTGACCCGAGTTCACCGAAACATATTAAACACTGGTCATGTGATCAACTCCCCCTAGTGGTGAACCATCGGATTTTCGAAACGTTTCGAAACAGTTATGACGTAATGAAGCCTCGTTTGCTAAAATCACCTGACTTGGGCCAGTTTGAAACAAGCTCCGAACCACTGATTCGAAACAAAAGATTCGTAAATGTTTCGAAGCCTCATGAAGCAGTGCTTCAAAAACGACCATCACTACAGAAAGCATGGTTAAAACATTATAGAAGTCCTCTATACCTAGAGTGTTTATTGTATTCTTTAATTGATATTTTAAACTGGAACCTGCCTGGTATAATAAATAATTACATTTGGCATATTCTAAATGGGTCAGTAATTCTTTATACAAACATTATGGGGTGGTTTCCTAGTCAGGGATTAGCCTAGTTCTAGATTAAAATGAATGTAAGAGCTGTCCAAACCGAAAACAACTTGCACTGACATATCTTAAAATACATCAGTACCCTTTGTTTTGTCTCAAAATGCACACAAGTAATGTTTTTAGTAAGGCATGTTTGTTAAACTAGATATTTCCTAATTAAACTAAGATCTAGTCCTGGCTTACCCCGGATTTCCACCAGCTGTGGAGCGGATGCAGTTCGGCTCCGCTGCGTTACGCCTCCACACTCCGCCGTCCGCCAATACCCACCAGTTCCGTATTTGCTGCAGAGCGGCTCCGTGCTGAAGTGACGAGGCCCAGTGAGGGCTGTGGATGGCCGGAGCTGTGACGGACTCGAAATATACACATTGACTTGAATGTAATGGATTGACTCGGCCGCCGTTCCGCAGCGGATCCGCAGCCGGTCCGCAGTCGGTGGAAAACCGGGGTTAAGCTAATCCCTGTCCGGGAAACCAACCCTTTATATTTGACTGAAATTATATGTTAATGCTTAGATAAACTTAGACTGGAGAATACATTGGTTTAAGTTAGATTGGAACTGCCTCAACTTAGACTTGAATGGAGAAACCTCAACTTTTAACTAAAATGGAAAGACCTGTCGGGGTCAGAAAAGTCATTACAGCAGATTGAGTTGGGTATTATTTGGTATTGTCAAAAATGCCTACTTACGTTGTGAGCTGTGAAAATCGCACCAGGTCTTCCGTTTAATGCAGAATCTCAAAAACAAAAAAATACAACATCTGTGGCTGCAAGCAATTACTGTGCATACTGGGACAATGCAAATATCAAAGAGGCTTGTGTTTGTAGTGCTCACTTCATTTGAGGTAAGTCATCGTTTTTCAGCCCTGGATGGTATAAACTGGTATAAACAGTTTGACCCCATGCTGCGCGCACCCGATAGTCATTCAATGTTTACAAACCTTGAAGGGGTCTATAGTATAAATTTAAATTAGAACCGATAGCCTCTGTTTAAGTTTATAGTAGTGTATCAGCCTTTCTAAATTTATATTATAACCATGATAAAATAACCATTGTTAAACTATGATCAGCATTATAATTATTATTATTATTTAAAATTGGAGTCAAATTATGAAACAGATACAATTCTGTCAAAAGCGGTGAGAAAAGACAATGCGCTGATACCTTCGCCCATGCCATTAGATATTGTCATTCATTGGGCCCATGGGTTTCTTCTTACAGGTTGATTTCCTTCATTAGCTTTCAAAACATTTTTCTGTTTGTTTAAACATCCTTTTTAGCTTGACACTTAAACATTTGAGTTAGCCACCACTAGGTAAGTAAACATAGTTCCATGGCTTCTCCAAAAAATCCAATAATTCAAGTCACTAAGAACATTATTTAAACATTTAACCTAAAATGTACCTGTCTTAGCAGGGTAGTTTAAGGCCTGTAGGCCTACAAGTATGTGAGGTAGCCAGTCTAGCCAGCACAAAAAAAAGAAAAATAAACCCTGGCAGCCAATAATTCAAGTCCAGGAGCAACATTTAAGCAAACTTAAAATTGTACCCATCTTAGCAGAGTAGCTTAACCCCCTGGGGTCTAAAAACGCAATACCGCGTTTTGACGTGTTTTCTCCTTATCATAGCAGAATCAACTTAAAATACTCCATTATTAATAATCATACACTTACGTGTTTGACATCATTTGAAACTGTGAAGGGTCTTCTTTAATTTGTGCACATTCACAATAACAACACGGGCCTATACCATGAAGCCAGTTTAGTTGGTTAGCCAGGTAAGTTTAGGATTAGTTTGTGCAAATCCTGGGATTTGGGTACCATGACAATAGCATGAACCAACAAGGCCTATTCACATTGGCTTGGTTTTGTCAACTTGAAACAAATCCTGTAACCCCGAGTTTGTTTAACCATTTGTATAGTACAGGCCACAGATCTTTGTGTTTTTGTCAAAGAAAGAAAGAAAAAAACCGGTGCGCTTGAGACATTTCTGTCTCCGACAGCTGTCTCTTAAAAACTTTACAAAAATCAATTGAAACTCTGCGAATACTTGTCACACAAACATGATACACAGTGTACAGTGTTAAACACAGTTATTCACTTTTGTATCCTTCATGGCATTTTTCAATAATGCTGCACTGCAGGATCTTTTAAGTGTGTGCTGTAATATGATTCCATATATTGTTTACATGCAACGCAATTCCATACATTGCACTTTACACGCGACACTGTTTTTTATGAGCGCCGCTTTGTTTACCCGGAGACGCGAGTACTCACGCACATGGTCGCCATATGCGATGTGTTTTTAAAGTTCATACGCGCTTACAGAAAAGCGTTAAAAACAGAAGCTAGACCATCAGTCGATGGGCATCTGAAAACAGTCATCTGAACGGGACTGAACAATTAACCATAAAATTATGTTTGAAACTTACCTGAAAACCATGGACGTCGGTGAAGTCACCAGAACCGCACTTTTTTCCTTGTTCATGGCAAGACCAGGCGGCAGGGTTTCATATTTTATTGAAGCTTCCCATTCATTTTGGCGTCACTTTGATAGCGAATAACTTTACATCTGAGGTGTTTAAAAACTCCATTTGTCCATTAATTATTTCTAAAGAAACACGAAAATGTATAAAAGGCTCCATTACCATGTATCTTATGTTATGGGTCCGTGTACCTTTTGATATTTCATTTGAAGTTGAAAAATAAACTAAGCAGAAATGAGAAACCGCCCCTTTGTTCGTTTTTTCGTTTTTTACCGAAAGATTTCGGTTTGATTTTTCTTTCTTTTTTTTTGGAACAAAACGAATAAACCACTCTAAAATTCGTTGTGACATGTGGGCAGTCGCTAGACGCACCTCTCCGCCAATTGGTCAACCAAAATGTGAATATGTGACATCATCCGTTGTTCCTCAAGTCTGTTCAACAAAATAAAAGTCCTCTGCTGCTGTAGCAATAGGCTACTAATCTTTAAACTTTACAGGTCAGGTCTTAAATTGTGCTTTCTTCTGTGTAACTTAATGGGTTTCGGACAAATATTTATTTCATAAATATTAATCTGCACCTGCATGGTTTTATTTTATTATTTTATTTTAGATATTTGGTGAAGCCACGCTACCCTTTATAAACAGCCCATATGGGTGTAAAGTACAGGGCCGGGTTTCCCAAAAGCATCTTAAGGCTAAGTAGATCGTAAAAACGCTTACGAAAATTAACCATGGTTTTATTGTGGTAAAAGTGTAGTAACCATGTTTTTTTGGTAAATGGATTACTATCAGCAAAACTATGGTTTTACTACACTAACCATGGTTTAACTATGGTTTTTAAAAACTATGGTTATTTTGTGGTTACCATGGTTTTACTACAGTAACCATTTTTTTTACTGTAGTAAAACCATGGAATATTTTTGTAAGGGAACGATCGTACGAATCATCTTAGAACTTCCCAAAAGCTTCGTAACAAGTAGCACTTGAAAATCATTGTTGATATACAAGTGGTCTGGAGTAATCATTAATTCTTAAGTGCATCGTAAGACAACATAGTTACAAGGAGACCTGCAGGACAACCAGCAAATTGCACTCCTGCAATGACGATAATGTAATGTTTTAAATGTAGGCTATATTTATTTATTGGGTTCTTATTTGTTTATTTTATATTAAATATATAATAGAATATATTAAAAATTCAAATGAGAAATCAAATTTAAACGACTAAACATAAATTAATAAAGAAGTTAAACGTATTTGGTACAAGTTGGTAAAAGTTTTTTTTTGTATTTTGGTAAAAGTTGGTACTAGCAAATTGAAAAATGGTTCCTACCAATTGCTGCTTCATTAAAAAATGTTTAGAAGGGAAATGGCATCTAATTAAAGAAACCAAATAAACATTTACAGTACAATGCAATAATCCATAATTATAAATAAACATATATAATAAAAACAAATAATAATAATCTAAACTATAATATAAAATGCAGATGCCATTTTGCGGTGGGACGAGTCCTAACTAAATACGGAAAAGAATATTTCATTATGCACAAATTATTAAAACATTTCATAAAACAAGTCATTGATCAATTATGATTAATAATATTAACCCTTGTGCATCAATTAAAAAAAGTTACACATAGGTTCGTTCACATGGGACAAAAATGTCCATGTCCAAAAAGTGTCATAAAAATATTATAGATTAATATTTTTTTCCACTTTCACTGATGCCATTTTTAACCAACATCAGCTCTAATCACAATGACCAAACATTCATTAATTTTCAGAATTTTAACCCTTTAAATGCTGGTTTGTTTAAACAATGCCACTGCTGTTTTTTTATGAAAAAAAGAAATGTTTTTAATTATTTTCAATTTACTAAATGCTAAGCAGATTTTTTTCTTTGAGTATTACAGCCTTGGATATGTCATTGATTAACAACAATGTTAATTTTTATGCATTCATATTTTTTATGCAGTATCAGATTAAAAAAAATTACCTCTCAGTTCCATAAAGGACAAAAATGTCCATGTCAAAAAAGTGTCATAAAAATATTATAGGTTAATATTTTTTTCCACTTTCACTGATGCCCTTTTTTTAAACCAGCATCAGCTCTAATCACAATGACCAAACATTCATTAATTTTCAGAATTTTAACCCTTCAAATGCTGGTTTGTTTACACAATGCCACTGTTGTTTTTTATGAAAAAAAAACGACACCTCCTTTGCAGTGGTTGTAGTCTTGTGATTTCCAGTACAATATTTTTTTCATTCAAACTGTTCACGCACACACACACACGCTAACACACACGCACACACACTGGTTTCCATGTTTTGTGGGGACATTTTGTAGACGTAATGCATTTTATACCATAGAAACTGTATATTCTATTCCCCTTACCTACCCCATTCCCCAACCTGTGATTCCACTGGCATTGTTTAAACAAACCAGCATTTAAAGGGTTAAAATTCTGAAAATTAATGAATGTTTGGTCATTGTGATTAGAGCTGATGTTGGTTAAAAATTGCATCAGTGAAAGTGGAAAAAAATATTAACATTACATGAGATTAACATCTGGAATCACCAGAGGAAAGAGAGCCCCCAGTTCACTTCCTGAAACATCTAAGAAAAACACACACTGCTCCTACAGTATCAGCACAAACCTTCTGGAAAAAAACAATTCAAAGTCACGGTCTGAGAGTGTATTGGTAACACTTAACTTTAAGGGTTGTTCATAAGACTGACATAATACTACATAGTTTCTTAAGTGTGATAATTTATCACATATGTCATGTTAAGACAGATTTATGACAAGTTATGATGTATTGGTTAATGTCAAGTTGTTATAACAAAGGCATTTCAGACAGTGTCATCTTGACATTAAACATTACATAATTTAGCAAATGATAGGTAATGACAGTTGTAACAAACGTGCATAAAATCTCCTTCATGTTCACAGCACGTGTCATGTCATGATTATAAAGGTGTCATGTCAGTCTTATGAACACCCCTTCAAGTGAAGTGTTGCCAGTGTATTTTGTGCTGTTTTACTTTGTTTCTATGTCAGTACAATATATATTACTGCCGTGCATGTGTGAGTGAGAGTGCAAGAGGCTTACAAAAGTCTGAGACAAAACAGAGGAACAGCAACTGTGATTATGATTGTGTTGAAATGAATGGATAAATGGAGGGAGGGAGGGCCGTTTGAACTTACATAACGTGAGAGAGAGAGAGAGAGAGAGAGAGAGAAATGTGAACTGTAAACATAAGGACAGAATGTAGTTGAATGCGGAAGAGTTTTCAGCAGAAAGATTTGATGAGAACAGAAGATTTCATCATAATGGAAACCCCCGACATGTCCTCAGTGAGTAAATAAAACTATTTTCTGATACTTTACACAAAGTTGTAAATCAAAAACTGTTAAATTATAAAAAAAACCTGAGGAAATGAACCCCCTGGCAAAATCAGGAGAGCCGTTCTGTAGCTAACATTGTAGATTTTAATTTTACACAGTAATAGCTTAGTGTAATAGTTGAGACACGTTAGATATGACATATGAACACAGGTAAATTACCTGACATTTATTTTGGATGTTATCACAAATAATCTGCTCTACAGGAACTCTGTTGTTATTGAATCCATGTGGGAGTTTTCAGAAAGTTAAGTTTGGTCCACAAAAGGTTTTTGTTTATGTTGTTACTGCTGAAACCATCTACAGTAATAAATATTAAGCACTGTTATTTTCTTTGTTCACACAGTGATTTGTTTCCTTTATGATTTAATGAATTCACAAAACAGTGCAGCCAATTTTAAGTTTGAAATATGAATATAGCTTAAAGGTGTTGCTTTTTCACCGATTTCAAAGAAAGTCACACTAGAGTTCATGCTCAGCTTCTGCGTTTGATTTGATTGGTCACCTTAATGATTTTAACATAGATAAGTCTTCAGATCAGTTACTGGATGTTTGGCATGAGAATGGATTTAATTGTGTGAAATTAGGCAGCATGTTTGCAAGATGCTGCACAGTTATAAAGTTGTATCTAATGCCATTAGATCAAATTTGACCTTAACAAATACATTTTGTCTAAATCAAAGCAAACCCCCTAATTGTGAAATGACGTTATATATAACTTTAACATTTACCAAATCTGTGAGGATTGGAGACGAGGAACAAGAGAACCCAAGCGCAGACGATATCGGGGAGTGAACATAGAACATTTATTATATATAAACATGAAAAACAAAAAGCCCACGAGGGGGCAACACAACATTAAACATGAAATTACAACACTGACTTAACAAGAAACAATCTGATAAAAACATAAACTAAAAGAACACGATAGACAGCAAAACATGACATGATTCAACACAATGACCCAGCACAAGACAAGAGACAAGAGGAGATTAAATAGGGAAACTTAACGAGGGTAACACAGGTGCAAGGGATAAACTGATAATGAATAATTAACAGGGAGAACAAGGGGGCGGGGACTAAAGACAAGACACCAGAGGCACATGCCACAATAAACAAGGCATGGCCTCCACATTAAACAAGAGACTGTCAGAACTCTGCCATCACAATAAAACATCACTATAAAACAGACTCTCGTGGCAGAGTCCTGACAAAATCATTTTGGGGCACACATGCCACACTTCTTAGCAAAGCAGTGTCTGCCAGTAAAAATAAAGTATGCCATCTTTTGGGGTTTACTATGTCATTTTTTTACCTTCTCTGTCACTTTCTGTGTTTCCTGAAATTTAAGACCTCAGCAAATGATCATCAAAACATTTTTCAAACTATTTTGATGCATGATTATTATTACAGTGAATTCTCAATATTTTGTTTTCTATACTGCAGCTGAAAATATCTCGGCCGGAGCTGATAGATTTTGAGGGCATTTCTATGGTCAATTTATTCACTGACAACTGGGAAAATGTGAAGAACTTCCAGGCGAGACCAGATGACATCCTAATCGCCACTTACCCTAAAGCAGGTGAGTGTATAAGCTCAGTTACCATACATGAACTACATCTGACTCGCATGAGGCTACTTTAAGTATAAATAAAGCCTGTCAATCACACAAATCCCCTTAAAAGCGTGCCACTCAACTTCCACAAATGAAACTTAATGAAAGCATTGATGTTGCAAAGAGTGCACAAGATGCTTTCTGAATGACCTTGTTCTTTACTAGAATATTTTCTTTAATTTTAAGGAGAAACACCCACATTTTTTAAAAAAAATTCTAAGAACTGTGTCACTAGGTGCACAGGTGTACAGATTTGAAAACTACGCCAGGAGGAAAACAATGGGTATGCAGCATATGCAGCACAAGTGCTTACATGTCAACCGCTCACTTCCCAATGCAATCACATGACCAAAACTGGACAGATCAGATCACAGAAGAGTTGTGAGGTGCAGAACAGAAAAAAGTAACTGTAAAAAAACAATACATTAAAATAAGAACAGCCATTTCCATCTAACATATTATTTTAATCACTGTAAGTCTGAAAGTTAACCTGTTATAGCAAATCCCCCTCCACGTTCAGCACAAACCATGAAAATGACATGCTTACACTAAAATGGTTGTAGTTCCTAAACTACCTGGGACTTGCAAATTAAGTTAGAATTAAGATCAATTATAAAGTAAAAGATTCGGTGAAGCATAGTAAATATTAAGAAACATTGCAGTTTTGCAGAATAAATGTATAGATTTTACCTTACTCAGTCATAAAGATAAAGACCACAGAGACAAGGAGCAAAGAAGTCGAGAGCAAATGAAGGGAACAGTTAGGAATATCAATAACATTATAGATTAGGGTAATGGTGATTTTGTTTCTGCATTGATAAAAACATTAGTTTGAACAAAACACAATGTTGATAGAACACAAACATTTATTAGGGCTGGTACGATTCACTAATCTGGCGATTCAATACTATCCCGATGCTTTTGTGCCGATTCAATACATATCCCGATTCTGTAGCTATTGCGATTCATTGTTTAAATTGTGATTTTTGTTTGCTTAATAAAGTCTAGACAATGGAAAATGCTTGATCACACCCTTAAAAAGACTGTATATGAGTTATATTAACAAAAACAATGCATCACATCTTTCAAAATTTTTATTTCAGGAGCATACACATACATAGTGCATAAAGAACCTTGAACCATAAAACTTTCAAGTACTGAAGACTTGAATATAATATTCAAATGTGCAACAAAATAAATAAAAACAATACTCTGAAATAAAATGAAGTGCTTTTAAACTTTTCCAATAAATAACAATAAATAAAAAAGCTCCTGAACAATTTATTTAAAATTGAACTAGTATTTATGTAAAGTTTAAACCCTAGACTGCAACTAAAATGTGCTAAAAACTTAACTAATGCTTGGGAATGTTAAGATTCTTCAGCAAAAACAAGAGCTGGTCAACATGCTCTGTGGTGAGGCTGCTTCTCTGTGCAGTCACAATGTCCAAATAAAAATACATAAAAAAGCTCCTGAACAATTTATTTAAAATTGAACTAGATTTATGTAAACTTTAAACCCTAGACTGCAACTAAAATGTGCTAAAAACTTAACTAATGCTTGGGAATGTTAAGATTCTTCTGCAAAAACAAGAGCTGGTCAACATGCTCTGTGGTGAGGCTGCTTCTCTGTGCAGTCACAATGTCCAAATAACAATATATAAAAAAGCTGCTGAACAATTTATTTAAAATTGAACTAGATTTATATAAACTTTAAACCCTAGACTGCAACTAAAATGTGCTAAAAACGTAACTAATGCTTGGGAATGTTAAGATTCTTGTCACGGGGTGACTTTTTGAGGGCAGAACCAAAGATGATGGAGATGAGTAAGCCGCAAACACCGTCACTTCCGGGAACTCCGGGAAAGAAATTAGGGCTTCATCGGTCGCAGGTGTGTCAACGAGTGTGGCGATCGCGGATTGGACAATGAAGAGAAGGAGAGGAGTATAAAGAGAGCCTCAGAAATGTCAGAGCGTGCAGTTTATTCTAGCCAGTCTGGCGAGCGAGTTGGAGTGTTTGGGCGAGTGCAGCGAAAAGAAGGCGAATGATATTGTGGGCTGGGCGAGTAAGAAACTGTGGAGTTGGCAAGAGTAACGAATGGGCTGAGTATATCCAGATAAATATCTACCCGTGCAATGATTTAGGAAAATGTGTAATATCTTCTGAAGATTTCAAATAGCAATACTCACCGGAAGTACGGCAGGAGGAGGCCATCCAGGGACGGTCGCACAGCAACCGGGATTCGTTCGGTGGCTAAAGGGAAGAGGAAAAGAGACTTCGTGTCAGTAACAGTGTGAGTACCCCAAGCTATTGTTAACAGCCTACTTCCCTAGAGTGAACCCACCAGCAAGTCTTTTGTGAGCAGCCCCACTGTGGAAAGGAGTTGTGGGTGAGCCGAAAATAGCGAGTGAAGAGGACGCCGGGGTGTCGGGGCGGCGACGTCTACAACTGACTATCCGCTGAATCAGTGTCTAGCAAACTTCAGGACGAGTCCCTCGTCAGTCGTGGTTGTGTCCCTAATTCACCAAGAGTGTGTGTGGAGTGCAGTGGGTGAGTCTTTGTACTTTGCTGTGAGTGTATGCACTTGAAGGTTGCAGTGTCGTGCTGTGTCCGTGTTGTCAATAACCACCTTTAGGCCGGACAAACCCCTGTGAAGAAGTGGACATTGAGGCTGGCGTGGTAAAACATCATCATCTACATGCCGTCGGCGACATCCAGATCTGTCTTCCCCACGAAGCGGTGGTGAGATAACCAAGTCAAATAAGAACAGTGTGAATCAAGTGGAGCATATTAATAGTGAGAAGTTTGGCTGTTGGTAGAGGACATCAGCTGTGTGTGTGTAGCATTACCTGCTTTGGAGTCTCTTCCAAGGTGCGCCCCTGTCCAGATCTCTCGCCCTGTCGGTTGGAAGAGAGGAGAGGGAAGCGTTCGACCCACTCAGTGTGGTACACTCCGGGGTGGAACCCCTTACCTGATTCTACCGGTGTGGTGACACCAGCGGAGGCCAGTTCGGTATAACGCAGCAGCTTGCATCTCAAACATCCTTTTGTTGAAGCTTCAAAGAAGGCCAACGCCTGACGTACATCACCCCATAAGGTCTGTGAGTTCCATCCATTTCCTGTTTCTATGTATATTCACCGTGCGCCCACCGCCAAGTGTAGTCTGCTGTGAACTGTACTTACCTGCTGCCAAAAGCTAAAGCAGCATATTGTGTTATACGTTTGTAAGCCCAAGTAAAGCCCCTGTTACCTACATTTGTACCTACCTTATGCTAACCGCTAAAGCCAGCATATTGTGTTGTACGTCCGTAAGCCCAAGTGAAGCCTCAGTTACCTGCATTGTACTTACCTTGTGCCAAGAAAACTGAAGTCATCACATTGTGTTGGGAAATTGCTTGTTAGTTGAAGGAGCCCCGTTGCCCGTCTCACATACCTACTGTGTTGTATACTTACCTGTGACCCCAGGGAAGATCCAGTGGCCTCGTGCCCCTGCAAGCCAGAACAGAGAGAAATCTTGTGAATAAGCTGATTATTGTCGCATAATCAGCAGTCAAGAAGAGGACCTACCTGAGATTTCCGCGACGGAGTCTGAGAGACTCGAGACTGTGCCTCTCCAACCGGAGAGTTGGATTTTAGCCTCCTTTTCCCAATACATTTTTAAATAATTTTTATAAAGTTTGTTTTAATATTTACTTACGCTCTCTGTGTGTCTGGTTATTGGGGTGCTCTTGGGACCTCCTCGAGGTGGAAACTAGAGAGGGGCGAGACTCACGACATCTGTGGTCTGCTCCGACCTGTGACATTCTTCTGCAAAAACAAGAGCTGGTCAACATGCTCGGTGGTAAGGCTGCTTCTCTGTGCAGTCACAATATCCCCGGCGGTAGAGAATACCCGTTCTGCAGAGACACTTGTCCCTGGTACACATAAGTATTGCTTGGCTATCTCTGCAAGTAGAGGATACTCATGTTGATGTTCTTTCCACCAACCCAATGGACATTCATACAGTGGCAGACAATCAGCAGTTCTGTACTTTTGCACTTCCTCTGTTGCAATTTCAGAGGCTGACTTTGCTAATGGCTGCCTGGCATCCCCAAAAGTGTTACCAAGGAGATCAGCCAGCGCACAGGAGGATACTCTTCTTTTAGGCAAAGGAGAGCTATTGTGATCATCATCTTCCTTGTCTGGTGCACAATTATCACTCAGTTCCTGCCTCGCCACTTCTCCCTAAAAAGTACAACAAATAAAACATGTTGGTAAAAAATAGTACTACATTTAATTTATGTTGACACTATGTTGATCCATCAGTTGATCCATCTTAGACACTAAATATTTGAACATTGTACCAAATCAATGCATAATTTAACATGAAGCAGAAAATAAAAAAAAAAATTATATACAATTTTACACACACATGTACACAAGCTCACACACTATTATGAACTAAGACACATTTTTACCTGATGCTCCAACATTGTTGCTGCAGCTTCTGTGACCATTTTTGCAAATGTTTCATTTTTTTCTTCATCAGACAGAAACGGCAGTGCTTTAAATCTTGGATCAACTGCTGAAGCCAGGTTAAGAGTTATTTTTCCAGATCAGATGCATATCTTTTGCTGAGGTCTTGGTGAATGGCATCTTTGAGTTGTCTGACAAACAGAGGATCCGCAAGGTTTTTCTGGGTGTCATGCAGGAGCTGTGCATGTAGTGGGGCAATGACAGAGAGTGTTGGGTTATTTTCATCAGACATAACACATGTAGCTACTTTTACTGGCTTTAGGGCCTGAATGAACTCTTCTGCATTAGTTATGTCCAACTCAGTCAAGGTGCTAATATCCTTCTCTCTTTTCCTCACTTCAGGTGAGAGCAGTGCAGCTGTTACTGCAGCCTGTTGCTCCAGAAAACGTTTAACCATGTCGTATGCACTATTCCATCTCATTGAAACGTCTGTTATAAGTTTGTGCGCAGGGAGCTCCAGTAACTTTTGTTTTTCCTGCAAAACATGAAGTCCTGCAGCACTTCTACGGAAAATCCAGTGATGCGTCGTACTCGTCCGAGTAACTTCGCGACAGCAGGAAGCTTCAGTGCACGATGTGAGGCCAGATTTAGAGTGTGTGCGTAACACTTAATATGGAGAAAGTCGGTTATTTGGGCAGCGATAACCATATTAGATGCATTGTCTGTTAAGTTTCATTCAATCACTACACCACGAAGCAGCTCTGCAAGATTTGCCCCCGTGTGACTCCCGTGAAAGGCTCTGGTTTGGAGCATGTGAGAAGACAAATGCCAGTCATCTGTTATGTGATGGGCTGTTACGGTGACATAGGACTCCGTAGCTCGCGATGTCCAGGCATCGCAGCTAAGTGCGACTCGTTGAGCTTTGCTTAAACAGTTTTTTACTTCTGACGCAACCTTGTCGTACATTTTAGGTACAACTGAGTCTGCGAAAAGCTTCCTCGATAGAATAATGTACCTTGGCTCCAAAGTATAGATCATATTTTAAAAAACTGGCATTTTCCACAACGCTATATGGTCGAATGTCTTTGCAGATAAAAAGAGCAATCAACTCCGTGATGCGTTTTGCCTTCTCCGAAGTGGATGGTAATTGACTCAATTTCACATCCAGAGTTCATTGAGATGCTGCAGGTTGATTGGCGTTTAGCCCGAAATTCAGCTCTGAATGGTGTTGAGTAAGGTGGGCACTCAAGTTGGTCGTATTGCCACAATATGCTATCACTGTATGGCAGAGTTTGCATATCGTTTTAGTCATGGCCAGCGCAGCTCTTCCTGGCAGTGTGTAAAATCCAAAGTGTTTCCACACTTGTGATTTCAAACGTGAAGGTGCAGAAATTTTTTTTAAAGAGGTTTGCTCCCCTGACTCTGCCATGGTTTTGCTTTCTCGGGCCAGCTTAAAACGGATACGACGTCATCTACAGACAACACGTTATTTTCGTCCTCTGTTGGAATAAAAGCGGTAACGTCTTCCCACCACCTCTCTGGAAAAGTAAAATAATTAAATGTATATTGATTCTGAGGTAAACAAATCGATCTCAAAATCGTTTTTAAAAGAATCGCGATAGTTTGGTGAATCAATTTTTTTCTCCCACCCCTAAGATTTTTAATCTCTTATGTCTTTATTGAACACATCCCCTTCAACATTTACAGTACTGTGAAAAAGTAAGAGAACTGTGTAAATGTCTACCTTGAATTTTACCATGAATAATCCACAACCGTCTTTATGTCTAACTAAAGGTGTTCCTCAAGGATCAATCTTAGGACTCATTCTGTTTTCAATTTTTATAAATTATTTGGATAGAGATGTTCAAGCCAAATTACATTTTATGCTGATGATACAGTGGTTAAAACCCAGGCTTCTACCATCTCAGCAGCAGTGCAGGAACTTCAGACTGCATTTCAGGCATTGCAATATACACTATTGAGTCTAAAATTGGTTTTAAATACACAGAAAACAAAGTTTCTGGTGTTCTCAAAAGCTTGAGTACAGCTAACTGACAATTGTGGTCTTTTGTCATTAGATGGAAAATCCATTGAGTGTCTTCATACAAATATTTGGGGGTATGGATTGATGATACGCTTTCCTTCAATGAACACATCACTGCTTTAGTTACGCAACTTAAAGTCAAGCTTGGCTTCTATTACAGAAGCAAATCTTGCTTTACTTTTAGTGCTAAGAAGAAACTTGTGGAATCTACTTTCCTGCATTTTCCATCCTGCGTCATGTTGATTCAGCTTACCATGCATCTCTACGATTTATAACAAATATAAAGTCTCTTACCCATCACTGCATTCTTTATGATTTATTTGGTTGGACATCACTTAAAATTCGTAGAATAGACATTAGCACTGGTATATCTTTATTTATAAAGCTATACTTGGCAAATTTCCACTGTACCTTTGTAACCTTCTCTCTGTCTGCACTGGTTCCTACCATCTACGCTCTTCAAAGTAATTGCTCTTTAATTGCTCTTTAACTTGACTAGTATTTTGACTATGGATGGATTTACACTAGATTATGTGGATACCTACAAATATCTAGGTATCTGGTTAGATAAATCACTTTCTTTTAAGTTCCACATTAACGAGCTGCAAACCAAAATTAAATTTAGGATTGGCTTTTTATTTAGAAACAAAGCTTCTTTTACTTATGCTGCTAAACATACACTAGTAAAAATTACTGTCCTACCAATATTAGATTTCGGAGACATCATTTATAGAACTGCCTCTACCTCTCTTCTGAAAAGGTTAGATGTGGTCTATAACAGTGCCATTCGTTTTGTTACCAATGCCTCTTTTTATACCGACCATTGTGATTTATACGCACTAGTGGGTTGGCCTTCTTTACATACTCGACATCTGACCCACTGGTATCATTTTATATATAAATCAATTTTACGCAAAACCCCTCTGTATCTGAACTCTCTTCTTACCATTGCCTCATCTGTTCGTAACCTACGCTCCAGAAAATATATTTCTCTAGTAATACCTAAAGTAAATACTTCTTTTGGCCGTAGCTCCTTCAAGTTTGCAGCTGCATACGACTGGAATGAGCTACAAAAGACCCTGAAACTTGAGAACACCGTCTCTCTCACTTCTTTTAAAGCACGCCTATCAATTCAATTCAATTTTCAATTCAATTTTATTTATATAGCGCTTTTCACAATACTTAATTGTTTCAAAGCAGCTTTACATTAATAGAAGCAGTAAAAGCACAGAAAAATGACAGATAGCACAACATAATACACAATAGCATAAGCAGTCAAATTTGCTGCGGCTATGACTCTACATTATGAGCGAGCGTATTACTAATGTAACGTCTAGAAGAAGAAGCTAAGTTAAGCCCAAGCAGGCTACCTCCCCGGGTTAAAAAACCCCATAGCAGAAAAAAAAACAAAAACCCCGGGTTGTTCAGCCGAGGAAATAAAAAATAAAAAGTCCTAGGAGGGAAAAACCCTTGGGAGATATACATGTATATAAACGGATAAGGAGTTTAAGCGGGGATTAAACGGAGATTAAGCGGGTTTTGCCGGTGATCGTTGGTCAGGCATCAGCTGGGCATCACATTGAGGGACGACCAGTAGATCAGAGGTGTGCCGACATCTACCGAAACTGGGTCTGTTTGTCCCATTGTCCTCAGGGTCGAGGACGAGACAGGGAGAGAAAAACAATCATATTAGCGTAGGGGCCGTTCACATGTAATGCAAGTGTCACACAGCGATGTGGTTCAGCTTAGTTTCAGACAGACTAACTATTGCGGCATAATTATATTATCCACAGTTGAGGATTTTGCAAATTGGGGGCCCACTGCGACGGTATATATGGTAACTAAGGGTCGCCTTCCGATCTTTAAGAGAAAATGAAACCTGTCGACCCGTTTGACTAAGGCCTGTAACCCCACTGTCGTCGTTAATGCAGGTTCAGTCGCAAACGGGTCTATATTGCATACTATTTACAAGATCATGAGAAAACGCCAACATCGCAACCTGACCATACGTGTCAACCCGTTTGACTAAGGCTGGAGGCCCCACTGTCGTCGTTAATGCAGGTTCAGTGGCAAACGGGTTTGTATGGCATCCTATTCACAAGACACACGAAAGTTCCAAAATCGCAATCCGATCATACGTTAAGATAAGGTTTTTATTTATTTATTTGGTTGGTCTGTGTTATGACCGCGAGTGCTTTGTTCCATAAAAATAACTATTTCGAGTTAAGTACCTTTACTAGAAAAATTATGTGAATGCTTTGTTGAATAGAAAAGTTTTAAGTCTAGATTTAAAATGATCGACTGTGTCTGATTCTCGGACATCGGTTGGTAAATCATTCCAGAGCTTAGGGGCTAAGTAGGAAAAGGATCTTCCACTTTTAGACACTTTGATAGTCTAGGGATAATCAAGAGACCAGAATTTTGTGACCGTAGTGTGCGTGATGGATTGTATTCTGATAGTAATTCTCTAAGATATGAGGGTTCTAGGCCATTTAAGGCTTTGTAGGTGATTAGTGATATTTTAAATTGTATGCGATATTTAACTGGTAGCCAGTGTAAAGATGCCAGAATTGGGCTTATGTGGTCGTACTTTTTAGATCGAGTAAGTACCCTTGCGGAAGCGTTTTGAACTAGCTGAAGCTTGTTTACTTGATTTGCATGGCATCCCCCGAGTAGCAAGTTACAATAGTCTATTCTAGAGGTCATAAAATCATGGATAAGCTTCTCTGCGTCAGATGTAGACAGTATATGGCGTATTTTCTAGATATTTCTAAGATGGAAGAATGCTGTGCGGCAGACGTTGGCGATATGACTATCGAAGGATAAGTTGCTGTCGAACATCACACCTAAGTTCCTAACCGTGGAAGATGGCACCACAGTGCAGCCATCTATGTTCAACTTGTAATCTGACATGTTATGTTTGTAGCGATTCGGTTCAATAATAAGTATCTCTGTCTTATTGGAGTTCAGCTTAAGAAAGTTATGTGCCATCCAGTCACTAACATCGCTAAGGCAGTCTGTTAGCTTAGAAAACGTGTGTGTTTCACTGGGATGTGAGGAGATGTAAAGCTGGGTATCATCCGCATAGCAGTGAAAACGTATGTTATGTTTCCTGATAATGTCTCCTAGGGGTAACATGTATAACGAGAACAGGATAGGACCTAAAACCGATCCCTGCGGTACACCGTATTTAACCAGGGAGTGATATGACTCTTCCTCGTTTACATAAACGAAGTGATAGCGATTGGTTAGATACAACCTAAACCAGGCTAGCGCCTGACCACTGATACCAACATAGTTTTCTAGTCTATTGAGTAAGATTATGTGATCTATTGTGTCAAAGGCTGCACTAAGGTCTAATAATATAAGAATTGAGATTTCACCACGATCGGATGTTAATAGGAGGTCATTTGTAACTCTAAGCAACGCTGTCTCTGTGCTATGGTATGGCCTGAATCCTGATTGGAACTTTTCATATGTACTATTATTTGTCAAGAATGTGCGTAACTGGCTTGCCACTACCTTTTCTAATATTTTCGAAAGAAAAGGGAGATTGGTCTAAAGTTGTTAAGCTCTCCCTTATCAAGCTGTGGTTTTTTAATCAGCGGTTTAATAACTGCTAGTTTGAAAGTTGTTGGAACGTATCCTATTTCTAGCGATGAGTTAAAGATATTTAGAACCGGGGTTGACACTACAGGGAATACCTCTTTAAGTAGTTTTGTGGGAATGTGGTCTAATATACAGTACGATGATTTGGATGATGTAACTAGTCTAGAGAGCTCATCTATTGTAGTAGGTTTAAATGAATCAAGATGTTCGTATGGTAGTCTAGTGGTAAGAGCTTTTGCCAATTTGTTGTACCTGCTGACCTCCTTTTTATAATTTTATATTACATTTATTTTTGCTCTAGATCTTTTATTACAGATTAGGATATATTAATTTGTATATATTGTTTAATTTATTGTCTTGAAGACTTGTACTTTATTTATTATCTTGTGGTTATTTCATGTATTATTTGTGTAATTTTTTATATGGAACTACTTGTTGTCTTGCACCTTCCTTTATCTTGGCCAGGTCGTCGTTTCAATTGAGAATGTGTTCTCTACGTGCTTACCTGGCTAAATAAAGGTTAAATAAAAAAATTAAATAAAAAAATAATGTGCCACGAGTTACAACCGAATTTGGAAGAACTGCTTTTTGTTATTTAGCACCTTGGGGGTGGAATAATCTGCAAAAAGAGCTAAAGTTAGAAACCCTTATGTCCATAAATGAATTTAAAACTACTGTAAAGAGTGTTATGATGGAGGCATGTTCTTGTTTCTCTTAAGAGTCTCATTGTGTTTGTTATGTATGCATTTGTTGTGATTTGGCTGCTACCTTGTCCAGGTCTCTCTTGTAAAAGAGATTCTGAATCTCAATGGGACCTCCTGGTTAAATAAAGGTAAATAATAAATAAAAACAAAAATACATAAGTCATCTTCTGTGTCATATTAATGTCAGCAGAGAGTAAAGGGGTATAGGGTATAATTTCTTTCTACTATATTTATTATATAATCTAATCTACTATATATCGTACTACAACCAAACTGTATATTCTAATTTTAATAAACAGAACTACATTATCTACATTATCTGTGTGTTATCTGTTGGCTGTGGTATTTGAATAAATAATGAGGTGAGTCCTAAAAGGATTAGGGGCTATTTAGAGTTGTTTTACTATAAATATAATAGTTTCATATTAATATGAGTTTGTATTGTGTTATTATGTGTATGTAATAGTGAATTGCACTTTCACAGATATATATTTTATTCCATTTATTCCAATATTCCATTTTCTTTAAGTTACCATCATAAAGAATAGTAAAGTTTTTTGTGCCCCCCCCCCCAATTATTTTAACACAAACCGACACTGCTGCAAAGTTACATCAACAGAATCATTATACAGTCCACACTGTAGTTTGTGACTCTTTCCCATTTCTTTCCCATGTTTGGCAGTTATTGTTATTTAATGTTTATTAAAGGTATGACATTATTATTAATTATTTTTTCTCTCCACTGTTCCACTAGGTACCACCTGGGTTTCTTATATATTGGACCTTCTGTATTTTGGTAATGATCCAGATCACCAGACTTCACAGCCAATTTACATAAGGGTGCCATTCCTAGAGACATGCTTTCAAGTTATTCCAACAGGTCAGAGATCACAGTATAATTCACTTCGTAAATTCAATCATGATTTTGTCCATCATAATTAGTATTTTTCCATCTCAAAAATGTCTAGACATTCCATTAAGAGAAATATAAACCAGATGGAGTGAATTTCTCACATGAATAAACATGTTTTCAATTCTTTGAAATGCCCCTCAGACATACCCATTCCAAAACCCTAGCTTATAGTACCTTAGATGTTATATTTACTACACTGTATACACTGTACAATCTAAAAAATGATGGGTTATTTTCAATAATTAACCCAGAAAGGGTTTATATTTGACCCAACCATGGTTTAATGGTTTTGGGTTGAAATAACACAGCATTGATTAAATTACAACCCAGATGGCTGGGCTTGTCCCATTTTGACCCAATGCTGGGTTGAAAATATCTTACTATTATTTTAGAGTTTATGTACCGTCCAAGTCTCTTACCAACCAAGCTGACAGGTTTGTTTAATCTGGGGTGAATTTTGGCCTTGGTGTTTATCTGTTTAACAGGCCTGCTGGACTGTTGGTTTCCGTCATATGTTGTATTTTTTGGACGTTGGTGTTGTGTGTGAGACATCTTAAAGGAACAGTATGTAAGAAATGTATATCAATTAATCATAAAATGGCCCTGATATGTCACTAGACATCAAGAAATCATTTTCATTTCAAATATTTATATCACTGACAACAGTGGTCTGGCCAGGATATTGACATTTAAAAACTGAAGTTGCAGCCCTCAACTGATGTTTATGTTGTCATTTTGTGTATTGGCCACCAGTTGTGTGATTGCAGTACCAGTTTTAGCCACAAGTTTTGTGATTGCAATACCAGTTTTGGCCACAATCCTACATACTGTTCCTTTAAATATCTTGATTTCTAATCTACAATAAAATTTCTCACTTTCAGGGACAGAACTTGCTAATAATCTGAAAACTTCTCCTCGCCTCATCAAAACTCACCTACCTGTTCAGCTGGTGCCTAAGTCCTTCTGGGAACAGAACTCAAGGGTATATATTTATATATTTATAAATATATTGATTTATACTGGAGTACAAAAAAAGATGAGGAAACCTCTTCTTACTGAGATGGCTTACTGAGTTTATTATGAGCCACCACACCCTCAAACGGGTCTAGACCATTTTAACTAGCTGCATCACTACCTGGTATACCAAAAGCACTGCACTTAATCGTAAAGCCCTTATAGAAAATGATGTTGTTTTTTCATTACTTATCAAGTTCATTGAGTGTATTTTAATCGGTCACACTATGAAACCCAATTGCACAACTCTCTCTAGAGTTTATACATCAAGAGTTTTGATCTTTGAAGGGAATAGGCATAGGGATGATCACTTCCAAATGGAAGTGATTTGCCCTTAGATTTGTTTATTTGAATAAAGCTGCAATCTGTTACTTTCTTTGTGAAAAACAAACCAAAATCAGTAACATGAAAAGTACATAACAGTGGGTGAAATAAGTATTGAAAGTATTGAACACGTCAACATTTAAATATATTTCCAAAGATGCTATTGACAAAATTTTCAGATGTTAGTAACAACCCAAGTAATCCTTACATACAATTAAACCAAAACAAATAATTTCATAAATTAATGTGTAATAATGTGAAATGACACAGGAAAAACTTATTGAACACATGAAGAAAGGGAGTTGCAAAAAGGCATGGAAAGCCAAGACAACAGCTGAAAACTATCAGCAATTAAAAAAACCCAGCCGCCTGTCATTGTAAATAAATATCAGCTGGTTCATTCCAAACTGGTGGCCTACAAAAACGTCTTAGTGCCTTTTTAAAAGCAAAGAGCTGTCTCAAGACCTTTGCAACCTAATTGTTGCAAAACATAATGATGGCATTGGTTATAGGCGCATTTCTAAGCATGAATGTTCCAGTTTGGGGCCATAATATGGAAGTGGCTGAGCCTGTGTTCCCTGTCATGACCATGTTTGCTAAATCCATGTTCCCTGAGTTTACTATCACATTGACATGAATTTTGTTTCGTTACATTGGACAGACAACGTCTTGTTGCAGTTTTAATTTAATTTTAATGTGTTATTTGTCAAAATGACAGATGGTTTTCATATTTTGGGGGACATACACAGTACTGTGCAAAAGTCTTAATTAGATTTGTTGTTTTTGTAATGTTATAGTGATTATAATTATTTCTCAGGTTCTTTATTAGAATACAACTAGAAAATGCAGGAAACTTGTATGTAGTATTAAAAACCATATAAAAGTATAAGCTGAAATGTCAAGTATTTAGGGTAAACTTCCCTTCCACTTGAGCCAACGCAGGCAACTGCAGGATCTGCTTAACCTATATGAAATTAAATCCTAATTTCTCATTCTAATCAAATGACTTCAGGACTTCAGTCTCCTCAGAAAACCTCAAGATGTGTTTAGTGCCAAAGAAGGTCACGGTAAAATAAACATTAGAGATGCTTGTCAAAAGCTACTACTGCAGGGACTACACTAACTATGGTGATGTTGATCTCCTTCCAAGCTGGTATTCCTTGGAGCACCTTGGAACCCTTCCGCATTGTCAGCAGGGATCTCAGGGTCTCGGGTGTTTCGCCCCTTAACCTGAACACCACACCTGAGTGGGGCAGCAAAGACTGACTAGCCTTCACCTACAAAAGGGTTCCAACTGTGGGCTCCCTTCAGCCACACCCATCTTGAACTAGACTCGGCTGCTGC
Organism: Misgurnus anguillicaudatus; assembly: GCF_027580225.2. NCBI lineage: Eukaryota > Metazoa > Chordata > Actinopteri > Cypriniformes > Cobitidae > Misgurnus > Misgurnus anguillicaudatus. The sequence continues at coordinate 7,689,941 of NC_073341.2, read as the reverse complement.
AGCTATATCACTGGTGGCTTTCTTCAGCTGTTTAGCCTCCAAGCCCACCCTTTGGAGGAAGCAGCGCAACGATTTCCCTGGGCATCCGCAGCAGCCAACTTCAACAGGGTAGCTGGTTGTATGCAACCCTTTTACAACGGCTTCGTCGACCAGGTCCTGGTACTTAGATTTTTTTAACTGGTGGGATGTGGCTAACCTCTCTTCCCAGGTCACTGTGAGCTCCACAACTATGATGGTTTTTCGTGCTCCTGGACCATATCTGGTCGAAGGGAGGTCACTGCCACGTCCTGTGGGAAGACAAGCTTTTTTTTCAAGTCCTCTCTCAACTCCCAGTCAGAGGTTTGTTGCAATAGAGAGGTTGAGTTGTTGGCCACCATTGTAGTCTTGTAAACCTTTTCTCCTTTTTTCACAAAAGTTATGGCTTTGGGTGGGTAGGCCTGCTTGTTGTTGGCTTTGACTCACACTAAATACTGACTGATGCCTGAAGAATTTTTATTTTATTTTTTATTTTGTGTACATATTTCCTGTATTTTCTGTTTGTATCCTAATAAAATAGATTGAAAAATAAATATGGATGGACATTAAAAACTTCTAAAACAAGTCTGGTGGTTGTGGCCTAAGACTTTTGCACAGTACTGTATATATTTTATATATACGCCAAAGTGGCTAGTGTGACTTACTGTGATACAAGCCACTGCTGAATTCCATCCCCATTTGGCAGGTGTTAATGTTAAGCCCTGATTGATAAATGAGCACTGTGGATTACACATGGCTGTTCGCAATACAAGATTACAGTTTTCCTGATAGCAACAAATAATGCGGTGCTGTGCCAACAATAAAGTGCATCCAAGTAGTCCAAGCTTGCCCTTAAATACTCATATTCACGAAATGCTAATAAGCAAAAAGAAGTCATGTAATTTGTTTGGCTACACATGCTTTGCTTTGGCAAAATAGCCATTACTGTAATAGCCATTACTGCACTTCTGAAATTGAATCATTTTGTCTTTCATTCCAGGTTGTGTATGTAGCTCGTAATGCGAAGGACAATGCAGTTTCCTATTTTCATTTTGAACGAATGAACATGGTACATCCTGAACCGGGTGATTGGAACCACTACTTACAGAAGTTCATGGAAGGAAAAAGTAAGTTAAAGTAACACATATAAAAAAAGAAATGGTATTTGTCAATTACAACTCTAAACTTTAAAGGGGACATTCCATGAAAATCAGACTTTTTCCATGTTTAAGTGCTATAATCGGGTCCCCAGTGCTTCTATCAACCCAGAAAACATGAAAAATAGCAACCCTGTAACTTTGTTTTGGTAAGGCTCTCTCTGCAAGCATGTGAATAAATAGGTCATGGGGATTTCGCTCCCCCCATGACATAGGTAAAGGATCTTATTTTAATGATACTGCCCCTTCAACTGCGCTATCCAACCATGACGCTACCTCAAGTGCGAGTGACCAAGAGAAAGTATTACTGACACCATGACGCGTTTGTATTCCCTCAAACACAAACAGGAGCCTACAATCTTATAACTTGTAGTTTCAATAATATTTCTAAAGATTGAATTAACGTTCTAAAGGATTAACCTTACCTCAGTGCAAGAGAGAGAGCGAGTGAGTGAGAGAGAGAGAGAGAGCGAGTGAGCGATAAACATGTATTTAGTATGCATAAAACAGATGATTGACTTTATAAACTTGTTCAAATATATATATATATATATATATATATATATATATATATATATATATAATGTTGAACATCGCTCACTAACTTCTTTCGTGAGAGAATCTTCCTCGATGCTCTGTCATGTCTACAGCGCGAGCGCTTGAGACTCCGCCCACCTGAGCAGCTCGTTTGGATTTAAAGGGATACACACAAAACTGTGCATTTTTGCTCAGACCCATAAAGTGCCTATTTTAACATTCCACAATAAATTACCTATATGGTATTTTGAGCTAAAACTTCACATAATGTACTCTGGGGACATCAAAGATTTATTTAATATCTTAAAAACGTCTTGTGGCATGTCCCGGACAAGTCCCAGACTAAAATGTTTGAGATGTCTTAACAGTTAACAGATTTATTTTTGTCATTATTCTCAAGATGCACACCAGTAATGTTTTTTTTTTGTAAAAAAAAAAAACACGCACTCGCGTCTGTTTGGAGATAACTTTAGGCGCGAGTAAACAAGTAGATGTGATGTTTACAATCGCATATCTTATAATGATACCACAAAGCGCGTCAAATATGAGGTATTTGTGTGTGCGTTTGGACGTCGATCGCGTCTGTTTGATGAAACACACACACAGTCTGAGTAAACAAGTAGATGTCATGTCACCAACACTTGGATTAAAACTCAACACATCACTGAATGGCTATAGAGACGGAGTCTCCATTGACTGGGGTTGACTTGAATATGGATGATCTCTGCCCTTCTCTTCAATGGAGCGGGGCGTGGCTCATTATAGATAATGCAGTAACACGAGAAAGACGGTACATCTCCCTATTCTAACACAGTTAACAACGAATTACAATATTTCACTTACATCTTCCAAAAGCAGACATTCCAAGCATTATGTAGATATGTATCTTTTGTTTATATGACAAGTATTCGTTAAGTTACAGTTAATTTTTCTGACGTGTTTCTGAAAGGACTTCACTGAGGGAGAGAGAACAAAACACGCATCATGTTTATTTTCTTAATTTTGCGAAAAGCACAACATTCTGTTTTTATTGGGAGTGGACAGAAAAAAACTAGACACTTTAACGTTTTAAATGATGTATAAATCATATCTGTATGACCAAAATCAGCAGAGTTATCTAACTCTCTTTGCGGAGTGATTGAAAAATAAAGAGTTTACGGCGCCCGCGCCACCGTCGACCCCAGAGTGTTAAGTGACCTATTAAAACTAAGGCCTAGTCCTGGTTTAATCTTTTAAAAGGATCTTATGACTAGTACACTTTAGGTAGAGTAAATGTATTCAAAATAGTTCAAAACCAGTCTAAAAGTATCATCATTAAACATCAGCTTTTTACCCCACAGATGTGTTTGGTCCATGGTATGACCATGTCAGTGGATGGTGGGAGAAGAAACAGACATATTCTAACTTATTGTACTTGTTCTATGAGGATTTGGTTGAAGTATGTTTCTTTCATAGAATAATATATATATTTCATGACTTTGATCCTCATTTTATCAAATGAATGCAGAAATCGATAAATGAGGGCCTCTGTGTCTATAGTGTAATTTGTTGAATTATTTCCTCAGGACACAGGACGTGAGGTGGACCGTTTGTGCTCTTTTCTGGGATTATCAACTTCGGCTGAGGAGAGAGAGAAAATAACAAAAGGAGTTCATTTTGATGTCATGAAAAACAACAAGATGACCAATTATTCTACAATCCCAGTCATGGACTTCAAGATCTCACCCTTCATGAGGAAAGGTTAGATAACATCATCTACATTTGTCTGACTGTAACAGAGGCTTCTGCCTTTCAGCTGATTCACTTCTCTTTGTTTGTGTTCAAAGGTAAAGTTGGAGACTGGAAAACTCACTTTACTGTGGCCCAAAATGAAGAGTTTGATGAGGTCTACAAACAAAAAATGAAGAACACCACTGTCAAGTTTAGGACAGAACTTTAATGCTTGCTAAACATAGCTCAACAATATTCACTAAATTTGGCTCATTTGTCTGACTAAAGGCAAATTTTGACTCTATTTGATCTACAGAATATTTTATATTAAAACACAATTGTACAGTATACCAATGATAGCAAGTAAGCCATAGGTTTGTAGGACAGGTGTTCAGAAGATCAGTGTGAGGATGAAATTAAGAAGTGTCCTGATACATCATATGAAGATATGAAGAGCTCTTTTCCAAAACGCTATAAATCCATTTCAATAGTTTTCAGAAAAGGAAATTTTTTTACCTAGACCCACAAATTTTGTGAATATTCAATTTATTCTGTTAAAATTGTTTTTGCTCAGTCTGAACATGTTGAATAATGATTATTAAATCAAACAACAATATTGTTGATTATAAATTCAAAGTTATTTTTTTTTTCAAAACGCTATAAATCCATAATTTTTTTCCATAAATTGATGTTTTTTCTTTAAAAAACAAAAGTAAGAGAACATGCACTCTTCATACTATAAATGAATAAGTAAAAATGTGATATACATTGGAGCCAGTATGAAATAAACAGAATTAAACATAACTAACTTGCTATTACTCCCTCCACCATTTTAGTTTTCTCCTTAGCAGGGCGTTAGGAACCTCTTTTGCTTAACATATTTCACCTCTCTCTCTCTCTCTCTCTCTCGTCTACACACAGTTGTTTTAACCTCACACGCACACACAGCGAGCTCCCCTCGATCTGCTCTCAATGACATACCATGTAACAACGCGCTCATAATGTCCAATCCAAAAAGCACAACTTTACAGATATCCCTGCATTGTTCACTAGCCACATTTTGTACTTTTGCACTACACACAATCTACAATAGGGCTTATTCGCAAACACTGGAAGTAGCTAACCGCGGCCATTTTGTTGACATGACATCTGTCCTGCCCCTAGCCGCACGTAGATTTGAGTTGAGGGGAGCTTCATCTCGTCGGTATCAAGAGAAGATAAGCTTGATTGGTGTGGAACCATATCAAATAGACCCAATAGCCTTCAAATCACTTGCCTTTAATATTGCTTGTAATAAAAACTTTTGCAGATGTCCTCAACACGCTGTGGGAAAAATCGCTCAGAAAGTGATCCCAATGATGTCGTTCATTGTATCTGTATCATAATAGTTTTGGTGTGAGCTCCGCAATTCTCTTTAATATAAAACGATTTGCAAAACTATATTTTTTATAGTTATTGTTAATGTGAAAGGCCCTTAATTCCCTACCTAGTATTAATGCCAGACCTATTATGTTCATATAGTTATTAATACTAATTTAATAACTGTTTCAATTTATGGCAGCTTATTTGAAAGAGCAGTTTCAGCCACTGCTTACAGCTAAATATATGATCAAATTATGGGGACAGACTTTGCTGTGAGCATATATCCGTTACCTGGGGTAAAATGATGGGGACAGACTTTGCTGTTGGGAGTCTCTTCTTCGCTGGTTCAACTTTCATGTTTTCTGACAGTCGGTGTCGCATACAAACTAATTCCGGGGTTCTTTTTGCTGTTGTTAGAACAGCCATGTATTACACCACACACCATCGCGTGGTTTTAAAAAAAATACATCGATAATACCATGGATAATACCCACGCTGCCACGCTTGTCAATTGACAGACTGACAGTTCTATGTCAACAATATGGCCGCCGCGAACATTGATGACGTAGATCGAATATCTCCTATAGCAGCTTATCATGGTCAATGTATCAAACGCCAATCTGTCTATCAGCAGCCTATCGAACTATGCAGTACTTTTCATGTCACGTTAGCAGGCTTCTTCACAGGAAAAAAGGTTTATCGCGAAGAAGAAACTTACAAAACTGTATTAAACGAGCCAGTTCTGAAACGAAAGTTTTACATACCAAACACTTTGATGAAGATCGCCTTGCAAACGGGTACCTTCTCCGGATGATGTATTAACATGACATTAATCCTCATTTTGATGAATGAATGAACATAAACAAACATCTGTTCAGAGCGCCGCCATTGAATTGCGTCGAACGCTCATCGAATTCTGATTGGTCGAGAGGATAAATCGCGTTTAGGCTAAAAATAGGCTCTGGCACTTATCGCGTTTGGGAAAAGAACGACATCCTGTACCTACATTTTAACAAGGAAATGTAGTGATTTGGCATGAAACATTCATGGAGCAGTGAATAGGTTAAGTACACAGCCAAATGACATGACAAACTCATTTTTTTTAAATGGCGTTTTTCGCATTTTGGAAAAGAGCTCTTCATATACAGTATTCAATCCTGTCATGTTGTTCCTCGGGGGTGACGGCTCTTCAATGGGCAAATATAAAAGCACAGAGATATACCAGTATCTCTACAGTGGGACAGTCAGTCGAGTGTTTAATATATGGAATATACAGAGACTTCTTGTTTTTTAACCTTTTCAGGTAATGGTTTAAATGTCACAACTAGTGATGTCCAGTTCGTGAACAAATCGTTCTTTTGAACCGGTTCTTTTCAGTGAACGACTTGAATCAGTACACCTAATCGTTTAAAAAGTTTGTGTCTCGAGACAGCAATGATCCACAAGTTACTCACTGTCAGATGTGCTTGACAGAGAGAGTAATCCGTATCTAAACTCGTGGAAGCTCTCCCCAACAGTATCACTGACTGAACCGAGACCTGGTGAACTTTGTTGATACTGAGCATGCACAGCAAACATACTGGTCTTCCAGAGTCACCGATAAACTGAACACCTGAATCAAGAACGGTTTCTATCGGATGCGTCTGAATTGATGAGCCGTTAATACTGCGCATGTGTTACTGAAAAGCACAATATAGCGATTCTCGATTCAGGAACAGGTTGCTGCATTTATGGAGTCACCAGTTCACTGATTTGAGAACAGTTTCTATTGGACGCATCCGAAGAACTAATCAAAGAACTGTGGATACTGAGCATGCTTGAGCCAAACAGTACGGACATCAGTGAGTTGCTGTGCTAATACTGTAGCCTACATGAACTAAGATGATTGACAAACATAAAGTAAGTTTATTTAATATTACCATAAAACTTACGGGAAATATGCATGGTACAGTTAATTATATTAAAGACAGTTTTGACTAAAATGTATTTGTTAGGTGTGTGTGTGTGTGCAGATTATATTTTAAGTTGTTGCGCTTGATCATGATTTCTGTTAAACGTTTTTGAAAGTGCTTTAGTTGGACAACTAAATAATAATAAATCAACCATACACGACTTTACTTGAACATTTTTTTATGTATTTTACCCTCCTGGATGATAGAATTAGATGCGAATGACGTCATTACGTAAAGTACGTTAAAGAACTGGTGAATCGGTTTTTTGAACCAGTTCTTTGAAACAAAAAGGCTGTTTACACTTGGCATTAACATGTGTTTTCGTCGATCGGATCACAAGTGGACGACGTTAATGCCAGGTGTAAACGGTGTTCAAAACGTTTTGAGCTCGTCCACTTTCGACCACTTTCAACCACATCCAAAGGTGGTCGAAACCACTTTCGATCGGATCGCTTTGGAGTTGCGGAACGCGCATGTGGTTGAATGCGTTCGAACAGCCACATGCGACCGCCTTCTCTCCGCCCATTTATCTAATCTGAGGTATTAAACACAAGTTGTACGTCTTTTTTGACTTCTGGCGTGAACATTCGGTGAGCAGCGCTATTTTTAGCCTTTCATTGATAAAACTAAGCGGCTGATCTCTGTAGTTTCGTTTTGAAAGCGTGTGAAAGTTGCGCGATCCTATTTCATCAATTGCGTTGAAAATTCAAACGAAGCTCTTACATACTCATGTACAAAACACTGTGCAGCATGTTTACTTGCTAAACAAGCAGTGCAGTCCGACATAATATTAGTTTGCATCCATATAAACTCATAATTACTCCCGCTCGGGTTTGAATGACGGCAGAGAGACTCGCCCACCGTCTCACAGACCACCCCCTCATAGTATTCAGCACAGAAGCGGTCGAAAGTGGACAAAAGAGACGGATTTAAATACCAGGTGTAAACGTAATGTGTCTCAAACACATCTTAATACCAAGTGTAAACAGCCCCAAACTGTCCGAAAGAACTGATTCACAAAAAAGAGTCGGACTTCCCATCACTAGTCACAACTGTCCCTCTGGTGTGAGGTTTTTTTAAAAGGCAATTTTTAATCGACTTGTTTGAGCTTTTATTGCGACACATTAAGCTTCACGTGATCCGACAGCAGCAGTATCTTATGCTTCTCATTCAACACATTGCAAGTTATTTAAACAAACCATAATAAACATATTAAATTCCTATTACATGTTTTCAGTACTGTTTTCGTTTTATGGAAATATTATTATGCAGTAGATAAGACATGACCATATGAAATTATTTGCTTATTTAAAAAAATCATTTAAAACATAACAAAAGTAATGTTACGCGCAAACACATCACAAACTATTATAAACATTAACTAATAAGCAGTTTATGTCGAAGGATATTCTGTACTGTAATCTGATTTTTGTAATAATATATAGTAGCAGAATAAATAAACCAGCTAAATCAGCATATTTTTATCAGCATAATATTAGTTGTATTTGAATAATTATTGTATTTATTGTTTACTGTCAGTTTCTATGAAAGGTTTTACTGGATGGATGTGTGGATACAGTTAATAGATGCATGTTCGCCACATACACATTCAGTTCTTGTGCGTGTATTATAGTTATAACAAATGTATTGTAGAAATTTACTGACTTCACTTAAGAGCAGGGCTGCGCAGATGGCCAGTTGTTGCTCCAAGAATCTTTCCAACATATCATGCGCACTATTCCACCTGTAGTTGAATAAAAAATATATACTTTAGCGAGGTGACATATGCTTCTTCTGTTGTGCGCATGGTCCAGCCATCGAACGTCAGGGGAACTCTCCGCGCTGGCCAGGGAGGCTTTGACGTGTGCCCTTGTCAGGGCGTACAGCCTGGAAATGCAAACCGAGGTGTTTGCGGGTTGGAATAGGATAGCAGGGCTCCATCGCGTTCACCATGCGCCTAAAGCCGGCGTTTTCCACCACAGAATACGGTCTCAAATCCTGACAAATAAAGTTGGCAATGGACCCTGTCATTTTCTGTGATCTTGGTGAAGCAGATGGAAACTTGTGTGAACAACCCCCATTGATGTTCAGCATGGTTTGTTTTGGGTCACACGACCGCAGCTTCTTGGGGTCCTCTGTTAGCATTACCTTGTCCGGGTGGTGACGTTTTAGGTGGACTCGTAGGTTGGTGGTATTTCCGGGTATTTCACGTTTGTGTGACACAGCTTGCAAATCGCGATGCTTTTGTCTAAGTCATCGCTTTCCTTTTTCATTTTAAACCCAAAGTGCTCCCACACATCTGCTTTTAGGCATGAAGGTGCTGGATTTATATTCGCCGCCATTTTCTTGAATCTCGTCGCTCTGATTCCGCAAACAGGAAGATGTAGACATCAGCGTGACTACATCTGTGTAAAGTTAGTACGGGTAACTTGCTCTACAGCGATACTAGAGGCTGGCTGACCAAATCGTTCTTGCTGCAACGCGAACGAGGGTAAACATTGGGGATTTTAATGGGACTTGTGGAACAATACTCACAGCTTAAAAATCGATACGTTTTTGGTAGGGGTGTGCATTGGCACTGCTCTCACAATTCGATTCAATTACGATTCACCAGGTAACGATTCAATTCAATTCGATTCTACGATGCATTGCGATGCATCAGAATTCCACTGTACACAACAAGGCAAATTTTTCATCAGTCAAGTAGTAATGTCAAGTGCAACTATTCTCAACAAAACAGAAGCTTAGCAGCTTTAAGACAATGACAATTATATACATGAGAATTTTACACACAGTGTAAGTCTTGTCTAGTTTACCTTTAACTTCGTAGAATCCGAAATGTGTCCACGTGTCCGCTTTCCATGGAAAAATTGTGTGATTTTATTTACCCGACTATCGCGGTCATCTCTCTCTGCCTCAGCCATCTTGATTGTTGTTGTTATGCCCCCGGAAGTAATTGAAACTTCACAACTTTATTGTCCACTCGAGGCCAGAAAATAAACAGTGATATAATCGATTATGGCACTTTGCTGCATCGATGCTGAATTGGCATGCGCGCATTGCGATGCATCGCCAAATTGATTATTGTTGACACCCCTCGATTTATATTGTTGAATTTATAAAATCACTAAGCCCTACTTCAGAGTAAGGCTATGCATTTACACTTTAAAAACACATTTAAAGATTTCCTAAAAAGAAACAAGTCATTTTGTTAATGCTCTAAGCAAATTCACGCGTTTTAGGCATAACTAAAACATAAAGTGTTCCAGCCAATAAACGACAAGAAGGATTTGGGAGTGGGGGTTGGGCGCGTTCATGACTAGTTCAGAAAGCACGGAAGGGAGGGGGAGGAGTTAGCTACACTTCGTTTTGTTTGACAACACTTCGAACATCAACAAGAAATTACGTCACACAGATTCACTTGGAACGCCTTTAATTTTAATAGAAAAAATACTGTTTGCCAGAATTGGCAGCCAATATAAATAATTAATTATTACCATTGCCAAACCTAATGCAGCAAAACCCTGCATTTGGACCTGGGATCATATGCAATGTTTTTTAATCAGTGCCCTTTTAGCCTTTTGTGCCTGATGCTTACACTCATAAATTGGATGGGTTGTTGTTATGATCATTGTGACTTTAAGTGTTTGTTTTAAATAATGTTTTCATGTCTAACGTGTTGCATAAAAATAAAAAAATAGAAGACTACATCTAAATGCACACTTTAAAAAATGCATTGTCAAATTTCAGCAACAATTATCCAGTAGTTACTGTATTTTATTCAACAGTAAAATTACTACTTTAGTAGTTAGCTTACTCTAAAATGTAATACAGGGTTTTACTGTTTTTTTACCATGTCAAAGTACAGTATTACACTTTTGATTTTTAATAATATTGTAAAGTGTTATATAGTTATGAGATGTTTTTTTTTATTTATTTCATAGTGCTACTGTTTAACCTTTAGAATTTGTAGAAAACCTGTAAAAGCGCTATTTCAACTGTTGGTGGGAAATAATAAAAAGAAGCTGGGACGAAAGTAACACACAGGTGGGTTAAAAGTAACAACAAAAAAGTAATATTTTTTGTGTTACGCTTGCTTTTATTAGATATACATGACTATGGCCTTGTTAATGTGTTACTACAACATATTTTGCAATCAGTAATTGAATTACTTTGTCATTTTAAATTTCAGTTTCATCAAATGTTTCAAAAGAAACTGGACAATACAAACTTAAAATTAGATTTTTTTTATTAGCCATGTTAATCCATTTCTTAAAACTTTTTTCTGAAATGTGCACAAAAAAATCTGCAGATTCATATGTAGGCCTGGCAAACTCGACTCCTTTTAAGGATCTGGGTTATTGTGAGTCACTCACTAAAGTGATCCGGGTTGTGTGATTCACTTGAATCACTTGAGTCAGAATTGCTAAATCGCCAAGGAAACTCAGTACAGACCCACTTGTAACCGGCTGATCCACGCGACTCGAGATTCTCAGAGCCGGAAACATTGCAGACTCGCAGACCATGGGACTCGCTCTACAGATCCACTAACCGGCTGATTCGTGTGGATCAGCCGGAGCAAGGGTCTGGAGTACATCCCCTGCAGTTCACGGGTGAGTTGAGGAAGTCAAGTCTGGAGTACTTACCTGCAGTTCACGAGGCCAAATAAGAGACATTCCCTTCCACGCCCCTTTCAAGTCCAGGAGGACGAGTCAGAGTATCCACTTCAACCTCCCTGGTTCCAGAAGTTGTTTTTTAGATTCCCTCTCTAGGGATGGGCACCGAACTCGGTACTTTTATAGGCACCGACCGAATTGCGTCGGTACTACCCAGTATCGATTCACATAAAATCAATCGGTGCTCAATTTTGGTACCTGAGAGAACATGTCAGCACGCCGCGTATATATTTTTATATATTTTATTTATTTATTCATATGTAAGACATATGCCCTGGATGTTATAGGGATTGTTTTTAGTACAGATTGTGTGTATTATTAAACATTTTGAAATAAATAACAAAATGTTGAAAATGAGAGGTTTGGGCTTATTATGTCCACCGAAAGTCACTTAAGTCAGAGTAAAGTACCGGAAAAGGTACCGCTGGGTACCCAACCGTATCCCTCCCTCCCCCTCCCCTTTTATTCAATAAACCTTGTTCAATTTTATATCTCTCGTCTGTCTGGTCATTGGGGTGTTTTGGGACCTCCTCGGGGTGGAAACAGAGGGAGGAGCGCAACTCACGATAGTGGTGGTCCACTCCCACCTGTGACACAGGCATGCATATTCAAAGCACATGATCCTCTGCAATGCCCAAATGGATAAAACAGACACTCCCATCTCTGGAATAGCCTGTCCAAATCAGTACATCAAATCACAGATGTAGTGGGGGACATGTTGAAACTCAAAATTTGTTTGAAAACGAATCCTGTCCGAATAGTGCAAGATGTTCATAAAGTCGTCAATCTTCCTGACTCTCAATAAAAAAAAAACTTTAACTATAGTCTCCACAGTCTTACTATCCTGATGCTGCATCTTATGATGTCCTCCATTACATTTTACATTTCACAACGAGAGCCCAGATGGACGAACCGGGACCAGCAGCAGCCGAGGCTGAGCGGCAATGACAAACAATGCGGGGGTAGAGTGAACTGAGAGATGGAACCCAAGAGAACCCACGACAGTAGAGAAAAAAGGTAATAAAAGAAAACAAACGCTATAACAGTGATACTGAACAAGACTAGATTAGGCAAGGCAAGAACTAGATAACTGGCAAGGGCATAAACTATGACAAACTCACAAAAAAAAATAAAGACAGGATAAATAACCAAATGAATTAGGGGCAAACAGTAAGAAGAAGAAGAAGAAGTTTTATTTATATAGCGCCTTTCCAAAGCTCAAGGACACTTTACATAACAGTACAACAAACTTCCAAAATAGACATACATTTCATACAACACAAAACACATAAAGTTCACAAAAATAGAGTTTGTCCAAAATGTAGGCTAAAGAGGTATGTTTTCAGCTGAGTCTTGAAGGATGACAGAGATGACTGTTTATGTAATGTCAATGGTAATGAGTTCCACAGTTTGGGGGCAGCAGCTAAAAGACCGGCCACCTGCAGTGGACAACGGGTAACGAGGGACAGACAGAAGACCCTGTTCAGCAGATCTGAGGAATCTTGCAGGAGAGTAGTTGTGGAGTAATTCAGCAAGATAAGATGGTGCAAAGACCATTCAATGCCTTAAATGTAAGTAGTAGTATCTTAAACTGTATAAGTGAAGCGACCGGTAACCAATGAAGATCACATAGTAAAGGAGTTATGTGGTCTGAGCGCTTGATGGATGTGAGAACCCTAGCTGCTGAGTTTTGAACGTATTGTAACCTCGCAATATTTTGTGGAGACCAGTGAATAGAGCGTTACAGTAATCCAGGCGTGATGTGATTAAGGCATGAATAAGGATTTCAGTATTATAAAAAAATTGGTTTTAAGAACAGCAGAGATGTGAGAGGCAAAAGAGAGAGATGAGTCAAATAAGACACCAAGATTACGTACAGAGTTGGATGGCTTTACATAAACATCGTCAACTTTAAAGGACAAATCCGACCTATTTACTGATTTATCAGAGCCAATCAGCAATATTTCAGTCTTGTTGTTATTTAATTTGAGGAAGTTCAAAGACAGCCAGTGCTTGATGTCCCTAATACAGTTAGTAAGTGAGTCAGGAAGGTGTGAGTGATAGGGATTGATAGTTAGATAAATTTGGATATCATCAGCATAGCAATGGTATTGAAGTCCATGGCTGCGCAGTATGTCACCGAGTGGATAAATGTATATGATAAACGGCAGTGGTCCAAGGACCGAACCGTGGGGAACACCCTGTGAAACTGGAGCTATGTCAGATTTAAACCCCTGTATGGTGATATAATACTTTCTGTCAGTAATATACGAGATGAACCAGGAGAGAGCTGAGCCAGAGATACCGATGTCAGAGAGACATGAAATAAGAAGCTTATGTGAGACTGTGTCAAAGGCAGAGCTTAAATCAAGAATTAAGATGCATTTTGATCCTGAGTCCATACATTGCAGGATGTCATTGACCACACGAAGGAGTGCCGTTTCAGTGCAATGTATAGGACGAAAACCTGACTGAAAGGGTTCAAAAAGGTCATTTGCATTTAAAAAAAAAGATCTTAATTGTGCAGCAACAACCTTTTCAAGGATTTTACTTAGAAATGGTAAGTTTGAGATGGGTCTGTAGTTGTTCATGTCGTGGTGGTCAAGGGCTGTTTTTTTAAGTATGGGGGGTCACAGCAGCCGTTTTTAGGTCTACTGGAACAATGGCAGAGACCAAACTACCATTTATAATGTGCGTTATGACTGGTACGACCTCCCGTAGACATGACTTTAACAAAACAGTAGGTATAGGGTCAATCTGGCAGGAAGTGGAGTTAGACTTCGTGATAAGATCAGAAATAGCAGCAGATGTAGTGAGATTAAACGAAGAGAGAGGATTCGCGGCTGACTTCAGGATAACATTAGTTTCAACCATGTTTGCAGTATCTACAGAGAATGATTCAGTGACTGACTTAAGTTTGTCTAGGAAGTGTTTAGAAAAAATGTTCACCAACAACTCAGAGCTCGATACAACAAATTATGATGGATTAGTGATTTTGTTAACCATGGTAAACAGAGATTTTGGCCTGCATGTGGCATTATTAATGGTGGTGGAAAGGTAAGAAGATCTAGCCGGAATAAGAGCAACACGGTCACTCAACAAATGTTCTTTCAGGGCCAAAGAATGCACACTGAGTCCAGTTTTCTTATATAGCCTTTCCAGTCTGCGACCAATGGCCTTCATTGCTCGAAGTTCCGGAGTAAACCAAGGTGACACATGGGCAGACAGCACAAGTCTAGTTTTAACAGGAGCAAGTGTATCAAGTATATTGGTGAGGCTGTTGTTATAGATAGTGGTTATTTTAGATGGGCCGTTGGATAATAAGCAGTCAGTCAGAGCTGAGTCTGTTATTGCATCAGAGAGGGCAGATGTGTCAACAGAGCAGATTTTACGGTATGTGAGCTTTTTTCTCAGGTGGTCTAGGTATTGGAAACCCAAAATTGAAAAAGAAAAGTTTGTGATCAGAAAGAGCAAAATCAGATCCAGCAACACAAATATTATTCAAGCCAGATGTACATATTAGGACAAGTGTATGACCCCTAGAGTGAGTAGCAAAGTTTAAATGCTGAGTTAAACAAAGGCAGTCCAGAACAGACATCAGTTCATCACATTGTACAGTATTTTCATGGATATTGAAATCACCAAGAAAGATTACAGATAAATAACTAGCACATACAAGAGTGAGGAGCTCACTAACCTCAGATAGAAAACCAGAGTGAAGTTTAGGAGGACGGTAAATTAGGATAATAGACATTTTTTTTGCCAGATATTTTCAGCGTAAGATACTCAAAAGATGCAATACTATGAAACTCAATCCTAGATATACTGATACTCTGGCGATTCAGGTGAGGGACGGCATGACAAAAACAAGATCGAGATCAAACTTTCTATAGGCAGGCAATGGGTAATAGTCAGCAAGACAGTTGGCACATACACAAACATATTGAGTCTGGAGGTCATACTGCAGGCAATGCACACCAAGGTCCGACACTGCCAGCAGATGCAAATACTGCTTGCCAACATTCATTAGGTCTTTTACATACAATCAAAGCTGATTGTAAAGCTGATTGCAGTCATCGACATGACATCCCTGCCTTCAGGGATTGAGGGTTACATCCGTAACCGAGATGATCTGCTGACACAATCCCCTCAAACAGATCATGACCCAGGCAAGGTGGAAGTCCTGGCTGACAGACATGAAAATGTTTCAGTGATTGAAAATTGATTAAAACTTCACACCTGCTATGGTGACTTCCTGGCCCTTGGACAACTCCTCAACACATTTTGCATAGGTTTCTTTGGTCCCTAATGAACCATAGCTTTGTGGGCTCCCTTTCAAAACTTTCTCGATCTATAAGACAGTATCAACAAAATGGTTTGCTTCTGCTAAAGTTTCAGTGAACTCCCCAAGAGAATGTGATCCTAGGTTATCACCTACAATTGCTATCACTGCCCCTTGCAACGTTTCACTATTGTCTAACACAGTGTTTCCCAACCCTGGTTCTCGGGCACCCCCTCCCAGAAAGTTTTAGATGTCTCCTTATTTAACACACCTGATTTAACTCATCAGCTTGTTAGGGACACATGTTTACCATTTTGGAAGGAGGCTGATGAGTCGAATCAGGTGTTTTAAATAAGGAGACATCTAAAACTTTCTGGAAGGGGGTGCCCGAGGACCAGGGTTGGGAAACACTGGTCTAACACAAGAGAAAATATTTTGTCATTCCAAAATGGCAGATATCCACTTCCCTGCAAAGCATTACCAACTGCATGGGGTCTATAGCAGATCTATTATGTGGCAGTATTTTACCCAATGTCATGTACACAGCCAGAAGCTTGTGCTTCTTTTTACCTAATTTAAGGGTGTTTGCAAGCTCAAATACATCCTGATAAAGGATGATTGAGACAGAAAAAGCAACATTCTGCAAGAGGGTGTTCTCTCTACAGTTCTTACCATCATGTACATCCACAAATACATGTGGATCTTCTAGAGGGTACATTTTTGCTGTGTTGTCCTTTTCCCGAACTGATGGATGACTCAGCAGTAATTTAAGAGTGTCTTTAACTGACACATACTGGCAGAAACGTTCCTTACCATTAGGATCAACACCAAGATAAACCTGTGTTGGCTCAACATAAAAAAAATTATTCTTGAAAAATGGTTTACTAGTTTGATCTGATAAAAACACACTCTTGTACATTTCTAGTAAAATTTCTTTTGATAGTCCACTAGGGCTGGGATGGGAAAAACAATACATTGGCCTGCACATGTGTGCAAGTTGTGTCTAATTCCATGGATTCATTGATTCTAATGACAGGGATTGTGTCTAATGACACAATGCACATAAGCAGGACCTCAGTTTTTAATTGCTAACAATAGCGGGTAGGGAGATAGGCTACTATTCCATTGAAACATGGCAGAGAGGGCTAACTTGGTGGCAAAGTCAAATGTCACATCGCTAATATGGGCACATTTTGGCTTTGAACCGGACGAAAAAGGACTTTGGATGAGCCCATATGTAGAATATGCCACAAAAAGATTCCGGTATCACGCTCAAATATTTCCAACCTGAGGATGCATCATCCGGCAACACAAGTGCTTCGTCTGAAGATCGGCCTACAACCTCAGGCCAGGGACGACAACTGAGGATCGCAGACTTGTTTGCTAAAGGGACAAAGTACCAACGCGACATCAGTGGCGAACCCTGACGGATAGCTTGACCTGCCTTCTGGTGGAGGAAAAGTTGCCATTGAACTTAGTCGAGAAGCCAGCCTTTAAGGCGATGCTACAGCCCTTCGACAAACAATAGTTCCCCCCTGACAGAAAATATTTTTCAAAAAAAGGAGTTAAAAGACGCTGACCATTTTTCTCTCACAACAGATATGTGGTCAAGTGTTAATATGATGCACTATATGAGCGTGGCTCTTCATTACCTGAACACCAACTGGAGTCAAGGTGTTTGGAAATCTCCTTCATGCCAGAAAGTCACACAAGTGATAACCTGTCCGAAGTCTGTGCGATCCACTCTTGAAGAATGGTCTCTGGATGAGAAGAGGTTGGCTTGTGTCACTAGTGATAATTGTGGCTGCGGTGAGGAAACTTAAATGGGGATGGCACCATGCTTCAGCCACAACCTCCATTTAGCGTCACCACCTCCATGAAAGCAGAAAAATGCACCGTAACACTAGTAACTACTTTCTCCCATAGTTGGCAAAAAACAACGGCTTCGAATTTCATTTAAAGGCTATCGAAAAAGATATCCATCTGGAAGGCTTACAATCACAGTAGTGTGCATCGACACTTTGTTAAATTAAATAGCCATCGCTAAATAGCCTTCAACCACTGAGACAAAAGTGCACACAAGATATATAAATTAATATAAATTTGTAATATAAATAATAATATAATAATATACATAATAAAAGTAATATACAATCATGGTAGTATGAGCAGCAACTATTTGTTAAATTAGCCTAAATAGTCTTCGTTAAAAAGCCTTGAAACCACTGAGACAAAAGCACACACCACACAAGATATGTAAATTAATATAAATATTTAAATGTTATAAAATATTACAAATAAATATAAATAATATTCATATTATATTATATATAAAAGTAGTATAATATGCAATCACGGTAGTGTGAGCAGCGAGTGACGACACTTTGTTAAATGAAATAGCCTTCGTTAAGTAGTTTTCATTAAACACTGAGACAAAAGCGCAGTCGAGATGTAAATTGTAAATGTAAATTAATATAGCCTAAATATGTAAAAATATGAAATTAAAAAATATAAATACTATAAATCATATATTATATTATGTGGGCTATATGTAATATAAAAATATTTACATTGTACTAGGGATGGGGCGGTATGAAAATTTCATATCATGATTATAGTGACCAAAGTTATCACCGTTATCAATATTATCATGGTTTAGTTAAAATCAGATGGAAATGTAAAAAAAAACTGACACACACACAGAAAACATTTAAACAAGTTTTATTTTTGAAAATCACAATTTAATATTTCATGTCCCTGAAGTTATTTCTGTGGTAAAAAATATGTCTAATAAGTTTACCGTGAAAGAATAAAATACATTATCCCTTAAATGCCTTCTTGTGCAAAAAACTGTTGCATGTGCACGCCTGCGTAAACTGATTCTGGCTGGACAGGATTTACAGCGAGTCTTCAAAAAAAAATTAACGATTATACTAACCGTGAGGACATTTTATTGTGGTTAATCGTGAAACTGGTAATAGTCCCATCCCTACATTGTATCCACTTGTCTGGTGGGAGGACAATCATGTCCGATTCCCTCTGCTATATTATTGTTCATAGTAATTGCATTGCTGTAAAGTCATTCAAACCAGTTTAATTTTTGCTGATGGTATTCGTTTGTTTTATGCCTACTGTAATTATCAGTGAAACATCACGTCGTGGGCCACCTACCACTCCCATTTTGCACAAAAATACAAGCCAACCTAGCTATCTAAACTCTTTGTCTGCCGCAATTTAATAATACATACCTACTACATTTGCTATTGTTTTTGACCTCTATATGTTTAGTCAGAAACCTACCACGTCTGTAGCTATAGGATGATTTATTGTGCAAATGTATATTTAAAGTGCCCATCTTATGACTGCTTTTCTACAAGTTAAATAGGTGTATGAGTTTCATAAAACATGTTTCAAAAGTTGTTTGCTTGAAATAGCTTGTAGGAAAAGATTGTTACCCATCTCTAGTAGCCTCTGTTTCAGGGCATTTCAGATTGTGCCGTTTTGAGGTGGTCATTACATATTTATGAGCTGCTGCTTCTTTGATCACGCCCCACTACTAACGTCATGTGCCTGTGCACGTGCTCAGTGATATTGTGTGCAGTACAGACCACACTGTGTTATTATTTTTATATATTATTATTAACGATTTATGTTGCCAACAGACAAATCAAGCAGAAAAGTATCACTAATAAGTACACTCCAGGAGAGGAAACTCATGACACATAATGATTCCAGAGTAAATTGTGATGTAGCAGTTTCAACAACACTTGTTTTCCCTGGACACTGCTAACATATTCCCGTTATAAAACACTTTCAAACGCATTATTTTCGCATTAGTATCTCATTAAGACCCGGCGGGGATGTATACTGCTTGTGGACCGCGTGCTAATTGCTAGAAGCTAGCGGGAGGTCCGGACTGTAAAGTTATAAGAGACTCGGAGGTACGTTAGCCTCGTCAAAAAAGCCGGGTCGGTAAGGCCCGGTCTCGGTTAGTTTGGCAAACCCACTAAACAAAAACACGTCCAAAAGACGTCATTATAACGTCTTTGTCTACCGTTTAAAAGACGTCCACTGAGTAGCCAGAATGAAAGTTTTTACAACGTCTTTTTTAGACGTCTTTTGTGTGTTGAAATTAGACGTCTCACTGACATGCCTGTTGAACAGTCAAACGACGTCCACTGAGTAGCCAGAATGAAAGTTTTTGCGACGTCTTTTTTAGACGTCTTGTATGTGTTGAAATTAAAAGTCTCACTGACATGCCTGTTGAACGTTCAAAAGACGTCCACTGAGTAGCCAGAATGAAAGTTTTTGCGACGTCTTTTTTAGACGTCTTATATGTGTTAAAATTAAACGTCTCACTGATATGCCTGTTGAACGTTCAAAAGACGTCCACTGAGTAGCCAGAATGAAAGTTTTTGCGACGTCTTTTTTAGACGTCTTATATGTGTTGAAATTAAACGTCTCACTGACATGCCTGTTGAACGTTCAAAAGACGTCCACCGAGTAGCCAGAATGAAGTTTTTGCGACGTCTTTTTTAGACGTCTTATTAGCGTTGCCACCCGTCCCGGTTTTCCCGGGATTGTTCTCTTTTTTGAGTCACAGTCCCGGAAAATGTATATTCTTTCCCAGGACACGAATTGTCCCGTTTTTTTGTGAAAATGTACTTTTAAAGCAGAATTTCCTGGTTTAAAATTAAAGTGTTTCCTTCTACTGTTTCTGTGTTCATCCAATCATGTGTCCGTAACCGGGCAAAATAAAACAGGTAACACGGTGGATTGGCCAGGCGTTTACTTTTATTTGATTGGAAGCTCAACTTATCGCCTAGCAACTACCTGTGCTGTCGGTTGGTCGCACGCGTCGCATCCACAGATTCCACACACACATCCTAGATGAAAGTTTGAGTTAGGTTGCTAGACTAGTCAGCTTTTAAAACGATCAATTTACTCAGTTTTGTGAAATGGAGGGAGAGACGGACGAGGAGGATAATAACACAACAAAATCGGGTAAGCCACCAGTGTCAAAAAAAAACCGATTTACAACCTACAACTCAGACTGGGCGAAAATAGAAAACTTTTCAGAATGGGTAAGGCCAACCCAAGGAGACCCGTTCTCCGCTACCTGTGTTTTGTGTCATGCTAAAATTTCAGTTAAATATGAAGGAAAAACAGCGCTGGAAAATCATGCAAAAACAAAGAAGCACCAGAGTTTTGCATTAAGTAAACGCAAAAATGTTGCCATTGCAACGTTTATGACAAAGAAAGGTTCACCAGAAGAAGAAAGGATAGCAGTAGCTGAGCTTAGCAGTGTATACCATGGAGTGCTTCACGGCCACAGCTACTTATCTACAGATTGTGGTAATAAAGTAAATGCAAAAATCTTTCATGACTCAAGTATTGCCACAAAAATGTCATGTGGAAGAACAAAAAGCGAAGCTTTAGTTCAAAACGTCCTAGCACCTTACAGTCAGGAGCGTTTAGCTACAGAACTGAAAAATACCCCATATTTTTCTGTCTGCTCTGATGCATCAAACTCAGGGAGCGCTAAACTTTATCCATACACAGTCCAATATTTCCATGAAGATGAGGGTGTTAAATATGGGCTATTGGATTTTTATGAAGACCCCCATGAAACCAGCAGAGCTATCTACAAACAAATTTTGGATATCACAGAAGCAAATGGCTTGTGTGTCAGCCAGATCAGTTCATATGGTGCTGACAATGCATCTGTAAATTTTGGCAAGCATAATTCTGTATTTCAAAAACTGAAAGAAGTCACTTCACACATCATAAAGGGTAACTGCAAATGCCACTTGATCCACAACACCCTGAAAAACGCAAACAGAATTCTCAGCGCTGCAGGTTATGATGTTGAATCCATTGTCCTAAAAATGTACAGTGAATTCTCATGCTCAGCCAAAAAAGTAGAATCTCTGAAAGAATTTTGTGTGTTTACTTCAGTACAGTACAAAGAGATACTGAGGCATGTTCCAACCCGTTGGTTATCTCTATTGCCTGCAATTCAGCGGATCCTGGAGTGTTGGCCTGCCCTCAAGTCTTATTTTTTGTCACTGGGAAAGAAGGATTGTCCTGACATTATCTGGAAGGTTGTATGCAGAAGTGGTCCTGATGCTGCCGACAGCAATGATGAGGATGATGTGACAGTCTCTGAATGTTTCCTGTTGCTCATGCACAATGTAATGCAGGAATTTGACAGCGCAATTCGGAAGTTGGAAAATGAGAGTGCTACTCTACTGGATGTTCATGGAGTAATTAGCCGATTGCGCAGTCAACTAATCTCGCGTCGTGCAGACAGATTTTATGGTAGTAAAATGAAGCAAGCATTCCGAAAACTAAGTGCAAGAGCCCAAACAGAGTTTGCAACACTGGTCGACAGCTTCTTTGAAAAGGCTGTTCAATACCTAGAGGCTAACTTTGATTTTGATGATCCAGTTATGTCTAACACTAGCTGTCTGGGACTGAGTGGTCCAATGGAATGGGATGCTCTCGAGCGACTGGTTGACAAATTAGCTTTGAGCATTGATAAAGACAAACTGTATCAGGACTACACTGTACTGAACAATGTATTTGAAAGCATCCCAGAAGAGCTGGCACCAGACAAGAAATGGGCTTTTTTTTCAAGAAGGAGAAAGCAGCAACTGAATTGCTCAAAGTGGTATCATTTGTTATTTCTGTCCCTGTCAGCAACGCATATGCTGAGCGTGTATTTAGCCACATGGAGGATGTCTGTTCAGACAAAAGGAACAGGATGTCAGTGGGGTTGGTCAAAGCTGAACTTCAAGTTAGATTAAACTTTAAATTATCATGCTTGGAGTTTAAAGCATTCATTGAGGGACAGCCGAGACTTCTGCAGGCAGCAAAAAGTGATCAGAAATACACATGGAAAAAGAGGTGAGAAATGTCAGTTTTAGGTTTCCCAAATTTACTAAGTTAACAAAAACTTTACATTTTAATTAAGTTGTTTATAATCTATTATTATACATGTAATCATGTTTTAATTGCTAAATAATAAAGCCTATCTTTGTACAAATGATTATATTTTATAATAGATTATAATTATGCAGTATGTTTACACAATGTTTATACAAAAGTGTATTTAATGTATGTATTTAATGTATGTATTGAATGTAGAAAGGAGTCCAGAGTGAGTGCATCTATGTCAGGGAGTGCATTTATGTCAAGGAGTGCATCTACTTCAGGGATAGCATCTACATCAGGAAGTGTATCTACAACAGGGAGTGCATCTACATCAGGACAAATATAGGTAAGAGAGGGAATAGAGTCCTACAACTGTTAACATAGTATATTAGCAAATATGAGTTGACCCCCCTCCAAAAAACAAAACAAAAATACATTTCATCTGAGTGTCCCGGTTTTTCACAAATCAAAGGTGGCAACCCTACGTCTTATATGTGTTGAAATTAAACGTCTCACTGACATGCTTGTTGAACGTTCAAAAAACGTCCACCGAGTAGCCAGAATGAAGTTTTTGCGACGTCTTTTTTAGACGTCTTATATGTGTTGAAATTAAACGTCTCACTGACATGCCTGTTGAACGTTCAAAAGACGTCCACCGAGTAGCCAGAATGAAGTTTTTGCGACGCCTATTTTAGACGTCTTACATGTTTTGAAATTAAACGTCTCACTGACATGCCTGTTGAACGTTCAAAAGACTTCCACTGAGTAGCCAGAATGAAGTTTTTGCGACGTCTTTTTTAGACGTCTTATATGTGTTGAAATTAGACGTCTCACTGACATGCCTGTTGAACGTTCAAAAGACGTCCACCGAGTAGCCAGAATGAAGTTTTTGCGAGGTCTATTTTAGACGTCTTATATGTATTGAAATTAAACATCTCACTGACATGCCTGTTGAACGTTCAAAAGACGTCAACTGAGTAGCCAGAGGCCACAGTTCAGTCCTGTCTTACCATCAAATATACTACACAAGGCTATGGACATCAACATGTCTACAGGTACTTTATGGTGGATGACTAGAGTAAAGACAGTGTGCACACTTTAAAATAATAAAATAATATCTGGCCCCTTGGCTGACATGTACCCATTCAAGAACTATAGGTATGCAAAGAATTTTTTTATTACATGACATCTCTTTTTTTAAGTACACAAATAAAACATTTCATGACAATAACATTTTGCCAGTCTTTAATAAGGTTATCCTCAAAACTTAACAAGCTGTACATTCGGATATTTTGAGATCTGTTTCAGGCCTCATTCATATGTGGAAATAAATCAGATATAAATCAAATATGTGTCTATGCGACTGTAGTGTAAACGGGCAGATTGGATTTTCAGAGGCATTACGTTCTGTACATCATTAAAACTGCGACAATTTAGTACCTCCCTGCGGTTGAAAAAAAGCCTAATGACACCAGCACGGCACATGATGATAGTTAAATTATACTGCACTCGTGTAAATAATTTCCTAACATTCACGTAAATGTGAAAGTCGTAAAGCTTTGAAAATGCATAGGATTCAAGTTGCATTTCTTCCCTTAACATTTTATATTGTTGTAGTTTTATATTGATTAAAAAAGCAAACCAATAATTTCTTTAAAAAAATCTAAGTATAATAAAATTATAAAAGTTATAATAAAATAATAAATAATAAACAAATACTAGGCATTCGTAGTAATGGAAAATTATGTCTTTCATTTATTTGTGTTAGAACGCAGATACCATCCGTCAAATTTGTTTTATTAATAGACGGGTTGCAAGTTTACAAACATTGCAGGGTGCGCGCGCATCCAGGTGGGAGAAAGCCAATTGGTGAGCTGATCCGCTACGGCAACAACCTTAATTATTGAAGCGTTCTTTATTGTTTGTATATAAATAAAACTTGATTTTAGTTGGATCTGTTTTTCTGTCTTTATTTTTGCAGTGTTGCTGTGATACATGTATGAATTATAACGTTAGGCTAGTAACGTAATAGTCGCATCTACTGGTATGTTAATATCAGGCACCCGGCACTGACTCTGTTGGTACTATTTTCCACGCAACAACTCCTTGGCATTTTGACTTACAGACACAGCTACTAGCTACTTGCACATCCCTAATATTACAAATACAACACATATTTGTAAGAACGTCTCCGTGTTATTTTCACATTCTTACTTAAAATAACAATTTGGAAAATGAGATCAGAGGAGCGCGTTAATGCCGCAATTACACTTGCTTTGAAGGCAGCTTATTTTACCAGAGAAAGCTAACATGGTAACATTGCTTCAGAAGAATTGCTGAAACCTATATATTTACTGATGTTTTATTAGTACTCCAGCTGTTTTATCGGCCTTTGCGATGGGACGCGCAGTCAAGTTCATGCGGAAAGCGAGGTGAATTCCAAATGGCGTTTTAGTAATGTCACACAGTCGAGTCGATCCAAATAAAGAGAAAATTATGTGTGTATTTCATTGCTCTTTGCGCCAAGTGTATTTGAATTGGCAACACTAAAAGACAATGGTGCATCTTTCTCTAGAGTTTATACATCAAGTGTTCTGATCTTCGAAGGGAATTAGGGCATAGGGATGATTATTTTCTGTTGAAATACAACCTTTATCTTTTTGTGAGCGGTAGCTGCGTAAGCTTTAACCAATTAATGAACAGATTATTAACAATCAATCATAGAACATTTTACTGACCCTAAAGTGTTTGAAAGATTGCGGGGAAATGTTTTGGAATTGTGTTTAATTCACACATTAAAAATATCATAGAAATATAATTAAGAAATCAAAAATGCAGGGTTTTAAATGTAATGGCGATTTAGGCAAATCATTAAAAAAGAATTTTCGTTGTGTTTTATTATTTATCGATCTTGATGTGTGCCGCAAGAACACTATTACACATGCGTAATGTTTCAGATGTATGTCAAGTGTAAACGCAGGAATCGGATATGGGTCACAATTGAAAGAATGTGTAAACGCACAGTAAAAAAAATTGGATATAGGCAGCAAATCAGAATTGGGCATCAAGATTTGCAGTGTAAATGACGCCTTAGTTACATTGCAGTTGGTGTAAAACAAATGAAATGAGGAAAAAAGTATGTTTACCTGTAATTGCTTTGTAAGTTTCACTTTTTTCCAGAGGAAGTTTCTGCTTCTTCCCTTTCCCCTTCATGTTAAATTTGGCCATCAGCCGGTTGGTATACAGTCTGAAGAAACAAATGCTCCATTTAGAAAGTAAACTATGTGCATAACTATTATCCAAGTTAATATTTCAAACATTAAAAAATGAAAATAAAAAACCTTCCACGTCAGGTTTCTCTGCAGTTTCATGATTGCATTTCAGGGTAGTTGTTTTTTATTCATATTTTTTTTACCAATTCACCCTTTTAGGAAATGTAAACATGGAAGTCAATGCAATTGTCTGGAGCTCTTGTCTGGACAATTTACAACTGGCAAACTGTGATGGGAAAATGTAATGTGTTTGGAAAGCTATGCATTCAGGGATACTGATAAAAATACCTGTCAAGAATTTTGTGCACACAATCTCTGACATCTTTCCCTCCAATTCTTGAGAGTTGCAACACCTTTAAAGAGAGCTGGTAATATTACAGTCATCTTAAAAAAAAACAATAGCCTATAACAAGTTTAACTGATATACTGTACCACAGAGCATAAAATTCTATCACTTCTACAGTGTATAACGGTCAGCCTTATAGACATTTATATATAGACCAGTTTAAATGTGTCATGTGTGTCTTGCAGATCATACCAGAGATTCCAAGGCTTGCTTGTCCTTGAGGCGTTCCTCCTCTCTCTCAAACTCTTCTAAAGTTCCAGGCACAGCCTTTCTTCCACTCTGTACATGTTTTTTGATATTTTGGAGATGATTTTCAAAAGGAAAACAGGAAATGTCATTCAATGAGCAATTGAAGCGTTGAACATCTTCATGAAGGTGTATTAGTCCATGTACATTGTACACTGAAAAATACTTGCCGTACAGGTCAGCACAGCGTAAGACAAAGTGTGACAGGAGTTCTTGGGCATATTGAAGGTATGCATTGCGAGTGCTCTCATCTGATTCCAACAAAATTGACATGGCTAATGGCAAGCACAGGAAATGTTAGTATCTTTCAGGAGATAAAACATCTGGTCCAGTATACAACAAAAACTGTCGATATTCCGTGGCCTTCCACCTGTCCAGCTCATCCAGAAATTCACTAGGCATTTTTCTTTTCAGTCCATTCAGCTTCTGTGTTATTTCTTTCTTTTGCCTCACAGATAAGCGGCAAAGTGATGGGCCTCGCGTCAAGAATATTAGCATCCGTCTAACTACTCCCAAGGTGACCATAAGCATATAGTCCAATACAAATAAGCTAACACAAGGAATCCCGGCAGCAATTAAGGGGCTGACACCAGTTTGATGGTTCTTGTACTGTACTGCATTGAACGCCTCATCCATTCGCAAGTTACATCCCTGTTCATAGAATACCATTCTTCTATTGATGTAAGCACCTTTGGTGGTACATCTTTCACAACTATAATAGGCGTTATGATTCTTAATGCACTTCAGATAGGCTCTTGCTGGTGCATCACAGATCAATGCTGCAATATGAACAGTGTAGGTCTTCTGTTTATGAATCATCCCATTGTCTGTGAGATGTTTACACTCCATCAAAAAGTCATTAAGATATTCCTCAAGAGGACATGGTTTCTTGTCCCCACAAAAGAGCGCTACAACAAATGGGTCAAAGTTGTGAAATTTTGCCAAAATTGGCCAGAACTGAACTTTGCTGCTTTTGAAAAGTGGGACACCATCAATATTGATGCTGAGGTTTATTGAATCATGTCTGAAAGATCTCAAACTTAACAATTTGTTAATACCCTTTTCTAATCCATAATATATGTATTGTCCACTACATTTCAGCTGAGGTCCTATGGCTTGTGGTGTAGCAAGAAGTGTCCTTGCATCCTTTGGTAGCAAGTGTCCTTGCTTTGTTAATATTGCCAATAATTCATTTAAGGATCTTTGTGTTATTTTGTTCCTTGTCGACCATTGCCTTAAGTCATCCTCTAAATTGGGAAGATTAAATTCTGAATCATCATGTTGAACTTCTTTTTCTGAATCAGAAGACACATACTCCACATCAGTATTAAAGTCTGATTCATCTGTTGTCAGACTGTCATTTGCCAAATGAAAACTTTCCAAACTGCTCTCGCTGTTAACACTGTCTTGTAATCCAAAGGTTGATCTTTCGGTCACTGATCTCTGACTTTCCTGATCATCATCACTGTCCGAATGCAGGAACTGATCAATTTCTGCCTTTCTTTTACACCATGCTTTTAAATAAGCCATCTGTAATACATAGTTTAATTTTGAGTGCAATTTTGAAGTGTGCTTCTGTAATTAATTTTGATGTCAACACTTCTTACATCTCTCATTATGAGTTAATGTTTCCCAAACAGACTTACAGTTTAATTGTGGTGGCACAACCGACAGGGGTATGTGTGAATAATGGGTAACTAACATGCAGTCAGGTCAGTCATTTTTGATTGAAAGGCCACATACAATGTTAAAAGAAAAGCTTTTTTAAGCACGCTTAAAGTACTCCTAGTATCATTAATACATCCTGCATGTTTAACTTTTCACCACCAGCATTTTTTTTCAAGTTGCCAGGCAAAACTTTTTTTTTAAATATAAAAACATACAATATATCAAATGAAAGAACAGAACATCTGCTTTCAAAGAAGAAAACAAACAAAAGCGAAAACAATACTTTTATTCTATTCATTTTTTTTTGCATCCTTTTCAAGAACCGCTTTGCCCACTTCAGAGAAGCCCCGCCTTAAATGGGGCTTCTGGTATTGTATTGATAATTTGTGTTCATAGTTGTTGGCAAAAATTTATTTCTTATCTGTTAAAGAGTAAAAATGTTGCAGTCTTTGCACACAAACTATATGTGTCTGTGTCCGCTAATGATTTATTTATGTGCTTCCTTTATGTGCTTCCTTAAGTGGGAAAAACTTTTATGGTTGTGCCTGTGACATTGTTTGGGTTCAGGCTGCACCACACACAACAGAAAGGTTTTCTGCTTGAAAAGAAACGTACCTTTTTGAGTCTTTAGTGCATCAACCTAAAAGAGATAAAGAAAAATATTCAAAATTACAACACAATCAAAATATTATACGTTTATGGATACTAATAACAATTATTTTGATATGCCTTTATTTTGATATGCTTATATTTTTCCCTCTACACATACAAAACATTGGAAGCTTGTAAACATGTATTGGGACAGAATAGTCAAAGTTAGTCTGACGTTCATACAATGAACCTTTTTGGTATGTCCACAGACATCCAAGAGGGGTGCAAGAGTGATGTCCAGATACTGACCCTGTTTTGCACGTCCACAGACATCCATAAGGGGTGGTAGTCTGACGTTAATACAATGAACCTTTCTGGCACGTCCACAGACATCCAAGAAGGGTGCAAGAGTGACGTCCAGATACTGACCCCCTATTGCACGTCCAGCAGACGTTTAAAAGTGGGTCTGAACTAACGGACGTGATACAGACATGATCTGAATGTCTCCCAGACGTTCCATGTTTGGTGGGACGTTTAGTTTGGCAAAGCACTATTACTTAGTTCATGTAGAATTATTTTTTTTACTTTCGAAACCACGCTGCAAACTATCTAGCCTGCAAAAAATATCTATATAGCCTACTGTCTACAAACAATAATATTAACATATACATTTAAAAGGTATAATTTACGGCATTAGCATCAATGTATGATCTCTGTTTTGAGATACAGATGTTCTAGCATCATAAATGTAGTATTTTGTGCAAAATATAACGTGACTTCTTACCTTTTGTGTTGATATAACGATCGTGAATCGAATCCAGTGTGTTTCAGATGTGTGAATGATCCATGAAAGTTCAATAAATACATCCAATGACCATTTTCGTCCACAAATGCGTATAATCTGTGAAATATAGATATATAGTCTGTTGTTTACATCAGATTTCACATGAACGTCTTATCGCCTACAATCTGAGGACTATTTGCATCGTAACACACTGTACATGAGATCACATTTTAGGTTTAAATAAACATGCGTTAAAACTTTGTTTTTTATAATTCAAAATATCCAAATAGCGCTGTTATTTTCGTGAGACATGATAACAGTATAGAGGATATCAGCGAAGTGACTGCTCTGTGCTCTCTAGCTACCTGGTGGGTGGAGACCTGCGAGTGGGGTGGTGTGCGGGAAAATTCAAACGGAATGTGATTAAACGGCTAGTTACGTCACTTCGGAGCTGAGTTTGAACTCGTGCAATCTGAGACTCAAGGCAGAGGACATTCAGAAACCTGTATCTCACTCAAAACAGCATGGATGGATTTTTTTCCAAGTTTGTATGCGTGTGGAAGCATCAGGATTTTTTCCACCCTGAAAGCCGGCGCTCAGCTGTTTTTACATAAGGAATACACCCTGCAAACAAACTCTTAGATGTTATTTACATTTGTTCAGACAGTGGGGCCTATTTTAACGATCTGAAACGCAAGTGTGAAGCGCAAAGCTTGGGAATCCCAAGCTTGCCAGCATAAATCGGGCACGCCGTGTAACAGGAGGTGGATCTGCCTCTACACGACCTGACGCCAGCAGAGGACATTGCTGCGTCCACCCTCACCGCTAAAAGTGTTAAAGGGTTTGGGGGCTTTGAAATCGGACCCAAGAAACGCTGGCAATCCAACCCCAAAGTACACTTACAAATCAAGATCACATACATTAAGGTTTCTTATGAAAACATTTTAATTATTATTGACATAAAATAAACGTAATACAGCCACACAACAAACTTATGAAAATATTTTAATCGTTATTTGCATGAGAATTTTTTAACGCAGCCACACAATAAATAAAAACTATCACCACAATGATTTCCCTTACCTCATCTGTTAATATTTTTTATTGTAACAATTTATGATTTGCAAAAATAACTGTTGCATCAATAACTGTTGCATCTGTGTAGATTAGATAAGCAAAATTTGGGTGCATTGTGCACGCTATACGTTATGGTCAAGCATGCACCCTTAAAATAGTATAATGAACCACGCGCAATGCACCACTGACTTTAGACAATTTTTTTTGGTCAGTGGCGCAATTGTTTTTTGAAACTGCAAAATAGCATCAGGGATGGTTTGCGCCGGAACACGCCTCCTTTTTTGCGCTGAACCGTCCAGGGAGCGCAAGTTCATTCCCTAGTTTGCCGACGTGCGTCTGTGGAGGAAAAAAACCGCTGTGCACCGGTGCAAAATACGAATGACACATGCGTCACTGACAAAGTCAATTGTGCTGGGTGCAAGATAGGGCCCAGTGAGTGAAATCACTGAAATCCTGCTACCTCAAAGGCCCAATGTTGTAATATTACAACATTTCCATGAAAACCTATTAAAATGTCAAGAAATGTAAAAACCCATCACTGCATTAGAAAACAAAGGTGACTCTAAAAAGCCTAAAGATTGGCAGTTGAAAATTAGTGAAAAAAAGTTACTTATTAGTAAAGTGGACTATCAAAATAAAGTGTTACTGCATCCCATTTTATTAATTTGAATCTGTCATGAAAACACAGGCGGAAGCAAATGCGAGTAATGATAGTTTATTAAACACTGAGATTAATGGATATGAAAGTCAAATTAACAGGCTGGTAGGGCAGGGGCTTCAATGGTCAGCAGTGAAGAGATGAAAACAGTCAGGCGATGAAATATCCACAGAACAATGAACCGGAACACGACACACAGGAATCCAACACCGAAGAGAAACACAGCCTCAGCTCACACACGGGGACACCAACACAACGATCTGACAATGGAGATGAGAAATGAGTGAGCTTATAAAGGGAGAGTAGATTGGTTGCAGGTGGTGATGATGAGTGGAATCAGCTGTGGCTGGTAAGCTGATGACAGCATGGCTGAACACCTACACGCCCACAAACACACACTCACATGTCACAACACAAACACTAGACGAGAAGGAAACAATGCATTTGTAAACCGTGACAGAATCTGAATAAAATAAGGACATCTTAAGTTGAAGATTTAGCTCAGGGGTCACCAAACGTTTTTCTCTGGGGGCCACATTATCATTCCTGACTGTGATGGGGGGCCGGGTCAGCTATATAACATTTTATGACCCAGACCAGAATGACCACCAGCAGGCCTTATTGTGTAGTTGAGAATACTAGCCACAGCCATCCCCACTACTATATCCACACGACTATATCAACAGTTGATTCCTGGCACATATTTATTTATCTTGACTAGTGGATTGCAAAAGAAGTAACCAGGGCTTCACACTTGACACTTGTTTTTGAAATACCACAGATATTTCATTTATTTATTTTCTATAAAAATAACATCAATGCTGTCAATGTAATAAACATCTGCCGAGTTGAGGTGATTGACAATGGCAGAGGTGAGTGAAAAATTATAAATTATAGGTTGGCCTGTATAGTGTGCAGAGCTTAATAAAGGGCAAATAAATAGGCCTATAAAATAAATTAATTATTTTAAAAAACATTGAACTTATAATAACATGAGTAACAACATGAGTAATAGAACAACTAACCAGCTCTTATGCCTAACCTGGTGAGTATGTTCAGTAAACATTTTTAGGTCAAAGTGAAAATGAAATGAGCAGTAGGCTCAAAACTAAAGCACAACAATAATAATAGGAATCAAAATCATTGAGTAGATATGTAGGTGAGCTGGATTTGTTCTATGATGAACTGTCTTTGGAATGGGGTCAGCAAAAGCAATCTCCTCTCCTCACTTCAGCCTTCTGTAGCCCTGGCATGGAGGGATGACAGATTGAACAAAAGAAGCACAATAAATTCAGTTAATGGCAAGACATGCTGCTGTCTGCTTTTCTCTGTGACATACACTACTGTTAAAAAATGTAGGGTCACTTGACTAAACTGTTAACTATGATCTTTAAAATTATTTAAAGCGTAACTAAACCCCTGGTCAAAGCCTGACTCCAGCCACTGGCAATTTTTGAAAAATGCAAGAAAAGTGGGCAGATCCCAAGGAGATAGAGGGGACGAACTAAGTGTGTGGTGAGATCATAACAAGGGCGTGGTGAACTTGAACCTGTCAGGACTCTGCCTTGAAGTCTTGTTATATTTGTCTTTTGTTATGGTGGCAGAGTTCTGGCAGTCCCGGGCCTTGTGTGGAGGTTCATGCCTTGTTTTTGTGTGGCATGTGCCTCCGGTGTCTTGTCTTGTGACCCCGCCCCCTCGTTCTCCTGCTTATTAGTAATCATTGGTTTTCTCCCATCACCTGTTCCCGCTCGTTATCTTGTTTGGTTTCTCCTATTTAATGTCAGTGTATCTTTAGTTCTGTGCAGGTTCATTGTGTTGTGTTTTCGTGTTACGTGTACGTTTCCAGTCTAGCTATCTAGTCAAGCTATCTAGTCAAAGTCTTAGTGTAATTTGTCAGTTTAATGTTTCATGTTGTGCACCCCCTCGTGGGTTTTGTTTTTGTAAAATAAAGTGTTTCTTGTCTCCCTCCGACATCGTGTGCATTTGGGTTCATCTGTTCTACAATTCCTCACAGAACCTGCTTACATCACGAGTCATTTTTTGGACCCACCATCCAATAGGAAAATTCAACTGCAGTAGCCACCGTTCAACCTGAAGAGGGCAGCACTCAGACGTTTTTACACCATATATTGAAACACTTTATATTCTTCTGTTACTCTACAAAAGCATTATTCAACCTCTTTTACTTTAATGCTCCACTTGTTTCTTCACCATACTAAGTGTTACCAGCAAGAACAAACTTATTAAATCTCAAACCTAGTATCTAAGATAATACAGCTTCCCACTCCCAGCCTCACTGAGGCAAATGACACAGCCATCACACGCCCGCATCATAGTTGTCACGACTCCTGGGTGATCTGTGGTGTGTATGTGTGCGTTTGTTTTTTACCGGTTGGTGACAGTTCCTCACGTGTGCACTTGCCCCTCCTGCTCGTTTCTGTAATCATTTGCCAGCTTTGTCTTGTTTTCTATCTCTATTTATAGTCCTCCGTTCTGTCCCTCGTCACGCGCTTATTGTCATGGTTGATCGTAGTCACGCGTCCAGTTCAGACAGTTGTTTCGTAGTTTCTGTCGCTCTTCTCTGCTCTTGTCTCAAGTCCTGTCGCCGACATTTGGATGCTAGCATCTGCTCGGAATCCTCAGCCGGTGTGTGACTGTGTTGATGTCCTCATCTGAACTCTGTCCTTCTCCGGTGCAGCTGGGTTGCCTCGTCTTAAGGCAGTACACCAGCTATTCCGGTTTTCTGAGGAGTTTCGTGCTGATTTGTGTGGATTACCTCTCCGTCGGAATACCTGCCTTCAGTGAGGATTATATCGCTGGTCGCCGCGGGTGTCTCCAGTGGACTGAGGATTATTGTTTTTTCTATTATCAAACTGTCTCTTCTCTTCTGAATAAACATACTTTCATTTGCATGAGACTTGACTCAGAGTTTTCCCTGACAATAGTAAGTAGCCCTGACCATCCCCTGAACCGGTTCTTTATTCTACTCCCATCTGGCCGCAGATACAGAACCCTGGACTGGAAAAAAGCGCACTTTAAGAAAAGCTTTGTTCCATCAGCCATCATTGCTTTAAATAAATCCCTGTGATCAATATTCATCAATCTTTTTGGGTAATGTTTGTCTGCACTGTTCACCTTTTTGCTTGCACTGTACTGGATCTACTTGGAAGTCCAGTGGAGTGGAAAAACCGTTCAGGCGCTTTGCGAGCCGAATCCTGAGGAAAAGACAAATACACGGAAAAGGTATTCCTCTCCGTCTCGCCTGTTATTCATCGTGTTTCTTCTTTTGCCTTCAGGAGAAGCGAAGGGCGCCACGAATAATCAAGCCTGCAAGAAAAGGACCCAGGAGTCCTCCCCCCCTTGTGGTCACTTACGGAAAGACCAGGCTCACCAGGCCCCATCCTCTCCAACCGAGAGAGTTGATTTTAGATATCCCTTCCCCGATCATCTTTTAATTAATTTAAATAAAGTTTGTTTTAATTATACTTATCTTCTCTCGTGTGTCTGGTCATTGGGGTGTTCTTGGGACCTCCTCGAGGTGGAAACTAGGAAGGGGCGTGACTCACGACATCTGTGGTCCGCTCTGACCTGTGACACATTGCTACCACTCAACGTGCTAAAATACAAGAAAGGGGCTAAATAATTGACCAAATATTAGTTTAACCAAAAAATCCTAGCTTGCACTTTCTGTCTGTCTTCCATCATTTCCTTGTCTTTTATATTTGTGTTTAGTATTGTGGAATTGGCAAAGACCTGGTAGTTGTTTGTGAAAACTTTACAGACAAAATTAATAGGGCCTTGCCATTTTCATTATTTCACAGCCTTATTATACATCAAAGTGTAATATGACATTGACAAAATATTAAATAACCTTGTCTGATAGTCCGACAGTATTGTGGCATAGTATCAGGACATCCTTGTGTATGTTGCGCACCATTAGGGGCGAATGGCCGAATGATGGGCCTATTTGGGAGAAAGTCCAGAGCTGTTTTTTAGCCCCAGTCCGTCCCTGCCATCATGTATGTGGTAATAATATAAGTTTTTTTTAAATTACCACAGTAGCTTATATTTATGGCTGCACTGCTATTACTAAAATATATAAAGAGTTTGATTCCATAACACAATAAATCTATTTTGACTAATTATGGTAAAAACGTGTTTTCTATACCAAGAAAGTGACTAGATGAAAACCACTATTTTCTGTTACAAACTTTCACATAGCATCTTTAGGTTATAATAACATAAAAAAATTATTTGTCATATTAAGAACTCTTTCATTGCTGCATTTTTATTTGGGACGTTGTCGCTGAACTTTTTTGACAGCAATCAGCTGTGAAATGTTTTGGTCCTGCTCGATTTTCGTTGGCTTCGCGTAAAATAATGGAAAGTTTTTCATAAGCTCCTCTGGGGTCAATGTGTTAGGCTGTCGGGAGAACAAGCAACCGGCATTTTTCCGTCTCCCGTGTGCCTCTCATGTAAATTGTTACATTTTGATGGCTTACGTTTCTTTTCTGTCATAGAAAACCACCACAGGTTTATCAATGCCATTAAAGTATTATTTTCAACTGACGGTTGGACCTGTAATCGAAAAAAACTTTCCGAAACTTGTACGAACCCTGGCGAAGTGCATTCGGCACAGAAATACTCTTTGACACGCCCAAATGCTTTTTTGACACTTTGCCTACGTTTAGCATATGAGGAAATGCTTGAAATACTATTGATCCACCCCTTTAACACATTTGACAGGCACAGCAACAATGTTTTAGGTGCTGATGAATAGACATAATAACAGGCACATAATTAAAGGGATAGTTCACTTTAAAATGAAAATTCTGTCATCATTTACTCATCATGTTGTTCTAAACCTGTATGAATTTTTTCTCTGATAAACACAAAAGAAGATATTTTGAGAAATGATGGTAAACGCACAGCAGTAAGTGACCATTGACTTCCATAATAGGAAAAAAAATATTTTGGAAGTATTGTGATAAATGACTAAGAAAATGTTTTCATAAATGGTGGTAAGCACACAGGTGACGGTACCCAATAAATTCCATCATATTTTTTTATTCCTACTATGGAAGTCTATGGTCACTTACTGCTGTGTGTTTACCATCATTTCTCAAAATATCTTCTTTTGTGTTCATCAGAAAAAAGAAATTCATACAGATTTAGAACAACATGATGAGAAAATGATGACAGAATTTTCATTTTAAAGTGAACTATCCCTTTAAGTTTCATGATTCTGTATAAGCAAGAAATATGATTAAATACATTTTTAAGTAATACATTTTCAGCAACTGTAAATCCTCAGCTTTCTGGATAGATATAATGTGATGTTGAAAATTATGTGTTTAAAGATAAACATAATGGGTGGAACTCATCTGGAATCAATGAAGGAAAAAGAGGCCACAGTTCACTTCCTGAAACCTCTGCTCTTACAATATCAGCAATAACATCTTATATACTTTAACAACTCAAAAAGTCAATGTTTGATAGGACACAATCATCATAAAAGTATTTTGTGTTGTCTTTACTTTGTTTCTACGACAAGAACATCTTTAGTATTGCTGTTGTTCATTCAACATTACACTTTAACAGCTTATTTGTAGAGAAAATAATTGTGTAGGACTGTTTGAAGACCTGTTTGAAGTGTACGCACGCACGCACGCACACACAGAGAGACCTTTGAACAGCTTTTATTACAAAAATTTAAAAACAATCTTCAATCATTTAGCCTATCAGAGAATAAATAACAAACACTGTGACAAAGTGAACACCAGCGGTTCACCTGTTGACGTGGGTAAGTCCCAAAAATAATGAAAAAAAAATCCCCAAAACAATAATGATGGCTCAGACCGCAACTATACTCTTGTACAAAGTGAAGTTTATTAAGAGTAAATCAGGAGAAAAACTAAGGTGATATATTTATATTTACAAGTGCAAAAAACAAAACCCAAAATACCAAAATAAATAAAACAAAACAATGATGAAAAATACACACAAGTAAATATTCACAATATATCAACAGCAACTTCCTTCTCCACAACCACTCACTCCAGTCGACTTGGTAAACAAGTCCTGATTGTGAGTCTGGCCTCCCTTTTTATAGAGCCAGACTCCTCCCCTTCAATGGGAATTCCCATAACCAGGTAAGTATCCAGGTAAGTATTTTAAATGGCCATTAAACTCATAGTATCTGAGTTTAAACACATAAACATGACATTATAGACACTTAACAAAACATCCATTTGACACATATTTAAAACATTATTTAACACATACCCCCTTTAACAATGACATACAAAAACAACACCCTCCTATATACAAACATAATGGACTCTGCCAACCTTTGCGAATACTGCGCCGGCGCGGCACACTCTGTGACGTCATAAGCGTGCGCCGCTCAATCGCTCGGGTTCGCCGGCGCAGCATCCCACCCCGGAAGGCTGGCTAAACAAACAAACAAACAAAACAAAGTATGTGCATGTGTATGAAATAACAGGATTAACTGGGGAAACGTTGATGACTGAAATGTCGGTGTGAATCGGCTTCGTGTGCACCCGCCGCCAAATATGAGTATAATTAAAGTAAGTGTATGCGGTGTATGCATGTGTATGTGTGTGTGTGTGTGTGTGTGTGTGTGTGTGCCAGTGACATGTGTGAATATCAGGGGTATGTGCCGTTCACAATGGACAGATTTTTATCATTGACTGGTAATGTTAGCTCGCGAAAACAGGATACTTCATGATACAGGAGCTGCTCAAAGTTTTACCTTTGTCTAATGAAAGCTCTTTTGGTTGAGTGTTTTGGTACAGGGATTTGAGATGGACTTTATGGGCGTGCCTTTGCACGAAAATGAATCCTCCCTTGTTACTGGCCGTGTTGTGGTTGCAGTGCGACCGTGTCTTCCCGTTCGAGATGTCACATTAATTTTAGGGAATGACTTGGTGGGAGGAAAAGTTTTTGCCAGCCCTGAAGTAACTGATGTTCCTTTTCCCTGTTCTACTCCTGATGAATTGACTCAGAAATACCCAGAGTTATTTCCTTTGTGTGCTGTTACTCGCGCTATGTCTCAGAGACTGGAATTTTTTGCCAAGTCAGAAGGTGAGTGGAATTTTGATTTGAATGATACATTTTTTTTCTAATTCAAATGTTGGTGAGATTAAATGTGCAAACTCTGTTGTTCAGATATTGCTGTTAAAAAACGAGATGAAAATTTTTTGGGGTCCGATAAACTATCTCTGTTGCATGAACAGCTTACTGTGGAACAGAGGAAAAATGAGACTATGTCATCCTTCTTTGAAGCTGTTGACCAACACAAACACGTATCGCAAAGATACTTTGTTGAAGGTGGTCTGTTAATGAGGAAGCGGACACCATCTACTGCATCTGCTGAGGATGAGCAAATTGTTAAGCAGATAGTAGTTCCTTCCTCATATCGTTCTGAAATTCAGCTCCGGTGATTATGAAGTCACTTCTCAAGTTCTTCTCATTATTTGGCCTTCCGCGTACTATTCAATCCGATCAAGGTACGAATTTCATGTCATGTGTGTTTAACCCCCTGGGGTCCAAAAACGCGGGGCCGCGTTTTGACGTGTTTTTTCCTTATCATGGCAGAATCAACTTAAAATACTCCATCATTAATAATCATACACTTACGTGTTTGACATCATTTGAAACGGTAAAGGGTCTTCTTTAATATGTGTTCATTCACAATAACAACAGATCTTTGTGTTTTTGTCAAATAAAGAAAATAAACAGGGTGTGCATCCAGACATTTCTGTCTCCGCCAGCTGTCTCTCAAAACACGTTACAAAAATCAATTGAAACTCCGCGAATACTCGTCACACAAGCATGAAACATGATCCAAAGAAAGCCTGAAATGTCTACTTTTAAACAAGCTAAATATATAAAACAAATATTGCCTGTTTATGTAATCTGCATTGAAGTAAAGAGAGTACCGTTTTTCCTGGCTGACTTCATTATCTTTAATTCGGCCACGCCCACACGCTGTTGACATGGTAATGAAGACACGAGCTGTTCAACCATAACAAGCAAAGCGTAAAGTTTGATCAGATTTAAAGACTTTACCGCATGTTTGGGATATAAACTTTACACACACGTGAGGAATATCTTCATTTATGTCTGGACATTGAGGAAGAGAAGCATTTATCTTTAACGTTACCTAAGAATAACAATGGAGAACGCACTGGAGCTGGATTAGAAGTAAGTAACGTTAACAGTTAATTTATACCATTTATATTTGCTATCATGTAACTTAATAGGCTATGCTCATGGCTTGTGCAGTTCAGCCTACATACAGTAACGTTAAGCAACCTTAGCAGACTGCACCCTTCGGATTGAAAAACTTTCGCATTGTTTACAAACGGACGCGATCTCACGTAATGGCGGATTTCACTGTTGCATGCTGTAACGGTGTTAAACACAGTTATTCACTTATATCCTTCATGGAAACTTTCAGTAAGCCTGAACTGCTGTATCTTTTAACCCTCAAACGCTCCTCGTTTTCTGTTTACACTTCTGGCCCTTGGGGTCTATATGACCCCAAAATTGAAAGCATAATTGTAAGAAAAATATACATTTTCAATAATACAAATAATATATCATTTTTTTTGTTTACTTCTCATCTATACAATAAAGCTGTGTTTTGAGAGATTTGAAGTAGTTTTGTACCTGTTTACCACTAAAATCCTCAACTACACAATTGGCTTTCCTGAAAAATATCAAATTTTTATGAAAATTCACATAAATTATCATCTAAATTTGATTTAAATTGTTTTTAGATATTAATATAGGTGTGGGGTGTTGAATTCAGGCATCGGTTTTTAGAAAAAAACATAAGAGAATTACAGTGTAGGAATTAAATCATTTAGACCGGCAGATTCCCATAGAGACCCATTCATTTTCCTGGATATAGACAACTGCTCAAATCATTACTTTTGTGATACATTTTGTACATTTATGTTTATATAAACATTAGAAAGGATATTAAAAATAAATATTATGTCAAATAGTAATTTTTTTATAGTTTTTGATGCATTTTGAAATGTCTGTTTTTACAAAATGCCATAGAAATTTGACTGAGTGTAAGTGTGTGTGTGTGTGTGTGTGCGTGTGTGTGTGTGTGTGTATGTGTGTGCACGCATGTGTGTG
Organism: Misgurnus anguillicaudatus; assembly: GCF_027580225.2. Lineage (NCBI taxonomy): Eukaryota > Metazoa > Chordata > Actinopteri > Cypriniformes > Cobitidae > Misgurnus > Misgurnus anguillicaudatus. The sequence continues at coordinate 7,649,495 of NC_073341.2, read as the reverse complement.
TGTGTGTGTGTGTGTGTGTGTGTGTGTGTGTGTGTGTGTGTGTGTGTGAGAGAGAGACAGTGTGTGAGAGAGTGTGCATGAGAAGGAGAGAGAAAGAGCATGTGTGTCTGTGTGTGTGCATGTGTGCGTGTGTGCATGTGTGTGTGTGTGTGTGTGTCTGTGTGTGGCGTGCGTGCGTGTGTGAGCGTGTTTGTGAGTGTACATGTGTGTGCATTATGTCACACCCCTTTATGTGTTATTTTCTGCATTTGTGACTGATTTTATTTGCCAAATTCCACACAAATGCTCTCTGTGGCAGTCATCCCTGTGTGTGTGTGTGTGTATTTGTGTGTGTTTGTGTGAGCATGTGTTTTTTGCTTTGCATTTGTGCACAAGTACCAGGCCTTCATTTCTGTGTCAAAATTTTCAGATTTATGCTGGATTTATTGATATTTATTTTTTGTATGACATTTTTTTGCATTTCCCATTCACTTTCAATTGGGGTCATATTGACCCCAAGGGACAGATTGATCAAAAAAATTACATACCTTTAGAACAACCGAATCAAACCCAGTTTTTTTGTGCATGTAAAGATAGATTATTTAGGAAAAGTTTTACATCTCTGAGATGAAGCGAACCTTTTTTGTTAACCAATGAAATGTCGTTTGGGGTCATATTGACCCCAAGGACCGATTGAGGGTTAACTCATTCACCGCCAGGCTTTTTGAGAAAAGTTGCCCACCTGCATTTTTGTGATTTTAACAACATTTTCACAAAATTCCTTGCAGGAAAAATTATTTTCTATAAATATATAAACATACAAATTATATCAAATTAAAGAACACACCCTCTGCTTTCAAACAAGCAATAAACAAACAAACAAACAAACAAACAAAATGGGGAAAAAACGTTTCATTATATATTTACTTTTTCTACTTAATTTAACCACTGAAATATGGATATTTCTCTTCAAAAATACAATTCGTTTTACTTACACTGTAGCACAATGAGGGTCTCTATATGTAAACCGAAGCATTGAGAACTTTGCAAGTGTACAGGCAGTTTATTAAAAATAAACACTTACCGTTCACGTCTGGATCACATATCCATGCGGGCGCCATCTTGGGAAAACTAAACTCTCGCGTGAAAAGTTGTTGCCCGGAACAGGTGTTGTGCTTTCGCGCGAGAGTTCGGTTTTCCCGGGATGGCGCCCGCGTGGATGTGTGGTCCAGACGTGAACGGTGGGTGTTTATTTTTGGTGGACTGCCTGTACACTTGCGGAGTTCTCAATGCTTCGGTTTACATATAGAGACCCTCATTGTGCTACAGTGTAAGTGTGGGGTTATTTTGAGCATTGTTGGTGGTGTGGACATGGCGATTTCGTTTTTGATGCGCTGATGCCCCGAAGGCTACCATAACATGCTAATTTGCGTTTAGCAATAACACTGGTCACGTTAGACTAGCATGAAAACAAACTCCAGTGAACGGTCGAGCTCGGTGCACGTTTGTTGTTGACCCTGGGATCATTTCAAGGCGGAATTTCCCTTTAAGTTTATGTACAAGATAGTATATGAATGTAACTTATATAACTGATGGGTAAATATCACTGATACTAAGTAAGGGTATTTCTGTGGACAATTTATGCTAACAGCTGTTTATAACTCTCTTAGAGGTCTGCATCTCTCTCATCAGTACAAAACTATGAAGTGGAAAAACCCTTATTGGACATAAAGTTATATGGTAACATGAGCCACATGAAGTTTACAGCTCTGTTGTATATCAGTTTCTTAGTTTATACAAAGTTTTTGAATATGGTTTGTTTCCAAATAAACTTAAAATGTCCCACTGACCATCATTTCTATTTTGATTATATTGTTAACTTAATAAACCTCAAACAAACATACATTTGTCCTCACATTCTTTACTGCAGTTAATTCTCACATTCCTGCCTCATTATGCAGCTCATTATGCAGCTCATTATGCGAGTCTTTTGTTGCTCAGCTGTCAATTAATCTTTCTCGCATACGGCCCCTCTAACCAAAAAGTGTCTTACAATTTCTAAATCAATACATTGTTTTATGTGAATAAGTAGGCAGGATGATTTTCACATCATTTTAAAGAAAAAAACTCTAGACTACTAGATTCTGTTTAGGAAAGTCTTGTTAAAACATGTTTAGTATGGGTTTTGTGGACTTATATCAGTGACTTAAAAATTTTGCTTTTTAAAAACCACGCATAAACATTTTTTCTCTCAAAAATACAAACATGTACATACATGTAGCTCATATAATATTTTAGCCCAGTTTGTGCTGAACGCGGTGGTATTAGACACTTGCCATTATTATGTTTTAAAGCAACTGAAAAAAGACCAAATGTAAGAGCATGTCACAACCTCTGAGAGTGTCCCAAAATGGTCGGACCCCAGAGGGTTAAACAGACTCTGGATCAGTTGCATATTCAACATTGCACTTTTAGTTGTCGAGTTCAAATAATGTTCTTGACTTTGTTTCAGAGTTTTGTTTTAAATTGCATCGTGCCTGTGAGTTGGCCAAGCAGAATTTGGAGATGTCACAACAACAAATGAAAAAGTGTTTTGATCGTTGTGTTAAACTTTGTAGTTTTTCTCCCGGTGAAAGGTATTGGTGCTTTTGCCAGTACCTGGATCAACACTGCAGGCTCGTTATTATGGTCCTTACTGGGCAAAGGAAAAAATGAGTGAGCTTGATTATGTGATCAATACATCTGATAGAAGAAAAAATGTCTGTGTCATGTTAACATGCTCAAGCCATACTTTGAGAGGCAGACATATTTGTCTGGACAGAAGTGTGTATGTTAATGGCTTCACCCACAGATTCAGTGATCAGAGAGCAGGTGCTGTCCAGTGCTGATTCACCTGATGATAGTGCGCTGTCCCGTGCTGAACTTTTGACCGGTCCTTTGTCCTCTTTTGATAACGCTGTTACTTTGTCTACACTAGGTGAGGAAGATGATATTGATTTTCCCTCTACAGAACTGGTGGCGGGAAGGTTGAAAAATTATGAGATAATTGAAAACCTTGACTCTTTTCTTTCCCATCTGAGTGATGTCGAACGTGCTGACGTGAGTAATGTTATTCGGACGTACAGTCATTTATTTTCTGATGTTCCCTCTCGTACTTTGTTGATTAAGCACAATATTGATGTCTGCAATTCTGATGTCTGCAAACACTGACTTTCTACCACCACCTATACATCTTGAGAACAGATTTGAAGTATTAATGAATATGAGTGAGGAATCCCCAAATGTGATAAATGTGACTGAACACCGATCAAATCAGCCAGCAGCTAACACTGATGCTAACTGCCGCTCAAGATCGAGCAGACAGCGGCACTCAGCGCAGAGCGCATCCGAGCCCAGAACTCTGATATTGGGTGACTCAATTATCGGAAACTTTATCAACAGGGACTCAACTACGTGCTGCCTTCCACAAGCAACCGTTTCTGATGTAAACAGGGAACTTCGGAACATTCTGATGAAACATAAGACTGTAAATCGAGTTGTCATTCATGTGGGGAAGAATGATATTCACAAAGAGCAATCTGAACTCCTTAAGAGGGATTTCAACAAACTTTTTGAAACACTCAGAACAGTAAAAGCTCAGCCGTTCATCAGTGGACCACTTCCAGCAAGAGGAACAAATAGGTTTTCACGTTTGCTTGGACTTAATACATGGCTGCAAAAAACCTGCAACATAAAAGGATTGAACTTTATCAACAACTTCAATCTTTTCTGGAGTCAGAGACAACTATTTAAACAGGATGGCATCCACCCAAACAGACTGGGTGCAAGAGTGCTAAAGGACAATATCTATTTCTCCCTTCATCATCCTTCAGCAGTGTGTGCCAATCCACTCAACCTGAATGGCACACACACACCTGGACAGAGTATGATTGACCACAGGACTTCTCTCCAGCACCTGAATGGACATGACGTTGACATATCCCACAAGGACAGAGATAACACCACTCAGCCACAACAACCACTGCTCATGGACACAATCTCAGCTGAGTCCTGCCCACAGAGCTTACTACAGTCAGACTGTGTCAGATTAGAACGGCTCCAAGATTCAGCACCCAAGGACGACTTTCTGGAAAACAGCCAGGGAAACCAGGACAACATATCACAGCCTCCCGTCACATCAGAACAACAGGACTCCTCACTAGATATGTCATTCCTCTCTCCAGCATCCCCGCTTTTGACCTTCTCTGGAAAAATGGAGGAACTGGTTTATGCTGGAACTAAACTATCCCACTCTATTGCTGCAAGCCCCCAGATTTCAACCAGAAAACGGCAAGCACCAAAGCCAGTGGGCCCAGTTCCCCCTCCTCGTCCTGTGAGAGCTCTTCAGTCTCTGACACAACGCCAAGGCACACACCCTCCTCCATCTGCTGTAGGTGAACCAAAAACAACTGATAATGGCTCTCAGTGATGTGTGTCGGGTTCCTGCTATGAAAATACTAATACTTTTATCAAATGTTTACAAAAGCAGGAACTCAGTGTGCCTATATCTTTCTCTATTTCTGTTTTAGTACATGATAGAAAGTGTAAGGCTAGATCAAATCATGTGGCAAATCAATCTAATCTGCTGCCTGTGACTTGTCAAACTAAGATCTCTGTTAGGGAAAAAAATTGTACTGTTAAAGGGACACTTCATTTGCATTAAGCTTTGTATAGTTAGAACCCCAGTCATGTTTTTGAATGGTCATGCATCATTTCCTCAGTTGCCGCTGAGACAGGAGAAATACATATTTTAGTGTTGCACTTCCTTCTTTCAATGATGCAAAAATCATCATATTGCATCATTGAAAGAAGGAAGTGCAATATCTTTGTTGAGGGAGTGAGACTACAGACATCCCTTTTCTTTATCAAATAGGCACCAAATTCTAAATGTATGTTACATTTCGACTGCAAATATGACGCACTTTCAATAAAGATTAATGTTTCTACGGGTGAAATGCCCCTTTAAGTTAGCACTTTTAAATATCTGTTCACTTAAAAACAAATCACTTCTAGTCAGCGACTTAATAGCCACAAACAACCTGGATTTTATGTTTCTAAATGAAACATGGCTAGAAGAAAGCTACAGTGCAACAGTCCTTAATGAAACAGCCCCTCCTAACTTTACTTATATGAGTTTCTGCAGAACTGCTAGGAGGGGTGGAGGTCTTGTTGCTCTTTTTAAAGGTGTCTATCAATGTAAGCAAGTGTCATTTGGGAATTACCCGTCTTTTGAACATCTAGGTATTTTGTTGAAAGGTACCCCACGCATTCTACTGATCATTATTTACAGGCCCCCAAAATACTCTCCAGCATTTGTTGAGGACTTTACAGAACTGTTATCAACGATTTCCTCAGAGTTTGACTGTTTTGCTATTGCTGGAGATTTTAACATTCACATAGATAAGCCAGAAAGCATTATGACAAAAGATGTCACAGCTGTTTTAAATACTTTTGATCTGACTCAACATGTACATGGACCCACACACAATCGTGGACACACTCTAGATTTAATTATCAGTAAGGGTGTAAACATTTCATCAGTTGGTATTAAGGATGTAGCACTGTCTGATCATTTCTGTATTTTCTTTGATATATTAATCTCTCCTACTATTGAAACTAGATCTGTGTCTGTCAAAAAGAGATCCTTAAATGAGAACACCAGTGTGCTATTTATGAAGGCTATATCTTTAACACCAAGCATATCTGCAGACTCTGTTGATTTTCGCCTTGATTCCTTTAATTCGAAAGTTAAGAGTGTAATCGATGATATTGCTCCTGTAAAAGTCAGGAAGAAGAATGGCAGGCAAAAATCACCTTGGAGAAACTCAACAGAGGTGCAGAATATGAAGAGACAATGCAGAAAAGCTGAGCGCATGTGGCGGAAAACAAAACTTGTAGTCCATTATAATATCTATAAAGACAGCCTTCATGCTTTCAGTGTGGAACTAGGCAAAGCTAGACAGACTTTCTTTTCAAATATTATAAACAAAAACATAAATAACACACACACTCTTTTTGCTACTATAGAGAGACTAACAACCCCCCCAAGTCACATTCCAAGTGAAATGCTCTCAGACAGCAAATGTAGTGAGTTTGCTAACTTCTTCTCTGAGAAAATCAATAATATCAGAAAGGTGATCAGCAAATCCTTGAGCTGCGCCGGGGTCAGACAAATCAGACCACAACATCAGAAAGTAGTTACGATGTCTGATTTCGAAGCAGTTGATGGTAAAATTTTGGAAGAAACAGTACAGCATCTTAAAACATCAACCTGTGCCCTTGACACACTCTCAACATCTTTTTTCAAAAGTGTCTTTAACTGTTTAGAAGCAGATCTCCTAAAAGTGGTAAATTCATCACTTAACTCTGGGACTTTTCCAAAGTCCCTTAAAACTGCAGTTGTTAAGCCCCTCCTGAAAAAGAGCAGCCTAGATAACACTGTATTGAGCAACTACAGACCAATCTCAAATCTTCCTTTCATAGGCAAGATCATTGAAAAATTTGTTTTCAATCAGCTGAACAAATTCTTAATTTCTAATGGTTACTTTGACATTTTTCAATCTGGTTTCAGACCACACCACAGTACAGAGACAGCGCTCATAAAGATAATAAATGATATTCGCCTCAATACAGACACAGGCAAACTATCAGTGCTGGTGCTACTCAATCTCAGTGCTGCTTTTGACGCTGTTGATCACAGCATGCTTCTTGACGGACTGGAGAGCTGGGTCGGGCTTTCTGGGGTGGTCCTGAAATGGTTCGGGTCATGCTTAGAAGGGAGAGGTTATTATGTGGGTATGGGTGGCCGTGGATCTGGGTGGACATCCATGACATGCAGAGTCCCGCAAGGCTCAATTCTTGCGCCACTCCTGTTCAACCTGTATATGCTCCCACTAAGCCAAATAATGAGAGAGAACAAAATTGCCTATCACAGTTATGCAGACGACACTCAGATCTACTTAGCTCTATCCCCTAATGACTACAGCCCCATTGACTCCCTGTGCAAATGCATTGATGAAGTTAACAGTTGGATGTGCCAAAACTTTCTTCAGTTAAACAAAGAGAAAACTGAAGTCATTGCATTTGGAAACAAATATGAAGTTCTCAAGGTGAATGCATACCTTGACGCTAGGGGTCAAACAACTAAAAATCAAGTCAGGAACCTTGGGGTGATTCTGGAGTCTGACCTTAGTTTCAGTAGTCATGTCAAAGCAATAACTAAATCAGCATACTATCCTCTCAAAAATATCGCAAGAATTAGATGCTTTGTTTCCAGACAAGACTTAGAGAAACTTGTGCATGCTTTCATCACCAGCAGGGTGGATTATTGTAATGGCCACCTCACTGGCCTTCCCAAAAAGACCATTAGACAGCTCCAGCTCATTCAGAACGCTGCTGCCAGGATTCTGAGCAGAACCAGAAAATATGAACATATCACACCAGTCCTCAGGTCGCTTTAGGATTGATTTTAAAGTATTATTAATGGTATATAAATCACTTAGTGGACTAGGACCTCAATACATTGCTGATATGCTCATTGAATATAAACCCATCAGATCACTCAGATCATTAGGATCACATCAGCTAGAAATACCAAGGGTTCACTCAAAGCAAGGAGAGTCAGCTTTTAGCTATTATGCCAGTCGCAGCTGGAACCAGCTTCCAGAGGAGATCAGATGTGCTCCAACAGTAGCCACATTCAAATCCAGACTCAAAACACATCTGTTTAGCTATGCATTTACTGAATGATCACTATGCTGCGTCCGAACTGATTGCACTATATTATATATGCACTATTTTAATTATTTTCTATTTCTCTTGTTTTTATTCTTATTTTTAACTGTTTTATACTTTTATTCTTGTTTTATTCTTTTTCACACATTTAAACAGTTTTTATTAAAATCACATTTATTTTCTTTTAATTGATATTTTAAATTCATGTATCTTTGATTTTTGTTTTCTCATTTCTATGTAAAGCACTTTGAATGACCTTTGTGTATGAAATGTGCTATACTTGCCTGGCCTTGACATGTAAGAACTTTATTCCGAGAACAGGTGAAGTTATGGGGTCTGTTTTTTTAGCTTTCCTACCCATGAGAGGATTGTTTCATTTATTATTCATTAGATGGTTTTTTTTCTATTATTTGTAAATGCTTGATTTGAATTCTGTCAATTAAATGGAGACGTCTTGGAACTCTTATCAGGGGTTGTGATTCTTTGTTTTACATGTATATGTTCGGCCTGTGGAATCATCTTAATCGGAGATACTAATTTTCAGTGTCTCCCTAGTTCTTTTTCTAAAAGCTAATTTTTCAAAAATATGGGTACCTTCGAAGTAATAACCTTTTTAGCAGGACTTACTAGGGACAAAACTGCTGTGTAAGTATCATGAATCACAAGACTACTCTCAAGTAGCTGATTTACCTTTTCTGCATTATCCATAAAAACCACAACGGCACTATTCATCATAGAAGCCGATTTAATACTTTCATAAATAATAGCCTGTCCGCGCATGAGTGTATGTAAACTAAACTGACCTACTTCAGCCAAATTTACCGGTCACACCGGCAGAAGCTGCCTCCACACAACAAACAAACAAACAAACAATAAAACTCCACCAAACACTGATTCTCTAAACAACTCTACAAAACATCAGCAGAGAAATGTTGAGAGAAGAAAATTTTAGAAAAAAATAAATTAGTAAAGTCACAATCACTACGCCCACTCCCAACACACACATGCAGAGAGAGAGAGAGAGGGAGGGAGGGAGAGAAATATGAACTGTGAACTGTAAACATAAGAACAGAATGTAGTTGAATGCGGAAGAGTTTTCAGCAGAAAGATTTGATGAGAACAGAAGATCAGAGCTATAAGACTTCATCATAATGGAAACCCCTGACATGTCCTCAGTGAGTAAAATAAAAACTGTTTAATGATAGCGAGATTTTAAGAAGGATGTTTAAATGCATTTTATAGAAATACAGTTATATTGTCAGTATCTAACATTTGATATCATTCATCTGACCATATAAATACTAATGACTTATACTATTTAACATGAGATTAATTACATAATGAATGAATAAATATCAATACATTGAATAAATTGAATGTTAACATTTAAGTATTGTCAGGGCCTGTTTACACGAGAACGCTTGAGGGTGAAAACGTAAAAATATTTTATCGGATGTGCCTTTTGTTTACACGGCGACGGCGTTTTGGGGGCTTAAAAACGCGAAAAAGTGAAACCACCCTTAGAGTGGAAATCTTAAAAACGATCTACCGTTGCGTTCTCGTCTAAAGAGTAAAAACGCAAAAGTCTGCTCACGGTGGCTCTCGTCGCGTACGCGTTTACGTCACAGGCATGCGCCAGTTCAGGAAAATAACAACAAACATAGCAGATTATTTCCATACGTCGGACCTTCAAGTTGCCATAGCAGCTCTGATAAATATAAAAGTCTTTCCAGCAGTTGTACGAATTATTCACAGCAAGTATTACTGATCAGAGAAGGCGCATTAATTACCTCAGTGAAACTGTTGATGCGCCAATTCGTCGGAGGCAAACCAGACGGCTTTGGACGAGACCTGGGAGAACCAGGAAGAAGGTTGTACGCAGGCACACGGACTTGGTGTTGTTGTGTCTCAGTGCTTCATATTGCCACCTAGCCGCCTGGAGTGCATACTACATCGAATATCACACACTTTTGCGTCACCATATGCACGCAGATTTCCCCTCAAAATGCTCGTATAAACGCAGAATAAAAAGTGATAACGCCACTTTTGCGGTTTCTTTTCAGATTGTTTCCATGTAAACGTAGCCTTAGTCTCTTCAAATGTACACTCTCAAAACATTTGGGTTGTTTTGTAACCCAACGTTGAGTTCCAAGACGTCTCCATTTAATTGACAGAACCAACCCAACTCTAGGTTATTTTAACCCAGTGCTTCTCAAATAGTGGGGTGGGACCCCCAGGGGGGGCTCGAAGCGACATCGGGGGGGCGTGCGAGACCCCTGGGAAAATACTTTTTCAGGAAGTGATTTTTTTGCACCGTCACTTAAAGACATTACACCCCAATCACGCTGATAAGCCGCTTGAGTTTTTTATTATTATTTATTGATTATATTTAATTTAATTTTCAGTATCAAATGGTCAAAAAATATTATACTTTAAATAAGGATTGATTTTTTTTTCAGGCAAATTGATGCATTTAATCTTTTCTGTTACAGACTAAAAAACAATGTTAATAAAGTTATTCTTTGTTGTAAGTGGGTTGATATTTCTTTTTTGTGTTTTCTTTAATGTTAATAAGGATACATTGTTTTGCAGATGTGTAATTTTATAGACAAATTATACTATTACAGTCGCGGCGGAGAGTTGGGGGGGCGCGAAATGTTTACTTCTTCCTGGGGGGGGGGGCATGACAGAAAATAATTGAGAAGCACTGTTTTAACCTAACAAGTTGGGTTGTCATCAACCACTGGACCATGGCACGTTTCATTGTCCTCTAGAAGACTCACAATGACTGTATCTGCAAATTTTAAAAACTACCTATTTTTATGTTTACTTAAACAACCATTTGTGTATAAAATATACGATGGAGGAGACAAAACACATCCCTTGGGAGAACCTGTAGATGTTGTCAGGGGGGCTGAAAGACACCCATTTACTCTCACTCTCTAAGTTCATTCGGTTAAAAAATCGAACGCCTGGGATACACTGCAGGATTTTTGCACTCCTATAAGTGAATTACCTTATTACACTGTGCGACATGGATTGTTTAAACTCGGGTACTTATACTGTACGATGATGACACGGAAGCTTCGGCGGCTGCATCATACGTTAGCGTAACGTCAACAGCATGTGCTCATCGTAAACAAATACCAGTATGCAGATCGTAGCAGAAAACACATTGTGCGTTGCTGAATTTATGACACTGTCAGAAAACTGTCGTAGGCTATCTTTGGACACAAGACCTGGAAAACGGCCGTCTTTGAACCTCTCTTACTATACGACATAGGACCACGAATGAAGAGCCACGATCACAGAAGTCGTGACGATTGTTTCACGATGGCAATCTTTCGTCTGGGACAGCCAATAATCGTGCAGTGTATCCCGGGCTTTAGACCCAACCTACCAAGTTAAGATTTTCTCAGTACTCAAAGCGCTTTACATATGAATGGGGGAATCTCCTCAACCACCACCGATGTGCAGCATCCACCTGGATGATGCGACGGCAGCCATATTGCACCAGAATGCCCACCACACACCAGCTTATTAGTGGAGAGGAGATCGAGTGATATAGCCAATTAGTATGAGGGATGATTAGTAGGCCAATGGGCTAGTTTGGCCAGGATGCCGGGGCACACCCCTACTAATTTTCAAAGGACATTCTGGGATTTTTAATGACCACAGAGAGTCAGGACCTCGGTTTAACGTCTCATTCAAAGGACGGTGCTTTTTTTGACAGTATAGTGTCCCCATCACTATACTGGGCTGTTAGGACCCACACAGACCACAGGGTGAGCACCCCCTGCGGGTCTCACTAACACCTCTACCAGCAGCAACCTGATTTTTCCCAGGTGGTTTCCCATCCAAGTACTGACTAGGCTCAGCCCTGCTTAGCTTCAGTGGGCAAGCTGTCTTGGGCTACAGGGTGATATGGCTGCTGCTAGAAAGTTAGTAATTAACTTATCTGGTAAAATATGGGGTTGTAGGTAATTAAAAGCAGATGAAAAGTCTATGAATAAGAGCATAACGTGAGTTTTGCTACCCTCCAGGTGCTTTAATACCATGTTTAGTAAAGTTAATGTAGCATCTTTGACACCTCGCCTTGTTCTATATGCGAACTGAAGAGGGTTTAACAGATCTTTAGTTTTATGTAATAATTCTTCTTACTAATTTCTCATAGCATTTCATTATAAGGGATGTTAATGCTATCGGCCTAAGGTTAATGTTACAGCATGTGTGGTTTTCGGCACTGGCACTAGAGTGCCTTCCTTCCAAAGTTTTGGAACTCTCTGGAGGGCAAATGTTCTTTGAAAGATATTACAAATCACTGGCACCAATTGTTCTGCACAGACCTTAATTACCCCCCCCCCCCATTTTATCTGGACCAGGGCTTTTTCTCGCATTACAACCCTTAAAGACTTTCATTACAGACAATTAATCAAAAAAAATTATAAGCACAAGCATGACTGGACCAGATTCAGGCACATCAAATCATAAATAAAACTTGTTTAAGTCCTCTGCCAGCTGTTTAAGTCATACTCAGGTAATTGAACTTTCTTGGTCTCACACTCCTTAGTTCCAATTATAAGCGTAATTTCCCTCCAAACAGAACACAAATTGTTCATACAATATACTCTTTGTTAATGCCAATAGCTCAGATTCATAGTAATTTCAGATTCTGCCACATCACTCTACCTGGCAGTAAGCCCAATTATCAGATTTTGCAACAACCTGCATACTTGCCCTTATTACTTAAAATATGCCAATAAAGCATTGGCTATATTATGTAACAAATAAAGGGTTGGACATTAACGTTTGTCCCTAAAGTTAATGTTTTAGTTGGGCGAGTGAAAGACAATTTTTAACTCTATTCCTACTTGTAAACATGATTTACTCCCCCCAAGCCATCGGAGTTGCATACGTTCATCATTTTTCAAACAAACACATTTTCAGTTATTTTAGAGAATGTTTTAGATATTTCAGTTAATCAAAGTAAAGTTACAGGGTCTACCCCTTCAAGTACAAAAAAGGTGCATCCATCCTTCACAAAATAAATCCAAACGGCTCCACGATGTTAAACAAAGGCCTTCTGAGGGTAATCTGCGTGGTGTTGTTGTAGAAATATCCATATTTAAAACTTTATAAACGAAAATAACTAGCTTCTGGTGACGCGTCTGTGTGGGGGAGGAGTTCTCTCTGGGGAAGAAGAACAATGGCATCCAGTGGATGCGCCTGGAACTTTTGCGACTTCACTTAATTAAATTTAAAAATTGGCACTATAGACGGGTTGTCCAGGAGGCAGAAGCCGATACGCTACTGCAACAACCTTAATTATTGAAGCGTTCTTTATTGTTTGTATATAAATAAAACTTGATTTTAGTTGGATCTGTTTTTCTGTCTTTATTTTTGCAGTGTTACTGTGATACATGTATGAATTATAATGTTAGGTTAGTAACGTAATAGTCGCATCTACTGGTATGTTAACATCAGGCACCCAGCACTGACTCTGTTGGTGCTATTTTCCACGCAACAACTCCTTGGCATTTTGACTTACAGACACCGCTACTAGCCTACAACACAATGCACGTCTCTTCTTTCTGCCTCTCGGTTGCGCGCGCAGTTAACCAGAGAAAGTAATATTGAGAAATGGCTATATGTATCTATTAAGTTGGCTCTGCTTCAAAATTTCCCAACATCTAACCCAACGAGTTGTGTTACACAAAAACTAACCAACACTGATAAAACAACCCAACAAAATAACTGGCTCAACCCAGCAGTTGGGTTGAAAAAACCACCCAACGTTTTTTAGAGTCTATACTCTAATGATATTGTTGTTTGATATTGCATATGCATTTTAAAATAGCTTGTTAATGTGTTTTTTTATCTGACAGCAATTTAATTTCTATTAGGATTCCTTAATCATGGTATTATTTGCTTATTTTTTATATGGACATAGAACAACATTTAAAAACATTGGCTTCTATGTTTGCAAGGTGCTGTACAATTTTTTAAATGTAGCTTTTTAATACCCTTTGATTAAGACCTTAACAAGCATTTTTCTCCAGATTATAAAAACCTTAATCTAAAATGACATTATATAACCCAGTGGTTCTCAACACCTGGAGTCCCACTGCTCTGCACATTTTGTATGTCTCTCTTATCTCACAGATTCAGTTCAGTTCATGTAGATCTCTGCTGATATCTGAACTGATGATTTGAATCAAGTGTGTAAAATAGGGGAGACTTTCAAAATGTGCAAAGCAGTGGGGCTCCAAGAATAGAAACACTGATATAACTATACTTTTACTTAAACAGGCCATAGTACACTGCTTATCAGCAAAACATGTTATCTGTAATTACTCATTAATGCATGATCATGACAGCGTGAACTTTTATAATACTATAAAATTTGTCATGAAAACAAGCTGCAGTGTTTTTAGCAAATCATTCATGGGGTACAGCGCTGAAGCACCTGTCTATGACAGAATTAAACTACATTTAAATTTGTATATGGGTCATTACAGAACTGCTTTAAAGTCAGAGTTGGAGACCTCTTGAAAAAAAATCAGACAAATTTTGCATGTATTCAAATGGTATAATAGGTACACATTTCTAGTAATTGTGCAGTTAATGCACATATTTTTCAGAGAAGTTCAGAGAGTTTTTGAATATTCTTCCTCTCCCCAAATTGCGTAACTCCGTATCAGAAAATGACCAACCTAAACCCACATGTTATATTGTGCACTTCTTAGAGTCATGGGGATTACTTTTGTTTTGTATTCATCAGCTTTTTGAACTCTCAAAGTGGCGGAAACCATTAAAGGTGGAAAAGAGGATGTTTGTTTAATACAGTTTTGCAATATTACTTGAAACTGTCTTTACTAAATGATAAAAGACTGAAAGGTGCACTGAAAGTAATAAAATTAATATATGTCATCTGTGCATAAGGTAGGGCCTTAAAAACATCAGCCAATCGTTGACGCAATCATCATGTCAACGATTGGCCCTCTGGCTTGTCAATCACTGCCATTACGTTCCTTGTGAGAGACGTGCACGCTCCAGTAACTTTACACGAGTAACGCATGCGCATAGCGCATGAAACTCCGTCTTTAGTTTCGGTTTGTTTGCATTGTTGCTCCTGCTTTCCTCCTCGAATTTGCACCATGGAAGAGAAAAAACCCGAAGGAAGACGTAAAAGAAAGACTTTTTAAGTCACTGAGAAGAGAAGAAAATTGTCAGAAGAACGTAATCTAACCAGAGTCATTATTGGAGAAACATTTCAACGCTAGAGAGCAATGAAGGGAGAGAGAGGTGTCAAGACAGACGCGCAGTTCGCAAAAATTCTTCATTCTTTGTGGAATAATTATTGTTGTACTGTTATTCAGGTATATCGACATTGTTCTTGTACTGTAGTTGTAAGGCAGTGACCAGTCTGCTACATGCTTGTTGAAATGGGAGTAGCGTCAACTGATCTAACTTTACTTCTTATGTGTTTATTATCATATCATTTCACGTAATGAATCCACTGACGCGACACAGCATATGCTAGTGGTAAACAAACACTCGTGTTCAAATACTCGTGCACGAGTTTTGGAAGGCGTTTTCTAGATGAGCTGTGAAGGAGGGAGGCTGTTCTTACTCATGCACTTATTTAAAAAACTCAGTAACGGGCTTTGAATTCTCAGTCGGCGGAAACATCCTCTTTTGCGCCTTTAACCTGCATTATATGAATCACAGAACACTGGGGTTTCTTTATTTTTCTACTGAAGGAAAAATGTCACCAATATATCAGATGGCCTGAGAGTAAATACATAAGGGAGAGTATCCCTTTAATAAACTTGACTGTCTTTCTCTGCAAAACCCTCTAAGCGCATTGAAAGCATTTTTGGCCAAAAATGCCACTTTTTTGGACAAGACAGAGTAAACAGTTGTAAAATATTAGAAATGTTGAAAATGATGAAGGTCAGAATGTAAAAATGAAGAAACTGAAACACACATTAAAGGATTTGGTTAATATCATTATATAATTTTTGATGGAGGTTGTGTTTAGCTGCTGAGCTCCTTATATTTTTTTCAAAACATACTAAAAACTTGATGCATGACCTGCTTATTAACTAATTTTTGAAAGTTGCCAGTCAGCGTCAGCATTTATTATGATTTTCACAAAAGTTTAATGCCTTACGGAAATGTTCTTCTTTAAATATACAAACATACAATATATCAAACGAAAGAACAGACCCTCTGTTTTTAAATAAACAGACAAACAAGGTTTCATCCTATCTTCTTTTGTTTTATATGGTGGGTAAGAGTGCCAACTAGTGCATAATAACGGAAATATGGATTGACATAAAAACTTGTCTTTGGCAGGAAAGTGTTAAGAATATTCATCAATGGCAGGGAAAGAGTTAATCAATTATTAAATGGTGTATAATAGATTTAATATTTTTTTATTGTCAGATCAAAACACACCTAGTTTTTGTCAGTGATAATTCATTAATTGATTATTAATTGAAACTGATCTAATTAGTTTCCTTTTATTACAGCTGATGCCACCTCGGCCTGAACTATTTGATTTTGAGGGCATTTCTATGTCCCACTACTTTACTGACAATTGGGAAAATGTGAAGAACTTCCAAGCGAGACCAGATGACATCCTAATCGCCACTTACCCTAAAGCAGGTGAGTGTACTGTACTGAATGAAATTATTTAGTGTAGCTGAAGTAATTGTGCTTAGTATACGGCTAATCTTCTGACTAATGCAACAAAAAATCCTAGAGCGCTGTAGCTTAAGGGCTTACATCAAACCTAAAACACTCTAGAGCACCTTAGTATTTAATAATAATCTAAAAAAAATTCTGTTGAAGTCTTATGACCAGAAAGTGTTTGTCCAATCATCTTCTCTCATTGGTTTTGCACCAGTCTATATCATGCTATGTATCGTCTCAACTGATCAACAGATGATGCCATTTCCACCACCTGCCATATGGCCATCACCCACCTGGACATAAAGGGCACATATTTATGAATGTTGTTTATAGATTTCAGGACTCACCCCAGTCATTAATTTCCATCTGATTTAAAAGATCTTTAGATGTTTGAACCAAGAGATACTGTATAAATAGGTGTATATATTTCCAGACTATATTAAAATGCTTTAATTAAAAATACGGTTTCATTGGACGCACGTGCAGTGACGCGATTAAGCATCTGAACAGAACTTTACTTCCAGTCTCTGTTTAATGGTCTGACTAGTTGCTAAACTGAACTCTTGAACAAATACCTCGTTGAAAATAACAAGTGTTTTAGTTTCCTAAAGATTAGGGAAGACGGCGATCATGGATTACCGCTATTTGATATGAAGTTTGGAATATGCTTCAGTTATATTTAGAACTAAGCTAATCTACGTGTTGTTTATTTAGCTTGTTATCAGAAAAAAGTTCTCTAAAATGACTCTTTTGTTGATTCTTTTTGGAGTTTGTTCCACGAAAGCCATATATTTATGTTGTTACTGCTAAAAACCGTCTAAAGACCTGAAGTTGTTAGGCAGTGATTCTGTTACTGTTGTTATGCTGTAGCTTTACTTGTGTTCAGCAAATGCTCTGTCTGCGTGCAACCGCAATCTTTACAGAACAAATGAACACACGGCACATACATGGCCACTTTGCTGTCATGTTTAGTATAGTTTTTAATAGTCCAATTCTTTAACTCGTTCACCGCCAGCCTTTTTGAGAAAAGTTGCCCACCTGAATTTTTGTGATTTTAACAAAATTTTCACAAAATTCCTTGCAGGAAAAATCATTTTCTATAAATATATAAACATAGAAACTATATAAAGTTAAAGAACACACCCTCTGCTTTCAAACAAACAATAAACAAACAAACAAACAAACAAAATGGGGAAAAACGTTTCATTATATATTTTTCTACTTAATTTAACCACTGAAATATGGATATTTCTCTTCAAAAATACAACATTTTGAGCAAAAAGCTTAAAAAATCGTGTTTTTGTAAAGGAATTTATGTTAGAGATCAGACTCAGAATGACTATCAAACATAAAGGCAGTTAAAAAAAATCGTTAACTCTTTTTAACTTCCGTTTTTGATAAATTCGATTTGGCGGTATTACACTTTCACTTTGAATTTCGTCCAAAAAGGCATATTTATTAGTTAAATATGAACTCATAAATGACGAGATAACTCGTCAATGGCGGTGAATGAGTTAATATAAGTATCCCTGCCAAGTTACATCGACAGAATCATTAAACATTCCACACAGTAGTCCGTAAGCTTTCCTTTCCCATTGAAAAGCACCCTCACTCTGGCCCAAACCCAGGAAATACCTACTTTCACTAAAAGGGTTTTAGTATAGGCATAAGCTATGGTATTATTAGAAAGAAGACACTTTGAGCTTCATTTAACATCTTTTTAATACTAAAAATCTTAATGATGAATATGTGTGTGAAGCCTAGAAATGCAATGATGCCAAAGCCACACGTCTAAAGAAGTTATGTTTCACGTTTGAGGTCAATAAGCCCAAAAATTTGGTTCTTGAAAGGGTTTTTGTAAGACTAGTGCCTTTTCTAAGTGCCAGTCAGCCCCAACATAAAACACTTTTGTTTACATGCATACACGTTCGTTCTTCTTATTATTTATCCTTATGTTAGCATATTAAATACAGTTTCCACACCAGAAAATAAAACATCACACAAAGATGATTGGATTCGTTATCTAATTGGCTACACGGTCTGTCTATCAATATTTTCCATGAAGTCATTGGAGGAACAAGCGAGTCAAATGGCGTTACGGTTTTTGACAGCGCTGTTTGGATATTATGTATTATACTCCCGCCTACTTTCAGAAACAAAGTTTGAACGCTGGTTTGAAGGTGAGTGTAATCTCATATACAGTGTTACGATGTAAATAGTCCTCAGATTGTATATTATATTCTATTATATATATTCATGCGAAATCTGATGTAAACAATGGACAATATATCTATATTTCACGGGTTATACGCATTTGTGGACAAAATGGTCATTGGATGTATTCTATAAGACGGCTTTCATGAGTTATTCACACATCTAAAAAAAGACTGGAATCTATTTGCGATCGTTATATCAACACAAAGGTAAGAAGTCGCGTTTATTTTTGCATGCTGTCATCTGGACTTCTGTAACAAAATACTACATTTATGATTGCTAGAGCATCTGTATCTCAAAACAGAGACCAGACACTGATGCTAAACCCGTAGACCTTTTAAACGATGTATAGTAATGTTAAAGGACAAGTTCGGTATTTTACACTTAAAGCCCTGTTTTCAGATTATTTCAAAATACGCATTCCAACAGGTTTTATCGTAGTTTTTGCCAACTCCATTGACTTGTATTAGATGTGCTGTTAGGTACGGTATTACTCCGCGCCGGGAACTTTGTTTCTATTCTTGCAATTGGCAATGGAGGATTAGCGCCACCACCTGGGCTGGAGTGTCTATTATTCAAGCTTTAAGCGGAAGAATGTACGGGTGTGAGGCGTTTGGAAAAAAAGGTCCACAAGTTAACAACGAATGCTAAAACAGCTGTTGGAAAGCATCTTTTGCAGTGATTTTTATGTGAGCATATCAGTGAACACCCCTGACCACTCGGTGAGTTTCACGTCTTTGTAAACGAAAGTTTAATGCATTTTAGGAAGGATTGTCCCAGTGCACCATTAAACCCATTGTAGAGGTGTGAGGCGAAACACAAACACCCGAAAATTCTCAGGGCAGCCGCATATGTCGAAATTTCAGTCAAAACCGTTCCATTTCACCATAAACAATCTGAAAACAGGGCTTTAAGTGTAAAATACCGAACTTGTCCTTTAATATTATTAATGTTTGTAGACAGTAGGCTATATTGTAAGCAGCATTAAAAAACTGACGTCAGCCCGCCCCCGAGCTAGTGCACGTCAAGAGGTTTATAACAGGTATGACTATCAGATTCTCAAGACTTTCTCTCTCTCTCTCTCTCTCTCTCTCTCTCTCTCTCTTGTTCCACTAGGTACCACCTGGGTTTCTTATATATTGGACCTTCTGTATTTTGGTAATGATGATCCAGATCGCCAGACTTCACAGCCGATCTACACGAGGGTGCCATTCCTGGAGTCATGCTTTCAATTTATTCCAACAGGTCAGAGATCACAGTATAATTCACTTTACAAGTTAAAGGGAAAATAAAAATATTTTCTCATCCTCATGTTGTTCTAAACCTGTATGAGTTTCTTTATTCTGTTGAACACACAAAAAATATATTTTGATAAATGATGGTGACCACAAAACCACTACAGAAGTCAACGGGTGCAGTTAATTGTCCATCATCATTCAGGTTTTTAGTTTTACCCCTTTTTTGGTAGCATGTGGTTTTCCTAAAACAGATGTACTGGTCCATGTAAAGTTACTAGACAAATGTGCCTTTTAATTTTATGTCTCCAAGGTCCCTCTTAAAATATTTCTCATTACATAACAAATATTCTAGCTAATTTAGCTAAACTTATGAACATTAACCCAATATAATTGCAGTTCAGCTTATACAGAATGAGAAAGCTAATGAAAAAAGCCATATTCATAGGATAAAAATTAAAGCTATGCTGAGTACAATAAGTTACTGAGTTAAAATTTTAAAATGGTAAATAAAATGGCTAGTAAAAAAATAAAGGTACTGTCTGACTGTAAATTTGTCTAAGTGGACCTTTGTAGAGTATTTTTATGGGGCAGGATGTTACAACTTCTGTTGTCTTCTTTGTGTGTGTGTGTGTGTGTGTGTGGGGGGGGTTATAAAACATAAACAGTTGCTGATCATCCAGGTAACTATGGAATAATCTGTAAAACTAGCCTGTCTTATAGGCAGCGAGTAATCTCGAGAGCGACGGAACCAGAAGGTATAAAATAAAGGCATCATAAGTGCATTACAGCTTTCTGTCATTCAGCGAGCGTTCTATGTAAAAATTGTCTGTCAAAATTGTGTGACAAAACCAGGCTTGTGCACAATTCAGAATTGGCCTCCATTCAATTCATGAATTTTAATTTGAATTGAATTGACCCTGCCCTACAGGAAGTTACATTTGAATTGGAAAGACAGAAAGTGGAATTAAATTCATGGCAATTCAAAGAAATTCCACAGTCACACAACATAAAGAATCTCACATACATTCAGTGTGAGGAAAGTTACTTCGGAAATGTAATTGCTTTAGTAACTAATAGATTTACACATTTTACCTCAGTAATACAACTAAATAAAAACTGTGTGTTTTGTTGCTATATTTGTACGTATACTGCTGTCTACATAAATAATTGCCTTTAAGGACAATAGAAAGTTGAATTAACATTAATTTTGTAATTGTATAACATAATCCCATTACATGTAACTACTCACTTTTCAACTTTGATCTTGCATTAAGCAAGCAAAGGCAGAGGATCCAAGTACAACATTTAATAAACATAAATCCAAACAGGAAGGTACACAAAAAGTCATGTTAAAGGGGGATTGACGGACAGCAAACGTGAACATTAAAGTCACCCACCAATAAGAAGTGATCATAATTTGTAACAATATAGTTCAGTGAGGTGCTGTATAAAGTCCGTGGTCGAGTGTGGAGGACCAACCTGATCTCACGAATTTCCGTGTCATAGTCACGGAATTTTGTGCTCATTTTTCCGTGGCATTCTCACGGATCTCCGCATTTTCCCGTGGCCATGCTACAGACTCTTTTTCCGTGGCATTCTCACGGATTAGTTACTCAACTGTTTTGTCTTATTTTCTTACCATTTTTGCTTCGGTTTAGGGTCAGATTTACATGAAATGACATCCCTAACCAATAACTCTAACCC
Source organism: Misgurnus anguillicaudatus (assembly GCF_027580225.2). Taxonomy (NCBI): domain Eukaryota; kingdom Metazoa; phylum Chordata; class Actinopteri; order Cypriniformes; family Cobitidae; genus Misgurnus; species Misgurnus anguillicaudatus. Next base: position 7,627,887 of record NC_073341.2, on the reverse strand, counting down.
CAATGCCAGGCGACAATTGTTTAAAGTTTAGAAAATAAAAAACGAATAAATCAGAAAAAATAGTATAAACCAATAGTTAAAGTGACATAATAACACAAACACCAAAGCCGTTTCTTAATACCAAGTACGCCAAACTCGGACCTGTGTCCTTCGTAGTTCGAACTTGCAAGTTCAGACTCGGAAGAATGAACTCCTGACGCGAAATGCATTATGACGAACTTCGCTGTCATAAGTCCACACAAGTCTCCTCTGATGCATCCTCGATAAAATGGGCGGATCAAGAACACATCCGGGGATTTTATGTGAACTTGGGCTTCGTGCGAACTTTGAATTGGAACAGTACTTGGGCCGCGACTGATGACAAGAACGCATATTGAGAAACGGCTCAAATCTAACCCTAAACCGAAGCGAAAATGGTAAGAAAATAGGACAAAAAAGTTTAGTAACTAATCCGTGAGAATGCCACGGAAAAAGACAGTCCGTAGCAGGGCCACGGGAAAATGCGGAGATCCGTGAGAATGCCACGGAAAAATGAGCACAAAATTCCGTGACTATGCCACGGAAATTCGTGAGATCAGGTTGGTCCTCCACACTCGACCACGGACTTTATACAGCACCTCACTGAACTATATTGTTACAAATTATGATCACTTCTTATTGGTGGGTGACTTTAATGTTCACGTTTGCTGTCCGGCAATCCCCCTTTAACATGACTTTTTTTGTAAATAGGAAAAAGCAGTTGAGTAACCAATCCGTGAGAATGCCACGGAAAAAGACAGTCCGCAGCAGGGCCACGGAAAAATGCGGAGATCCGTGAGAATGCCACGGAAAAACGAGCACAAAACTCCGTGACCATCCCACGGAACTTTGTGAGATCATGTTGTGAGGACGATAAATCACCCCTAGACAAACCAGACCATTCCAGTCTAAATAAAGTATCTAAGCTTCAAAGCTGGTAAAGATCATTACTGGAATCAAACGACAGCGTGCAGAGAGAGAACTCTTTAGAATGGTAAGTATGACACGTCTGCATCCCCTCGGACGAGGCGAGTTAAAAAATTTACAGTCAACAGGGGTCAATTCAGAAAATGGCTTTAGATCACATATGATAAAGATAAAATCCAGGTTGTAAGAAGAGTATAAGTAGTTCAATAAAAAAGTCTTATTCACCAACAAACGGGAATTTAATAATGCCATCTTTAGTGAGGAGATTGTAACAGGGGATAAGGACACTCTCTTCAGCGCATGTAGATTCCTGTGAGTAACTCCCTGACAACAGGAGCCGAGACCAATTTGGTGGAGGCCGGCACGGGAAGCAAGGCTTGGGTGTGAGGGCAAAACATGAAGAAGGCACCGGTAAGCCATATCCAGCGGGTGCCAGAGCGCATAGCCACCGTGCCTTGGTTCATAGGGAGGATCCGAGAGAAAGTTTGCCAGCAGATGAGCTTTCAGCTTCATGATGTAAACCTTCACGGTTAACCCGCTTTCTCCTCCGCTTTCTCAGGGAGACGGTGAGAGGCCAACGGCAGATACATTCCGGTAATGCCGGTTTGAGCGACTCATGTGTGTAGTTAAAAAAGCAGTGCAACTCGAAGATATTTGGGTTTGTAAGTGATTTTCCAAAAGTGCCTAGCGGTCGTAGGTTAAAAGCATGTCTCATTCACAAGGCTACAATATGTGAAGAACACTGGCTCGGTAATGCAGCTAAACACATTCAATACTTTGCAGTGATATGATGAGTAGGAAGTGGCTTTATACAGATACACAGGAAGTGGTAAGTGAAGCATGACCAGAAATCAAAATAAAAGACTGAACAGAACTGGATTTCAAAATAAAAGACCTGATAACAAAACAAACAAAACACAAGACAAAACCCTTACAGTTTCATGTTTTTATCTTGTTGAAAAAACATTTACAAACAGTGCACAAAGCAAGGTTCTTATGTGTTTTTTTATCTTATGTGTATGTAAATTATGGAAAAAAATCACATTGTTGTGTCGTGCAAAAATATTCCTGTCAAATTATAACATTGGTAAACATCCACACTATACGATTGCAGGGGTGTGGTGCCTTTTCTATTGAAGTCTGAATTGGGATAATTTTACTTTGATACATAAAAGCAATAAAGTGGCTGACTGGTCGCAAGGCAAATTAATTGCTAGGCTGCTGGGAATTGTCCTGGCTCGTGATTCCTAGACATACTTATTTTTTTCTCTTACAAGATCAACAAGGTTAGTCTTAAAGATCAACAGGACGATTGCGATAGACGTGTGGGCGACCAATGGTCTAGTGCCCCCTTCTCCAAATCTTACCCTGGAGGTCCAGAGCCTGCAGAGTTTAGTTCCAACCTTGATCAAACACACCTGCACAAGCTAATCAAGGTCTTCATGATCACTAGAAAATCACAGGTGATTAGGGTTGGAGCTAAACTCTGCAGTGCTCTGGACCTTTAGGGTAAGATTTGAGGAACCCTGGTCTAGTGTGTGCCAGTTACTTTGGACAAAAGATTTAATGTAAAATCTTTAAATGTTAAATTTCAGGGACAGAGCTGGCAGATAATCTGAAAACTTCTCCTCGCCTCATCAAAACTCATCTACCTGTTCAGCTGGTGCCTAAGTCCTTTTGGGAACAGAACTCAAAGGTATACTGTAGTATATCATGTATTTGTTAATTTTTAGATTGTGTACTATCACTGTACTATCACTGTATCAATTTGAAGATGTAGTAGTATGCTAAAGATTAACTAGCAGTAGGGGTTTTGAATTACATTAAGAGTAAGTAAGTAAGTTGGGACAATCCCTTCAATACAACTTTAAATACATATTTTAATAAATAATAATGCAGAAACAGTACTCATATGTTTTTTATCATAACTAAATAGTTGATTAAGACGTGTCTTGTCTCAGAAAGTTACTCTAGAGATCAGTGGTTCTCAATCTTTTTTTAGGCCAGCACCCATCCATTTTCTAGGCCTCTTTTTGCCCACCAGCAAAAAAGAGCTAAACATCTTTCCTGAACATATGATAATTAACTTAAAAATGTCATGGATAATAATATTATTTTCCTTCTTTTGTTAATATATTATTACAGGGCTCGCAAAATTTCAAAATTCCTGGTAGCTCTCTGGGCAATCACTTAAAATTTTGGGTACCCCGAAATGAATGCAAGTAGCTCTACTAATAATTCGAAATTCAATAAAAAATATATTTTTAGTGATAATTCTTGGATTTTCATGCAAGCCAACTGTTTCTGCTCATCTCCACACTGGATCTCATTTAATAATGGTTCAATGGGTCATAAATTGGATAATTTTTTTGGGATCAGAAAAATAGGGGCTACTATCACTTTAAAGAGCGAGTTCTGCATGGAATCACATAGGCCTATAGCCTAATGCAGGGGCCTTAAACTTGGCTAGATATACTAGATATATTAGATTTACTTCATTATACACTGGTATGCAGCTCATTCATATTGAGATGAGTGAGCTGCATACCCAGGTAACAATTTGATCTCTTAGTGAAGTCACCATGAGCTCACAAGATCCTCGTAATGTGGTCACAATTTGTGGTTCACAAAATGTAACCACACTGCATACTCAGTGT